>NC_072483.1:90150000-91442500 GCF_027574615.1 Eptesicus fuscus | reverse complement strand
CCGGGGGCCCCTCGCCGCCCCGCGCCGGGGGGAGACGGCGCCCCGCGCCCCCCGCAGCTGAGCGCCGCCGCCGCAGGTGAGTCCGGCCCCGCGGGAGGGACGCGCTCGGGGGGGCGCAGGGCGGCCGCACCCAGGCCTCCCGCGGGGACCAGCCGGCGGCACCCAGGCCCCCCCACTCCTTGGGGACCAGCCGGCGGCACCCAGGCCCCCCCACTCCTTGGGGACCAGCCGGCGGCACCCAGGCCCCCCCCCCCCCGCGGCGCGCACCTGCTGCCGGGGGAGGGGACCGAGCAGGCCCAGCGCGGAGCGTGCGGGGTGTCTCCTCCCAGCCCGGCCCGCCGCCCCCTCCCTCCCTCGCCTTGGGGTGGGCTGTCATCTTGACGGGGTGCTGGGGGCTCCAGCCCGCACCCCCGGCCGCTGGGCGCGGGCAGCACTTCCGCAAACGTAACCGGAGCCGGGAAAACAAAGGCGCAGCGCGGGGGCCGGCGGGTGGAGAGGGCAGGCCCGCTGCTCCCGGGTAAACACCGGGAGGGAGAGGGGAGCAGAGCCCCGGGCGCCCAGCGACCAGGACGGCCGCTGTGGGTCAGGAGGAGGCCGACAGCGCCTGCTTCCCGGGTGAATAACTACAGAATCATGATGATGATGATGATGATGATGATGATAACACCTCCCCCCCTCCCCATGCCGCCCTGGGAGCCCAGAGGGTGGTGGGGTCCCTGTCCGGCGGCCCCTGAACCTAAGGAGGCTGGTGGGGCCCGGGCGCGGCGTCCCCGCATGCCCGTCCCCTCGCGGCACAGGTGCACGAACGCCGAGGGCGGGCACACCGTGCACTTGGCCTCTCCCACACACACTGGCAGCCACAGCATTTCCTTTCACCCAAACATGTTTAACACACGCCTCCCGGAGCTGCTGGGACAGGCAGACCTCGCCTGCTGCGGGCCGAGGGAACCCAGGATCAAAGAGCCGAGGTTGGATCCCAGTCGGTATCCCTGCCTGGCCCCATGCCTGCGCCTCAGTTTCCCCCTCACTGTTCTAGAAGTTTGGGATACTGAGGACATCTAACCCAGTCTGACCTCAGTCTTCAGGATGGATGAATGTCAAGGCGGGTGAGCATGCGATTGACCGTCAACATGTGACGAGAGCAGACGCGCATTTGGTAGATCCTGTCTGCAGAGCATCCCCTCCCAGGACAGGGCACCTGGCCAGCTAGGGGGGCATCACTGAGGCCGCTGGCCAGCTAGGGGGGCATCACTGAGGCCGCTGGCCAGCTAGGGGGGCATCACTGAGGCCGCTGGCCAGCTAGGGGGGCATCACTGAGGCCGCTGGCCAGCTAGGGGGCATCACTGAGGGCACCTGGCCAGCTAGGGGGCATCACTGAGGGCACCTGGCCAGCTAGGGGGGCATCACTGAGGCCGCTGGCCAGCTAGGGGGGCATCACTGAGGCCGCTGGCCAGCTAGGGGGCATCACTGAGGGCACCTGGCCAGCTAGGGGGCATCACTGAGGGCACCTGGCCAGCTAGGGGGCATCACTGAGGGCACCTGGCCAGCTAGGGGGGCATCACTGAGGGCACCTGGCCAGCTAGGGGGCATCACTGAGGGCACCTGGCCAGCTAGGGGGCATCACTGAGGGCACCTGGCCAGCTAGGGGGCATCACTGAGGGCACCTGGCCAGCTAGGGGGCATCACTGAGGGCACCTGGCCAGCTAGGGGGGCATCACTGAGGGCACCTGGCCAGCTAGGGGGCATCACTGAGGGCACCTGGCCAGCTAGGGGGGCATCACTGAGGGCACCTGGCCAGCTAGGGGGGCATCACTGAGGCCGCTGGCCAGCTAGGGCACATCACTCAGGGCTGGCCAGGGGGAGGGGGGACAGGAGGCCTCCTCAGGGGAAGGTCAGCTGTGACGCTGTGGCTGCCGGTCCTCAGCGGACAGGGAGACATTTTCAGTTACTCGGGCATCAGACGGCTGCGTGCACACAAGCTGGAAGAGGCAGCTGCGTGGCCAGCAGGAGGGGGCAGGCGCTGGGGAGTCGGAGGAGAGGTCGTAGCTCAGGAACTGAGCGTTTACAGTAATTACTCTTAAGGCCCTTGGTGTCTGTACAGTAGGTGACTCTAAACCACGCAGGCGAACTCAGCCAGGTGAACAGAGAAGGCGGCGGGTCCCGGTCTGGGCCCGTGTGCCGTCGTTCACGGATCAGCCGCGGTTACCAGGCCCGGGTGAGCCCGCTCTGCGGACGGCTCCTCCTCGGCACTGATTTCCAGGTCTCCGTGCGATGGGGCTCCCCGTTCTGTGGACGCTGACGGGGCAGCTCAGAGGAAGGAACGTGCACAAACCCCGCCATCAGGGAGGGGGTTCGATCGGAGCCCGGGGGCCCCACACGCTGCCCTGGCTCTCGCCCCCTCCACCGGCCCAGCCTGGGCTTCTCGTCTGTGAAAATGAACTTCCCTCCCACGTGCGTGTGTCCCCCGAGCTGACATTCGTCTGAGACTCGCTGTAGGAAAGCGCCTCGATATGAATGCACATGTTCCCCCGGGGCCGCTCCATCCTCAGGCCGAAGGCGATGTGGGAGCGACACAAGCAGGGATGGAGCCAGAGCCGGGCCGCTGGCTTCTCCGTCCTGCGGTCCGACGGTCAGCGCTCTGGTTCCGCGAGCCGCGCGGGGCAAGGAGAAGCGGGGATGTGCGGGTGTCCGCACTGTGCTCGGTGTCGGGCGAAAGCAAGACGGCCATTGAAGGAGGAGAGTGAGGAGAGGCTGCATGCCACGCTTACACCGCACACAGCTCCCCGAACCCCACTGTCCCTGCACACAGCTCCCCGAACCCCACTGTCCCCGCACACAGCACCCCGAACCCACTGTCCCCGCACACAGCACCCCGTACCTCACTGTCCCTGCACACAGCACCCCGAACCCCACTGTCCCCGCACACAGCACCCCACTGTCCCCGCACACAGCACCCCGAACCCCACTGTCCCCGCACATGGCACCCGCACCCCACTGTCCCCGCACACAGCACCCCGAACCCCACTGTCCCCGCACACAGCACCCCGAACCCCACTGTCCCCGCACACGGCACCCCACTGTCCCCGCACACAGCACCCCACTGTCCCCGCACACAGCACCCCGAACCCCACTGTCCCCGCACACAGCACCCGCACCCCACTGTCCCCGCACACAGCACCCCGAACCCCACTGTCCCCGCACATGGCACCCGCACCCCACTGTCCCCGCACACAGCACCCCGAACCCCACTGTCCCCGCACACAGCACCCCGAACCCCACTGTCCCCGCACACGGCACCCCACTGTCCCCGCACACAGCACCCCACTGTCCCCGCACACAGCACCCCGAACCCCACTGTCCCCGCACACAGCACCCGCACCCCACTGTCCCCGCACACGGCACCCCGAACCCCACTGTCCCCGCACACGGCACCCCACTGTCCCCGCACACAGCACCCATACCTCACTGTCCCCTCACACAGCACCCGCACCCCACTGTCCCCGCACACAGCACCTCACTGTCCCCTCACACAGCACCCCGAACCCCACTGTCCCCGCACACAGCACCTCACTGTCCCCTCACACAGCACCCGCACCCCACTGTCCCCGCACAGCACCCGCACCCCACTGTCCCCTCACAGCACCCGCACCCCACTGTCCCCTCACAGCACCCGCACCTCACTGTCCCCGCACACAGCACCCCATACCTCACTGTCCCCGCACACGGCACCCCACACCCCACTGTCCCCGCACACAGCACCCCGCACCTCACTGTCCCCTCACACAGCACCCCGAACCCCACTGTCCCCGCACACAGCACCCCATACCTCACTGTCCCCTCACACAGCACCCCATACCTCACTGTCCCCGCACAGCACCCCGAACCCCACTGTCCCCGCACACAGCACCCCATACCTCACTGTCCCCGCACAGCACCCCAAATCCCACTGTCCCTGCACACAGCACCCCATACCTCACTGTCCCCGCACACAGCACCCCGAACCCCACTGTCCCCGCACACAGCACCCCGAACCCACTGTCCCCGCACACAGCACCCCGAACCCCACTGTCCCTGCACACAGCACCCGCACCCCACTGTCCCCGCACACAGCACCTCACTGTCCCCTCACAGCACCCGCACCTCACTGTCCCCGCACACAGCACCCCCACCCCAGCACCCGCACCCCCACCCCAGCACCCACCCCCCCACCCCAGCACCCACCCCACCCCAGCACCCACAACCCTGCCCAGTGCCGTCTTCTAGGCCTCCGCCCTCTGCGCTGGCTGCGCTGTGGGTGCTGATGGCGGGGCTGAGGGGCGATGGGAGTGCGGGTGGGAAGCTGGGAGACCGGGCCGGCTGCTCTGCGTCTGGGAAGGGGGTGGGGTGAACGGTCATGGCGGGGCGGGGCGGCCTGGGGTGACCGAGGACACGCGTGCTCGGAGGCGGGTGGGGCTGAGGGGGAAGAAGGAGACGCGTGAGTCACGGTGCCGGGGGGAGCGGGCGGCCGGGCTGAAAGGAGAAGTGGGAAGAGGAACCGGTGCCGCCGCGGCCTGATTTGTGGTCACGGAGCCGCCGGGGACAGCGGTGCGGGCTGGCCGGGCACTGCCTGCGGGGAGGCCCGGGCCGGCGCTCAGTGCCCGGCATCACGGCCCGCAGGCGGGCTCCCGGGGACTCCGAGCCCCGCACACGGGGGCAGGTCCCCGAGTCTGTGGAGGACTCACCCTCACAGCGGCTCGGGGCCGTGAGGGACCAGGTGGGGGGACACAAGGGGCCGGATAGACGGCCTCTCGGCGGAGCAAAGCCACAGCCCCAAACACAGCAGAGCCTCGCAGGGAGGCCCGTCCGCGGCGGCTCCTGCGCTGTTAGAGGCCTTCCCGCCTCTGCTGTGGGCGTCCTGTGGACGTGGTCCCTAACATACGAGCCTTCCCTCCTCTGCTGTGGGCGTCCTGTGGACGTGGTCCCTAACATACAAGCCTTCCCGCCTCTGCTGGGAGCGTCCTGTGGACGTGTCCCTAACATACAAGGCCTTCCCGCCTCTGCTGTGGGCGTCCTGTGGACGTGGTCCCTAACATACGAGCCTTCCCTCCTCTGCTGGGAGCGTCCTGTGGACGTGGTCCCTAACATACAAGCCTTCCCGCCTCTGCTGTGGGCGTCCTGTGGACGTGGTCCCTAACATACAAGCCTTCCCGCCTCTGCTGTGGGCGTCCTGTGGACGTGGTCCCTAACATACAAGGTCTTCCCGCCTCTGCTGTGGGCGTCCTGTGGACGTGTCCCTAACATACAAGCCTTCCCGCCTCTGCTGTGGGCGTCCTGTGGACGTGTCCCTAACATACAAGCCTTCCCGCCTCTGCTGTGGGCGTCCTGTGGACGTGTCCCTAACATAGGCCTTCCCGCCTCTGCTGTGAGCGTCCTGTGGACGTGTCCCTAACATACAAGGCCTTCCCGCCTCTGCTGTGGGCGTCCTGTGGACGTGTCCCTAACATACAAGCCTTCCCGCCTCTGCTGTGAGCGTCCTGTGGACGTGGTCCCTAACATACAAGGCCTTCCCGCCTCTGCTGTGAGCGTCCTGTGGACGTGTCCCTAACATACAAGCCTTCCCGCCTCTGCTGTGGGCGTCCTGTGGACGTGTCCCTAACATACAAGGCCTTCCCGCCTCTGCTGGGAGCGTCCTGTGGACGTGTCCCTAACATACAAGGCCTTCCCGCCTCTGCTGTGGGCGTCCTGTGGACGTGTCCCTAACATACGAGCCTTCCCGCCTCTGCTGTGAGCGTCCTGTGGACGTGTCCCTAACATACAAGCCTTCCCGCCTCTGCTGTGGGCGTCCTGTGGATGTGTCCCTAACATAGGCCTTCCCGCCTCTGCCGTGAGCGTCCTGTGGACGTGTCCCTAACATACAAGGCCTTCCCGCCTCTGCCGTGAGCGTCCTGTGGACGTGTCCCTAACATACAAGCCTTCCCGCCTCTGCTGTGAGCGTCCTGTGGACGTGGTCCCTAACATACAAGGCCTTCCCGCCTCTGCTGTGAGCGTCCTGTGGACGTGTCCCTAACATACAAGCCTTCCCGCCTCTGCTGTGGGCGTCATGTGGACGTGTCCCTAACATACAAGGCCTTCCCGCCTCTGCTGGGAGCGTCCTGTGGACGTGTCCCTAACATACAAGGCCTTCCCGCCTCTGCTGTGAGCGTCCTGTGGACGTGTCCCTAACATACAAGGCCTTCCCGCCTCTGCTGTGGGCGTCCTGTGGACGTGTCCCTAACATACAAGCCTTCCCGCCTCTGCTGTGGGCGTCCTGTGGACGTGTCCCTAACATACAAGGCCTTCCCGCCTCTGCTGTGGGCGTCCTGTGGACGTGGTCCCTAACATACAAGCCTTCCCGCCTCTGCTGTGGGCGTCCTGTGGACGTGGTCCCTAACATAGGCCTTCCCGCCTCTGCTGGGAGCGTCCTGTGGACGTGGTCCCTAACATAGGCCTTCCCGCCTCTGCTGTGGGCGTCCTGTGGACGTGGTCCCTAACATACAAGCCTTCCCGCCTCTGCTGGGAGCGTCCTGTGGACGTGTCCCTAACATACAAGCCTTCCCGCCTCTGCTGGGAGCGGTGTGGTGAAGGCCTGGGGTGGGGGCTGGAGGAGGAGGTTAAGGGGTGGGAACGGGGAGACATCTGTAATACTGTCCACATGAGAAAAAGCCCTTGTAGCAGGTTCTTCCGGCTGTTTCTGCTGGCGTGCAGGGTGAGTAGACTTCAACTCAGCACCCTCCCCCCCAGGCCTTTCAGGAACTTCAGGGTCAGGGCGCCCGACTGTCACTCGGAGCCTCGGCGGCGCTGCGGGTCGGTCCCAGGCCACCGCGGCCAAGCGAGTACCCCCATGAAGCCAGTCTCAGGATTTTTGCTGGCGGAGGGCTTGCCTTCAACCCGTAAAAAGAAATAAAAAAATAAAAAAGGCAGCGTCAGAGGTACCATAGATGGAAGCGCAGTGACATGAGGCGTGCCTGTGTGTATTTTAACAGTGATCAGTGTCCACTGAAAAGTCACCCAGGAAAAAAATTAAAGTCACGTCTACATGTACTTCTCAGAGAGAACCCCTAGTAACATTTTGGTATTATTTTCTTCAAGTCTTTTTAAAAAAAGGGTGTTTGGTATGAAGGACATAGATTTACATATATAGACGCTTACATTACATAGAAGTTTGTGTCCTGCTTTTTTTCACTTAATGCAGTGGTCAGCAAACCACGGCTCGCGAGTCACATGCGGCTCTTTGGCCCCTGGAGTGTGGCTCTTCCACAAAATACCACGGCCCTGGGCGAGTCTATGTTGAAGAAGTGGCGTTAGAAGAAGTTTAAGTTTAAAAAATTTGGCTCTCCGAAGACATTTCAGTCGTTGTCCTGTTGGTATTTGGCTCTGCTGACTGATGAGTTTGCCGACCCCTGGCTTAGACCTTCGTTTCCTTTACCAGCATTTTGCAGTTTTCAACACACAGTCCTGCAGGTTTTGCTAAGGTGTCGCTCGTCCTTTCAGCGGTTGTAAGTGGGAGTCTGTTTTCCAGGTTGGTGTCCGGGGCTCATCGCTGGTGGACAGAAGCACAGCTGACGCTGTGTATGTTTGCCTTGTATCCTGTGTCCTTGTTGAACTCACGCGCTGGGTCTAGAAGGCTTTGGAGGTTTCCTGGGATTGCCTCCCTAGACAGCCGTTTCACATAAAGACAGTCTCTCTCTTCCCCTTGGGCCTGCACGACTTCTCTTTCCTTCTCCTTCCTGACAGCGCGGGCAGGGACGCCGGCACCACGTTGCATTAGGGTGTGAGGACAGAGTCTCGCTCTGTTCGCTGCAGAGAGAAAGGGCACTCAGTCTTGACCCACTGGGTGCAATGCTATCTGCGGGTCTCGCCAAGGTGAGGGTCGCCTCCATCCCTGCTCTTCTGGGGCTTCTCATGAATGACTTCTGAATTTTGCCGGTTGATGGGACCCTATGTTCTTCTCCTCGGCCTCTTGATCTGGTGGTTTCCAAATACTGCACCTTGAATGGGCCCATCTCCGTCACTGTGTACAGTTCTTTTTATACATTTCCAAATTTTCTTTTCTAATATTTTGCTGGGGATTTTTGAATCTATATTTTAAGGAATATGGTTCTGTAGCTTCCTGCTTGTTGGACTTTTTTCTGACTGTAGGGTTCTGGGCGGACAGTTCTTTCTCTCAGCACTTGAACAGTATCGGCCCCTTCCTTCTGGCGCCCATGGTTTCTGATGAGCGATCGTGGGTTTGGGAGTTGTCTTCCCCTGTCGGTAAGTTGTAATTCCTGTTCCGCTGCTTCCAAGATTTCATCTTTGGTCTTCCCTTTCTCAAACCGCAGTCCCCGAGAGCATTTCTGGAGAGGCGTGCGCAGCGCCAGGCGCAGGAGCTGCTTCCTCACCGCTGAGTCCTCGGGTGCTCAGCACCACGTCCCGGCGCCGTTTCTCCTTCATTTGGTTGGAATGGGGAGCTCCTCTGTTTTTCTCTAGAAACTGAATGGCTTTGGCTACTTCGACTTCCTAAATATTCTAGACTTCCCAGTTCGGTGGATATGTTTGCGCAGTAAGACCCAGAAACCATAAATACGATTTGTTTTCAGTTCCCCATGTGGTTTAGACATAATCCCTATCCCTTGGACGTTTTTGGTAGGAATCCGTGAAAAGATTCGAATGAACCTGAGCTGTCAGCCTGTGGCTGGGCGACGCGATGAGTCAGTCAGTGGCCAGAAAGAACACTTTGAAGGCTTTTTGGAGTCAGTGTTACATGGCTGCAGGTGACCCCTGGGGAGTCACTCCCAGCCATCCTTGGCTGTCGTCCGAAACGCCTCGGCGTCCTGCGAGATGGGGCTTTATCTCACAGGTTATCAGTGTCACCCCTAAGCCGCCCTTCCGTTTCCCTTTACAGATCAGCCGTCACCGGGTGAAGCGGTCCTTTCCGATGGTGACGGGCCATGGCGGCCGACGATAAAGTGGCCATCCTCACGGATGACGAGGAGGAGCAGAAGCGGAAGTACGTGCTCGCCGACCCTTTCAACGGCGTTTCCGGGGAGCAGGAGCCGCCTCCGCACGAGACTCCCTCCTCCACGGCCACGGAGGCCGCTCCCGAGGAGCAGGTGGACTGGATCGAGAGGCACTGCGTGAAGATCAACAACGACCTGCTCGTCTCCAAGGTCTTCTACTTCTTCTTCTACGCCGCGTACGGCTCCCTGTACCCGCTGCTGCCCGTGTACTACAAGCAGCTGGGCATGTCGCCCAGCCAGAGCGGGCTGCTGGTGGGCATCCGGTACTTCATCGAGTTCTGCAGCGCCCCCTTCTGGGGCGTGGTTGCGGATCGCTTCAGAAAGGGCAAAATCGTCCTCCTCTTTTCTCTTCTGTGTTGGGTTCTGTTCAACCTGGGCATCGGATTCGTCAAACCCGCCACCCTGAGGTGTGTACCAAAGACGCCCCCCACGGCCCGCCCCGCCAACGCCAGCCACCCGCTGCCCCTCCTGCCAACGAATTCTTCCTTCGTCTCTCCCGTGACGCCGCCCCCGAGGCCGCGGGAGAGGAGAGACCTGCTCCCGGCCGGCGGGCCGGCGGCGGGAGACACGGGGCCCAACGTCACGGTCACGGAACCTTTCACCTTCCCAACGGCTGCCCACAGGACCGGCGCGCCCACTCTGCCGCCGCAGACACGTGACGTGACGGACCTCGGTGAGGACTTGACCTGGACCCCAAGCACTGGAGCCCCTGCCGCCCCGGGAATGGTCACCAGCGAGGCCACCACGACCACGGTCACCACCACCAGAGCTCCGCCTCCCGACCAGGTCACTCTGGTGTACGACCAGCAGGAAGTGGAAGCTATATTCCTGGTGATCTTGGTGGTGGTCATCGTCGGGGAGTTCTTCAGTGCCTCCTCCGTCACCATCGTGGACACGGTGACGCTGCAGTACCTGGGCAAGCACCGCGACCGCTACGGGCTGCAGCGCATGTGGGGCTCCCTGGGCTGGGGCCTGGCCATGCTGTCCGTGGGCATCGGCATCGACTACACCCACATCGAGGTGCTCGTCCACGGGAAGGGGTGCCGGCCCCCCGAGTACCGCAACTACCAGATCGTCTTCATCGTCTTCGGGGTCCTCATGACCGTGGCCTTGATCGTGGCCACTCAGTTCCGGTTCCGCTACAGCCACTTCAAGAGCGAGGACGGTCGGGGCAAGGAGGCGGAGGCGGCCCCGGCGGAGAGAGGCAGCCCCACCGAGTCCTCGGAGGAGGTGCCGGCCGCGGGCCCCGCGCGGGCCGCCAGCTTCTGGGACCTGATCCGCCTGCTGTGCAGCGTGCAGTACGGCTCCGTGCTCTTCGTGGCCTGGTTCATGGGCTTCGGCTACGGCTTCGTGTTCACCTTCCTCTACTGGCACCTGGAGGACCTCAACGGGAGCACCACCCTCTTCGGCGTGTGCTCCGTGCTGAGCCACGTGTCCGAGCTGACGGCCTACTTCTTCAGCCACAAGCTCATCGAGCTCATCGGCCACATCAGGTAGGAGCCTTCCATGGCTAGCTCCCTGGCTCTGGCGGACGGACGGGTGTGGTCGCCGTGCTGGGCGGGCACAGGGCTTTCTGTTGCTTCCTCTTTAAAAAAGAAAAGGAAGGGAGGGAGAGAGAGAGAGAGAGGGAGGGAGGGAGGAGCGAGCCTCTCTGGACTCTCCAAGACAAACAAGCAGAACGTGCGCTCCTCTCAGCGAGGAGCCCGGGAGGGCGTGCTCCGAGGCGTGGGGGCGCCAGCTCCGGGACGGTCACCCCGGGGCCTCCAGGCCCCCCCCGGCCCCCCCCCCGGGCGCGGCACTAGCGGAGGCGGCGGAAGGGGATAAAGAGGGTCCTGTCTCCTCAGCCTTCAGTGACCCTCGGCCACTTGCCCACACACAGACCTCGACCACCCGGTGTATAGGTGTCTGCTCGGCTCCGTAGCCTGAGCGCGGCCCCCACACCCCCACTTCCTGAGAGTTCGCGGAGGAAAGTGCGTCTTATCAGAGTTTCCTGATTATGACATGCGTTTCTGGGTTTTTATCTGCCACGAACACATGGGACATTTAAACCTCCTTCTCCTCCTCCCTAAAATTTTCCAGGGAGTCCTTTTGGCCAAAAACACGAAATGCCCGGTTCTCCTGTGTGTGTGCTTCTCCCCCGAGGTCGGTCTGGAGGTGGGCGAGCAGCGCCCTGCTCCCTGCGCCTGGCTCCTCCGCGGCCTGGCCTCCCGGGGAGTCGGGCACGGCCGCCCCTGGGACTGGAAGTGGCCGTCACAGCAAAGGCAGCCGTGTGTCTGCGTGTGCAGGCCGGTCTGCATCTGCCGTGCCCGTGAGAAGCCAGGAAGGAGACACGGACACGGACACGACTTGAGAAACACTGATCTCTCTACTTTTCATTCCCTTTGACCCTGAAGGGAATATTTTACAATTTAAAGTTTCAGCCTAGAACCATTCTTTCCCCCAAACAACTGTACATTTTTTTTCATGTTTGCTTTGGTTTCGCTTTGGGCGGCTGTGCCCCATCCCTTCTTTCTCAAACCTTTGACCCCCTCGTTGTCACTAAACAAAGCCAGGCCCCGTGTGAGTGGCTCCCAGACCCAGCGTCCCCAGC
The DNA here is from genome assembly GCF_027574615.1 of Eptesicus fuscus. NCBI lineage: Eukaryota > Metazoa > Chordata > Mammalia > Chiroptera > Vespertilionidae > Eptesicus > Eptesicus fuscus. The sequence continues at coordinate 91,430,893 of NC_072483.1, read as the reverse complement.
ACACTCCGGGGGCCAATCTGCAGACCGTGTTGCCATATTAAGGACGTGGGATGACCTTGGCCTTGCCCAGGTCATGTGTACATTCTCTGAGTCGCGTAGACAGTTCTCCTCAGACTGGGTGCCGGAGGGCCATCCACTTTCGCTATTAAAACCAGCCCTTCATTTCCGGACAGCGACCCAGCGCGGTCTGAGCTGCGACAGGAGCGCCCAGATGCCATCATGTCATCCGTCAGCGGGATTACCTGCGTGTTGACGCGGTGCAGAGTGTGTGTCTGGGTTCTCATGTGCTAACAGCAGCTTCGTCTCTGCCTGGGCCTGTGGTCGGAGGCTCATTTTTCCATGATAAAACCCTAGCAGGTTTGCGATAATTGGGTAACTGCATGAGCTTACCCTCGTGTTTTCCTTTCCTGAGCATTCTGAGTTACTCGTCAGTGAAAGCCTCAGGCTCCCTTCGCTTTCCTGGTTTCGTGTACAGCAGGCATCTCCCTGTTCTTAGAGATGTGGGGGAAGTGGTCACACGCTCCCAAGGCCTGCTGGGATTCCATCCATTTGTGATCACTACCTCTTTTGCATTTCAATTCCGTCCATTAAAATGTGGACGGAAAAAACTACTTTTTTAAAAAATATATATTTTATTGACTTTTTACAGAGAGGAAGGGAGAGGGATAGAGAGCTAGAAACATCGATGAGAGAGAAACATCAATCAGCTGCCTCCTGCACACTCCCCACTGGGGATGTGCCCGCAACCAAGGTACATGCCCTTGACCGGAATCAAACCTGGGACCCTTCAGTCCACAGGCTGACGCTCTATCCACCGAGCCACACCGGTTTCGGCTATTGTAACTACTTTTTAAAGGATTCTGATCGCAGTGAGATTCTGCCCACGTGTCCAGGTAGAATGAACATGGGTGTGTTTTTTCTGGTGAGGATTTCGGGAGCCCAGTCAGGTGGTGGTGGTTGACATTGGGGGTTTGACAATGTGGTGGTGACAGTTCAAACTTTTCATTGGGAAAATATGTTACATTAAATAATCGATGAGGAGAAGTTATCTTTCTACAAATGCACAGACTTTCTGTTCCCCTGATGGGTCATGAGGAGGGAGCTCTCGGGGGCTCTTACAGATGCAGGTACTTCTCACCATTCTGTGACTGTCGCATTGGGGTTTGTTTTTAGGGGCCAGCACTACCCTAAAAACATGGAAATTGTAAATATCCTAATGTCAGAAGTGGGTTTTCCACAGATTCGCTATAGAGATTCATAGTAAAAGTTCATACCAGAATAGTTTTTGAAAATACAGTGTCCACTTTTGATCCACTTAGCATTTGAACAGCTCTTGCTGTGTGGGCCCAGTTTTTCAGGGAATAGCCTGTCTATCCGTGTAAACACACACACACACACACACACACACACACACGCACACACGAACTGAGTAAATGATTTCTTTGATTTTGGCCTTGGAATTTGTCCTCCTCTGGGACGTGGCTTTGTCAGGCAAACAGGACAGTGCTTAGTATTTCCACTGAGAGAGGTAACTCCTTTTGACTTGAGATCACAGGTTTGGAATTCACAGCAAGTACATGTCTAGGCTAATCCCCGTAAAGAGGACAACAGCCATCTTTCACCGGAACATAAATGCCTCGCACGGGCGTACGCGACACCTCGCCGGGTGTCTCAGCAGCTGTGAGTGGTGATCAGACACGTGGCCAGCAACCACGGGTACACCTGTCAATCACTGCTCGCCAGTATCAGGCCCTCACCGCTGGTTTCCGATTTAACCTCGTTTGCATTTTAGGGGACACGCAAACCTACGCAGTCAGCTCTGACCTCGCCGGGAGGCCCTGGCACTGCGGTCAGCGTGGCCATGCCGTGTCCGCGGGAGGGGTGACATGTTAACCACGCTCGCCGTTAGTTACACTCGAGGCGCTACGTGCCCACACGAGCTGGCCGTCGCTTGGGCCGGAGGGAGCGCAGGCTGCGGGAGGCCCCGTAGCGGACGGGGCGCACGTGTGTGCACTGAGGAGGGGCGGTCGGACCACGAAGGGGGACACGCAGCGGGGCTGGGGGGGGGGCGTGGGGAAGGCGGGGTTTGCGCTGCCATGACGGACCTGAGAGGCCGTGGCTATCATTCCTTTTTCTTCTTTTGCTTCTCATCCTCTCTCCCTGGCTTCTATCCCTCTTTGTGCCGTTTGTCATCCCGCGCCCTCCGGCCCTCGGGCCTCTCCTCGCCGGGCCGGGCAGCGCCTGATGCCCACGGCCTCTGCCTGGGCTCCCTCCGGCGGGTGCTGCCCGCGGGCCACCAGGGAGTCCCAGCTCCGGCACCCAGACCCTCCCACCGGCTCCCGAGGGTGCGCCGGGCGCCCACACTTCCCGGACCCCAGCGGCTCCCGGTGCAGCCCGGTCGGTTCCTGGGTAAGAGACAGAAAGAGGGTGGCCTGAACCAGCTCTTTCTTCTGCCCCGTTTCTAAGGGAATGTGACTTCTTCCTTACACACAACTTTTACCACAATACAAACGGTGGAAAGACTCCGTTTTCATAGGAAATTGAAATCATTAGTTATACATGCTCTAAAGGAGCCGGTGTTACTCTGTGCTGTGGAAAAATCAAAACCCTGGGTATTTGTTCAAGGCAGGCTGGAAGAATTTAGGCGAGAGGGTCCCCGATGATAGGACACGGAGATGGGCACTGGGAGGAGGGGTGGGAACCGGGGGGCTGAGGCCCGGGGGTGCGGGAAGGAGGATGTGCACTCTGTCCTGGGCAGGAGGGGCCCCAGCCGGGCGCAGAGCAGGGGAGGCCGTGGGCTTCACTTGTTTGCTTAACTGCAGTGCGTGGGGCCCACCGAGTGAAGGCCACGGCCTGAGCTGCCGCGGGGCGACAGAAGCCGAGGGGAGGGATGGATGGGGAAGGTGAACCTGGCAGAGGGGTCTGGACGCAGAAAGTGAGGTAGAGACCTCCACGCGTCAGCGTGGGCTCCCCGGGACCCCAGAGAAAACTCAGGAGGAGGTTCAGCACCGGGGAGCCCTCTGCCTGCAGCGCTGGGTCTGTTCAGCTGGAAGTCGGACCGTCGGTCGGAATGTCCGGCACAGCTGACGATCGTAAGCCTGAGCTTAATGGAGAGGAGAGGGCCGGGGGCCCGGGCTCACCCAGGAACACGGTAAGGTCGACAGGCAGGTGCTGCGGGAGAAGAGAAGGGGCTGAAGGTCAGTCACGGTTGTTCCCAAGCTCCGACGCCCACATGGCCGGTCCCGTTGAAACGTGGCCTGTGCGTCTTGCGTGGAGCGAGCACCCTCAGATGGACGCGTGCTCTGTTCCGAGGGGTCGTGCCGCACGCTGCTCACTGTCCCGGGGTCCACGCCCCGCTCCGATGCCGCCGCCTGAGCCGGCCTCTGGAGTGTCAGTCAGTGAAGACACAGCAGGGAGGGAGGGCAGGAACGGGAAGAGGAGTGAGAGGAGCAGAGATGGGGGAGAGGCAGGGGCTGTCCTTCCTCGGGGAGGGCTCCTGTGCTCGTTCCCGAAGGGCCGTGTGCGCGGTGGTCACCGCGGGGCGCGCTCGGGCTGCCCGGCCAGCACCCGGCTCTGCGCGCGAGCCTGTGGCCTGGGACACGTGACACGTCTCTTTTGTCCTCTGTGAACAGGGAGCCTCCTAGTGCCCACCTCCCGGCTTCCTCTGAGGGCTGAGGGAGATAAAGCACAGCAACTGTTCAGAACAGGCCTGGCACATAGTAAGGGTTCCGTTCCTTTTTTTTTTTTTTTTGCTATTACTTTGTCAGTCTTCCGATGTGTTATGTTGATCGTAACTACAAGACCCCTGGAACTGGATGAAAATACAGTGACTTCGTACAGTACCAGAAGCGTACAGATCGTTCAGGCTGCCAAGTTAAAATGATTGTGGCTTTCCCTAACATTCCCCCTCAAAGAACATCGTGGTCCGTTTGCGATTTCCTCCCCGACCCTTTCTGACGCTGTCGATCGTTTAGGTCCTCCGTCGTGCCGTCGCTCAGGGCTTCGCGGCAGTGAGCTGCCATCGCTGGAGTGGCTGGCGTACGGCGATGGTAATGATGCTATTATTACTTTACGTGGGTAGATTTCTGTTTTTCTGTGCCTTCCCCACCTCCTGCAGTGACGTTGATATTCCTTTGTATAGGGAAAGCCACTGAGAGCTACTTCAAGTACAGGTCCTCATTATTAAACTATAAGCTGTAGAGTCTCAAAAATAGGAGAATTATGATCGAGAGCTGAAAGGCTGTGATTTGTTTTCTGCAGCCCGCGGGGAAGAACATCTTTGCAGAGAACTGTGTCTCCCTGTGATGTCATGGCGGCCAGGCTGAGTGGCGAACAGCGGCCTTACTGTTCACGGCGCTATTCATAGTTCAGGACAAAAGGCCGCTGTGGGAGGAGGAGCCGTGCGCCGGGGAAAGTAGTGACCAGTGTCATGTTGTGCTGGCTTCTCCTCGGCGCGGTGCCCGAGGCCCTCGCCAGTTAAAGAGCAGGGCTAATCCTAGGGGATGTCGCTCCTGTGGTTGTGCACCACCCTTCTCACCATCCCACAGCGCGGCTCAGTGGTAGAGCATCGACCTGTGAACCAGGAGGTCACGGTTCGATTCCCGGTCAGGGCACATGCCCAGGTTGCGGGCTCCATCCCCAGTGGGGGCCGTGCAGGAGGCAGCCGATCAGTGATTCTCTCTCATCATGGATGTTTCTCTCTCTGTCTCTCTCCCTTCCTCTCTGAAATCAATAAAAATATATTTAAGGGGAAAAATACATAATTCACTATACAAACTCAAAATCTACAGAAATATATTCTTTAGACAATGAAGGGCCCTGTAATCAGAAATGTCCAAGATAGCCATCGATCGTGGTTTGGTTTCTGTGTCCTTCTCGGTCTGTGTGTGTACTAACGTAACTAGGAGAGGGAAATACACACACACACACACACACACACACACACACACACACACGACACTTTATGCTACACGACCAGGAAGCACTGCTTTCAGAGACCTGCCCAGAGGCTCTCAGCAGCAGGTGTGTAGAATGTCTGGGGCCTTTTCCGTTGTTTCAGAGACTGGCATTCGGCACACAGGGGTCAGGGACCCCAAACGCCCCGCAGTGAATGGGGCCCCCAGGGGAGAGTCATCCCGTCCGTGACCCTAGCGGCCACGGGAGAAACGCCCTTCCAGGAGAACAGTTCTTGCTTCCGTCATCGCTTATCAGCGCGTTTGAGACTGTTAAACGTTGTTGCTGTGGACGCACTGAGTACTTGAGCAAGGCAGACTCCCTAAGTACCCAGATAAAGCGGGCACAGCCTTGTCCCGGACGCCCAGGCCCTGTGCGCCTGCAGCTGTGGCCAGCGCTCCGACGGCAACGAGGGACAGAGGGCCGGGGAGGAGCCAGGGGAGCTGGGAGACCCTGGGAGGTCCCCTGGAGGGATGGTTCCTGTCACGGGAGGACTCCCACGGGCAGAGGGGAACGGGAGACGAGGGCCTGGCTCCGCCACGTCCAGCGAGGCACCTGGTGTGGGCATGAGGCGTGGCCGTCCCAGCCCCAGGGTGCTCAGGTCGTGGGCCCTGTGGCTACGTCCCCCTCCGTCTGGCTGCTCTGCTACCATTGAGGCAGGAGACTGTGCTGTGACGGTAGCTCAGAGAATGCCAGCTCTGTTCTTTTTAAAAAAATAGGTATATTTTTTATTGATTTCAGAGAGCAAGGGAGAGGGAGAGAGAGAGAAACATCAATGATGAGGGAGAATCTTGGATCGGCTCCCTCCTGGGATGGAGCCCGCAACCCAGGCATGTTTCCTGACCAGGAATCGAACCGTGACCTCCTGGTTCATAGGTCGACGCTCAGCCACTGAGCCACGCCGGCTGGGCAGCTCTGTTCCTTTAAAACCAGGCAGGCCTGTGAGTGGGGCACCGAGATGCCACCACGAGGGGACAAGAAGGGGGGCGGACAAGCGATGGTGGAGCGCACGGCAGGCTTGTTCCGCTGGAGGGGCAGGGCACCCGAGGGGCATTTGCAGTCACGTGGCATCATGGGAGCTGGCTGGGGCGGGCTGGGTATGAGAAAACAGGGACTTGTCTAGACTAAAACGTAACTCTCTCACAAGGCCGAAACCTCCTATTTTAATGACTTTCTAAGAGCTTGGAGGGAGGGGTTCTCCTGCCTTCTCCCCCAAACCACAGGCACGTCCTCTCACACGGTCACGGCAGGACTCGGTGCCGGTGCGGAGATGCGCGTCATTCCGGGAGGACCAGCGCGTACACCCCTGGGGTTCACGGTCAGCCCTGGTCCCCGAGCTCCCTCTGCCTGTCCTGCTCTTCCCTTTTGGTGTCCGGTTCTCTGTAGGTGCCCGGACACCTGCAGGGACCGCCAGCCGTCTCTCTGCCCCCGACATCACTTCCCACGACACCCTCTCGAAAGGCCTCTCTCCAGATGCAGTTATCGCAGGCGCGGGGGTTTAGGACTCGGGACTTCAGCACATAAATCCACCCCAGGACAGCGGCTCACGCGGCGGGTTAAATACTAAACACTCCACTCGGATGTAAAGGGATTCGCAGGCCGCTGAGGTACTTCCCAGCGGCCTTTCCCCGTCACGGAGCAGAACGCGGCCTCGCTCTCCGCGCACGGGCCCGCCCTGGCCACTCCTGAGCCGCGGCTGCCCCGGGACGCTGGCGAGGAAGGAAGGCGAGGACGCCCCTCTCTCTCGAAATTCTGGAATAAAACTGTTTCCAGAAAACAAAAGGGTCCTGGGTTACTCTCCTTTAAATAATAATAACAACAACAACAACAACGAGGCTGCCATGTGCTGAGTGCCCATCTGGGGCCACTCCCTGGGCGACAGTGATCTGAAGGAGCCCGTAGCCCGGGTGCTTCTTTCTCGGCGTTTGCTCCCTAAGGCGCCCTGGGTCCTGCAGGGCCGCCGCCATCAGAACGATCAGAACGCGGGGAGAAGTGAAGGAGACATGGACTCGGAGCCGCGGGCTGGGTAGTGGCCACGGGAGGCCCCGGGCCCAGCAGTCGGGCCCAGCGGCTGGAGTGCGCGCGCGCAGGGTCTGGAGGCGAAGCCAGTCTGTCCTTAGACGGCTGGCGGCTGGCGGACGCGAGGCCGCTTTCGGCCGGGACCTTGGGCTGGACGGAGCAACCTTGGTCGTCGTGGTAACCCTGACGCAGGACTGGGCTCAGAAGGACGGTTCGGGAGAGGCGATGCGGACACAAGGACGGTGTATTAGCAACGTTTCTACGCTGGGAACATAGGAGAGCATTCCTGCAAGCTGCCTGGGATGAGCCCGCGGCCGTCCCCCCGGGCTGGGCACCGGGTGATCGCGGAGCTTTCCGGAGCGCGGTGCCCGCTGCCCAGAGAGCGTTGCCGCAGTGCCCGGGCCTCGACCCCAGCAGCTCTACCAGTTCCCTGAGCAGAGCCGACGGGCAGCCAGAGAGATGCACGAGCCAGGCCGGGGCTGGCAAGCCGCAGCCATGGCCGCGTTGGGCCTGCTGTTTGTGAATGGCCCGGCCGTGAACCAAGGATGGTCTCTGTACCTTTAAGGGGTTGGACAGAGTCACAAGGAGACTACCTGTGACACATGGAAAGCAGGTGAGGCTTACATGTCAGGGTTTATAAGTCAGATTCTGTGGAAACAGCAGCGAGGCCGTTCACGGACTGTGAGTCTGTGGTTGCTTTCACGCCACAGCAGGGCCGAGTGGGTGAGGAGGCCCAGGCCCGGCCCGCTCACTGGTGGCCTGTGTGGGAGGGTGGCTGATCCCGGTTAGGCCGCTGGTTTGGAACGTAAGAAGGAGACACAGGCGTGTGTAACTGTGTGCATTTTGCATGAATTTCCTGTGGGCTCTTCTGCTTGTTTGTGTCCTAGAGGGACCCTGGGTGGTGGATCGTTAGCAAGTTCGTGGAACAGGTTTTTTATCAGAGGACCGAGACATAGACTTTCCCCTCAACACAGACAAGTTCAAAGAACATCATGTCCACAGAATCGAACCCGGACCCTTCCAATCCTGAGCTCGCCTCAGTCCCTGACCCGCTTCCCATCCCATTCCCACCCCCAACCTTTTTCATTTTATTTTATTTTATTTTGCCTTCTCCCACCCGCCTGTCCCAGATCTGCGGTTAGTGCCAGCTGAGCCTCGGCGCATTTCCTCTCCCTGATCCGATGTTTGGAAGAGGACAGTATTTATAGGAATGATTTGAACATAAACACAGTTGAGCGCTAGAGATGAGGAAAAGACCAGTGATTGTCGTGTTGGTTTCTTTCTTTCACCTTCTGGTTTCCGTCCTCCGGAGTTTAGAAAACAGGAGAAGCTTTGAGGCTGGGAGAACCCACAGGAAATGGGAAGCAGCCGGGACAGAGAAGCCCCCGCAGGCTGTTTCGTACAGAGAAGCGCCGCCCGTTCAGAGCGAGCGCGTGTGGCCTTAGGTGCTTGGACACACGCCGTGGGGCTGGGCTGAGTGTGTTTTTCCTCGTGGTTTTGGCGGTGCTGGCTGCGAGGGGGGACGCAGCAAGTGGCTTCCTGCTTTAAAAAACAGACAAGGACCTAAGAGGAAAAGTTTCTCATTCCCACAGTTTATTAGCCATCGCTGGCTGGCAGCTGGGATGACCTTGAGAGTGTCCTTGTGAGGCGGCTTGGTGTCTGGGGGATTGCCGCGAGGCCACGTCCACAGTCACGCTCCCCTGTCCTTCCTGGCCCGCCCCTCGTGGGGAGGTCGCTCCTCCAGGCGTGTGCCCCCTCTGCCCGGAAGGAAGCCGCGTCACCGCAGCTGGCGGGGTGCCCGGACTAGCTGACAGCGCCCCCCTCCTGCACTGATGGGGCTCAGGAAGGATGTCGCCTTCACGCTGGCCAGCGTGGGAGGCCGAGGGCAGATATGTCAGGAGCAGTCCTCTGCCTCCCGAGAAGCCCTCGCTCCCCGGCTCAGCCTGGAGGGCGGTCTGGGGGATGCTTCCCCCCCCACCCTCCCCCCACCCCCGCTGGCTCAGCCTGGAGGGCGGTCTGGGGGATGCTCAGCCTGGAGGGCGGTCTGGGGGATGGGCGGCTGGGCAGGGACAACAGAAGCGACACCTGCGTGTTCTGTATCTGACCCCGGGCCCCACTGACTCTCCTCTGCGTCCCCAGGGTTCTGTACATCGGCCTGGCCTGCAACACGGCGCGCTACATCTACATCTCCTACCTGCAGAACGCCTGGACCGTGCTGCCCATGGAGGTGCTCCAGGGTGAGTCCCCCACTGCCCCCCGCCCCCCGCCCCCCCTCCACGTCGGGCTGTTCCCTGCCCGGTGCGGCGAGGGGCCTGCACAGAGGAGGGCGGGCTGCTGCTCTGTCTGATCTGAGGGGTTGCTAGGGAAGAGGTGGCCTCCGTGGCCCTCGGTCACTCCGCACGCTGCCTGGGTGGAGCCAGGCAGAGCTGGATTGACCCACACCCTGCGATTAAACAAAGGAAGAGGAACCGAGGATAAACTCCTGTGGACAATGGCTGGGCGTGGACATCGAGGGTGTTTTTTAAATTAAATGGGTCTGTCTTGTAGATTTTGGTGGTTTGTTTTTGTAGGTTAACGACACTTAATGAGTCACAATTATTTTATAGCTTCGGTTATTTTTGTCACAGCTAGCGATTTATAACTAAGGCTACGCAGGCCGTGGTCTCCCCTCGGGCCTTTACCCAAGTAGCTGCCCTGATGGCGTGGAGGTGCCTGAATGCCCGCTTCCTTCCGCAGATCTTTGGGAACGCCTCGAAGGCGCTTTCCTTGGGGTCAGGAGCACCGAACCTGGCGCCTCCTCTGAGCTCACCTCCGCGTTAGCTCGCGTTCCCAGGCGATGCCCCGAGAACCCCTGGCAGCGGTGGGCCAGGCCACTGGGTGGTCGGCATGACGAGTAAAATAAAGGCTCGGGACGAGGGCCTGGGACTGAGGTCTCCTGGGCCACTCACTGTACTGCACAGTCTCCGATGACCTACAGTTTCCTTAGCGTAGAGATCGCCGAGGTCATTTCCCCGACCCCGAGGGCGCAAGCGCGGCCCCACCAGTGTAACGTCTCCTCGTGAGGTCCAAGTGAACCACTCGCCATGAGCTCGCCCCTGAGTGGCCTGAGGTGACCTCTCCAGCCCCCACAAAACCCACTTGACCCAGAAACCCCCACAGAATCATGCGGATCCAGAGGGTCAGCTCTTCGTGTGAAACGGAGTGTGAGCAGAAATGAGGTGTCGCTTCTAACTCCAGCCCGTGAAAGCCCCAGCGCCATCCTCTCCCCCCACCCGCCGGCTGGAGACCGAGCCCGCAGCCTGGCCCCCGAGTGGATGTAGCAGAGCTGCCCCTGCCCCTTAGACGTGTGCGAGCGACAAGGAAACATCTAAACTAAGCCTGAAACCACTGGACCCCAAGGTCTGCCTGTCCCAGAGCTGCAGGCCCTGAGTCACACACTCCTCCTCCCCTGCCTGCCCGGGGCCTGTCGGTTGGTTGGTTGGCTGGCTGGCTGGTTGGTTGGTTGGCTGGTTGGTTGGCTGGTTGGCTGGTTGGTTGGTTGGCTGGTTGGCTGGTTGGTTGGCTGGTTGGTTGGTTGGTTGGTTGGTTGGCTGGTTGGCTGGTTGGTTGGCTGGTTGGTTGGCTGGTTGGTTGGTTGGTTGGCTGCTGGTTGGTTGGCTGGTTGGTTGGTTGGTTGGCTGGTTGGTTGGCTGGTTGGCTGGCTGGTTGGTTGGCTGGTTGGTTGGTTGGTTGGTTGGCTGGCTGGTTGGCTGGCTGGTTGGTTGGCTGGTTGGTTGGTTGGCTGGTTGGCTGGTTGGTTGGTTGGCTGGTTGGCTGGTTGGTGGTTTTTAGGAAGAATCAGTCTCTTACGATGTTCACCAGGCTGACCTTCAGAGCTGTGTGTGTGTGGGTGTGGGGGGGGGGGGGAGAGAGATTGACATCTTTTTATTCTTATTGTTTTATCCACCAACTTAGTTATCTCACACTAAAGGGTTTAAAAATTGTAGCTCTGCCCTAGCTGGTTTGGCTCGGTGGATAGAGCATTGGCCTGTGGACTGAAGGGTCCCAGGTTCGATTCCAGTCAAGGGCACATACCTCGGTTGCAGACTCCCGGCCCTGGTCGGGGGCATGTGGGAGGCAACCACTCTGTGTCTCTCTCACATCCGTGTTTCTCTCTGTCTCTCCCCCTCCCTTCCATTCTCTCTAAAAATCAATGGAAAAAAATATCCTCGGTTGAGGATTCATTTAAAAAAATTATAGCTCCAGTGTAAACACATGTACCCAGGCCACTGACTAAATTTGCACACTTATCTCATCAAAGGGAGGATCATCGTCGACTTCTTTCCCAGCTCTCTCATAAAAAGTCAAGTGTATGACCTACTTCACCCCAAATCTTAGAGGACAGTTGTTTCAGGTAGCACAGCTGTCCAGACTTCCGTGCTTGTCTTACAAGTAGGAGAACGGGGGAGGGTTTGTAGATTTCTGGACGGCTTTTGCATTCTTTTAAAAGCAGAGGACCAGACCGAACTGGAGTGAAAACACGGGCAGGAGTTTCCGATTATCACATGATCACGGGAAGGTTGCCTGCTCACGTGTAAGAGCAAGAACCGCACGTCTACCGTTGTCCTTTGTGTCCAAAGGGGGTGTTACCGACCCAGGCCCCTCTGTGGACTGTTTGGTGTGGCTGGTTTCCTTTCCAGGAAAGGATGTGGACCCTCCCACGTACATGATAGTGGGAACAGGGTATTCGAGGAGCTGCGTTCCACGGCCGCCCTGGACGGTGCTGGAGCAGACAGGCCGAGCGGCTTCCGTTCTTCTGCTTTCGGTCGAGCCTTTTTTTACCGCAGGCCTTCCTGCTCTCCCTTCAGTCAGTGCCCGGAGCTGCTTTCCAGGATGCACTGCCCATATCTAATCAGCCTCAGAGAGCAATAAGGAAGCCCAATTAGAGAACCCTTTCACATGTGCCACGCAGTGCCAACCAGCACGCCCTCAGAATAGCTTCAGAGCCTCCTGACTGAGGCCAGCCCTGGCTTTCTGATCTCAGGTGACTCCAAGTTTTGGGGAAACCCTGAGATTTAAAAAAGAAAGGTGGAAACCCTATTATTGGGAGGTTTTGTGTGTGCCCAAGCCTTCCCACTTAAGAGAATAGCTGCTAAAATTACATTTGATCTAAAACTATAGCAACCACGCGTTTGTTATTTTTGGGGTCACATAAATGCGTAGGCCCATCTTTCTCTACGCGTCAACCCTGCAGTTGGTTGCCGACATGGACACAAAGACCCATCCAAGGGTCTTTGCAGCCATTTGGTGAGGTTTCAGGCCTTTAATGATTCATCTTTTTAAAAAAAATATATTTTATTGGTTTTTTACAGAGAGGAAGAGAGAGGGATAGAGAGTTAGAAACATTGATGAGAGAGAAACATCGATCAGCTGCCTCCTGCATACCTCCTACTGGGGATGTGCCTGCAACCAAGGTACATGTCCTTGACCGGAATCGAACCTGGGACCCTTGAGTCTGCAGGCCGACGCTCTATCCACCGAGCCAAGCTAATGATTCATCTTTAAGACATGATTTCAAAACCTATGTTAGAAGTTACTGTTGAATCTCAATGAATTTTGAATAAATTCATTTTAGTTCTCGGCATGTTTTTGAGTTTTTTCTTTAGTGTTGTTAATGAAAAAAAACATATGTATCTGAAAAGAAATGGCATCGACAGCATCTTTAATAATATATTTAATAATACCACCGTGCCAGCTTTTATAGTTAAGATCCCAGGCAGGCACTGCTCAGTTCTGAGAGACTGGAATTGTTCCACCCGGTAAAGCAAATATTTTATTTGACTTCTGTGGAAACTAAATACGAGTGCATGCTACCTTAGTCAGCTAGCCCATATTTCTGGTTAAAAAATAACCTCGTTGAAATGATGCCTGAAACATACGTAAGCCTGAGAGAAGCTGGTGGGATGTCCTCCTGTTAACTGCAGGGCGTGCGATCCAGTGTGAGGGGAAAGGTAGTGTTGACTCCACAGGATCTAGTGAGTGAGGGGTCCGGGACGGGGCGTGTCTGCCGGCCACTGTGACCTCGCCCTGCGGCTGCTGGGTCTGACTCCACGTTACTTGGAAACGGGACCCTTCGGGGTGTCGGGGTGTTGCTGCTGGAGATCAGGAGGTGGAGCGTGTTAGACCAGGGCGGGTTCTTTCGTCACATCACCCGACTGTTCCGAGTACCCATCCATCCCAGGAATCGAGTTTTTCCGGTTTGGCCGGTGAGGCCAGTACTATTCCTGGCCCGGCCTGGGCTGAGCGCTGCTCTGAAGGGCTCTCCGGTGGCTCTTTCCTGGCTTTGCCGGTGTCTGCACCTGCTCTGCTGATCGGTGTCTGCACCTGCTCTGCTGATCGGTGTCTGCACCTGCTCTGCTGATCGGTGCTCTTGAATGCTTGAGGGCAACTCCTGCAGGACCCCATCCTCTCTCCTCCCCGTCCTCTCTCCCCTCCCTGATCCTCTCTCCCCTCCCCATCTTCTCTCCTCCCCGTCCTCTCTCCCCTCCCTGATCCTCTCTCTCCTCCCCGTCCTCTCTCCCCTCCCCGTCCTCTCTCCTCCCTGATCCTCTCTCCCCTCCCTGATCCTCTCTCTCCTCCCCGTCCTCTCTCCCCTCCCCATCTTCTCTCCTCCCCGTCCTCTCTCCTCCCTGATCCTCTCTCCCCTCCCCGTCCTCTCTCCTCCCCGTCCTCTCTCCCCTCCCTGATCCTCTCTCCTCCCCATCCTCTCTCCCCTCCCCGTCCTCTCTCCTCCCTGACCCTCTCTCCTCCCCGTCCTCTCTCCCCTCCCCGTCCTCTCTCCTCCCCGTCCTCTCTCCCCTCCCCGATCCTCTCTCCTCCCCGTCCTCTCTCCCCTCCCTGATCCTCTCTCCTCCCCGTCCTCTCTCCCCTCCCTGATCCTCTCTCCTCCCCGTCCTCTCTCTCCTCCCCGTCCTCTCTCCCCTCCCTGGTCCTCACCTCTAGACCTCCAGCCGCCTTGGGCCCCCAGACTGTCCACTCCACCTCCTCACCCCAGGGCGCCTCCTCTGCCTGAAGCCTTCAAACCCTACCCAGGCAGTAAGCGGGCTCCTCCTGCTCCCTCCTCGCAGGTTGCTGTCCTTGCTGCTGATGTCCAGTATCTTGGGGACAATTAATTCCCATGTTTTGTCCAGGTTTTGGTTGTCCAGGAGCAGACTAATGTCAGATTAAGTCTTAAATTTAAATTAATCCTTCAGTTCAGCTTTCCAAAGCACAGGCTGGGAGTCTCTGATGATAGCACCTCCACGCGGATTGTTTCTCAGGGAGCAGGTCCCTGACTCGGCCTACCAGAACCGCGTGATTTCTCATCCCTCCATTTGTGAGCCTGTCGTGTTACCACCTTTTTATTACATTTAAAGCAGCTAAAGATTTCAATCCACACACTGTGCAGCTGCTCTCCCTCAAAGTGACGACCAACTCCCCCCACACCAGTTACCTCTACTCTCCCCTCCCTCCCAACAAATGGTGACGATATAATGAAACTGGTGAGGAGGCATTGTGAATGGAAAACAAACGGGAATTATATGTTAAAAACACATAAAACTTGTTCATCCCTTCGTTAAGAACCCCGCCTGTAGAATGCCAGGCACTGGACATAATCTAAGATACATAAAAAGCTGTATCTCCAACAATGTTCATCATGTTGCTAATTATAATGAAAAAAATGGGAAATAATCTTAATGTCAGTATAGGTGCCCAATACCCAAAATATATAAAGAGCTCCTACAACTCGACAGCAAAGAAATCCAAAACCCAAAACACTACCTGACCACCGAGTTTAAAACAGAGAGCAGGGGATCGGAACCGTCATTTCTCCAGAGAAGATACACAAATGGCCAATAAGCCGAAAAGAAAACAGGAAAAGATGCTCAGAAGTCACTGGGGAATGCAAATCCGAACCCCGGGAGACGCCCCCCCCCCCCCTGCTGTGGTTATAAACAACGCTGACCGTAACGAGAGAGCCGGGCTCTTGTGCGTGTCGGGCGCGGAAAAGGGCGCGGCGCCTGGACAGCTGGGCAGCCCCCCGCGTTTGAACCACTGGGACGCCGTAAGCGTCTATATAGACGCCAGCGTGGACCTTTTCACTGAAATTCAAAATACCGTGGCAGTTGACCGGTTAACAGATATTACCCACAGGACCTCGTAACCCCGCTTCTGGGAGCTCACCCCGGGAACCCAGCGGGGACTCAGACACCGGCACCCAAGGGTCAGAGCAGCGGTGCTCACAGCAGCCGGGAGGCGGCTACAACCCAACGCCCACCGCCAGGCGGTGAACCAGACGTGTCCCCCGCGCGCCGGAGTACGAGCCTCAGAGGGACGGCATTCGGGACGCCCTGCAGCGCGGAGGGACTCCGGCGACATTGTGCTAGGCCAGCGGTCGGCAAACTCATTGGTCAGCAGAGCCAAGTATCAACAGGACAACGACTGAAATTTCTTTTGAGAGCCACATTTTTTAAACTTAAACTTCTAACGCCACTTCTTCAACATAGACTCGCCCAGGCCGTGGTATTTTGTGGAAGAGCCACACTCAAGGGGCCAGAGCCGCATGTGGCTCGAGAGCCGCAGTTTGCCGACCACGGTGCTCAGGGGAGGGAGCGGGCACAGAAGGACCAGTGCCGCGGGGCCCGCTTATACGAGGCACCGAGCGCACTCATATTCACAGCGACGGAAAGCAGGATGGGGGCCTGGCCCGTGTGGCTCAGGAGTTGAGCGTCGACCTAGGAACCAGGAGGTCACAGTTCGATTCCCAGTCAGGGCACAGGCCTGGATTTCCGGCTCTGTCCCCAGTGGGGGGCGTGCAGGAGGCAGCCGATCGACTAGTCTCTCTCATCATTGATGTTTCTATCTCTCTCCCTCTCTCTTCCTCTCTGAAATCCATAAAAATATATATATTTTTTTTAAAAAGAAAGAAAGTAGGATGGGGTGCCCAGGGCCTGGGGCAGTTCCTGTTTGATGGGGAAGTTTCAGTTTGGGCTGACGTTGTGGAGATGGAGGGTGAAGGTTGCACAGCAGTGTGAATGTACTAATGCCACGAACGATGCACTTGAAAACGGTGCCATGGTAAACGCTACGTTACGCACGGGTAAATAAAACACACCTCTCACAGAGAGATGTGTGTGACCTAAGTGAGGGGCTCCTGTTTGGAAGGGGCCTGAGGCTGCTGCTCACCGTCCCTCCCCCTGCAGGCGTGACGCACGCGGCCATCTGGGCGGCCTGCATCTCCTACCTGAGCGCCGCGGTGCCCCCCGAGCTGCGCACGTCGGCGCAGGGCATCCTGCAGGGCCTGCACCTGGGCCTGGGGCGAGGCTGCGGGGCCATGATCGGAGGCGTGCTGGTCAACTACTTCGGTAAGAACGGCTTTCTTCCTCCCTTTCTCCTGGGGGAACACGTACGATTTTTCAGTGACCCCTCCGTGAACTCTGATTGCTCCTGAAGTCGGGCAGAGGCGGGCTCCGGGGCACAGTCCCTCCGGCTCTCGTGGGTCCTGACTGCCCACCCGTGTCGTGAGGGCGAGGGCAGCTGTCACCGGGCGCACCCCGACCACAGCCAGGGCGAGGCCACACCCGCCTCAGAGGCCAAGCGAGGCCTGAGCACAGGGCCGTGGTTCGCAGTCAGCGCCCCGGACGCCGCCGGGAACGTCCAGCGGAGAAACCCACCGTCGTTCGTCCACGCTGAGATTCGAACCGGGACACCCGCCTGTGCCGGCTCCTGTGTCTGCCCCGTCGGACGCCCCTCGGAAACGCCGGGCTGGGCCGGGATGAGGTCCTCTGCTCCGGGCCCCGCTGCTCAGGCCTGTGCGGGAGGGGGCCCAGGAAGGCCTGGGTTTGGCGCTGCCTGAGCTCCAGCCACATGAGCAGGGCGGCGCAGTCAGGTCGGCGTCCTCACGGCGGGGAGAGCACCAGGAGTTTGATGGTGAAGGCTCTCAGTCGTCATAAATGCAGTTTTAACATTTGGCCATGACAGGCCCGTGCCAGCACCTGGGCCCCCTGACACCCCCCTGGACCCCCCGACACCCCTCTGGGCCCCCTGACACCCCCCTGGGCCCCCTGACACCCCCCTGGGCCCCCTGACACCCCCCTGGGCCCCCTGACACCCCCCTGGACCCCCCGACACCCCTCTGGGCCCCCTGACACCCCCCTGGGCCCCCTGACACCCCCCTGGACCCCCCGACACCCCTCTGGGCCCCCTGACACCCCCCTGGACCCCCCGACACCCCCCTGGGCCCCCCGACACCCCCCTGGACCCCTCGACACCCCCCTGGGCCCCCTGACACCCCCCTGGACCCCCGATACCCCTCTGGGCCCCCTGACATCCTCCGGGCCCCCTGACAACCCCCTGACACCCCCTGGGCCCCCTGACATCCTCCGGGCCCCCTGACACCCCCCTGGGCCCCCTGACACCCCCCTGGGCCGCGTGTGTCCCACTCTATGACGCTGTGGCCATCTGCCGCCATCTGTTCATCCCACGCTCTGCTGCCTTGTCCTGAACTTGCGAGAACGCTGAGTTTTGGGGAAGGGCTGCCTGCCTTCCCTGGGGCTCCCCTAGAGCTCGGCTTGTTTCCACAGGGGCTGCTGCCACCTTCCGGGGAATCGGCATGGGCTGCCTGGTGATCCTCCTGCTCTTCGCCCTGATCCAGTGGCTGGCAGTGCCGGACGAGGAAGAAGGTAGACCTGCCCGCGCTTTCCTGGGGTCTACAGGGTGAAGCCACGGGGAACCCACACAGGCCCCGCGGAGCCCAGAGGTGGGGAGCGGCCGGGGACTGGGTTTCCCCGGTGCCCCCAGGGACTCCTGCAGACTGCGGGGCGGGGGCGGGGCGGGGCGGGGGGAGCCACCTACGTGCTGAAGAGAAGAGTGGTCCTTCGGGCGGCCGGGGTGCTGTTCTGTTTGTTGGAAGCCGTGGTTTCACGGTTCTCTCGTACTCTGAAGGTACGTAAAGTGTAAATCCAGTGGACGGACGGCTATACAGTAAGTGTGCTACTAGGGATAAGACGTACTGTTGATCTCCATGATTTCACCTTCCTTTGAAAAAAAGTCTCGAAACCCTCACTTTGAAGTTTTCCCTCAATTCGGTATGGCTTCATTAAGACTGTTACACAGAAAGACAGTTACAGCAGCTGTAATGTTTACATGAGAACAAATTTTCAACTTAAAAAAAAAATGTTTTTATTGATTTGGGAGAGGGAGAGAGAGACAGGAACATCAATGATGAGAATCACTGATGGGCTGCCTCCTGCACGCCCCCCACTGGGGATGGAGCCTGAAACCCCAGGCATGTGCCCTGACTGGGAATCGAACCCTGACCTCCTGGTTCATAGGTCGATGCTCAACCACTGAGCACACAAGCTGGGCAGTTTTCAACTTTTTTAAATCAACTTCTTTCCTTTTTCTTTAACGAAGGCCCCAGTACAGGAGACATTCCCGCTCAGCCTCAGGTCCGCTCCGGCCTCATCTCTGGGGTCCTCTCCTTGGAGTGGCGTTTGCCTCAGGCCCCTGAGGGGCCTCTGTTAGGAACGCCAGCTCGTTACAGAAACTCCGGGGCAGATCTCAATTTCAACAAGCTCTCCGGAAAGGGAGGCCAGTGCTGGGTCTTCTCCTGCTGTTCTTTCTGACCTTCTGCCTCCCGCCTCCCACCAGCCTGGGTCTCAGGCCTGCGTCGAGGCCGATGAAGGCAGCCGTCCCGGGCCTTTCCGTTTTGATGCTGACTTTAAGTGGGCAGGCCCGTGCGTGGGCCTGAGGCCCAGTGCTGAGCCCGGTGCCCACAGAGGTGACAGCTAAGGTGGACGAACGACATTTCGTAAACAAGCAGACGTTAGGTCGGTTAAGCCCTGCAAGAGACCCTGAAGATGAGCCTCACGCTCCTTTGCTCTTTGATGAAAATTACTCGGGAAGAAAGACCAGTACTAGCTGGTCCCCTCTGTCAATACGGGTGCCCGTAAGGGGTCAGCACCCAAAGTCCTCAAAGAACTCCCACAACGCGGCGGCGAGTCCGCCGAGCAGCAGCCCCGGGACACGGCGCTGAGGGCTGCCACCGCGCTGCGGGGTTGGGGGTCGCCCGCTTATGCCTGTGTGTGTTCAAGGACGTAGAAAACTCTGCACAATGACTCGAACGTCACTTTCTCTCCAGACAAGACCATGCTGGCGGAGAGGATTCCGGTTCCATCCAGTCCTGTCCCCATAGCAACCATCGACTTGGTACAGCAGCAGCCGGAGGACGTCCTGCCGCGCGTGGAGCCGCGCCTCCCGCCCAAGAAGACCAAGCACCAGGAGGAGCAGGAGGACGCCAGCAAGCCCGCCTGGGGCGTCAGCGCCTCCCCCTGGGTGACCTTCGTCTACGCCCTCTACCAGGTCAAAGAGATGATGCAGCTTGCCAGGGAGAGCCACGCCTCGGAGATCCAGCCTCTGCAGGTATACCGCGCCCCTCAGCCGCCTCCTCCCCTGCTGCCTCCTCCCCTGGGCAGGCCTCCTCCCTGGGCAGGCCTCCCTCCTCTGCCGGCCTCCTCCCTGGGCCGGCCTCCTCCCTGGGCAGGCCTCCCTCCTCTGCCGGCCTCCTCCCTGGGCCGGCCTCCTCCCTGGGCAGGCCTCCCTCCTCTGCCGGCCTCCTCCCCTGGGCAGGCTTCCCTCCCCTGGGCAGGCTTCCCTCCCCTGCCGGCCTCCTCCCTGGGCAGGCCTCCTCCCCTGCTGCCTCCCTCCCCTGGGCAGGCCTCTGTCAGCGGTGCGGCTGCGGGTTTGCGTTTGCGGGAGGCCTGCGGGTGGTCTCACTGCTGTGACAGGCGCGTGGCGGAGGTGTACGCCGTGTCCCAGAGGCGTGTGCCTGCTGAGCTGAAGCACGCCTTCTGGTTTTGTGTTAATTCCCAGCATCCATGGGTCTGCGGGTCCGAGATGCTGTGGGCGCGGCTGCGGCGCAGGCCCGGGGTGTCGGGGGAGCCGTGGTCACGCTGACCTCTGTGGCTGCGCGGACATGCACTCGGGGAAGGGTCGTTCTGCCGGGGCCTCCCGTGACGAGGAACAGGGGTGATGTTCTTGCCTGAGAGGCGTGGTCTCTCCAAGGGGAGTCGACCGCGGTCGGTAAAACTGGGGTAGCTGACGGCTCCAGCCCGCCTTTGGGGTGCTGAGTGTGCCGTGTGGGGCAGCCTGGCCGCGGCAATGAGCCCGCCTCCGTGTCGGCGCCTCCCTGCCTTTCGCTCGGCATGGCAGTCCCGGCAGCGGCGTGGGGAGCGTGGCTTCGGGGGGCACAGAGGAGAAGAAAAGGGCGAGGACTTAAAAAGGAAGAGCGACTGGGCAGCTTCCTTTTCAGAGATCGGAACCATCCTCATCACGCCCGTGAGCCAGCTCCCAGCGTCTCTGTAATCTAAACCAGACGCCTCGGCCCTGACGTGAGGCCGGGACGCGAGTGAGGCCGGGATGTGAGGCCGGGACGGGAGTGAGGCCGGGACGTGAGTGAGGCCGGGATGTGAGTGAGGCCGGGATGTGAGGCCGGGACGTGAGTGAGGCCGGGACGTGAGTGAGGCTGGGACGTGAGTGAGGCCGGGATGTGAGGCAGGGACGTGAGTGAGGCCGGGACGTGAGTGAGGCCGGGATGTGAGGCCGGGACGCGAGTGAGGCCGGGATGTGAGGCCGGGACGCGAGGCCGGAGGAAGGACGGCGTTGGCGGGAGGCCGTTTTCACTGCTTTGGCACTCACTCCTCATTCTCACCGGAGCGCCTGAGGCTGCAGGCCGTCCCGTCTGTGGCGTGTTCAGTTCCTGCAGTAAAAGCTGCTGGTCTGGCTCCGTCTTAGGAAGAAGCCATCACTAAGATGTCTTTCATTTTGGAATCAATCGCAGAAGTAAAGCTTTCTGTGGGCGCCCAGCATGTGAGGGGCAGCCTGGCTCAGGGAAAGCGTGTGGTCGGTTTAAGGCGCGTGGCCTGGTGGTAGAGCAGGAGCGTGGCCTGGCCGCGGCAGCGAGTGACCCCCCACTCCCGGGTGCTGTGCTGCGTGGGGTCTCCCCGCTCCTGGGTCACTGTGAGCGGCACTTCGGGACCCCCAGCGGGCAGGCCCCTCCCTGCAGGACCTTCCCTGCGTCTCGGGGGGAGGAGGGTCCTCTTCTGTGAGGCCAGCGGGCGCTCGGGTGAACTGCGGGGTCTCAGCAGGAGGCCCCGCCATCTGTGCGGACACAGCTGCACCCTGTAGTGGCGGGCGGGTGCAGTGACGGTCCTCTGCCCACGGCCGTCTGCTCACGGTGTTTGTATTTTTCATGCGGCTCTGGCAGTTGCACCCGGGAAGAGAGATGAAAGGTAAGCCCTTCTCTCCCCCCCACTCCTGCCCGCGTGTCCCCGGAGGCCTCCTGGATGGGAAGCGTGTGGAAAGGGTGCTGGGTGGCGTTGCTGGTGCCACAGCCGCCTCCCATTCTTCTCCTCCCAGGGGACCAGTGAGAACCGGGGAGACCCTCCCGCTGCTGGAGCCCGGCCCGGCCCGCGTGACATCCCCGCCAGCGCGCCCGGGAGCCAGCCGTCCCCGCCATCGCCATCAGCCGCATCCCCCACGCAGAGCAGCCCCGCCCAGCCCGGCTCCCGCCCGCGTGCCGAGGGGGGTGGGGGCGCGCAGGCCCTGCCCGCCGCTGGGGGCCCCTGAGGGCCCTGCCCACCTCCCCCTGCACGGAAAGGGCCTCGGCCGGACCGGGAGGCGCCCGAGCCCGGCACACGCCCCCCTTGAGCATCCGCGCCACCCGCTTCTGAGTACCTGCCCGTCAGCGCGGACACACACCTGGCAGCTACGGCGCATCGGCGGGAGCAGGCCCACCCCCTGACCCGCTGGAGTGGCGGGAGGAATGGGGCTCCCGGGCTCCCGTTCTGGGCGGGTGGGTGGGGGAGGGGGAGGCCGCAGTCACACCAAGTGGAGGGGGTTTCAGTGCACACGGAGGCGTGTCCCCCTCGTGGTTATCCCGGTTACTTGGCTCAGTGCACACGGAGGAGACCCCGCCTCGCTGTTTCTCTGAAGGAGCACCTTCAGCATTTGTACGACGGAGAATCCCGCGAGCAGGAACAGCCGCAGCGTCTGTACTTTTAGGAAAAGGAAGGAGGGTCCTCAGAAGCTGCCTCGGGGTCCCTCCGAGCTGGCAGGGACGTCTGTCGGCGAGGAACGCAGGACAGCAGCGAGTCCCCGAGCAGGGTGCCTCCCAGACACCCCGCTCCGTGTCCGGGCCGAGACCCGGGGAACTGGCCACGGAGAGGCCGCGGCGCCCGACCGCGCGTTACAGTTCAGGGATCCAGGCTCGGCGCGGCGGGCGGGTTTTTCTCAATCGCTGAACTCCAAGGGTTTCCTTGAGAAGCAGCACTATTTCCAAATAACAGTATACGATGTAAGTGCCTGGGCGGGGACCACGAGTAACATTACGTAACGGGAGGGTCTGCGCTTTGGGGGGGGACAGTCAGACACTGGACGTGGCTGCGGGGTGCTGCTGTGGACACACCGCTGCTGTGGGGGCCACGAGCTGGCGCCTGCCAGGCTCGCTGCTGCCAGGGAAGCCGAGGTCACGGGAAGCCGGGGAGCCGGGGAAAGGGGGCCGCTAGGGGAATGAGGGCCAGTCCCGCGTGGACAGTCGCTGTCGGGGAGCAGAGGGGGGAGGAAAGGGCCCCGTCACACGGGTCCGCGGTAGAGTAAGGGCGCTGCGTGACCTCTGCGTCCACCAAACTGCACCGGGGGGAAGGCATTCCACGCCTGGTGTCTGGCCCCACAAAACACAGCTTAACAGATGATAATAAGGGAAAGCAGTGGAGTTAAGCAAATAGTTACTTTTGCACTTGAACTGAGACGTACTGTACCGTAGGTTATCATGACGCATCGTAAGTGCCCTTTCCGAACCCGATGTATTTATTACGCTTATGTGACCACAGAATAAAGGCGCGTGCGGCGGGCGGCCTCGCCCGGGAGTGCACCGTGCGCGCTGACTGATCCGTGTCTCGTGTTTACGGTTCTGGTGTGTTCGCCGGAAAAGCCGCTGTTTGGGAAATGCAGTTGCTATGCCGAGATAAAAATAAATACCATCTTTAAACATTTCCTAAATGGTCACGATGGGCCACACCCACGGAAGTGCTTCCCCTGGAATGAGTCAGAGGGTCCCCGTCCCGGTCCCGCGGCCTGTGGGAGCCGTGGCCTCCGGCCGTGGAGCAGACGCCCGCCCCGTGGTCTGTGCGCTGTGCCGTCCTGTCCCCCAGGTGCCATTTAAAATTTTTTAAAATATATTTTATTGATTTTTTACAGAGAGGAAGGGAGAGGGAGAGTTAGAAACATCGATGAGGAGAAACATCGATCAGCTGCCTCCTGACACTCCCCACTGGGGATGTGCCCGCAACCAAGGTACATGACCAGAACCTGGGACCCTTCAGTCCGCAGGCCGACGCTCTATCACTGAGCCACACCGGTCAGGGCCCCAGGTGCCATGTAAAACAGATGGAAGTGAATTCACATTAACTGGGTTTGAGTAACCCCTCCGGAGACTTCCTGCGAATGCCCGGGGCCTCCCGCCCAGGTTGGTAATCGCCGCCTTCGTGACCGGCTTCAGACCGTTTCCTGATTGTGGGAGGGCGAACTGGCCACGGGGCGGCCGTGCGTGGCTGCAGACAGGTGAGCTGCTAACGGGTAGCCATCCTCGAAGCCTGAAGTGGAACAGACGCCTCTCAGGCACGGAGCTCCGTCCGCCCCGGAAAGCCCGACGGCTCACGGAGGCAGCTGTCACCGGCCACGTGCGCGGCCACCGGCTGGGGCTCCCCTCGGATTCGCACTCCCCGATGCGGACGGGGGCGCTGTGGGTGCTGGGCCGCTACCTCAGCAGTGTTTCTCGCAGCCCAGCTGGAGTGAAGCAGAGACTCCTGGGAAAGGGGAACCAGCCGGGCCAGCATGGATCCACCACTGAGCCACACCGGTCAGGGCAGTGAAAGGTTTTTAAAGAGAATTTAGAGAGAGGGGACCGCACCCACCGCCCTGCTGCCTGGTGTGCTGAGGAGGTGACTGGCTCTTCCCTGTCACTGCCCCGTTCACTAGGTCTCTGGGGCCCACACAGCTCAGATACGGGGTCACGGTCACAAAGCCAGGCGTCGAGCTCCAACCCGACGCCAGCAGGCAGGTGCCCCGGCCCCCCGCCCCCCAGGGTGCATGGAGGCCGCAGCTCCTTCATTCAGAACAAGCCAGAAAGCACCTGGCCTGAACCCTGCCTCGCGCCTGGACCGTCCGTGTGGCTGTTTCCACTCGGGAAACTGGCAGGCGCCGAGGAAGCCAGCACCTCCCGCTCAGCCTGTCGGCGGGAGAGGGTTTGTCAGAGAGAGCTCAGGTTGGAGGGACTGAAGGCCCGTGCCACGGGAGCCAGGAGGGGCGTGTACTGTGTGTCCTTGTTAGAAATATTTAATTTTTCTAACTTGCTTTACAAAAGTACTGTTTGTGGTGGATGCGGGGGGGCGGGGGGCGGTCCATCGCCCAGGGAGTTGAGAAGCACCGTGTGGACACCGTACGAGGCGCACGTGACCGGCAGGTGCACGGCACCCGCAGGCGCAGTTACCCCGGAACGGGTGCGCTGGGGGCCGCTTCCTCGACTGTTTTTAAAACCAACAAGGCAGCAGCCAGGGCCGGGCGCCGACACGGGGGCTCCCGTCCTGTGCCCACACTGCGGCTCCGAAGGGTCTTCAGCACCTTCTGCACCGCCGAGTCCCTCACCGCAACGTGGACGCGGCACCAGACGGGACAGACGTGACGAGGTTCGAACGAAGAGGCGCCCCGAGTGCCCAGGACGGAGCTGACGCCTCCCCTAAACCCCGACCCTCCCCCTCCGCTTCATCACTGCTTTTCTGGAAGATGGGCCAAAACTAAACAAACATCCCGCCCCAATTGTTTTTTTAAATGTATGTTTTTATTGATGTCAGAGAGGAAGGGAGAGGGAGAGAGAGACAGAAACATCAATGATGGGAGAGAATCGTGGATCGGCTGCCTCCTGCACGCCCCACACTGGGGATCGAGCCTGCAACCCGGGCATGTGCCCTGCCCAGGAATCGAACCTGGGACCCTTCAGGCCGCAGTCCGACGCTCTATCCACTGAGCCACACCAGCCAGGTTCCCCGCGGGAGGCACCTCCTAAGGTCTCTCCAGGTGAGCGCATCCTCATCCCTCATCTCTGGTGGCTCAGTAGGCCGCACCTTCAGGGATCAGAGCAAAAACATGCCGTTGCCGCAAGACAGCGAGGCTCCAGGGCCGCGGGAAGGCTGGGAGTGTCACACATCTCGGTACACAGCTCGCCGCCGAAGGGAGAACAAAGGATGGGAAAAGGCGCTCGGGGCCTGTGTCAAGGGAGGGGCGGTCGTGCCCACACACGGGTACCCTGTCACTTCGGCGAGGTTAGGCCCGGGGGTGGGGGTGCATCACGTGTTGTTTGATGACACTGACGTGAGTGACAGCAACCTTTTCCTTCCTGCTCACCAAGCAGGCTCTTACCGTGTCTGACCCCTGTAGGTTGCCTTCTGAGAGGGGATCTGCTGGTCCAATGGGTTCAACCGTCTATCCTCACGCGGTTACACGGCTGCTGGGGACGGTACCTGGGCAGACCACGTGGGCTGGCTGCTGTGAGCAAGGTCTTCTCCGGGGCAATGGCAAAGTGAGGGTCCCGGGTCACCGCCCAGGGGCACAGCCACCCGGTTAGCTCGCCAATGTCATACCCAGTGGGGTGGCTCGGGAGGCAGCCGGCTCCTGGCGTCGCCTAAACATACCTCTCGCTGCGGGCTTCTCCGGACCCCATGCCCAGCACGCCAGAACGCGCAGGCCCCTCCCACCCGCTGCGCAAAAGGCCGGTTTAACAGCCTGCACTCTCCCTCGGGGACAGTCACATGCAGGGTAATGGAAGGTCCTTCGTCTCTGCACGTCACCTCAGGTTTTA
Source organism: Eptesicus fuscus (assembly GCF_027574615.1). Taxonomy (NCBI): domain Eukaryota; kingdom Metazoa; phylum Chordata; class Mammalia; order Chiroptera; family Vespertilionidae; genus Eptesicus; species Eptesicus fuscus. The sequence continues at coordinate 91,404,990 of NC_072483.1, read as the reverse complement.
ATCGTCCACGTGGTTAGATGTGTGGATGTAACCCATCATCTATTCTAACCTCCTAAAATCTCGAATCTGTGACGTTTCTAGATTTTTTAAAAAAGTCAGACATTCAGGCATCCTCCTGAATGTCAGGTGGGCGCTCCCCGCTAACCCATCCCTCAGCAGCACCGGCTAACCGCATAACTAATTCACAAAGCCTTTCTGAGACGTGCAAAACGTGTCTTCAAACCTCTCAAAAACGGCGTGTGAATGGCATGCCGTTCCAGCCTGGCCGCCTGCGGACGCTCACCCGCACTGCTTGGTGTCCGAGCCCCACGGCTCAGGACAGGGCGCTCGGGGAGGACCTGGCCCAGCAGCGGCCAGCAAAGGGCTCCGGGAGGCCCCCAGGCACCTCTGGCGGCCGGAGGCACGAAGCTCCCCCCTGAAGGACAGCTGCCCGGGTACAGGCCTTGAAGCAAAGGGAGGGAGGGGGAGGGAGAAAAGGGGAGAGAGAGTCTTAGGGGAGCGAGCCACATAGTGCCTATGGGATTAGAACCGTGGGCAGCACCTAACGAACCCCAAATCAACGAACACAAGGGAAGGGCACCACACATCACGGGCTTTAATGGTTCAGCTTCTCGGCACTCACACAGACGCGGACAAATCCACGGTGTCCTCTCAAACCCTGAAACCAGCACCCTGCGGCACCCTGCTCTGCTTCTCTCCCGTCCGCTGTTTCTATGGCGACGTTACCCCAGCGGGGTCAGCACCTCCGTGCCCGGCACAGGCAAGGCCCGGGGTCTCCTGGGGACCCCAGCGGACTCCTCACACGCCAGTCACGCGTGTATGGTAGGAGAGGAGCGCGGTGAGACAAACACTGACGCAGCTGATGCCTGCATGCGTCACCAGCAAATACAATTACAACACATCAGACTGAACTGTAACAACACTTACGCAACATCATCATAAATCTGAACGGGAGACACTTTGATTTTTAAAATCAGAGGCTACTGCCCAGCCGGTGTGGCTCAGTGGTGGAGCGTAGACCCATGAGTCAACAAATCACAGTTCGATTCCCGGTCGAACATGCCTGGGTTTAGGGCTCCATCCCCAGTGTGGGACGTGCAGGAGGCAGCTCATCAATGATTCTCTTTCTCGTCGATGTTTCTATCTCTCTGTCCCTCTCCCTACCTCTCTCTCTAAAAAATCAGTAAAAACGTATCAAAAATAAATGAAATCTGAGGCTGTGTGAAAGCAGACTGAATTTAGTGCCTCTGACGGAAAGAACAGAGCTCCCAACGTGACCTGGCGTCTGGCCACCCTGGAGGCTAAGGCACTGCCTGGAGGGGCGAGAGCACTGGGAAATCCATCCACAGAGTCCCCAAAGGTGAGCCAGCTGCTTGTGATGCAACAAGTGAGACCAAGGCTCCGCGACCTGGCTCAGGAAAGCACCCTCAGCTCTCCGCACGCCCCCCCACGCCCCCTGTGACTCTCCGGTGAAAGGCTGCTCCCTCGATGCCTCACAGCAAAACAGCTCGCCCTTGCTTCTTAGAATCAGCTTAGCGACACCGAAACCCTGGATTGCTTTGCCACGTCAGACCCGGATCCTTTCTGAGTCCTCGTGGGGCTCCTGGGCTCAGGGTCCACTCAGCACCCACAGTTAGTCCCTCCTTCCCCTGGAGTCTTAACAGGATGCGTCGAGAACAAGACCTGCTCTCTGTAAGAGACCACAGATCTGTTCTGCAGGGAAGTGCTACCAGTATACAAAACTAAACCGTTTTAAAAATGAACCAGTCAATGCAAAATGTCACGAGAGGTTAAAGGCCTCCCGTTTCAACACACAAAAAATATAAAAGTCATTCTAATCTGATTCTACCTATAAAAGTCTTACCAAAACTTTAAAATGTAACGGTAGGAAATGTTTCTCTCCATCACAGTTACCCAATAGCTAGTGGGCTGTTACCCTAATATATAAAGAGCCAGGGTCCGTCACGTCCTAAACGACCAGATGGATGACTGGACACCAGGCCAGGGTCCCGCGGCCCCGCCCCCACCATGAGGTGGCATTGACGGGAGCGGGCCGAACTGCTGACCTCTCGGTCCCTCCCCTCCCGTCTCCTGCGGTCTCGGGTCGCAGCACGGCGGCGAACAGGGAACCACAGTGAACGGAGCAGCGGGCGGGACTGGGGAGCGGGCGGAATGGCGACCTCTTGGTCTCTCCCCGCGGCCGCAGGCTCCGGGGAACCGGAACCATGCTGTGATCAGGGAACCACGGCAAACCCAGCTGAGTGGCAGCGGGGTGGGACTGGTGAGCCGGATGGAACGGTCCCTCCCCGGCCCTCAGACTCCAATCGCAGCTTGGCGCAGGGGGAACCACGGCAAGCCCAGGTGAGTGGCGGTGGGGACCGGCAAGCGGCAGAAGACGGCCTAGGGACCCTAACCGCGCACGATTTGGTGTGCGCTGGGCTTCTAGTTAGATATAAAAAGGTCACCGATCCGGTGAGGCCCAGGCCTTGGGGAGATGGCCTCCTCGGCTGCGCTGCCGCTGAGTGCGGGCCGGACAAGCTGCTGCGTCCCCGACCTCAGCGCCTCCATCGGTAGCACTTCCTCAGCACGCGAGCCAAGGCACACTCGTCTCCTGGAAAACGGGTCTGTGGTAAACGAAGTCGGAAACTGCTGCACACGATTCCTCCCGGGTCACGTGGGCGCCAGCGCGTTCACGGCCGAGCAGTCCTGCTGCACTCGGCGTGGAGCGAGCTGACCTGAGAGCCCCTTCCTGAGCAGCACGTGGACGCACTGGAGCACGCCGGGCCGGTCTCTATGTGCCGGGAGCACTCCGGGCCGGTCTCTATGTGCCGGGAGCACTCCGGGTCGGTCTCTATGTGCCGGGAGCACTCCGGGTCGGTCTCTATGTGCCGGGAGCACTCCAGGTCGGTCTCTATGTGCCGGGAGCACTCCAGGTCGGTCTCTATGTGCCGGGAGCACTCCGGGCCGGTCTCTATGTGCCGGGAGCACGCCGGGCCGGTCTCTATGTGCCGGGAGCACTCCAGGTCGGTCTCTATGTGCCGGGAGCACGCCGGGTCGGTCTCTATGTGCCGGGAGCACTCCAGGTCGGTCTCTATGTGCCGGGAGCACTCCGGGCCGGTCTCTATGTGCCGGGAGCACGCCGGGCCGGTCTCTATGTGCCGGGAGCACTCCAGGTCGGTCTCTATGTGCCGGGAGCACTCCAGGCCGGTCTCTATGTGCCGGGAGCACTCCAGGTCGGTCTCTACACGCCGGGAGCACGCCGGGCCGGTCTCTATGTGCCGGGAGCACGCCGGGCCGGTCTCTACACGCCGGGCCGGTCTCCCAGCACCTGCGCTGGCACCAATGCCGCCTCCGGACCGACAGGCTCTGGGCTGAGAGGACGCGGAGCCCGGTGCTGACAGGCACTCACCCAGGCTCGCTGGCCCGACGGCCCACGCAGTCCCCTTGTTCCGAGTGAAAATCTTCCCTCAGGGAAGTGGCGATGGCGGGCCCAGGACGTGGCCGCAGCAGGATACACAGCAGGCTGGCCGCGAGAGACCGTTCTCTCCATCAGTGCAGTCCTTTCCCTGCGCCTGGGTCTTCTCCATGGCAACGTCCCCTCGGCTACTGACCACGTCCTGGTCCTGAGTGACATGCAGGGGCAGGGGCAAGGGCAGAGGCAGGGAGTGGGGGCAGGGCCAGGGCAGAGGAAGGGGGCGGGGCAGGGGCAGAGGAAGGGGGTGGGGGCAGGGCCAGGGCAGAGGAAGGGGGTGGGGGCAGGGCCAGGGCAGAGGAAGGGGGCAGGGCTGGGGCAGGGGAAGGGGGTGGGGGCAGGGCCAGGGCAGAGGAAGGGAGTGGGGGCAGGGCCAGGGCAGAGGAAGGGGGCGGGGCTGGGGCAGGGGGCGGGGCTGGGGCCTGGGCAGAGGAAGGGGGCGGGGCAGGGGCAGAGGAAGGGGGTGGGGCCTGGGCAGAGGAAGGGGGCGGGGCAGGGGAAGGGGGCGGGGCTGGGGCCTGGGCAGAGGAAGGGGGCGGGGCAGGGGCAGAGGAAGGGGGTGGGGGCAGGGCCAGGGCAGAGGAAGGGGGCGGGGCTGGGGCAGGGGGCGGGGCGGGGGCCTGGGCAGAGGAAGGGGGCGGGGCGGGGGAAGGGGCAGGGCACTCAGGCGGCTGCCCCCGCCCCAGGTGAAAGGGCTGCTCCTCCAGGAAGGTGCCCCCCAGGCTGTACTGCTCTTCATGGAGACGCATTTCTTCCGGCGACAAGTGGCTTCCTCCGAGGACGAAGTCCGCGAACCTGTTCAGTGTTTGTGTGTGTGTTTAAAGACAGTCGGTGTGACCACGGAAGGTTTACTGGGAAGGAAGCAGTTCCCTGGCTACGTGTCCTCCTCAGTGACGTGCACACAGTGGCCATGGGCAGTGGCCTTTCCACGGGGAGGTGAACTCAGGACGGCTCCTGGGGTCCTGCTGGCCTCAGGGAGAGGGGAGGGGTGGGCAGACGCCAGCCCCAGCGCTGCCAACACCACTGCTGCTCTCTAACGCTCTCTTCCCGCCGAGTCTGGATTTGTTCCTTATTTTACTGTCACACTTCCCTCCGATCTTCCCCTGAGGACACGGGGTCTGAGTGAATCCCCCCACCTTCCCCTGAGGACACGGGGTCTGAGTGAACCCCCACCTTCCCCTGAGGACACGGGGTCTGAGTGAACCCCCACCTTCCCCTGAGGACACGGGGTCTGAATGAATCCCCCCCTTCCCCTGAGGACACGGGGTCTGAATGAACCCCCCCTTTCCCTGAGGACACGGGGTCTGAGTGAATCCCCCCTCCTTTCCCTGAGGACACGGGGTCTGAATGAACCCCCCCACCTTCCCCTGAGGACACGGGGTCTGAGTGAATCCCCCCACCTTCCCCTGAGGACACGGGGTCTGAATGAACCCCTCCTTTCCCTGAGGACATGGGGTCTGAGTGAACCCCCTCCGATCTTCCCCTGAGGACACGGGGTCTGAATGAATCCCCTCCGATCTTCCCCTGAGGACACGGGGTCTGAGTGAATCCCCTCCGATCTTCCCCTGAGGACACGGGGTCTGAGTGAATCCCCTCCGATCTTCCCCTGAGGACACGGGGTCTGAATGAACCCCCCCTTCCCCTGAGGACACGGGGTCTGAGTGAATCCCCCCCTTCCCCTGAGGACACGGGGTCTGAGTGATGCCCCCCCTTTCCCTGAGGACACGGGGACTGAATGAACCCCCCCTTTCCCTGAGGACACGGGGTCTGAGTGAACCCCCACCTTCCCCTGAGGACACGGGGTCTGAATGAAGCCCCACCTTCCCCTGAGGACACGGGGTCTGCATGAACCCTGCAGGAGGGAAGCAGAGGGGAAGATGCAGCCGAGAAGCCTTGGGGTGAACTCCAGCATCACTGCCCACACCAGCAGAAGCAGGGCCTCAGCTCCCGCCTTCCCTGGGGGAGACGCCTTCCCTGGGGGAGCCGAGGCTGCTGCTCTGACCCTCGCGGTTCAGCCGGCGCCAGAATGCAGGGTCTGCACCAGCCGTCAGGGACCCTCGCAGCCACTCCAACCCGGGCCGGGCCGAGCGGGGCTTACTTTCTCGGCGCCTGGAGCCGGGACACGGCCAGCCAGGACGGGAAGTCGGGCCGGCGGCAGGCCTGGCGCAGCTCCTCCAGGGCCCGGGCGGTCGCGGCGTCGGCCTGCTCCTGGTACTCCTCCTCGGTCAGGTACCTGAACGCCGGCCTCCGGGACCTCAGCCACTTCTTCACGTTCCTAGGACAGCGCATTCGGCGGCTCGGCTCCTGGCCACGTCGGTTATTCAACTCAACCCCGAGGCTTTGGAAATACATTTCTGGACAGCAGTGGGCATAGCTCTTCACTGCCTTGGTATCACACTACACACGCTGAGCATGTAACATGCTTTCATGCTGCTATCGCGAATGTGGCACGTAGAACACGCAGCGCGGGCCTGCGGGCACAGTCCCCTCCCTCCCCCCCGGGACCATCCTAATATGACCTCATACCCTCGTGTGGCTTCTGGGGGGCAGTTCCCATAGAGATGTTCGCGCATCTTTCTTCCCGGGACTGAACGGCACAGCCCGACAGCCCAGGCCCGGCTTCCTGGGGTGACGGCTGGTTTCCGGGGCGCCGAGAGGCAGGCCTGTGAGAGTCTGTGCAGACTCCCTGCCCACCTCCCAGGCCGAAAAGCAGGGGGTCTGCGGCCTTGGCCTCGGCCTAGCGCAGTGCCTGCCCCAGAGGGAATGTGCGCACAGGGCGGCGTGTGCCGGTCATTAGACCAGCTCTGGCTCTCCGCGTGCTCCCGTGCCATGACTAGAAGTGCTTTCCTACAGGGAAGTCCTAAAGGGAGACTCTCAGACAAATGCTAATGACGACAAATGAGGTCTTAACGTCATTCCTCACAAATGAGCTTTAAAAGGCTTCGGGCCGTTCACTCTGTAATGGACCCGAGAGCCCCCGTGGGAGTGAGCATCGCCGCCAGGGCGGGTCCCGGATGCATTTCCTGGGGAGCGGGACCTGAGCCTCTTCCTGTGAAGACCCTGGTGGCTGATGTGCCAGCCCGGGGACGCTGGCATGGCTTCCGCCTCCTCTCTGAGCACCCCCTGGCCTCTGAGGAGGAGACGGGCACAGGCGAACCGAGGCCGCCCACCGTGGGGACCGGGCCGTTCCTTCCCCGTGCGAGCCCGACCCGCTCCCAGGACAAACCTGCAGGCGGTGAGCACCCCCTCCCCGCGGCCGCCAGGCTGAAGGAGACAGCGCGCATGCAGTGCTCAGCGCAGCCCGCACCCGTCACAGTGTCCGCAAGGACAGTAAAAGACGGCTGTCCGTCACAGTGTTCAGTGAGGACAGTAACAGACGGCTGCCCGTCACAGTGTCAGTAAGGACAGTAACAGACGGCTGCCCGTCACAGTGTTCAGTAAGGACAATAACAGACGGCTGCCCGTCACAGTGTTCAGTGAGGACAGTAACAGACGGCTGCCCGTCACAGTGTTCAGTACGGACAGTAACAGACGGCTGCCCGTCACAGTGTTCAGTAAGGACAGTAACAGACGGCTGCCCGTCACAGTGTTCAGTAAGGACAATAACAGACGGATGCCCGTCACAGTGTTCAGTGAGGACAGTAACAGACGGCTGCCCATCACAGTGTTCAGTACGGACAGTAACAGACGGCTGCCCGTCACAGTGTTCAGTAAGTACAGTAACAGACGGCTGCCCGTCACAGTGTTCAGTAAGGACAGTAACAGACGGCTGCCCGTCACAGTGTTCAGTAAGGACAGTAACAGACGGCTGCCCGTCACAGTGTTCAGTACGGACAGTAACAGACGGCTGCCCGTCACAGTGTTCAGTAAGGACAGTAACAGACGGCTGCCCGTCACAGTGTTCAGTAAGGACAGTAACAGACGGCTGCCCGTCACAGTGTTCAGTAAGGACAGTAACAGATGGCTGCCCGTCACAGTGTTCAGTAAGGACAGTAACAGCCCGCTGCCCGTCACAGTGTTCAGTAGGGACAGTAACAGACGGCTGTCCGTCACAGTGTTCAGTACGGACAGTAACAGACGGCTGCCCGTCACAGTGTTCAGTAAGGACAGTAACAGACGGCTGCCCGTCACAGTGTCCGTAAGGACAGTAACAGACGGCTGCCCGTCACAGTGTCCGTAAGGACAGTAACAGACGGCTGCCCGTCACAGTGTCAGTAAGGACAGTAACAGACGGCTGCCCGTCACAGTGTTCAGTAAGGACAGTAACAGACGGCTGTCCGTCACAGTGTTCAGTGAGGACAGTAACAGACGGCCGCCCGTCACAGTGTTCAGTAAGGACAGTAACAGACCGCTGCCCGTCACATTGTCAGTAAGGACAGTAACAGACGGCTGCCCGTCACAGTGTTCAGTAAGGACAGTAACAGACGGCTGCCCGTCACAGTGTCAGTAAGGACAGTAACAGACGGCTGCCCGTCACAGTGTCCGTAAGGACAGTAACAGACGGCTGCCCGTCACAGTGTTCAGTAAGGACAGTAACAGACGGCTGCCCGTCACAGTGTCAGTAAGGACAGTAACAGACGGCTGCCCGTCACAGTGTCCGTAAGGACAGTAACAGACGGCTGCCCGTCACAGTGTCAGTAAGGACAGTAACAGACCGCTGCCCGTCACAGTGTTCAGTACGGACAGTAACAGACGGCTGCCCGTCACAGTGTTCAGTACGGACAGTAACAGACGGCTGCCCGTCACAGTGTCAGTGAGGACAGTAACAGACGGCTGCCCGTCACAGTGTTCAGTACGGACAGTAACAGACGGCTGCCCGTCACAGTGTTCAGTGAGGACAGTAACAGACGGATGCCCGTCACAGTGTTCAGTGAGGACAGTAACAGACGGCTGCCCGTCACAGTGTTCAGTACGGACAGTAACAGACGGCTGCCCGTCACAGTGTTCAGTGAGGACAGTAACAGACGGCCGCCCGTCACAGTGTTCAGTAAGGACAGTAACAGACCGCTGCCCGTCACATTGTCAGTAAGGACAGTAACAGACGGCTGCCCGTCACAGTGTTCAGTAAGGACAGTAACAGACGGCTGCCCGTCACAGTGTCAGTAAGGACAGTAACAGACGGCTGCCCGTCACAGTGTTCGTAAGGACAGTAACAGACGGCTGCCCGTCACAGTGTTCAGTAAGGACAGTAACAGACGGCTGCCCGTCACAGTGTCAGTAAGGACAGTAACAGACGGCTGCCCGTCACAGTGTCCGTAAGGACAGTAACAGACGGCTGCCCGTCACAGTGTCAGTAAGGACAGTAACAGACCGCTGCCCGTCACAGTGTTCAGTACGGACAGTAACAGACGGCTGCCCGTCACAGTGTTCAGTACGGACAGTAACAGACGGCTGCCCGTCACAGTGTCAGTGAGGACAGTAACAGACGGCTGCCCGTCACAGTGTTCAGTACGGACAGTAACAGACGGCTGCCCGTCACAGTGTTCAGTGAGGACAGTAACAGACGGCTGCCCGTCACAGTGTTCAGTGAGGACAGTAACAGACGGCTGCCCGTCACAGTGTTCAGTAAGGACAGTAACAGACCGCTGCCCGTCACAGTGTCAGTAAGGACAGTAACAGACGGCTGCCCGTCACAGTGTTCAGTAAGGACAGTAACAGACGGCTGCCCGTCACAGTGTCAGTAAGGACAGTAACAGACGGCTGCCCGTCACAGTGTTCGTAAGGACAGTAACAGACGGCTGCCCGTCACAGTGTTCAGTAAGGACAGTAACAGACGGCTGCCCGTCACAGTGTCAGTAAGGACAGTAACAGACGGCTGCCCGTCACAGTGTCCGTAAGGACAGTAACAGACGGCTGCCCGTCACAGTGTCAGTAAGGACAGTAACAGACCGCTGCCCGTCACAGTGTTCAGTACGGACAGTAACAGACGGCTGCCCGTCACAGTGTTCAGTACGGACAGTAACAGACGGCTGCCCGTCACAGTGTCAGTGAGGACAGTAACAGACGGCTGCCCGTCACAGTGTTCAGTACGGACAGTAACAGACGGCTGCCCGTCACAGTGTCAGTGAGGACAGTAACAGACGGCTGCCCGTCACAGTGTCAGTACGGACAGTAACAGCCGGCTGCCCGTCACAGTGTTCAGTAAGGACAGTAACAGACGGCTGCCCGTCACAGTGTTCAGTAAGGACAGTAACAGACGGCTGCCCGTCACAGTGTTCAGTAAGGACAGTAACAGACGGCTGCCCGTCACAGTGTTCAGTAAGGACAGTAACAGACGGCTGCCCGTCACAGTGTTCAGTACGGACAGTAACAGACGGCTGCCCGTCACAGTGTTCAGTACGGACAGTAACAGACGGCTGCCCGTCACAGTGTCAGTAAGGACAGTAACAGACGGCTGCCCGTCACAGTGTTCAGTACGGACAGTAACAGACGGCTGCCCGTCACAGTGTCAGTAAGGACAGTAACAGACGGCTGCCCGTCACAGTGTCAGTAAGGACAGTAACAGACGGTGCCCGTCACAGTGTTCAGTACGGACAGTAACAGACGGCTGCCCGTCACAGTGTTCAGTAAGGACAGTAACAGACGGCTGCCCGTCACAGTGTCAGTAAGGACAGTAACAGACGGCTGCCCGTCACAGTGTTCAGTAAGGACAGTAACAGACGGCTGCCCGTCACAGTGTCAGTGAGGACAGTAACAGACGGCTGCCCGTCACAGTGTTCAGTGAGGACAGTAACAGACGGCTGCCCGTCACAGTGTCAGTAAGGACAGTAACAGACGGCTGCCCGTCACAGTGTCAGTAAGGACAGTAACAGACGGCTGCCCGTCACAGTGTTCAGTAAGGACAGTAACAGACGGCTGCCCGTCACAGTGTTCAGTAAGGACAGTAACAGACGGCTGCCCGTCACAGTGTTCAGTAAGGACAGTAACAGACGGCTGCCCGTCACAGTGTCAGTAAGGACAGTAACAGACGGCTGCCCGTCACAGTGTTCAGTAAGGACAGTAACAGACGGCTGCCCGTCACAGTGTTCAGTAAGGACAGTAACAGACGGCTGCCCGTCACAGTGTCAGTAAGGACAGTAACAGACGGCTGCCCGTCACAGTGTTCAGTAAGGACAGTAACAGACGGCTGCCCGTCACAGTGTTCAGTAAGGACAGTAACAGACGGCTGCCCGTCACAGTGTCAGTAAGGACAGTAACAGACGACTGCCCGTCACAGTGTTCAGTAAGGACAGTAACAGACGGCTGCCCGTCACAGTGTTCAGTGAGGACAGTAACAGACGGCTGCCCGTCACAGTGTTCAGTACGGACAGTAACAGACGGCTGCCCGTCACAGTGTTCAGTAAGGACAGTAACAGACGGCTGCCCGTCACAGTGTCAGTAAGGACAGTAACAGACGGCTGCCCGTCACAGTGTTCAGTAAGGACAGTAACAGACGGCTGTCCGTCACAGTGTTCAGTAAGGACAGTAACAGACGGCTGTCCGTCACAGTGTCAGTAAGGACAGTAACAGACGGCTGTCCGTCACAGTGTTCAGTGAGGACAGTAACAGACGGCTGCCTGTCACAGTGTCAGTAAGGACAGTAACAGACGGCTGCCCGTCACAGTGTTCAGTAAGGACAGTAACAGACGGCTGCCCGTCACAGTGTTCAGTAAGGACAGTAACAGACGGCTGCCCGTCACAGTGTTCAGTAAGGACAGTAACAGACGGCTGCCCGTCACAGTGTCCGTAAGGACAGTAACAGACGGCTGCCCGTCACAGTGTCAGTAAGGACAGTAACAGACGGCTGCCCGTCACAGTGTTCAGTAAGGACAGTAACAGACGGCTGTCCGTCACAGTGTTCAGTAAGGACAGTAACAGACGGCTGCCCGTCACAGTGTTCAGTAAGGACAGTAACAGACGGCTGCCCGTCACAGTGTTCAGTAAGGACAGTAACAGACGGCTGTCCGTCACAGTGTTCAGTACGGACAGTAACAGACGGCTGCCCGTCACAGTGTTCAGTAAGGACAGTAACAGACGGCTGTCCGTCACAGTGTTCAGTGAGGACAGTAACAGACGGCTGCCCGTCACAGTGTCAGTACGGACAGTAACAGCCGGCTGCCCGTCACAGTGTTCAGTAAGGACAGTAACAGACGGCTGCCCGTCACAGTGTTCAGTAAGGACAGTAACAGACGGCTGCCCGTCACAGTGTTCAGTAAGGACAGTAACAGACGGCTGTCCGTCACAGTGTTCAGTACGGACAGTAACAGACGGCTGCCCGTCACAGTGTCCGTAAGGACAGTGACAGACGGCTGCCCGTCACAGTGTCAGTACGGACAGTAACAGACGGCTGCCCGTCACAGTGTTCAGTAAGGACAGTAACAGACGGCTGCCCGTCACAGTGTCAGTAAGGACAGTAACAGACGGCTGCCCGTCACAGTGTTCAGTAAGGACAGTAACAGACGGCTGCCCGTCACAGTGTCCGTAAGGACAGTGACAGACGGCTGCCCGTCACAGTGTTCAGTAAGGACAGTGACAGACGGCTGCCCGTCACAGTGTCAGTAAGGACAGTAACAGACGGCTGTCCGTCACAGTGTTCAGTAAGGACAGTAACAGACGGCTGCCCGTCACAGTGTCCGTAAGGACAGTAACAGACGGCTGCCCGTCACAGTGTTCAGTAAGGACAGTAACAGACGGCTGCCCGTCACAGTGTCCGTAAGGACAGTAACAGACGGCTGCCCGTCACAGTGTTCAGTAAGGACAGTAACAGACGGCTGCCCGTCACAGTGTCAGTAAGGACAGTAACAGACGGCTGCCCGTCACAGTGTCCGTAAGGACAGTAACAGACGGCTGCCCGTCACAGTGTCCGTAAGGACAGTAACAGACGGCTGCCCGTCACAGTGTCAGTAAGGACAGTAACAGACGGCTGCCCGTCACAGTGTCAGTAAGGACAGTAACAGACGGCTGCCCGTCACAGTGTCCGTAAGGACAGTAACAGACGGCTGCCCGTCACAGTGTTCAGTAAGGACAGAAACAGACGGCTGTCCGTCACAGTGTTCAGTACGGACAGTAACAGACGGCTGCCCGTCACAGTGTTCAGTAAGGACAGTAACAGACGGCTGCCCGTCACAGTGTTCAGTAAGGACAGTGACAGACGGCTGCCCGTCACAGTGTTCAGTACGGACAGTAACAGACGGCTGCCCGTCACAGTGTTCAGTAAGGACAGTAACAGACGGCTGCCCGTCACAGTGTCAGTAAGGACAGTAACAGACGGCTGCCCGTCACAGTGTTCAGTAAGGACAGTAACAGACGGCTGCCCGTCACAGTGTTCAGTAAGGACAGTAACAGACGGCTGCCCGTCACAGTGTTCCGTAAGGACAGTAACAGACGGCTGCCCGTCACAGTGTCAGTACGGACAGTAACAGACGGCTGCCCGTCACAGTGTCAGTAAGGACAGTAACAGACGGCTGCCCGTCACAGTGTCAGTAAGGACAGTAACAGACGGCTGCCCGTCACAGTGTTCAGTAAGGACAGTAACAGACGGCTGCCCGTCACAGTGTCAGTAAGGACAGTAACAGACGGCTGCCCGTCACAGTGTTCAGTAAGGACAGTAACAGACGGCTGCCCGTCACAGTGTCAGTAAGGACAGTAACAGACGGCTGCCCGTCACAGTGTTCAGTGAGGACAGTAACAGACGGCTGTCCGTCACAGTGTTCAGTAAGGACAGTAACAGACGGCTGCCCGTCACAGTGTTCAGTAAGGACAGTAACAGACGGCTGCCCGTCACAGTGTTCAGTAAGGACAGTAACAGACGGCTGCCCGTCACAGTGTCAGTAAGGACAGTAACAGACGGCTGCCCGTCACAGTGTTCAGTAAGGACAGTAACAGACGGCTGCCCGTCACAGTGTCAGTAAGGACAGTAACAGACGGCTGCCCGTCACAGTGTCAGTAAGGACAGTAACAGACGGCTGCCCGTCACAGTGTTCAGTAAGGACAGTAACAGACGGCTGCCCGTCACAGTGTTCAGTAAGGACAGTAACAGACGGCTGCCCGTCACAGTGTCAGTAAGGACAGTAACAGACGGCTGCCCGTCACAGTGTTCAGTAAGGACAGTAACAGACGGCTGCCCGTCACAGTGTTCAGTAAGGACAGTAACAGACGGCTGCCCGTCACAGTGTTCAGTAAGGACAGTAACAGACGGCTGCCCGTCACAGTGTTCAGTAAGGACAGTAACAGACGGCTGCCCGTCACAGTGTTCAGTAAGGACAGTAACAGACGGCTGCCCGTCACAGTGTCAGTAAGGACAGTAACAGACGGCTGCCCGTCACAGTGTCAGTAAGGACAGTAACAGACGGCTGCCCGTCACAGTGTTCAGTAAGGACAGTAACAGACGGCTGCCCGTCACAGTGTCAGTAAGGACAGTAACAGACGGCTGCCCGTCACAGTGTCAGTAAGGACAGTAACAGACGGCTGCCCGTCACAGTGTTCAGTAAGGACAGTAACAGACGGCTGCCCGTCACAGTGTCAGTAAGGACAGTAACAGACGGCTGCCCGTCACAGTGTCAGTAAGGACAGTAACAGACGGCTGCCCGTCACAGTGTCAGTAAGGACAGTAACAGACGGCTGCCCGTCACAGTGTTCAGTAAGGACAGTAACAGACGGCTGCCCGTCACAGTGTTCAGTAAGGACAGTAACAGACGGCTGCCCGTCACAGTGTTCAGTAAGGACAGTAACAGACGGCTGCCCGTCACAGTGTTCAGTAAGGACAGTAACAGACGGCTGCCCGTCACTGTGTTCAGTAAGGACAGTAACAGACGGCTGCCCGTCACAGTGTCAGTAAGGACAGTAACAGACGGCTGCCCGTCACAGTGTTCAGTAAGGACAGTAACAGACGGCTGTCCGTCACAGTGTTCAGTAAGGACAGTAACAGACGGCTGTCCGTCACAGTGTCAGTAAGGACAGTAACAGACGGCTGTCCGTCACAGTGTTCAGTAAGGACAGTAACAGACGGCTGTCCGTCACAGTGTCAGTAAGGACAGTAACAGACGGCTGTCCGTCACAGTGTTCAGTGAGGACAGTAACAGACGGCTGCCCGTCACAGTGTTCAGTAAGGACAGTAACAGACGGCTGCCCGTCACAGTGTTCAGTAAGGACAGTAACAGACGGCTGCCCGTCACAGTGTTCAGTAAGGACAGTAACAGACGGCTGCCCGTCACAGTGTCAGTAAGGACAGTGACAGACGGCTGCCCGTCACAGTGTTCAGTGAGGACAGTAACAGACGGCTGCCCGTCACAGTGTTCAGTAAGGACAGTAACAGACGGCTGCCCGTCACAGTGTCAGTGAGGACAGTAACAGACGGCTACCCGTCACAGTGTCAGTAAGGACAGTAACAGACGGCTGCCCGTCACAGTGTCAGTGAGGACAGTAACAGACGGCTGCCCGTCACAGTGTTCAGTACGGACAGTAACAGACGGCTGCCCGTCACAGTGTTCAGTACGGACAGTAACAGACGGCTGCCCGTCACAGTGTCAGTAAGGACAGTAACAGACGGCTGCCCGTCACAGTGTTCAGTAAGGACAGTAACAGACGGCTGCCCGTCACAGTGTCAGTAAGGACAGTAACAGACGGCTGTCCGTCACAGTGTTCAGTACGGACAGTAACAGACGGCTGCCCGTCACAGTGTCCGTAAGGACAGTAACAGACGGCTGCCCGTCACAGTGTTCCGTAAGGACAGTAACAGACGGCTGCCCGTCACAGTGTCAGTAAGGACAGTAACAGACGGCTGCCCGTCACAGTGTTCAGTAAGGACAGTAACAGACGGCTGCCCGTCACAGTGTCAGTAAGGACAGTAACAGACGGCTGCCCGTCACAGTGTTCAGTGAGGACAGTAACAGACGGCTGCCCGTCACAGTGTTCAGTAAGGACAGTAACAGACGGCTGCCCGTCACAGTGTTCAGTAAGGACAGTAACAGACGGCTGCCCGTCACAGTGTTCAGTAAGGACAGTGACAGACGGCTGCCCGTCACAGTGTTCAGTGAGGACAATAACAGACGGCTGTCCGTCACAGTGTTCAGTACGGACAGTAACAGACGGCTGCCCGTCACAGTGTTCAGTAAGGACAGTAACAGACGGCTGCCCGTCACAGTGTTCAGTACGGACAGTAACAGACGGCTGCCCGTCACAGTGTCAGTAAGGACAGTAACAGACGGCTGCCCGTCACAGTGTTCAGTAAGGACAGTAACAGACGGCTGCCCGTCACAGTGTTCAGTAAGGACAGTAACAGACGGCTGCCCGTCACAGTGTTCAGTGAGGACAGTAACAGACGGCTGCCCGTCACAGTGTCAGTACGGACAGTAACAGACGGCTGCCCGTCACAGTGTTCAGTAAGGACAGTAACAGACGGCTGCCCGTCACAGTGTTCAGTAAGGACAGTAACAGACGGCTGCCCGTCACAGTGTCCGTAAGGACAGTAACAGACGGCTGCCCGTCACAGTGTTCAGTAAGGACAGTAACAGACGGCTGCCCGTCACAGTGTTCAGTAAGGACAGTAACAGACGGCTGCCCGTCACAGTGTCAGTAAGGACAGTAACAGACGGCTGCCCGTCACAGTGTCAGTAAGGACAGTAACAGACGGCTGTCCGTCACAGTGTTCAGTGAGGACAGTAACAGACGGCTACCCGTCACAGTGTCAGTAAGGACAGTAACAGACGGTGCCCGTCACAGTGTCCGTAAGGACAGTAACAGACGGCTGTCCGTCACAGTGTTCAGTAAGGACAGTAACAGACGGCTGTCCGTCACAGTGTCAGTAAGGACAGTAACAGACGGCTGCCCGTCACAGTGTCCGTAAGGACAGTAACAGACGGCTGCCCGTCACAGTGTCAGTAGGGACAGTAACAGACGGCTGCCCGTCACAGTGTCCGTAAGGACAGTAACAGACGGCTGCCCGTCACAGTGTTCAGTAAGGACAGTAACAGACGGCTGCCCGTCACAGTGTCAGTAAGGACAGTAACAGACGGCTGCCCGTCACAGTGTTCAGTAAGGACAGTAACAGACGGCTGCCCGTCACAGTGTTCAGTAGGGACAGTAACAGACGGCTGCCCGTCACAGTGTTCAGTAAGGACAGTAACAGACGGCTGCCCGTCACAGTGTCAGTAAGGACAGTAACAGACGGCTGCCCGTCACAGTGTTCAGTAAGGACAGTAACAGACGGCTGCCCGTCACAGTGTTCAGTACGGACAGTAACAGACGGCTGCCCGTCACAGTGTCCGTAAGGACAGTAACAGACGGCTGCCCGTCACAGTGTTCAGTAAGGACAGTAACAGACGGCTGCCCGTCACAGTGTTCAGTACGGACAGTAACAGACGGCTGCCCGTCACAGTGTTCAGTAAGGACAGTAACAGACGGCTGCCCGTCACAGTGTCAGTAAGGACAGTAACAGACGGCTGCCCGTCACAGTGTTCAGTAAGGACAGTAACAGACGGCTGCCCGTCACAGTGTCAGTAAGGACAGTAACAGCCCGCTGCCCGTCACAGTGTCAGTAAGGACAGTAACAGACGGCTGCCCGTCACAGTGTTCAGTAAGGACAGTAACAGACGGCTGCCCGTCACAGTGTCCGTAAGGACAGTAACAGACGGCTGCCCGTCACAGTGTCCGTAAGGACAGTAACAGACGGCTGCCCGTCACAGTGTCAGTAGGGACAGTAACAGCCGGCTGCCCGTCACAGTGTCAGTAAGGACAGTAACAGACGGCTGCCCGTCACAGTGTTCAGTAAGGACAGTAACAGACGGCTGCCCGTCACAGTGTTCAGTGGGGACAGTAACAGACGGCTGCCCGTCACAGTGTCAGTAAGGACAGTAACAGACGGCTGCCCGTCACAGTGTTCAGTAAGGACAGTAACAGACGGCTGCCCGTCACAGTGTCAGTAAGGACAGTAACAGACGGCTGCCCGTCACAGTGTCAGTAAGGACAGTAACAGACGGCTGCCCGTCACAGTGTCCGTAAGGACAGTAACAGACGGCTGCCCGTCACAGTGTCCGTAAGGACAGTAACAGACGGCTGCCCGTCACAGTGTCAGTAAGGACAGTAACAGCCCGCTGCCCGTCATAGTGTCAGTAAGGACAGTAACAGACGGCTGCCCGTCACAGTGTTCAGTAAGGACAGTAACAGACGGCTGCCCGTCACAGTGTCAGTAAGGACAGTAACAGACGGCTGCCCGTCACAGTGTTCAGTAAGGACAGTAACAGACGGCTGCCCGTCACAGTGTCAGTAAGGACAGTAACAGACGGCTGCCCGTCACAGTGTCAGTAAGGACAGTAACAGACGGCTGCCCGTCACAGTGTCCGTAAGGACAGTAACAGACGGCTGCCCGTCACAGTGTCCGTAAGGACAGTAACAGACGGCTGCCCGTCACAGTGTCAGTAAGGACAGTAACAGCCCGCTGCCCGTCATAGTGTCAGTAAGGACAGTAACAGACGGCTGCCCGTCACAGTGTTCAGTAAGGACAGTAACAGACGGCTGCCCGTCACAGTGTCAGTAAGGACAGTAACAGACGGCTGCCCGTCACAGTGTTCAGTAAGGACAGTAACAGACGGCTGCCCGTCACAGTGTCAGTAAGGACAGTAACAGACGGCTGCCCGTCACAGTGTCAGTAAGGACAGTAACAGCCCGCTGCCCGTCATAGTGTCAGTAAGGACAGTAACAGACGGCTGCCCGTCACAGTGTCAGTAAGGACAGTAACAGACGGCTGCCCGTCACAGTGTTCAGTAAGGACAGTAACAGACGGCTGCCCGTCACAGTGTCAGTAAGGACAGTAACAGACGGCTGCCCGTCACAGTGTTCAGTAAGGACAGTGACAGACGGCTGCCCGTCACAGTGTTCAGTAGGGACAGTAACAGACGGCTGCCCGTCACAGTGTCAGTAAGGACAGTAACAGACGGCTGCCCGTCACAGTGTTCAGTAAGGACAGTGACAGACGGCTGCCCGTCACAGTGTCAGTAAGGACAGTAACAGACGGCTGCCCGTGTTATAAACATGAATCAAACAGTCCTGTGGGAGCTAGAAAGCATTCGACACCAGGGTGCCGTCTCTGGTTATTTCGCCTGTAAGTACGCTCCTGTCTTCCCCTCGCCCTTCACGTCCTTCACGCTGTCACCCTGGCCGCGTGGCGGGAGGCGGCCATGTGCATGTTGATGACGTTCATGATAACAACGCACTGCAAGGCTGATAGGCCCCCTGCGGCCACATCCCCTTGGCTCCTGGCGGGGGGTGGGGCTGGTTGTGGGGAAGAGGAGGGGGGTCCACCCTGGGCTGGGCGTGAGCAGGGCCTGGAGGAGGGGAGTGGTCAGCCCCCCCACCGAGGGCCTCCGGTCACTGTGGGGCTCCGACTCAGGCAGAGCCAGAGCCGTCAGCCAGCCTCAGCCCCTCCCACCGGCCCTGCCGCTCAGCCTCCCCCACACCCTCTGCACAGGCTCTGTCCTGACCCGGCCCATCTGAGCCCGTGACATCACCCACACGCAGTCACAGATCCGTAAACACCAGCTCCCGTCTCCTTCCTGACAGCCTCGCTCGCCTCGTAAATATTCATTAGCTCCTCTTCCAGCCCGGCCTCCAGCCAGGTGGCCAGGTCCTCGGACCACTGCGCCCTCTGAGGCCTGGGCTCCTGCCCCTGCCCCTCCCCTCCCCCACCCTTTGCCAGACACGATGGGCCACACCCACTGCCTGTGGGCGTCCTTGGTCTCGGCTTTGATTTTTGCTTGTTGAATATTTTAATTTTCAGATTAGTTGGCAACATTTAAAAATCACAAGAACTCACACTCTCATCCACATTCCTAGCTTTTCTAGAAAACC
The DNA here is from genome assembly GCF_027574615.1 of Eptesicus fuscus. Taxonomy (NCBI): domain Eukaryota; kingdom Metazoa; phylum Chordata; class Mammalia; order Chiroptera; family Vespertilionidae; genus Eptesicus; species Eptesicus fuscus. Next base: position 91,385,696 of record NC_072483.1, on the reverse strand, counting down.
AGGAGACCTGGCAAGGCGGGGCCCATCCTCCCTCCCACGGGCAGCACTCAGCTCAGGCCGAGAGGTCACGCCCCTTCCGATGAGCTGCAGTGTCACCTGGTGACCTTCCCAGTCCTCACGGCCCCCACAGCCTCGGCCTGCTCGGCGCCCACTCAGCACCTGGAGCCCCGAGGTTCGGGCCTCCTTAGGCATCCGCCAGGGGGCGCCGACTCCGCCGCACTGGCTTCCTCCCCGCACTGGGCACGTCAGACCGGACTCTCCCCGCACTGGGCACGTCAGACCGGGCTCTCCCCGCACTGGGCACATCAGACCAGACGCTCCCCGCACTGGGCACGTCAGACCGGGCTCTCCCCGCACTGGGCACGTCAGACCGGACTCTCCCCGCACTGGGCACGTCAGACCGGACTCTCCCCGCACTGGGCACGTCAGACCGGACTCTCCCCGCACTGGGCACGTCAGACCGGGCTCTCCCCGCACTGGGCACGTCAGACCGGGCTCTCCCCGCACTGGGCACATCAGACCAGACTCTCCCCGCACTGGGCACGGCCCGACCAGACTGGCTGCAGGGCCTGCGCTGCCTCCACGCCTGTCCTGCCCGCCTCCTCGCCTGCCTCACGACGTGCCCATCAGGGCTTTGTCCCCGTCGGAGAGCCTCCCGACGCTCAGTCACCTGGCTGCTCTGACTCACGACGACCCGGCCCAGTGCCAGCTCCTCCGGAAGTGCTCCCGAGCTCCCGATGCCCGGTGCTGGCAGGCCGGCGCTCATACCTCGTGCGTGACAGCGTGCGTGACAGCACGCGTGACAGCGTACGCCTCGGTCTCAGCAAGCACGGCACAGGGCAGGGATGCCTCATCTGTGCACGACACGCAGGCAGGCGCTCAGCCCACGCGGCCACCGACCGGGGCGGCCTCACAGCGCCACCTCAGCATCACGCACCCTCTGAGCTCCCAGGAGGCCGAAGCCTCGCCGTAAACCCGAGAAGAGAGAGCCCCACATGCCACCCATCTCCCACCCTGAGGCCTCCTCTCTGACCCTAACGCTTATCTCCTCGGCACCGCCAATGCCTCCGCAGCAGGTCTGGCTCTAATGCAGGAAAGTCCAGAAGGAAAAATGAAAGCAGACACTTCAGGCAACCCCAAGCCCAGGGCCTTCTGTCAGAGTCGGGGAGCGGGGGATGTGGGTGGGGGGACACGGACGACTGCCATCCCCCGCATGGGCGTGAGCCTCCGGACAGCGACGAGAGCCACCTCAGGCTCGCTCCCTCCCTCCCCTCTCGGAGGGACGCTCCAGGTGAAAGGGGTCCGTGAGGAGATCACACACGCTCTGTCCAAACGTCCCCCCAAACCATCCTCCGAGCCAGAGCCCCACGTGCCGTTTACAAGGAGAAAGGAAGACGCGCCGGCACGTACCTGAGAGCTCTCGCCGGGCAGCGCAGAGCCCGGGGCAGCAGCAGGAGGCCGGCGGCGGCCCAGGCGGCCCCGGGCACGGGGGCGCCGCAGCGGGTCAGCGCCAGGCCCAGCAGCCGCAGCGTCCACGCCAGGAGGCGCCGGCTCCTCTCCTCGGCCAGGGGCCCGCGTCTGTAACAGGCAGCGAAGCTGAGGGACCCCACTGCCAGGACATAGCCTGTGGGAGCAGAAGGAGGCGGCTCGTCTCACTCTGAACTTGAACATTTATGGTAAAAACCGGCAGAGGTTGGCCGGCGGCTCAGTGGTTGAGCGCCGACCTATGAACCAGGAGGTCAGGGTTTGATTCCAGGTCAGGGCACAGGCCCGGGTTGCGGGCTCCATCCCATGTGGGGCGTGCAGGAGGCAGCCGGTCCATGATTCTCTCTCATCATTGATGTTTCTCTCTCTCTCTCCCTCTCCCTTCCTCTCTGACATCAATAAAAACATAAAAAACCAAAAACGACATAGCCTTGACTGAGAGCTAAGAACATACCAGAAAACCTTCCCTTTCGTTCTCTTTCTCCGATGAAGTAACAGGGAAAAGGCACGGAAGGCTCGTTACTCCCTCACGTGAGGTGCTGGCTGACGGGTTGAGTAATCATTCTCGGTGAAGTGAGGGCGCAGAATCGTCAGGGACTATAACACGTGTCTAGTTGTCAGCCCAGAGGCCTAGGACAAACGTCCTCGTGGCGGCCTTGGTCGGGGTAAGCCTCAGCAGAGGTCACAGCTGCAAACCCGACTTCTTACTTTCACGTTCCAGTCACGACAAGAACGTGTGATTTACAGCGGGGGGGGGGGGGGGGGGGGGCAGGGGGGGGGGATCAGGCTGCGCCCTCGCAACCAGGCCCGGGTTCCGCTGACAACGAGGGACGGAGATGCTCGCCTGGGGCGGTCCAGCGCGCACGCGGGCCTGTGCGGCCACCAGGAGCGTAGTGTGTCGTTTGCGTCTGAGCGAGCCCCGATGTCCCGTTTAAAGGACATGCAGGCGAGAGAGCAGCGCAGCTGACTTGTACCGCAGGGGGTAACCGGAGAAATCCAAAACGTGGGACACCCGACAGGACGCCCGTGGTCTCTCAGGAACCACCGTGACGGAGAACAGCTGCGGGGATGGAGAGCCTCACGGGCAGAACGGACCCAGAGCGCGATTCCGGACGGCGTCTCAGCGGACACGCACCAGCCAGCGACGCCGTGCAGGGAACGCCAACATGGCCCGGGCAATGGGTGACTTTACGTGATTCTCAATTGTTTTTCAGACTTGACACTTACGGGACGACAGAGGAAAACGCTCTTGTTTTTCAGAAGTGCTTAGTGAAGGGTTTGGGGGACCATACCATAACGTGGGCGATTTACTTTAAAAAGCACTTTAGCGTAAGGAGAAACAAGAACTGAAAACACAAAATCTTAACATGGAACGGAACAGGTATTGCTTTTGATTTGGGGGCATAAACGTGTGTGAGAAAGCTGGGGCCAGGCGTCAGGAGGGACCCAGTCCCCTCGTCCCCCACCACCTCCCGATTACGCCGGGAGAAGCAGCTGGTGTTTTGGTAACACGGAGAACAAGGCCTCCCTGAGGCCTCCCTGCTTCCGGACAGTCGGGCTGCCGTTAGTCACGTACACTGAGGACGGCTCACCTTTCGTGCTGAATACGTCCAGACAAAGACCTAAAGAGCCACATTTCAGAGAAATGTCTTCATTACAAGTTAGATGTGGTCAGAGCGCCTGTAGTCAAAAGGGGCAAATCGTTTTTGTCTTTTGAACATTAGGATACACCAGTGGTCGGCAAACTCATTAGTCAACAGAGCCAGATATCAACAGTACGACGATTGAAATTTCTTTTGAGAGCCGAAAACCGACTTCTGCGCATGGGCCACGAAGTTTCTATCGCACTGTACGTGCGCGCCCGCACGTGGCATTTTGTGGAAGAGCCACACTCAAGGGGCCAAAGAGCCGCACGTGGCTCGAGAGCCGCAGTTTGCCGACCACTGGGATAGACACCGAAGAAGGATGTCATATGGGAAGGGTATAAAATGAGATCGAATAATGAACTGAAGTCACCAGCTATGGGGATAAATAAAACACGGTTTTACGCAGCGCTGCTTGGTTCCAAATGAAAACCCGGAGGCCGAAACATCTGCCAGGAGAAGGCCTCCCGCGGTGCTTTCCAGCTTCCCCAATCACAGAATGTGTCTTTTTTTAAAAAATGTATTTTATTGATTTTGTTACAGAGAGGAAGGGAGAGGGATAGAGAGTTAGAAACATCGCTGAGAGAGAAACATCCATCAGCTACCTCCTGCACACCTCCCGCAACCAAGGCACATGCCCTTGACCGGAATCGAACCTGGGACCCTTCAGTCCGCAGGCCGGTGCTCTGCCCACTGAGCCACACCGGTGAGGGCTAGAATGTATCTGAAAAACGTTACCTACCTACGACATACATCCTGTGCTCACACCACAGCCACGGCAGGTGCTCCATCCCCTGGCACACCACATACACCGAGGCAAACCAACAACCAACCATGACTGCCCCAAAGGTGCTATACTGCGTGTGGAGAAAACAAACGCACAGTGTTCGGTCATTCGCTCTCAGGACAGCAGAAGCAGCCAGCCAGCCCTCTGTACCGGACACTTCTCTCCACAAACCGCGCTGCCGACAACTCGGCCCGGGTCTGATGAAAGGTGCGGCCGGCCCAGCAGCCCTGGCGCCCTGGGAGCTGCCGTGATGCAGACCAGCAGGCCCAGGACCTGAGCCAGAGCCAGAGCCGGGCAGGGCGCCCGGGGCCGGCACGCACATTGCCGCTGGAGCAGCGCGTGCCGGGGGACAATTTATCTCCAATGATGCCGGCCGCAACCTTTAACCCTTTGCACTCGCTTGCTTTTTCCTCGATTCCTTTATTCTAATGCTAACCGTGCCGAGTCACACTCGACATCTGAGTGCAAAAGGTTAAGCAGAGGAAGGGCAACATTATCACCGTGAGCTAATGTTCGCGTCTCCTCGCTCTGTTTTGGGGACTAATAACATCGCCGCGACCCGCAGATGCAGCGACGCTGCTCGTCACGGCTCGGGCGGCTCGGCCGTGAGAATCCTCAGCCAGGCCGGGATCAGAGAGACGCTCTCAGCATCGAGTCGTCCCTGTCACCCACAAGGGACACCCATCACCCCGAGAATGAACACGTCACCTAGAGAACGAAAGGTCTCCAAAGAAGTGTCCGCAAGACGTACTGTAACCTACAGACGGCAATAAAATAAACTGGACTCTAGGAAAGGTGCATTGTAAGCCAGTCTATGCAATGCAGACACGCAGCTTGAATGGGGAGCCATCATAACCAACGTGGATCCATCTGACCAAGCTCCGTGCCCACAAAGACCCCGACCTCCACGCTGGCTCTGGGCACACAGCATACCGACCTTGGGGATGGACCTTCTCGCCAGCAGCAGCAGGAAGACCGGAGTCATCAGCACGCCCAGCGCCGTCCCCGAGCAGTAATAGAAAGCAGGGCTTCTGTCACGACAAGCAGACGGCGCCGTGTCAATGCCAAGGCACGCTGTCCGCATGGAAAACATGTTTAACGTGACGACGGAAGAAGAAAAACTCGGGAGGCGGCTTGAACGACACCCCGTGCTCTTAAAAAATGGAATCTCTGCCCGAAACGTATGGTAAATAGCTTGCCACGAACTCAGAACACAATGTGTGCGTTACCTTCTGTTCAGAATCGGACCCGACAAGAATGACGGCGCCCCCGTCGGGTGGCGGGCGGTGCCTGAGCCTCAGCGGCACCCACAGCCTGAGGAAGCGCTGGCCGGGCCTCAGCTTCCCGGCCGGGGGCTAAACACCCTCCCGCCAGCCCGTGCCCAGCTCCTCAGCCAAGCGTCCCGCCTCGCGCTGCCCCGCCGCGGCCGGTTCCCGTGGATGGGCCGTGAGGGATGTCACACACTTGGGTATGCCCCAGGGAAAGGCTCAGCCATAAGCCACGTGGAGGACAGCTCTAAAGAGTGAAAATGACTGGGAAGAGGCTCCGTTTTCACCAGGGAGGCTGTGAGAAACAAAATACCGGGAGGAGAGGTTTGCCAGATGTTTGGTCACTTCCACCTTTGGCCTCGGAGCTGCAATCGGGGAGGCAGCCTCTGTACGGAGAGCCCGGCGTCGGCACAGCAAACCCGGCGCCCGCCAGCCCCGGGGGACGCGTCCGGTGCCGCAGATCTCCTCCCCTCTCCCACGGGGACAGAACAGAGCTCCCGCGGGTGAACGGGTGCAGGGGAGCCGGTGGTGGCAGCGAACACCTGTGAACGCACTCGGACGTGTCCAACCGTCGCTCCACCGACTGTTCCTGCTCTACAGGCCTCTCAAGCTGGAGCGTCAGGCCTGCTGTTCGCAAAACCCGGAGCAGAACGACCCTCAAACCGGCGTGGACCTCCTGGGCACGGCGCCACACGGCCACGCCCTCTGGATCCCCACGTGAAGCAGGCGCCACGGGTGCTTACCGACTCAGGCGCGCCGCGGAGCGCAAGAGGGCGATGCCGGCCACAAACAGGAGGACGAGCCTGAGATCCACGGCTGGAGCAGAGAAGACACGCAGAACACAGACCGTCAGCGCGGTGGGAGGGACAGGAAACGCCAACCTCCCGACGTGTCACTCGGAAAGACGGGCCGGGAAAGCCGGGGAAGCAGAGGGACTCACCGCTGCGCGTCACGTGCACCGAGTGCCTGCCGGCCGGCCTCACGGAGAAGCACACGGTCCCCTCGTGTGGACGGATGTTCACGGCTATTTCGTGAGACTCGCGCAGGGTCCAGAGCGCGTGGACCGCGCACTCGATGGCAGCGAGCACCGTCTCGGGGTCCCTGCAGCCGTGTCTGTCCGTGATGTACACCAGGCTGAGCGGGTCGGCACTGGCGACCTTCACCTGTGAGCAAGAGCGCGGCTCCGTGAACACAGGAGCGAGCCCGCCGGGCTGAGCGAGGGACACGCACGTGCACGTGGTGGGTGTGGAGGCCACGGGCGCACCCACACGTTGGGAGTGGGTGTTTGTTCCCTGAGTTGTGGTTGATTCACCTCCTTCTTCTAGCGGGTGACGGGGGCAAAGAGAGAGAGGAGTAGGTGGCCAGCTGGTATGAACCCATCAGAAGAGGGGTGACCTCTACCATTTCCTCCAGGACTGAGAAGTGCGCCCTCTGGATCAGCTCAGACGTAGCCCCGGCGTCTCTCTGCACCACCTCCTGAGGGCAGAGCCCAGCCTCAGGCCCCCCCCACGGCTCACAGCACCAGCCACGGCCACGCGTTGTTACATGGCAGCCTTGCCGCAGCCTTGTCTGCCCCCGTTTCTCCTCCCTGCCCGGGGGTGGGGCGAGCCCGAAGGGGGGCATTGGTGGCATCACCCACTGCCTGCCTCCCCTCCTCGTGGACTTCGCCCCGCGCCCACGGTTGCGCTCTCTCCAGTGCCACCTGCTGTTACCCAGCTGGGGATTCACCATACACAGTGCATCACCGCGCCCCTTCCCGGAGGCTGGCCTCCCCTTCTCCGAGCGCCTCTGGTGGCCTTGTGCCCCCCCAACCTCCACGAACGACTCCCATGGCCACACACCGGACCTGTCAGCCCCCAACGGAAGCCTCTGACACAGGCTGCCTGCCCTGCATCGCCGGCCGACCACCTCCTGTCTTCCCAGCATGCCCGTTGGCACTGCACCCAGCAAGCCTCGGACCCCACCATGCGTCGGGCATCTTCCCCTGCTCCTCGCCCCGATGGACTCAGCCCCTGCTTGTCCAGCTGAATTCCGAGGCGCGTCATTAGCGGTCATTCCCTCGCAGGGACCTTCCTTGTTTTCACGCCCGCCTGCACAGTCCAGCCCCCACCTCGTCTATCCGTGCGCTGGTGCCACCAGCTCTGCTGCGGAAGCACACGGTGGCCGCACTGCCCCGCCGAGGGCCATGTGGGCATCAAGACAAACATCAAACACAGCCAGGCAATGGGCTGGGGGAGCGGGCACCGGTAATACTTTCAACAATAAAGACACATTTTAAAAATAAATAAAATACATATTATTTTCATTTTAAAAAATAAAAATAAAGCCATGATCTTTTTAAGGAGCTTGATTCAAAGTAAAAGAAAAATAAACCAATTCCCTGTTGTAAGGTAAGATTTAAAAGTGCGCTCTTACCTGCACCGTTGACCATATGTATTTCCACTCGGTTTGGGGGTTCTGATGGTAGCAGTAACAGTCTGACGCAGAAGTTTCAATTACATCCATTTCCTTCAAAGCTCTGCACCTCGGAACTGAAACTGTAAAAGAAAACATATTTCCTCAATATTTAGTTGCCCAGACTCTTATCTTTTTTTTTTCTTTTTTATTCAAGGGACATTGGTAGCTGTTTTTATAATCTATGACCAAAAAAATTCTTCTCTCTGGTAATTAAAGGCAACCCAGCAGGAGACAGACCAAAGTTCCAGTCCAGGACTTTGACGACATTGGAGAACATGCTGCGAGCACGGAGAACACGCTACGAGCATGGAGAACACGCTGCGAGCACGGAGAACACGCTACGAGCATGGAGAACACGCTGCGAGCACGAAGAACACGCTATGAGCACGGAGAACACGCTATGAGCACGGAGAACACGCTGCGAGCACGGAGAACATGCTATGAGCATGGAGAACACGCTACGAGCACGGAGAACACGCTATGAGCACGGAGAACACGCTATGAGCACGGAGAACACGCTGCGAGCACGGAGAACACGCTGTGAGCCCGGAGAACACGCTGCGAGCACGGAGAACGGGCACTCCCTCCGCCCGAGACGGAGAAAGGCGAGGGCCGGGCCCAGGAGGCGGAGAGGCCTGTGAGGACCGGGGACTGAGCTGCGGGCAGTGAGACGGAGTTGGGGGCGGGGGTGAGTGTGTGCAGGGCCCCGAGCTGAGGGACGCCGGCGCCAGCCCCTCACAGGAGGCGCGGAGGGGACATCTCACCACCTGCAGGGGAGGCCGGCCGGGTCCTCTCGGGGCCTGAGCCGGGCCCACCAAGGCCACCGTCCCCCCGAGGGCTGGTTCCCCTGTGGGCCTCAGACTGGCTCCTGTCACCTGGTATTTTAACTCGCAGGAGCTGTGAGCTGTCCGAGCTCAGGAGTCAGCGCTCCCGTCTCCTCTCCACCGGGAGCCCTGCGAGGCCGCCTGCCCCGCCTCCTGCTTCCAGAGCCGCCCCACCGTTTCCCCACGGCCTGGCCCGTCATCTGCACAAAAACGTCCATCGGAGCGCACGACTGGCCTGCGTCAAACCCCCCACGGGCTTCCCCCGGACCGGACCGTGAGAAACCCGCCTCCCCTTCCCGGACCTGCTCTCCGCCTCCCTCCGCTGGCTGCCCCAGCACCCCCTCCGGCCCTCCAGCGCCTCTTTTCCTCCTTGCTGTTTCCTCGTGTTCAGCACCTGAGAGCACTGGGCGCGAGGGCACGCCCAGGAGCAGGAACATGCATGTGCTCTGCATGTCACCCATCGTCAACCAGACGGGGAAGTGCGAACGGGGTAGGTCGCCTGGACTGCTGACCCCGAGAGAAACCCCACTAACAAGCATGCTGCAGGCTGCGCCTCCCCAGGAAATCTCGAGTAGCCTCTGCTCTTGAGATACACCTGATGTCGAGCTCAGACAACCCCTGGGACATGACAGACCCTGTGTCGGCGCTGCACGGCGTCCTGCGGCTGCCCGCATGGCCCTCCCTCTAAGGTGAGTGCATTTCCGTCAACCCGCGAGAATTCCTAAATACCCAGGACGTGAGGAACGCCCAGCCCCAAGAAGCCACACGCCCGGCTCCAAGGGAGTTCCTGCGAACCTCGAGGCACAGGCTCGGTGGACGAGGCCTGAGAGGTGACGTGTGACAATCAGGACTGGTACCGTGGCTGGCCTTCCGCCTCCCTAGAGAGAGCCAGACCTTGTATCTCCGATCAGCAATTTTCAGCCCGTGTGCCGCCAGGGGTTTTAAAACACGCCACACCCGACTACTCGTCAGGGGCCCGGGCCTCTCTGCCCGCAGACTGTCAGGTAAAGAAGCAGCAACGGCCACACAACAGCCGTCTCGTGCGAATGCAGCAGCGTGCACCTGTTTTTTGTTAGATCGGCAAAACGATGTTCTGTGTGCCGCGGGATTTCGCCATCAGGTTGCGTGTGCCGTGAGATGACCAAGGTTGAAACTGCTGTTTCAGATTGTGCCTGTCCTCCCTCCAGGGAGCCCCTAGCCCTTTGCACTCGCTTGCTTTTTTCTCGATTCCTGCTACCGATGCTAACCGTGTCGAGTCACACTCGACATCCGAGTGCAAAAGGCTAGACATTGCATTGCTGTTTCTACTGCCTCTGTCGCCACCTACAGGTGGTAACGGGAAGTGCATCCAGCCTCGCGGCTTACGGAGCTCCTGTCTGTGGGCAGGTGTCTCCGTGGAAGCGGCCTCAGCCTTCCCTAGTCCACCCACTAGGACGGGACCTGCTGGCCCGCAGAAATGTCAGCAACCCCTCCCGGGGCATCCAGAACGCGGAGAGGAGTCCAGGGGTCCCTGAACATGCAGCAAGAACCCTTCACCTGAGGGGCAGCTGCCAGGGAGAGCCGGCTTCCCCTGGGCTGGAATCCGTCTGCACCCGGGAGGGTACCCCTAAGAGGTGTTTGCTCCCTCGGACCCGAGTCAGATCGGGAAACGTCCGGAAGCACGGGCTGCCCCAGCTCCAGCTCATCTCCCAAGCTCTCGGAGGATCTGGGGACCGGCCCGGATGCCATCCTCCCCCGGCTGCCCAGCAAGGCAGCGTCTAAGCCGTGAGTGAGCGCCGCCCTCCTGCGCTCCCCAGTCCCTGGCAGGCTCTCCCATCCTTTCAGTCAACCTGAGTGGACTCGGTAATGTTTGTGCCCCAACTGCCAAGACACGGCACCGTTATTTACATCACCAAAGGATTCGAGTCAGGATTACTTTAACCATCGAGATCCCTTCGTTCCTTTTGAATGCCACCCACTTTACAAATACCGAATCAGTCTGTAAACAGGGGCAGCTGCGTCTCCCCTGCTTTAAGTGGTAACTTTAAAAGCACTCCTTTGTGGTTTGCCTTCATGCATTACTTCTACGTGTGTGAGGACATATTTAAGTTAGAGTCACATCATTCATAAGAGAAACATATTCGGTCAAACTCGAGAAAGGGGCAGGTGGTACTTAAGCCTATTTAGCGAGCAGCCTACAATAAAAGCACAAACGCTCCTCAAATCTTGGATCCTCAACAACCTCCGACAGAGAACTGTTTCTGCAGTGTTCCTCCGGAAAGTGACTTCACATGGTCCTCACACGGGAAAAAAAGTATCTTCAGGTGAAACTAGACCAGAATAGTCAAGCCACCTACTACACTCCCATGTTCTCCATTGGGCCTACACCGGCTCCTCTTCTGGGACAGGGGGAGGGAGGCAGAATAGGAAAAACAAAAGCAAAAACCCACCGAACCTTAACTCCGGAAAGCTGACATGGAAAGGGGTGTTTCTGGGTGTTATACTGTCAGTTCACACTGTCAAAGGAGTGAGCACGGAGCCCAAGTCACAAAGGTACTTCTCGGTTCTACTAACCCCAGTGTTTTTGTTTTGTTTTCTAACATGACTTGAATATAAATCTTGGTATTTTATGTCTCCAAGCACATGCGTATTAGAAAATGAAACTGAAATTAGCACATGCTCATGTGTATTCAAGTATGATTTTCATTTCAAGCACTCATTTTCCTTCTCCCGCAGATAAATCGGAATACTGCTAACGAGGCCTGAACTTCTTCCCAGGACACTGCGTGGTTTCTCGGAACCTCACCCACGGCTTGCAAACCACTCGCGGCCCTTCCTCTCCGCCAGACCTGCCCCTGACGTGACTTCAGAGAGGGTGACAGAGGCTGGCCTCGGCCTAGACTCCCTCCATTCCCGGCGGGGGCTGTGTGTGTGTGTGTGTGTGTGTGTGTGTGTGTGTGAGATGGCGTTTAGAACAGGAAGTGTCCTCTAACCTGTGTGATGAGAGGAAGTGCCAGCTGCTTGGCGTCAGGGCTCCTCGTGAAAACCAGGGCTTTCAGAGCAGCAACAGCCCGGGACACTGCGGTCCAGGCCGCAGCAGCGTCACTGGGACGCAGGCCCGGCCTGCCTGAGTGGCCAGTGTCGCTGTCAGGCACACAAACTGCCCTTCTTCCGAGCGAGACCCAGGCCGGCGGCAGCTCGGCGGCAGCTCGGCATGCCTCGGTTAACACCACAGGGAAGTGAGCGGACACCCAGTCGGGGACACAGAATCTGAAACACACCGTGTCCCTGAGCCACACAAAGGTGCGGGCGGCGTGGGAAGCCATCAGCCACCGCACACCCTCCCACGGATGAGAAAACTACAGTCCATAGCTTCTGTGCCGGGCCTTCTGCAAGTGGTGCGAGTGTCAAGGCTGACCGGGAGCTTGGCTCCGGGGCTGGGCCCAGGGCTGTCGATGACATCCCGGCCGCGGCCGAGCTCAGAAACCCTCCTTCTTGGCGGTTCTGTGATGGACTCTTTCACCAATTACTAGTACACTGGGCACATTTCTCACCGAGCCTTCGCTTTCTCATCTGTAAAATGGGCTTATAAATGTTACCTACCACCCCCTACGCAGGACTCCCGTGGGTGTTCAATAAAATGCCGTCCAAGCGCTGCCTGACAGTCAAGACCAAACACGTCTGTTCAGTGTAAACTGTGTAACGGTCCCCAAGGCGATCCCCAGACCTCCAGTGGCAGCTGCAACAGACTGATCGTGGACCCCATCCTGAGACAAGGAACCCGGGGTTATGGGGGGGGGGGGGTCCCAGCTACAAGTCCACACGTGGCCGATGCGCTGCGAGCACCGGTGGGCAGGGAGCCCAGGAGCCCAGGAGCCCTTTCACGGGATGTTCCCGGAGAAAAAGGACGGAGTGAGCGGCAGTTCGGAGCCTGAACCCCGACTTCGGGCCGGGACCTTGAGGTCCCCGCACAGACGACCCACCACGTGCCCCTGAGAGCCAGGCCCCGCGCCGGCGCATCCCCGCCTCCCTCCCGTGCGGAGGGGTCTGTGTGCGTCCACGGTCACGGGGTCACGGGGTCACGGGGTCACGGGGCCGGAGGGCGGGAACTGCGCTCAGAGGCTGAGGCCGAAGGAGCCCGACACCAGCTCCCGCCTCGGCGGCTGCGGACGGGAGGCCGCGGCAGGTCCGGGCCGGGGGGCCGGGGAGCCGGGGGGCCGGGGAGCCCGGGGAGCCGGGCAGAAGGGGGCCGGTCCGCCGGGCCAGGCCGCCGCGGGAGCGCCCTCGCGGGGCAGGGAAGCGCCCGCCCGCCCCCCTGGCCTCCCGCCCGGGAAGGGGGCGGCCCCGGCGCCCGCCGTTACCTGCCAGCGGCGCCCCGAGCGGCTCCTTCGCGCGCCCCGCGCCCGCGGCCAGCAGCGCCCAGGGCAGCAGCCACCACGGGCCCGCGCGCACCCGCATCCCGCCGGCCCCTCCGTCCCTCCGGCCCCGCCGCCGCCGGGAGCCGCAGCCGCGGGGTCTGGGGAGAGGGCGGGGCGGGCGGGGGCGGCGCCCTCGGCGGGAAGGCGAGGCCCCGCCTCCCGGGGCCGGAGGACCAGCCTCCGCGCGGGGCTTCCGGGGCCTCCCCCGGGGCGCAGGGCCTCCCCGGGGCGGGGCGCCCCCATCCTCAGCGCCGGGGCAGGCCCCGCGGCAGCTCCCCCTCTGACAAGGGAAAGCAGTCCCTTCCTCTCCCGTTGGTAACCCGCAGTCACCGGTTGGCAATGTGGCTGCTTCAATAGCCTCCTGGTCTAAGCTCAGAAACACACATTTCAGTCTAAAGAGGCCGGAAAAGTGCCCACAACATCACCCCCTTAAGATGACCTCGTGTTTGAGAAGAAGAAGAAAAGGAACAGATCGGTGGCCGCCAGAGGGAAGGGGCAGGGCCGGGTGAGGGGCAACATGGGTGAAGGTGACCGAAGGCCATCAGATCAGTAAGTTGTGATGTGAGGCTCAGCATGGTGACCCAAGGGAACAACACTGCACGTTATATTTGAAAGCTGCTGAGAGGAGGGCTTAAAAATTCTCCTAAGAAAGAAGCTTTGGTAATTATGTGAGGCGGTGGATATTAACTTATTTTGATGACCATTTTGAAATATAGACATCTCAAACCATTATGCTGTACACCTAACACTAAGACATGTCCATTATATCTCAATAAAACTGGAAAAATCGTATAGAACCATCAATACTAATATGGATAATTAGTATAGGACTTGCAGCCTTGAATATTATATTGTACTTAAAACAACAACAACAACAACACACAGCAGACGCCCCTTGGGCCCTGGAACCCTTCAAGGTGATTCAATGCTCATATTAAACATTTACTAGCTAAAAGGTCATTTCCTCTCTTCTAACTCGGGTCTCCTGCTGAAGTGTCTCAGAGAACCCCATGGTGGCAGTAAGCATCCTCTACAATCGGCTCCTTTTCCCTCCAACTCTGAGTGGGACTCCCTGTCCCTGCTCCACAGAAAGGTGTGTGGCCGGCAGTTACAGACGTGAGCAGAGCAAGGACATGGGCCAGTACAGGCCACCAGGGTGGACAGCCCGCGGGCCTAGCAATGGACAGTCAGCCGTAGGGTGGGGCCTCGTCCCAGGTGACCTTCCTCCCCTCGCATGTGGATGGTCATGTGGTTGGACCCCTGACCTTTCCCCCTGGAGACAGCATCTGGGCCTCCGTTGTGTGTCAGCTCCAGGCCCAGGAAAGCAGCAGCACCAGCCCAGCTGCCCTCAGGACCAGCTGCCCTGGATAATGACCCCACCTGATGCCGGCCAATCAGTGGAGCCCACAGCCTGAGAGGACACAGCCCTGAGAGGACACCCCTAGAGAGTGCTGTCTACTGAGATCTTCCCCTGGGGCGTCCCCTAACACCTCCGCCCTGAAACCCTCAGGACAGGACCCAGTCGCTCTTCCTCCTGGGAGCAGGCCCATGCCTTCCTCTCCCCTCCCCTCCCCTCATTTCCCCCTCCCCTTCCCTTCCCCCCCCTCCCCGCCCCTCCCCTCCCTTCCTCTCCCTTTCCTCCCTCCCCCAGCCACACTACCATAGGCTTCCTCACGCCCAAGCTCCTAGGCCCTTTCTTTACCTCCACAACCTGTTTCCTAAGCCCTTTCTTTTGCCAGTTACGTTTCTCCCCCTGTGACTTACCTGATACATGTTCTCCTATAGGGTGGGCCTTGCTCTGAATTCTTTCCCAGCCAGGACCCACGTACCCAGGTTGCTGAACCCGGGTTTGGTCTGACCCCACGGGTCAGGGTCAGACCCCTGGTGCCACTCCCGCCGCCTACAATTTGCCCAGCTGCCCTCAGACTCCTGGCACCATGCACGCATCGATGCACGGCTTTTAGAAAGTTCAGGGACCTCCTTGTTGAGGACTCTTGGATAAGGTGACCAGATCGTCCTGCTTTTGGCGGGACAGTCCCCGATTTTTAACAATTTGTTTGCACGGGACGCGGGACAAATTGTTAAAAATCGGGACTGTCCCTCCAAAAGCGGGACAATCTGGTCACCTTACTCTTGGAGGAATGGTTTTTACAAGTAAACGGATACTCCTTGAACTCTGACCCTGCAGGGTGTTTCCGGGGAAATGGCAGAGCCTGAGGTGTACCTGCCTCTTGCACAAAGGTTTTGTTTTTTCCCCCTAAACCACAGTAATTCTGATTTAGCTTGGTTTTGGATGTACTGTCAGCGTAGGAGCTAGTTACTGATATGAGAAAAATAGTCATTAACATAAGGAAGCAAGCAAAGGGAACTCAGTGATCTTAAACTGGGAGGCAGAAGCAGCAACAGAGGAGGCTTTCTGTCCAGTTCACTGGTGAACACGCATTCACAGTCCCTCCAGGGCCGGCTCAGGGGACAGTCCTCCCACTGGGACAGGAAACCTCCCCGGGCCTGGGAGCCGGAACTGATGGGGCAGAGACTTCCTCCCCAGGGTGAGGCAACAGGAACTAGATGATGTCATGAAACCTGTGGACACGCCGTGGGAGTCGGGTGACGAAACGCAGGGGAGGCCCTAGCCGGGGAACAAGGGGAAATCGGATCGGTTCAGGACGGGAAACCCCATAGAATCAACTGGGAGGAGGGCCCAATCCAGGCCTGGGAAAATTAGGAGTTTGGGTTGGATCATTTGAATGGTTCTTTGTCCTCTACCTGAACCACGAAGACACCTGGAGGATTAGCAGGAGCCTCTGGCAGTGCTTCTAGAGCCTGCCCACCCTCTAGGTCCCCCAGGGGGTAATTCCTTCTTGTCGCTGCAAAAGAATCTGTTACATTCACCGGCTACAGTACTATGGAAAGTGGAAATAAAACGAAACCATAAAATATCCCAAAGAAGGCAAGAATATAGGGAGAAAGAATGAACAAATAGAGAACAAAAGATGGCAGGTTTAATCCAATCACATCAACAATTACATTAAACAGAAAAGTCTCCAAACCCTAATTAAAAGGCAAACATTGTCATACTAGAAAACCTTATTTATATACTATTTATTAGAAATACACCTTAAGTGTAAAGATATACTTATTTATATAGATTAAAAAGAAAAGGATAGAAAAACATGTTCCAAATACCAACCAAAAGGAAATTGAGTGGGGCCCTGGCCAGGTAGCTCAGTTGGCTGGAGCATCATCTGGATACACCAAGGTTTCGGGTTCAGTCCCCAGCCAGGCACATAAAAGAAGTAACCAATGAATACATAAAGTGGAGCAACAAATCTGTTTCTCTCTCTCCTTCCTCCAACCCCCTCCCCCCCCCACCCCACCAAAAAAAAGAAGAAAGTTGAGTGGCTATTGTTGTGGAGCGAACGCAAGTGAATGACCACTGGAGTCCAGACCAAATTAAAATTTAGGGAGCCTTTATTAGCCGACCGGCGACTGCTCTGCCTTTCTCCATGAGGGGAGTCCAGAGAGCAGCCCCGACCCTTTGTGCAGGACTGCTTTTAAACCCATTTATCACATCTTGTTTTTGCAGAGTAAGTAATTTAAGACAAAACAGTTTTCCTTAAGTAATGTCAGGGTCATGTTATTGATGACCATGTTATTTACAGGGTCATCCTGTTCTTCAGAAAGCTGACAGTGATCTATGAAAGAAGGCCTACATGCTTGGAAGGGGCCATGAGACCGTATCTCAAGGCCTAGCCTGGTGTCAGCACTGACAACTCTATCTGGGCCCCCCCTCCTCCCGCCATTCCCACACCGCCCCCTGCCCCCCATCTGGCCCGATCGTGCCCTGGGCCTCTAGTAATATAAAATAAAATCACAATTGTACAAAGAGCTTTAGAGTACTTAGCCAGTACTGTGTGCTAAAGGTGTGAACAGGTGAGCACCCTGCCTAAGCTTCTTGTGGTGACAAAGACACCCGCGAGAAGGAAGAACACAGGAAGACAGAATCAGGAGGGTGGTCAGAGTTAGGAAGACCTGTAGGTCCTTTGACATCCTCATGGAACATCGCTTCCTTCTCTTGAGAAGCAGATGGGATGAACACACTGATCATTGCGGTCTATTGTCCTTAAATTACACCAGCATTTGTCTCTCTCTTTCTGGGACAGGAACTACTAGTAAACTAACTACACTAAACCAAACCCCATGTAAACAGGGCACCTGCAAAACTTTTGTAGGGAGCCTCCTGGGGCGTTATCCGGACTTGCTTTCTCTGGCTCCAATAGAAGACAGAGGAAAGAGTTTGCCCACCAGGGGGTCAGTAGGGTGAGCACGGTGTCGTCGGGCTTGCCGTTGAACTGACATAAGACGATTGTAACTGGATATTAAGACCAGCCCAGACATCTACACCAAAAGGGATGAGTGGAAAGGACAAGATTCTTTTCCTTTTTGAAGCAGTTGCCCACTTGTGCCTACAGATGTTAGCTGTGGACTTCTGATAAACACCCGTGTCCATGTCTACAGCAGAACGCAGCACTGATGCTGGGGGACCTGATCTCCGAGGTAGTGAAGAAGCTGGCATTCTTACCGGAATGCCAGCGGTGTGGGTAATAAGTGCACGTACAGCATTGGAAACAGACTCCCAAGGCACACCCTGCAGAGGCCGGCTCAGTCCCTCTGGGCGAGAGCCCAAAATGTGCCTTAATATTTACCCAAGTGGCTCAAAAACGTTGCGTTTTACAAGTTGCATGCTTGACAGGAAGGAGCGTTTTAGACAAGGTTGTAATCCCAACTAAAATACTGTGTGTGCATTTTAAAGTAATTCATATGGCTGTAATATGACATGTTTTTATTGAAAATAAGACCAATCCTACATAATAAAAGGGTAATATGTAAATTACCATCACTCTGCTACGCCCATGATTGGGCCAGCGGGAGGCGCAGGGGGCGGGACTCAGGGTGGCCGGGGTAGGCGATTGGGCCGGCGGGACGCTGAGCTCTCGTCGCCAGCGGCTGCGCAAGCTCAGCGTCTGCGCCACAGCTGTGCTGCGGCACAGAAGGGGCCTCTGGGGCAGCGAGCCCACGTCCTGCTGCAGACCATCAAAAGCGGGGAGCGAAAGCGGGGGAGCTGGCTGTCTGTCCGCTCCGGCACCAGGCCTTTCGAAAGCCTCCGCCGCGCCGGAGGCTTTCGAAAGGCCCGGTGCACCAGCGGACAGACAGCCAGCTCCCCCGCGATCTAAAGCGGGGAGCTGTGTGTCCGCTCCGGCACCAGCGGACCCCCTGCTATCAAAAGCGGGGAGCAGGCTGCTAGCAGTGTCCGCGGAGCCTGCTAGGCTTTGCGGGGCAGTGGATATGGCCTGGATGGCAGGTTAGGCCTAGGGGACCCTACATGTGCATGATTTAATCATGCACTGGGCCTCTAGTGTATAATAAAGAGCTTCCTTTAAATTACTTTCATGACCTAAGTGCTTTATTTCCATTTAACCATTTCCACCTGGTATGAAAAAGATTGCGAATCAATTTCCAGCCTCTGCATTTTTTATTTCTAGAGTTCTTGCTCTTCATAACTAATTAACTTCCCATGACTGCCATGGGATTACAACCAGTCACCATGAATCAGAAGTAAAATTCAGTTCACGTCAGAAATTATTTAGGAGCTTTCACGTGGTGTCTAGGTAGGTGAAACATTTAATTAAACGAATTAAAATAGTCTGAGTTCCACTATTTGGGTTCTTTCATAAAGATTTGGTCTGTCACTGCAGTGTTACCTGCCGATGCCGTAAAGATTACAGGAGCCTCATGCCATCATTCCTTCCTTTATACAACTCCCACTGCAGTACTTTCTCCCAGCTTTGGGGCCCTCGTCTGTCTGGGCCCCCTCCAATTCCACGTCGCTCGGTTCCTAAGGAGCCTCTGCCACGGTTTCCTCTGCAGCCAACACACCCTTAGGAAACACGGTTTCTCAGTCGGTTATTCCCAACAACCTAACCCCTCCCCCGCCCCCCTACACACTGGATTAACTTTTGTTAAAATAGTTTATAGTAAGATAATTATATTTGAAAGTGTTCTCTTTTCTTTCAGGGAAAACTATAAACTGCAGATATCCTTTTTATGTAAACTCTTTAGTGTGTGTGTGTGTGGTGTGTGTGTGTGTGTGTGTGTGTGTGTGTGTGTGTGTGTGTGTTAGTCACTTACGGGCAATGAAAAGGATGTGTGTAGCCGAAACTGGTTTGGCTCAGTGGATAGAGCGTCAGCCTGCAGACTGAGGGGTCCCAAGTTCGATTCCGGTCAAGGGCATGTACCTTGTTTGCGGGCACATCCCCAGTAGGGGGTGTGTAGGAGGCAGCTGATTGATGTTTCTCTCTCATCGATGTTTCTGACTCTCTTCTATCCCTTTATGAGGAGTCCAAAGTGTAAATAATTCAACTAACATACTTCTAATTTTTGCTAATGTTGTTAATCATATTTTGCCTCTGAAGTCTTTCTGCCTGAAATTAGATATATTCTTCTTACATTAAGCAAAGTCTTAGATGGACAAGAATAGCTGTGACTTAGCTCATCTCAGTAACTCCCTCTTCCCCTCCCCTTACCTGTATTTGCTGTGATTATAAGCCCTGCCCTAGGACAGGCCCGGAGTCCGCCGGTATCACCCGGGCATGTGTTGGGATGTTTCCAACGACAAGTAACAGCATTTCCAGCTGAAAGTGTCCTCAACGATGAAGACGCTTATGGCGTCCGGTGGAAGGAAGCGGGGCCGGCTGTCAGCGCGGAGGCCCGCTCAGCCTCAGCTCTCCACTCCCCCACGCTTGCTCGGCTTGTTGGCTTTTGTCCGTGAGCTTCTCCTCCTGCCGTTGCTCTGACGCTGTGTCCTCACACCGCTGTGACCAAAGGCAGGGGCGGTGGCGCCCCTTCCCTCACTCCCTGGCACAGGGAAGTAAAGCCGTTCTTAGACCCTCTCACCGTCGCCACTCAGCAGACTGCACTGAGTGGCCAGATTATTCTGACCCCCCATCAGTACTTCGCGGGGCCACCTTTAGCCTTCAATACTGCGGCGATTCTTCTTGGCATTGACTCCACGAGATGCTGACAGGTGATGCGAGGAATCTGACACCATGCCTGATGAATAGCTCTGTCCAGTTCTGTGAGATTGGATGGTTGTGGAACCAGCTGCCTGATGGCTCTTTTAACTTCGTCCCACAAATGCTCAATTGGATTGAGATCTGGTGATGGTGGGGGCCACCTAAGCAAGGTAAGGTCTCCCTCATGAAACCACTCCTGCACAATACGAGGTAGGCACATTGTCTTGTTGGAAGAAGCCATCTCCACTGGGATACGCCCGTGGTCGGCAAACTGCGGCTCGCAAGCCACATGCGGCTCTTTGGCCCCTTGAGTGTGGCTCTTCCACAAAATACCACAGCCTGGGAGAGTCTATTTTGAAGAAGTGGCGTTAGAAGAAGTTTAAGTTTAAAAATTTGGCTCTCAAAAGAAATTTCAATCGTTGTACTGTTGATATTTGGGCTCTGTTGACTAATGAGTTTGCCGATCACTGGGATACGCCATCAACATGATAGGATGAACCTGATCAGCAACGATACTTAGGTATGTTGTGCTATTCAGACGTTGTTCCACACGAATTAAAGGGCCCAAATCATGCCAGGAAAACATGCCCCAAACCATAACACTGCCCCCACCAGCTTGAAGGGTTGTACTCATGCATGTGTGGTGCATGCTTTCATGCTGTTTCCGCGAAATTCTCACTCTGCCATCTGCATGATGCAACTGGGAACGTGATTCATCGGACCACATGACTTTTTTCCAATGCTCGACTGTCCAATCCTTGTGTTCCTGTGCGAATTGGAGACGTTTTATCTTGGTGACTGCAGACAGCAAAGGTGTTTGAACAGGCCTTTGGCTTCCATATCCCATACGATGCCGTGTACGGCTAATTTGCCTACAAACGTCAGGTGGTCATAATAATCTGGCCACTCAGTGTAACCCTCTTGCTGCTTCCATTGGCAAGTGACTAGCGCTGGCCCTGGAGAACGGGGGCGGAGTGGGTGTCAGCCTCTACAGTGAGAGGTCAGTGTCAAGAAAAAACTGGAATAGAAATAAACAGGAAGGAAACACTAAGTAGCATATATATTATCTATCTATCTATAGGTATATATGTGTTTGTGTGTGTATATATATGTGTTTGTGTGTGTATATATATGTATATATAAAATATATATTATACATATACATATATATACATATATATGTGTGAGTGTGTGTGTGTGTGTGTGTGTGTGTATATATATATGTATATATATATATATATATATATATTGATTGATTTTAGAGAGAGAAAGGGAGAGGGAGAGAATCCATAAGAGAAACATGGATTGGCTGCATCCTGCACGCCCCCTGCTGGGGACTGAGCCCACACCCCGGCAGGTGCCCTGACCAGAAATCAAACCAGCGAGCTCTCTTCGTGGGGCAAGACTCACCGAGCCACACTGGCCAGGGCGCCTGATATGCTGGACCGCTCACAGAGCCGTCACAGGTCTGAAGATGGTAATCTGAAGTTTTATGCTGCCTTGAAAAATGACTTTTATTTGTTATTCTAAACTTCGATAAGTGTGTTTTCTTTTTCAAAATTTACACCTGGACTCAAAATGGGAGCTGCTTCCATATCAAATGCGTATTCTGCCTCCTGTAGACTTGTTTAGTGGACTTGTAATACACCTTTACTCTAAAGGACTCATTCCCCAAATGGCACGTGTTCTATTCTCATAATGAAGAGGAGAAACGCCCGACAAAGGAGGACGGCTTACCGAGGGGAAAGGCGGGGTGACGGGGATCATAGAGGAAAGGAGGGAGGAGGAGAAGAGCGGTGACTCATCGGGATGGTCTCTGTGAGCGTGAACTAGGCCACTGCCCCTCGGCATGATGGGCCGGTGAAGCCATTAAGACCCGGAGCAGGCAGAGGAGCGGGGAGGAAGGCGCTCCTCGTTCAGGCATGCACTTTACAGGTTGGAATCTGTCTGTCCTGACCACATTGTGGGTGTGTCCCTGGAATTGCATGTTCAGGTAGGCTGGTCTGCACCCCTTCCCTCCCCTCCCCTCCCCCCCGCTCCTTTTTTCCGTTTCTGTTTTCACTTAAACATCATTGCCTAACAAGGATGTTTAAAATAATCCATCTACACATTTTAGGATCTGAACTTGTCTCAGCAATCATGAAAGTATGACTAGAATAGGTCAAGGAAATGTTTAGGCTCTGAGTTTCAAAGGCCAGACCCTCCCAGTGATTGGGGCTTTATGGAGATGTATTCCTCTATGTAAAATGGAGATGTATTTATGGAGATGTATTCCTCTATGTAAAATCTAAGCCTACTTTATATTAAAAGGGGGGGAGGGGCTCACCTAAGCCCCAAATTATTCATTGGATTTGATTTTTTAGGGTTAAGAGGTTACTCTTCCTGCCTCCCATCCCACCCGGTTCTTTGTCCCCTTTTGCTGGTTTTCCTCTTTCTCTTTGCTCGGTCTACTAATCTGGAAATGCCCCTTTAAGTGCTCATCAATCTTGAATCATACACATGAGAGAATCTCGCTGACATTCTCCCTTTGTTGCGATGGCTACCATTTATGTGAGATATCTTTGTTACTTTTAATCATATCTATTGTAAAGTAAAAGGGTTAGAAAACAATACAAAATCAATGTACGCCCTAATGCGTTATGAAGACGTCCTTACAGCAGCACCATAGGAAGCTATTCCATGTGCCTGAGGGACAGCCTCCGTTTTGTCATTTCTGCCTCCGGCGATGTTTCAGGCTCAGTGTGCTCTAGGACCCACGTGTTCATCTTGCTGGGGGTCCGGGGCATCGGTAGAGCTCTCCACCAACACCAGGTTCCAGATGATTCCATGCTTTCCTTCCGCCTCCTGCCCGTCCAACTGTCACATGCAGACGCAGGAAGCGGGACTGAGTGTGGCGGCCTCGGCCTCGGTCTCCAGCCACACGCCTGGGCTCTGGCAGCTCTTTCCGTCCTCAGAGCTGCCCTTCCGCGTCTCCGCCTGCCTTCTCGGACTTCTTGGCTTCAGCCCTCAATTCCAATGGAGACTGAAGCCTTCTATTTCCCATGCTGGTCTATTTCATCTGGGAAGAGTTATGCAACCCACTGACTGGTTGCACAACCCATGATGCATTGCACTTAAAACTTTTTTTAAAGAAATTTAAAATATATATATATTTTTATTGATTTCAGAGAGGAAGGGAGAGGGAGAGAGAGATAG
Organism: Eptesicus fuscus; assembly: GCF_027574615.1. Lineage (NCBI taxonomy): Eukaryota > Metazoa > Chordata > Mammalia > Chiroptera > Vespertilionidae > Eptesicus > Eptesicus fuscus. The sequence continues at coordinate 91,362,567 of NC_072483.1, read as the reverse complement.
AAGCATCAATGATGAGAGAGACTCATTGATTGGCTGCCTCCTGCACGCCCCACACTGGGGATTGAACCAAAACCTGGGCAAGTGCTCTTGACTGGAATCGAACCCAGGACCCTTCAGTCCTCAGGCTGACACTCTATCCACTGAGCCAAACCAGCTAGGGCTGCACTTAAAATTTTTTTAAAAGATTGTTTTGGCCGAAGCTGGTTTGGCTCAGTGAATAGAGCGTCGGCCTGCGGACTGAAAGGTCCCAGGTTCGATTCTGGTCAAGGGCATGTATCTTGGTTGCGGGCACATCCCCAGTAGGGGGTGTGCAGGAGGCCGCTGATCGATGTTTCTCTCTCATCGATGTTTCTAACTCTCTACCTCTCTCCCTTTCTCTCTGTAAAAAATCAATAAAAATAAAAATAAATTGTTTTGGCCCAGCCAGCGTGGCTCAGTGGTTGAGCACAAACCTATGACTCAGAACGTCAGGGTTCGATTCCCAGTCAGGGTATATGCCCAGGTTGTGGGCTCTATCCCCAGTAGGGGGCTGTGCAGGAGGCAGCCGACCAATGATTCTTTCTCATCATGGATGTTTCTATCTCTCTCTCTCCCTCTCCCTTCCTCTCTGAAATCAATTATATATATTTTTAAAAATTGTCTTGGTGGCAGCATGGAGGAAGGGTGGTGGGAGAGACAGCAAGATCACTCAAAGTGCAGATGGGTCGGGATGATTAGGGTACAGAGCAAGGCAGTGGTTTCCAACTGCCCGTGAAAGAGGTTCTGAGTTTCTGGTGTGAGTGATTATCCATTCTATTTCCTGAGAATAGGAAAAGAAAAATACAAGCTGAGAAAGAAAAATAATGAATTCTGTATGGAAGTGATGTTAAGGTACATGCAAGACATCTCATAGGTACGTGGATGGGCAAGTTAGAGCTTAGGGAGGAGATGTGCGCAAGATTGGGTCCTACTTAAAGCCAAAGGAATGGGAGTGAAAGCTTGCCAGAGTGAGTGGAAGAGTCCCACGAGAAGACAGCCAGGGCAGGACATGAAGACTGCGTGTGTTAGTTTGCTAGGGCAGCCTTCACAAAGGACCGCAGACCAGGTGGCTCACGGGGAGTTTCTGTCCTTCCGGCTGTAGAGGCGGGTGGTCTGAGATCCAGATGTCACCGGCTGGTGTCCTCGGAGGCCGCCCCTGGGCTTGCAGGCGGCCCACTTCCTCCCGTGTCCTCACCTGGTCTTCCCCGGTGTGCGTGGTCCCAGTCTCTTCTGTGACACCAATCGGCTGAACAGGACCCCCGTAAGACCCCGTTTCACTTCACTGCTCCTTTAGAGGCCCTGCCTCCAGACAGAGTCACCTCCTGAGGTCCTGGGGGTCAGGCTTCGACATGGTCCTGACGCTGTACACTGTGCCCTCCGGCGCTTCCTGTCTGAGCGCGGGTGGAGGTTCCAGGTGACTGGCCAAGGCTCTGCTTGAAATGAATTGTCCGAGGAGAGAAGGGGCTGCGAGAGGAGGACGGGAGCAGAGAGAATCCCAACCCGGAGCAAAGGGGGGCAGGCTCCCCCTCCTGTCACTCACATGAAAATGCGTCTCAGCGAGTCCCACCCTGTCCCGTGGGGAACGCCTATGAGGTGTGCACATGCTCTGCCTGCCTTTCACAGGAGTGAGTCAGATTTCTGATGTTCAAAAACACTGAGCTGACAGTATCGGGCCCACACAAATACAGTATTTTGGTGCTTAAAAACAGCCGGGAGGAGGGAAACGGTATTTGGGTTCCTCCCACCAGAACTCAGCCCAGGAGCTGGAGTTGGCAGGACGGTGTCACCGTGGCTACACCTCCCACACACACCTGGGGGGTCAGCGGGAGAACCCCTGAGTCCGGGTAGGTCCCTGGAGCCGACCGACGGGTTCACTCGTTCATCCACTCGTGGGCTCCTCCCTCCCTGGCTCTCTGAGTGGCGGCCTGTCACTCGGGACACGTGTTGTTCATCAAGACGATTTCTGTGACCCCACTTTACCCTAACGTTATGGGAGCCTCTGCTCGGGTTTCAGTTTTTAACAGAATCGCGTTTGTAGTTACAGAAGGAAGGACGGGAGTGCCTTTGGCTGGCCGGAAGGGAAGGGGCCCTTTCTCCCGGGGACTCAAGGCTCCTGTGAGCGGAAAGCCTCCAGCCCCGCTCCCTGCACCTGCGGCCGGGGCCACTCCTGTTCGCGGAGGCGCCTCAGAGACCCCCCTTCAAACCGCATCCGAGCTGAAACATTCTGCATCAGTGGCCGTGGCAGGGTGACCACCAACCACCAGCCTCAACAACACAAAAGTCACTGTTTTTTTTTAATTGAAAAGTAATTCTTAAAAAGCGTAATTTTAAAAGTTCAAAACAGCTCTCTGTTAGATGGCATTATCAGAAACCTTTGCTTTTTAAGTTAGAGTCGCTAATGAATGATTTCCTGATGCTCTTTTGTATGGCTCTGTGGATATCTTCTTAAAACCTCCACATTTGCAAAATGGCTCTGTACGGTTTTCTCCTGGGGCCCTCGTCACCCACACACACCTGCCTCCTCCTCCGCTGACTCACGGCCCAGCCCCTGCCCCGCGCACACTCCGGGACCGGGCGCCCACTCTCCGCTCCGCTCCGTCCTCCCACAAAGCCACTCACTCACCTTCCTCCTCCACAGGACAGACCTCCACACGCCCACTGCTTAGCGCTGGAGAACAATGGTGGCTTCGGGAGGGAGGAGGCAATTGTTCCAATGACCGTGGTGGTATGTGTGTGTTTCATTAACAAGCTCTAGCCACAAATGAGCAGCTGATACGCAGATCTTTTATTATTAGATTATGTTTTCAAAACTCCCCCATACACAGTAAGTGGATTTCCTATTTCTGAAAACTGTACCAACGTGTACGTGCACTTTTCTGAGTGTGGTAACTTGTTTCAGGGAGAACAGATGCCCTTATCTTTTGTCCAAATGGAAATGTTTTACTCACACGTCGAAGTGAGCGGGGCACCGAGACCACGGCGCACCGGGTCGGTCATGGGAGTGACAGCGTCTGGAACCAGCAGGCTGCTGCCGGGAGCCCACTCAGGAGTAAGGGCAGCTCAGCAACGCCCTGCCCGGCTCCCCGCTGTGGGCAGGCCCGGCGCGGTGGGGAGGCCGGGTGAGGTGGGGAGGCCGGGTGAGGTGGGGAGGCCGGGTGAGGTGGGGAGGCCGGGTGAGGTGGGGAGGCCCGGTGAGGTGGGGAGGCCGGGTGTTGTGGGGAGGCCGGGTGAGGTGGGGCGGCCGGGTGAGGTGGGGAGGCCCGGTGAGGTGGGGAGGCCGGGTGAGGTGGGGAGGCCCAGTGAGGTGGGGAGGCCGGGTGATGTGGGGAGGCCGGGTGATGTGGGGAGGCCGGGTAAGGTGGGGAGGCCCGGTGAGGTGGGGAGGCCGGGTGATGTGGGCAGGCCCGGCGCGGTGGGGAGGCCCGGATGAGGTGGGGAGGCCGGGTGAGGTGGGGAGGCCGGGTGAGGTGGGGAGGCCCGGTGAGGTGGGGAGGCCGGGTGAGGTGGGGAGGCCGGGTGAGGTGGGGAGGCCCGGTGATGTGGGGAGGCCGGGTGAGGTGGGGAGGCCCGGGTGAGGTGGGGAGGCCGGGTGAGGTGGGGAGGCCGGGTGATGTGGGGAGGCCGGGTGAGGTGGGGAGGCCCGGGTGAGGTGGGGAGGCCAGCCTCTGCTGCTGGTGTGTGTGTTTTAAGGTCTTCCCCCAGCACCCTCACCTGGATGCTGCTATGTCATCACTGCAGCACTAGAGAGCAATTCCGGAACCTTCTCAGTATTTAACGTGTGAAGCATTGGAAAGATATTGCTGGAGTTTCTTCCCATTCGTGGCTACCGCCTTTATCTTTTCCAGGAGCTCGGATTCCGTGCCACAGCCTGGGAACAGTGTGCTCAGCGTGTTAACCCGCTCTCACGGAGGCAGGGGCACGGCGGGCTGTGAGGAATGCTCAGCTGCGCTTGTCTGTTGGTGCCGCTGTGTGGCTGCCTCGGTGTCAGGGCTGATGTGAGCGCCTCGGGGAGGCTGGGGCCCCTTCTCCCCCAGGACCTCTCAGGGGGAGCGCCCAGCCTCCCGCGGAGGGCACTGACTCCACGGCTGGAAAACTGCCTCCTACCCCGGTCATTCCTGTGGTCAGCACTGAACCTGAGGCCCATCGCGTTCTGTTTTTTATCCACCAGCATCTTACTCGTTATTTTGGAGAGAACTGCTCTTTCCGTCAAATTTCCGCCGTGCTGGCTCTGCTCGCCTATGCACGTGTCCCTTCCTCTCGTCCATCACGTTTCCTCTTAGAGCACCTCCTGGCCCAGGCCGCAGGGACAGTGGGGATATGACTGTGTGACGTTTCTAGTTGCTGGCCTCTCGGTAAAGATGGTGGCATGAACATAGGTCTATAGCTCCTCTCAGTAGAGACCGAGAGAGGGGCTCTGATGGCTGAGAGGTAGCAACAAACATTTGATGGGAAAGAACGGACAATGGGGGATGGAAACAAGACAAAGGCTCAGGACTCGGAGCCACCGGCTTTGGAAGAGCCTGGGGATGGGAGGGTCGGTTGCAAAGCATGAGACACATTGAACACTTAGATACCGGATAGCCAACTACTCTTTTTTTCCCCACTTTTTTTTATTGAGGTATTATATGTGTACATATCTTACCATTGCCCCCCCCACCCCACACCCATACATGCCCTCACCCTCCAGAGTTTTGTGTCCATTGGTTATGCTTATATGCATGCATACAAGTCCTTCGGTTGATCTCTTATCTCCCCCACCTCTCCCTAACCTTCCCCCTGTAATTTGACATTCTGTTTGATGCTTTACTGTCTCTGTATCTATCTTTTTGTTCATCAGTTTATAATGTTCCTTATTATCCATAAATGAGTGAGATCATGTGGTATTTTTCTTTCATTGACTGGCTTATTTCACTTAGCATAATGTTCTCCAATTCCATCCAGGTTGCTGCAAATGATGAGAATTCCTTCTTTTTTATGGCAGCATAGTATTCCATTGTGTAGATGTACCACAGTTTTCTGATCCACTCATCTGCTGACGGGCACCTAGGCTGTTTCCAAATCTTAGCTATTGTAAATTGTGCGGCTATGAACATAGGGGTGCATGTATCCTTTCTGATTAGTGTTTCTAGTTTCTTCGGATATATTCCTAGGAGTGGGATAACTGGGTCAAATGGGAGTTCATTTTCAGTTTTTTGAGGAAACTCCATACTGTTCTCCACAGTGGCTGCACCAGTCTGCATTCCCACCAGCAGGGCACGAGGGTTCCTTTTTCTCCGCATCCTCGCCAGCACTTGTCGTTTGTTGATTTGTTGATGATAGCCATTCTGACAGGTGTGAGATGGTACCGCATTGTTGTTTTGATTTGCATCTCTCGGATAATTAGTGACTTTGAGCATGTTTTCATGTGTCTCTTGGCCTTCCTTCTGTCTTCTTTTGAAAAGATTCTATTTAGGTACGTTGCCCATTTTTTTATTGGATCATTTATCTTCCTTTTATTAAGTTGTATAAGCTGCCTATAGATGTTGGAGATTAAACCTTTATCAGTGTTACCATTTGCAAATATGTTCTCCCATGCAGTGGGCTTTCTTGTTGTTTTGTTGATAGTTTCTTTTTCTGTAAAAAAGCTTTTTATTTTGATGTAGTCCCATTTGTTTATTTTCTCTTTAGCTTCCATTGCCCTAGGGGCAGTATCGGTGAAGAAGTTCTTTTGGCATATGTCTGAGATTTTGCTGCCTCTAGTAAAATGGATTTTACTCTAGTATTTTTATGGTTTCCTCTAGTATTTTTATGGTTTAATTTTAATGGATTTTACTCTAGTATTTTGTGGATTCCTCTAGTATTTTTATGGTTTCCCGTCTTATGTTTAAGTCCTGTATCCATTTTGAGTTTATTTTTGTGTATGGTGTAAGTTGGTGATCTAGCTTCATTTTTTTGCATGTATCTGTCCAATTTTCCCAACACCATTTATTGAAGAGACTGTCTTTATTCCATTGTATGTTCATGCCTCCTTTGTCAAATATCAATTGAGCATAGTGGTTTGGGTCAATATCTGGATTCTCTATTCTATTCCTAGCAAATCGGCTCCAGCAGTAGATCAGAAAGATCATACACCATGACCAAGTAGGATTTATCCCAGGAATGCAAGGATGGTACAATATCCTCAAATCAATAAACGTGATACATCACATAAACAAATTGAGAGATAAAAATCACATAGTCATATCAATTGATGCAGAAAAAGCATTTGACAAAATCCAACACCCATTTTTGATAAAAACTCTCAACAAGGTGGGAATAGAAGGATCATGCCTCAACATAATAAAAGCCATATATGATAAACCCACAGCTAACATCATACTCAATGGACAAAAACTAAAACCATTTCCCCTAAGAACAGGAACACGACAGGGATGCCCACTCTCACCACTACTGTTTGACATAGTACTGGATGTGCTAGCCATTGCGATTAGACAAGAAGAAGAAATAAAAGGCATCCCAATTGGAAAAGAAGAAGTAAAGCTGTCTTTATTTGCAGATGACATGATATTGTACATAAAAAATCCGAAAGACTCCGTCAAAAAACTAATAGACTTAATAAATGAATTCGGCAATGTAGCAGGATACAAAATTAACGCCAAGAAATCTATGGCCTTTCTATACACCAATAGTGAGCTTACAGACAGAGAGACTAAAAAGGCAATCCCATTTACCATCGCACCAAAAAAATTAAGATACCTAGGAATAAACTTAACTAAGGAGGTAAAAGACCTATATGCGGAAAACTACAGGACACTGAAAAAAGAGATAGAGGAAGATGTAAACAGATGGAAGAACATACCATGTTCATGGATTGGTAGAACCAACATCATTAAAATGTCCATACTACCCAAAGCAATCTATAGATTCAATGCATTCCCCATTAAAATATCAACAGCATATTTCACAGACCTTGAAAGAACTCTCCAAAAATTCATCTGGAATGAAAAAAAGACCCCGAATAGCCACAGCAATCCTGAGAAAGAAGAATAAAGTAGGAGGGATCTCAATACCAGATTTCAAGCTGTATTACAAAGCCACTATTCTCAAAACAGCCTGGTACTGGCATAAGAAAGGACATATAGGCCAACTACTCTTGTGCCCCCAGGCACAGAAAGTCAGCAGCCAGGCTGCACCGCCTGCCCCAGGAGGACGGGCAACGGGACGATGACTTCCTGGAGACACTCAGGGGGAAAGGCCGGAGCATCTGAGAAACCGGGCCTCATAGAAGCCATGGGCAAGGCCTGGGGATTCGAACAGCTCAATGCGTTGGAAGTCTGCAAGGTAATGGTTGGACTGCCTGTGCTCTCTCCCCTGCCCCACGATCAAAGCACTGTCAGTTAACCAGCCAGCTGACCTCGAGGCCAGTGTCTTTCAAACCGTGGGCCATGAAATCAGTTATGATTAGTGGACTATGGAATCAGTTTAATGAGTCAGAACCAACACTGTCATGGGCTGGGTTCCCCAGGAAGCAGACGCTGAGACAGAGTTGAGCTCAGAATGTTTACAGGGCATGCCCTTGGGACCAGCACCTGCAGAAGGAAGAAGTGGGACTGTGAGTCAAGGCCCAAGGACCTTTTCGGCCAAGTCCACAGGGAAGACTGAAGCTGGATGGCTCTTCAGAATTGTCCCCAGTCAGGCCAACATGGCCAGGCTTTTATCCCCTTTAGCCTTGATTTGGGACGAAGGCCTTTAAAGAGGTGACTGAGTTAAAATGAGGCCCGCAGGGTAGAGCAGTAATCCACTGTGATGGGTGTCCTTATAAGAAAGGGAAGAAACACCAGGGGCGTGCATCCACAGAGAAAAGGCCACGTGAGGTCACAGCCAGAAGGTGGCCATCTGCAAGCCAAGGAGAGAGGCCCCACTAGGAAACAACCTGCTGGCAGGCTGGCCCCGGACTTGCAGCACGCAGAATTGTGAGGAAAGAAAAGAAATGTCTGTTGTTTAAGTCACCCCGTCGGGGTATTTTGCTATGGCAGCCCTAGCAGACTAATAGATCCCCTCTCACTGGCTGTGGCCATCCCAGGACGTGTGACCTTGGGCATGGCAGAATGTATTGAGAGATTTACATTTCTGGAAAAGAATGGGTAATTAATTGTTGACAGGTAAGTAGCAAAGTGAGCATACAAATAAAATAAGAAAATTATCAATTCCAGGGAAAGCAATTATGTACCAAGAAACTCAATATAATCATAGTATATTATGTGCCTCGGCCTTAAATGATATTTACTTAATTATGTAAACACTGAAGAGTGATCAGAGAAAAACATGATAGAACTATTTGGGAGAATAAGAGACTAAATCCGTATCTTCCTTCCATAGATAAAATCTAGAACCTTGAAAAATCACGTTGTAGCAGTTAGAAGTGTGGCGATAAAGCCAGAAGACCTGGCCGGCCTAGCTGAGCGCGTGGCTCTAGGGCAGTGACGGGCAACCTTTTGAGCTTGGTGTGTCACACTTCGCCAAAAAACTGAGCATAACTCGGGTAGTGTGTCACTTTGAGGAAAGAACATAATTTCGCAAATGTTTCATCCTCAGGATGATTCAGCAAATGTTTCATCCTCGGCATGCGGCCGCCTCAGCGGCCATGTGTCATCAGAAATGGCTACGCGTGTCAGTGCTGACACGCGTGTCATAGGTTCGCCATCACTACTCGTGTCATAGGTTCGCCATCACTACTCTAGGGAATGGCAAGGAGCTCACGCGTGCTCCCAGGCTGTGCAGGGAAGGGCGCTGCTCTTTCTCTTTCCGGCTTTGAAGAGATGTATTTTGGCCTCTGAACTTAAATGCAGATGTAAACAACTCTAGAAAGGAAAATGACTATATGGGCATGTTGTTTTTGAGATGGGGGGAACCGCCCTGAAGGCTAAAGGGTAAAGCTTGAAAGTGCATGCCTCTGTGGGAGCAGAAGTGGAGTCGATGGCACATGCACTATGAAACCACTGGGTTTTGTAGATTCATTTGAAGGGATAAATCCAGGCATGTAGACACGTAGGAAGGCCTTTGCATTTTAGTCCTGCTGCTTGTAGGTTCCTATTCTTTAAAATAAAGAGTTCATGAAAAAAAACACACTTTGGAAGCTTCTGGCAGATTGAAAATGATTAATAAAAGTTCCCTTTTCCTCTTACAAACAAAGCCAGGCACTGGTTTTCAGTGGTACAATCTCATTCTTTGAACCCCCCTCTGTCCCTGGAGTCACAAGACCCTTTCGTTACACCTTGGGTATAAAAAGAATACTCAGTGTACATGTGAATGATGAAGCCATCTGAGAAATATTCTACGCGAAATAAGCAACGTGTAATCCTTTGTGCAATCCAACCAACCACGCAATGAGTGCATCTTTTCAACAATGAAGTACAAGGCACAGTTCGCTCACCTGGCTTTTCTCAAGCCTGAATGATTACTGAATGGGTCCCGGATTCCGATTTTACCTGCTAGTAACTGGAAGCAGTCCGCCATTGTAGAATGCGTTAGAGCTGGGCTGCGGTGAACAGGTTAGGGGTGGGGGACTGAGGCACTGAGCCCCCCATTTCTTGGAATAGGCAGACAGCCGGATCAGCAGCCTCTGGCCAAGGCCACCTGTTTGCAGGGCACTACACAACGATGGTTTCTCTTGCGCTCCGTCATAAAAACGGCTGGAAAACACTGCCTTAAACAGATGCCATACAAACCCACTATAAGAATCGATACCCACTGAAGCGAAGTCTTCTTTAGTTACTTCCTTCTGACGTTTACAAGAGAAGTAGTTAAGTTAAAGTCTTTAAATGACATTTTGATGTCCCACACATCTGAATGGAAAGTAAGGGAGCTTAGATTTACATATGAGTTTAGTTTAAGTTCAGCTACGAGTAACTTAACAGAGACCCCAAGATAGCAGTTTAAACAGATCATTACTCCTTCCTGCGAAAAGACGTCTGGAGAGAGCTAGCCCAAGGCCGCAGTGGCTTCCCACGGAAGATGCCACCGCTTTCAGCTGCTGCTCTCACATTGCTAAGGCGTGCGTCTCAGCTCAGGAACGCAAGCCAGCACATCCCCTCCCCAGAAAGCAGGATGAAGGGGGAGGAGGAGAAAGGTGAGCCTTCTTCTTCAGGGAGACGGCCCCCAAGTCACCATCCTCGCTCCATTTAGGTCTCACTGGGAGGAACTTAGTCACATGCCATGTAGCTGCCGACGTGGTGACATGCTGTGGTCCTGTGGCTAGGTGGCAGCATGTGCAGCTTAGAACAGGGGTTGTACTGACGGAGAGGAGAATGAACAATTGCTCTGTGAACAGCAGTCTTTACACTCTGTTTCAGTAACTGCCATGTAATTCATTTCAAACAAAATCAATCTGTCAACTAGTTATTTTATCTACACGGCTAAAAAGGCTGACATAAGCATTAAGGAAGACCAATGAGCAAATTCATTATTTGAAGAATTGATTATACGTTTTGTTAGATTTGATGATGCATGATTAAGGCAGTGTAGCTAACAGGACTTGAGAGGAGTAAATGAGTGAACACGGGTAATACATGTTAATACACTTAGAATAGTGCGTGGAAATACTAAGTGCTCAACAAATGTTAGCTGTTCATGCTACATCCTTCACTGAAATTAAAGATATATGAACCTGGTCACATGACAATACCTGGATTCAGGGAGGCTGGGAAGTGTGGTCTGTGCTCGCTGTCCTTGCCGCTTAACCGGGACGTGGGCTCCATCACTAAAAGGAAAAAGGGCAGAACAAATATGGGGTGTGTTAGTCTTTGTCACACAAATCGATCACACAGCTGCTTTATAGTAAGAACAATTGCATTGTGCTTATTACTTAACATTATAGCAAAAGGTTGTTTCATGTTACTACATAGTCTTCATGATTATAAAGTTACTAGTGACCCAGTGCATGGATTCATGCACAATGAAAGGAAATTAATTAGAAGGTGGCCAGCGGGGCGGGACTGGGCGGGACTGGGCGGGATGGGCCGGACATGCCCTGGAGCCAACCTCCCGTGGTCCCTCCCCAGCATCTGCAGAGTGAGCGGAGTCCCTCTGGCAGGTGGGGTCCCTCAGTCTGGCCTGTGGGGATCGGGCTAAAACTGGCTCTACAACATCCCCCACGGGGTCCCGGAGTGCGAGAGGGTGCTCTACAAATTTGCTGTCTTACAGGGTGTGGAACGCAAATGCAAGTGTGCAGTAAGCCAGATTCGGGACCAACAGTGCCCCAGCAACAACATAACCCACGGCCGAAGGTGGAATCACGTGGCCCCTCGAGGAATTGGGCTCCCTCCTCTCTAGTTTTGGGGTGTGTCACCTGAAAACCGCCGCTGCCAAGTCACTGCAGCTCAGCAGCTCCTGCATTGAGCATCTGCCCCCTGGTGGTCAGTGCATGTCATAGCAACTGGTGGAGTGTTTAGCATATTAGCCTTTTATATATATAGACTAGAAGCCCAGTGCACGAATTTGTGCACAGGTGGGGTCTGGCCAGCCCACCCTGATCAGGGCCGATTGGGCTGGGCTGGCCAGGGGTAGGGCACATGGGAGGTTCGCTGGCCAGCCCTACCCCAATTGGGAGGGGAGCAATCAGGGGTGGAGCAGGCCAGGGGGGAGGGGCCACAGGCGGTTTGCCAGCTGGCCCTGCCCCCTGGTCAAACTCCTGGTCGAACTCCCAGTCGAGGGGACAATTTGCATATTAGCCTTTATTAGCCTATCTAATAAAAAAGTAATATGTAAATTAACCGTCACTCTTCGACAAAGATGGCAGCGCCCATAGGGAGGGGAGGGGAGGGGAGGGGAGGGGCCTTGAGCCGGAAGTGGAAGCCGAGAGCGCGGGGAGCACCAGGAATGTTGGGAATCATGGTTCTGGTGGCTGACGCATTGCGCAATCTCCTAGACCAGTAGTTGGCAAACTGCGGCTCATGAGCCATGGTTTGCCGCTCTGTTGACTAATGAGTTTGCTGACCACTGTCCTAGACACTCGAGTGAAGTGAGCCTGGAGCAAGTTACTGTTGTGGGTGGGGATGGAGGGAGCGCAAAGGTGAGAGACATAAGTCAGAGTGTCGAGGAAAAATTAAAAGGAAGATATCCTGCAACTTCTAGGAAATCTCCACCAATGGAGCAAAGAAAAAAAAAGAGCTCTATTATTCTGTGAGCACCAAACCAGACTGGGCTGGGGTCTCACACAATTCGCTCATATGATTGCAAAGACAGACAGAAACTTCACTCTTTCATGTACCCAGGCAGATACAATGCACGACATGCACGTTTTCATGGAAGAAGACTTAACAGCACCGTTTGCTATACACCCTTTGGTAAATCACCTTTTTGGTGGCCATCTGTGTTAGTTAATTGCCATAATCAAGAGTAAAACTTAAAACTTTTCTATCTCTATGACAAGCAGGTCCTTACAACTTGGAGCAAGGCAACTATCTATAATAATAAAAGTATAATATGAGGGGCAATGAGGCAGGCAGGCAGGCAAGTGGTTAGGGGAGATCAGGCAGTCAGGCAGAGGCGATTAGGGGCGATGAGGCAAGCAAGCAGAGCAGTTAGGGGCAATCAAGCAGGCCGGCAGGCAAGTGGTTAGGAGCCAGCGGTCCTGGATTGTTAGAGGGTGCAAGCAGGGCTGAAAGACCGCCCCCCACCCCATGCATGAATTCCGTGCACTGGGCCTCTAGCATAGGATAATTATAATAACTCATTGCGTGTATAATCAATACATTCTTTAACTCTTCCTATTGTCAAAAATGTAGATTCTTTCCAGTTCTACACTATCATAAACAGTGTCACAATAGATCCTTTCACAAGTGTAAGTTTTTCATCTTCTTGGGATGATTCCCTTCGGATAAATTCCCAGAACTAGATTTCTTGGGTCAAAGAGTGTGTGAATAGTTTATGATTCTTAATGTTTTTATTCTAAATTGGTTTCTGAGAAGGCAGTACCAGTTTGTTCCCAAAGAAAATATGCGATTTTTTTTTCTACGAATATGGAGAGGGAGACATATTCACATAGCTTTGCGGGTAGAACAGTTTCAGTTTTTAGGTCTCACTGGGTTTGAATCTCTTATTTTACCAGTTCCTACCCATATGGGAGGCAAGTACTCACTTGCCCTGGGTCACAGATGTCTTGTTCTAAAATTAAAAATATTTCCCTCATGAGGTTACATAGCCAATCACTAGGGATGTTGACAAATAATCTCTTTTATCATCTTCTATGCACATGTTAGAAAATGTAATTCCTGCTCCCTTGAAGACAGACATGGCTGTATAACTAGCTTCAGTGGGAGAATGAAAGCAGTGTAACGTGTCAACTTCAGGCACACATTTTCAGAATCCGGGTGTGATTTGCCACATTCTTTATTCCCTCTGCCCTGTAATCAGAGTATTCTAGACCACCCCAGCTCTTTAAATGAGCCCTAGAATAAGGAAGGCACAAGTGGGGCCCCAAGCCGACCTATGAGGAGTCAGAAAATGGAGTAAAAAATAAATATTGGGGTTGGCACTTTTTTAAGCCACTGAGACTTTGGTATTCTTTGTTACCTCAGCATAACCTCGCCTACCCTGACTGTTGTTGGCATTCTCAGGATTGATAAAATAATATGCCCTTTATGATAATAACTAGAGGCCCAGTGCACGAAATTCGTACACTGGGAGGTGGGTCCCTCAGCCTGGCCTGTACCCTCTCACAGTCCGGGAGCCCTCAGGGGATGTCTGACTGACAGCTTAGGTCCGCTCCCCATGGGGGGAGTGGGCCAAAGCCGTCAGTTGGACATCCTTAGCGTTGCCACAGAGGCAGGAGAGGCTCCCACTACTGCTGCTGTGCTCGCCAGCCATGAGCCCAGCTTCTGGCTGAACAGTGCTCCTCCTGTGGGAGCGCACTGACCACCAGGGGGCAGCTCCTGCATTGAGCATCTTCCCCTGGTGGTCAGTGCAGTCATAGTGACCAGTCATTCCACTAGTGCGCTGAAACCGGCTCTCCAACATCCCCTGAGGAGTTCCAAATTGTGAGAGGGCACAGGCTGAGAGACCCCACCGGTGCACAATCAGGGCCAGGGAGGGACACAGGAGGTTGGCCAGCGGGGAGGGACCATTGGAGGGCTCCAGGGCATGTCCAGCCCATCTCGCTCAGTCCCGATCGACCGGACCCCAGCAGCAAGCTAACCTACTGGTCGGAGTGTCTGCTCCCTGGTGGTCAGTGCATGTCATAGTAAGCAGTTGAGCAGCTTTAGCATATCATTAGCATATTACGCTTTGATTGGTTGAATGGCTGACCAGACAACTGGACACTTAGCATATTAGGCTTTTATTATATAGGATTACTAGGGTTAATTCAGAGTCCTCTATATGCCAGGAATTTGTGTACGTTACCTCTAATCTTCAGAACAACCTTACCTATCAGGAAGCCTCCGTCTTACAGAGGAGAAAAACAAAGCTCAGAAGGGTTGGTGTTTTACTTAACATCCTCCAGCGAGCAAGTTGCAGAGCCGGGATCCACCCCTGGTGTGTTTCTTCCCTCCTTTACCTTTCCCCCTTGTCTTGGAAAGTTTATGGCATTACCTTTTACTATTTACATCACTGTGTGAATTTTCTTTACGAACTTCACATTTATTCCTGCAACAAGACCTGTGTTTTCTCAAACTTATTGCAAGATAAACCGAAACTGGGTCAAAGCACAGGTGCTTGCTACTCAAGCCCCTGCTTGTTCCCAGAAGTAAACCTATGAACTCAAGTACCTTCACACTGTTCTTGGCTTGGTCTACCTGAGAGCAGGTAAGACTTACAGGCTTATGAAAGGGGAAACATGGTTCAAAATTGGAGTGGAATGAGTCAGAATGGAATGAGTTGGATGTGACTAATTTCTCAAACCCAACATTACTGCCTCTCTCTTTTAACAATTTTATTAAGATAGAATTCACATACCATACAATTCAGCCACTTAAAGTTACAACTCAATGGCTTTTAGTATATTCAGAATTGTGTATCCATCACGCCAATTGACTTTCGAATATTTTCATTCCCTCAAAAACGAAAATTCCACACCCTTTAGCTGTCACCCCAACCTCGCCGCCATCCACCCCCGCTCCACTCCAAGCTCTAGGCAGCTCCTTTCTGGACTCTGTCTCTTTACAGTGGCTCCAGAATGTCAGTCTCCCGCCATCCCCAGCAAACAGCTCTCTCCCCACCCTGCCAAACTTTGTTCCATTATTTATTCTTATTTTTTAACTAGAGGCCCGATGCATGAAATTCATGCAAGGGCCTTGGCCCCCACCATCACAGAGGCCACCTCTGCCTCTGCCCCCGTCCACTGCGGCTTTGTCCAAAAGGAAGAATGTCCAGAAGGATGTCTGTTCTAATTAGCATATTATGCTTTTACTATTATAGATCCTCACCTGAGGACATGCTTTTTCTTTTTCTTGATTTCAGAGAAAGAGGAAGGGAGAGGGAGAGAGAGAGAGAGAGAAACATCGATGTGAGAGTGAAACATTGATCCGTTGCCTCCCACATGTGCCACAACCGGGGATCCCCTGGGGATTGACCAGCAACGTGGGTATGTGCCATGACCGGTGTAATAAGATAATTTCTTTTTTCTAAACTTTTAAAAATTACTTTACTAAACTTAGAATTACTAAAAGTTTAAAAAAAAAGTTTAATTTTTTTTGAGCTCTCATCTGTTTCTGACCTGATTATCCGGTTTGAGAAACATTCAAAATCCTTTCTTTTCTTTCATTGTTCTCTTATAAGCCTTTTCCCAGCTGGTTAGTGCCTCTCACTCATTCTATGAAGTGGTCAGATGAGACTGAATTAAAATTGCTCTTACATGAATCTGGTTTTCAAAAGGTGTTGGTTAAGAGAAAGGCAGAAATTGAAATTAGTGGTTAAAAAGAGTACTCAAGATCACCTGTGAACTTTAGGGACTTATACTCACAATTACGGTGAAGAGTTTCTGATCTATTATATAAAACCTTCATATGCAAATAGACAGAACGGTGGAACAACCAAACAACCAGTCGCTATGACATGCGCTGACCACCAGGGGGGCGCACTAGGAACATGGCGGGCATTAGCTGCAGCGGGATGGTGGAGTAGGTGAGCGGGGGCACCAGACCAAGGCGGGGCACCAGTCACTGTCATCGGAGCAAGCCTCTCGTGGTTATTGAAAATTCTTTGCTCCCACGCGCCACGGTCCCGCTGGGCGCTCGCACCTGCTGCTGGTGCCGGCCCCACTTGCACCGCTGCCAGTGCTGGCCCCGCTCGCACCCGCTGCCAGTGCCTGGCACGGGTCCCGATCGCTCAGCGCCATCAGTGGGTGCAAGCTGCAGCTGCTGGCCCAGATCACCCCTGAGGGCTTCTCACCTCCCCCTGCTCCTGAGGGGCAATCAGGGCAGCAACCATCACTTGCACCAGCTGCCGGTGCCGGCCCCAGTCACTCTGCGCCATCAGTGGGTGTGTGTGGGCTGGCACCGTCAGTGTGTGGGTGCGGTGGCGGTGGCGGGAGCAGGGCTACCAGCAGACAGGGGATGGGGGACGCCGTGGGCAGGGGTGTGGAGGATGGGCCGAGACCCGCCCCTGTGCCCACCACAGCCTCACGGCCCACGGCTCCTTTCAAGGTGTGCGAATTCGTGCACTGGGCCCCTAGTTTTTTTATAATGCTCATGGCCATGAAAAATTATTGACAACTTGTTTAATCAGGTTGTATTTGTTCCCATGAAACTCTTGTTATCTGAACCAAACGGTTGGAAGTAATGATTTCTAGCACTAGCACAAGCTTCCTAGGCTTGCTGATGGCAGGGAGGCCTGGTGCTAGTGAATTTGATATAAAATACACAGGAAACAACACAAGGCAGCTAAGGCTGAGAGGATGAGAGAGATGGGAGGCATAGATGAATGGCTCCCGACGAGGAACAAATGCATGAAACGTGAATGCTTAGACACCCCTGGAGACGGTATTTCCACAGCACCCTGGATTGGGGCGAATTAACTAACTTATGGGGGGGGGGGCGGTCTGGCTCTGGCCTTGACGCGTGCTGTGCCGACTTGTTTGCTGTGTGCTTTGGATGTGTGTGGTGACAGCACCCTGTTAGGTTCTGGTAAAACCCAACCCGAAGTTCTGTGAAGCCTGCCACGTGAGGCTGAATAAGCACATCCTAGAGCCATAATATACATTAACACTGCTGGGCGTTATGGCAACGGAAACACAGCGTGGAGGAGCAGGAGTGCTTAGAGGGCAACGGCTTTATGGGAAGCAGGCCCTGGGGGCGGGGGCGGACGGGAGCGGCTGGAAGAGGTTCGTGGGGAAAAAGGAGGACCTATGTAATACTCACCAATAAAGCTTTTTAAAAAACACCAAGCTAAAACACACATTTATATAATGTACTTAAATATGAATTTATATTAATGTAAACCTACAGTTGTATGCATTTATGCATATAGAATAAAAATAATACAATATGCCAAAAAACAAAACAAAACAAAAAAGCAGGCACTTGGCAGGCAGAGCCCAGGACAGGCCTTCTCTTTACCCTCTGGGCTCTCATTCTGCCCCAGTTAGGACTGCCCTGTCCTCAGGAGGCGTCCCTTCAGCAAATGTGTCTTCAGTGACTACAAAAGGAGGCCGAGCTCACTGGGTCAGGCACCGAGAGAAATACCCTGGAGAGAGGGCAGGCCCCTCGCCTGGAGGTGGCGGGGAAGCACAGGCTGGGTGTGCGGATCAGAGTCCAGACGCCTACCCTGGTGGGAAAATGGAAGACAAGAGTTGAAAAAGAGTACGGGCACAAATTTATACCTAGTAGGACTTTATTCCTTGGAAAGCAGGGACTCACTAAATGTTTCCATTTTTAAAAAAAATATATTTTTATTGCTTTCAGAAAGGAAGGGAGAGGAAGAGAGAGAAACAGCCATGATGAGAGAGAATCATTGATAGATTGCCTCCCGCACGCCCTCTACTGGGGAGCGAGCCTGCAACCCCGGGTAGGAACCGAACCATGTTTCATAGGTCAACGTTCAACCACTGAGCCATGCCAGACTAATTTTTTCCCATTTTAATGTGAAAAGGAAGTGATCAGAGTTTCTGGCTATTTATTCATCTATTCTTTTGTCCCGTCGATATAATCTTTTTCAGATGGTAAATTGTCAATGAACAAAAACAATTTCTATCTTGCTTGTTTAATGTCCAAATCAATGTGGAAGACTATGCTTAATATTTAGTTCATGTAAACAGCAGCTGTTATTAAAAATTCATGTGTTCTTAGTACGGAAAGAAAAAAATACACCCCATTGTTCTTAATATTTATTCAGCTAAACTACCATCTGCATCACCAAAGAAAAAGAAGAAACCCAGGCAACTGTGGCAAATCATTTGCCCAAGAAGACCGCTTTCTAATCCCACTGAAGTTATCGGGTGCTATCAGTTATCAGTGCATGGAGAGAAACTGATCATCTATTTCACTGACTTCCCATTTTTTCCAACATGCATCTGTATGTAGATTCCAGGGGAGTAGCATATATTTAAAATAGCTGAAGTTCTGGTTAAACATAATCCATCTTATTCCCCTCATATATATGTGTATATCTATATCTATATCTATATCTATATCTATATCTATATCTATATCTATATCTATATCTATGTCTATATCTATGTCTATAATTGATTTCAGAGAGGAAGGGAGAGGGAGAGAGAGAAACATCCATGATGAGAGAGAATCTTGGATCGGCTGCCTCCTGCACGCCCCCTACTGGGGATCGAGCCCACAACCCGGGCATGTGCCCTGACGGGGAATCGAACTGTGGCCACCAGGTTCATAGTGGGCCCTCAACCCCTGAGCCAGGCCGGCCGGGCTCCCCTCCTTCGTTGTCCTGTCTGTCCTCTGTGGGATCTCCTGGCCTGGGTAACCTGTCATACAGACAGGATGCGAGGTGGTGGCTTTTCACCACCCACCTGAGGGCCTGTGAGGAAGGGATGGGAAAGCTGCAGCAGTGAGAGGGAAGGAGGGAGGATGACTACCCTAGGGCCTCCTCTGTTGGCTCCCCTGGGAATACAAAGGGGGGGAGGGGAACAGGAGTTCTCATCGTTTCCAGAAATAGGACCGACTGCCAGCTCCTTCCCACCCTCCGCGGGAGCCTCGCTGTGGGTGAGGAACAGGCAGGCACACGCAGGCTGACTGCCTTCCGGCTGGTGACAGCTCGGATTCCAATGTACAGGACAGGGGCCCTTGCCAGGTTCCCGGGCCGGGGGGCGGGGGCGGGGGGGGGGGGAGCTGGGTGAGGCGACGGGAAACCACACAATGAAGCAGAGATAATGAGGGGGGAGGAAACTGGGCAGCAGATAGGGCACTGGGGGGCTGTGAGGAGGCTGAGTGGAGGGAAGGCTGGGGTGCCTCGGAGCGCGCTGTGGGCGTGGGCAGAGGAAGTGTGGGGGCCTGTGTGTGCAGAATGCACTGGGCAGGGCTGCTGTGCGGAGGGGGAGGGTGTGTGCAGCGGGGTGCGGGTGCGGGGGAGGGAAAGGAGTCAGCGGGAGGAACCTCGTGGAGTGCCAGGGACACCCTTTCACAGAGGAACTGCCAGCCGCCAGAGCCCGTCTCCGCGGTGGGAGCGGCCCAGGTCCCCGTGGTGGACTCTGGGGCAGATCCAACCGGGCCGCCGGCCAGCTGTCTGGCCCACAAAGGGAGGGACAGCTCTGGCTCTCACCACACCCTCCCCGCGATCTTTCCCAGGAACCGATGTTTTTCCTGGTGTGTTATCACAGCGCTGGTCCAGAGCAGGGATTCTTGGCAGGCGGGCTAGAGAGCAGGACTGTAAGTTACGTAGGAGGAAATCCTTTCTAGTCCTGTTTCTTCACGGGCTTTCTGGGGCCTTTGGGACCGACTATAGCATTTCTGTGCCTCGGTTCCCAAGTTTCCCAGTAGCAAAAAGACTATGTTAACCAGCGAAGAATCAACAACTGCTATGAACAATCATGATAAAGACCAGTGGGGGACAAATTCTAAACCAGCATGAGAAAGAACTTCTACTAATTAGAACCGTTCAAGCCCAGAAGAGGCGGCTGCAGGAGGAGGTCTCTGCCCTGTCTGCGGGAGTATTCACACAGAAGGAAGAGGGCCGGGGGTTGGGTGTTCAGGGGGAATTCCCTGAAGAGTTATGCAAAACCTCTGAGATGTTACGATTCTAGGACTACACGGTGCTTTAAGCAATACAGAACTATTTCAAATATTAAAGTGCCTTGGACACCTAAGGTAGTATAATGATCAACTAACGAAGAATGTCCCGTGTAATTAGCATTGTTCATGGACAGGTTGTATGCCTGGTACATAAATGCAGAGAGAACTTGGGGCTCCAGTCTCCCACAGGAACCCCGAAACCAACTGAACACGGAGACGAGGGCTCTGCGATGGAGCAGGGAGAGTAGTTAACAGACACCGGCTGGCACTCATCAGTCGTTCCTGATCACCCTGTTTCCTGAACACTCAGTGAGCGAGAAAGTGCGGCGCGGCGCTGAGCGCGTGCCGACGTCTTCTCTCCGGGACACAGCTTTCAGGTGCACCCGGTGCCGAAGCTCGCTGGGTGCGTGTGGGAGGAACGTACGGCAGCCCGCAGAGCTTCCTTAGCTTTCCGGGAACCCTCGATAAAGCTTCTCGAACGTGACTGTGCATTTTAACCCCCGGGGACCTGGTAAGGGCAGGTTCTGCTTCAGCAGGTCTGAGTGAGGTCTAAGGTTCCACATTTCTGAGGGGCGCTGACGACGCCTGTCCGTGGCCCCTCGGAGCGGCGGGGCCGTGGGTGAGAGCGGGGAGGGCGTTCTGGGCGCTCATCTCTTCCCTGGACACTCCGTGCAGCAGGGAGGTGAGAGTCAACACTGCGCCATCTGTGGAGTCACACGAGGAAACGTGTGAAAGGGGAGGGCTTGAGGCGCATCTGAAAAACAGTTTGGCTCTTTCAGGGGTGAGCGGAGGGAACAGGGGATCTGTGTGGGCGGACTGGGTCTCCTGGCGGTGGGGGTGCTGTGGGGTGCTGGGTGACGGCCAGGGGCTTCCCGGGAATCCCAGACGACACTGTCAAGTAGACAAAGTCTGTTCGAGGTCCTCTCACCTGCTGGTCTCTCCCTCTCAGAGCACGCCTTTCCCCCAGCGCGACTCACCTCTCCTCTTAGGACTTTGACCCCAACTGGCTGGGGGAGCCTCCCGGGGGAGCGGCGCGCTCCTGGGAGCCCGGGCCAGCAGCGGACACAAGGCGCTTCTCCTCCGCGTGTACCCAGCGTCGGGGGCCTGTGGACGCCCCGCCCGGCCTGCCCTCAGCGAGGAGAGGCTGTGTCACAGCGGAGACGGGGTGGCCTGGGAGGGAGGAAGTGGGGGCTCCCTGTGAAGCCGGGGGTGGGAGGCACGGCAGGAGGGAGGGGCTGGTTCTGCAAGGCCACTGGCATCCGTGGAAACAGCAGCTGAAGAGCTGGGAGAGGAGCGATCCGGACACTGAGCTGGAACAGTGCGCATGGGCGGACGCCCGGGGGGTCACCTTACCGCCCAGGACCACCGGTTTCAAAATGTGGCCGGCTGAGGTTAAAGTCACAGCGGAGTGCACGCCGCCACCGAGAACGGTTTCTACGCGACCTGCTGATACAGGGACGCTGCGCCGTCGCCCGGCCCTCGTTGGAATCGTGGGGGCTCATTTCCCCGAGAAACCTGGCGGCCGGGCCGTGCCTGTGCGGTCGGTGGCCCCGGCACCAAGGACGTTCTGAGGACAAGCGTGGCGTCCTCCCCGGAGGCGCTGGGGGACGCCGCCTGTGTGTGTCTAACGACGCTCCAGCCGCTCCCCTGAGTCCCACACGCACGCATGTGTCTGAGCTGCTTTACCCTATTTATATTTGTGGACCACGCAACATCTTGAGGGTAACGAGTTCCATATGTTTACTACCCACTGCAGAGAGTAATGCCATCTTTTATTTATCTCTAACTGTCACGGGATTGCTCGGTGCCTGGAGTTCCAGCACTGGGACGGGAGGGCGTCCGCAGCCCAGGGCGCAGCGGGCCGGGCGGGGCTGGCAGGTGAGGAAGGAGCGGCCCTGGGCACGGGGTTGGGGGGGTGGGGGGAGGGGAGGCCTGGGTGCTCCCTCGCTGGGGCAGAGGCAGCCTTGGGCAGGTGCATGAGCCGGTGCACAGGGCACAGCCGACTTCAGTCCCAGTGAGGCCCCCGCCCGCCCCTCCTCCTCACCAGGCCCTTGCCCGGCGCCCTGGCAGGACACACCTGGCACAGCGGTGCCCAGCAGCCTGGGCGTCCCCACAGGACAGTGTGGGCGACGCCCCGGGAAGCAGGTGCCCCGGAAGCAGCGCTGAGCACACGCTGGAGGCTGCCCACGCCCGAGAGGCTGGCCCTGATCTGCAAGCACCAGGGCCGGGGGGCCAGCGGTGGGTGAAGTGGGTGCAGCTGCCGTCACGACCTCTGACACCGCAGGTGCTAATGGGACCAGCAACTGAATTGTCACCAGCGTGTGTGCCGTCACTCAGCGGCACCTCTGCCCGCGGGTGTCCACGGCTTTCATCTACAGACAATGCCCTGCCCACCGGGAGGCCGGGAGCCCGGGCTCCCGCTCTGCCTGCAGGGTGAGCCTCCGCTGCCACCAGAGGCGGCCGGTGCCCCGACCAGTCCAGGCCTGAGGCCGGAGTACAGCTTCCTGCCGCGATGTGGGCGGACGCGCAGCCCGCAATGCCTCTGGCGTCGAGGAGGGGCCGCTGCCTCTGACCGCCTCCCGCCAAACAGGAGGCCACGTGGGACGCTGAGTAGGGAGACCGGGTGCCTCATGAGGGTGCGGCTGGGCCTTGCCTTGGGCTGAAGTGCGGCCGGTGCTCGGAGCGGGCCGCCCCGACAGGCCCTGGAACGTCCAGGAAGCGACCACACGCTCGTCTGGGGCTGAGACTGCTGACCGCTGCCCCGGTCTGTGTCCCAGAGGGGCGCCCGGGTCCTGGGCCCGTGCCCTCCCTGGGCGGCCGCAGGAGCGCCTGCGGGAAGGTGGCCGCCAGCCTGGCCTGGGCTCTGACTACAGCCGGCCCCGGGCCCACGAGCGCTCAGGCCGCTCTGACGCGCTCTCTCTATTCGGGGTGAGGAGCTCAGAGCCCACGTCTCACAAAGGGGACGGTCCCCCGCAGCTCCGCCCGTCAGGGAACGCGGCGGGTTCGGGACCACGCCAGCTCGGCCCGGCGGTGCCCTGTCCCTGAGGGGACACCTGTCCCCACTCTGCCGCCGAAGCAATAGCACCGGCCCCGCAGACGCTGCGCCACAGCGGTCCCCCAGAGCTGGGCCTGGCTCCGCTCAGCGCGCTGGGCACTCGCTCAGCCACCAAACCCAGGGCGAGCGAGGCTCCCGCGGTGGGCCTTTCATCGCTTCACCGCCTGGGGGGGTGGGGGGGGGCGGCCTGCGGCCCAGCGAGGGGCCTGCCCTTACACTAAACACTGGCCGCCCCCTTTAGGCTGCGAACTGGAGAGACGTTGTGGCTGCTGATAGAACTGTCTGGAAAAGGCCATGCGAACGCTCAGTCCTCTGCCGAGACTGACTGGTCTCAAGGTCCCGAGAAAGCCGATGGGGCCAGATTCCCAGCATCCTGCCCGTCCTGTCCCCACGCCGACGGCGCAGGCCCCGGCTCCTGCAGACTCGCTCCTGCCCCAGATGGACCCCTCTGTCCCCAGGGAGGGAGGAACGCATCATAGGGCGTGACTGCACCGCTCCAGCCCGTGGGCACCACTTGACCTCTGACCCCTCAGGGCTGTCCACGGCCCCGCTGCCGGGGATGCGTTTCCAGGGGATGGTGTTTCTCCTCCGCTCTGATCGGCCCACTCTGGCCTCAGCACGGTGGCCTCCCCACGGCCCCAGGTGTGTGCCTGGCTGGCGGCCAGGTGCAGCGGCCAGTGGTGGCCTTTTGTCACCAGCTACTCCGCAACCCGCTGGCAGTCGGGCATCTGACGGGCCTTCCCTGCTCCGCCGCCGCGGACACTAGGGCTGGGCGCTGAGGTGGCCTCCTCGGCCCCCGCTCTGCCTCCCACTCCAGCTCCCCTCTTCCTCCTGGGCCAAGGCAACTCGGTCAGTGGGTGCATTCTCCCCAGGAGGGTCCTTTCCTCCCACTGACCCCTGGGGACGGCGAGGGTGCAGGGGGCGGAAGGTGGAGTTTTATCAGGAAATGCATGACCCTACTCTGTCCATCCCCAGGCACGATGCTTTCCTTCTTCCCCGGCAACCCCGGCCAGCCTGGCTGATTCATCTACGACCTCTGTGAGCAGTGAACGCTCTTGTCACTGACTGATTTCAATGTTCTCGTTTCTTCCACCAGAACACATGCCGCCGGGGCAGGTCACTGGTTTACGTGTACGCAGAGGACAATGCGGACGCCTCGCCGTTCCGGACACCGTCCCCGCCCTGAACAACAGCCTGGACTACAGGACCGCCGCCCAGCTCAGAGCCCACGGCGGTGGTGCCAGACGGTGCCGGTGACTCTCACACTCTCTTGTGGACGCGGCAAGATTCTGCCAAGAACATGTGACAAACAATGGGAACGAGTGGGATCCAGGCACCGTGTGTTCCCTGCGCGCCGCCCTGCCGGGTGAGAGCTGCTTCCTTTGCCAGTTGCCATCCCGCGTGTGGGGCCCACGGTGTGATTCCCGCCGGGAGAGTGTGCCCCCAATGGCCTCTCCTCAGGGGGCACATGGGGCCCACAGAGAGCCCAATGGCAGCGGAGAGGGGAGGCCGCTCCGGCAGGGCCGCCTGTTGGAGCTGATGCTGCTGAGAGCGTGAGCATGTGCCAGGGGGTTGCTGGGAAAGGGCCTCTCACGCGTCCTACTGTGCTCAGCCCCACGCGGTGCGATTCCAGGTCAGGAGGCTCTGGTCCTGCAGGGGCATGCTGGCTCACAGGGCCTGTGTGCGTGCGTGTGCGTGTGTGTGCACGTGTACACATGGCCGTTCAGAACCTTTCAAGCATTCCGACCAGGCAGTGGAAGAGTTGTTTTCTCACGTAGTGAGGAGGGTTTCTGGGGTTCCCATAACGCACAACCTCGGAGGTCTTCGTATCAGTCAGGGTGCGGCCGTTCCCATACTAGTGCAGCGCTTCACATACTAGCATCTTCCCGAACACACGGTAGCTGCTGCTCATGGAAGCTCCATGCGGCTTGGGGGCCTGGAGACGGAGATAGTTCCCCGACAGGCCTCGTCCTGGCCGCGGGCCACTGGACACGACACGTCATTGCTGTGAGGGAGTTTGTGGGCGATTCGGCAAACGGCTCTGGAGTGCCCACTCTCTGCAGGTATTGGACGAGACACGGAGAGCACACGGATGCTCCCATGTCTGCCCATGAAGAGCTGTAAGTCCGGGGGGTGGGCAACCATGAATAGGCCTGTGAACCAATCGTTACTCTACATGTGGGCAGGTATACAAGATGTTACATGAAATGCAGAGGAGGAAATGACTAATCCTGCCTGGGATTAGAAAAGAAAATTGAGCCTGACTGGCATGGCTCAGGGGTTGAGCACTGATCTATGAACCAGGAGCTCACGGTTCGATTCCCGGTCAGGGCACATGCCCAGGTTGCAGGCTCGATCCCCAGTGTGGGACGTGCAGGGGGCAGCCGATCGATGATTCTCTCCCATCATTGATGTTTCTATCTCTCTCTCTCCCTCTCCCTTCCTCTCTGAAATAAATGAAAATAAAAAAATAAAAAGAGGACAAACATTAAGATAAATTGTGTGCTTTGCTTACATATTTCAGGTGGTGATTATAGCGAATAAAGAATAAGGTTTGGCCGAAACTGGTTTGGCTCAGTGGATAGAGCGTCAGTCTGCGGACTGAAAGGTCCCAGGTTCGATTCCGGTCAAGCGCACGTACATTGGTTGCGGGCACATCCCCAGTAGGGGGGTGTGCAGGAGGCAGCTGGTCGATGTTTCTCTCTCATCGATGTTTCTAGCTCTCTATCCCTCTCCCTTCCTCTCTGTAAAAAATCAATAAAATATATTTTAAAAAAAAGAATAAGGTTTGCATAAACTCATCTAAAGGAAGCCGGGCTTATGCTCCATGCCCGGGGATCTCTGCACAGCAGCGCAGAAAAGAATCCTCTAGAAAAGTGCCTCAAGCCTGGGATGCTTCCTATTTATTTTTATTTTTTTAGATCTAACTCTCTCTTCTGTAGAAAAGCACTGCCTGCTTGTCTTTCCATCTTTTCTTGCAAAAGACGGTATCACCGGAGAAAACTATTTAGCCACCTATTTTCGCCTTCGCCCGAAACTTGTATATGCCACTAACTCCCCTGATGGGACTGTGTCAGGGGCGCTGTCTTTGTGGGAGGTGAGGGAAAACAACTCCATCTGGAAATCGGGAATACGAATGTATATGAATAGACAGGTGACATTTATAGATCCAAATATACCCATGAATAGAGACAGTTGGCATCAAGTCATTAAGCATAAAGATGCCGTGGGTGTTTACAACCTTTTTTTTTTTTTTAAAAAAAGGTATTATTTGCATTAAAAATATGCTTTCTAATTTCCAAAATAGTGTGTGAAATGAATTAGGAAAGTTGGGTTAAACAATAAAGGGAGGAAAAATGGGGAAAGTATCCATATAAATAGCACAGTCTGTGTGTTCTCAGCCTTTAATATAGCATATGGAGGAAGATGGACATTGTTTTTCCAATTCGGGCTCTGCTCGGCTCCCCGTGTCAGTTTGTCCAAGCCCCTTCCTCTCCCCAAGCCTCTGTCTCTTATCACCAAAATAAAGCGAGCGAGAGCGAGCGAGAGCGAGCGAGAGAGAGAGAGAGAGCAAGGAGAAGCCAGCACCGCTGTGCCATGCACCCAGCTAAGCAGTCCCCATGTCCCACCCAGCCCCAGCACTCCATCACTATTACTGTTTAAAACACCTTGTGTTATTTTGTACAGATCAATTGTGTGGGCCCTTGCTATTTTCCCCTGCCCTTTTGTTTGCTTGCTTGTTTGAAGGATGTTGGTAGGTCGTTTTGCTAACTGGTGCCTTATCTGCTTAGAATTTCTTGTGTGGTATCTGCCAACATGACTGGAATCCCCAGCATCTAGGAGGTGCACTTTGAAAGCTTCGGGTGCTGGTTGAAGTTTTAGTTGAGCCAAAACCCTTTTCAAGGGGGTTTACTGTGGCAGGTGACCATTCATAAGAGGAGGTGGTGGCCTGCCTCAGAAAGACTGGCAAAGAACACACGTCTCAAGCTGTGGCCAGAGAGAGAGGGGACGAGATGGACAAAGAAATAAGTGTGCTATATGGTTTTTTGAGAGAGAAGGTACTTGCCATAAGTGACCAAGGGTATGTGAAAATAAAACTAGGCTGATGTTCCCTCAATCTGTGAATGCTAAATAAAGACTCCATTGCTTACCTACAAACAACCCAAGGACCTTAATGAGAGCTTCAAGGGACTTAGTGAGACTTTCAAGGATCTTAGAATTTCAAAGACATGAAAAAGGACCAGTCAGAATGAAATATACACTAAATGAAGTAAAAATTATTTACAGGGATTAAGCAATAGAGTAGAGGATTCTGAGAATCAAATCAATGATTTGGAATATGAGGAACCAAAAAACACCCAATCAGAAGAGCAAAAAGAAAAAAAAAAATCCCAAAATAGGAAGATAGTGTAAGGAGCCTGTGGGACAACTTCAAGTGTACCAACATTCGAATTATGGGGGTGCCAGAAGGAGAAGAGGGAGAGAGAGCAAGATATTGAAAACCTATTTGAAGAACTAATGACAAAAACGTTCCCCTACTGCCCTAGCTCAGTGGTCGGCAAACTCATTAGTCAGCAGAGCCAAATATCAACAGCACAACGATTGAAATGTCTTTTGAGAGCCAAATTTTTTTAAACTTAAACTTCTTCTAACACCACTTCTTCAATATAGACTCGCCCAGGCCATGGTATTTTGTGGAAGAGCCACACTCAAGGGGCCAAAGAGCCACATGTGGCTTGCGAGCTGCAGTTTGCCGACCACTGCCCTAGCTGGTTTGGCTCAGTGGATAGAGTGTTGGCCTTCAGACTGAAGGGTCCCAGGTTCGATTCTAGCCAAGGGCACATGTCCAGGTTGCAGGCTCAGTCTCCAGTGGAAGGGGGGTGGGGGGCGTGTAGGAAGCAGCTGATCAATGATTCTCTCTCATCATTGAAGTTTCTATCTCTCTTTCCTTTTCCCTTCCTCTCTGAAATAAATTATAAAATAAAAAATAAAACATATCCTCAGGTGAGGATTTAAAAAATAAAAATAAAAACTTCCCCGACCTGGTGAAAGAAACAGACTTACAAGTCCAGGAAGCGAAGAAAGTTCCAAAATAAGATGAACCCAAAAGAGGCCCACACCAAGACACATCATAATTAAAATGTCAAAGGTTAAAGACAATGAGAGAATCTTACAAGCAGCAAGAGAAAAGCAGTTAGTTACCTACAAGGGAGCTCCCATATGACTACCAGCTGATTTCTCAACCAAAACTTTGCAGGCCAGATGGGAGTGACAAGAAATATTCAAAGTGATGAATAGCAAGAACCTACAACCAAGATTACTCTACCAAGCAAAGCTGTAACTTAGAATTGAAGGTCAGATAAAAGGCTTCACAGACAAGAAAAAGCTAAAGGAGTCCATCACCACCAAACCAGTAGTACATGAAATGTTGCAGAGTATTCTTTAAGAAGGAGAAGGGGAAGGGGAAGAAGAACGAGGAGGAGGTGAAGGAGAAAGAGAAAAACATGAACAATACAATGGCAATGGCAATGAATACATATTTATTAACAACTGAATCTAAAAATCAAAATAAATGAACAAGAAATGAACAAAATAAACTGATAAATACAATAGAACCAGAGGCATGGAAACATGGAACAGACTGACGAATCTCAGAGGGAAGGGGTGGGGCTGGAAGAGATTAACCAAAGAATTTACATGCATTGAATCTAAAAATCAGAATAAATGAACAAGAAATGAACAAAATAAACTGATAAATACAATAGAACCAGAGGCATGGAAACATGGAACAGACTGACGAATCTCAGAGGGAAGGGGTGGGGCTGGAAGAGATTAACCAAAGAACTTACATGCATACTAAAGGCCCAATGCATGAAATTCGTGCAAGAGTAGGTCCTTCCCCCGGCTGCCAGCACCGGCTTCCCTCTGGCACCCAGGACCCGGGCTTCCCTCGCACCCCTGGCTTCATCTGGAAGGTCGTCCGGAAGGACGTCCAGTCTAATTAGCATATTATGCTTTTATTATTACAGGTTATTATAGATATGCATTACCTATGGACACAGACAATAGGGTGGTGAAGGCCTGGGGCAGGGTGGGAACTGGGTGGAGGGGTTTAATGGGGGGGTGGGAAGGAGGGAGGAAGACATCTATAATATTCTCAACAATAATGATTTAAAGAAACAGAGATATATTCCCCAGGAAAAATAAATAAAAAATGCCCACGTATAGCCATTGTGAAAATATACAGTCAGAACTTTTAGGACAAAAGGACAAACTCATGGGAGTGATCCATACACTAGGGGAGAATCCTAGGCCAAGGCACAGCCACAGTTCTAAACCCTCGGGATAAAATAAACGATCCCCCTGACTGTTTACCACATGCTTGCTGCAGAACTTTTACTTGAGGGACTGGGGTGCAGCAAAGAATTTTTAAAAATCCATTCTGCGCTTTCCTCACATCCAGTGTGGATGTTGAATTTCTTTACTGGAACTGCTCATCTGTAAGATACCAGCTGAGGTGGGATTCAAAGGCCTCTTAGGGTTCAAGCACGGCTGTGTTCTACTTGTGTGCCAGTTCTGCACACAGACTAGTACGCACACCGCCCCATTTACAGCTCCAGGCCGCTGTTTCTCATTCTCTCAACGGTTGATATTTGGGGCCAGATAATTCTTACTGTGGGGCTGTGCTGTGCATCCCTGTTCTCAGCAGAAACTTTGATACTGAAAACTATTCAATATCTGGTAGCCAACAGCACCCCGTTTCTCCCCAGACCACCCCTCCCTTGCAGCTGTGATAACCAACTCTATTTCTAAACATTGCCCGATGTCTCCTGGGAACAAGAACCCTCCTGGGTTGAACAATCACTGCTTTAGGCTGAGACGAGGACCTTCAGGGACGGAGGAAGGGAAGACTCGGAGAGAGGGAGGATAATGGCTTTCTCAGGATCCAGAAATTCGTCCTCAAAGTTCTCTCTATGGACGTTATCCAAAGAGGCTTACGCGCACTTTTAGGAAACTGGTTTTGATTCCAAGCAAGCCAATCTAATCTAATAATAGACAAATATGCAAATTGACCGCACCTTCGCTACACCTAAGCCACACCCACCAGCCAAGCCACGCCCACCAACCAATCAGGACGAGTATGCAAATTACCCCAACAAAGATGGCGGCTAATTTGCATATCAAGACAGCGTGGAAAGAAGCCAAGAGCTGCAGAAAGGAGTAAAGCTTCGAAGAAGCAAGCAAGCCGGGGGGGGGGGGGGGCGGGGAGGAGAAGGGAGGAGCGGAGGCGGGGCCGGGGGCGAACGGAAACGCAGGTGGGCTGGAGGAGAAGGCGGCAAGGGCGGCAAGGGCGGGGCGGAGGCGGGGCCGGGGGCGAAAGGAAACGCAGGTGGGCTGGAGGAGAAGGCGGCAAGGGCGGCAAGGGCGGGGCGGAGGCGGGGCCGGGGGCGAAGGGAAATGCAGGCGGGCTGGAGGAGACGGTGGGGCGGGCAACAAGGGAGGAACGGAGGCGGGGTAGAGTGCAGCAGGAAATCCTATTGCAGGATTTTTCCTGCAACGGGAAAGCTAGTCTTATAATAAATATTATTTTAAACTGGAAGTTATAGCTGCTCTTCTGCAGATGTCTTAATGGATTCGAGATTTGTCTTGAAGGATGCTATGGATTCACCCACTGTTTTCTTAAACAGTGTGGCACTGCCGGCTTTCCCCTTGGCACAGCACACCTGATGCTTTGCTTTCTTCCCCCAAACCTTGCAAACTGCTTGGCTACGCTGCTGAAAATCCAGTTTAGCAGGATACTTGTCTTCTTCCTGTGGTTGTCAAACTGAAGAACCCACGTTGTCTACTAGGTAGGAAAGCAACTATTTTACATCTAAACGTAGTTGAGGCACAGCTTCCTAGGTCCATTTTACCATGTTGCCACGCAGGCTGGAAATATCCTGCTCCTGGCAGAGTCG
Source organism: Eptesicus fuscus (assembly GCF_027574615.1). Lineage (NCBI taxonomy): Eukaryota > Metazoa > Chordata > Mammalia > Chiroptera > Vespertilionidae > Eptesicus > Eptesicus fuscus. The sequence goes on along the minus strand of NC_072483.1, from coordinate 91,331,368 downwards.
TACTCTGCATACAACAGTGACCACTGAGCAGTCTGATGACCACACCTCATGCCTTAGGAATGACGAGGAAGTCATACACCTTCTTCTGAAGCTTAAGGACACGCCTCATCCACACCTTCGCGTGACTTGATTGTGCTCCCGACATGGAGTAACGTGACACATGGTGAGGTTGGCTGCTTGTGTTTTGGTGGTAGCGCCCCCCTCCCCGCCTTCTACAACTTGTTTCAACCGGCATTTACGGAACACGCACTGTGGGCACGGGTGTGTGCCAAGTGTAAGCAGATTTTATTCTCACAGGAAAATGAGGTGTCTTTATTTTAAAGCCGCGCTGCAGTGAATGTTTTCCCTGTCGTTTTGCTATCGGTGAAGATTAACTAACACAAAAGCTATTGGTTTCCATCTGTAGATGCAAGACAGAAACCAAGACATGGGAGAGAAGAAATCTACAAACGGTCGGCTGGGCCTTTATGAAGCCGAGCACCTCGCGCTGTAGGACTGAAAGACGTGGTGAGAATTGTTTCCTGTGGCTTTGCTACTTGTCACCAAGAAGACCAGACAAACAAACAAGCAAGCAAAACGCACCCAAAACCAGGAGCTCTGAGGCCCAGCCTTCATTTTCGCCTGGATAGAAGGCAGGCCCAGAGAAATGTCACAGGCAAAACTCTTGAAACGTCCATAATGTCAGGTGAGTTCTGGGGGGAAATGGATACTTTCTGGCCTATAAATCATTCACCGTATTTTCCCATATTTGCTACTGATCTGTTAGTAATATGTCAAATAGCAGTATAGGAATAGCATACATATTGCTGATGCGTTTAATGTTTCTAGAAGTGCGAGCTTTAGCTGTGCTTGCCTTTGGCTTCCGTGTCTGTTAGCAGGGCCTCCGACCTGCGCTGCCTTACCGGCTGTGCGGGAGCCGGGGAGCCATCCCGATACAGGTGCCCGCAGCTCCTGTGCCGCAGGGACGAGCTGGAAGCTCTCTGAGAGGGGGTGTCTGGGACCCATAGCAAGCGTGACAGCGACGGCACGTGGGGCCTGTTTTCAGGGCCCCTTAGGCACGCGGTCTCCCAAACTCACCCACATCCTTGAAGCTCCTCCACCCCGACCCCAGTCACGTGCCCTCTCTCCAGCCCCGGGAGAAGTGCCTTTGGCAGGAGTCAGATCATGGCCCATTCCCGCCCCAGTGAGAGAGCCCGCAGCGGCAGGTGGCCTCTCGCTCTCCCAGGGCACAACCGCCCCCCCACCCCGCCCCTCGACTGGGAGTGGTCCAGGCACCTGAGCCTTATAAAGTACCTGCCGAAGGTTTCTAACCTCAGCTCTGCGTGCCACAGCAAACAGTCCATTCACCATCGTTAACAAACAGTACCATTTAAAGACATCCTCTCTTGCTCTTCTCATTCCTTTCTTTTTGTGTGGGTTCTAATTCTTGTTTCTTGATTATTCTTTCCTAGGAAATGGGTTAAAAGCTGATTACTAGATGTCGGCGAAGGAAAGGAGGCTCTCGAGATGGGTGTGAGCGAGGGGCTGCCCACGTGAGTCCGGGTGCTGCCGGGAGAGGAATTTCTGTTTGGCACAGGGATGGGTGGTCGCGACCGTGGAGCCAATAGACAGTAGCGTGTTCCCTGGTGCTGGCAGCGGAATTCCTGCTCGGTAGCCACAGCCCGGTGCCTTCCTGTGACGGCCGCTCAGGAAGGAGGGAGGGGGTACAAGTCACTGCTGGGGCTGGATTGCCCCCCCACCCCCCGCACACACACCACAATTCGCATGTTGAGCCCTGACCCCCAGCATCTCAGAGGGGGACCTCATTTGGAAGTAGGGCCCTGGCCGATGTCTCTAGTTGAGATGAGGTCGTACTGGAGGGGTGGGGCTGTGACCCCCCATGCCCGGGGTCCGAAGGAGAAGGGAAACTCGGCACCGTCGCACACGGGAAGACCACGTGCAGACGGTTATGCTGCCGCGAGCCGAGGACTCTCCGTGTTCCACTCTCCCCTCCCCTCGTCATGCCTCCCTCCCACCAAGACAGCAAAGGACCTCATGTTCAGCATTTTCCCTTGTAAATCCATCAATCGGTGGCTGTTTGGAATCAGGGCCTTCACGTGACTGCTTTCCCTGTCACAGAAGGGAGGGCGTGCTGCTCTCTGGAAGGACAGCAGGTGCGAAAAGGCAGATGCCGAGGGTCCTTCTGTCCAGACACAGGCACTCCCTCGCCTCCCCCCCGCCCCTGACTGCCCTTTCCCCTTTCCTTCCTAGGGCGTGGGTGGGAAGGGCACAGACAGGGTCACCTGAAGACCATCCTAACGGTGCGGTGATTTCAATCCTTGGAGGGCGACTAGAGGGGGCCAGTTAGAAAAGGTGGCCATAGCCGAAACCGGTGTGGCTCAGTGGATAGAGCGTCGGCCTGCGGACTGAAGGGTCCCAGGTTCTATTCCGGTCAAGGGCATGTACATTGGTTGCGGGCACATCCCCAGTGGGAGGTGTGCAGGAGGCAGCTGGTCGATGTTTCTCTCTCATCGATGTTTCTAGCTCTCTATCCCTCTCCCTTCCTCTCTGTAAAAAATCAATAAAAATATTAAAAATAAATAAATAAGAAAAGGTGGCCATGGCGTTCCTCTCGCCCCGACACCTCCTGCTGGGCCCGGACAAGGCTCCCGTTCTGGACAATCATTTCTCCGCAGATGGCAGGCCCACCTTGCCTCACCCCAGGCCCTTTAGGCAAACAGTCTCTTCCCCGGGGCATGGGCAGAGGGTAAAACACTCAGGCCAGAGAGCCAGGCCGGGAGCATGGGCTCAGGTCCCGAGGGCAGACACTGAGCCAAATAAGCCGGCACCTGAGGCCGGAGTGAAGAACAAGGAGCTGAGTCCATGGCACTCACATCAGGGACATCACTCACACTGACCTTAGTTATGGATGTTGACAAAAGGGCAAAATGAGAAGGAAAAACACAGAGGTAATATTTATGTCTAATTTTATGTAGTGCAATGATTCAGTCTATAATAAAATGTTAAAACTTAAATGTGAAAATTAAATCCTATTTCAAGTTGTGCTTGATGAGAGCAGTACACTCTGACATAAATTCGGGGCTCCTTAACCCGGTTCCCACAGCACGGGAGCTGCTCACACCCCAGACTCCCGGCAGGGCGGCCTCTTCCGCACGCCTCCCACAGCTCGCCTTGGCTCTCACGGGCACAGAACCCACGTGCTGAGTTCCCAACCCTGAATTCTGACACTTCTCGTAACAATTTCTCCTTAATAATCTCAACTGTGTACCATAATTAACTTTTAAAGATTTATTCTTTTTTAATTTTTAAAAAATGTATGGACTTGAGAGAGAGAGCGAGCAAGAAAGAAACATCGACTCATTATTCCGCCCATCTGTGCACTCACTGGTCCGATTCCTGCGTGCGCCCTGACTGGGGATCGAATCCACAACCCTGGCCCATTGGGACAACGCTCTAGCCGAGGCCTGTAATTAAGTTTTGTGACATTTTCCCTGCATTTTCAGAGTATTTAAATATGGGGTTTACAACCATTTGTAAACGTCTGAGCCTGCAGTTAACCCACTCCACTTCGTTACATTGAAGCCCACCACCCAGGGCCAGGGACCCTGTCTTTCTCGGCGGCACTCCCGAGAGAGCGGTCTCTATTCGGAAGAGGGTGAGGGCAATCCAGAGGAAAGAGCACAAGGTGGATTTTGTATTCTGCACCCCGTCCTGGTCCTTCAGTGTTGAAGATTTCAGAACTTCCCCTGCTCCCACTCCACAGCGTCCCACCTCACCGGCCCCAAACTGAACCCTCGCCCCGCCGGAGAGAGGGCCGTGCACGGATTTAAACCGTTCCGCCTGCACAGGGTCCCCACGTGCCCCTGTCTGGTTTCAGGGTGCCACTGCCCGCTGCTTTCTCTGGCCCTGTTTGTCACGGCTGCTTTCTCAGCCTCAGAGAACATCATGTTCCTCTGGGGAAATTTACTCAGAATAAACCCCCAGACACAAATTCTCTGGGAAAGAATAAGATGACACGTTTTTCAAAAACAAGTGTTGATGTTTCCTTTAAGCTCGAGCTTCGTTTCTCTCAGGACAGCCGGGGTGTGGTGGGGGGGGGGGGGGGCGGGGATCGAATGATGTATCGGGTTGCAGTTCAGCCTTCTTTGGCCTCATCACTATGATGATTGCTATTAAGTTCTTAGCCGACATTTCTATGATTCAATCTCAGAAATGGTTTTTAGAGTTTCATGATCATCTCCTTAATTGTTTCTGTCTTTCAGGCTTTTACTCTGAAATCAGCTACTGTCCTTTCTTCAAACTGTCTGAAAATTGAGACTTAAATTTTATTACCAAGTAGCTGAGTGGAACAGTCCCCTCCTGGGATTCTAAGGGAGGCCCTGCCTCCAAGAGATGCTGTCTTATCAGAGAGCAGGGCCGGAGCCCAGGATCCAGAGCCGGGCCGGAGCCCAGGATCCAGAGCCGGGCCGGAGCCCAGGATCCAGAGCCGGGCCGGAGCCCAGGATCCAGAGCCCAGGATCCAGAGCCGGGCCGGAGCCCAGGATCCAGAGCCGGGCCGGAGCCCAGGATCCAGAGCCGGGCCAGAGCCCAGGATCCAGAGCCGGGCCGGAGCCCAGGATCCAGAGCCGGGCCGGAGCCCAGGATCCAGAGCCAGGCCAGAGCCCAGGATCCAGAGCCGGGCCGGAGCCCAAGACATGAGCGGCTCTCCCTCTTGCTCACAGCTTATCAGAGGATAACGCACCGAGGTTTTGGCAGAAGCATCCTGCCTGCCCACGGCTTCGTCTCAGTGTGTACTCAGTGTGGCCCAAATTACACATCAAGTCTCGTCTCCTTTTGTCTACCAATTCTTCACCTGTTGCCAAGTGTCCCAGGCAGTTATTTTGTTTGTTTTAAAATATATTTTTATTGATTTCAGAGAGGAAGGGAGAGGGAGAGAGAGATAGAAACATCAATGATGAGAAAGAATCATTGAATGGATGCCTCCTGCACGCCCCCTACTGGGGATCAAGCCCACAACCTGGGCCTGTGCCCTTGACTGGAATTGAACCTGGGACCTTCAGTCCGCAGGCTGACATTCTATCCGCTGAGCCAAACCAGCTAGGGCAGTTCCTTAGTTCTTACCATCAGTTTCTAAGAGTTCTTGGGCTCTCCAGGCCAGCACGGAGCACTCCTAATGTATCTCTCACAGCACTCAATGGCAGTTCATGAGAAACAACCAAACTCCCCAAGGAGCCCCCAGAAATGGATAGCATTGTTGTGAGTTTTCATGTACCCATCCCTTTTTCCCCACCGTCCTTCCTTCCCCCTCTTCCTCCAAGCAGAAGCTATTAGACGGATAAATGATGTCACCTGTAGAGAAGGAGGTAACACCCAGCTACCTAACTTACAGCTTCCTCTGTGGCTCGGTTACAGTTTCACTTAAAGCAGAGGGTTCTCTGTTCCTTTAAAGTTCTCTTTATCCCTATAATTCTTGCCTAAAAGGTTGGGACTTGGAGGAACTGAAATAAGCAAAGAATAATCTCCTCTAGCAAAGGGGCAACGCTGGTTCTCCATTCAAAGAGCAAAACTGGTTTTGCGAAGACTCATAGCGACCCATTTGTCCCTTGGCTCTGAAAGCAATGGGGTGGACCTCAACGATCCTTCTAATGTGACGGTTTGCTTTGTGACTGTGATCGTCACACGTAAACAATGCCAGGCAGAGAAGCGTCAAGGCTGCAGGGTGTGCAGGGGCAGGTCCAGACACCAGCAGGCAGGTGCTGCTTCTCTTTGCCACAAGGGGCAGATCCATGTGGCCGCCACGGTCGGTACCTGCTGGTCCCTAGGCATTACACGGAGCTAGCGGCAAGGGGCTACAGGTTGCAAGTGGGAGATGAGTACTGGCCATAGGAAACAGGAAACTGGAGACCGGTCACCAAAGCCGTTCCGTTCATTGTGCCGGACTGTGCGTCCCTGGCTGGGACTATGTTACCTGGCTGGCCAGTCCTGCATTGGCTCTTGGGCTTTAGCTTCTAAAAGGTACCACCTAGCCCCTGTCAGTGCTTATACTGTACAACTGATAGTGCTGCGTCACCGTCATCTTCAGCGTCACCACCATCACCACCAAATCAGCAGCTCTCCCCTTGATGTAGACTAGTCCTCCTTTCCCAGCTTCCCGGGACTACACTCTCCTGGGACTTGAGAATGTACTCTCTTCTAAGCAGGTTGTTGAGATGGTTTTCGGGAGTTGACACCTTTACTGACTTTCTGCAGCTTTTGTCTAACATTCCTAGCATACATGCATTGGAATTTATGGGCAAATGTACTGCGTCCTACAACCATGAGGATAGTATGGAAGGAAGCTATTAGATTTATCTACCACAATCATTTGTTTGTTCTCATTGGTGGGAGGTAAGGAGGAATGCTTGGGGGCGGAAGGGGGGTAGGAAAAGAGATAGAAAAGTTGCTTCTGCAACATGCAGCCTTTCCCAGAGGAAAAAATAGACAACCTGTCTCTAGTGGACATTGTTTCCACACCCTATTACAGTATTGAAAAGGACAGGAACTCCTGAGAGAGCTTTCAGATCGCATTAGTTTTCATAGTTCAGCCCTGCCCATCAATGGCATTTAAAGAAAGTTATACAGGGGACTCCCTCAACCTGATAAAAGTCATCTACAAAAAGCCCACAACATCATACATGATGGAGAAATACTAGATGCTTTCCCCTTAAAATTAGGAAAAAGACAAGGAATATCCATTTTTGCCACTTCCGTTCAACACTGTACTGTAGGCTCTAGACAGATTGAAAAGGAAAAAGCAAAGCTATCTTTATTTGATCTAGTATATAGAAAATCCTAAGGAATCCATTAAAAATAATAGAATAAATAATGTTGAACATTGCAGAATATAAGATCAATATACAGATATCAATATATTTCTCTATATTAGTAATAAACAATGTGAAATAGAAGTTAAAAAACAATATCATTTATAGCAGCATCAAAAGGAATAAAATAGAAATAAATGTAACAAAATAAGTAAAAGATTTTTACACTGAAAACTCTAAGACATCATTGAAATAAATTAAACAAGACCTAAATAAATGGAAAGACACACCAGGTTCATGAATTGGAAAACTTAATATTGTTAAAATGGTGGTATTCCACAACTTCATCTACAGATTGGATGTAATACACATCAGAATCCCAGCTGGCTTTTTTTTTTCCCCAGAAATGGTCTCACACTTCCCTATTTCAAAACTTGCTACAAAGCTACAGTAATCAAGACAGTGTGGTAGTGGCATAAGGATAGACATGTAGATCGATGAACTAGAATTACAAGTCCATAAACAAACTCTCACTTTTATGGTCAATTGATTTTCTATAAGGGAGCCAGCCAATATACTCAAGGGGACAACTAGCTATCTCCACGCAAAAGAATGAAGTTGGATCCTGACCTTGCATCATATAGAATAATTGCTTCAAAATGGATCGAAGATCTAAATGGATGAGTTAAAAATTACAAAACCCTTAGAAGAAAACATAGGAATAAATCTTTGATTAGGCAATGGTTTCTTAGATATGTCACCAGAAACACAAGCAATAAAAACAAAAGAAGACAGACATCATCAAAATTCAAAACCCCTGTGTTTCACTTTTTCAAAAAAGTGAAAAAACAACCCGTAGAATGGGACACAACATTTGTAACTCACATATCTGATAAGGGACTTGTATCAGGATATATAAGGTATTCTTAAAATTCAATAATAAAAATAAAAATAACCCACTTAAAAATAAGCAAAGGACTTGAATAAAGATTTCTTTAAAGAAGATGTACCAATGACCAACAATCACATGGAAGATGCTCAACATCATTAATCACTAGAAAAAATGCAAATCAAAACAATGAGATACTGCTTCACACCCAGTAGGATGGCCTATCACAAAAAATGTGGACAAGGAGGTAAAGGAATGTAACCCTTATTCTTCGTTGGTGGAAATGAAAGTGACACAGTTTATTCAGAAGACAGTTTCGGTTCCTCAAAAAGTGAAACATCGAGTACCATCTGACCCAGCAATTCTCGTCATCGATATCCACCCAGGAGACTTGAAAACACACGTCCACACAAAACCTGTGCATGAATATTCATAGCTGCATTATTCATAACAGCTACAAAGGAGAAAGACCCCAAGAGATTTTTTTGATATCTCTTTGAGTCACTAAAGTTGAAGTTAAATGTATCCTAACACCCCCTCCCAGGAATATGTCTGGGATTGGTAATATATCCTTATTTTTTCAGATTTCCTTCATTCCCAATGTACTCTGACTGATCATTCACAAAAGGATATTAAACTTTAAAGATTTCCAAACACCTCTGGGGAGGGAATTTGTACAAGTGTTCACATGTTTCTATTTTAAACAATTATTTATATCTGCAGTACTTTTGACATTTAACAACTGATGAATGGATAAACAAAATGTGATATATATATACACACACACACAATAGAGTATTATTTGGCCATAAAACTAAATGGTGATGGATGAACCTTGAAAGTATGCTTTGTGAAAGAAGTCAGACACTGAAGGACACCTATTGCATGATTCAACTTACATAAAGTGTCCAGAATAGGCAAGTCCACAGAGACAGGAAGGAGATCAGTGGTTGCCAGGGGCTCTGGGAGGGAAATGGGGAATGACTGCCAATGGGTTTCTTCCTGGGGTCCTGGACATGCTGTGGAATGTATACGGAGGCACAGCTTTGTGAACATACGAAAAACACTGAGTTGCACATGTGGAAAAGGTAAATTTTTGGCATGTGAATTACATCTCAATAAACCTGTTATTTAAAAAAAAGAAAGGAAGAAAAAGAGGAAGAGAAATAAAGAGAGCTGTGCAGAAGCCAATCTGGGATGGTTTAGGTCACGTCACCCCTGACAGCGTCGATGCCACCGGCTCTTTGCATTGATGAGCTTGTGTTTAGCTGTGCTCTCCTTTTCTTTTTTAATTTGAGGCTTCAATCCAAGTCATCCAGCCAAATAGATTCTCAAACATGTGTTTCCAACATAACTGAGCCCATGGCCAAATGATTCACATTCAGATAGGAAATCATAACCAAATTCATTTTTGTCAGAGATGAACAGACAGGAAGCCTCTAGAGACCCAAATACTTCTCTTTTCAAGCACGGTGACACATGTATAATTATTAAATTGCTAATAGGCCCCATTTAGTGCCAGGTTAATATTCTGAAAATAATAGAAAAGGTAGAATGAATAACAAGTGGAATGAAACACACAGCGACATTCAAATGTCCCTGAGGAATGCCCTTTGTATTGCCATATTAACAGTATATTAAAAAGGAGCGGGCCGAAACCGGTTTGGCTCAGTGGATAGAGCGTCGGTCTGCGGACTGAAAGGTCCCAGGTTCGATTCCGGTCAAGGGCATGTACATTGGTTGCGGGCACATCCCTGGTAGGGGGTGTGCAAGAGGCAGCTGGTCGATGTTTCTCTCTCATCGATGTTTCTAGCTCTCTGTCCCTCTCCTTTCCTCTCTGTAAAAAATCAATAAAATATATTAAAAAAAAAAAAAAAAAAAAGGAGCGGTACCCGTGGGTGTGCCATGACTTTGGGTAGCGAGCCAGCATCCCTCTTTCGAACTGCTCAGAATGCAGTATAGCACTTACTTCAGCAACTGTCCCCACACCCTTGTGGGTGGCCAACACCGTGCCAACAGCACAGTACAACCCAGGTCAGACAACCCAGGGACACACAGTTATGACGTGAAACGTAGAGACAGGAAGGTGTGAGGTCTGGGTGGCGCATCTAACGATGCCGCAGCACATCGGACCCAAAGGGCGTCTTCTTGGACCAGTAACCTCTCTGACAAATGATGGCTTTGAGGTCCCGTTGTGCTGGATTTTCCAAGTGTGTCTGCCATATCCTAAACAGATGGTCTGCACCACACAGTCTGATTGTTTTGGATGGTAGCAGGAATCATATGGCTAACACTTTCTAAAAAAAAACCCCACTGGATTAGATATTGAAAATTGGACCTTGCTATTTTTTTTTTCACTTGATATCCTGTTTTATTTCCAGAAATGCATAGGAATATTGAAAATCTATATAAAGAGTATTTTTGAAGTGAATGAATAGCTACATTTGTTATATGGGATACAATTTGAGAATTTTAGAAGGATCTATAAGACAAGAGATGCTTCTTTTAGATGGCAAAAATGGCAAGGCCAAGAACATAGTCAGTTTCACTTATCTGACATTTGGGGCCTCAGTTTCCTCATGTGTAAAATAAAAGTCTTGACCAATCTCTTGGGTCCCATGTAGCTATTTGGGCAGGGACGTATGTGTGAGGACAGCATCCATCTTATTGACCAGCGTATCCCCCAGGCCTGCACAAGGCTTGGAAAATAGGATGCACTTAAAATGTTTTTTTTATTTCAGAGAGAGGAAGGGAGAAGGAAAGAGAGATAGAACATCAATGATGAGAGAGAAGCACTGACCGGCTGCCTCTCCCGTGCCCCACACTGGGGATTGAGCCATGACCTCCTGGTTCATGGGTCCACCCTCAACCACTGAGCCACACAGGCCGGGCTCAAAAAATATATTTTTAATAAATAATGTCTACAGTATTTTGTTTTATAAGATTTTCTTTGATATCTCTTTGAGTCACTAAAGTTGAAGTTAAATGTATCCTAACACCCCCTCCCAGGAATATGTCTGGGATTGGTAATGTATCCTTATTTTTTCAGATTTCCTTCATTCCCAATGTACTCTGACTGATCATTCACAAAAGGATATTAAGCTTTGAAGATTTCCAAACACCTCTGGGGAGGGAATTAGTACAAGTGTTCACATGTTTCTATTTTAAACGATTATTTATAGCTGCAGTACTTTTGACATTTAACCATTAACATCATGTTTATGTTACATCAACGCTTACTTCATTGTTTTTCCTTTAAAAGTTCTTTAAAAAAAAAATTGAACATCTTCTCTGGGTTTATTTCCCTCATCTCCATTAGTTACCAGTGCTGACTCTAGTGTTTTTATTGCCAGAGTCCTGCGGGAAACTTAGAGGGATGACCTATTTGTCCTTGATTTTTGCTTCCAAAGATGCACAACCAAGGAATAGGAACTCCTTATGGTATGCATACATTTGTAGGGCATCTGTCTCTGTCTCTAACTCGACAAAAATGAAAAAAATAAAGTTACGTGTGTCCTTCGCACATTTAAAAGCCAAAAATAGATTTAGACGCACGTTTTTCAATCCACGTGACAACCTATCAAGCAGAGTGAAGCAGACTGCTGGAGCCCGGCCGGCTGGCTCAGCGGCTGAGCGTCGACCTGTGAACCAGGAGGTCCCGGTTCCATTCCCGGTCAGGGCACAGGCCGGGGTTGCGGGCTCGATCCTCAGTGTGGGGCATGTAGGAGGCAGCCAATCAATGATTCTCTCTCATCACTGATGTTTCCATCTCTCTCTCCCTCTCCCTTCTTCTCTGACATCAATAAAAATATAAGAAGAAGAAACCGCCTGCCAGGACCGGGGCCACGGCCACCGCCACCTGCCCTGGCACTCGTCTCCCAGCTGGGACCCTGCTGCCCACGGCCTCCCCGGGAGCCCACCAGCTGCTCCCCGGGCAGCTGCAACGCCTCGTGCTCCTGGTTGTCCTTAAAGTCATAGTGTCCCTGCCTGATGTTGGTCTGGCTCCCCTGGCACCACTGAATTCCTGCACATCATTTCCTCCCTGTCAGACTCTACACCAGGGGTCCTCAAACTTTTTAAACAGGGGGCCAGGTTCACTGTCCCTCAGACCGCTGGAGGGCCGGACTGTAGTTTAAAAAAAACTATGAACAAATTCCTATGCACCCTGCACATATCTTATTTTGAAGTAAAAAAACAAAACGGCAAAAACACCCGCATGTGGCCCGCGGGCCGTAGTTTGAGGACGCCTGCTCTCCACCCTTCACTAACTGGAAGGGCTTGGGGAAGAGGCTGGGACCAGCAGGTCCAGCTGCAAGGCATCCTGGGCAGATTCAGCCTCCTCTTAAAGCGGAGGTCAGGAGCAGGGGTCGAGGTGCCCAGAGAGACGGAACCGATGGGGGAGGCCTGTCTGTCCCTGCTCTCCACCCTTCAAGGAAGGAGACCTCCAGCGCTTCTGAGAACATAGAGCCCGACAGCATACCACGCGTTCCACTAGCGTGGGCTACATGCAGGGCGAGCAAAGGTAGGTTTACAGTTGTGAATACGTGAAACACAGTTTATTCTTGTATTATTCTTGTATTATTATTATTTGTTTAAATATATTTTTATTGATTTCAGAGAGGAAGGGAGAAGGAGAGATAGAAACATCGATGATGAGGGAGAATCATGGATCGGCTGCCTCCTGCACACCCCACACTGGGGCTCGAGCCTGGAACCTGGGCATGTGCCCTTGATCAGAATCGAACCCTGGACCCTTCAGTCCAGATGCTGACGCTCTATCCACTGAGCCAAACCGGCTGGAGCTGTATTATTTTCCACACGAACAACTGTAAACCTACTTTTGCCCCACCCTGTATGTGTATAATACACTTTTTTTTTTGAAAAATAGAACATCAGTTCTGTAATGCCTGTTACCTCCGCCTGTTATCACATAAAATAGTGAGTGAAGAGCATCCCCCGTACCTGAGCCCGGCTGACCAGTCTCTCTCACAGAAGTCTGGAACTGAGACAGAAAGGCTCACCTCTGTCTGTCCTGGTTTCTCCGACAGAAAGCTGTGTACTGGGCTGCGGATCAGCAGTGTTGGGGGCTGTGTGCCCCGAGGCAGTGAAAACATCTGCAGAAGAGAAGGGGGAACAATGAGTCTACAGAGAGAAGAGCACGCTTCCTGGCTTCTGCAGGCTTCCGGCTCTTGGTGCTGGTCCCTCAGGAGACTGGGCTGCCTCCGCCCTTGGCCTGAAGTTCATTTTTCTTATAAGCAATGAAAAGTCTTTCCTAAAACATTGACTTCACAAGTTTCTTGATAACAAGCACAACCATAATCCTTTGGTCAAGGTCAATTGTCCAAACTCTCAGAATCTGAACTAGAAATGAGAACCAGGAGTAATCATATGACACCCCCGACAGTAGAGGTTTGTTTCTCATCCAGGATGATGCAGAGCCTCCCTCCTAGCGGCGCCTGACCCTGCCAACTACCCCTTCCTGGAAAAAACAAACAAACACAAAAAAGAAAAAGCAATGCACCAAGTGCCTGCTGGGCAGCGGCTATATGCTCTGTGCCAGGTCACACGCGCAAGGTTGGCAAGCCCTCAGGGGCACTTCCCCTGCCTCCCGGGAGCGGTCAGCGAAGTGGGGAGCTCAGGTAAGCAGAATGGACCACATTCCCCGATGCAGCCGGTGAAAGAACCCAGCCTTCTTCAACATCGCTCCCAATGAGAACCTCAGTGCTGATGACGAAATGGTATACTCCTGGGCACATTTTATTGGTTTAATATTTCAAGAGGCCAAGCATGATGGTCAACTACAAAAATCTCAAGAATTGTAAAGGTCTGACTGACGTAGAAAGAAACAGTGTCTTCCAAGACACTTTCATACCCAACCAGGCGTCATGCACACAGTTTAACTGCCCTCCGCTGGTTGTGTGGATCAGGTCACACAACTTCGACGTGACCATGCTGAACCAGGCTGTCTATGCGGAGAATATGGCAAAGTCCTTTTTGTCAGGGAAACAAGCCTTACTGAGACGGTCAAAGGTCAGTTATAATATCAAGTTGATTGTATAAGGTTAATGCATGGAAATCTGTATATTAATATCTTTACGACTTTTATATTGATTATGCACCCAAGTTCACATATTGTGTTTTTAAGAAACTTGGTATTTGGAATAGGACTTATAAAAGTAACTTTATCTAAATATAAATTAACACATTTGTTTTAGAATATTTGGATAATATAGACCAATAGTGTATGGCCTAATTCACAAAAACATTTTATGGCTATAGTCATAACTTTCATGTTTATAATTAACTAGAGGCCCAGTGCATGATTGAATCATGCACGTGTAGGGTCCCCTACACGCTCTCGCTTTTCGCGGTGGAGCTGGGTGCCTGTTAGCTGGTGCCGGAGCAGACAGGCACCCAGCTCCCCCACTTTTGATGGTCCACGGCCGCTAAGGGGGGCTACCCTGCTGTTGAGAGGCGCAGGGGGCGGGACTCCCGCCCCCTGCGCCTCTCAACAGCCACTGAGGAGGGCTGCCGCGGACACCTGGCTACCCTGCCGTTGAGAGGCACAGCTGGGTGTCCGCGGCAGGCCCCCTCAGCGGCCGCGGATCTGGCCGTTGAGAGGCACAGGGGGCACCTCTCAACAGCAGGGTAGCCCCCCTCAGTGGCAGCGGATCCGTGCCTCTCAATGGCCGGATAGGCCACCCCGAGTCCCACCCCCCAGCCTCCCGCCGCCCAATCGTGGGCGTAGCGGAGTGATGGTAATTTACATGTTACTCTATTATTAGATAGGATTTCTTAGATCTTGACTTGCCCTATTGACAGGAAGTCTAATATAGATTCTCCCCGAATTGTCTGAAGACCCTGGGCTCAGTCCATAGGGGACAGAGTGAGCTGTTCCCAGGGCCAGCTCTAGAGGAACTGGTCTAGAGGAAAAGGTCTGGACCCTTTCGCTGGCACAGCCCATCGGTGGTGGTGCCCTTCCTGGTTCTGGCCCCTGCCCGGGGGATAGGGGGAGGACATGACCCGGGGTCCGCAATTAGGGCTCTCCCCAAGTCCCTCACATACTCAGCGATAGTCACCATCTTCTCCGAAGACACAGCTTCGGGCCAAGGTGGCTGGGACCTCAGGAGCGTCCAGCTTAGCTGTGTGCCATGCTTCCTCCAAGAATGTCTAGGCTCTTACGTTCATGCCCGAACACCACCCCGTTCCGAAAGATAATTTCATTTTAGGGCTTCATTGCTCTTCTCGGATGAGGGGCTTCGGGCACGCTACCCTCATAAATCTCAAACACAGCAGGGAAGACTACCTGTCCCTGCCTTTACAGATGGTCAGAGGGCCATACTCACAATATCCAACTACTTCATCGGGGATCAGTTTTGTGGTCACCGTAATATGTGGTCATTGTGGTCACTGTAATATGTGGTCATTGTGGTCACTGTAGACTATGTTGAATATTACAAATTAAAACATTTAAATTATCCATAATCCCAACCACAGATATTGGGTGGAAGGATTCTTGTCCTCACTTACCGCCCTGAACCCCTCTTGCACTGCTCTCCCGTACTCACCCGTGACACAACAACTTGGCCAAGCGGCTGCTCTCTGAACAAACCCTCCTTTCTCTGTCCGCTGTGCTTCCTTTTCCTGGAATGCTTTCCTCACTCTGTTTGCCTGTTGCTCTTTCCCTCCAAGGCCCAGATTGCATGTACTTCTCTCTTAAGGTGAAGTGCTGACCGCATCCTCCATCCACTCCGACCACACGCTGTACCTCTCTAAAAGCACTTCTATCATTAGGTCCTTGTATTGTTCATATTTTTGCAGTCGTCTCCAGCCCCGACTAACCCGCAGGCCTGAGAGTAATTCTTACTTGAAAGTATGAAGTTTGTTTTACTCAACTTTTCATCCTCCATGTTAACTTGTGCAATGCAATGCCTTTCTTGCAAATAGTACGTACCGAGTAAATATTTGTTGAAAAATATATGTATGCATCAGCAATAGAAAGATGATGTATCAATTTAGTTAGCCCAGTCACATTCTTTAAAATCAAAATAATGAGTATCAGTGCCTATTACATGTAAGATACTAGGTATTTATTTCAAACTTTCCTTAAATTTATTTGGGAAAAGTTCAGATATAAAATATTATAAATCATATAATACCCATACATCCACTATCCATATTAAGAAAGAAAACATTGCCAATATAATTAAAGTCCCATGAAGCCCTTCCTGAACACATCTCTTTCCCTCTCCACCATTGTGAGTTAAATCCTGAACTTGGGAATGACTCTTTCCAAGTATTTATTTTATATTGTAACCATATGACACATGCATTTATACTGTGTGTTTCCTGAATTATTTTAGAATATTCAATTCTGCTAAGAGAAATAAATATATAGAGATAAAAAATAAAACTATGAATCAAAGAAAATAGAAACAGAAAATCCATACGATATGTTAATAAGAATAAGTAAGTTTCCTGGCCAGCATGGCTCAGTGGTTGAGCATCACCCTATGAACCAGGAGGTCACAGTTCAATTTCCGGTTAGAGCACATGCCCGGTTGCAGGCTTGATCCCCAGTGTCGGGTGTGCAGGAAGCAGCCGATCAATGGTTCTCTGTTATCTATCTCTCTTTCCCTTTCCCTTCCTCTCTGAAATCAATAAAAATAGATTTAAAAAAAGAGAATAAGTTGATAACCACTGAGATATGTTAGCCATAGATAAAGTAAGTAGAGCGTTTGTGTAATGAACATAATTAGAAAGAGATGGGAAGAGCAAGAGACACCTAGTAGTCATGATACACTAAATATGTATGAGGCTGTGAATCATCAAATATTCATGGCACACGAAAGATACGTGAGAATTATAGGCATTCACTAATTAAGAGGTCTTATTGGGCCAAATATTGCGTCCTCATATCCCCTGCACAAGGAATGCCAAATAAAATCCGTAGTTGTTCATGAGGCTAATTGGTGAGTGATGCACTTTCTCCCAAGCCTATAGAGCAGCGGTTCTCAACCTTCCTAATGCCGAGACCCTTTAATACAGTTCCTCATGTTGTGGTGACCCCAACCATAAAATTATTTTCATTGCTACTTCATAACTGTGATTTTGCTACTGTTAATGAATCGCAATGTAAATATCTGTGTTTTCCAACGGTCTTAGGCTCTACAGCAGCGGTTCTACAGCAGCGGTTCTCGACCCACAGGTTGAGAACCGCTAGCAGGGTCGCCTAAGACCATCAGAAAACACAGATATTTACATTACAATTCATAACAATAGCAAAATTACAGTTATGAAGTAGCAAGGAAAATAATTTTATGGTTGGGGATCACCACAACATGAGGAACTGTACTAAAGGGTCTCGGCATTAGAAAGGTTGAGAACCACTGCTATAGAGTAACTATGTTTTGACCCTAGGCGCCTTCTACATGTTGGGCCACTTTGCTTAAATCTCCATTCTGGTCCTTGCAAGCATACCCTTATCAAGGAAGAGAGACAGGACTGAGGACACAGGCAATGCCGTCTTTCATCCTGCGTACACCACATCTTACATGTGTTAACCTATCCCGTCTCTTTCACCTTGCTTCTTTCTGTGTGTTTTCAATTGAGTTAATAAACCATGTGATTTAAGCACATCGTTTTGGTCTGTAAGCTTTTCTGTGATCTCTTGGATAGCTTGCCTATTATTACACTTACAGACTTCTGTTGCAGCAAGGTAATTTCCCATACAACAACAGTACTTGCAAGTTTTCAACCTGGATAAAAATTGCATCATATTTTCCATATTCATCTGCAACATGGTTTTTTTTTTTTGCATCATATTTATGAGATTCTTCCATGAAAGGTATGTAGATCATTTTTAAAAATATATTTTTATTGATTTCAGAGAGGAAGGGAGAGGGAGAAAGAGATAGAAACATCAATGATGAGACAGAGTCATTGATCGGCTGCTTCCTGCACGCTCCACACTGGGTATCAAGTCTGCAGCAGGGCATGTGCCCTGACTGGGAATCGAACCTTGGTCAATGCTCAACCACTGAGCCACACCAGCCGGGATAGATCTTCTTACTTTATTTTCATGGCTATATCCATTGCATAAATAGATCACAAATTGCTTATGAATTCTTCTCTTGATCTAATGTAGGCTGTGTCTGATTTTTTACCATTGTAATCAGTGCTGCTGTAAATATTCTTGTACATATCTCCTTGGTCACCTGTAAGAGAGTTGCTCTGAGGATAACCTAAAAGTACACTTTCAGGGTCAAAGAGTATGCACACCTTTCACTTGACTAAATCTTGCCAAGAGTACATGAGTCCTGGAGAACCAAGATGGCGGCGTAGGCAAATGCCTGTACTCACTGCCTCCCACAACCACAGCAAAATTGCAACTAAAATACAGAACAACCATCATCCAGAACCACTGGAAAGCTGGCTGAATGGAAGTCCTACAACTAGAGAAGTAGAGAAGAAAGCACGCTGAGACTGGTAGGAAGTGCGGAGGTGCAGAGCGGGCTGGTCCGGCACCCAAGTGTGTTGCTTTTTTAATCAGGAGGGAGATCACCTCTGTGGAGACCACCTGAAGGAGCAAGGGGTCCCAGGCCCACACCAGACCCCTAGCGCAGGGTCCCAGAGCTGGGAAAAGAAGTCCCTATGGGCAGTAAGAACTACGGGCTGCAAAAAACAGTGCAGATTGGAGCTGAGTGACACACAGGCTACCTGAGACCCAGCTGTTCCTCTTAAAAGGCCGGCACACAAACTGAACTTACAAGCTCCCGCTTCCTCTGAGCTCCAGTGTTGGGTGAGGCTCTGGGGGACCCAGACACATATGAGGAGAAACTGGACTGTCTGGCATCAGGGCAGGAACTTGCAGGCGTTTTCTTCCAGCAGTCATTGTTCCTGTGCTGGGACCTCCCCAGTCACAAGGCTGACTGGCAGCCATTTCTGTTTGCTCTGTCCTGGTGATTCCCTGAGACCCCACCCAACCAATTTACAACCCCACCCAAGCTGTGGGCAATGGCTTTTGCATATGAATGGCCTGTCCTTTCTCATGCTAAAAACCTGGCAAACAAGCTGCAGCTGGGTCAGGGAGCCCTAAACCTATCAAAAGGCCCAAGGCCCAGCAAGAGCATCAGCCTGCCTTGCTTCACAGCTGGGCCTCATCTGGGCACTTCCAAACCCAATACAAAGAGGAGGAATCTGCAGATCTCTCTGTAGCTTCTGCTGGGTGGCCCCAGGCAGTGGTTGACTTTGCACCTCTCTGGAGACCCAAGAGCCAGTGTACCCAGTGGTCAGTGTCAGACCATACCAGATTACAACTCTTCACATCTATAAGCGACACACTCAAGGGGCAGCCTCAGTGAGCACCAAAGCCCCACTGAAGCAAGTCCTGCCCCATAAGGATGTCTCCTGCACAGCAGCTCTCCCACTGTAGTCGCAGCTGGTCCCCACAGCCAATTGGCCTGGAGATCAATTCCTCCCAGTGACACCAAAAGCAATCAAGGCTCAACTACAACAAGACTGTGCACCCAGCCCACAAAGGGGTGCACCTAGAGTGTCCACATCAGATGACTGGGGAGGCTGAGCCACTGGGCCCTATAGGACACCTACTATACAAGGCCACTCGATCAACTCAAGGAGACAGCAGCTCTATCCAATACACAGAAACAAACACAGGGAAGCAGCCAAAATGCAGAGACAAAGAAACATGTCACAAATAAAAGAAATGGAAGAAAGCAAACTACTGGATATAGAGTTCAAAACCACAGTTAAAAGGTTACTCAAGAATCTTCTAGAAACCTCCCAGGGACTTAATGAGACTTTCAAGGATCTTAGTGAGAATGAAAAAAAAAAAAAAAAAAAAGAAAAAGAAAGAAAGAAAAAGAAAAGGACCAGTCAGAAATTAAGCATACACTGACTGAAATAAAGAATAATGTACAGGAATTCAACAGTTGACTAGAGGATCCTGAGAATCAAATCAATGATTTCAAATATGAGGAAGCAAAAAACACCCAACCAGAAGAGCAAAATGAAAAAAGAATCCAAAAATATGAAGATAGTGTGTAAGGAGCTTCTAGGACAACTTCAAGTGTACCAACATCAGAATTATGGGGGTGCCAGAAGAAGAGAGAGAGCAAGACATTGAAAACCTATTTGAAGAAATAAATAATGACAGAAAACTTACCCCACTTGGTGAAAGAAATAGACTTACAAGTCCAGGAAGCGCAGAGAACCCCAAACAAAAGGAATCCAAAGAGGACCACACCAAGATACATCATAATTAAAATGCCAAGAGCAAAAGACAAAGAGAGAATCTTAAAAGCAGCAAGAGAAAAACAGTTAGTTACCTACAAGGGAGTGCCCATATGACTGTCAGCTGATTTCTCAACAGAAACTATGCAGGCCAGATGGGAGTGGCAAGAAATATTCAAAGTGATGAATAGCAAGAACCTACAACCAAGACTACTTTACCCAGCAAAGCTATCATTCAGAATTGAAGGGCAGATAAAGAGCTTCACAGATAAGAAAAAGCTAAAGGAGTTCATCACCACCAAACCAGTATTATATGAAATGCTGTAAGGTATTCTTTAAGAAGAGGAAGAAGAAGAAAAAGGTAAAGATAAAAAATATGAACAACAATGTGGCAACAAATACATGTCTATTAACAATTAAATCTAAAAATCAAACGAATAAAAAATCTGATGAACAGAATAAACTGGTGAATGGAATAGAATCAGGGCACAGAAATGGAACAGACTGACGATTCTCAGAGGAAACGGTGTGTGTGTGGGGGGGGGGGAGGGTATGTGGGAAGAGATTAGACAAAGATTTTATATGCATGGATGCATTACCTATGGACACAGCCACCAGGGTGGCAAGGCGGGATGGGAACCAGGGCCTGAGGCGGGATGGGAACCAGGTGGAGGGGACCTCTGTAATAATCTCAACAATAAAGATTAATTTAAAAAAATAAAAAGAAGTACGTGAGTCCCTATATTCTTAATCCTAGCCAACACTGTGTTGCCAGACTTTAAAAGTTTTGCTGATCTTGCCCCGATCGGTTTGGCTCAGTGGATAGAGCATCGGCCTGCAGACTGAAAGGTCCCAGGTTCGATTCTGGTCAAGGGCATGTACCTTGGTTGCAGGCACATCCCCAGTAGGGGGTGTGCAGGAGGCAGCTGATCGATGTTTCTAACTCTCTATCCCTCTCCCTTCCTCTCTGTAAAAAATCACTAAAATATATTTAAAAAAAAAAAAAGTTTTGCTGATCTGGTGAATGGATGCACTCTGGTTATAAAGAAGTTAATAACCATGGCAACTAAAAAGCCTCATGGCATTTCCTCCATGCCTTCAGTCCTGAGGGAAAAGTCTGTGCTAACTCGGTGTCAGATTTGTGGACTTTCCCATTCCCTGTTTAAGGCCAACTAGTTTCCTCTTTCTCTTTCCAACTCTGTGAACACTGAAGAAAAAGCAACTTTGCAACAAAATGTGTCATCCCCCGCGTCCCCTCGGGATTAGGGTTTGGGAGAATACCATGTCCGTTGCTTTATGTCACAAAAATATCCCTCTGATTATAAAGGGCACAAGAAAAATAGTTTAGCTGCATCCCTGCCAATCTGTCATCACTAAGCACATGGCATAATGATGGCGGGTCAGGAGCTGAACAGCCATTACTCACAGGCTGGGAATGCCCTCACTTAAAAATTCTAGAAAGTTGTTCCTTGCCCAAGAATATCTACTCCAGGGCTTTGTTCCGCGCCTTAAATTCAACTATTAGAAATGAATGCACCTGGGTCAATCTTTTTCCTATTTCAGGAGTCTCCAAATGAAAACACATCTCAAGTAATACATTAGTTCTTATAACCCATTAGCACCTATTTGTCACCACGCCTTCAAGAGCACACCGGGGAGGGGACCCAGGGCATGCAGATGCTGTCCGGTGTAAGACGGTGGCCATCCTCAGCTTCCTCTCCCTCACCCAGCGCAGGCGGACAGGCAGAGCTTTTGTTCTTAATTTCTCGCTTAAACCTTTTGGGTGACTCCCCACCAGCCCCAGCAGTGTTCTCAAAGTGTGGTCTAGGGGTTCCTTGTGGCTTCAGCTCCTCTAACATAATTGTTTAAAAAGGCAGATTCCTTATCCTAGACCCGGCTTCCTCAACCCGAATGACTGAGCGTGAGGCCCTGCAATCTGTGTTTTCAAGAAATTACCCAGCTTGACTTTTTTAAAAACTTTTTTTTTAACAATTGAGAAGACTAACGCACATGAAAAAAAGCAGTGGAAAGATAAACATGCAGCACAGGAAGTTCTTACAGAGTGGGCATCCGTGTAACCACGCCGCGGACGAGAAAGAGAGCCCTGGGGGCACTTCAGAAACCTTCCCAACCACCTCCCCGCCTCGTGTTGCTATGCTGAGGTCTAACACTACCAGCTTGATGCTGGAGACGGAACCACAGTGACAGGGTGAAATCCACGCTGCTGGGAGGAGAGGGGGGAGGCCATTGCCTAACTTGCTGTGTCATTGGCCCTGTACTTGCTGGAGATGCTCCTCGTTCCTGAGTCTTTCTGTTAAGGTCATCCCTCAAGACCTGTCCACTTGTCACTTTCTTTTTTAAAAAAATATATATATATTTATTGATTTCAGAGAGGAAGGGAAAGGGAGAGAGAGAGAGAAAACATCAATGATGAGAGAGAATCATCGATTGGCTGCCTCCTGCATGCCCAACACTGGGGATCGAGCCTGCAACCAGGGCCCTCGACTGGGAATCGAACTGTGACCTCCTGGTTCATAGGTCTATACTCAACCACTGAGCCACACCAGCCAGGCCCACTTGCCACTTTCTTATGAGCCTCATGACTTTCACCTGTGTCCCATCCAAGGCAGAACCATCGCTCTCTCCATTGTGTGACCAGGAACCTCTGATGATGTGGAGCAGCTGTTCTTTTACAGTCCATTCCCCTTTCTAGACCAGAAATCAGGGCCGAGAGGTCTCCTTTAAAATTCTCTTGAGTGTACAGGCTTAGTCTGTGTCCCTCAGTAGGTGCTTAACAGTTGAACAAACAAATCATCTCCAAGCATGCACATCTTCAGACAAGTGCCACGTGCAACCTGAACACCTCCAGGTCGGTTTGGATCCGATTATGCTCTTCCTTGGCGGGAATCAAACTCAGACATTAGGAGAGCGCAGGGTGCCTGAAAGGGAGGCGAAAGCAGGTGCAGGAAGTGGGGTGGAAAAGAAAAGGGCAGTGGGGAGCCAGAGTGACGCTGCCCAGATCCCCGGGCCTGCAGAGAAAGCAGCGCAGGCTGCTCCAGGCAGCACGGGGGGGGGGGGGGGGGGGGGCCCTGCCTCGCCTGGTCCTCCCTTCTTTCTCAGATAGGACCCCTAGGAACCAGACCACTGTGCTGTGTGGGAAGCCTAGACTGTTCCGGCTTCTTTACATCGTTCCCTGCCTCTAATTACCCTCAGATTGCCCGTGTGCTGGTGCGTGCCCATTCTTGCTTGAGAAATGCCACCTTATAAGAAACCTGCCTATTTCTTGACCTTAGCACACAAGGAAGGTGGCGCGTTCAGTTCTTCAACTCCTACCCATCCACAGTATGCGTGCGTGGGCGTGCAGGGCAGCAGCGAGGCACACAGAGGGCCTTGTGTGGCTGCCCTGGTGCTCAGAGGATCTGGATCAGAAGCATCTGGGCAGCCTGCCACGGGGACCTTCGCAGCAATGCAAACAGTCCTGGCACAAACGAGCCTCGACTGTGAGGCAAACTGAGAGGTTGGAAGAACAGGAAGGAGAATGACTCAGAATGGATATAGTCCAGAAAAGATACTGTAAAACAAAATTAACATCAATCAAATCATGTTCTGAAAGAGAGCCTTTGCTGATGGTTGAATCTCAGGGCTGGGGAGAGGGGTGGTTTGATTGAGTCTGGAGGTGAGCAAGGCCAGCAGGGAGCCCACACTCTTGGGCGATGGCTGTGCTTGTGAAATAAGGAGAGCTGAGCCCCGCTAGCGCCATCTTGGAGACAGTGGCTCCTCTGTCTTCCCCTAAAGACCACGGCGGCCTGCAAAAGGGTCTCCAGCAGCACCAACCAGCACTGCGGTCGGTCTGGTGGCAAAACAGGACCAGTGAGAAACAGTGACATCAGAGGCTGGCCTGACACCAGTTGTGTCCCTGTTTGGATGTGGGAGCCCAAGGAACTAAATCCACTCTGAATGACAAAGGCTTGGGACTGGGCAAGTCCCTGGAGCAGGGGCACCTGCAAGAAGACAGCAGTGGAGGCATGCTTGAACAACTCATCAGAAAAATAAATGGCTGTATTCGTAACGACAAATTAAAGCAGTTCAGGCAGACTTTATCTGTATCTATCTGGCAGGTGATTGACTCCCAACACACGTGGGTTCTACAAGACTGGTTACCTACGAGGGCTCAATTTATTTGTTGGGTGAGTTCCTGATTTTTGTTGTCCTCTTCAAACAAGTAGATAAATATAGTACAATTTTGTCTTAATTTTCATTTCATTGTAAACCACTTTTAAAGTAAGATCTTTGTTAAAAATAACATTTAAAAATTTCCTGATTTTCACACTAATGCATATTTATGGTTGAAATTTTTGAAAATTAAAAAACCATAAAGAAAATAAAAATTATCTATAGTATCATCAGCCAGAGATAACTACTGGTAACATTGGGTAAATTTCCTGCCATATTTACTTAGGTAGAGAGATTATAGATTGTTCTGCTCTGTTTTGACCAATAATATTTTATCATGAGCATTTCCCAACACTATTAAATATTAATTGAATATATTCCATCATAAAGATGAAATATAAATCAACAATCATAATTTTTAATGTTTTAGTTTTTCAATTTATAAATCAAGTTGTGATAAATATTCTCTTCTTAGATGTTAATAAATTTTGGATAATGTCCTAGAAGTGAATCTGTTGGACCAAGTCATATGAACATTTTGAAACTCATGGTTCAATTTACCAACTGCCCTTCTAAAGGTTGTTACCAGCAATTTGCATAGCAGCCCCTAACCTTACCAACAACAGGAAAGTTTGGGAACTTTTACCTAAGGAACATATTTTATGGTTGGAAAGAACTCTCACTCTCACTAATAGAGATTGTTCTTAGAGGAGGAGGTAAAAAATATAGCAATAGATGGAAAGATCCTTAAAATGTTTGACTACTATATATTATTGCCAATCCTGGGCCAGCTGATGAGTCACGCTGTCTAAATCTGGGTAAGCACAAAAATATAATTAAAACTGTAAACATGTTACTTGGCAGTAGTTATATGTGAACAGAATCATCCTCAATTTACTTTTGTTTCAATAGCCTTACACCTCTCATTGTACAATACAAGCACTGTCCTTTCAAAGTGTCTGCTCTTAGAAGGCAGCAGAGTTGAGTAATTTGTGGTGCCAATTAGCTCAACTCATTATTAACATACTCAATTTCTTTAGATCTTAGCTGCATGGCGAAAGCACTTGGTGCTTTTGAACCCATTGAACCCCTTGTCTTTTCTTTTCCTGATGTACACCTGCCCCTGATACATGCACCACTTGTTCCCATCTATTTTCTTTTATTGTTTTTTTACAGAGAGGAAGGGAGAGGGATAGAGAGCTAGAAACATCGATGAGAGAGAAACATCAACCAGCTGCCTCCTGCACACCTCCTACCGGGGATGCGCCCGCAACCAATGTACATGCCCTTGACCGGAATCGAACCTGGGACCCTTCAGTCCGCAGGCCAACGCTCTATCCACTGAGCCAAACCGGTTTTGGCACTTGTTCCCATCTAACTGAAGGGCATGCGCAGGCTCTCCGCAAGTGAGGACAGGCTGGCTGGCTGCTGTTCTCTTCCCTTCGTCCTGCGGATCTGTCCCAGCCACTCCATCCCAGCATGCCACCTGTCCCGGTCAGGAGCACCCGTTCATGGCCCAGAAGAATTTATGTGACGATGATCTCTTCTCTGCCCCTTCTGTTTCCCTCTTCGGGACAGTCCTGCACGTGGGGGCTTTTTCCTCGGTTTAGTACTTCTCCCTGAACAGTCGTGTCCATTGTAGTCAGCTTCTCACGAGTGCAGCTGTCTTCTCTCCATTGATCTCCCTCATTTTCTTCCAACTCTTGCCCATTGATTCTAAGAAAGACTCTCCTTCCTACATGCTCTCTTCCTATAGCCTTGCTCCCTTTTAAATATATATATATTTCCGAGGGAGGAAGGGAGAAGGAGAAAGAAACACCAATGATGAGCCGAAACCGGTTTAGCTCAGTGGATAGAGCGTCGGCCTGCGGACTGAAGGGTCCCAGGTTCGATTCCGGTCAAGGGCATGTACCTTGGTTGCGGGCACATCCCCAGTGGGGGGTGTGCAGGAGGCAGCTGGTCGATGTTTCTCTCTCATCGATGTTTCTAGCTCTCTATCCCTTCCCTCTCCCTTCCTCTCTGTAAAAAATCAATAAAATAAAATAAAAAATAAAAAAAGAAACACCAATGATGAGAGAGAAACATCGATCGGCTGCCTCCTGCATGCCCCACACTGGGGGATTGAGCTTGCAACCTGGACATGTGTCCTGACCAGGAATCAAACCATGACCTCCTGGTTCATAGGTCGACACTCAACCATCTACATTTGAATATTTTAAATCTACAATATACATCTAAAGCTTTAAATTTCATATCGCAAAATGTGAGGATTTTAAATTATATTTCTGGTAATATGAATATTGAACATAACTCAGTTAATTGCAAGGCCTCCACCACATAGAGCAGAAAGCCCATTAAGTGTAGAATTGTTCTGAGGGAATAACAGAACAAGAGAACAGAATTATACTGTACCGTAGACCTTGTAGGTCATAAACCATGCAATTCTTTCTCTCTCCTAAGAACATTTTAAGTCAATTACGAGTTCTTTTGTTTTGAATCACTGAAGCATTTTAAAGTAATATGCCTTTCTGAAAGTAGTAAATTAATGTTCCTTCAGTGAAATTTTCACTCAAATGTCAGAACCACTACCAACTTTCTACATTATTAGTTTTACTAAAAACTTTTTTAGTTCCACAATTTGGGAATGTTTTTTTTTAAATTTAGATAATTCCTTATTTTTGCAAAAGCACTAATAATTGAAGTATTTTTAACAATAATATTTTTTAAATCCCATTAAACATATATTTTCTGAATTCAAGAGAATAAGATGCACTCACAGGATGGAACGGAATATGGAATAGACACCATCACCGTTCTTACGGGACGGAACGCTTTCCCGCTGTAAACCACGAGGCTAGCAGTGGGAGAAGACTGTGTGTGTGTGTGCGTGTGTGTGTGTGTGCGCGTGTGTGTGTGTGTGTGCGTGTGTGTGCGTGTGTGTGTGTGTGTGCGTGTGTGTGTGTGTGTGTGCGTGTGTGTGTGTGTGTGATGGAAGTGGTGTTTTTAGGGGAGGGATGGGTGACAAAGTGGTAAGAGATAATAAGAATCCGAGTTGTCTCCGATACAGGTGAAGGTCTCTTTTTGAGCAGCCATATTGAATAAAGTGCTGTCCTGTAGACATACACGATGGGATGCCTACAAGCTGAACATTTTATCTTTTCTTCATTTTCCTTCCTCCCGACACCTGCCCCAGCACCAAAGGACACTGAAGACGACACAAAGTGGGCCAAGAATGCCATTCTTTTGTGTGTGTGCTAATCCTCACCCAAGGATATTTTTTCATGGATTTTTGAGATTAAAAGGGAGGGAGGGAGACATAGATTGTCTCCCTGATTTGGGGGCGGGGGGCAGGGGTGGCAACCAGGGATCAAACCTGCAACCTAGGAATGGAACCTTCAAACCTTCGGCCCTTGCATGCATGGGCCAGTGCTCTAACCACTGAACCCCACCAACCAGGGGCAACAAGGCCATTCTTCATGTGGCAAACATACTACCTAAAGGTGCTTAGAAACCAAACCGACAACCAAGGAGAGGTCTCCGCGTTTCCCTGCAGAAGTCACAGCTGGAGGCAGGAGAAACAGTGTCGCCCCACACCCTTCCTCTCAGCCTCACGGTCAGCAGCGGAAAGACAGACAGCTCGCGGACAGGATTGGACGTCCTTTGTCCCGAGGCTGGAGACAAGTGTCCTGGGAGGCTCAGTCCGGGTACAGCGACGCGTTTCGTGACGTGTGAATCACTGATGGTTCATCTTCGCGGAAGGAAGCTATTTTTCCCTGGCTGCTCATGACCAGCAATGTTTGCACAACATCAGGATCCAGAGAATAACCGCAAGAGAAGACGTCTCAGACTTCACTGCCTGACAACTTAACTTTTATCTTTCCAAGAAACTGTCTTTGTTTTATAGCAACTTTCTCGTTAGCAGAACAAGATCCGCAGATGCAAAGCCAGGACAAGGAGGCGAAGACAAACTTCCAGGAGTGATTTCTTCAGGAGATGAATCTGGCGAAGCAAACGTGCTTATTCATTGGGAACATCAACACAACTACCTCGGACAGAACTTTTACTAACACTGGAGAAAGGCTAAGTATGTATGTATGTCGGCTGTCCCCCCAAAAGGATACACACTCTGAATGTAATCATAAAGGCGGTGCTTATTAAAATACACTCCATTTGCATTTAACAGCTATCCGCTAAAAATGTATACATTTTTGGGGGACATCCTATATGTTCCATTCCTATAACGTTTTCACAGAAAGGAGAGAAAAGAGGCTCGGCACTTTAATGAGATCTTCTTCTTCCAATGTTATCACACCACCCAGTGCTCCAACACAGAGATGTGGTAGGAAGAATCCCCATCTCCAAGCACGCCTGTGTCCCCAGAGCCAAGGGGCCTGGCCTGCTGGGGGGGCGGCCAGGGTGTGGGCGTGGCCGCCTGCAAAGCGGGGCGTTCCCCTGTGTGCTGAGCGGCCTCCCCCTGCCTCTGCCGGGTCTCCTGTTTACCGACGGCTCCCTGCCCTCCCAGAACACGGTGCCAGACACGGGGAGTCCTCTCCCTTCCCCATCTCTGCACAGAAAGGAGGAATGGATGTTTTTGGCAGAGGTCCGGACGCATTTTTGGAGTGTTTGCATACTTTCTTTGGCCAGCAGAGTTTACCGTGCCGGGGCGCTCCCCGTAACACACCCAGGACGGCCCCCCCCCCCCCCCCGGCCTCCACACCGCGGACACGGGAGATGTTAGCGGCCCAACCGCAGGCAGGCTTCAGGGAGGTGGTCAGGTGGGAACCAGGGTACCGGCCGGCAGGGCACTGGTCCCCGCTGCTCCCATCCCCCCCCTCCCCCCCGACTCGGAGCCAGGGTTGCGGTGGGGAGGGGGCACCATGGGCGGGGCAGGTCCGCTGTGAACCCCGGTTTTCCGCCAGCGCCTGCACCTGCGCCCCCACCCACGCGGCCGCAGCCACCCTCCCGGGCCCCCGGCCTCTGGATCCGTGGGCCCGGCGCGCTCTTGATGTGTACGTTGTCAGCCTGTCCCGGGGGAGTCGGATTTGGCGGGGTTTGCTCTTGGAAATACTAGATTGGGAGCCTCACACATAAAAAGAGAGAAAAAAGTCTTTTTCTTTCTTTCTTTCTATTGCAAACCTTCCCGGTTCCCTCGGCAGCTGGAGAGCAGGCCCGAGGCGGCGTCCCCTCCCCGCCGCCCCCGCCCGGAGCCGGAGCCGAGCCCGAGCGGGAGCCGCCCCGCCGCCCCCGCGGGCCTCCCAGCTGCCGCCGTGTGAATGGCCGCCCTCCGGGGCCGCGGCGGGGGCGGCGGGAAGAGGCCGTGCCCGGCCCGGCGGCCGCCACCCCCACCCGCGGCGGCCCACGCCGAGCTCTGCGTCACTCGGCCGCGGGGGCGGCAGCCGGAGCGGCGCTGGTGGCAGGAGCGGAATCTCCCGACGTGACAGCGCGGGGGCGGCGGCGGCGGGGGCGGCGGGGAGGGCGGGCGCCGCGCGCAGGGCGGAGGGAGCGGGGGGAGGAGGGGAGGGAGGGGAGGGGAGGGAGGCGAGGAGCGGGAGGGCGGGCCCGGCGGGGGAGGCGCCACGGCCGCAGCCCGCGCGCCCCGGAGCGGAGGAGCTGCCCCCCGCGCGGCTGGGCCGGAGCCGTCGGGGCTGCGGGCGGGAGGCGGGCGATCGGAGCCGGCGGGGAGCTGAGCGCGCGCCCGCCGCCGTCCCTTCCCCCCTCGATGGGAGCGGGGGCGTCCCGGCCGCCGCCGCAGTCTGTGCAGGGAGAGCCGGGGGCCGGCACCTCGGAGTCGGGGCTGAGCAGCCTTCGGGGGAGCGCGCGCCCGGACCGCTGGCCGAGTACGTACCGACCGCCGTCCGCGGGTGCGGGGCGCGCGGGCCCCGGGGGTGGGGGGGCGGGCGTCCGTGGGAGCAGGCCCCGCGCCGCCGCCGCCGGGGGGAGAGGGCGGCATCCGGCTCGTGTGGGCGATTCCCGGAGAAACGCGGGGCGCGGGGGCCGCGAGACGGGGACGAGCCCGGCGGCGGGCCTGCCTTGGGCGGCTCCGCTCCGGGAAGCCGGGGTGCCGATCCCTGCCCGCCCGGCGGGGTGCGCCCCGGAGGCCCCGGCCGTCCCGGCGGTCTGTACTTTGGAAGTCCGGCCGCACCGTCCCGGGTCCGTCCCGGGTCCGTCCCGGCATCCCCGCCGAGCGGCGCGCTCCGGGCGGGAGGAGTTGCGGGAAGTGGCTTTCGGAAACTTGGCACCGGGGCGCCGGGAAGCGGGAGGCTCGGTGTGCTCGCCGAGGGCGAGTGCGGGGTTTGCAAGCACGTGGGCCGCACCGGCTTGGGCGCAGAGGGTGCGCCCTTCCCCGTGGAGAAGCGGCGAGTGCCCTCCCAGGTGCAGGGTGTGCAGCCTCGGCTCTCCGCGCCGGGGACGGGAGAGGGCCCTGTCAGCCGCAGAGGGCGGGGGCCCGGAGCCCCGAGGAGGAAGGTGCCTCTCGGGTTCGCCGACCCAGCCCTGCGGCTGGGGAGCCGGAGCGTTCCTTGGCTTGCGTGTCCCGCACTGACCTCTCGCACCAGCAGACCTCGGAAGCGTTCACGATGTGGGGGTAGCTGTCATTTTACAATCCATCCGAGTTAACCGGTCGCTACCAGTTGGTTTGCCAGGGACGTGTCTGCAAACTTGCAAACGTACGGAGTGCAAAGATCAGAAGCTGCAAGGGAAACTCTCAGGTCTTGTTTGAAAATGTTTTGGCAGTTTTAATAGGTGATATTAGATTGCATAGGAACAGAGGAGGGAATCTAAAATGGATTAGTCACGTAGGAAATGCTAGGCTGTTTTGTTAGAAAAGCGTGCACGCAGTGAATTGCCTCCTCAGGTTTCCACTTTTTGGAAGTCCCTCCCTGTGAAACAGCAGATGATGACATGCCATAACGTACGAGTGGGTTTCAGGAGAAATGCCGGCAGGGAGGATGCACAGGATTTACTTTCTTTCGGGTGGAGGCCGGAGTCTTCCTGAAGAGTTGAAAGAGCTGCTGCTAATCTAGGTGCCAGGCGAGTGGCCCTTGGGTGGGCTCAAGGCCATCCTTTTCCCTCCGTTTTTCGGTAGAAAGACATTAAATATTGTCCTCTCATTGAGTTTTTAAAATTACGTTGTTCTTACGGTGTTACATCCTGCACGTAAGGGTCCTTATAGGTGTCTGACAAGGTCAGCCTTCTTTATTCTTGTTTGAGTGTAAGATACTGGAAAATTGGGTCTGGAAAAAAAATTATTTCAAGGAACCATTGAAAGGTTTCTTATTTTAATTTTATTTTTAGCATCTTGCACAAAAGTTAACATGCCATCTTGGTATTAGAAAACTGTTTTCCTTGGCTATTATGATTTCCTGTTATATGTGAATATCAATAAGAAGAACAGGAGTAATAAAAACACTGAGGTGTACGTTTTATTTTATTTCATTCTGTCCCTGATTAAAATGACAAAAATCCTTAGGAATGCTATAGCTGATTTAAGGAAATGTAGTCAGCTTATATGTCTAGTAAATAATTTGCTGTGTTTAATAAATACTTTACATCTTGTGTTATTTCAGAATTATTGATAAAATTGAGTAATCTCAGCTAAATTAATTTTAAAATTTCCTTTTCGTGACTAGTAAATAACATCCATTGTTCTATAGGAAAGTTAATAGATCTTCATTCTCCTTGTTTAGAGAATAAGTTAAAGCATTAGATATTTTTTCTTTTTTACAACATATTTTTATTGATTTCAGAGAGGGAGGGAGAGAGATAGAAACATCAATGAGAAACATCAATGATGAGCCCACAACCTGGACACGTGCCCTGCCTGGGACTCTAACCTGGCCTCCTGGTTTCCTAGGTCCACACTCAACCACGGAGCCACGCAGGCCAGGCAGGTGTTTTCTTTAATACCACTTTGAGGCATATTGGTTTGTTACTAAGGATTCTGGGGCTTTGCACTGTGGGTTCTTTGAAATAAGAAATTACACGTATTACAAAATGGGGGTTTGAAACCTTTGAAGAATTTATTGCATAAACTTGAAATATTTAAAGCAAAAGGTGGTTGGATGGAAATAGAAGTATGTCAGGTTTTTGTGCCTGTTGACCCAGACACTGTCCTGAGACTTAGGCCTCATCTATTCCATTGTAATAAATCTAATTGTTTTTGTTTGTGCTGTTCATGGGCATTATTGGAAGTGAGAGCTCTGTAAAAACACCTTTAAACGTGAATCTGTATTCTGGATGCCACAGAAACGTGATATGTTTTATTTTCATGGAAATGACCATTTTATAGTATGTTTTGAACAGTTTAAGATCTTGCTAATGTATAATTAACTAGCGTACATACATTTCATTGTGGAGTTTTTAAAATATTTTAAGGAATAAGTAATACCACTCAAGCATAACATGTTTGCTAGCCCCTTTGCTTTGGATTTATCTTACCTACTTCTTTTACTCTTTTTAGTAGAATGAGGAATTGCACAGTTACATTAAATGCAGATTTCCTTTCTGAACTGACATGTTCAGAAACTAGTACAATAGAATATACTCTCTCAAACTTAATGATGGAGCAAGTGGGAACTTAGAGAAGTTGATGCTGGGGAAACAGTAATCCTTGTCTT
Source organism: Eptesicus fuscus (assembly GCF_027574615.1). Taxonomy (NCBI): domain Eukaryota; kingdom Metazoa; phylum Chordata; class Mammalia; order Chiroptera; family Vespertilionidae; genus Eptesicus; species Eptesicus fuscus. Next base: position 91,298,636 of record NC_072483.1, on the reverse strand, counting down.
GTCAGAATTCAGCTAAAAATACCGCTAAGCTTTCAGATAGTTTGTCATTTCTCAATATGTTGTATTTAGGAGGCTGCACATTAATATAAACAGTATGTTGATTTTATGATTTTTAAAGAGAACTTTCTGAAAAAGATGAAATTTAGATATACTGTGTGTATACTACATGATCGGAGGGCACGTATTGTGTGATGAATGACGTGGCTGTTGGTTGTTTGAAGAATTTCCAGCCATATTGTATGATACTGATATTTACCTATTGGTATTATAGTTAGGTTAACATATAGTTATGGCTTAATTGCAAAATAAATCTGATTTACTTCTTTCTAATTTTGATAATTTTAAACTTACACTTTCATTAGAACTTTAAGGGGTCCGAAAGAATTTTTTTTCCGCAGCGTCATTCAGAATTCAGAAAAGAATCAATAGAGAAAAATATTTTAGGTTTCCCAAGTTACCATTAATTTTACTAGAGGCTAATGTTTAATTCATAGCTATGACAGTATTAAAATCCAAAAATATCTTGATTTAAGATATATCACTGCATGCTTACTAACAAGTGCCTCTGGGTAAATCATTTGGTACTTGAAACACATACACAGGAGGTTACTACCTAGGCCAGCGGTCGGCAAACTCATCAGTCAGCAGAGCCAAATACCAACAGGACAACGATTGAAATTTCTTTGGAGAGCCAAATTTTTTAAACTTAAACTTCTTCTAACGCCACTTCTTCAAAATAGACTTGCCCAGGCCGTGGTATTTTGTGGAAGAGCCACACTCAAGGGGCCAAAGAGCCGTAGTTTGCCGACCACGGACCTAGGCCAGCCCCTCAATCACGATGTAACTGAGCCACGTTGATTATGTTGGCGGAGCTCTAGGCCTAGGAAGAAGTGAGAAGAACCCATTTCCTAGGTGTAAGGCCCATCCTTCCCCAAGCCAAATTCTCCTTATAAAGCTGTCCAGCTGCAGCCTTTCAGTGTCCCCAGTGCCCTTCTCCCAGGCCTTCAGGCCACCCTCCTCCGAGGGAGCGAGCGAGGGGGCACTTCAGGGCCCTACAGTGTAGTCTGCCCGCAGCGCCCAGCCCTCCCTCACCCTGGCCCTGCTGTCTTCCCTCCGCTGGTGTGCATCTAGATGTGGAGAGGAAAACAAACGGGCGGAACTAATTCACCTTCATCTGTAATGACTCAGAAGCTGACTCTTCCCGAGCTTTTTCACATTTTTTATGAGTCTGTAAGAGGTTGCTGTTAACTTAGGTAATTTTAAAGTAAAAGTTTCAGGCAGCATTGGGAGGGAGGAATTTATAGTTCTCTGCGTAAGTAAGCCACATCTTACTGGAGTTAGCCCCAGTTTCTCTCCACTCCTGGATGAGTGTCTCTTTGGAATGCCATAGATTTCATAAAAGTGTGCGTATATACACACTATGTATGTGCGTGTGTGTGTGTGTGTGTGTGTGTGTGTAGATATAGATGCGTGAAATATCTATATACGTTTCCTATATCATGAAGAGGAGGATTTAAGAGTGGTGATTATGAAACCATCTGAATATCATGATCATTTATAAGATTGATATTTGTTGTTTGGGGATAGTTTATACTGCGTTTTAATTTATAGAAACCATAAAAAAAAAAAAGACCTAGGATCTCTCATGACTAAAATTGACTTCTTAAAATACGGCTGGGGCTGGACTATCACATGTATATTATAACACTAACCAGGTGGAGTTCTTATATTTGGGAGAGGACCCTTCGATCTCTTGGGGAAGATATCCGTGCTATGGGAACTCGGCATAGAGCCTGATAAGAAAGAGGAAGTCTTGAGGATGAGAGCCTGAGGAGGGCTGTAGTTTGTACAGTAGCAGGAGGTGCTGTTAGGAGATTGCTAATTCCCTGGGACACCCATCCGAAGGCATCCCTTTTGGATATGAAGGAAGCTGCTGGTCAGATTCTAACTCAGACATTGGGTTTCATGTGACAGCAGCCGTTACGGAGATGGTACTGAACACTGTGCTAGGAACAGCGGGGATAGAAGATGAAAGACCACGTTCCTGCCCTCGGGAGCTTAGCCCTAACCACCCCTGCTTAGTCCTTGAACCACAAGGAAGCACTTGATAGGCTGTGGGAAGCCACTTCCCCGACATCCTCCACGCTGGGAGGTGGGGATTCTGGGTAGGACAGAGGCCTTTCGTGGTCACTGGGAAAAGAACTATTCCTTCATTCCTGCCTCCGTCTGTTCCAAGCTTCAGCTGGTATGGCCCCACAGCTCACTCTCAAAACTCGCCAGTGACTCCTGGCCTCTCTCTAACCTCTCCGCAGCTGGACACCAGTCCTTGAAATGCTTTTCACCTAGACTTACACGATGTCTACCCTACCTTCCCTTTGCAGTTCTTTGCAAAACTTTAATTCAAAGTTTCAAATTCGATCTCTTTTCTACTGTCTTTGGATATTCTCCCTGGGTGAGCACCTCCACTCCCAGGCTCCAGTCACGGCTCCAGGAGACTGCCCTCCAGATTGCTAACTGCAGCGGAGGAGGCCCGGGCCGGGCCGGGTTATTGGGAAGTGCTCTCAGACCCAAGTGCACACAAGCGCTGGCTGCAGTCAGATCCTCTCACACATGTCCAGTTTGCAAATGAAAAGTAAGCACTTCATGACTTAATAAAATATAGTCTCTTCGTTAAAAGTATAACCAAAGTCATAGCAGTCGTTGTCATATGCATTCTCAGTCAACAAATACTAAAAGTAGAACTATCAACGAATATTTGCAACTTTGTATTTAAAGTGATTTTCATACCTGAAAAGTTTGAAAACCATTAGCTCAAAACATTTTTCTGATAATTCAGCATTTCAACTACTACTTGGGGATTATCAAAATCTCAAAATGGGTAAGTCCGAAAGCAAGGATGTTTATCTTACCTTCCTGCCTTCTTCCAGACTCCCAAATTTATTCTTTCCAACTTTATTTCTCTCGTTGCACCACTACTCTCCCAGTTTCCTGAATTAACGGAAGTGGGGTTGCATCTTTGTGTTTTCCTCTTCCTTCCGCAAATCTGCGTGTCCTTAAGCCACAGCATCACCCTTCTTCTTTCTCTGCCCCCAAAGCACCGCGTTCTAGTTCTCCAGCGTCTTGTCCCAACAACGCCCTCACCTCCTCACTGCAGTGCCAACTTCCATTTCCTCAAGCACAGGGTGGCTCTTCGCTCACCTGTGCCAACGTCTCCACTTGGGGAAAGAAGTCCAAACCGCTCATCTGGGCGTCCCGGGCCCACACCTGCCTTCCCAGCTCGCTCTCTGGCCCCTGTGATGCCCTGCGCTCCTACCCACCAGATGCACGGGGCATTCCTCACACGTGCCTCCTGCTTCCCCGCCCCCAGGCCAGGCAGCCTTCTCCCCTCACACCTCCGAGGCCTTTTCCAAAAAGCCGCCCACTCCCGTGGCTGTGGGCATGCTCTCCGCTGAGCTCCACAGAATGCTCGCTCACTGAAGTCTGCCAGCGACTGAGCTGGTCCTGGGGATTCGGAGGGAAGGGGGGCTCGCCCGGAGAACATTGAAGAGGGAGGAGACAAGGAAACACACTTCACGGCTGTGACGGATGCTGTGAAGTGGCACACGGGAGGAGTCATGAACTGCTGAGTGGATCTGCTGTGCTGCCGGCTCCCTGTGCAGAGTGTGTGAGGAGAGATGCAGTTAGATGCAGGCTTTCTCTTGATGCATTTGACCTTCATGTTGAAGCATGAATAGAGTTTGTAAAAACAGAAAATCTCACCGTATAAAAATTTTCTTTTACATTAAATCTAATTAATAGATGAAGTGGTGGGTGTTTAACGGATCACAACACACTGTTGTAGGACACAAGCCTTCTCCTGCTGCCAAAGCTCAGGGAGAAAACCCCTTTCCCAGCAGGCAGTGCGGCCTCAGGAAGCCCCCTGGGCTCTGACTTCACCTCCTTCCCTGTCAGCTGGTATCTTGACTTTGGAAATACACACTTGGTCCTGTCTACTTTCTCACCAGCACCGAGCGTTTTCTCCTGGGAACTAGGGAGTTTCCTTTATTTCTGGGTAAAGATGAGAAAGGATAAACAGTTGAAAATGAATATATTCTAAAATCGTTGCCTTTTCTCAGAAGAATAAAACCTAAGTTTGGGTCTTTAGTTCTCCTTTTAAGTTCCTTTTTAGATTTTATTTGCCTAACATTGTTTTCTTATTGCTCATAAAAGGATTCAAAAACTCCATTCTAGATTTTCCCAAATACTCTTTCCTCTATTCCATAACTTGGGGGAGTACATAGGATGAGATAGGTAATTGATGATATCATAACCTTGCAAAGTTACAGCCCTCTTATAAAAAGGATTTGGTGTGTGTGTGCGCGCACATAGGTGTGTATGCGTATTTGTATGCTCTTGAGTTGAGAGCCTGTGGAGCTATTGCGTTAGGTGTGTGACGGGGAAGTAAGTTCCTGTCCTTCCGCCTTAGGCAGTCCCTAGAAGCCTTTGTTTGGTGTGACGGTGGGAAACAGAATTGAGCTCGTGTCTGTCACTCCTGAGAGCTGCGTTTTTGTGGGTCAGTTTCCAGCTGGGTGATACTCGGGAGGGGAGGGCCAGCAGACCATCCCGTGGGGACGGGAAGATGCAAGAGTGTCTTTGTCCAGTGGCCCGAGGTGACGTGGTTGTGAAGGCGGACCTTAAGAGCCCGGATGATCACAACACAGAGGAGTTTGTGGTGCCCAGAGGGGTTACTGAACAGGGGTCTCCTCGAGGGGTTTGCCGGAGAAGTCTCTCGGAAAGTCATCAGTTCACATGGCAATACCCCTCTCCAAGAAAAAAACCTTAAAAGTTGAGGAGTCCTAGCTGATCAGAGCAGATTGTGGGTGACCAGGGGTTCCAGGAGTGGGGCCTCCCAGGAGCCAGCCTAGAGTGGCAGGGAGAGGCGCTCTCCCGGGAAAGGGTGGCCGAGACGCGCATCCAGGGGAGCATTCTGAAGGATGGCCTGGAGCACGAGGCCCAGGTTTGGTCTGGCATTCCTCTGCTGGCCGCCTCTCCCAGTGAATGACGGCTCCGTACTGTTTTCACTGGAGAGTGGAGCTTCCATTTCCCCTGCATTCTTTTCGCCTTCTGTAATTCTCTCCACAGAGGGCCGCAGGGGCCTTTCCGTCCTAAGAGGGTGCGTTATTACAAGTTTGCTTCTCTTAAATGGAAGTATTCGGCCCACACCTTTGTATGTGGGAGGTCTCCAGGCAACTGTGAAGGCTGCGGAGAGGTCATCAAGTGCTTTGCCGGGTCTTGTTCTCTCTCTCTAAAGGCGGCTTCTCTGTCTTGCGTGGCTCTGCCCTTTCCGTCTCTTCCGTGGCTCTGTCTTGGGCTCTCTGCCCTCCCTGGTGTCAGCCTGTGTCTCTGACCCGTATACACACTGAGACCCCAGCGCTGTGCCATGAAGTGCAGTGTGTTTGAAGGACATCCCGTCGTCCTGATTTGTCTGTGTCCCCACGGCCTGTCACAGCCTAGACTCTCCCGTCGTCATCCGTCATTCCATCATCCATCACTCCTTTCTTTCTGGGACGTGCGCACGTAGGCCGAAGGATCACCAGGTCTTGTCCTGGATTGTTGGGAGGCTTCCTGCCTTTTTCTCTTGTTCCTAAGATACCGTCTTCTGTCTTCCCACCTGCAGTTCATACTGAGGGCTCCTCTTCCTCTGCCTGCCACACTGATGTGGCTGTTTTTTCTTTATAGAATGGGAATCACTAAACCTATCCTGCAGGTTAGACATAATGAATGTAATGTACCATGTTTATCATATTGTCCGGCACAAAGTAAGTATTCAGCGAATGGTGGAATACGAGGCTTCTTACCTCCTGGAGTGGAGTATCCCTCGCTTCCCCTCGGTGTGCACACCATGGACGCGGCCAAGTGAGTAGTCAGAAACACGGCTACGGCGCCCTGAGAACCTTGGTTGGAGTCCCTAGACTTCTCAACTAGCAGTGAGCTCACAGGCAAGGCTGAGCCTTTGGATTTCTCTCTTTAAAATGGAAACAGCTACACAGGCCCATAGGGTTGTGGGGAGAGCAGAAGGAGATGACTGTGCAGAGGGCACGGTTCCTTCACAGTCCGTAGCTGTGCTGATGCGTCTGGCTTTGCACTTCCCACCCCGCATGCCCAGATCCCAGAGTGGCTGCGAGTCCTGGGTGAGGAGTTTGGGGCCGTGTGATGAGTCTCGCCCTCTTCCCTTGCAGGCTAAGCACCTCCGCCGGGATGGCTGCGGCCCTGCCGCGGACGCTGGGGGAGCTGCAGCTGTACAGGATCCTGCAGAAGGCCAACCTGCTGTCCTACTTCGACGCCTTCATCCAGCAGGGCGGCGATGACGTGCAGCAGCTCTGCGAAGCCGGAGAAGAGGAGTTCCTGGAAATCATGGCCCTCGTGGGCATGGCCAGCAAGCCCCTGCACGTCCGGAGGCTGCAGAAGGCGCTGCGGGACTGGGTCACCAACCCCGGCCTCTTCAACCAGCCGCTCACCTCCCTGCCCGTGAGCAGCATACCCATCTACAAGCTGCCGGAGGGCTCGCCCACGTGGCTGGGCATATCCTGTGCCAGCTACGACCGGGGCAGCGGCGCCCGGGAGCCGCACGTCAAGGTGCCCAAGTGCGCGGCCATCACGTGCGTGCAGAGCCCGGGGCCCGGCAAGCCCGACGGGGCGGGGAGCCTGGCGCTGCAAGGGGTCGGGGAGTCCAGACTCTGGCAGGGCCCCCACGGCACGGAGAGCGAGCACAGCCTGTCCCCCGCCGACCTGGGCTCCCCCGCGTCCCCCAAGGAGAGCAGCGAGGCCCTGGACGCCGCCGCCGCGCTCTCGGTGGCCGAGTGTGTGGAGCGCATGGCCGCCTCGCTGCCCCGGAGCGACCCGGGCGAAGTGAAGGAGCTGCTGAAAGCCAACAAGAAGCTGGCCAAGATGATCGGCCACATCTTCGAGATGAGCGACGAGGACCCCCGCAAAGAGGAGGAGATCCGCAAGTACAGCGCCATCTACGGCAGGTTTGACTCCAAGCGCAAGGACGGCAAGCACCTCACACTGCACGAGGTAAGGGGGGTGTGGGGGGGTGTTGTGCTGCTGGGAGAAGAGCCGGGGACAGCGCCCAGGGGCCCCCTGACAGCAGCGATAGGCGGGGGGTCTTCGCCAAAGAGGCCGTGTCTCCTGTGCTGGGGTGTTTCCATGTTGAGCTCAAACATGAGCTTCGGAACTACAGTGCAGGAGAACTTAGAAAAATGTCAGAATGTAAACAGTGAAAGCACCAAGTCTTTGCATTTACAAAGCAGGTTTTTTTTATCATTAAATAGGATTTAAATGTAACCATTCATTTAGAAAAACATTTTTTGTAGACATTCTTTTAGAAAAAAAAATTGTGGAAATAACCAGAACTTAAAGCAATTTTCAGCTAGCGTAGAAAGCCAGTTAGATGACTGTTGAAAGAATTATTGTAACTTGGGTTTCATTTATCTGGACTTAGGTTGTTTTGGTTTGATACTTGGCATTAAAGTCCTCGTTGTTTCCTCCCTGGCACTCTCTCTGGAACTGCTCCGCTGTGTGTGAGATGCATATGCATCTCACTTGCATTTGCTCCCTCTCTCTTGTCCACCGGGCCAACACACCGTCTTAAGATTGAGCTCAAGCATAAGCTTAACTCTGACCCGTTTGCCTTCCATCCCAGTGACCTCTCCCTTCCATGTCTGTCCCCACGTACACTTCTGTCGCAGTAACGTCAGCTCTTAGTGTGCCCATTGGGTCACTGCTCTGTCCCTCTCAGTCTATGTGGGTTTCCTGAAGGCTGAGAGAATGTCTCATTCACTTTATGTCCTCAGAACCTAACATACCCAACAAATGCTTGAAAAATAAATGCATTTTCAAAACTTTAGGAAGATATTCTATAGTTAAAATTTTAATGGCCATTTATCCTTTACAAGAAAGAAATAAGCCCTGTTTGAAAATATGTTCCGCTGGATGCAGAATTCCATGTTAGAAACATGAGATCTTTCCCCCAGTACAGACTTGTACTGTAACAATTAAAAAGAATATATACTCAGGCAAAAGTAGTCAGTTATTGCAAAGGATGTCAAGTGATTGAATCTGTAAACTTTGAGATACTTTTCTTTACATATACAAATATGGGATCATATTTTGCACACTGTCCGCCAAATTCCTCTCTTTTTAACATTTAACATGCACACACAGTACAGTTTACTATTAGATATTTTTTAAGTCAGTACACACAGAGTTACCTTATTTATGGGTTGCATGTTTTTCTATAGACTATATGCCAACATCTAAGATTATGGGGTCAAAGGATTTACAAATTTAATATTTTAGTAGATACTGCTAAATTACCTTCTAAAAGCTGCAATAGTTTACATCTTCACTATCATTATATGCAAGTGTCCATTTCTCTACACTTTTGCTAATATTGTGTTTATCATTCTATTTTAGATTAAAACAATTGTTTTCCATTACAGTTTGCATTCAGTGTTATTTTGTACCAGAGGCCCAGTGCACGAAAACTGTACTCGGGGGGTTCCCTCAGCTCAGCCTGTGCCCTCTCACAGTCCGGGAGCCCTCAGGGGATGTCCTACTGAAGGCCGCAGCCTGGCCTCCCTCTGTGGGAGGCGTTCGGGCAGGCTGGCAGGGGGGCAGTAAGGGGTAACCAGGCCAGCAGGGGGGCAGTTGGGGGCAACCAGGCCAGCAGGGGGGGCAGTGAGGGGCAACCAGGCCAGCAGGGGGGGGCAATTAGGGGCAACCAGGCTGGCAGAAGGGGGCAGTTGGGGGCAACCAGGCCGGCACGGGGGGCAGTAAGGGGTGACCAGGCCAGCAGGGGGGCAGTTGGGGGCAACCAGGGGGGGCAGTAAGGGGTGACCAGGTCAGCAGGGGGGCAGTTGGGGGCAACCAGGCTGGCAGGGGGGGCAGTTAGGGGCAATCAGGCTGGCAGGCAGGTGCCAGCAGTCCCGGATTGTGAGAGGGATGTCCGACTGCCGGTTTAGGCCCAATCCCCGGAATTAACAAAAGTACTTAATCACAGTGAACCTGTGTTTTGATCTATTTTGGGCGTATCCTTTTGCAGATGTTATGCCTTATTGTTGCCATATAATAACTGACTCTCGAGAACTTGTAAGTAGAGCTAAAGAGTACACTTAGTGTTATAACTTGGAAATACCTGGACACTTTCACTACCTGTGAACCAATAAAAGAGCCTATTAAAAGGCTATTATGGTTGTCAGTATTAGAAAACAAAGAGCATAACTTGTTGGCAATTCTATTTCATGCTTTAGTCCAGCTTTCATATAGTTTTTAAAACAGCAGATGAAACACTAAGTTCGTTAAAAGACCTGTATTTTTTATCAGAGCAGAAATATGTTAAAGAGATGACTTTAATAAACCAAATCGACCTCACATTTTTAAAAAAGAACCCACTATAACCTATTTTTAAAATACCCAAAACGAATAATTTCACACTTGGCTTTGCTAAGGGGCTGTTTGCTTCTTTAGATAAAGAGGTACAGATGGTATTTAAGTAATAAAATCGTGGTGGTTTTCCCAAAATAAGAGGACACTTAACATGAATGCTAGTAGGCTGAGATGTGGGGTGAGGGCTTTGGAAGATGTGACTTGTGTTTTTGAAACTTACACCACTAGTTACTTGCAACTCTAGTATATGAATCTGATCCAATATTATAGTTCAGGACAGATATTTATAAATCAGAATTTTTTCTCAAAGTAGTAACTATTCAAAAGCTTGGTGGAGGTTATGAAATCCTGAGGGAATTAAAAGAAAGTACTATTAATGTGCCTTTTAGATATTACGATAATTTCACATTTTTCACTTGACTATTTAAATTAAGAACGATTTTGCCCTAGCCAGTTAGGCTCAGTGGATAGAGTATCGTCCTGTGGACTGAAGGGTCCTAAGTTCAATTCTGGTCAAGGGCACGTATCTCAGGTGTAGGCTCGATCCCAGCCCTAGTTAGGGACACATTAAGGAAGCAACCAATTGATGTGTCTCTCTCACATCGATGTTTTTCTCTGTCTCTCCCCCTCTCTCTAAAAACCAATGGAAAAATATCCTTGGGTGAAGATTAACAATAAAGTAAAATAAAATAATAAAAAATAAAATAAAATTTTTGAGTTTTTCTAAATTCCTAAGATTGACAAATATTACTAGTTCGTCCTCAATTTACAAATAAGGAAACATATGATTTATTATTAATTCACTGTTGGTAGTATTTCTGAGAGGGTTTTTTCATATGAACCCTAAGGACAATATTCTTTTAATCTTTCAAGTGGATGAAAATAAGGAGGTTATCTACATGTGAAAAGATCTTTTTCCACTCCCACAATTATGGAATGAATCATTGTTATAAATACTTTTTTTTATAAGCTGAATAATCGGTGCTGTCTTAGGAACTGGACAGGTATGGCCTGGTTATAGGAGTCGGACCATGAAGGTAGTGTGAGGGGCTGAGGCTTAGAACCACTCTAATTATTGGTGTATGGCATGAGCCCAGAAGCAGTACTAGAAAGAAGTCGAGGCAGGCAGTGTTCATTCCATCCATCCAGAAACATTCAGCAGGGTACGTGGTCAGCTACATGATCAGTGTGTGTCAGATCTTAAATCCGGGGTAGAAGAAGAGGGGCAAACTACAGGCTGGGAATAGCAAGGCAGCAGAGAAGGCAGGAGCTTGTAACATTCAGAAATGTAAGTAGGTAGACAACTTGGCATGATAGAATATTTGTCAGCAGAGAGCAGCTCCCAGCCAACGGGCTCTGGAACTCAGAGATAGGAAGGGGACGAGGGGCTTGGAGATAGAATCAACGGGTACGGTGTAGATCTGGTGGAACGTCTACAGGAATTGGAGTGCCAAGCACATGATTAAGACAAGGATGAGGGTGCCAAGTTTAGGTCCGTTTCCATTGTAGTGCTGGGAAGTCAAGGCTGAGTGTCCAGAGCAGTTCAATCATCTTAGTTGTGACAGAGGAAGAATGCTGAATCTGGGAACCCCACAGACCGGACCACATTTATTAGTAAGTTATGATACTTGATTCTGAACTCCCAGCTTAGAATGGATAGATTTCAGCATCTAATTCTTAAAAACAGCTCTGGCCAGCATGGCTCAGTGGTTAGAGTGCCAGCCCACGCACCAGAGGGTCGTGGGTTCGATTCCCAGTCAAGGGCACGTACCTGGGTTTTGGGATCAATCCCTGCCCCCTGGTCAGGGAGCATGTGGGAGACAAACAGTCGATGTGTCTCTCGCACATCAATGTTTCTCTCTCTCTCTCCTTCCCTCCCTTTTACCCCTCCCCCCTCCCTTCCACTCTCTCTAAAAATCAAAGGAAAAAATATCCTTACTCCTTGAGTGAGGATTAAAAAACAAAACAAAACAAAACAAGAAATGTGAGCCATTTCCTTTTGATCGTTTATGAAAACGGAGTATAGGACTTTTAGGATAGTCTATTTCTTTTTGAGTCACTTTTAGTGAGTCACATTTTTCTAAGAATATGTTTATTCATCTAAGTTTTCAAACCCTCTAGCATAAAGTTGCTTATAATTTTTAAGACCTAATATTATTTGTACACTTAAGTATTTTCCCTCTGACCAATCATGCCAGAGATTTGTCAATTTTATTAATCTTTCCAGGCAGCTGCAAACTAGAGCCTGTGGGCCAAATCTGGCCCACGTCCTGATTTTACAGATAAACTTTTATTGGAACATAGCCATACCTATCTATATATATAAAAGCCTAAGCAACCAAAAGACCGGTCACTATGATGCGCACTGACCACCAGGAGGCAGACACTCAATGCAGGAGGTGCCCCCTGGTGGTCAGTGCGCTCCCACAGCGAGAGCGCCACTCAGCTGACCGATGGGCGCCAGAGGCAGGGCTCACAGCTGGCCAGTGCCGCTATGGCGGCGGCGTGAGCCTCTCCCAGTTGGAACTGACACAGGCGCAGCGGGGCCAGGATGAGCAGAGCAGCAGGCAGGAGCGGCAGGCGGCATTGGACTGCCGGTTTCCGCCTGATCCCCACAGGCCACGGCGAGGGACCCCACCGGTGCACGAATCTGTGCACCGGGCCTCTAGTAACAGACTATTTGGCCTATAAAGTCCAAATATTTTCTATCTGACCTTTTATCAAAAAAAAAAAAAAAAAAAAAGCTTTCCAACTTAGTCTTTTTGAAGGAGCAGCTTTTGGCTTAGTTCAGTGGTCGGCAAACCACGGCTCGCGAGCCACATGCGGCTCTTGGGCCCCTTGAGTGTGGCTCTTCCACAAAATACCACGTGCGGGTGCGCACGTACAGTGCAACTGAAACTTCGTGGCCCATGCGCAGAAGTCGGTTTTCGGCCTGGGCGAGTCTATTTGGAAGAAGTGGCGTTAGAACACTCAAGGGGCCAAAGAGCCGCGGTTTGCCGACCACTGGCTTAGTTGATAGTCTTAGTTGTGCTGTGTGTGTGTGTGTGTGTGTGTGTGTGTGTGTGTGTTTAGTTCTGTTTTCTTACAGTTTATTTTATTGTTCTTTTCTAATTTAAGTTGTATGCTTAGTTCATTAATGTCCAGCTCTTCTTCTTTTCTCAGTAAGCAATTAAGGCTCTAAATTCTTACTATTTATTGTATTAGCATTATTTGAAATTTTGATATGAGGTTATTATTTTTCCTAATGATTTCTAAGTGAGTTACATTGTAGTCAGAGAAAGTGGTTTGAATGCTGCCAACCCTGTAACTTTTGTGGAGATTTTAGTTGTGGCCCATATGTAGTGAGTGTTTTTATGTATTTCTGCAGTTGTGATAGTGGTCTGTATTTGTCTGTGTTAACAAGCTTATTAACTCTGTTATTCAGACTTTCTAGTCTTACTTTTTTTTTTTACTTGCTTGACAATAACTGAGAGTTGTGTGTTAAAGTCACCTACTGTGATTATGGAGTTGTCTATTTCTCTTTGTATTATGCAGTAACCTTATTAATCTTTAATAATGCATTTTGCTTTAAAAATTTATTTTCTTTGATATTAATATAGATACATGTGCTTTCTTTTTGTTAGTAATTGCTTGTTAGATCTTTTTTCTATCCTTTTACTTTTCAGTCATTCCTAATCCATGTCTTAGAGACATCTCTTATAAATACCAAGAGTTGGTCTTTTAAAAAAAATAATAAAAATCCAGTCTTATATTCTTCATCTTTTAACTAGAACATTTGGTTCATTTACATTTATTATAGTGACTAATATTTGAATGTATTTCCATTGAATTGTTTTGTATCTCTTCCCCTTCCCAACTCTTCATATCTCAGATAGGCCATCTGGAATAAGTTTATTTTAGCCTGAAGTGCATCATGTAGAATTTCCTTAATGAATGTCTGCTGATGGCAAACTCTGTCCTTCCCCACCCCACTAGAAATTATTTTTATTTTGCCCTGATTATTATTATTATTATTATTATTATTATTATTATTTTAATCCTCACCCCAGGACATGCTTATTGACTCTTTAGAGTGAGAGACATGGGGAGAAAGATAGAAACATCGATGTCAAAGAGCAACATAGAGTGATTGCTTTCCCAAATCCTCAACCTAGGTATGTGTCCCGAGTGGGAATTGAACCTCCACCCTCTCCGTGAAGGGACCACACTCCAGCCGAGCCACCCTGGCCAGGGCTGCCCTGATTCTTAATTGGCATTTATCCTGGGTATTCTGTATTGTCAGTTACTTTCCCTTAGTAATTGAAGATACCATTTCCTTGGCTTTGGTTTTCTTCTTTGTGTTTAGAAGTTAATGGTTATCTGACTATTGTCTGTTTCTGAAATCTTCTGTTTGCCTCTGCCCCAATATCTTCTCTCCTTCTGATTTCTCAGTTTTCCTGTTTGTTTGTTTTACTGTAGTATCCTTTAGTCATATTTTCAACTTTTGTTTCTTTAAATGAAGTCTTTAAGGGTCTGATCCTGTTATCTGTTGTTTCTCCTGGTTTTTGCTTTTGATGCTTTGGGGTTTTTGGGGGGGTGTTTTATGATTTCTGTCTATGAACTCATTTTTCTTGGAAGTGTGGGAATGCTTTGAGGCCTCGGAGGAAAATGGATTCTCCTAGAGGTTATTTGCTTTTGATTTTACCAGGCATCTGTACTCTGCACACTACAACTCTGGGACCCTTTGAAAACAAAATCACGGCCTCCGTAGTGTGAATTAGGGCTGAAATATGAGGGCTGATTTGAGGTCAGGAAACCTCAAGGGAGATCGCTCTTCTCTCCCACTCAGTAACAAGGTTCAAGACAGGTAATTTCCCCTGCCCTGTCCCTGGGGGTGCAGGTGTATTTCCAAGTCAGCCTTACATCGGGTGTATGGTGCTTAGTGATTTCAGCTTTATGGAGGAGAGGTCTGAACGCCTCACCTTTGATGGGTCCTGGGTGTTCCCTCCACACTCACTTTTCCTCTCACCACTCTTCGCTCCGCTCTCACCAGCCCCATGAGGCCGTGAAAGTTGAAGCTCAAGTTCATCTGGTTTAGTAACTGTCCCTAATGTACTCCTTTGAGATACTGTCTTCATTCATTTTGACCTGAATCGTCCTTACTGCCTCACCCTCTGTCTTATCCAGAAACGTTAGTTACCTGGGGGAGGGCCAGTCTGGTACCCAGCTCTCCGTGTGCTGGAGTCCACGGTCTTGATGGCCGTTGAGCCTCCCTGTCACCCAGCATTCACCCGGCATTTTATGCTGACGACACTGAACCCAAAGTCACAATCATTTGATTGTTAAAGGTTATAATTTTAACTCCCAGCAAAGAGAGTTTTTAAGTCTGGTTACGATAGAGAGCTAAGTTTAAGAAAAATTTTACATGAAGTTATGAATGGAATTTTGGTATTTTTATCCACGGAAAGAGGAAGTGGAGGAGTAAGTAAAACAATTAGGGAGAATATCTTATTTCATACTTTAACAAAATTAGAAACTTAGAATTTTAAAAAAAATTAGCATTGTGATCCAGTCTGCGACTACTGTTTGGGAGTATTTGTGTCATTTTTAAAAAATAGAATCGTTGTTGATTTAATTATTAGTGCCTGGGAGCATGTAATGTATAAAACATTGACAGAAAATATATTTTTGATGGGGAAGTTTGATGATCATTACTACAACTTGGATTGAGCTGTAGTTAGTTCTCTAGCCTCAGTTTTTTACCAGAAAACTCCCTGAGGGCCTAGAAAGTTCAGTGTACCTTTTTGGTTTATTGGAGCCAGAATTCAGTAACAAAGAATGTTGTGTTTGTTTTTCTTAGTTCCTGGTAGGATGATGGAAGGAATGCTAGAACATGGTTTTCGGTTTATATTGAAAAGTGATTTTCCCTGGTTGTGCATACTCATTTACCTCCTGTTGGTACCTTAACTTTGGAGGTGGCGATATGGCCCTGTCGGGCCCTGAGGAAACTGAGGCTCTGAGTTTTTACATGTTCAAACCCTAGCTGGTGAGGGACGGAGCAGAACTTCCCTCAGGCCTGTCTGCCTGCAAATCCTCTTCTCTTTTTGCCCCCAATCATGCCTTGAATGAGTATATTTCTTGGTTTTAAAATAAGTCTAATATTAACCCTTTGCAATTCCCTACATCTATTTAAATTGACAAATTATGTGAAAACCATTTTTCTAGCTTATAAAACAATGACAGGTTTTGAGTTTTGGATACCATTTGCTATTTTAAATGTTACTACAGGGTGTTTGGTCAACTAGTAACTCTTATGGGCAATGTTTAACTCTTGGGTGGAAGAACAGAATTAGGTGCCTCAGTGGCTCGAAGACCTTGCTTTCCCGTTGTAGTCCTAATTGTGATAACTATTCTAAGTGATTTGGTAGATATTTAACTAAAATCATTTAATTTTTATTCCTTCAGGAATTTTTATGTCAGTTCATTGAGAAAATACCTTCTAGACTATGTGCACGCACTTTCAGTTAGGGGAATATTATCACCTTATCACACAGTCAGATCCCCTGGTTTTTCGTAAGAAAAATGAGCTGCAGGACATCTTTTACTTCCTATTTTGATTTTGCTTGTTTTCCATAAACACTCACACCTGACCAAAAATAAATAAAGACGTAAACATGTAAACCTACGGCGACTATTGATTACTTTGAGTTCTGAGAGATGATAGATGCTTGATTTTCTTTGGAAATTAGGCATTAGGGCTCATTAGGAATAAAGACCTTCATGATTTTTTATAAATTCTGATTTCATTATATAATGATATGACATGCTTATAGTCTATTCTTGAGTGAAATGTTTTATATGTCGATTTGTAACTGAAATACAAATGTTTCTAATTTTAAAAACTGTGTTGATATGCAGCTCACGGTTAACGAAGCGGCTGCTCAGCTCTGTGTGAAGGATAATGCCCTCCTGACAAGAAGGGACGAACTTTTCGCGCTGGCGAGGCAGATTTCCCGAGAAGTCACCTATAAATACACTTACAGAACCACCAAGTAAGTTGAACTCGCTGGCAGCACTTTTGCACTGTTAGAGAGAAGTAGAGCCTGAAATGCCAACCAGTGGATAGTACATAAATGAGCATTTCCGAAACAGTGTGATTATAGTTCTGTAGAATTAAGTAGTAAAGTGTCTTTTCACAACATGGCCAGCCCGGCTGGCGTGGCTCAGTGGCTGAGTGTCAGCCTTCGAACCAGGAGGTCACGGTTCGATTCCCGGTCAGGGCACAGGCCTGGGTTGCAGGCTCGATCCCCAGTGTGGGGCTGCAGGAGGCAGCCGATCAATGATTTTCTCTCATCGTTGTTGTTTCTATCTCTGTCTCCCTCTCTCTTCCTCTCTGAAATCAATAAAAACATTAAAACAAAACAAAACAAAAAACACTGCCAGTGTTTTTTGTTGTTTTGTTTAATTCTTTAAGAACAGTAGTTCCCTAGCACCACGACATTGTCCTGGTGGGTTTTAGGCATTCTCTCATGCAGATGTTGGGTTGTGAGTGTGATGATGGGGCTGAGTCAGTCAGCATGTACAGACGGATTTGTACACCACTCACTATATGACATTGAACTCAGAGGAAGAAGCAGATTAGTTCCTCTTGCAAGGTGTTTGAGACTAGCTGACTAAGTAAAAAGAATCCATTGACCAGGATTTAAGGGAAACTGGAAGATGCTTTTATTACTAGCAAGTGGAATATGGAAGATGTGCTTGGAAAAAACAACAACTAATGTTAAAAAACAATGATGGTTCTCAAATGTAATGTAAGCGCTCCTCACTGAGCTCTAAGCACTGTCTGTGGGTGTCGTACCCCTCGACTTTGCCCCCTTGGTTCCCCTGGTCCCTGGTTCCCAGGCCCATCCTCGGTGCATGCCCCTGCTGCTCTGCGTGCGTGCAGATGGCCACCCACGTGCCGGTGACGGAGCCTGTGCTGAAAAGCCACATCCTCAGCACCTGCCCGGCCCCGATAAATCTCAGTCTCTGGGGATGCAGCCTTGGAATTCAAACGACACGCCTCCCAGTTTGAAAACCCCCTCCCAGGCATTGTCGTCGCCATTGCTTTTCCTGACTCAGAGCGTTTCCCGCCAGTGGAGCTCACATGTTTACAGGGACAACAACTGAAATTATGCAGACTAAATGAGCAGGGTGAGAATATACAGCAATATTGTAGGGTTACTTACAAGGTTGTTTTTTTTTTTTTGGAGTTGGCTAATCAAGAGCTGACTTAGTGATTTTTTAATTTTCTTTACTGTATTATACAAAATTTCCCTTCTGATTGATTTAAACAGTTTTCTCTAATCAAAGTAATGCGTGTCCATGATGAAGAAGTCATATAGTGCACAAGGTTTACAGTGAAACTCAGCAGTTCTCCTGCTCACCCCTTTCTCGAGTTCCCCTTCTTAATATGGCTCCTAGAGGCAACTACTTTCAACAGTGTTTAGCTGTTTCATTTGTAGTATTTGTATTTCTTTTTTAAGTTAAGTATATTTCAAAATACATAACACTTCTACATAATTTAGAAGACAAAAGTATGTAAATAGGTAATACAAAAAAGTTGCACTCCCATTCCTGTCTCATTTTACCTTGTTTTTCTCCTCAATGTAGATAGCTTTTTTAAAAAATATATATATATTTTCTTGATATTTTACAGAGAGGAAGGGAGAGGGATAGAGAGTTAGAAACATCGATGAGAGAGAAACATCAACCAACTGCCTCCTGCACACTCCCTACTGGGGATGTGCCCGCAACCAATGTACATGCCTTTGACCGGAATTGAACCTGGGACCTTTCAGTCCGCAGACTGACGCTCTATCCACTGAGTCAAACCAGTTTCGGCTGTAGATAGCTTTTTAAATGTTTTTTTATATCCTTGCAGTGTTTGTTTATGTAAATGCAAAAAAATATAAATATAGTTTCTCATTTTCATCTTTTAAAAAAAACACACACAATAGGTAGCATGTGTCTACATTATTCTGTATTCTGCTCTTATTTTAACACTAGAGGCCCCTGGGGTCCCTCGGCCTGGCCTGCGGGATCGGGCCGAAACCGGCTCTCCGACATCCCCTGAGGGGTCCCGGATTGCGAGAGGGCGCAGGCCTGGCCGAGGTGCACAATCAGGGAAGCGAGGGAGGGACAGCAGGAGGGCTCCAGGGTGTGTCTGGCCCATCTCGCTCTGTCTAAATCTTCTGGACCCCAGCAGCAAGCTAATCTTCTGGTCGGAGCGTCTGCCCCCTGGTGGTCAGTGCACATCATAGCGAGCGGTTGAATGGCCTTAGCATATCATTAGCATATTACACTTTGATTGGTTGAACAGACAACCGGGCACTTAGCATATTAGGCTTTTATTATATAGGATGTCTTGGAGATCTTTCTGTATACATATTAGTACATATACATCTTCCTCATTATTTTTTACATTGATGTATCATGATTCATTTACCCAGTCCCCTATTGACGGATACTTTAGTTGTTTCTAGTCTTTTTCATTATAAATAACACCTCAGTAAATAACATTATGCATATCTTATTTTATATATTCTGCAGTTTACGTTTTTGACATTTTAACATCTTTTATATCAGGAGTGGGGAACCTAATTTCTGCCCACGGCCATTTGGATATTTATAACATCACTAGCGTTCCCGTTGCAGGAAAAATCCTGCAATAGGATTTCCTGCTGCACTCTACCCCACCTCCGCTCCTCCCTTGCTGCCCGCCTCGCCTTCTCCTCCAGCCCGCCCCTGTTTCCCTTCGCCCACGGCCCTGACTTCGCTCCTCCCTTCTCCTCCCCCCGCCCCCCTGGCTTGCTTGCTTCTTCGAAGCTTTACTCCCTTTTGCAGCTCTTGGCTTCTTTCGACACTGTCTTGATATGCAAATTAGCCGCCATCTTTGTTGGGGTAATTTGCATACTCGTCCTGATTGGTTGGTGGGCGTGGCTTGGTTGGTGGGCGTGGCTTGTGTGTAGCGAAGGTGCGGTCAATTTGCATATTTGTCTATTATTAGATTAGATTTGCGGGCCATACAAAATTATCAACTTAAAAATTAGCCTGCTAGTTTTGGTCAGACATTTAATTAACTCACCCCAATGCCTTGGCAGGGCCAGGCCAAATGATTTCTTGTGCCTCATACGGCCTGCGGGCCAGATGTGCCCCACCCCTGTTTTACATGAAAGTATAACAGAATTGATGGCTCACCATAGTTTAAGTGGCAGTCGTAGCTCATGTATGTGGAGGGCCTCTGAGGGCTAGGTCCCAGCAGAGGGATCTCTAGGTCAAGGGAAGTGCATTGTTGTGTCGGTACCGATAGAAAGCTTTTTAATCTCATGTAGCTTCAAGTATTCATCTTAAATGGCCATTGTTGTCCTTTTGTCCTAAATTGTTTCTACTGACCCATAAAGGGATATTATGGAATACAATCCTCAGGTTTTTTTTTTCCTTTTTCATTATGTGATAATCATTACATACTTATTGAGTACTTTCTGTGTGGGGAATTCTAAGTGGTGGTCTTTAAAAATGTATAATACAGTTGCATCTGCATATTTCAGTGTTAATTTAGAAATGAAAAATCTAGTTTTCCTCATTTCAGTGTTCGTTATACATGTCTTATTTTTGGTGTCAGGTTTCAGGATTATATGTTTTGGTGGAAGTTTATAGATTAAGATGTCTCTAGAATAAAATTTCTTCTCAAGTTTTTCTCTCTCCCCCATTCCCCTCAGGTCAAAATGTGGAGAACGAGATGAATTATCCCCGAAGAGAATTAAAGTGGAGGTATGATTATGTTATTTTTTTTTATGTTAATAATGTTTGCTTTAGTAGTTTAAAGTAAAAAAAAAAAAGAATGGTCCCATAAACTAGTGAAAAATGTGAAATATAGTATCTTAAAAGCAATATATAATTTTTTGCTTTGACGTATCTATGGTCATTTGAATTAGGATCCTAAGGAAGCTCTTAGAAGGAAACAACAATGATAAGATTGATGTCCAGTTGGTTTATCAAAGGTTGATTTGTAAATAGGTGTTTTTTACAGATTTTAAAGTCTACAGGTTAAACTATTTCTTTTTTAATCTTATTTACAGCATAAGTCACCTTATTAAGTATTTTTGAAGGAGCTAAGATTTCATTTCTTTACATTAACTATAGAGGGAAATGACAATTTAGTAGGTGCAAATTATAGAGACCTGACTGTAATTAAAGCCTCTTTTAGGGGACGTGTGTGAGGCTGTCCTTCTGATTTTGGACCTGCCAGTGGGAAGGTGGGTGGTGAGCAAGAAAAATGTGCTTCTCTTCGAGCTCTCAGACTCTCAGACGGTCTCAGAGCTCTTGTTCCTTAATTTGGATCAAATGCAGTAGTTCCCCCGCTCCCCAGCCATGCTTTCACTTTCCATGGTTTCAGTTACCTGTGGTCTCAGTTTCCCACCGCCAGCTGCAGTCCAGAAATATTAAGTGGGAAATCCCAGAAATAACAGTTCACAAGTGTTAAATCCCGCACCATGCTGAGGAGTGGCCGAGATGTCGCTCTTTCCCGCCTGAGGGTGAAACGTCCCTTTGTCCAGAGCACCCGTGCTGTGTGTCCCTCTGCCCATTAGTCACTAGGCCGCATCGCGGTGCTTCTGTGCAAGGAGCCCGTACTGGACTTAATACTGAACGCTGAGGGCAAGAGTAGTGAGGCTGGCAGTTCAGACACGCCAAAGAGAAGCAGTAAAAAAAAGGCTTCCCTTCAGTGAAAAGGCGAAAGTTCTCAACTTCATAGGAAAGAAAAAAAATCCTATGCTGATGTTGCTAAGATCTACAGTAAGAACAAATAGTTTTACCTGTGAAATTGTGGGTAGGAAAAAGAAATTCGTGTTAATTTTGCTCTTGAACCTTAAGCGGCAAACGTTATGGCCACAGTGCGAGATAAGTGCTTAGATAAGATGGAAAAGGCATTAAGCTTGTGGGCGGAAGACAGGAGCAGAAACTGTGTTTCAGCTGAGGGCAGTGTGTTGCAGCAGAAAGCGCCGAGCCAACACGAAGACTCAGTAAGGGGTCTCCTGAAGTGACGGCACCAGCCTTTACTGCAAGTAAGGGGTGGTCACACGGATTGCGGGCTAGGTTAGGCTGAAAAATACACAAATGACGGGAAGGAGAGGGAGGAGAGGGAGACCACACTCACATAACCGTTACTACAGGTACTGTTATACTTGTTCTTCTTTCTTAGTAGTTACTGTTCATCTCTCACTGTCCTGATTTATAAATTAGACTTGATAATGGGTACGTATGTGTAGGGAAACACAGCACGCAGGATCCGGCGCTATCTGCTCGCAGGCACCCGCTGGGGTCTCGGGATGTGTTCCCTGTGAACAGGGCGGGGCTGCTGTGCTTCCTTAGGTCCAGCCGGTGGCAGAGGAGTATTTTGAAGTCCAGTGGCACCTTCCTTGTTTTCTTGGGTAGGAGATAGGGTTCGGTGCTCGGAGCCACCCATTATTGAATTTCAAGTTAAAGTAAATAAGCTGTGTTTGACCACCCTAAGTATCTACCATCAAGTTATCCTTACTGAGCATCTGTTTGTATTGGAACAGTCCTTCGTTTATACCAAAGCCACGGTCACCCTTTACAAACACAAATCCTTCTGTGCGCACATCTCTCCAGTGGCTGTCTACTACACCTCGAATAAAATCTACCCGTTTCCCTGAGGCATCTAAAACCCTACATGATCTGCCTCTGACTGGCGTCCCTGACCTCATCTGCTACCACAGCCCTTTTTGTGTCCCAGCTACATGGACCAATTTTCTGTTCCTGGAACATGCCAGACTCATGTGTGCCTCGGCATCAGCTATCTCTACCTAGATCTCAAGATAGGCACTTGGTTTCTCTGACTCCACTGCCTCCCTTTCTAAAAGGAACACCCTTACCCCAAAGTCACATAGGCTCGTTCTCATGGTTTGTTTAATTTGTTTTCCTACCACCTCCCAGTATCTGGAACTAGTATATATTTGTTTTAAATTTATTACCAGTCTGCACCATTAAATGTGAATAGAGCTTTTATCTATCTATCCAGTATATCTTAGTACTGAATTTAGAACAGTGACTTACACTTGACAGGCACTTAATAAAAGATGAAGTAGCTATGGATAAGCATCTTTGACTTCTAAAGTCACCAATGATAAGAGCACACCATCCACCTGCTGCCTCTGTGAGGATCGAGCCTGCCTTCAGGCCTGCGCCCTGACCAGGAACCCATCGGCAGCCTTTTGGTGCCCGGGACGGTGCTCAACCAGCCGAGCCACACGTGCCAGAGCTGAGCTTCCTTTTAGTAGCTTGGAGTATTGGGTATAGCAGTAGATGTGGCCCTTCTGTTCCTTTAAAAATATTCCCCTAGAGATGAGGGAATTAGAGTTCTGTATGGTTGGTCGATTGATTTACTGCACGAAGCTCTTTGAATAGTTTTGAATTTAGAATTAAGGCAATCAGCCCGGCCAGCATGGCTCAGTGGTTGAGCATCGACCTATGAACCAGGAGGTTATGGTTCGATTCTGCTCAGGGCACATGCCCGGGTTGTGGACTACATCCCCAGTGTGGGGCATGCAGGAGGCAGCTGATCAATGATTCTCTCTCATCATTGATTTTTCTTTTTTTCTCTCTCTTCCTCTCTGAAATCAATAAAAATATATTTTAGAATTAAGATAATCAGTGTTTCCTTTACTGTGAATGATAGCCCTAACCTTTCTAAATAAAACATGTGACTAATCAGCCCCAAGCTCCCTTAAATGCTCTTACAGACACTAAACTCTTGATTTTGTTTCCTAGAAGTAAATAAGGACTTTAGCTTTGAATTTAGGACAGTAGTTTACTTTTTTTGTTGTTTTTTTATTATTAAATATATTTTTATTGATTTCATAGAGGAAGGGAGAAGGAAAGAGAGATAGAAACATCAATGATGAGAGAGAATCATTGCTTGGCTGCCTCCCGCATGCCCCCAACTGGGGATCGAGCCCCCAACTTGGGCATGTGCCCTTGGACCCTTCAGTCTGCAGGTGTGACGACGCTCTATCCACTGAGTCAAACTGGCTAGGGCTATTGGTTTGTTTTTTTGGTTTTTTTTCTACTTAGTTTTTTAAAAGCACTCATGTATTGTAGGATATCAATATCTCTTCATTGCACGTGTGTGTTGTATATATGTGTGTATACCTACATGCACATATAGTGTTATCTAGAGGCCTGGTGCACAAATGTGTGCACCAGTGGGGTCCCTCAGCCTGGCCTGCGGGATTGGGCCGAAATTGGCTCTCCGACATCCCCTAAAGGGTCCCAGATTGCGAGAGGGTGCAGGCCAGGCCAAGGGACCCCACCGATGCACGTTCAGGGTCAGGGAGGGATGCGGAAGGTTGGCCGGCCGGGGAGGGACTGCGGGAGGGCTCCAGGGCGTGTCTGGCCCATCTCACTCAGTTTCGATTAGCTGGACCCCAGCGGCAAGCTAACCTACCAGTTGGAGCATCTGCCTCCTGGTGGTCAGTGCACGTCATAGCAAGCTGTTGAGCAGCCTTAGCATATCATTAGCATATTATGCTTTGATTGGTTGGAGGACTGGACACTTAGCATATTTTAACATATAGGATTCTTTATAAAATATACAATGTTGGCATAAGTCGTTGCCTACATTTTTCTGTGTACTCTAAGTCAAATTAGAGGTGCTAGAACTGTTCATTTGGTTTGGGAAGCTGAGGCTGAAGTAGTAGTGTGGGCTTTATAGGGTCACTATTACTCCCCTAAGACTTTTCCACGTATTAGTGCTTTGTTTGTATCTCACTTTTGTGTGGCTGCTGAGGAGGGGGGAATTTCTGGCATGAGAAGAGATTAGGGAAAGTTCTATTGAGGCAATATCATTTGAGCTGGGCTTAGAAAGAAGGGTAGGATTTCAGAGGGAAGGAATGTGGGTTGGAGGTGGAGGGGCATTACAAAGATAGACTAACTTGGGCAAAGACAGAGAGGTAAGAAAACACTGTGAGTGTTTAGAGAACATTGAGACCAGTTTGTCCAGAATATATGACTGACACAAAGGACTTTGTAAGTAAAACTAGATTTTAGAATTCTTTAACATACTTGTTAATCTTGTTTTATTTGAATATTTCTTTTGGGATTCTTAGCTTCCTGGTTCTCTATTTAACAAAAGTAATAAAAAGATAAGCTTAGCTTGTTGTAAAATACAACAGAGTCCTAATTACTGGGCCCAAATTAATGAGAATTTTTTTTGTCTTCCTTTTCGTCTTTATTTTTCCAAAGTCCTTGACAATGACGAATGAGCATACATGCCAAGTTGCTGACTTTTTTTCATTTTAAAATTATAATGTTTACAGTGAACAAAAAGAAATGTAATGTGCAGTCGATAAAATAGAAATGACATCATAACAGACACGTAAGGGGAAGGAAACATTTTCTCCCATGCTGTTAGCACATTGCGGTGCACCAGGGAGCTAAACCGGTGCTGTGCTCCGGCTCAGTCAGATGTGTTCTTGCTGCCGAATGCTTTCTGTTCCTGATCGCTGCGTGAGGGGTGGAGTGGAATGAAGTTTTTAAATCCTTGCCTGGTTTTTCTCATTATGTGATGGGTTGCTCCCCTTAAGGATCGTTAGCTGTTATTTGGTTGTTACTGTTGGTGGTGTTGACGATCGGTGTGCGTGTTGTGTTGGAGTGTAATTGTTAGGAGGCATGCGGAGACCCGGAGGAAGACTGACTTGGAGTGAGGCCTCTGAGGAAGGCTCTTCCTCCTCCCTGCACTCCCTCCTCCCTGCATGCTTCCTCCTCCATGCTTCTCCTGCCCAGGCTACCAGCACAGCTGTCCACCTGGGGCGACCGCCCTGTGTGCAACCAGCGGACATGAACATGGGTCAGAGACCCCAGGTCTAGCTCTGGGGCCCTGGTGAAATAGCTACTTGTTATTGAATCTGTTACGTGCCTGTCCCTCTAGGCATTTGAAAGTCATTGTCACAAGCCTTCTTGTCTACCCTCTACGGAGGCTTTATGTTTCCACTTTACAGCCCGGGAGAGGCCCAGAAAGGCTCAGGAACTTGCCAAGTTGCCACATGGCTGCCTGGTGGCAGAGCCGGGCCTTCAGATCTAGGCCTGACTCCTACACTTCAGAGCAGTGGCCATTCACTTCGGTGTGAAAAACACTATTGGAATTATGCTTCCCACGAGTGCGCCACGAAGCGCAGAGTGCGCAGAGGAGAGCGGCAGTTACCGTTTTCTTACCCAAGGAAGCTTATTCGGGAAACAATGGCAGGGTTTGAGGAGAAAACTTAATATAAATTTCAGCACAAGTAATATAAACTTAGCATAAATTATAAAAACTTAACAATATAAATGTAAGGCATTACCACTTGACACACTAATTGTTTTGAGTGAGGAAAACCTGTGTTGGGAAGATAAATAGTAAATAAAAAATGAGCTGGATTTGTTTCTGTCGTACCTATGACAGGAAGGATTTAAGACAGCTTGACAACTAGTAAAGGAGATGAAAACTCAAGAGGCAAAGGCCCTGCCACTCTGGTCTCCACCTCGTTTTTTTGAAACATTCGTTAAAGGTGGACTCAGCTGCTAACCTTTTTCATAAAGAACATGTTGCATCCCATGAACAGACCCTGTCATTGCCTCCAGTGTTACAAGTGATAGCTTAGGAGGAGGGAAGAAGATGGAAAAGCCAGCTCAGGACCGGCGTGGTAGCTGACTACATGGGCTGTTACTGTTCAGATCTCATCTGTGAGTTCTGTTGTTTCACTGAAATTGCTGGAGACGAGGCAGAGAGATGGGAGGTGACCGCATTCTTGATCCTGTGTGGGCTGGGAGTGCAGAGCCATCAGAGATAAGTGGATGAAAGAAATGAAGTTTGTTAATCGAGGCCAGAAAGTCAGAGACTTGGGGCTTAAAGAAGAAAGACTCAGAGGAAACATCTGCCAGCAGCTCCCGTGGGTGGGGTGGGGGAGGGAGGGAGCCGAGGGAGGGAAAGAGGATCGGAACCCACCTACGCTGTTACTAAGCTTGTTGAAGAGGAAGCTGGTCTAATTTGATGTCGATTCTTCCCCTCTGGATCAGAAAACAGAAGCCTTACAATCTGCTATTCATATAGAAAGTGTGAGTAGAAAAAAGGAAAACGCACGTGTGAGGCTGAGAACATCTGCTGGAGCGAGTCAGAGGCGGCTCGGCAGTAACTTGAAGGCAGCTTGCTCGTGCTCAGTGGGGAGGTGGAGGGGTGGGGGTGAGAGTAGTGAGGTCACACACAGCATCCCACCCTGCATGTCCTGTTTTCTCAGTGCTCAGACGCAGAGGGAGCGCTGTGGTTCACGGCAGCAGCCAAGAACAGGACCTGAAGATAAATGGCTCCTAGCATGGTACTCTGGTTTCCTGGGACAAAGCTTGAGAGACATAACAGAAGTCCTGCCCCACACAGAATGCGAAGAGCCCGCTTCTTGGGCCTGGTCTCCCTTCCATTTCTGAGTCATTCCTGTCGGGTCCCTGGGACCGCCTTCGTATGCCATGAGTGACAGCTCCTCCACCCTGTGGTTTCCCACCACAGTGCACGGCCTGCCTGCCCGAGGCTGTGGGAGACCACCAGAAGGCCCGACTGCTGGGCTCAGGTGTTACTCATCTTTATTTTCATGAGGAAACGAAGGTTCAGGAAGGTTAAGGCACTCATTCTGGGTCACAGAGCTACTAAGGGGTGGACCTGGAACATGGACCCAGGTCCTTCTAATTCCAAAGCGCCATGGCCTGGCGGGGAAGGCACAGGAGAAATCACATGCGACCTGGAAGAATCCTTCAGAAACTCAGGTGGAGACTATTGGGTAGCACCTTAAAGAAAACTTACTTTGGATGTTTACCACGTTACATTTAACAAAATAAATTCCTGATGGGTTGGAGAGTTAAATAAACACACACACACACAACACACACAACACAACAACAAACAAACAAAAAACAAAATAAAGGCTTAGAAAAACTAGAGGGTAGATTTGAATATTTATCAAATCTCTAAAGCAGAATGCTTTTCTAAACTTTATAGCAATAGAAGAAATCACAAAATAAAACACAATTATATGCAACTACAGTATATAAAATTTAAATTTTTGAATATCAAAACAAAAATATAAATTGGCAAAAACTGAGAAAGCAACACCACCCAGTGCTGGCCAGAACTGTCATATATTCTTACTAGAGGCCCGATGCACGGAATTCGTGCAAGAGGAGGCCTTCCTTCCCCCAGCTGCCGGCACCGGCTTCCCTCCGGACCCGGGACCGGGGCTTCCCTCTGGCCGCTGGCAGGCACCCGGACCAGGGCTTCCCCCCCTGCCCACCCGCCACAGCCCGCCGGTCCATGGCAGCTTGTCTCAGCCCTCACAGCCCTGGCTTCGTCCAGGAGGTCATCCGGAAGGATGTCCAGAAGGTTGTTTGGCTGTCCGGTCTAATTAGCATATTATGCTTTTATTATTATAGATTATTATAGATGATATGGCAACCAGTTAAAGGCCCCTGTAGAAAGTATGTGGAAAACATAAAAATGCTCATCTCTGCAGTAATTCCACTTCTGGGAATCTCTGAACTATGTGAAATGCTATTTCCATGGGAAGATTTTTGCAGTGTTTTCAAACCAAAAATAAGGAAAATAATCTAAATGTCCAATATGGGGATAGTGGTTAAGTAAGCAAGTCGCTAGATGAAATGTTATATGAAGAGTTATATAACCATTATTATCATTGATCATGAATTCTGCCTTCCAATGTAAAATGATGTGGATGTATAAATCTTTTTATCTTTTTCATATGCTTTTATTGAAGTTACAACTCTAGAATTAAGGTAGTTGTACCACACAAGACTGAAATGAAACATTGTACATTGAAATCTTAAGATGATTGTCTTTGCTTTATTTTCTGAGCTTTAGATCTTATGTTTATTTACTTACAAATTCTAAGTAAAAAAGGACTCATTCTTCGATCTACAGGATGGGTTTCCAGATTTCCAGGACTCTGTGCAAACCCTCTTCCAGCAGGCTAAAGCTAAGAGCGAAGAACTCGCTGCTCTCGGCTCCCAGGTAACATAAGCCACCAGTTCACAGCTCATAAGAATAGCTGTAGGTTGAAACGTAAGCGGCTGCTTCAACTGGCTCCAGTTTTAAGCATCCAAGGACTGAATTAATTTCTGGTTCTTAAAATGTCATCCGATCACAGCTGTGTCAACAAGATAGCAATAACAACTTGGTTTGCTCTGGGTTATGAGCAGAATCTTTTTGAGCAGAATCCGATACAGTGATACTTACTTATTCTTCGTAGTTTTGTAGGAAGTAAAATAGATTCTCTACCTAAGAAAACCCAAAGGAAGTGATTTGGTACCAGTAAAACAGCCATGCTGACCATGTCTGTGTGAAATACAGCTCTGAGATAAAACAGTACTAGTTTTCAATAAAATATTAATAGTCGACTTTGTAGCTTTTGTTAAGTCATTTCAATTAATGTGTAATAAAAGTTGTTAAATTAATATGCAGCTTCAGGTACTTTTGCTATTATTTCATTATGTACACGGAAGTTAACATTTTAAAACGTCATTTCTGCAGACAGCACCTTTTGGAAAGTACTGTAAGTTTTATTCCTGCTAATCTTCTCCCCAGTGACTGCTTCTGGTTAGATTCAGTGGTACCAAGTTTTGTTTTTCATGTTGAGGATGAAAAATACATTTCCCACTCAGAATTCTTATTGAAATTTTATCAGTTAATTAGTAACAAGTTCAAATGAATTGAAGTTATGATTTCCTTTGATCTGATTTATGAGCATTCAGAAAAATAGTAAAAACTTGTATCCTATTCTATGAATTGATATATTTCACCTATTGATTTTTACCATTGTGAATCAGGATTGTTTGTAAATGATTTTATACAGCAGTTTCCTTATGTTACTCTTTTAGATAGCATGGTAATGATTCATGTCTATAATTTTTAGCACTTTTTTATTGATTTCATATAGGAAGGAGAAAGAGAGAGAGAGAGAAAGAAACACCAATGATGAGAGAGAATCATTGATCAGCTGCCTCCTGCAGGCCCCCTACTGGGGATCAAGCCCAAAACCCAGGCAGGTGCCCTGACTGGGAATTGAACCGTGACCTCCTAGTTCAGTGATGGGCAACCTTTTGAGCTTGGTGTGTCAGACTTCGCCAAAAAACTGAGCATAACTCGGGTAGTGTGTCACTTTGAGGAAAAAACATTATTTCGCAAATGTTTCATCCTCAGGAGCAGCAAATGTTTCATCCTCGGCATGCGGCCGCCTTAGCGGCCGCGTGTCATCAGAAATGGCTACGCGTGTCAGTGCTGACACGCATGTCATAGGTTCGCCATCACTGTCCTAGTTCATGGGTTGATGCTCAACCACTGAGCAACACTGGCCTGGCTCAAGTCTATATTTTGACTATTACTCTTTAGCAAAATATCATCAATACACTGTTCTGAATATCACATATATGTAATTCTACAAAGAGGAGGAACTTATAAAACACACACAGAGATAACCTTATATTTTAGCCAACTAATTGTGAATTTGAAAACATGTCTTTATGATTGGTTGGAAAATACTGCCATTTCATTCCATGACAAAGGTGAAGATCCTCGTTGGCACTGATGTTTTTCTGCATAATCCGCATTGTTTAATTTTAGGGAAAGTGTCTTCTTTTTCTAGACAGCCATTTTACACTTTCTCCCCCAAAATACTGTCATCATACCAGAGTCTGTAGCGCCAGATCCTAAAATAAAAATGCCGAGATTTCACCCGTTAGAAGCAGCTTCTAGCCTAGCAGACACTGCTGCTGCACTGAGGTTCCTCTCTCAAAAGCCCTTCCAGAGGACTCGGCACCTGGGAAAACAGCGCTGAGGTTCCTTTGCTTTTGAGCTGAACTGGAATTCTCTCTGTTGGATTGAGCAAGAAGGTTTTCTTCTTTTGCATACTTATGGAACATGTATGCCACATGAAGTGTGAACTAGTTTTAATGAATTCTAAATATATCTGCGGGAGTCTGAAGTTGGCATCTTCAGACCATTAAAAAAACCTAGAATGTTTTGGTTACTGATTTTATTTCTGCTTTCTTACTAGCAGCCTGAGAAGGGAGTGACGAAGCAGATGGAGTTCCTGTGCACCCAGGCCGGCTGCGAGCGGCTGCAGCAGGCCGAGCGGCGGCTGTCCACGGGGCTGTACCGGCAGAGCTCAGAGGAGCACAGCCCCAACGGCCTGGCCTCCGACAGCTCCGACGGACAAGGTGCTCGCTTAGCCCGGCCACGCCTTCAGATCCTGCTGGTGGTGCACTTCAAAGACACACAAAACCTCGCTGGTTTTTAAGTCTTGATATTTTTAAGAGATCATCTTACAGATTCTCTGCCAAAATTAATTTACAAATTGTCCCTTTTTCAAAAAGGGAAGGAATTCACTCTGCAAATTTAATTTTTAAAGTTGTGTGGTGTTTTTTTTAACCTTATCATCCCTAAATAACAGCTGCACGTAGAGCTGATCTGTATTTTGTGAAGGGTGGTGGGAATGGGAGATGTGACTAGTGCAGTGTTCTGGGTACCCACAGGGGGATTGGCTTCAGGTCCCCCTGCAGATACCAAAGTCTGGATGCTCAGGTCCCTTAGATAAAAGTGTGGTATCTATATATATAAAAGCCTAAGCGCCCGTTATGACTGAACGACTGGTCACTACGATGCGCACTGACCACCAGGCACAGGCGCTCAACACAGGAGCTGCCCCCTGGTGGTCGTTGCGCTCTCACAGTGGGAGCGCCACTCAGCCAGAAGCCAGGCTCATGGCTGGCGAGCACAGCAACGGTGGGGGAGCCTCTCCCGCCTCCGGGGCAGTGCTAAGGATCAGCGAGCCGAGCGGTAAGGAGCAAGCAGGCAGTGGTAAGAAGTGAGGGGTCCCGG
The DNA here is from genome assembly GCF_027574615.1 of Eptesicus fuscus. Classification (NCBI taxonomy): domain Eukaryota; kingdom Metazoa; phylum Chordata; class Mammalia; order Chiroptera; family Vespertilionidae; genus Eptesicus; species Eptesicus fuscus. The sequence goes on along the minus strand of NC_072483.1, from coordinate 91,267,258 downwards.
ATTGTGAGAGGCATGTGCAACTGCCAGATGTCCAACTGCAGGGATCAGGCATAAACTGGCAGTTGGGCATACCCCGAGGGGTCCCGGATTTCAAGAGGGCGTAGGCTGGGCTAAGGGACCCGCAGCCCCCGCCCCCCTCCCCACACACACATTCCCCATGCACGAATTTCGTGCACTGGGCCTCTAGTTTGCATATAACCTACGTGCACCCTCCCTCCTGTCTACTTTAAATCATCTCTAGGTTACTATAATACCTAATGTAATGGAAATGCTATATAAATAGTTGTTACACTCTATTGTTTAGGGCAGTGATCGGCATACTGCGGCTCTGTTGACTAATGAGTTTGCCGACCACTGACCTAGACTCTTGATTCCAATAATTACAGGCTGTTGTTGTTCCTTGTGATTAAGCCCCTATCCCAGTGGTCGGCAAACTCATTGCCGACCACTGGTTTAGGGAATGATGACAAGATAAAAAGGCTTCACGTGCGCAGTACAGATGCATCCATGTAAGCCGAACTACATACTACACGTCAGCAACAGCATCACCTTTCCCCCCCAAATATTTGTGATCTGCCATTGGTCCGCAGATGCGGAACCCCCGGATGCAAGGACTGATTGCGCTGACCATTGTTCTCAAAGAAGTGGATTCCATGGGGATCTCGATCACTTTTTAAAGATGGCAACTTCCTATTTCTATGGCTGAAGAGCAGATTTGTCTGTGGAGTGTGTGACGTTTGGTTGCTAAGAGAATGTGGTGAATGCTTCCTAACGGGGACGGAGCACAGAGCGCTGAGGAAACGGGATAAGAATGGAGAGACTTGAAGACGCCCTGCCACTCTCCGCTTCGCTGTCCCGCAGGCCCTCCGGGAGCCTGTGGGCTGTGCCCTTCGGGAAGTGTCCTCTTAAACGCTGAGGCCTAGAACGCTATGGTTTATGAGGATTGTTACCATTTTAAAAACTACTTCACTCTTTTCTTATTGGCACATGAAGAAAATCTCAGGTCATTGTCATCCACTCATTCAACACGTGTGTTAGTGTCTCCCCTGTGCCAGGCACACTCCTAGGCACTGAGCTGCAGCCGGGAGCAAGAAGGCCTTCCGCTCGGGGCTCGCACTAGTGGAGGGAGATCACAGGATGCAAGTGCGGGATAGGGCCCCTACTTTCGCGTGGCGATAGTGCGTGAGCAGAAACAGTAATTTTCTAGGGCCTTTTTTTTTTTAATCCTCACGCGAGGATATTTTTCCATTGATTTTCAGAGAGAGTGGAAAAGAGAGGGAAAGACAGAGAGAAATATCTACATGAGAGAAACACATCGATTGGTTGCCTCCTGCATGAGCCCTGAACAGGGTCAGGGCTGGGGAGGAGCCTGCAACAGAGGTACGTGCCCTTGACTGGAATCGAACCTGGGACCCTTCGGTTTGCAGGCCAATGCTCTCTCCACTGAGCCAAACTGGCTAGGGCTAGGACCTTCTTTTTTATATGTTACTGTTAAACTTTTCTAGAGAGTGATTACTATTGTCAATAAGATAAGATTCCCTTCTGAGTGGGAAAGCCATGTGAAGCATCGTCTAACTGTTGAATAAAGTATTACCGTGTCAGCAGGTCAGAGTGGTGAGGAGAACACTCTTCCCCTTTTAAATGTGATGGAAACTTTCTAGTTGAGGTCTTGTTTAACCTCTCCAGTCATCCTTGACAGTGAAGACTTCAGAGTTAAGAAGCAAAAGCATTCATGAAAGATTCTGATGACTAATTTGTCACACCAGGATAATTCAGTGGGGGTGGCAGTTTGCTAAGTGTGATAGATTTAGGTTTATGACAGGACTAGAAGCCTGGTGCACAACATTTGTGCACTGAGGGGTGGGTCCCCTCAGCCTGGCCTGTGCCCTCTCGCAGTCTGGGACCCCTAGGGGATGTCCGACTGCTGGCTTAGGCCCGCGGGCAGTCAGACATCCCCCGAGGGGTCCTTAGCACTGCTGTAGAGGTGGGAGAGGCTCCCACCACTGCCACTGCGCTTGCCAGCCATGAGCCCGGCTTCTGGCTGAGCATGGGAGTGCACTGACCACCAGGGGGCAGCTCCTGCATTGAGCGTCTGCCCCCCTGATGGTCAGTGCGCGTCATAGCGACCAGTCGTTCCGCTGTCCAGTCAATTTGCATATTAGGGTTTTATTATATAGGATATGTTTGGTATATAAGGCATTTTCACCATATCTGTGATAATTCTTTTTTTTTCACAGATTTGCAATAGGTTTTGTTGTTATTGTTTTTAATAATAACAGTTGGCTTGAGCCATCTCTCTCTCTCTAGTATTTATTATGTAGTTCACGATAGGCCATGGCAAAATGGTTGCACTAGTAAGAAAATGCCTAACAGAGGGGATGTATTATATACCAGAGGTGAGCGCTTACTCAGAATCTCAGTCTTTTGTTTAGTTCGTGATTAGCTCTTAAAACTGTCTGGCAGAATTGTAAACTTGGGACTGTTAAGAATTACCATCTTCCTCCTCTGTTCTTTCACAAACTATATCTACTGTTCCTGGATTCTTCTGTGCCTGTGGACTTTTCCTTACTCCTTTCTGAAGGAGTGTTGAGGCTGTAGAAATTACTTTTAAGAGAAACCATGGTGTGTTTTTAATATTACTCACGCTGCTTTCTTTTTCTTTCCATTAGGAGAAAGACCCTTGAATCTCCGAATACCTAACCTACAGAACAGACAGCCCCATCATTTTGTGGTGGACGGGGAGCTGAGTAGACTTTACCCCAGTGAGGCCAAGTCCCACTCGTCAGGTGAGAACGGGATATGATTAGAGAGAAACACTGAATAAAGAATCTTTAAATTCTGTTCTTCACCTCCCACTGGAGAGCCCTAACAATGTGACTAGTTAATTTTTCTCCCCTTGGAAGTAAGAGATGGCCATCATAATGGCCAGTCTTCTTGAGACCATGGTCTTCCAAAGAGTTGACAGGGAATAACTCAGGAAGGTTGAGATGATTTTTTTAAAATACATATTTTATTGATTTTTTACAGAGAGGAAGGGAGAGGGATAGAGAGTTAGAAACACCAATGAGAGAGAAACATCGATCAGCTGGGTATGTGCCCGCAACCAAGGTACATGCCCTTGACCGGAATCAAACCCGGGACCCTTGAGTCCACAGGCCGACACTCCATCCACTGAGCCAAACTAGTCAGGGCTTGAGATGATTTTGATTAGCTATTACACGAGTGGTGACTCAAATACAAAATTTTATACCGAATTATAAATGGCTGGTTTGAGTTTCGTAACTGTCTTTTTTCTGGCCTTTCACAATATGAAGTTGATGGATTCCATGTTTGCTCTTTGCTGAGAAAACCTGTGTATCAGAAGCTAAACTTGCCATGAAGATACATCGTGGGGATGGCATTCATAGTTCGGAAGTAAACTGAACTCCCTAAAAGGATGAGCTGTTCCTTATTATAGTTAGACTAGAGGCCCGGTGCACAAAATTTGTGCATGGGAGGGGGGTGTCCCTCAGTCCGGCCTGCACCCTCTCTACTCCGGGACCCCTCAGGGGATGTCCAACTGCCAGTTTAGGGGACCACTGGCTCCTAACCGCTCACCTGCCTGCCAGCCTGATTCCCCTAACTGTTCTCCCCTGCCAGCCTGATCCCCCTAACTGCCCTCCCCCGCCGGCCTGATCCCCTTAACTGCTCTTCCCTGCCAGCCTGATCACCCCTAACTGCCTCTGCCTTGGCCTCGCCAACATGGCTTTGTCTGGAAGGACATCTGGTCTAATTAGCATATTACCCTTTTATTAGTGTAGATGTTTACATATTCTTGCCCAAGTGAAGTGAGTTGGGAAGAGTTAAATTGCTAGAGACGACACCATGCAAAGGAATCATTCAGTCTCTGAGCTAAAGTAACATAAGGAGTCACTTGAAGTCAGGTGCTTCTTCGGTAAAACAGAAATTCTTTCACCTCATAGAGTGGTTATGAGGACAGACAAGACAGTGTACATGTACTGCCTGGCTGATAGGAATTCAACAAATGGTAGCTACCATTTTTATTACTCTCTTTGCTGAATTTAAAATCCACTTCTTTGTATAGGGAGGGTAAATTCATAAATGGAACCACCTAATTTCAGATAAGCTATGAGTATTGGTTACCTTTCCAGATGTGTGTGTATTTGTGTGTGTGTGTGTGTGTACATAGCCCCCAGTATTAGTACTTTGTATAACTGTTACATTTTAGTGTCATTCTGTAGTGTTTGTGTGAGATTCAAATAACTATACACACATAACTCTAAGGAATTATTCCTTAGGAATGCGTTTTCATTCTTTTATTTCTGTTTCTCCCACTTAAATGTTTCATGGCTAAGAGAAACTTTTAAAAATAGTTCCATGTTTAAACACAAAAGATGTTTTTCTGTTTCTTTTTTTTTTTTTTTCATTGATAGTAAATATTTTGGCTAGTAACTTAGTTGTGTATGAGTGACTGGTTTTATTTTATGTATTTTACTTACCACATTGGACCAAGCATTAAATGAAAGTCAGTATGTTCTGTATGATAAATGCGTTACGTGCACTTGATGACTTAACTCTCACATCACCCAAAGAGGTATTATCCCCAGTTTATAGATGAAGACACTAAGGCTTAGAGAGAGGTGTAACTGCCCTGAAATGGATACAGCTAGTAATTGGCAGAGATGGAATTTAAATATAGAATCCAAGCTCTTCACAACTCCCTATAAACGTTAAAGTTTTATATGGAATTGCAGCATTATGAATTATTAATACAGTTTGCTGCGGACTTTGGGGGCTTGTTTTGCAAGTTTGTTTGAGTTTGTTTTGTGATCCACTGATTTAAAGTGGTGTTTCCCTCTTTATGCAGAGAGCCTGGGGATTTTAAAAGACTACCCTCACTCCGCTTTTACTTTAGAGAAGAAAGTCATCAAAACAGAGCCTGAAGATTCAAGATAGCTGTGATTTCCCACTCTTCTCTGGAAACGGCATCAGTTTTAAGGATAATGCTCCATCATAGAAATAAGCCTTAATAACCAATGTTGCCTCATTCAGCTCAAACAGATTTCATAGCCAAAGCGTAAGGACTGACACAGTGGTCTGGAAGCCAGGAAGACAAAGCAGCAGCCACAACAGAGAAAATAGAATGTTGTAATAGAAATATTGATCCATTCACATTCCTGTGTAATTCATTTTATGTGGAAAGGCTTACAAAGTAATATTGTAAGCATTTATTTAAGAATGTACAATGTATTTGTGTAATTTATAGAAGTAAAATGTAGATGTTGAGACCTGTTCGGTCCAGTAGATATGGATACAGTTTATTTTACTTGAAATTTCATTGTCTACTTTAAGCGTATTTAGCGTAAATATTACATGTCAGAGTTTAGAATCTTTGCAGTCATAAAGAAAGTTTAAGTAATGTAGTTATTGGCCAGGGTAGCAGTGACTTTGGAGAAATGGAATTTAGCAAGCACCTGGTTTAAACCAAGGGAAATATTGTGGATTTAATATTAGATGAAACTGATTTTGTTTAGTAGGAACTGTGTCATTTAGAGTAGTAAAGTGTCATTTTTTGCTGGCTTAATCAGGCACATGTACACACTTAATCAGTATGGAGTAAAGTTAAAAAGACGAGAAGCACAGAAGGCAGTCTTTCTGAACCTAGTTGCCAGATTGCATTATATGATCGCTGCTTAAGCTGTGGCAGACATAGGGAGCTGTTACTGGGACAGAGACCTTGAAACAAGTGGACCGATGTGTACAAGCCTCGACTTAAACATTGCTGTTTCTGAACGTGTGAAATAGATTAAGACATAGTAAGTTAACCCTAAATGTGACCCGGATGGTGACTGTTAACAAAGGCTGTAATATAATAAAGGAAGTACCGTTTTATGTCCAGAAGCTCTTCTCGACGCTCTGCAGTTGGGGAAACCAGACTCTCCCGGGGGGGGGGTCTCCCCACCCAGCCCCTCCCAGGAGGGGACAGTCACTACATCCACATGTGCAGGCATGTTTCTGTGGCGGTTTAGTTGACATACTCGTTATTTATAATTTCATTTTTGTACAACTTTCAGATTTGTGAATGCAGGGTTGTTGTTTTTCTTAAAATTCATTTTCACTTGAAAGTCTGTTTTAATTCCCCCTATTTAATGAATGGGCTGCGTGCATATACGTGAGGGGGATGTGCTTCAATGCTCATAATGTCCTTGCACACTTATGAGAATTTCACATTGGAATTCCTACGAAGAAAACAAATACTACTATTAGAAATTCACATTTTTCCTGTTGGTTTAGGAGGAGAAGGTATTAGACAGCTTTACCTACTTCCTCCAGCTTCATCTAAACCCGGTATTGCTAAGAGGAGCATTTTGACTTGGAAGAGGTGTGGTTTAGTTTCAGTTCTGCTTAGGTCATAACTGCATAAAAATATTAAGGCATACTCCGTTAGACTCCAACTCCTCACCCAGTGCTGGCTGAAATGACTGTGCTGGAGTTGTGTTCACTGTCACAGGGACAGCTGCCTTTTCACTTTGGTTTGGAGACTGGCTTTCCCCAGCAACACCAGCGAGCAACGTCTGTCCTACCAGAAGCCCCCTCCCGGGTTTTCATTGGACCAGAGCGTTTCCCCCTGAAGAGCTCTTTAAGGACCTGGCAGCTCTGTTGCTAGCTGAGGTTGAGTACTGTGCTTGTCTTGTTCACTGTGTGTAGAAATAGTATGAGTGCGACTTAAATAGGTTATTCAGTTTTTAATATTAGCCATAGAACTGGTTAGTATCTCAGTAGTTTCATGAAACGTTTCCTGTATTCTAATCTATTTTGAGAAATTGTGTAGGTTTTTTTAAAATTGTGTCTTACAGTTGAAGTTTGTACATTTTAATAAGCAACAATTTTTAAAGATGCTGTAATCTTCCAACTAATATTTATCCGTCTTTCATGGCCAAACAAACTGCATCTTTAAATCCATAAATAAGTTTCCTTAAGTATTAGACTTTTCTGGTCTTTCAAGCTTAGTGATAAGAGGGAAGCACAAGAAAAATTTCAGTAGAATACGGTTTTTATTGTATAAACACTAATATATTAAATTTGCTATACATTGAAGCAAATAATATATATTTTTATTTGAATTGTATATATGAATTGGATGTTATAACAGTTTGGTGTGTTTTTTCATTGTGTTAGAGGTATTTTCACTGAACAAGGTCAATTGGTTACCTCGGTATTACAGCCAATACAGCCCAAGGGGCCATTTCTCCCTCCGTTTGCGTTGTCCTTTATTATGTGAAGTCTGCGTGTCTGTGACTCTCAGCTGTTGGTGAGGCGGGGTGAGTGCCCCCGCCTCCCGTGGCAATAAAGGTCTTGTGCCTCACACATGTATGTTTCTAGAACTTTCTGCACAGCACTGTCCCCGGCAGGCGGATTGGCTCCTCTGCCTCCCTCTCTGGGTACTTGGTCTGGGCTTGGGACTTAGGGGCCAGGGGCTGTGTCTCAGTCAAGACTAAAGGTCATTCTCCACTGCCCGTCACGTCCCGAAAGTGATGTGGCCAACAGGTGCTCAGTCGACTCTGGGCTGTCAGAGAGAATTTGGTTTGTCCTCACAAGAAGTTTACAAAGGCATTTAAAAAACGATACTGTATTTAACCAACCAAGTATTTAATAAGCGAGAGGAACATTGGGATTTAACATTTATGATACACTACTGTTGAAAGTGTTCCTGTGGCTTGGTTCACTATTACAGGCTACTTCTATGAAAGTGAGCTAACCTGTGGTAGAAAATTAGCAAAAGCTTTGCGACGAAGATCTAATGGATGCGCTTCTTAGATTAAAGAAGAGCTGCAGTGTGTCCAACACTGTGCTAGGTGCTGTGGTGAGGGTGGGGGCCACCAAAGAAACATAAGACATGACGCTTGCCCTTTGACAACTCAGTACCTCGTAGGATTATAACCAACACCGCTCAGATGAAACTACCGATGTTTGTGTGCCATAGACTTGGGATGGATAAGGAGCTGACACTTAAGTGCATTCGATGTTTCTGGGCACTTGGCAGGTGAAAGAAAGCACAGTGAGTGAGTGAGACTTGGAATAGAGGGACCAGGATGGAAATATTAACACAAGGCTGCAGGGTACGTTTAAAGCCATCATGGTGGTGCATTTCACTTGGGAGGCCACTTAAAAGAAAATCATTGCTGTTTTATTTTGAAGCTGAATGCCAGTTAGATCTTCTTACCAGGATAGTCATTCTTTTGATAGGCTCACTGAACTGTCACAAGACAGGAGAAAAAATGGGCTTTTTCCTGTCCTTAATTAGTGAAACCACTTGGGTGAAAGCTTTAGAATGCTAGCACCTAGCAGACCTTTACAATTATAGTAGACTAGAGGCCCAGTGCACAAATTAATGCACAGGTGGGGTCTGGCTGGCCCGCCCTGATGGGAGCCGATCAGGCCAGGGGGTGGGGCCACAGGCAGTTGGCCGGCCGGCCCCACCCCCTGGTCAAACTCCCGGTCAAGGGAACAATTTGCATATTAGCCTTTTATTATATAGGATAGGATGGTACTAAAGATTTAAAACCTAACTAGGCGTGCACGGAATTTCCTAGCATATTGCCTGCTGGTTGGCTACTCAAATGTTTAAGCATTATTGACACAATGCCCATTTTGCTTATGACTACTTAATACTGAGTCTTCAAGAGAAAATGAACCAGGGTACTAACCTAATGAAACTAGGTCTATCTCTTATGGGAAATGAATTCAGTTAGTGAATTGCACAAGTGTTCTGTGTTTGTAACAGTTTGAAGCATATGACCAAATATGGCAGCTGCTATTTAACTCAAAACCACCTAATGGTCCAGCTGTGTGCATGGGTTTATTTATTCGTTACTATCTTAGGGTGTCTTCGTAAATGAGATTCTCAAGTGGGCCTGCAACGTTAATAAAAGAATGATTGAATGTCCAGAAATTTATTTTTGTTGTAAATATGTTTAATCTCAGAAACCTTGCTGTTTCATGTAGGACTCTGTGGGGTGACCCTTATTCTACCCAGAAGTCAAAAGCTGAATGGTAGGGCTAAGGTTTTTTAAATTCATTATTTTGAGTATGCAACAGTTGCAACTTTAAAACCTCTTTTCTGGCGTCTGTTTCTGCTGACCTATAAAAACCAAAAAAATAAAAACCACCTCAAAGGTGTTTTTTTGTTGTTGTTGTTTAGAAAAAATTCAGAAATTTATTCTTCACGCTCAACTTACAAACCTATAAGTTTAGCAGATTTTATCCACCACTTTTATGGGAACAATGAATAATGATTTGTTCCACTTACAAAATTGGTTAATTAAGCTCCTTTATTCTTTCATATTCTTCCTGTGTTTTAAGGGCCAGGAAGTTTTTAGTTATTAAAACAATATCCTGTTGAATTCTGGGTCTCCTGGCTGTGTCTGTGGTCACAGCTCCCCAGGTTATTCCTCCGCTAGCTAAACAATGCCCTCCGAAGGGATCACTTCAGCAGTGCGAAGGTTCCATCGTCACACTTCCTCTCAGGTGAAGGAAACTCAACCGGGGAGCACTGGCAGTGAATCGCACCAAGTCCTCATCCTGGTTTTACTTCAGCCTTCCAATAAAATGTCTCGTTATGATCCTTTTTTGTTTATTGCCTGTTCAAGACACTTGAGTGAGAAAGTGCCTCTGTCTAGTTTTTTTATTATACAATTGCTGTCTATAAATTTTTCAATGTTGTGTCTTAAAAGAATTGACTTCACAATCTGGGAGCAACAGTTAATTGAATGCCGCCATCCAGCAATGTCACAGAATGCAGGTTAAGTACATATAACACCGCTTCAAGATGGTAGTGTACACACGACTGTTCCCATCAACAGGTTTTGTGAATTTCCTGGTAGTCCAAACCATTTGGCATCAACCCAGGCTGGTGCTGCTGTGGGTGAGCACCAGTGACGGTGTAAGTTAGACTGTGCTTCAGACTGACACATTCTGAAACCTTGTGAGTCATCTTCGCATTGAAAGTTTGCACCTCATAAATTTATGTTGAAGTACCAGGTTCACCGCCCACACACAACGCTAAGCAAGCACGGCGTTCTCGCGTAACTGTCACAGACACCCCCTGCCGACGGGTCACTCGGCTCCAGTCTGTGGGAAGACGTGTAAGTAGCACACACGTGGGTGGGATCTTACCGGTAACTGGCTCAGCAGAGGCAGTTTATAATTTTCTGAGGCTACCTGCCGCCCTCCGTGTGAACGGTTAAACCAAGCATCTGTGGTCTAGCCCCATGCCCTGCTATGTGTTACCCTTCCCAGCAGACACAGTGATTGGTTGGGTACCATATCCTCAGACTGGAGGCCCTCCCGATCTCCTCATTGTAGTTGTTTCCAAAAAAATACAGTTGACCCTGAACAACACTAGTTTGAACTATGTGGGTCCACTTATACACAGATTTTTTTTTTTGTCAATAAACACTAAATGTATTTTCTTACAATTTTCTTCTCCCTACCTTTATTGTAAGAATTCAATGTATAATGCATGCAACACAAAATATGTGTTAATCGACTATGTTATCAATAAGATTTCCAGTCAACAGTACGCTATTAGTAAAGTTGTTGAGGAGTCAAACAATGGACGCAAAACTCTGGTGGGGGAGGGCATGTGTGGGTGTGGGGTGGGGGGGTAATAGTAAGATATGTACACATATAATACCTCAATAAAAAGATTTAAAAAAAAAAAAAGTTCTATGTGGATTTCTGATGACCGGGGTCAGCACCCCTAACCCCCATTTTGTTCAAGGGCCAATTGTACACACTTTCTACCCCCAGATCCCTGACAACATATTGGAGGGATGTTTCCCATCAACAGGTAAATCGGATTGGATATCCTCTTCCTTTCCGAGTTCGGCCAGTTTTTCTGTCAGAAAGAACATGCCCATGTATTGACTGAGTGAATTTCTCTTGCATGCAATGGCTAACTCTCAAATTAGACCACGTCTTTCTGACTTGTACTCATGAGAAGACAAGACAGCTCATATAATGGATAGACAGACAGCACTTAACTCCGGGTACTTAAAAAGCAACTTACACTTTTTTAAAAAATTAGCATTTCAAAGTGAAATAATTTGTGGTTACCTAATTTATTCAAAGAGAAGAAAAAATATACTTAAAAATGAGAAGAAATAAGGATCTCACTTCCCAAGATTGTAAGATGGTAGTTCATAGGAGAAATAAGTCCCTTCTTCTCTGCTCCCTCATTTAAAAGACGAGAGCTAGTTCTTTGTAAAGCAGATGACCTCAAGTGCAGGCTTCTCCTCTTCCTGTAGGAGTGAATGTAGAGGGCTAACTGTCCAACCTCCCCTTCCTCGCCCTGGACCGACGGCTGGCATTTCATCCTCTGCAACTCCAAGGGTAATTCTCACCCCGTTTTGCAGAGAACACAGGTCTCCGGCTGGGCAGTGAGTAACACACCGCCAGGAGGAAGCGATGGGCCCGTCCACTTGTTTGATGCCACGGTCCACGTGCACCCTATCCTGTAAGATTTCCTTGGAACCGAGTGGCCTGCACCGTGTGAACATTTACTAGTACACTTGAACACGGTGGACACTTGAACATGCAGAGAAAGCCTCACTATAGTCACACACAGAAAGCACGAGGCTCTCTGTGAGTCTTGATCGCCGGTTAGTTGATAGTGGTGGCTAGATTCCAGCCGACGCTCCTCAAGGAAGTGAGGGCCGCGCCACGGCCACGGCAGGTCTGTGCGCAGGGCAGTGCAAGGATGCGGCACTGCTTGGGGATGCGCGTGTGCGAAAGGCCCGGGTAAGAGAACAGAAAGGTCACTTGTAGGTACCACTGGGAAGTTGAATGGACTAGAGCAGAGAGTTCAGGTAAATGAATTAGAGATGAAACATCCAGAAGAGAATGCCCACCAGAGGAAATCTTTTGAAACGCAAAGTTCTCATTTAATTTGGGAAGCAATTAGAAGCTTTTGAAGAAGGGAGTGAAATGGTCCAAAAATGTTTGGAATGTGAGGACCAAGTAATACAAATTGGATCCTTAACATAAGGGGTTCCCAGCAGCTCCCAAAGGGCTTGATTCTGGCTCTGAAGGAGGAAGAAGCATCGGGACGATTTAAAAGTGAGAAGCGACTGTTGCAGTGCCCAGCCTTCAGGTCGTCAACCTGAACTTGAGAGCTGTGACAATAAGGACCATGGGGAACAAGAATGAAGGCCATTCATTCATTCATTCATTCAGCAAACATTTGCTAAACCACCTGCTTAAAAATATCCAGGCACAACGAACTGGAGATACAAAGACGTCATCCCTGTCCTCAAGGGACACTGTCTAATAGGAAGTCAGCGGCGGTTGATGAAGTGGCAGGAGTTGATAACAGGTAAAGTCTGTGTCTGGCTCATGGGAAAGGAACAGATTGACCAATGAGATAAACACCACCCATGCTGTGACCTTTGGGAAAAGGAGGGAATACTAGCACCACTTTCCAGAAGAGAACTTAGGAGGAGAGAGCTTGGTATTCAGTAATACTTGGTTTCGGAAAAGTTCGGTTTGGGGGTTGTTGGTTTATATGAGTAGAGTTGCCCAGAAGAAAGACTGAACCAGTGACAATGTAGAAGGTCTAAGCTGGAATTGGGGTTCTTGAGAATTTGAAATCACCTTCCTAGAGGAGTTGCAGATAAATTGATAATCCATGAATAAACCTTAAAGAGTCCCCTGATTAAAAGGTGAGGTGAGTTTTGTGTGTGTTGTTTAGAGGTAGGAGGGATTCAGTGAAGGAAACAAATTAGCTTGATTTCAAACCATGGGTCATTTACCTTCATTTACATCTTCAAATTTTACCCACAAATTATTTATTAATTAAAGTGGGAAAAGCCTAATTTTACAATCTAGTCTGTTCTGCTTTCCTGAACTGAGAAGATTTCTAGAAAAAGCACCTGTCCTTAAAGCTCTCAAGGCTATCTTTACTGTTACAGTTGTGACCTAATTAATCCTTTTCACAAACCAGCAAATTTGGCGTTATTTTTCTCATTTTAGGAAAGAGAAAAACAGCACCGATGTAGGAACTCACTGATATGCTACCCAGAGAAGGAATTAGTTTGCAGGTGATAATGGTTTCAGCTTTGGTTTCTGTCCTTACTGTGGAAGGACAAATCAGACCGTACATTTAAGAATACAGGTTGCGCCAGCTCCTTTGTGTGGGCCAGTGTGAGGGCTCCGTGAGAGGACTGTGGAAGGCTGAGGAAGCAGCAGCAGAGCACTGAGAGCTGCAGATAAATTCAAAATCAAATGCAATTATTGTACTTTATCTGGTTCTTAAATGCGGGCCTTTTTTAAGATAGAGAAATCATGTGTTGCTTTGTTAAAACATTTTTTAATCAAGGATTTTCTGATACAACAAAAATTATCATCACTAACATTTTTAGGCTCACCTAAAAACAAGGTAATCATAGGACAAATTAAGGGCTGATCCCTGCACTTGAGGCATTTGTCATATAAAACTGCATGATTTTCCGAACAAATGCCAACAACAAGAGAAGGAACTACCACCTGTGCCACCCCCAGACCTAGTCTCTGCCTCTCACAGGCGCGCATGCGGGACACGGTCCCTTAGCAGCCATCCTGGAGGTGGTGCTCCATGCTGAGTGGGGACGACCAGCTTGGCTTGTTGAGGTAATGTCAGTGGGGCTGGGTAGGATTTACTTGAAAACTGGAGCCTGGAGATCAGGAAAGCCTGGAGCTCAGGTCAAGACAGGGTCACAGATTTGGGAATTATGGGTGCCTCATAAATTGCAGTTGAAGCCATGGCAGTGAATAAGAATGGTAAAAAACAGAAGACAGTTAAAGATGGCCTCCTGGGAAATACTAACTCATGGAGCAGGCAAAAGGACAAGTGCTGCCAAAGATACTAAGAAAGGAAAGTGAGAGGGGAGAGAGGGGAGAAGGGGGAGGGGAGAGAGAGAGAGAGGTCCTGGAAGCACTGAGTAGAGGTCATCAGTAATGTCAGTACGAGTCCAGTAGGATGGGAGCTGGCTGTTGGACTGTGACACACTAAGGAGGTCATTGTTAACCTTTAAGAGAGGGCTACCAAACACAGTAATTGGGAAGAATAGTTAATGTGCTTTTTAAATGCAATTTGCTGATAAAAGTAAACAGAAAGAGTATGAAAATTAGTAATGGATCTGCACCTCTTATTCAGATCAAAGGATTGCCTGTTCCTTGCTAAATACCACATCCCTTGTTCATCATAGAAGGTTAGACAGATTTGCTGAGAGCTGTTTGGCACGCCCACGCTCACTAGGGAAGCAGAATTCAATGCACCTAGAAACCTTGAGTGCCTCCTCCCACCCCTCTCACATCTGTGTCTCCAAAGGCTGGAATAGAATCCATAGCAGACCACAGCAGAGCAGATCTGTGTAAAACAAAACATTTGTGGGGCTTTTGTTTTCTTTTCTTTTCTTTGTTTCTCTACACATTTCAGTTAGAAAATACTGATGATTCTTGACCCAGGCCGGCCGGCCACCCTGATAAACATCTGGCTGTTTATAACTTTATTTTCAAACACTACATTTATTTGATCATTGCTAATTTCCACTTTTTATGGCTTCAAAAATAGGTAGCAAAAATCAAGAATGAAGAGAATGTTTAGAAGAAAACAATAAGAATTTACTAATGAATATATTTTTAAAAGATTTGAAGCATGTTTTAACTTCTGAAATGTACCTGTTTTCTTCATGCTGTGTTAAGGGTGACTTTGAGATATGATCACAACACCCTACCTAGTAGCTGTGGTTCGGCCTAAACATATTCTCCCTCATCTCACAAAAATGATGAACTTTGATGACTTTAATTCCATGAAAGTAAACTTGATACATCTGTTCTTTGCTTCTGCTCCCAAAAGAGTGACTGTATAGTCTAAAAGGAATAGTACAGTTTGGGAGGATAGAATCTGCCCAAACTCAAAGAACATAGAAATTAGAAGTAAAGAGCTACAAAAATTAAAATTCTAGTAGCCGACAATTCCTGAGCTAAAGTACAAGGTAATTAACTTATTTTTTAAAACTTCAGTAAAGGAAATTAGGCTAATTAGCCTTATTCTTTGTAATGTGCTGTTTTTAACTTAGTAAAAGTAGCTTTCAAAATTAACTTCCTTCTCTCCAAGTCTCTCACAAGATGTCCATTTCATGCCTGTCGGTCTGCAGATGGGGTATCAGAATCCCATGAGTTAATGTCACCACCTGGGCTGTGGTACACATACTGATGGAAGAATTGGAGGAACTTTTTCTACTGAAAGTGTGTAGGATGTTGAGATCACCTGCTCAAGTCTCAAAAGGAACCCAGGTCCCCAGTGTTAGAGAAAATGGCATCGTGGGGGGAATAGTGTAGGTAAGGAATGCAGCTAGTAATTTCTAACTGTATTCTATAAGCAACAAAAATGCATTCCCGTTTTTGAGAAGAATCCTCACCTAACTTTTGGTAAAGAAATGGAACTCTATTCCAATGAGCAGGCTGGCTTAGAAAGATACATATCAGATACCTGAGAGGATGGTGAGCTTTGCTTGGGCATATCATGCTTTTTCCATTCCATCTGCATCTCAGAGAATCCATTCCTATCCTTTCTTATGCCTTACAAGTTCTTCTCTGTGGCTAAGGCCTGCGTCTCCCAGCTGTGCCATTGACCACTCTTGATTACTCCTAGTAATCTATGCGAAGGGTCGAAGCCCCTCTTGGTATTGTGTAACACTAGAAATACCCTTGGAAATATACAGTAGGAACACAGGTAACTGTGTATAGCTAGAAAAATGTAAAGTGTGCTACTACCACTTTAATATTTAACTGTATTATTCATGATGGTTACTATGCATGTTTGAAGATCCATAAAACTGATTTTCTACCCACTGGGTAATAAGTGGGCTTTTTAGAACCATCGGCTCACAAACAGATCTCCTGAGGGGCCTGAGCGCACACTTCCCTCCGGATAATCGCCCACAATTAGTGCAGATCCTCTCAGATACAAAAATTAAGCCGTGAAATTAGGTAACTATAAATAGCCGTGCTTGTTCAAACTGAAGGAACTGAGCTGTAGACGACAAACCCTTGCCCAAAATAACTTTGTTCTGTCGTTGCAAACACTGATAAGAAAAGGTTATAGAATCACCAGATGGGAATAAATCTTAGTCTAGTGCAAATTTTTTTCCAAACTAGACTGGATCCAGCCTTCCAGAGGGACAAGAATCTGCCTTGTGTTAATCAGCCATGTCAAGGAGTCTCCCTGGAACAGACTGAAAAAGAACTGGGAGAGCTTGTGGGTGTCCCTTACCTACTGATCACACCTGTGCGGTATCCCTTCCCTAGGAGGAGGGAAGTGGGCAATGGCTGGCAGGTCCCACGGGCTGTGCCCATGCTCAGGGCAAAGCATGTCTTCTTACCTGTGGTTGGGATAGTGGAGGCCAGATGGCAGTACCAGAGAACTTGTTCTGAAGAGGCTTCTGAGATGTTAAACCTGAAATTGGGATGCCAGTCTATGGGGAGACCAAGGGTGAAGGTATAGAACTAAAACAGAGCAGAATCAAAAACCAAGGATCCAGAAGAGCCTGGGTGGATGGGTTGGGTCTCTTTAAAAGAATATTTTTCTGTGACTATGAGGTGTGTGTTTTTAGTTAATCTACTCCTCAACCCTCCTCCCCTCACCAATAAAATATCTATATATATAAAACCCTAATATGCAAATAGACCAAACGGCAGAACAACCCAACAACCAGTTGCTATGACGTGTGCTGACCACCAGGGGGCACACATGGAACATGGCGGGCATTAGCAGCAGGTGGCAGAGAGCAGAACATGGCTGGCATTGGCCATGACAGGATGGTGGAGCAGGTGAGTGGGGGTGCCAGAACAAGGCGGGTCGCCGGTCGCTATCATCAGGGCAAGCCTCTGGTGGATACTGAAAATTCTTTGCTCCTGTGTGCCGTGGTCCCACCTGGCGCTCGCACCTGCTGCCAGCACCTGGCTCCGGTCCTGATCGCTCAGCGCCATCAGCAGGTGCAAATGGCGGCTACTGGCCCCAATCGCCCAAGAGCTTCTCCACCTCCCCCTGCTCCTGAGGGGCGGTTGAGGCAGCAGCCACCACTAGCACCCACTGACAGTGCCGGCCCCACTCACACCCACTGCTGGCGCTGGCCCCAATCGCTCCATGCTGTCAGTGGGTGTGAGCGGGGCCAGCACCGTCAGCACATGGGAGTGGCGGTGGGAGCAGGGCTGCTGGCAGGCAGGGGACCGGAGGTCCCCGGGGAGGGGCCGGGCAGGGTGTGGAGGATGGGCCGAGACGTGCCCCTGTGCCCCCCACAGCCTCTCGGCCCACAGTTCCTTTCAAGGTGCATGAATTCGTGCACTGGGCCCCTAGTAAGTAATAATATATAGGCTTTAAGGCTCACAGAAGATCATATATATGATGGCCCAAATACAATGTCTGGTATTGGGTAATGACTTCATAACATTCTAGGGATGTTTTTTGGGAATCCAATGCTGAGGGCAAAGTGTCAAGGACCAAACAAATAATAATACATGAACAGGGATCAGACATCCCTTTCAGGACTTATCAAGAAGTGGCTTGAACTGGCTCTGCCTCCCCAGCCTTCATCTCTGTCACCTGCTTCCAGTCCCTAGAAGCAGACAAGAGCCAGGAGGAAAGAATTCCAGGAAGTCGCCTGTATTCTTGGGGTGCCACATTGTGAAAGATGCTTTTCCTGCTCCCTTCTCACTCACGAATTGGGTGTTTCCTTATGCCATAGAGAGGCTGGTCTCCCTCTGTCCAATCTGATAAGTGGGAGACAATTAGAAGGAGGAGGCAGAGCAAAGAGAAGTAGGAGAGTGCAGCTTCCATGCCCAGCTAGCATTTGGTCATGGCCACGTGATTTTTCTCACCGGGATCAGAGGGACACGGTGGAAGATGGCCAAGCCTGAGGCTCTCTCACCGGTATCCCACCCAAGAGAACTTGCTGCCAGGAACAGGAATTCTGATAACAAGAAACACTGGCGTGAATCACCAAGAGTAGGAGCAGATGGTGGAAATGGTGATGTGGGAGGCCCTCCTTGGGGCTTTGGGAAATTCACCAAATGAGGGAGCCAGATTTGGATGCCTGCCACAAAGAGGGAGCCAACAGCCAGCCATCACTGGCCAGAGGGGCCTTTAACACCCCAGGCACATAACGTGTCTGTCTCTCCTGTCTGTCTCTCCTAGCCCTACACAGAGAGGAAGATAGCAGGTAGGAGAGGAGGGTGTCTGAGGAGCAAGGTAGCCCCTAGGCACTCTAAGTCCCTCCTGTGGGGGAACTGGCCAGGCCTGGGAAAGGGGACATACTCAGTGTATTACAGTAAGACTGAAGATTGATTTATTAATTCATTGATCTTTAAAGGAGAGGGAGAGAGAGATCAAAACATCAATGATGAGAGAGAATCATTGACTGGCTGCCTCCTGTACACACCCCACTGGGGATGGAGCCTGCAACCCAGGCATGTGCCCTGACCAGAATCGAACCATGACCTTCTGGTTCATAGGTCGACGCTCAACCTCTGAGCCATGCTGGCTGGGCAAGACTGAAGTTTTAAATTAGACTAGACTGGATTCGGTTTTTTACCCCCCAATGTGACGGGGACTTTAGAGACCTGCCCAAGATGTTGTCAGAGGACACACAGGGAGATTGTGAACACTGCAGAGTTATGGGCAGTGACTGTAGGAAAATAAAAGCATTTCGTAGTTGACCCTTCTGTGAACTGGGCTTGTTTGATAAACCAGATGCGGTAGCTACTGTTTTCATTAACAACCAAGTAGCAAGGGGCAAGACTGAATGATGGAGCTTTGGGGGAATGCACTGGTCATGAATCACTGTGATTATGCGGGTGGGGTTTCCCCTGAAGAACGGAAAGGCTCCCTGCCAGCTGTCCTCAGCAGAGGTCAGTGCTGGGGCAGGAAATGAGCATGCTGGGCCCTGGAGTCTGACTTCCTAGATCTCCCAGGAAGGGGGCACCCTGAGGCCCCAAGGTGCCCGCTGGGGCCGTGAGCTGCCGGGAATAGCAGGCTTCCTGCTGCAGGGGAGGGAGCCTGTCCCAGGCGCTGACTCATGCTGTGCTCGTTCCCATTCGCTGTCCCTCTGCCTTCACTAAGATTTGATCAATGTCTCACAAATTTTGGCTTCTACTGCCCTGAGGGATTGTGGGAAAAAGTCCTCAACCACACTCTGGGAAAAGCAGTAGAGAGGAGGGTGTGACTCCTGTCCTAAGGCCACAGTGGTGGGGGAGGCAGCTCTAGTGAAATGAGCTTTGCCCAGGAGTGACCCTCCCACAACAGCCGGATACTCAAGGGACTGGCCTCTGACACACATGACAGGGAACCCCAAGAGATTACCAAGATTCCCAAGCTCAGCAGAGGACACTGAGGGGAACAGGGTGTAATTTATGTCAATAAAACTAGTGGGAGTCACGCCATATAGTTTGAGTTAAACCATAATTAGAGTTATTCAACAATGGAAGGAGCTCCTTGTCACTACAAGTGTTTAAAGGATAAATATTTTCCATTTAGGGAGTCTTCTAAGGGTGTTCCTGTGACATTTATTTATTCAACATGTATTTATTTTGCATTTACTGCATAGAAAGAGTTATGCTAAGTGCTTTACAATCTGCTTTAATAACCAGTTTTATAGATGGAGAACCTGCGGCTTCGAAGTTAAATAAGTTGCTGAAGGTCTTAACAGCTACTAAGCAGTAGAGATAGATTGTCTAACTGTAAACACTACCTGTACTCCTCCAAAGGTGAGTAGACTAGTTGAGCACACTAATCTAGTGGGGAAGGCTGAGATATCCTATCTAATAAAGAGGGAATATGCTAATTGACCCTCATGTCGTTGCAAATATGGTGGCGCCCACAGCCAATAAGGAGGGAATATGCTAAGTGACTGTCCCACCCTCAAAGATGGCAGCACCCATAGCCAATAAGGAGGGAATATGCTAATTGACTGCCACGCCCTCAAAGATGGCAGCACTCACAGCCACAAGATGGCAGTGCCCAGTCCCCTTAGCCCCCCAGCCACCCAGGGCTGGCCCGAGGTGCAGGCAAGCCTTGGATGGCAACTGCCCAGACGCCCAGGGCCACCCAAGGCTCAGATAACCAGGGCCGGCCGAGGCTTGCGCTGCCGGCAGTGGCAGCAGCAGAGGTGTGATGGGGCGTCGTTTTTCCCTCATTGCTGGGTCGCCTCCCGCCCCTGAGGGCTCCTGGACTGTGAGAGGGGGCAGGCCGGGCTGAGGGACCCCCCCTTCTAGTGCATGAATTTTCATGCACTGGGCCTCTAGTTATAGAATAATTCACTGATGCAGATATGCACAGACAAATAACATGACTTAGCATAATGGAAGGAGAAGAGTGAAGTGGAGGGGATGATCAGGAGACAGGTGGCTGAGAGGAGGCTGACATTCCAGACAGAGGGGCCAAGAAGCAATGCCCACAGCGGGACACATCAATATTTGTTTAGTAGTTGAATGACAGCATGGACGAAGTCCCTGAAGACACACTAGGTGGGAGACTGCAGGCATGTCAGCATGGGATGCAAAAGGAAAGGTAAGGCGTGCCAGTGAGGCTGCAGATATCATGGAAGGTCACGAGCCAAATGGTTTAAAAATACAAATAAAAAGCCGCAGCAGCTGTGGAGAGAGAGGAAATGTTTGGAGGTTGTTTTCCAAGAGTAGACTTTGGAATCTGAGAGTTCTGCTGTGGAGCAGTTCCAAATGATGAGAAAATGAATGGGGTCACCGAGGAGGTTGGCTGTACCAAGCAGGTGGTGAAGGTCACTGGAGTTCAAAGAATGTCCCAACACCTGAGGCCAAGCAGATTCCTCACAACCCTAAGCACCTCTGGTTCTAGTAATTACCTGGCCTTTCTTGAAATGAATGAGTTTGTGAAATGCTTTAGTATTATTGTAGCCAAGCTGGTGGCCTCATTAAAAGTTGCTATTTCACTCAGCTTTCACAAATACACTGCCAGGGGGTTACCGTCAAAGCCTCTATTTTTGCCATTAAGCATTTCGGTTTTGTGCTGTGTGGACAGAGTGTTTGTTTGTGACCCTAACACCCCAGAACTTGGTGCAATGAAAACATACAGATCCAGTTCACTGGTCTGCATGCAACTGATCAAGCTCACATGTGTTACCATAGGAAACGGATGGGCTACTTGGCTTTAAGGGTGCCGGCAAGCAGCTTAGCGGGAGGACTCTGAAAGCCCCACTGGCACAAGCGGCATCTTCGGTGTCTGTAGAAACTGCGAGAAGCTTCCCCCGGTTCTATGCATCCTCTCCTCGACACCTTCCTGGTGCATGAGGCACAGGTAACCACCCCACCGTAACCAGTCCCCCGAGCCAGGCTGCGGGACGTTTTTGCCTTCGAACAGCCGGCCTGGTGGAGGCCATGACTTCTTGCCACAGTAACCCCTGGTACAGATTGCTGTTCCGTTAAAGAAAGCCAAGATCCCCACGATGTCTAAGAAACGGTTCAAAAGGGTTCATGCCACATGTAATCATTACCGCTTGAACTTTTGCCTTCTCCCCAAAAAGAAGATAGCGTAGAAACACAGAAAGATAATGAGTCACACTGAGAAAGCCAACAAGGCCATGATCATCCGCAAAGGCCATGTGACAGAAATCGGGGAGTCTCTGACAACTAACTCCAGGGCTGTTGTCCCCTGCTACCTGCTTCTACCCCGCTCCAGGGCCCCGGGGGAAAGAGGTTCTGGGCTTCACAGAACCCCATCATTTTCTGTATCTTCTGGGTGAAACTCAGAAAGATGGTCCCCGAGGGACCCCATCCCTACCCAGTTTGTCTTGGAAACAACCCTTTACTGTGCTGCGTATCTCAGGGCCACACCCCTTCTCTGCTGCTCTCTGGGAAAGGTCACGTTGGTCTGAACTCTATCATTTGAAAAAATACATGTTCTCAGCCTGTAAGGAAATGCCTCAAATTGCTCCTTGTGGTGCATGTTCATGGTTGACTTACAAAGGGCTGGAGGCGACGGGGGCCTGCGAGGCTGGAAGTGGAAATGCTGACGGCTCTCTGCCGTCGGCGGTGCTGACAAGCATCTGCTCACTTCCATCTCGCAGATGCAAACACGAATCTTGCACTTCTGAGTTTCTGTGGGCTTATCGATGAGGGAGACAACAGATGTGCTGACCTCACTGGAAACTCCCTGGTGAAAGGACCCTTCCTAACGTTTTGGGTCTGCAGGCTCTGATAACTCTCACCGACCATCAAAGTAGGGCTTCCTGACCAGTGTAGCCGTGAGAACAAGAGAAATGAGTCTTCTCCCTTAGCCACATGCTCGCTCGCTCGGGAGGAAGAGTCCGCAGTCAGTGAGCAGCTAAATGCTTGCCGGTGTTCAAGACGAAGGGGCCAACGCTGACCGGGCAGAGCAAAGGCCTCTATGCGTGGCTGGGCGTTCTCAGTCTCTCCTGCCTTCAGACAACCCTTCCTAGAAACTTGGGATGAAAACTCCCACGATTGTGCTTCCTCGCGTTATTTCCAAAGCCAACAGAATCTCTCATCCAGCAGGATACTGGAATCCCCCAAGCAGGAATGGGTCCTGGCAGAGCTCCACCATCTCCTGGTTCATTATGTCTGTGTCTATTTAGTCTCTAATTTGCTAGGGATTCTGGCACTTCGGCCCCAAATAAAACAAAGTGGAATGCTTCAATGTTAATTTTTTAACACTGAAACTTCTCCAGGCTCAGGCTTTGGTTCTGTCTTCTAAAGAGGGATCTGACGGTGATGCAGAGGCGACATGTGGGGAAGTGGAAAGAATGCTGGAACTCGGGCTCATCAGCACGCGGCCCCCATCTGCTGCTTACTGGAAGTGGAACTCTGCCTCATCCCGTAACCCTGAAGCCCCAATTTCCTCAGTTATAAGAACTGTCACTTGGCCTGCCGAAGTTTCCATGAGACCAGAAGACGTAATAATTGTAGAGAGATTTGAAAGACATCAAGCAAAATAATGTCTGAAAACCATTGAGTGGACTAATTTGGAAACTGGACACTTGTATTTAATGGACAGGATGCTTCCATCTGCTACCAGGACAGATTCCTTGCTCCTGGGCAAAGCATTTCAATGCAGAATTTCTCTAAGTGTCTGGTAGGGTTGGTAATAGGGTTTAATCATAGTGAATGGCTGATCAGTAAAGTTTGCCATATGGTCTTCTGGAGAAAAGTTAGGGCTGTTCTGAGGGCCTTTAGGTGCCAAGATGTTTTAGAAATATCCTGTCCTATATATCCTATATACCCTCATAGCTTGTCTTATATACCTACTAGAGGCCCAGTGCACAAATTTGTGCATGAGTGGGGTCGGGCCAGGCTGGTCAGGGGGAGTGGCTGCGAGCAGTTGGCCAGCCACCCTGCCCCCAGTTGGGGTGGGGTGGGGGCCAATCAGGGGCGGGGCTGGCCTGGGGAGGGGCTGAGGGCAGTTGGCCAGCCAACTCTGCCCCCTGGTCAAACTCCCCATTGAACTCCTGGTTGAGGGGACAATTTGCAGATTAGCCTTTTATTATATAGGATACTCCATTAATGCTTGAAGTTAGGTCCCCTGGAAATCTAATTTCTGCTATCATTCCAACATCTTCAAAGTGGTTGGATCCCAATAGCAAAGAAGCAACGGTGCCTTTTATACAACTAACAGCACTCAGTTCATCATGCCCTTGAGGTGGGTGCTAGGGCGTGCCCATCGCAGGACTGAAACACTCACTGGCCCGCTTCCTGGGAGACTGCCCACGCAGGGCTCGATTCCTTCCTTCTCTTAGGAATTGCTCTCAGCTGGAGGGAGCTCACAATGCCTGGTCTGTGTGGGGGTAGGAGGGTCTGGCCCCTGGGCTTGATTTAAAACATCTGTGAAGAGCATCCATTTCCAGAGCTCTCAAAGGGCCCTTTACCCACCTTCTCTCATCAAAATTCTATCACCATTTTTCAATGCCAATCTTTTGAGAAGCCTCTTCCATAAAACCTTTCCAATATGCCTTCTCAAGGTAAAATTAGCCTTGTCCACTGCTCTACACCAAAAACAGATTACTATGTCTCCTACCCCCTGTGATGTGTGTCTCTGAAAATAATAACAAAGCTTCCCCTTATTAGAGATTTGGCTAGACAAGAGCAAGAGGAAATTCTTGAGCAAGAGTTTTTATTCCTTATGAGGTAAAAACCATCCATAATTTATAAACTGTGTCCTCTGGACCAGTGGTCTCCAAATATTCTGGATTATGTACCCCAAAACCAATTTGAACATATACCTTCAACTTTATATGTACTTGTTTATATGGTATATACGTGTACATTATACTGACATTTTCTGTACGTCATAGATCACACAAATAGTAATATTCAAAGGATGAGATTAAAAAACAGATACAGAACATTCTAATGTTTTCATGCCATGCCCCAGTGAATCCACTCACACTGAGGTGTGTGCACTCCCATGCAGAGAACCCTGAGTCCCACCCCAGGATGGTGTGCTTAGCTTTCCCTCGTGGCTGCCCTTCCTTGAGTCAAAGTTGTGCTATGAGCGAAGCTAGGAAATACTAACTTCTTTGTGTGGCCAGAGAGCAAAAAGGTGGTCTTTCTCAAAGGAAAGGTGAATTTAATGAAGAGTGCAAGGTGCTGGTGGCTTGGCTGCCTCTGTGTAGCCAAGGCTGTCCAAAGGGAATCAGTCTTATTTTCATTAAAGCAGGCAGTGTATTCAGACAGGCCCTGAGGATTTCTGTTGTTGTCATGTTGTTCTTGGGTTTGTTCAAACCACACCTTCTGATAGGCTCTACCTGGTAGAATCTACCAGTACGATTAGGAACACTTCTCAGAGTCTATGCTGGGCTGAAGGCAGGTTGAGGCAGAAATCTTTTCCTCCCCTAGCAATGACAAATCCAGACTGATAGAGCAGCGTCTCAGTAGCAGTGACCTTGACTATGTGAAGGTCTAAGCTCACTTATGCTGTCACTACAGACTCTTAAGCAATCCGAACAGAAAAAACGGGCACAGAAAATATGTAAAGGGGGGAGGGGTGCATAAAAATAACTATAGAAAGGTTTTCAGATATTATAGTCAAATGCATATTAGCATCAGGCATAAACTTGATAATATGACAGAGGCTCAGAAAGAAAGCATATTTCAAAAGAACATTTACAAAACCTTGGATTAAATAATAAGATCTTGGAATTTGAATTGTTAAGGAAAGAGAACTCAGAGGTAGAAAACTGCTGTTGTACAGTAAATTTGGGGCTAGTATTGTTTCCCCACGTAACGGTAATGTGATCGCATTAAGATTAACGTGATTTGAGACCTTTGTGTTTACGAGTGGACTCTTCCCACTTCGGCAAACAAGGCTTCCTGGAAGCCACTGAAACGTATAGATACCACAATGACTCCCAAGGCAAGCTGAGCATCACCAATCGCCATTTCACACACACCCCACACAAAGAGGTAGAGATGGCTGCAGTGCACACTCTGGCTCTGAGTATAATGTTTCAAATCTGATCACCAGCCCTCTTCTGGGAGGGGCAGTTTGGGTTTAAAGCAAAATGCACATTTACCTGGGGAAATTTCATTTCAACGAAGGTGAAAATAAATGGGGCAGAAAGGGTATATAATAAATTGCTTTCTTCTCCTCAACTGTGCTGGTATAATCTGTCTACCGGGATTCTCAAGACATAAGCCTCTGCCTTGCACACCACTCCATTCTCACATGGCTGCAGGGGAAGGCAACGAGGAAGGGGGGAAAGCCTGGCAGACTCTTGAACAACCACTCCAGTGCATCATGGTGTACACTTCCAGCCATTTGTTTCCTATGTGTATGTGTGTGTGTATAAAGCACATTTAACACACATAATATATTTATAACATTTTTTTAAAAATAAGATTATATTTGGAAGCTCATTTTTTCACTTAATATAAGATGAATATTTTATATATCATTAAATCTAATTTTCAAATTTTTATGGCTACATAATATTCCATCCCATAGATGGACTATGCTTTATTTAGCTGCTTCTACTGTTTATGATATTCATACTATTGATTTTTATATATTATGAAAGTGAGAGAGAAAATGCATAGTTCTCTTTTTGTTACTACTCATGAGTCAAAAGCAGATATAGGGATGACTTAGCTGTGAGAATAAACAGAAGTGGTGACGTTAGAGACTGCTTCTTACTCACTATCGCTGCCAGAACCTTGATTTTATTGGGGTAGCAATGTTACCAGCTTTTTAAGAAAAACATCAAACCCCCTTGATTTCCCATGTAACTAGGGTGATGTGAGCCAGTTCTAAGCAATGAGAAGTCAGCAGAGTCGTCAGGAGGAGCGTACCAGAGGGCACCTTTTTGGGGACAAGGGCAAAATCAGTCTGGAGAAGCCTTTTCTGCTTGTTCCTGGCTGGAGAGTATGCAGACCCAATGGTTAGAGCTCCGCAACCATCTCCAGAGCACGAAGGTGAGGATCTCCGTGTAAGGATGGCATGAAAGCCATTCCAGTATCACGATCACCCCAGTGCCTACGTATGTGGAACAGAATGGAGAGCAGAACCATGCTCACTGTATAGACCAGTGATGGCGAACCTATGACACGCGTGTCAGCACTGCCACACGTAGCCATTTCTGATGACACGCGGCCGCTGAGACGGCCGCATGCCGAGGATGAAACATTTGCTGCTCCTGAGGATGAAACATTTGCGACTAGAGCCTTGGAGTTAGACTCCCCTATTAGACACTCTGTGCCGGATGTTTGTAGGCCAAAACAACAGAAGTCTGGCACACAGCGTCTAGTTCTGGGACTTCCGGTTAAGCCGGGATCTTTGCCCTCACTTCCGCCGGCAGAGCAGGGAGCAGCGGAACGCAGCGGGGGACACATCTCTGGGGGCCCTGCCATTATCAATAACCAAATAACAGTTAACCACAGCAACCATTATCTACTGTTCTGGGGTGTCATGGATTTCTAATCCATCATTACTGAGATAAGTGAGGGGGAGGCTGGGAGAGACGAGGGTTTGTGGCGTGCTATGAGTGCCGTTTCCCGCCATTAGAAATAGCGGCAGCCATTTTAATTCACATAAGGAACACCATCTTGCTCCATAGTGCAGACTCCATTTCACCACTATTACTGTTGTGCATCCTTATTAACCCCTATTTCTGCTTATTAACCCTGCCCTTTCCTAAAAGACAGTTATATGCACCATTTTGTGGTTAGTTAGGCTAGTTAACCCCTAATTGCCTGCAGGCCTAACAAGCTATCTATAATTCTATCTTCTGTCATTGTCCCCCTGATGGAGAACCCAAAAAATAAAAAACTAAGGTTAAGTAAAGGAAGTGGTAGTAGCAGTGGCCGACCCTTTCAAGAGACATGGACCGAGATGTATGGCTTTATAGAAAAAAATGGCAGATCATTTTGCATTCTATGTACTGAAACGGTAGTAAGCAGAACATGGAATACAAATAGACATTTTGAAACTAATCATTCCCAGCTCTTGGAAAAAAGTGAGGATGAAAGGAAGGAATACATTTCCAGGCAGCTCCACCTTTATAAGAGCCAATCTAATTCCATCCTTATATTTATGAAAGGCTCTACAAATTTAACATCTGCAAGTTTGAGCATTGCTCACTCTATAGCTCAGCATGGAAAAGCGCTCAGTGAGGGAGAATTTATTAAAGAAACTCTCCTAAGATGTGCACCAGTTCTATTTGACGATATGCAGAATAAAGATGCAATTATTAAGAGAATATCTGAGTTACCACTCAGTAGAAATATCATAAAAGACCGAATAATGAGACTGAACACAAACGTACAACATCAAGAGAGACATAGGTGTAAATATTTTTTGATCTCTCTTGATGAAACTACTGATGTCACATCACATGCTCAGTTGGCCATTATTGGTCGATATTCTGATGGTCTCACAATGAGAGAAGAGTTGATAAAATTAGTATCAGTGTCAACAAGTAAATCAGGAAGTGAAATATGTAAGGTTGTTATACAAACATTTCGTGACCTAAGCATTGATATCTCTAAAGTTGTGTCAGTGACGACAGATGGGGCACCAAATATGGTGGGGGAAAAAGTCAGATTTGTCAAATTGTTTACAAAAGCTATTGGACATCTGATTGTGCGTTTTCATTGTATTATCCATCAGGAGGCTTTCTGTGCCAAGGCAGGATTCACCAACTTAAACGACTTAATGTCAGTTGTTACAAAAATAGTTAATTTAATAGCTGCTCGCCCCCTTCACAAGCAAGAATTTTCAGCACAGTGGAATGCTGATGTACAATAATGTAAGATGGCTGAGCCGAGGCAAAGTTCTTGAGCGCTTTGTGGAGTGCTGTGAAGAAATTAAGGTATTTCTTGATGATAAGGATCTGGGAAACTTTCCTCAGTTTAATAATGATAAGTGGGTCAACACCCTGATGTTTTTTACAGATCTCTCTGTTCGTATTAATGAACTGAACTTAAAGTTACAAGGTTTTGGCAAAAGTATTGACGTTAAGTTTGGATACATAAAAGCTTTTGAAAGTAAAGTTAAAATTTTCAAGCGAGATGTAGAAACTAAAACTTATAAGTATTTTCCTCGAGTAACAAAGTATTTTGAGAAGGCCAGTGCAGCTGTACAAAATGAAATGGAACTCTTGCATATGAAGTACCAGCATGTTTTAGACTCGTTACTTGACCAGTTTAGTGATAGATTTAGTCAATTTAGAAGTCTAGAACAGACCATGAAAATAATTAAGTATCATGATGTAGTAGTCTACAGTAGTTTGGAATTAAATGGTTTCCAATGGATGCAAGTTGATGATTTGGAGATTCAACTTGCAGAATTTCAAGACAGTATCTGGGCTCAGGTGTTTGTCAACTTGAAGTCAAAGCTTGAGAATCTGGAAAGGTGCTGCTTGGAGAATCAAGAGGAGTGCCACTACGAACAGGAAATTTGGAGTGCCTGGAACTGACTACCAGACACTTTTAGCACCCTGAAAAATATAGCAATGGCTTTACTCACAATTTTTCCCTCTACATACTTTTGTGAGGGCTTATTCTCAGCGTTAAATAATATCAAAACCAACAAAAGAAACAGATTGACAGATGAAGTTATTAGTGCTTTCTTGGGCCTGCAGTGTACAAAATACCAACCTTCAATTGAAGATTTAGCCAATGAAATTGAGCAACAAAAAAGTCACTAATAGGCAGGTTAGTTAAAGAATTCCCTCTCCACCTCATTTATCTTAGTTCACGGCACCCCACACAAGCTAAATAATATCAAGACCAACAAAAGAAACCGATTGACGGATCAACAAAGAAGTCACTAAGCAGGTAAGTTAAATATTTAGTTTTTGGTTTATTAAATACAATTATATATAACAATTATACATTTATGTTATTTAAACTATAAATATCGTGAAATAATGTTTTTTCCTCAAAGTGACACACTACCCGAGTTATGCTCAGTTTTTTGGCGAAGTTTGACACACCAAGCTCAAAAGGTTGCCCATCACTGGTGTAGACTGTTCTCTCTTTCCCTCTTTCACGTGTCGCTAAATTTGCATACGTCAAATGTGTATATTATATACACTCTCTGTATTTCTATCAGTCCTAATCTATCCGACACCACCTCAGAAAGCCAGCAGTTACTATTGGATACCTACATGACCAAAGACTTCTTTAAAAGGATTAAAAATTCCCTAAGGCCAATGGTAATTTTCATGGTGGACATATGAGTTAAGGGCATTTTTTGTTGTGTTTTTTTTTTTTTTTTTTTGCATTTTATGTGCTTCTGTGGGTTTGGGTGGTGAAAGATAGGAGGGAAGGAGAGGGGTTGCCTCACTATGGGCCTATCCATCCTTGAGCTCCTTAACTATGGCTTAGATCCCTGAGTTTGCCAGGTTAACCCAACTGTAATCACCTGACCCTTCCATGGGTGAGCCAGATTGTCCAGGTACATTTCGACTCCAAGGGTACATTTAGGAGGTGCAAAAACTTATATAAGCACTAGAGGCCCGGTGCACGGATTCATGCACCGGTGGGGTCCCTCTGCCTGGCCTGTGCCCTCTCACAATCCAGGACCCCTCGGGGGATGTC
Source organism: Eptesicus fuscus (assembly GCF_027574615.1). Taxonomy (NCBI): domain Eukaryota; kingdom Metazoa; phylum Chordata; class Mammalia; order Chiroptera; family Vespertilionidae; genus Eptesicus; species Eptesicus fuscus. The sequence goes on along the minus strand of NC_072483.1, from coordinate 91,237,135 downwards.
GGCTAGCCAGTTCGGCCTGATCCCTGCAGGCCCAATCCAGACAGCAGGGAGCCCAATCCTGTGCATTGAGCATCTGTCCCCTGGTGGTCAGTGTGCATCATAGCGACTGGTCATTTGGTTGTTCAGTCACTTAGGCTTTTATATATATAGACTAGAGGCCCAGTGCATGAATTTGTGCACAGGTGGGTCCCAAAAGGGGGTGGGGGCGGGATGCAATCAGCCCTCCGGGCGGGCGGTGGGACACCCTTGGCAGCCTGGGATCCGGATCCGTCCTGCTGACATTCGTGCTGGTTGTCGGGAGCCACCTGGCGGCTGCTTTTATATTGTTTCTTCCTTGCAAAGTGTCTAGGGAGGGGAAGTGGCCACGGTGCCTAAGGCTGACTTCCAAGTCAGCAGTGCTGTCAGGATCGTGCCAGCAGCACTGGTCCATCAGTGCCTGGCCTGTTCTCTGGAGATTGAACCTGCAGGACTACTGAGGGAGTGAGTGGCTGTCACCAGGCTGGTGGGCCACCAGGATGGGTTGGTCAGCTGAGTGGCGTTCCCACTGTGGGAGCGCACGTTGAGCATCTCCCCCCTGGTGGTCAGTGTGTGTCATAGTGACCTGTTGTTCTGATTGTTCAGTCGTTCGGTCACTTAGGCTTTTATATATAGACTAGGGGCCTAGTGCACGAATTTGTGCACCTTGAAAGGAACTGTGGGCCACAAGGCTGCGGTGGGCACAGGGGTGGGTCTTGGCCCAACCTCCGCGTCCCCACCTGGCCCCTCCCACTGTGGCCCCCGGTCCCCTGTCTGCCAGCAGCCCCGCTCCTGCCACCGACGCTCCCACACACTGACGGCACCGGCCCCGCTGGCACCCGCTGATGGCACAGAGCAATTGGGGCCGGCGCCGTCAGTGGGTAAGAGTGGCGGCTGCTGCCCTGATCGCCCCTCAGGAGGAGGGGGGAGATGGAGAAGCCCTGAGGGGCAATCGGGGCTGGCAGCCACCGCTCTACCCACTGACGGCACCAAGTGATCAGGACCTGCGCTGGGCACTGGCAGCAGGTGTGAGTGGGGCTAATGCCAGCAGCAGGTGCAAGTGCCCAGTGGGACCATGGCGCATTGGAGCAAAGAATTTTCAGTAACCACCAGAGGCTCACCACAATGACAGTGACCGGTGCTCCATCTTGGTCTGGCGCACCTGCTCACCTGCTCCACCATCCCGCTGCAGCCAATGCCCACCATGCTCTGCACTCTGCCACCTGCTGCTGACACCCACCATGTTCCGTGTGTGCCCCCTGGTGGTCAGCACACGTCATAGTGACTGGTTGTTCAGTTGCTCGGTTGCTCAGTTGTTTGGTTGTTCTGCCGTTCGGTCTATTTGCATAATAGGGTTTTATATAGATAGATAAGGTGACTATTTGGGTGGGGCAAGGATAGTTTTTTGTGTTTTTTTTTATCCTCAGCTGTGGAACAGAGAGGGAAAGATAGACAGAAATATTGATATGAGAGAAACACATCGATCGGTTGCTTCCTGCACAAGCCCTGACCAGGTATGTGCCCTTGGCTGGAATCAAACCCAGGACCCTTTGGTCTGCGGGCCAACGCTCTATCCACTGAGCCAAACAGGCCATGGCAAGAATGGTTTCTGAAACATGAGACTCTGAGGAAAGATAAGCTAGTCTAAGGGCAAAGTTGGGAGAGAGCCACACAAGGTTAGCACGGAAAGGTGTCCTTGAGGGACAGCATCATCCAGAGGTAAGCAATCTTCACTCGCCAATTCAACATATGAAAGCATTTATAGGTTTCAGTGTCCCCTTTCCAAATTGAAAATAGATTTTTTTTTAGGTCTCATGGAGAAATGCAAATTCTTATAATTTACATTACTCAGTTCATTGGTTTAAAAAACATCAATGAGAGAGTGACACTGCTTTTTAGCTACTAAAGTATTAAATGGGCATATTAAAAATTATTAAAAGGAAACTTTATAATTTTTCGTCCTGAAATTATATTTCAAGCTAATTGGTAAAGGTAAATAGTGGTTCCTGGATTAGGACTGATTATCATTGATCACTGTCATTTTACAAGTGGGGAAACTATGGATAAGGCACAGAGATTTGCCCAAGTCACAGTACTGACAGCTCGAGACCTGAAACCCAAATCTCTTGACTCCCAATTCAAGGCCACCCCGACCCATAGTAAGAACTTCAGGAGGTGGGGGTAGGGAGGTAGAGTCATTTGGGTCTTGGGTGACTATTATTTGCATATAAAATGTTTTGTATTGGACAACTGTTTTTACTTGTTATAGCTAATACTGTTAATTCTCATTTTAAAAATTAAATTAAAATTAATAAAGTGGGTTTGAGTTTTTTAGGTTTTGATCTTTATAGTGAGTTATTTTTTTTTTTAAATAACAATTAGTTCTGAATATTTGGGGAACATACCATCCAATACTATACTCTCCAAATAACATCATTTTGTATTATTTCATCCCTTTCAGTCTAAACTGGCAGTGTTTTAGAGTAGAGATTTTCAACTGGTGTGTCACAAAACTTTTTAAAACATGCAATACCTGACTTTTTAGTCAGGGGCACTGATCTCTTTTACCTTAGATTGTCAAATAAAAATTAAAAAATGACAACAGCCAATACAACAATAGCCGTCCAGTGTGAATGAATCAAAATTATACCTATTTTTTTGTCAAATTGACAAAAAATATATTCTTTGGTGTGCCACAGAATTTTAGTAATTAGTTTATTGTACCATGAGATGAAAAAGGTTTAAAATCTCCAGTTAGTGGATAAGATTCTCTCAAGAACTTTGTGAGCCTCTGGTGAGTTAACTCCGTTAGACAAAAGCCACACCTGCAAAATCCTCTCCCCTTGGTGCCTGCTGAGGCAGAGGAACTTCTTGGAGGCCCCAGTGCTTGAGGAAGAGGATCTGTGAGGCACAATGAGTGTTTTTAAAGGGCCCGTTGTGTGAGTGAATAGTACTCTGAGGAGCCACATTTGATCTTTGAAAAGGTTTTACGGTCACACTTTTGGCCTTGGCTTTAGACTTGGATTTGACCTTTACTCACAACCATTTCTTAATTGTATCAACTTGTGCTGTCTGAAGAGGCTGCACATTTTCAAAATCACCCGTTTCACAGTCTTCTCGGTTTTTCTCTTTCCTTTCACACCTCGCTATACGCAGGCTGTACCTTCAATGCTTTGTGGAAAGCTCAGCTAGAACACCAAGTCGGTTAATGCCTCCACATGGGCCGGCTCCCCACATACACCAGTGCTGCTAAGATTTCTGCCACTGCATCATGGGAACCTCCCTCCTGTGTTCCTTCCTCTTGAGTCCTTACCACCAGCATCCTCAGGGTGCGGATTTCTACTCACAGTCTATGCAGAGAAACTTAGGTTTTCTCTAACATGCTTCTCAAAATCCTTCTGGCTTCCACCCGCTGCTTGGTCCCAGGTCACTCGCACATTTTCAGGCATTTGTTATGACGGCACTCCACTCTCAGCACGGGGTTTAATCAGAGAAGAACCACTAGGATGGCTATCTGTGTACGCAGGATTTGATCTTCCTGCGTTGTAGGAGCTGGTTATTGTGGGAGCAGTCTCTGCAAGACTGTTGTATTACCATCTGAACGTGGAGCGTGAAGTCCGCCAGGCAGGAAGAGTCTGGAAGGGATGTTGGAGATCAAGAACAAGCCGAACCCCACAAGCGTGAGGTTTGAGCCCATGAATACAGACTGAAACCCATGCAATTTTTATTGCCTCTACCTATGGTGGTGTGAGTATCCTGCAGACGAGATAGCTCGTTGTCACAGAGCTTAACCCTCATGCTGGGCTCAGCAGTAAGATGCTGAAGGAAAATCCAGGGGAAGATGGGGCAGTTGTTGCTTCACATCAATGAGGAAAATCCTCAGATCAGCAACAAGGCGTAAGAACTACAAAATGGCTGAAGCTCTCTAGATCTCTTACACCAACCTGCTGTGGCCTGCCCTAAATGGAAACATACAGGAAAGGGAATTCTGGCAAAAGTGGTCAGACTGGCTAAACTAACACAGTCCAAGTCACCATATCCATCGTATCTGTATCCAGCCAGTCAGAAGCAGGAAGGAAATGAAAAGCTCACCCTCTTCCATTTAAGGACACTGCATCAAAGGAATAGCTAACCCTATGGGCGAAGCCCTAGTCAGTTGACTAAGCCACAGGGAGGTGGGAAATGTAATCTTCATTCCAGTGGTCATGGGCCTAGGAATTCCTTTCCTGGGGAAGGAAAGATTGATATTGAAAACGACTCACAGTTCTGCCACAACACACTTGGCTTTGCCTGGAATATCTTTTCCGCCTTTTCTGCTTGGCAAACTCTAGTTCACCCCTATAGACTCAATTATTATCCTTCAGTCTGTTTTCCTATTGGGTTTTATAAATCCTCCATTTTGGGACTTTCTTGTTTATTCATTTAGAAAAATTTAAATCCATTGTTCTGGGAACTGGGGATCTAGCAATGACCAAAACAAAGCCCTTTTGTTTGCAAAATTTATTGCATCATAATCACATGGTATCCTCTGTACTCTAAGACTGTCGCCAATTGAGACAAGAAGGATAAGACTTATGGATAACTTCAAGCATAAATCTGTTATCCAGAACTAAGATTAAATAATTGGGTAAGGCTTCGAAAGTATTTCATATTCTTTCCTATTAATCACAAAGGTAATATTTGTGATTTATAAATCATGTCTCTTTTAAGGAGTTATGGACCTTGAAAGGGCCTTGGGGATGATCTAAGTTTAGTAAAGAAGACTGAGTCTTGGATTACAAGATTATTTGCTCAGGATTATGTGCCAAGTTACTGTCAAGGCCAAAAAGTAGAATCCAAGAACACTGATTATTAAACAATTACCCTTGATGCATGGCATTTTTGTGAAACACACACACACACACACACACACACACACACACACACACACACACAAGAAACCCACAAAAGAAAACAACTATGCTTATAAAATCAGTCTTTCTGAAAATTATAGCATCAAAATCCAGGGTTAAAAAACCTGTTATTGAATTAATTTATTAGTTCTAATATTTTTTTTGGTAGAATCTTTAGGGTTTTCTATATACAGCATGGTGTCATCTGTAAATAGTGAAATTTTACTTCTTTATAATTTGGATACTTTTTCTTTTCTTTCTTTCTTTTTTTTTTTTTTGTCTGATTACCATGGCTGGGACTTCCAATACTATGCTGAATAAGAGTGGTTAGAATGGGCATCCTTGTCTTGTTCCTAATATTAGAGAAAAAGCTTCTAGCTTTTTACCACTGAGTATGATGTTAGCTGTGGGCTTGTCATATATGTCCTTTATTATGCTGAGGTATGTTCCTTCTATACCCATTTTGCTGCAAGTTTTTATCATAAATGGATGTTGGATTTTGTCAAATGCTTTTTTTTTCATCTATTGATATAATCATATGAATTTTGTCCTTCAATTTGTTTCTGTGGTGTATTATGTTGATTGATTGCAGATATCAAACTATCCTTGCATTCCTGTAATAAATCCCACTTAAACATGATGCATAATCTTTTAATGTATTGATGAATTTGGTTTGCTAATATTTTGTTGGGAATTTTTACATCTATGTTCATTAGGGATATTGGCTTGTAATTCTTTTAATAGTCTTTGGTTTTGGTATCAGGGTAATGCTGGATTCAGAATTAGTTTGGAAGCTTTCCCTTCACTTAAACTTTTTTGAATAGTTTGAGAAGAATAGGTATTGTTTTTTCTTTAAAAGATTGGTAGAATTCACCTGTGAAGTCTTTTGATTACTGATTCAATTTCATTTCTAGTAATCAGTCTGTTCAAATTTTCTGTTTCTTCCTGATTGTCTTGGAATATTATATGTTTCTAGAAATTTATCCATTTCTTCTAGTTTGTCCAGTTTGTTGACATATAATTGTTCTAGTACTCTCTTAAAACCCTTTGTATTTCCGTGATGTTGATTGTCATTTCTACTCTTTCATTTGTGATTTTATTTAGGCTCCTCTCTTTATTTTTTTATTTATTTTTTATGAGCCTGGCTAAAGGTCTAACTATTTTGTTTCTTTTTTTCAAATAATCAGCTCTTTAGTTTCACAGATCTTTTTGTTTCTTTTCTATTATTTTTGAGTCTCTAATTCATTTATTTCTGCTCTGATCTTTATTATTTCCTTCCTTCCACTCATTTAGGATTTTGTTTTTCTTTTTATAGTTCCTATAGGTATAAATTTATATTGAGATTTTACTTGTTTCTTGAGGTAGCCCCTGTATCTCTATGAATTTCTGTCTTAGAACTACTTTTGCTGTGTCCCAAAGATTTGGAATAATTTTGTTTTCATTTTCATTTGTCTCACAATATTTTTAAATTTTCTTCTTGATTTTTTCATTAATCCATTATTGTATAGCACCATGTTTAATAATGAATAACATCTAAAAATTAAGTCCAATAAAGTTGCAGGTTACAAAATAAATACTCAGAAATCTGTCGCATTTCTATGAACAAATAACAAACTATCAGGAAAGAGAAATTAATAAAACAATCACATTTACAATTGCATCAAAAATAATAAAACACCTTGAAGTAAATTTAACCAAGGAGATAAAAAAAAAACTATACTCTGAAAACTGTAAGACATTGATGACAGAAATTAAAGAATACACAAATGAATGGAAGGATATGCTGTGTCCATGGATTAGAAGAATAAATGTTATTTAAATGTTCACATATCCAAAACATTCATAGATTCAGTGCAATTCCTATGCCAATGGCAGTTTTCACAGAAGTAGAACAAATCCTAAAATTTATATGGAATCACAAAAGATCCCAAAGACCCAAAGAAACCTTGAGAAAGAAGAAAAATCTGGAGATATCATGCTCCTTGATTTCAAACTATACCACAAATCTATAGTAATCAAAAGTGTGGTACTGGAACGAAAACAGACACATAGATCAATGGAACAGAATAGAAAACCCAGAAATAAACCCATGCTTATATGGTCAATTAATCAACAACAAAGGAGATAAGAATATGCAATGGTGAAAAGACAGTTTCTTCAATAAATGGTGTTGGGAAAACTGGACAAACACATGCAAAAAAATATAAACTAGACCACTGTCTTATACCACATACAAAAATAAACTAAAAATAGATGAAAGATTTAAATGCAGGATCTGAAACCATGAAACTCTTAGAAGAAAGCATAGGCAGTAAATTCTTTGACATGTCTTTTAGCAATATCTTTTTGGATATTTTCCTGTGGAAAAAGGCGGTAAAAAGCAAAAATAAACAATGGGACTACATCAAACTGTAAGGTTTTTGCACAGCAAAGAAATGCATCAACAAGACAAAAAGCAACCTACTAAATTGGAAGAGATATTTATAAATGATATATTTGATAAGGGTTAATATCCAGAATATATAAAAAATACATACAACTCAACATAAAAAACACACACAAAAAAAACAAACAAACAATCCAATTAAAAAATGGGCAGAAGACCTAAATAGACATTTCTCCAAAGAAGATACACAGATGACCACAGACACATGAAAAAATGCTCAACATCACTAATCATCAGGGAGTTGCAAATCAAAACTACCATGAGATATCACCTCACACTGTTAGAATGGCCATTATCAAAAAAGACAACCAATTACAAGTGTTGACAAGGATGTGGAAAAAAGGGAACCTTTGTGCACTGTTGATGGGATTGTAAATTAGCAGAGTCATATGGAAAACAGTATGAAGATTCCCCCAAACTTAAAAACAGAACTACCATATAACTCAGCAATTCCACTTCTGAGTATTTATCTAAAGAAAACAAAAACGATAATTTTATAAAAACAATATATGTACTCCTATGTTCATTGGAAGCATTGATTACAATAGCCAAGATATGGAAGCAACCTGGTGTCCATCGATAGATGAGTGAATAAAGAAGAGGTGGTACATCTAAACAATGGAATATTAATCATAAAAAAGTATGAACTCTTGCCATTTGCAACAATGCAGATGGACCTGCAGGGTATTATGTTCAGTAAAATAAGTTTGAAGGAGAAAGACACATATTTTGTGAATTTACTTATATGTGGAATTAAAAAACAAAACAATGAACAAACAAAATGAAACAGAAACAAACTCAGAGATACAGAGAACAAACTGATGTTGCCAGCGGGGAGTGGGGTTTTGGCAGAAAAGGGAAAAGGGATTAAGAAGTACAAACTTCCAGTCATTTTTTTCTTAAAAAAAAAGAACAAAACTGTCACAAGACAGTATGTTGGTGTGTGTGTGTGTGTGTGTGTGTGTGTGTGTGTGTGTGAGAGAGAGAGATAGTGTTATGAACATTTTCTAGTTCCAATATGTGAAAAAAGGGATATAAGTAATTTGAATATAAACATATTAGAGACTAGTAACATGGAGTTGTAAAACGTCCAGTTAAATTTTAAGGATGACAGATGACTCTTCTCATCAAGGTCTATGAAGCCCTTTCCTAAAATTTCATGTATTCCATTGGAGATCTGATTTATGTTCATTTGAGTTCTTTAACAGTATACACAGAGACTCAAAAACTGAAAATCAGTTATAATTGAAAACATATAAAAAATTAAAGGCATTATACAGTTTTGAGCAGCCCTACAATTCTAACACACTTCCTTTCTCTTTGAATCTGTGTTCCCACACACCCAACAGATACAGTCTAAAGCACAGGCCCCACGTTCACACCTCCACACTCAGCCGCTCACCTGCCCTCTCCACACCTACACACTCAGCCGCTCACCTGCCCTCTCCACACCTACATACTCAGCCGCTCACCTGCCCTCTCCACACCTACACACTCAGCCACTCACCTGCCCTCTCCATCTACACACTCAGCCGCTCACCTGCCCTCTCCACACCTACACATTCAGCCACTCACCTGCCCTCTCCACACCTACACACTCAGCCGCTCACCTGCCCTCTCCACACCTACACACTCAGCCACTCACCTGCCCTCTCCACACCTACATACTCAGCCGCTCACCTGCCCTCTCCACACCTCCATACTCAGCCGCTCACCTGCCCCTCTCCACACCTACACACTCAGCCACTCACCTGCCCTCTCCACACCTCCATACTCAGCCGCTCACCTGCCCTCTCCACACCTACACACTCAGCCGCTCACCTGCCCTCTCCATCTACACACTCAGCCACTCACCTGCCCTCTCCATCTACACACTCAGCCACTCACCTGCCCTCTCCATCTACACACTCAGCCGCTCACCTGCCCTCTCCACACCTCCATACTCAGCCGCTCACCTGCCCCTCTCCACACCTACACACTCAGCCGCTCACCTGCCCTCTCCACACCTACACACTCAGCCACTCACCTGCCCTCTCCACACCTCCATACTCAGCCGCTCACCTGCCCTCTCCACACCTCCATACTCAGCCGCTCACCTGCCCTCTCCACACCTCCACACTCAGCCGCTCACCTGCCCTCTCCATCTACACACTCAGCCGCTCACCTGCCCTCTCCGCACCTACGCACTCAGCCACTCACCTGCCCTCTCCATCTACACACTCAGCCGCTCACCTGCCCTCTCCACACCTACACACTCAGCCACTTACCTGCCCTCTCCACACCTACGCACTCAGCCACTCACCTGCCCTCTCCATCTACACACTCAGCCGCTCACCTGCCCTCTCCACACCTACACACAAAGCCACTCACCTGCCCTCTCCACACCTCCACACTCAGCCGCTCACCTGCCCTCTCCACACCTCCACACTCAGCCGCTCACCTGCCCTCTCCATCTACACACTCAGCCGCTCACCTGCCCTCTCCGCACCTACGCACTCAGCCACTCACCTGCCCTCTCCATCTACACACTCAGCCGCTCACCTGCCCTCTCCACACCTACACACTCAGCCACTTACCTGCCCTCTCCACACCTACGCACTCAGCCACTCACCTGCCCTCTCCATCTACACACTCAGCCGCTCACCTGCCCTCTCCACACCTCCACACTCAGCCGCTCACCTGCCCTCTCCACACCTCCACACTCAGCCGCTCACCTGCCCTCTCCACACCTCCACACTCAGCCGCTCACCTGCCCTCTCCACACCTACACACTCAGCCGCTCACCTGCCCTCTCCATCTACACACTCAGCCGCTCACCTGCCCTCTCCGCACCTACGCACTCAGCCACTCACCTGCCCTCTCCATCTACACACTCAGCCGCTCACCTGCCCTCTCCACACCTACACACTCAGCCACTTACCTGCCCTCTCCACACCTACACACTCAGCCACTCACCTGCCCTCTCCATCTACACACTCAGCCGCTCACCTGCCCTCTCCACACCTACACACACAGCCGCTCACCTGCCCTCTCCACACCTCCATACTCAGCCGCTCACCTGCCCCTCTCCACACCTACACACTCAGCCGCTCACCTGCCCTCTCCACACCTACACACTCAGCCACTCACCTGCCCTCTCCACACCTACACACTCAGCCGCTCACCTGCCCTCTCCATCTACACACTCAGCCGCCTACTTGCCCTCTCCACAGTTCTGACACATGTGTTCCACCTCTTTCCTCACTATGGGGGATGGTGTGATGGAGGAATGAAAGGAGCACAGATGCAGGGCATAGGAATATGTGTACTACACAAAGCCTGCGGGGGGGAAAGCTGTCAATGAAATAACACTAAGTTATTTCAGAAAAATTAGTTTTCTATAGAATCACTGAAAATAGAGCCAGCTCCTCAGACCACATGTATGAGACTAGAAGGGAAGATTGTGATTCAGAGTCTAATCCAATATATTTTTAAAAACAAGTTATCTGAGCAAATACAATACATTGATGATTTCCTGAGAAAAGGGTTTAAAGCAGTACTATGAAATGAGCTCTCAAAGTCCAAAAAACAAAAAAGAAGAATTTAATAATTTTCTGATGGTATAAGAAGACTCCAAATTTAACTCACTAGAGGTTTTGTCCTGGAGCCTGCAATATTTCTCATTGTGCACTGTATTTAGACAGAGGGTACCATTAGATCAAATACCAGATTTTTAAAGTACATGAATATAAAACATCATCAATGCTACTGCTAAAAATTCACAAGCCATGAACCATGGCAAATCCAAAATTACCAAGTAAGATAGATGTTAGGAAGTCTCTCTGTGTATTACTGCTGCTGACAAAACATTCTGATTTTACATAATAAATTTTTCTTTATCAAGAATCTTGGAGGTTCTGGCAAGCAATAAAATCATGAACCATGGGCTAGAAAGATGCACAGTCTCCACTGATGCACAGGAATTCCTTAGGCACAGGCTGAGGCTGGAGGAGAAAGTGGGATTCTTTTGGTTACAAGTGGCAGGAACTTGACCCAAACGGGCTGAAAAGGAAATGTGTCTCGTGTAACTAAAAAGCCCAGGCGCATGGAGGCCACGGGGGCATAGGCTACCAAGGAGACAAAACTGAACCTCACGTCACCCTGCTTGGCCCCGGAGGATGGCTGGTTAGCCAGAGACGGGTAAGATTCCTCAAGGAAGGAACAACCTAAGACAGGCACAGTCGCAGAGGGGCCATCAGGAGAGAATTTGGGGATCAACAGAGGTGGGGCACAGACCCTCACCCCCCCAACATTGCAGGGGCCTGAATCCTAGCCCCTTCTGAGGGAGGTCTCCTGCCCCCATGGCTGCTTCGTGCTTCCCATGCCCAGCTCAGATCAGGATCCAGGTGACCGACAGAGACTTGGCCGACAGCAGCTGCCCTCTCACTCCAACAAGAATTGTTTGAGTTGTCTTGTACCCATGTTGTGGTGAAGGGGGTTTATGATATCTAAATCCAGCCTACCACCAGGAATGCTCAGGACCTACTCAAGAAGGCAAATAATCCCTTCCACCAATATTTACAGGGTAAAACAAGATTATTGTTAGAGTAATAAATTTGACAGTAAAATAGTAGTCAAGTTTTCAGGCAAATTTAAATTGGCCAGTTGAAACAAGTGAATATTCTAGAAAAATAACTGTACTGGACAAAAAGGTGTTCCTAAAGTATCAACTAGGAGAAACCAAGATGGCGGCATAGGTTAAACACCTAACCTGCAGCCGGGCACAACAATTTCAAAAATACAACTAGAGGTCAGAACGGACATCGTCCAGAACCACAGGAAAGTTGGTGGACTGAAATGCCCACAGCTGGGGGGAAGGAGAAGGCCACGGGGACAGTCGGGGAAGCCGTAAAAGCCTGAGGTATGGAGAAACGGGCGGAGACACGAGCACACGCGCCTGCGGGGAGGATGGAACCGGAGAGGAGGGGGCGGCTGATGACCTGGCCGGAGTTCACTGGCAGGAAGAAGATAAAGGCTCCGGAGTGCGCTGAGCACCGGCTCCGATTGCACTGAACCCCATTCCGGGCGAAACCCTGGGAAACTCACTCACTTTCGCAACTCTGCCGCCCCCGCAGGCCGCCCGGCCCGGGACGCTGGGGACGCCGCGCAGCGGGGGCACCCGGAGCCCGGCGGCCTCCCAGCACCCGTCCCCGCCGCGCAGCCCCCGCGCGCCTGGTGCCGCGGGCCGCGCGCACCACACACCGGACGGAGGCCCGGGCGCCCTCTCCGTGCACCTCCCGGCGGCGCTAGACTTCAGTAGAGTTGACTGAATTCAAGGGATTAAGAAGTATAAATTGGGGGGACGCCGCGGCGGCGACGTCCGGAACGCGGCGATGGCGGTGCCTGGAGCTCGGCGGCCGCCCAGCGCCCGTCCCAGCCGCGCGGCCCTCGCGTGCCTGGTTCCGCGGGACGCGCGCACCGCGCAACGGACGGAGGCCCGGGCGCCCTTTCCGTGCACCTCCCGGCGGCGCTAGACTTCAGTAGAGTTGACTGAAATGAAGGGATTAAGAAGTACAAATTGAGAAGTTTGAAAAAGATAGCGGCGGAGGTTAAAGGCTGTTCTGTTGCCTCGCACCCAGCGAAATCGGAGGGGATGAGGTGTGGAGGTGCGTGGGTCTGGCTGGTGGCGGGGGAAAGGGGCTTTTGTTCCAAACCTAAGGGAGATTAGCTCTCCATCACCCTGAAACCCATCTTCTGGCGAACCCTGGGAGACCCAGATGCCTGCGGGGAGAGGCGGGACTCTTGCGGAGGTGCACCCAGCAATCAGTGTTTGCTGCGCTGGAGTGCGGAACGAGGGGACTTAGATACGTGGAAGGCAGAAGGACCAGACTCACAGTCATCGCGGCTCGCCGCACCATGGCCTGTTGGCGCCCTGAGACCCCGCCCCGCCCTGGGACCCGCCCCGCACGTTTTGAAGACCTGCCCCGCAAGTCTTGCAGGCACACCTGCGCCCCAAGCAACGGCTTATGCATGTGGGTGGCCTGCCCTCTGGCAGCGGACCAGATGATCTGCTGTTCTAGTCGGACTGCTCCAGGGCCACTCAGACAGGAGGAAGAAACTACAGTTTTTGCTGTAATCCTTGCTGAGTGCCTAAGGCAGTAGCTGATCTACACCCCATTGGAGACCCAGAAACGAGGGCATCTAGTGGTCTGTGGGAGATGACACCAGATTTCAACCACGTGCATAAGGGACACATTCAACGGGAATATTCAGTGAGCGCCAAAGCTTTGCTGCACCAAGACCCGGCCCATAAACGTGTCTCCTGCACAGCAACTCTTCCTTTATAGACAAAGAGAGCCCCCCCAGTGACACCAACAACAATCAAGACTTAACTATACAAAGGAGGACCAAGATGGAGGCATAGGGCGGAAGCCTGATTGTTGCCTACCACAACAACTTTGAGACTACGACAAGAGAGCAGAGCAGACACCATCCAAGACCACCATAGGGCTGGCTGAGTAGATGCTCTACAACTAGAATAAAAGAGGGGTATGTGGGATGATGCTGATGCCGGTGACCCAAAGACCACACTTTAAGAACTACGGCTCAGGCGACACAAAAGAACTATGGCTCAGGCGATACAACAGCGGCCTGGAACGTGCTCGGCGCAGTTCCCCCGGCGGTCTCCGGCTGAGGGGACGGCTCCACTGGCAGCCAAGCACGGACAGACGAGCCCCTATGAGACATGGGGTGGGAGACTCCGCGCTTGCTGACCTCTGAGTCCGTCAAGAATCTCAACGCCCCGGAAGCGGCCAGGTGCGCATGCTCGGCGACCGGCCACCGATGCAGACCCAAGGGCCGACGCAGCGACGCCAGACTGGCCCACCGCCATGCACCGGGTGCACCGGAGCTTCGCCGAGCCGCCGCCCGACGAATTCTGCAGCAGCCATACTGGAGCTCTGGAAGGATGGCCAGGGGAATTGCTGAGGGGGGATTGACCGGCAGGAATTGGGATCGGGAAGACGGGGCCCCGCTGAGACCCGGGTGCGGGCGGGGTTGCGCGCCTCTGGGCTCGGGTGTGGTCACACGCCTCTGGGTATAAGTGAGGCCTCACGTCCCTGGGTCTAGGTGAGGCCACATGCCCCTGGGTCCAGGTGAGGCCGGACTCCGGGTCCGGGTGAGGCCAAGTGCCCCTGGACCCGGATGACGCTGGATCCCGTGCCCGGGCGAAGCCAAGCGCCCCTGGGTCTGGGAGAGCCCACACACCCCTGGGTCCAGGCGAGACCATGTGTCCCTGGATCCGGGTGAGGCCGCGTGCACCTAGGCCCGGGTGAGCCCAAGTGGCCCTGGGTCTGGGAGAGGCCAAGCGTCCCTGGGTCCGGGTGAGACCATGTGTCCCTGGATCCGGGTGAGGCCTCGTGCACCTAGGCCTGGGTGAGGCCACGTGCCCCTGGGCCTGGGAGAGGCCAAGCGTCCCTGGGTCCGGGCGAGACCATGCGTCCCTGGATCCGGATGAGGCCTCGTGCACCTAGGCCCGGGTGAGCCCAAGTGGCCCTGGGTCTGGGAGAGGCCAAGCGTCCCTGGGTCCGGGTGAGACCATGTGTCCCAGGATCTGGGTGAGGCCTCGTGCACCTAGGCCCGGGTGAGCCCAAGTGGCCCTGGGTCTGGGAGAGGCCAAGCGTCCCTGGGTCCGGGTGAGACCATGTGTCCCTGGATCCGGATGAGGCCTCGTGCACCTAGGCCCGGGTGAGGCCACGTGCCCCTGGGTCTGGGAGAGGCTAAGCGTCCCTGGGTCCGGGTGAGACCATGTGTCCCTGGATCTGGGTGAGGCCTCGTGCACCTAGGCCCGGGTGAGCCCAAGTGGCCCTGGGTCTGGGAGTGGCCAAACGTTCCTGGGTCTGGGTGAGACCACGTGTCCCTGGATCCGGGTGAGGCCTCGTGCACCTAGGCCCGGGTGAGCCCAAGTGGCCCTGGGTCGGGGAGAGGCCAAGCGTCCCTGGGTCCGGGTGAGACCATGTGTCCCTGGATCCGGGTGAGGCCTCGTGCACCTAGGCCCGGGTGAGCCCAAGTGGCCCTGGGTCTGGGAGAGGCCAAGCATCCCTGGGTCCGGGTGAGACCATGTGTCCCAGGATCCGGGTGAGGCCTCGTGCACCTAGGCCCGGGTGAGCCCAAGTGGCCCTGGGTCTGGGAGAGGCTAAGCGTCCCTGGGTCCGGGTGAGACTATGCGTCCCTGGATCCGGATGAGGCCTCGTGCACCTAGGCCCGGGTGAGCCCAAGTGGCCCTGGGTCTGGGAGAGGCCAAGCGTCCCTGGGTGCGGGAGAGACCATGTGTCCCTGGATCCAGGTGAGGCCTTGTGCAACTAAGCCCGGGTGAGGCCACGTGCCCCTGGGTCTGGGAGAGGCCAAGCGTCCCTGGGTACGGGTGAAGCCAGATCCTGGGTCCGGGTGAGGCTGTGCGCCCCTGGATCCATCCGGGTGAGGCTGGGTCCCAGGCCCGGGTGAGACCACGCGCCCCTTGGGTATGGGTGAGGCCACGTGCCCCTTAGTCTGGGTGACGCTGTGCCCCTGGGTTCGGCCGAGACCAAACCAGAGGGAGTCGGACCTCCATTACCACCATTTGTCCACCATCCAGAGCTGAGGGGTCAGTGCTGACATGTACACATAAGGAACTACTGGACATCGAAATTGGGTCTCAAAAGAACTGTTGGTCCAGGGGGAAGCTCGCTACAGATTGATTCATTTGCCTGTCAGCATAAATATTATTGCTCGTCTCACATTCAGTTCTTATTAGTATATATCTAGTGACATATGATCTCGTTCATCTAGAGGAAATGATGAACAACATAGACTGAGGAACAAGAACAGAACCAGAAGCAAGGAGGCATCGATCGGACTATCGGGCCTCAGAGGGAGGATAGGGGAGGGTAGGAGGAAGTTGGGGGGAGGGGGAGAGTTCAACCAAAGGACCTGTATGCATGCATATAAGCCTATCCAACAGTTAAGTTCAACAGGGGATTGGGGCATCCGTGGGGAGGGGTGTGGGATGGGAATGGGGGGATGAGGACAAATATGTGACACCTTAATCAATAAAGAAATTTAAAAAATAAATAAATAAATAAATAAATAAATAAAAAATAAATAAAGTATCAACTAAAATCTTTATTGGTACTTCATCTCACGATAAAATTGTGCACCATGTAATGAACCTAAAACAGTAATATTATAGTACAAAAAATTAAAATTTAAAAGCCATCAAGACTACATTATAAAATTTTCAAAAGCCTCCTAACATTTAAATCAAAAAAGGAGGGGATAGTAGAGTAATATCATGTAAGGAAAAATATCCTGTAAGTAAATTACATCTAGAAAATTAATACTTTAGAAAATTAATTGTAAGGCTAAAAGCAAGACACCCATGAAAAACACACAAGGTGATAAAACAAGCCAGAGGAAAATCATTTGGGCAAAAATTGAAAAAGGATCCCCAGTCAAATTTATAGAAAATATTCCTTTATTAACTTTTGGTCGAGAATATGTTTGTATATTTTCAGAAAACAACTCCGAGACCATGTGGATTCTAGCAAGAGAAGAATCGACAGGACTACTCCAGCCATGAATACAGAAGAGAAGCAGTCCAGAGACAGAAGACGCTGATGTGGCCTTCCCATAATAGCAGTTAGCAGCTGTGCATCACTGCAGATTGCCCAGGACCAAACCAGACAGAGTCGGACCTGCATTACCACCAGTTGTCCACCATCCAGAACTGAAATGTCAGTGCTGACATGTACACATAAGGAACTGTTGGACATTGAAATTGGGTCTCAAAAGAACTGTTGGCCCAGAAAGAAACTCACTACAGACTGATTCATTTGCCTGTCACCATAACCATTATTGCTTGTCTCATTTTCGGTTCTTATAAGTGTATTTCTAAGAGCACATGATCTCACTCATCTAGGGGAAATAATGAACAACATAGACTGATGAACAAGAACAGACCCAGAAACAAGGAGGCATGGATCAGACTGTCGGGCCTCGGGGGGAGGGTAGGGAAGGGTAGGGATAAAGGGAGAGATCAACCAAAGGACTTGTGTGCAGACATATGAGCCCAACCAGTGGTTAAGGACAACAGGGGGGTGGGAGCATACGTGGGGAGGGGGGTGGGATGGAAATGGGGGGACGAGGACAAATATGTGATACCTTAATCAATAAAGAAATTAAAAAAATAAATAAATAAATAAATAAAACTAAAAAGCCCAGGCATAGGTCCCAGGCTCTGAGCCTCGTTGAATTCAGGCTAAACAAGTCCCTTGTGCTTGCTGCTCTGTTCTTTAACTCTGTGTGGCTTCAGTATCAGGTTCTTCACAGCACAGCTCCAGACTTTCCATCCTTTCAGCTTCAACACCAAAAAGCGAGAGCAAGTGGCTTCCAACCACTGTGGCATGAGGAACACGGTGGATGCACGGACTGGCTTAGGCCTTGGGTGCGTGTCTCACCTCTGAGTGATGACAGCGGTGCAGTCTTGGTGAGCATGGACTAAAGCGGGGGAGTAAGAATAAAACTCAGTCTAAAACCTGGGAGCTGCTGTTGGAAGATGGAGTGGGTGGAGTTCTGGAATACAAACCACACATGCCTATTTTTTTAAAAATATATTTTATTGATTTTTCACAGAGAGGAATAGAGAGCCAGAAACATCGATGAGAGAGAGACATCGACCAGCTGCCTCCTGCACATCCCCCACCAGGAGATGTGCCCGCAACCAATGTACATGCCCTTGACCGGAATCGAACCGCAGAGTGACGCTCTATCCACTGAGCCATACCGGTTTCAGCCCACACATGCCTATTATGGGGGGATCTCAATAGTGGCCATGGAGATGCTGTTTTACTGACTCTGTCCAGACCAATTAGGAAGTAGCCGTAGTTCAAAGGTGACGGTAAGAAGGCCTGGCGAATCCACTGCTTATAAGGCCACTGGAGCATCATTTCTTTAGCTGGACGACAATGATACCACTAACACCTCAGGTGGCTGTTGTTTTTCGGTAAGGATTAATAAATCAATGCCTGTGAAGACATAGGTGGTTGATAAATGGCGATCATCATCCCATTTCCCTTGGAGTCAACTTTTCCTTTCTTATGTTGGGAGATTTTCAGAATAGAAAGTATGTCTGATTCATTTTTTTAAATCTCTAGAACCTAGAGCTGAACCCAATATATAATAATGTACGCTGAGCCAACAGATATTGGGTATATTAGTTAGGTTATAGGATAAGTTGCTATAACAAAGAAACCTCAATATAGAACAGCTTAAAGGAGATGCGTGTTCATCTCTCTCACAGCAGTCTGGAGCCGCGGGCAGGTTTTGGTGGAAGGCAGCTCTGCTCCAGGAGACCCTGCAGCTCCCTTCTGTCTGTTCTGCTACATTTCCCTTGTTTCCTCGTGGGCTTGCTTGAAGCTGGCTGACCTCCATCACAACTGTGCTCCAGGGTGGGGGGAGTGGGAAAAAGATATGAAGGGCAGAAAGCTCCCTTTTAAGAATGTGATACAGATGTTGTGCATGGCTCTTCGACTCACATCCATCAGCAAAACCTAATCCTGTGGCTACAACTAGCTACAGGGGTGTTAAGGCAAATAGCCTCTAGCAAGGCAGTCATGTCAGCTGAAACTCAGGTGGGTCCATTACCAGTTTTCTCAGTGTCACTGCCAGGGAAAGACTAACGGAAGGCCACGTGGAAGGGACTGCAGAACACAGTTTCAGAGTGTTACCTGCAGATGTGCCTGTCTATGTTAAAGGTAAAGATGGACGTCAGACTAATGGGACTGGATGCTTAGCAGATTAACTAAATATAATGCACTCTAGAAATAGCCTATTTTTTTTTAACTCAGCTCATCTGATTTTATTATGTCAGAACTATGAACTTGGATTTTACTTATGGAATTTTATTCTTAAAGAGTTACTTTTCTAGCAATGATTCACCCTCATCTGACCATTTTTTCCATATGAAAGTTCTAAGGAATGTAGGAAGCATTATTTGAGCTAAGAATTATATATTCAACTAAAGATATATATGAAAATATTAATTGGTGAGTATATTTACAGTCTGTTCCATATTGAAGGGCGTTGTCCTAAATCAAATAGGACATATTTAAGGCAATTAGATGTCCCAGAAAATCTGGGGCAGTCTAATCTTAGATATGTGGTGTTGTCACCAAGGCTACACAATATTTCTGAGCATGCACCACCAATGTATACTTATTTATACATGCATTCTTTACATATATATATGAACTGAACTGTTGTGTACATTGTAAAACATAGACCAAAACAGACATGTTTAAAGGATGAGTTAAAATAAATGTACATGGAAGTTCTAATATTCACTTCTCACATTCTTCTGGGGTTCAAGCACTCCACTGCACAGGTCAGTGACAGAATCGGGACGGAACCCAGGTTTCCTGACTTCCAGTTCAGTGTCTTTCCTGTTAACCTCACTGCCTTCCTTCTTCCTAGAATCTAATGGAACTACAGTGTGACAGGCTTTTGTTCCAGAAAAGATGGAGTAAGCGCATCCCATTCTACGCCTCCTGCTAACAACAATGACAAATAACAAAATATATAAGTCATTCACCAGAAGACTTGAAAAGTGGCAAAAAGAAAGGAGAAGCAGCTAGAAAACTTGGGACTGAGGAGTGACCTGGCAGTGAGTTTCCTGAGTGTTTTTCTTGACCTCTATACTGTAGTTCCCTTTATCCACAGGAGATAAGTTCCAAGACCCCCAGGGATATCTGAAACCAGGGATAGTACCAACCCCTATATATACTATGTTCTTTCCTATAACACATACCTATGATAAAGTTTCACCTATATGTTAGGCACAGTAAGAGATTAACAACACTAATAATAAAATAGAATCCTATATAATAAAAGGCTAATATGCAAATTGTCCCCTCAGGAGTTCGACCGCTTGCTATGATGTGCGCTGACCACCAGGGGGCGGCGAAGAAGGAAGGAAGGAAGGCCACGGCTGGCAGCCGGCAGCCAGGGGAAGAAAGGCCCAGATCGGCCCTGATCGCCGACCAGGCCTAGGGACCCTACCCGTGCACAAATTTCATGCACCGGGCCTCTAGTTATAACAATAAAATAAGGGTTACTTGAACACAAGCACTGTGATACCATCACAAATAACCTAATAATCTAAAAAGGTAATAAATGGGGAAGTAGCATCTACTGGACAGCGAGGATACACTGGACAGAGGGATGATTCATGTCCCAGGCGGGATGGGACATGATGACATAAAATTTCATTACAATACTCAGAATGACACATACTTTAAAATTTATGAATTCTTTCTGGAATTTTCCATTTAATATTTTAAGACCATGGTTTTCTTACAAGTAACTGAAATTGTGGAAAGTGACACTGTGGATGGGGGTGGGAGGAGCTACTGTATATCCAGGCCTGAGTGATAGAAAAGTTTGCAACCTGGGACACCAGTAGGCAAAGACAAAATATAAAATAAAAATAAAGCCCAGGATGCCCTAACCAGTTTGGCTCAGTGGATAGAGCGTCGGCCCAGCCACCACCATCTTTGTCGCATCAATTTGCATATTCTCTCCTTATTGGCTGTGGGTGCCTCCATAGCTGTCACTGAGTGACAGTCAATTTGCATATTCCGTCTTTATTAGATAGGATAAGTTTCCATATTTCCCTGTTGTTTTTCTAGTAATCTTATTCCAGCCATCTTAGATTTTTCTGTGCTAAGCATTTAGAAAGATATCTCAGATCATCCCTCCTTTCCAGTTGGTAGTCTGACCCATTTAACTCCTCTCCCCATTCCCTCAACTCTTAATTTTTTTGAAACCCTTATACTTGTTGCTTTCCTAAAATTGTAGCCTCTATTTTTAATAATTATATTGCTAACAGCCTATTTAACATCCCAGCATTTACTGCAGCCTTACTAGATACAATGGAGTGAGAGGGACAGAACCCTGACTAAACACTAATGATGTCAGACAAAAGGAGGCACCACAGAGGTGCCCACAATCTCACTGTCACATTCCTGAGGCCTGTATGTCCTCTGGAGGGCAGTGGGTGGAGAACAGCTCCAGAAAAGTCTGGGGAAACCACTGCAGGTAAGTAGGAAGTTGGAGGAGAGGAAGGGAGTAGTGAGAAGTTATCCCGTTTATGAGAATATTATCCAGCTCAAGTTCTTTAATAATCATTCAAGCTGGGACTGAGAAAGGACAAGAGAAGTCAAGAGAACAGAAGCAACAGAAAACTTCTTGCAGCCAAATTCCCATCTTGTTCTGAGGTTAGAGGGAAAGGAAGGATCAAGGATGGTCAACCAAGTTCCAAGGCTGCTGGGAGAGGGACTACAGAGAGCTCAGTTGGTACGGATGACCCTGAGAATCCAGTCTGTATAGTGGGAAACCTTGGTGTAGTAGCCAATATCACCTCTCAGAATGCACCCCTCTGCCCAGGAGAGGATTCCTTGGAGCTGGTTTTGGCACAGGATTGGGACAGCATCTATTTCCTATTAGAAAAAGGAGAGATGGGTCAGGCAGAGTAGCCAAAACGAAGATGATCTAGTACCAAGTCCCTATCTGAGGGCCCAGAACAGAGAGGTGTAGTAATAAGGACTGGAAGAAATGTGTGGTGGCCATCCTGGGCCCATCCCACCCCTCTCCCTAAGCCACATCAGAGGAAGCCATAAAAAAATGAGAGCACTTTGAGATGTTCCCACCCTGGCATCTAAGTTCAGTCCTGATTGGAAGGAGGACACTCATTCCTTCCCAGACCCCATTTACCTCGATCTCTTCTTGAATGTAGAGACAAGACATTGGATTGGGTTACAGGAGATATATGGATCCCAAAACAGTGTCCCAGAGGGAAAAGAGTTACCTTACAGGAGTGTGTGCTCTCCAGAGATGATCCCGCACAGAACATGTTCTCTGTGATTTTGACTGGAAATTTCCTTATCGGGGACTCTTGGCAGTTTTCATTAGAGAACCAAAAGACAGTCTGGTTTACCTCGATATCAGGATCTGTCTCTGAGCACATGCACGTGCGCACATAGATATGGGGAGGTGGGAAGGGGGGGAGAGAAAGAGAGAGAGAGAGAGAGAGAGAGAGAGAGAGAGAGAGAGAGAGAGACTCTGTTTCTCTTTGATCCTTCACATATTCATCTTTTCTTCTCTCCTCTCTTCCCTCTTTTCTGTTATTAACTTCTCCATTATTCAATGAAAGAAAAAGCCAAAATGAAAAGGAACCAGAGCCCTAGCCGGTTTGGCTCAGTGTATAGAGGCAAGAACACTGGATTCCAGAGACCTCTAGCCATAAATAGCCACATTAACCCTGAGTATATTGTGTCAACAATTTGGGCCTCAATTCCCACATTAATAAAATTAGAGGTTAAGATATGCACGTTCTCAGGCCCTATATAATAAAAGTGTCTGGTTGACCAGTCAGCCATTCAACCAATCAAAGCATAATATGCTAATGATATGCTAAGGCCACTCAACCACTTGCTATGACATGCACTGACCACCAGGGGGCAGACGCTCCAACCAGTATGTTAGCTTGCTGCTGGGGTCTGGCAGATAGGGACTGAGCGAGGTGGGCTGGACACACCCTGGAGCCCTCCTACAGTCCCTCCCTGGCTGGCCAACCTCCCGCGTCCCTCCCAGCCCTGATTGTGCACCGGTGCGGTTGCTCAGTCTGGCCTGCACCCTCTCACAATCAAGGACCCCTCAGGGGATGTCAGAGAGCTGGTTTCGGCCCAATCCTGCAGGCTGGGCCAAGGTTACCCCACTGGTACACGAATTTGTGCACCAGGCCTTTAGTCTATAATAAAAGTTTATATGTTAATCCTCATTGATTGCTTACTCAAGGAACACTAAAGGTCTGTCTTGAGGGTCACTCACCAAAATTCTTCCATGTCCACCCCCAGCCAGAAACAGTGCACGTGTCGTCTCTTCTGTCCTCCGTGGTATTGGGCAGAATGGCCAGCTTCACCTCATCATTGGGCTTTAGGGGCTGTAGCAACTTGACAAGCATGAGGTCATGCTCAGAAGAATCCCGGGTGAAATTTGGGTGTTGGACAGTAAGCATGGCTCTTAAGTTCCCCCCAATTTTTAAGAAACCCTCATCACTTGCAGCAGCAATATCTATCTCAAGAAATCTGGAACAGGCCATGAAAAATTAGTAGAGAAAGGAGACATTATTCTATTACTCATCTTGCATCCTATTTCCCCCTAACTTGCTTTGTGACTTGGCATGAGTTCCATCACTTGCCAAGATCCCTGTCCCCTTGTCTGGAAAATGAGAAATTTCCATTGAGGTTCCATAATTCTTTGATTTGTACCATATTCTATGTGGGCTTTTATTCCCTGTTGGTTCATCCCTTGGTCCTTGGCTTCCCCAATTCCCTCTGTCCACATCATCCCATTCGAGAATCTAACTCATAACCACATGGATCTACTTCCTGCCTCCTTCCCACCACTTCTCAGGTTTGAGAGTCCCCTGTGCCCGTCTCTTAAAGGCTGAGCGTTGGTACCCCCGAGCAATCCCAGTGACTAAGGGGGAAGTCCTTTCCCTCCAGGACCCCATCACTCACGGCAAGAAGCAGTGGGCTGCAGTGAGAGCCCATTGGTGGTGGATCAGGGTCCCCAAACAAGACGCATGTTCTGACTTCAGGAAAATAAAAAAGGTTGGTGCAGTTTTGATGCTCAACTGATTGAATTGTTGAGCTAATTTTTTTTGTGCTGGCATTGGTGTTATGTTTGTTGCTGTTATTGCTGCCAGATTGGAGAAAGGAGGGGAGAATATTAGAGACAGGGACAGGCATTCCAGAGGACAGGTCTGAGATATTTTATGTGGACGTGCTTTGAAACTGTCAATGTGTTGCTTAAGGTATTACTAAGCCTCTTCAAAATCCTTCTGTTAATTTTCCCTTTGAGTTCTCGCTGTATTAGTGTCCTTCCTTCCTTCCTTCCTTCCTTCCTTCCTTCCTTCCTTCCTTCCCTTCCTTCCTTCTTTCCTGCTTGATTCTTCTCTTTTCTTCAAGCTTCCTTCTTAGCTATACAGCAAAATCACACTCTTTTGCTAACACCTACCATCCATAGTATAAAATATTATCTCAGTTCAAATCTTCTCTCGCACCCCAGAGCCGGGGAGCCAGAGGAAAGTCAGTGGGCTCTAGATATTCCTGAGTGTTCCAGGAAACTGCAATCACTGGAGTCCTGAATTCTTTTTCTTTCTAACGGATGACCTCTCTACCCCCGGATCCAGACCATGTCCTCAAGTTTTTTTCTATATGGCCTTTTCAGAATTTTAAGCCAAAGTAGGAGCCTGCACTCACCTGTCACTGTCAGAAAGGTGAAGACTAGAAAGAGGTGGTTCCTATCTGCTGTCTCCATACCCTCTTCCAGTGAGAAGACCTGGGAAGGGAGGGAACCGCTTAACCAGCCTGACCAACGGGAAGCTTTGCAAAGGGAGAAATTACAAGGAGGGAGGGGGAGGCTTAAGGGGGAAAGGTGTGCTCAACTAAGTGAGGAACAGCATCAGAGGGAGGAAAAACAGCCAGACCGTATCTCTCTAGAGTGTCTGCCCTCCCATTGTAATCTGGGAAGTTTCTCCAAGGTGAGAGTTCTGATCCCTCCCCACAGAGGGATATATCATAAGCCAAGAGCTTTGCTCTTCTTTATCAGCAAAGAGAACTCTCCGCTGGCTAATCCTGTCTGCCTTAGTCCACTGGCTCCAGTAATAATTCAGGCCCCTGGTCCCCTTGGACTCACTCACCTGTCCTCGCTTAGTGCAGCTATCTCCACCTCTCTGACATGTGCCAGCCCTCAACTGAGAAATCAACTCCCTCCTCTGTGAACTACAGACCCTCACCTACACACTGAGCCCTCCCCGTGTCACACTGACCCTTGCCCTCATGTCACACTGGCTCTATCCCAAGTCATCCTCCTCTCCTCATGTCACACTGTCTCCATCTCATGTCATCCTCCCCCAGCCTCAGATCTGTGAGCTGGTCAGTGACAAACAGCGGGTGCTCAGCCTAGAGTTCCCTTTGGGTGGACCCAAAGGGATACTGAGTAGAATGCAGCTGTTCACTTTTGCCTCATAGCAAATTCTCTCACAACTTAGTGGCTTAAAATGTCAGTCAACTATCTGCTCACAAGTCTGTGAGCATCTCCCATCAGCACCCCATAGGCATCCATTTCTACCTTGACCGGAACACCTTCTTTTCCTGGGCTCCTCATCAAAAGCCCCTTGATTTCCATTTCTTAAGGTCATCTGTGTTCCTGCTGGTGAGAAAGGACTGGCTCTTTCCCCTGCCATTGGTCACACAGTGGCCTGTTTTAAATTTATTTCTCTGGGTGGATTCCCATCCATTCTCTAGCCTAGCTCCATCCCTCACTACACCACGGAAGACTCTTCTCCTCTCCCCAACTGTGCCAATCCCTGTCTGGCATCCACTGAGCTCCACTTGTTCAAACTGGGTTTTAAGAGCCCCTCGAATTCCAATTTGAGTCCATTCCCCCGAAAACTGTTCCTTAGTGCATTATTTTTATCTTATCTCTACTACAGACTTTCCACTCAGTGTTCTTCAAGTTGACCATCTCCATACATGCTTCCTTTAGTTCTTTGACCCACTGTACAGACATATTTGGAACTACTTACCCTACCCACTCTTTGTCAGGGAGTCTACCCCTGCCCACAACCCCTGCTGAGTGGCTTAAGTTTGAATGTCAAAGGGCTAGAACCTGGATCCTCAGAGATACATCCGAGATCAATGCAGCTCAGTACCCAACCCCGGTTCTTCCTGATCTGGGTCTGGCCCTTCCACACTCACAGCTCATCCTATCAGACCTTCACATGCTCCTGGATTGTCTCAGACATAGGAAGCTCCATTTACCTAGTTTATGGCCTTGACTTTCCTAACGGCAGGATTCATATCTGATTCAACGCTGTATCTCCAGATCCTAGCATAAAACCTGGCATCACACACATTTCACACACTTTTTTTTTTTAATGAATGAGTGAATACCACCCCTGTATCTCCTACCTTAAAACTTGCAACAACCTGCCACACTGACCTGACCTCCAGGTAATCTAAGCTCACTGGCTTACCTCCGGTCACTGTCTTGTGGGTTACAGTGGAAACAGAATTCCCAGAGGATGGTCTTTGAGCCAAGGGGCAGGTATTGGACATGAGATTGAATCTTTTTTCTTTTAACAGCTCAACTGAAGTATGATGACATATAATAAACTGTACATAATTAAAGTGTAAAGTTTGGTAAATTAATGAGCACATTCCCAAAAGATTCCTTATGCCTCTTTGTAATTCCTCCTTCTTTCTCTCCCACCCACCACCATGTCACCAGGCAACCACTAATCTGCTTTCTGTCACTATAGGTTCAATTACATATTGTAGAATTTTAGATAAATAGAATCATACAGTATGTTCTCCTTTTTTGGTTTGGCTACTTTTACTGAGCATAATTTGAGATCCGCATATGTTGTTGAATGAACTTTGGAGTTCATTTATTTTCACTGCTGACTGGTATTCCACTGTACTGATATACAAAATTTATTCATTTACTTTTGTTGGACATTTGAGTTGTTTCCAGTTTCAGGTTGTTACAAATAAAGCCTCTATGAACACTATACATGTGGATCTTTACACACACACACACACACACACACACACACACACATATATTTCCTTTTCTCTTGGGTAAATAACTAGATGTAAAATGGATTGGTCAAATATGGTAGGTATATGCTTAACTTTTTAAAAAACTGCCGAACTGTTTTTCCAGAGTACTGTACATTCTCACCAGAGTGTGCGAGTTTCAGTTCCTCTATCTTCACCAACACTGATGCACTGTCTTTTTTTAATTGAGATATAATTGATATGTAACACTGTACTGGTGGTAGGTGTAGAGTGTGCTCAATCTTTTAATGTTAGCGATTCTCCTAACTGTGGCAATGCTTCATCGTGGCTTTGATCTGCATTTTCCTAATGACTAATGATCTTGAACATCTTTCATGTGATTGTGTGCCATGCATGTATCCTCTTTGATAAAGTGCCTTCAAACCTTTGGCCCATTTTAAAATTGGGTTGTTTCTTACAATTGAGATGTGATGGGTTTTTTAAATATATTTCAGATAGTAGTCCTGCAAGACTCCCAGTGGTCAGAGGAATGGTACACCATAAGCCTGTCCACATACCTCTTCCCTAGACCTGCTTCTTCCCAGTTTCCTATTCTTCCCCTTCTAAGTCCATGACCAAGCAGCCACACATGAGTCATTTACGTTTTTAGTTCAGGCTACTTTCTTTCTACACAATGTAGATGACCCAGTGTACTAATAAAGCTCTTCCCTTTGGGAGCGGTTCCCTTCGCTGCCGTCTTCTACGGCCATCTTTGAATGGGGCTAGAGGGCAGTGGTCCATTTCTGGCTTTACCATATACCAAGCTGACCCATCTGTGTACCAAGCACAGGTTTTTTACTTTTATTTTCAATGAGTTTATCTTAATTACATCTCCCTGTCCGCTCTCCCCATGCCCTTCCTTCCAAACAATCATAAGTGTAAGCGGAGGTTGGGGCAACAGTGTCATAGTATTGGATGGCACAGGAGTCTTTGCCACCTGCTCATGCAACTTACTTGTCTTCTGGGCCTGTATCACTTCCATCTTTCTATGGATTTCTGCTGGGTTCTCATGACCCTATGACTCAGTGCAGCAATTTTATTTTTAAAAATTTTTTAAATCCCTCACCCAAGGATATTTTTTCCATTGATTTTTTTAGAAAAAGTGGAAGGGAGGGGGCAGAGAGGGAGGAAGAGAGAAAGAAAGAGAGAAACATCCACATGAAAGAGACACATCGATGGGCTGCCTCTCACACCTGCCCCTGCTAGGGTTGGGGATTGAACCTGCAACCCAGGTACATGCCGTTGACCAGGAATCGAACTGCAACCCTTCAGTGCACGTATCAATGCTCTAACCACTTAGCAACACCAGTCAGGGCAGTGCAGCAATTTTCAACCTTTTTCATCTCATGGCACAGATAAACTACTAAAATTCGGCGGCACACCAAGAAACCTATTTTTTGCCAATCTGACTAGAAATGATTTTGATTCATTCCCACCAGGAGGCTATTGTGTTGGTGGACCCCGCTCATAGCTGGCAACCTGCCATGTCACTCAGCAAACGGTTTGGTGCAGTATTTCCAAGTGCTGAATGTGCTGGTTCCAGAACCCAGGAGGCAATAAGCATCTTCTTAGTGGTGGGGTGCCTGGAATGTCCCCGACTACTACACACTTACGTGGAGCATCTCTGAATCTTCTTGGAATGTATATTTTACCCTTTAGAGCATGTCTGTCTTACCAAGGCCTCCAACACCCTTGCCATTTCTCCATCACCTGTTCTGATTAATCTGATGTCGTCATTATCTGTTGCTCTGTTACACATTTCCTCGATGTGCAGCCTACACAACACTACATGTGGATTATCTCATAATTCCGGGAGGTCAGGGCTTCGGGAGTGGCTCAGCCGGGTGATTCTGGCTCAGGTCTCCCCTGAGGGCACAGGCGTCTGAAGGCCTGGCTGGGGCTGGAGGACGTGCTTCCAGGGTGGCTTGCTTAAGTGGGTTTTGGCAGGAGGCCTCTCGGCTCCTTTCCACGTGCACCTCCCTGCAGGGCTGCTTCCGTGTCTTGTCACACGGTGCCTGACTTCCCTCACAGCCGGTGATCCAAGGGAGAGCGAGGAACAAGGCTGTAATATCTTAGAAGTCATACATCATCACTTCTGCGAAATTCTATTTGTTAGAAGCACGTCACTAAGTCTGGCCCACACTCAAGGGGAGAGGACTTAAGCTCTGCCTCCTGAAGGAAGAAATATCACAGAATTTGTGAGCGTACTCAAAAACCACTACACACGATATCATTAATTAGTGGGTCACCATGACGATATGCAGAATGTCCAGGCAGCCCAGCTTCCTTTGGGTCCCATTGTAACAGAGGCAAAAGAGTTAACCCCACGCAAGACTGTAAATGTCTATGCCATTTACATGCATCAGTTTCCTCTACTTGAGAGGAGTGAAAATGAATGCATTTGCTAACCAATGCCAGGTACCCAAGGTCATGTCAATCTGCTCCAGAAGAGATATTACATTTGGTATAGTAACTGCAAATTAGGGAAGCTATTTGGTTGAGTTTACTATTCTCAAGGATGAGACATTTTCTTAAGGGCCAGACTGGTGAGTTAAATGGGGATAAAGGAGAGCCATCACCTTGCATCTTTTTTAAAAAATATATATTTTTATTGACTTCAGAGAGGAAGGGTGAGGGAGAGTAAGAGATAGAAACATCAATGATGAGAGAGAGTCATTGATCGGCTGCCTCCTGCACACCCCACACTGGGGATCGAGCCCACAACCCAGGCATGTGCCCTGACCAGGAATCGAACTGTGACCTTCTGGTTCATAGGTCGATGCTCAACCACTGAGCCATGCCAGCCGGGCTGCCTTGCATTCTTAAGGTAGCCCTAATCTCTGCAATTTCCCCCAGGATGTAATAATGTATTTTATAGAGGGAGAAAATTAGTTTCAAAAATTTCCCACTAATATAGCTTTTATCCCAGTTACCAAGTATGTCCATTCCAATTACATATTGGAGAACCTGAAAAATAACGCTTTTCTCCTTTAGTTTTCTCCATAGCATTTATCACCATCTAACTCAACATATACTAAACTTATTCATTTCATTTATTATCTGTTACGCAAAAGTTTCTACAAGGACAGGCATTTCTGTCTTTTTCTAAAACCGATTTATTTCTAATGTCTATAGAGTGGCTATCACATCACAGAAACTTCATTGTTCTATCACATAGCAGGCATTCAGTAAATATTTGTAGAGTGCAAGAATAAACAGTGCCAGACTCTCAATATAAGTTTGCTATTGTTATTGTTAAAATTTCCTCTAAGATTTCTCCATCTCTCCAGCAAGTATGAATTCAAGTGTGAAGCAGTAACTCTGGAGCAAATTAGGGAGAGGTTTCTACAAGAAGACCATTAATGAACAGCATATGTGTTGGGGGTCAGCTGAGAGGCGGAAGGCAGATCGTGAGAAACACCTCTCCAACACTCTCAGCACTTTCTATATCTCTCTTCTTCCCCAGTGTGGTTTGAAGTACCCCTAGTTAATCTTCCACATTTTCCAGTGGTAATTATTGGAGTTTTGAGCCTCCTAGAATGGAATTGTTTGTTTTTTAAAGCATTAAGTTAGACATGAAATATTTAAATACTTTCAGGTTTTCTCTTTAAAAATTGAAAGATCTGGTTGTTATCATCCATTTAGATGGGGTATGTGCTTTTTTATTTTATTACAGTTCTCACCACTCCCAATTATCTCTTTCACACTAAGGCAAAGTGACAGCTGCCAATCATCCATGTATAAACAGCACCATTTTTCTTCATGTTAAGAAGAGAAGGATATAGTTTTTATATCCAAGTCCATATAAAAATTGGGAAGGCCCTAACCCGTTTGGCTCAGTGGATAGAGCGTCAGCCTGTGGACTGAAGGGTCCCAGGTTCGATTCTGGTCAAGGGCATGTACCTTGGTTATGGGCACATCCCCAGTAGGGGCCGTGCAGGAGGCAGCTGATCGATGTTTCTCTCTCATCGATGTTTCTAACTCTCTATTCCTCTCCCTTCCTCTCTGTAAAAAAGCAATAAAATATATTTTAAAAATAAATAAAATAAATAAAAATTGGGAAGAATGAAATGTAAACAGAGAGAAGTATACATTTCAATAAAAATGAATAGAGTGTTTCCAGAGGCAAGAGAGAAAAAAGATTATTCCTAAGCATTTAATATGTAATATGCAAGCAAAGCATGACTGAGTACATAGAGTGCAACTCAAGCCTGAGTTTGGAATCCTTCCTCAAGTCTAATAAAGAGGAATAAATAGTATATGCACATAATTTACAAGGTACTTATTTCTCTTTTACAATGTCTCTAATTTGCATTATTGAGCACAGCAATTTTAGTTTCTTTTTTTCATATTGCCATCTTGCCCCCAAGATACATATTGGCTCACTTCAACTCCCCGATTTTGCCCTTTGGGATGGAAACACAGAGGTACTCACTGGTAGTTTACATGCTTTTTAACTGTCACTTCCTTATTTGCATAAAGAAAAGTTTCACAATTCTAGCTCAGGAAAGACCATTAAAATCTTAGCTAAGGACCCTCATTCTCTTCAGTTTTAATATGGGGAAGAGTGACTTAGTGTTCCAGGAGCTTTTAGTTGATGGTTTTAGTGTCTGTTAACTATACACTGAGTTGCCAGATTATTATGATCTCTGAACGCATAATAATCTGGCCACTCAATGTATATTCTATATAATAAAAGGCTAATATGCAAATTGTCCCCTCAACCAGGAGTTCGACCAGCAAGCAGGCCGGCCAACCGCCCATGTCCCCTCCCCCTGGCCAGGCTGGCCGGACCCCACCCATGCACGAATTCATGCACCGGGCCTCTAATATATATATATGTATATATATGCACACACACACATACTGAGTGGCCAGATTATTATGCATTCAGAGATCATAATAATCTAGCCACTCAGTGTAATTACAACAGTAGTAGTACATTTTCATATTAGTAATATGAATTCTGGGATGTCCTTAGCTAGCAATACACATGATGACTGGAAAAATGTATTATCCTCAGGTAAAGTTATCCAGATGTTTTTTTAAAAGGCCAAACAAATCTCCATCACACTCTTTCATTAAGCTAAGCTTCAATGGTAGGTAGGGTACTGGGTACATTTGTCAAACTCTTACAAAGAAACAAGGGTGTTCTTACATTTATCTGAAAGTCTTTCTCCCTCCACCACCCTTTTTCATCTTCATTCAAGCCAGTTCTAAAAATAAGGCAGTTATTGAGCCCAATATTCACTGAGAGCCAAGCAGGAAGCTTTTGGGTATGAACCAGACTGGGGATGACTCATTGGAAGCCAAATGTTTGCATGAAAAGCTCCCCCAAAATTGGCACAAAAGCAAATATTTATAAACATGTTTTAAAAGCACTGTAGAACTCTTGGGAGGAAGGGTTAAAATATTGCCACCCATTCCTAATTACAGCATTCTGATGGCACACTGCTTTGCTACCACGGAGGCTGGCCCAGGCTCTAAGCCTTTGAAAATTGGGTTGCTATAAGTGGCGGAACTGTCCTGACTCACAGTACTACTTATTTTGAAATATGAGTCCATTTTGATAACCTCAGCCCTATCTGTATTTTGAATGCATTGAAATTTTATGTGCAAAGAAAAAAAAGGAAAGAAAATGCATGTGCTACTTGTGAAAATTTAAAATTTCCTATAGATATGTCTCAACTGCAATCTATACAAATAGAGGTCACAAGAAGAGTGGTTAAACATGGAAATTTGTTTCTTACTGAGCAAACTTTACCTCAAATGATGTAAGCATATATTTAATTTCTGTACCTTGAAGTCACCTTTGTTTTAAATACCCTTCTTGAGTCCTCAAGCAAATAAAAATGGCTTTTTCTTTCTGATGGATATTTTCGGCACACATGGGTTTCTGTTTAGATTTATCGGGCCCTCATTTGAGAGCCTAGAGCCCACCACTTCCCTCAGGCTGACGGGAGGCCTAAGGGAAGTCAGTTCCCGGTAGAAGTCACAACCTGAGGTGATGGTAGTGGTGGAAGGTTGGAAAGGAACCAGGGGGTCAGGAGGCAATCAGGCCAAGAAGCCAGCCCTCCGGCTAAACCGAGCTGCCTGCCCCTGTTCCGTGACTCCTGCAGCGGTCTTTGGTATGCTGGATTGTGTAGAAGAGGAGATTGAGTCACTCAGACATCTATGACTGAACTCAGGATTGAGCTAAGCAGTAGCACTCGTTCAGAATTTTGTCTTGTATCCATAAAAACCACTGGGAAGTACTTAGGACAGTGGCATAAAGATATGCAAGTAAAAAGGCTAGTATCAAGGAGAGATATCCTCTTTGATCTCCATATCTGGGGCTGGTGTTATCTATTTCTGCAGCAAAACATCGTGATCAGATGAGTGTATGGGAACTATGGTTATGTATATAGCCCTGCTTCCATTAGCCAAGATCATGAGAAAATGGGTTCTCTAGATAAAGGAATTTTCTAGATTTCTAGTCTTCCCTTATTAAGTACCAAAATGTTAAAGACAAACGAACAAAAAAGAAAAATCTAAGTCAATGGAAGGACCTCTGGAAGTATGACTGAAGGGGCAGGGGAAGTAAGTGAAAGTTTTTACTTTTCTCTTTATGCCCTTCTATAAAGAATGCATTTTAAAATAATATGTTTTATTTTATTATTTTTAACAATTTACTTGAAACTATTTCTACATAAATAAATTGGTTTCATACTTCTGACCTCTCAAACAGAGCCAAATTGAGCTTTGTTGTTTTGTTTTGTTAATCCTCACAAGAGGATATTCTTAACGTTGCTTTTCAGAGAGAGTAGAGGGAGGGAGGGGGAGAGAGAAACATGGATGTGGAGAGACACATCAAGCCCCAACCTGAGGCAGGAAAGGAACCTGCCACCCAGGTACGTGCCCTTGACTGGGAATCAAACCCAAAAAGCTTCAGTACGCAGGCTGATGCTCTAACCACTGAGAAATACCA
This sequence comes from Eptesicus fuscus, assembly GCF_027574615.1. Classification (NCBI taxonomy): domain Eukaryota; kingdom Metazoa; phylum Chordata; class Mammalia; order Chiroptera; family Vespertilionidae; genus Eptesicus; species Eptesicus fuscus. The sequence continues at coordinate 91,203,115 of NC_072483.1, read as the reverse complement.
GCCAGGGTGAGCTTTCTTTTGATGGAACATTATCATCATTATAAAACTCAATTCTTCTATGTGCCACAAAGCAGTGATACCTCCAGTCCTAGAGTGTCCAGTGTATTGAATGATTTATTCCTACACTCTATGTCCTCAGACTTTTAATTTACTTCTGACACATTTTCTGCTACCTGCTTTGGTATGAGACTCTCAGAATTCTGCCTATCGTTGGTAACCTTTCTTCTGAATTTGTTGTTTTGTTTTAAGTTGATGCTCCTATCAGCTTACTGTTAAGTCACATAAACAAACTTGTTAATAGCCTATGTAAAATAAAATTAAATGGGCACAAAGTGAATGCCCAGGGTCACTCCTATGAGCAATGTACAGAAAACAAAAACAAAAAACAAACCCCAAAAACCACCACCAAAAAAAACCCACCAATAACTTAGTGCATTTATTTCGAGGTTTCAGTCTTATCCTTCCTATCTGGACCACAGCTATGTTTCAGATACTCAGTGTCACTGGTACAAGAATTACATATCAGTGAAATGATGCTCTTGCATCATGTCTTCCCTCCTTCAGGTAATTGCTCAGTGGCAGTCCAGGTAGTTGCATGTGATATTGAACCGGAGGTATTCTCATTCTTCAGGCTAATTGAAATGATAGCCCTGGACATTTTGCCAGTTTTAGAGTAATATTTTAAACTAGAGGCCCCCTGCATGGATTCGTTCACCAGTGGGGTCCCTCAGCCTGGCCTGCGGGGATCAGGCTGAAACCGGCTCTCTGATATCCCCCGAGGAGTCCCAGATTGCAAGAGGGTGGTTCTTGGGTGACGCACCCTGGAATCGGGCTCTCTCCTCTGAGAACCTGAGAACCACAGCTGCCGAGTCAGCACAGCTCGGTAGCTCCTGCATTGAGCGTCTGCCCCCTAGTGGTCATTGCATATCATAGCTACCGGTCGGACAGTCGGATGGTCACTTAGGCTTTTATCCTATATTAAAAAAGCCTAATATGCAAATCGACCAAACAGTGGAATGACCGATGAAACAACCGGTCACTATGACGCACACTGACCACCAGGGGGCAGACACTCAGTGCAGGAGCTGCCCCCAGTCCACATGCCCCAGGCCAGCCAAGGCAGGTGACAGAGGGGGCCCCCAGATTGCCCCACCAGACGCCTCCTGCAGAGGGAGGCGACCAGCGGCGGCAGGGGGTGGGGCCGGCCAGCGGGCAGTCCCAGGCTGGCCAATGGGGGTGCCAGTGGGGGCCCCCCGACCACCCCTGATCATTGGCCAGGACTAGGGACCCTACCCGTGCAGGAATTTCGTGCACCGGGTCTCTAGTAATAATAATCCTATCCTATATAATAAAAGGCTAATATGCAAATCGACCACACGGCAGAATGACTGGTCGCTATGACGTGCACTGACCACCAGGGTGCATACTCTCAGTGCGTTCTCACAGGGGGAGCGCCGCTCACCCAGAAGCCAGCTGGCGAGTGTAGCAAGTGCAGCGGTGGTGGCAGGAGCCTCTCCGGCCTTCACAGCAGCACTAAGGATGGACTGCTAACCAGTTGGACAACCCCCCACGGCTCCCAGACTGCGAGAGGGCATGGGCCAGGCTGATGGACCCCCTCTCCCCCCACCCGAGTGGACGAAATCTCGTGCACCTGGTCTCTAGTATATATAGATTAGAAATAATTGGCAGGACTTCGATAACCAAGGATTTAAATGTTCCCAAGTGTGATTAACATATATTTGGTCTTTGGTCCTGGTTTAGAGCTTCTAAAACCCTTACTTTTCCTAAAAGGAGTGACAGGGCCATCTTTTGTTATTCATAACAAGCACCTTTCAACCCTACCTTAGTTGTGTATGTCATCGAGGTGACCTTGGAGGGTCCCTAGATAGCTTCAGGATGAGGATGATTGCCAGAGGAACCAATCCTGTGATTAGAAAGAACTTTCAACCCTACCCCTATGACCTTCAGGGAGGGCAGAGGGGCTGAAGACTGAGCCAATAATTTAATCAATCATGTATATGTAATAACACCTCCTTAGAAGCCCTGACCAGTGAGGTTCAGAGAGCTTCCTGGTCGGTGAACAGGTAGAGGTTGTGGGAGAGCGGTGCTCCTGGAGAGGGCACAGAAGCTCTGCCCCCACCCCACCCCACCTTACACTTTGCCCAATGCCTTTGTTCCATTTGGCTGTTCCTGGGTTGTATTCTTCATAATAAGCTGGTAATAGCCAGTAAACTGTTTCTGAGTTCCATGAGCCTAACAAATTATGCAATCTAATCTACAGCCTGTCAGTCAAGAGTATGGGTGGCCTGGGACCTGCCATTTTCACCTGAGGAGGGGGCAGTCTCGTGGGAGTAAACCCTTCACCCGTCGGGGTCTCCACTAACTCTGGCACTTAGTGTCAGAACTGAATTGTAGGACACCCAAATGGTGTCTGGAGAATTGGAAAACTGGTTGGTGTGAGGAGAAAAACCCCACACATCGGGTGTCAGAAGTGTTGTGAGGGAAGAACAGCTCACCGGGCTTTTAAGACTGCAATATGCTTGCATATGTGTCAGGCTGCCAAATCCATCTGAAAAACATACATGTAGGCTCTGGCCTACTGGGCAGATCCGACGAGACTCAGCTGATTCACAGACACAGAAATAGATCAAACAAGCAGCATGTGTTTGAAAGGAACACTTGAGTTGGATAGGGAGTGGGATTGGGGGACGATCTGAATGTGAGGCAGAGTGCAGGCTTGCACGGGTGAGTGGGTGGGGGATACATCTGTGGGTGTCAGAGACTGACAGAGATAGATGGCTGCGGTTCTGTCGCTCATAAAGTAACTACAATAGTAAAAGAAATTTAAAGGCACAGAGCTTCATGGAGCCCTAGAAAATAGTTTTAAACAAACAATGTCTACAGACAGGCTTATTTAAAGTGCCAATTGCTTCCCACAAAGAGCTTAAATTACTCCTCCTTACACAATGCCAGGCAATTTTCATTTACCACTTACTTGAAATTTGGTAATTATCACAAATGAAACCCTATCCTACACTCCTGGTAGTCAAAAGTTTTTAAAAATGGGAAAATTGAGATAAATCGGCTGCATATTTTATCTGGAAAATGATCTTCAGCTGTTTGCAGGTCAAGACATACAGCAAATAACTAGCTAAGGAAAGAGGAGCTAAAATGGGTAAATTGAATAAGAAGAATTTTATCTGAAGCCATAACAAGATGATTTCTGATATACTCACCTACATTCAGTAATTGGACAGTACAGAGACGGAAAAATATAGGGAACTGGTGGTGTAATTTCTTGTCTGGTTTTGCCTGGGAGAGTCATGATGCTGGTGAAGTGGGATCTATGCATAGAAACTCCATTTAACAAAAAATTAACCAAAGAACTTGTATGCATAACCCATGGACACAGACAACAGCGAGGTGAAGGCCTGAGGGGGTTGTGGGGTGGAGGGGTCAATGGGGAAAAGGGGGGACATGGAAATACTTTCAACAATAGAGGTAAGTGTTTAAAAACTCACAGGTTATTACTGTTTTGGGCAATCCCATTGTTGCATCCCTGGACCCTGCCAAGTGTGCATTTATGGGCAAGTCTAGAGCCCACAAAGGTACTGGGGATATCACTTAAAATGAAAGCAAGTAATCCCTGAGTGAAAGAGATGATGGATCCATAAGCACAGGGTATAGAATGTAACGCACAGAGATGAGCCTCTATGTGGGGCTTTCCTACTGTGCTTGCTTCTAGAGTCACAGCCCCGCACTGCCCTCAGGGAACTTAGCTCTGAGGCAAACAGTTCCGGAAGCTGACGAACACTGTTCGTGCCAGGTGCTATGACATGGGCCCCGGGAGGAGCTATTATTAACTCTCCATCGACCAACCGTGATTTTTTCCAAAAGAGAAATAACTTTTTCTAATTATAAAAATAATACATGCGCCATATTTTAAAAATTCAGATATAGTAGAAATCTGTGTTGCTGTAAGAATTCATTTAAAGCCATTGGATACTAAGGACCACATTCCATATTCCCTCTTTGTACACTGACTCCCACTCTTTGCCATACATCACCTTTCATTAGTAACTGGCCTAGCAGGGCAAGAGGCCCCACTCACTCTTTGTTGTCACACCATTATTGGTTCTCACATATCGCAAGCATAATATAAATTTATTTCACTAGCTACTTGGGACTGGGGAAATTTTTAGAAACTATATTTGCCCTCTTTTTTTTTGCGTTAGTAAAATCACTCTTTTAAAATATATTTTTTAAAATTTGATTTTAGAGAGGAAGGGAGAGGGATAGAGAGATAGAAACATCAATGATGAGAAAGGAAAATCATCAGTCGGCTGCCTCCTGCATGCTCCCCCCTGGGGATAGGGCATGTGCCCTTCCTGGGAATCAAACAGCCATCTCCTGGTTCATGGTCGACACTCAACCACTGAGCCACCCCGGCTGGGCAGTAAGATCACTCTTGTACTCACAAGAAGGAGCTCTGACCTCTCTCTATTCTAAAGCCCTGATTCTTTCCCTCCCCTCTACCCTTCATAGCTAGGAGCTCATTCCATGTGGCCGGAGTGAGGGTGACGAATGGTGGCTTTGAGCTTCTGTGAGTATGGAGCTGTTTGTGTGGAGGATGAACAAAGTACAGAGAATGCGTGAGGGAAAGACAGGCTTATGCTGCGGCGGCCCAGTTCCCCTGAGCTCAGTGACTTAGCACAGGAAGGTCCCATTCTTGCCGGTGCTACGCGTCCGGTACAGCTAGGGAGGGCAGGATGCTGGAGGCTCGCCATCCGTGGCCGCACCAGCTCCTCAGCATTGCTGCAGGGACGCAGAGACACGGAGTCTCAGGTGGGCCTGTCGCTACCTCGGCCCCAAAGCAGCGCCTGTGGCTTCTGCTCACATTTCATTGGCTCACAGCAATCACATGGTCTTCCTAATTTCAAAGCAGCTGAGGAATTTGGAGAACAGATAAAATGATTTGTTAGAACTGGTCTCTCCTTCAAACCTAAGTGTACATTCTCTGACCATAGACTGACATCATTCCAAATCACGTCATGTGATTTACTTATGTCAATTTTCTACTCCTTTGACATGAAGATTTCAGTGTGAGATGTATGTAGAGAAGAATGTACCTTACCCCATAGACAGTTTTCTATACGTAAGATAATTACTAGGTACATAATAGCTTATTATTTTCCACAGCCAGTATTCCAGAAGGAGGAAGGTGATTATGGAAGAGAAAAGAATACCCAACCCTCATTTTAAAAAGTATATATATTTTTACTGATTTCAGAGAGGAAGGTAGAGGGAGAGAGAGATAGAAACATCAACGATGAGAGAGAATCATTGATCGGTTGCCTCCTGCACACCCCTCCACTGGGGATCAAGCCTGCAACCCGGGCATGTGCTCTTGACTGGAACTGAACCCAGGACCCTTCAGTCCACAGGCCGACACTCTATCCACTGAGCCAAACCAGCTAGGGCCCAGCCCTCATTTTTTACCACAAATTCTGACTAAAAGCAGCAAAATGCCTGGGTTTGTCAGGGCAGACTAATTTCTGTAACAAGTAGTTATCTCTGGTCTTTGGAATTCTGTCTAATATGCTTCTTTTGTTTATCTGCTTCTATAGTTTTTGTATAATCTCAGTGATTTAAGACAATGGATTTTAATGGCTTGTGTAACCACAGTTCAGTGTGGGTATTTGACTAGCGGCTTTCCTTGAAGTGACTCAGCGACCTGAGCTCCTCCTTCCTGAGATTCTGGCCCTCCAAGTCTGAGTCCTCTGCAGAATCCCCTGGACCAGTCAGACACACAAAGGGAGAGAAGGGCGGGGAGGGTTGTGTGTGTGTGTGGCGGGGTGGTGGGGGTGGGGGGGGGGGGTGGGGGGGGGTTGGAAACAGCATCTATCTTTTCTACCCACATTCTGTTGGCCAGGCCTCCTGATCACTGTGAACCCCAGGGGAGCCTGGGAAATGTAGTCTGGCTGTGTGCACAGAAGGAAAAGAAATAGGTTTGGTGACTGTCTCTACCTCCATGTCCCTCACATGACATACATACATACATACATACATAGGAAAAAAACAAAGGAATCTGACTAGATTTGGATGTGTCTGGGGAAAGAAACTTTTTTTCTGTGGCCAGGTTCTTATTTCCTTCATTTATGCTTATATGTTGCTTCTCTTCACGTTCTTTGTTTTACTTTCTTTTAAAACCAGTTTTTTTAATCAACAAATCAACAAACGACAAGTGCTGGCAAGGATGCGGAGAAAAAGGAACCCTCGTGCACTGCTGGTGGGAATGCAGACTGGCGCAGCCACTGTGGAGAACAGTATGGAGTTTCCTCAAAAAATTAAAAATGGAACTCCCATTTGACCCAGTAATCCCACGTCTAGGCATATATCCCAAGAAACTAGAAACACCAATCAGAAAGGATATATGCACCCCTATATTCATAGCAGCACAATTTACCATAGCTAAGATTTGGAAACAGCCCGGGTGCCCATCAGCAGATGAGTGGATAAAAAAGCTGTGGTACATCTACACAACAGAATATTACATAGCTGTAAAAAAGAAAGAACTCTTACCATTTGCAACAGCATGGATGGAACTGGACAGTATTGTGTTAAGCAAAATAAGCCAATCAGAGAAAGATAAGTATCACATGATCTCACTCATTTGTGGAATCTGATGAACAAAATAGATCCAGAGACATAGAAGCATGGAACAGAGTGATGAATTTCAGAGGGAAGGCGGGATGTGGAGAGATTAACCAGGGAACTTATATGCATATATGCACAGCCCAGGAACACAGACGATAGAGTGGTGAAGGCCTAGGAGAGGCAGGTGCGGGATGGAGGGGGCAATGGAAAAACAAACAAACAAATAAAGGGGACATCTGTAATATTTTCAACAATAAAGAAAAGTAATAATAAATTTTAAAAGAATTTAAAAATAGCTTCTAACAATAAAATAAAACCAGTTTTTAAGAATGTCTATACCCTGCTTTGTGGAGAAAATACAGAAATAAACACGATGGCATGCAGCTGGTTGGATGTAAACTGATATGACCTCATGAAGGGAAATTTGCCTATATTCAAAAACCTTAAAAGGAGTACAGTCAACAATTCTACTTCTAGAATTTCATACTGGAGAAATAAACAGAAAATGTGAACAGTTGTATGTACAAGCGTGAAACACTTTCATGACGTAAGTGTCCAGGAATTGAAGGTAAATTAATAATGCTACTTTTTAATAAAATATTATGTGGCCATGAGTAATGCCATAGATGTCTATTTAGCAATATCGAATAATGTTCCTTAACATTAAACAAAATTATCAATTTACAAATCTGTCTAAATATCCCATTTTGATTTTTCAAAATATGTATATATATATATATATACAAAATATATATATCAAATCAAATAAAAATAGGATATTCTAGATATAGAAGGTTTGTAAACTGATATTATATATATATATATATATATATATAATTTTTGGCTTATCTGTGTTTTCTATATAAACAAGTATATTCTTCTTACAAATTATTTTTTATTTTAAATAAAAAAATGAAAAACTCTAATGTTGTTTTTTATTTTTTAATATATTTTATTGATATTTTACAGAGAGGAAAGGAGAGGGATAGAGAGTTAGAAACATCGATGAGAGAGAAACATCGATCAGCTGCCTCCTGCACACCCCCCACTGGGGATGTGCCTGCAACCAAGGTACATGCCCTTGACCAGAATCGAACCTGGGACCTTTCAGTCCGCAGGCCGACGCTCTATCCACTGAGCCAAACCGGTTAGGGCGAAAAATTCTAATGTTAAAAACAAAAGCACAGAGTTTTAATCCATGGGCACTCAAAGGAAAAGACAACGAACACAAGACCACCTGGTTACTCGCACTGGCTCTAGTTTCCAGTGGCCTGGCACCTGGAGGCGTCCCTGCCCCCGGGTGGGGTGGGAGGGTGGAGTTGGGGCAGAGGAGCCAAGTTCTTGGTAGGACCTCGTCTCAGAGCCAGGCTTAAGCACATTATAGAGTCCACGCATAGCTGCTGCTCTCCATTCCTCACCTCCCTCACTCTGACAATGGCCCGCTTTCTTTTCTTTGAGTAGGAAACCTGCAGAGGCAGCTGGCTTGGGATATGTTGTGTAGGCATGTGAGTTCGATGCAAATCACATGCAAAGACTCTCAGAGTTCTTTCTCAGACGGTCCAAGTTAGGAACATTTGTCTTCGGTTTGTATTACACCTAAAAGAGGGCACATACTTCTGATATTTCTCTTGGTTAATTTCTTCAGAATAAGTCAAGCTGCTGTCAGAAGAGGTTTCTGCTTTTTAAGTGCTCTATTAATCTTGGAGTGACCCATGCATGCATACTTACAAAAGGTAAATTATTTTCAAAGATAGAATAATTTTTCCAGAATAATTAAAATCAAAGTGAAGAGCCAGAACATGATCATTTTATATAAGAATCAATACCCTTTATAGTTCAAACAACTTATAGCATGGGTTTATAACAACTGGATAATGAAAACAGTTTTAGTTGCTTTTGCTATTAATAGTGATTTTATGAACTGCAGACTTCACTCAGCAAAATCAAACATCTCTGTCACACATACATACACACCTCTCAAATTTTATTAACACCTGTTAAAATTATAGCCATTTAAAAGTTAACTCAAAGTAGTGTACTTTTAAAGAGATATTACCAAGAGCAGATGTTTGTGGATGACCTGCTGTTCTCCCACACCGCCAGCAGTATCGGCATAAACGCTCATATATGATTCAACCGTCTCTACTCAATTGGCTCAAGTCGTGACAGGCAGCACGGACCCACTGACTGTCCAATTACATATTCTGGCGACCACGAAAGGACATAAGCAGGAGACTCCGCTGGGTTCTTTTCCTAGGAGGACCAGATCTGCAGAAGTGCCCTCCAGCAGGCTAGAAATAGCAGTGGGGGCCGCTCCCTTTTTTGTAAGGAAAAATAAAATAAAATAGTACTTTCACATTAAAGCCAGGGAAGGCTGGTGGCAAGCCCTGCTCTCACCTAGGGAATACCACCTCTAGGTGCCACTGCCACCTCTTTCTGTGCCCGGGCCTCATCTTCCCTCTGACAGAGAGCAAGGATCTCTTGGCTCTGAAAGACAACTTGGTCCCTCCTTAGCATGAAGCAGTTACAGAAGAGACCCTGTGCCCCTTTTCTCAAAGAATTCAGAGCCCAGATACTTGAGGGAGGATGTGGTAGGAAGTTAGGCAATAGCAGAGCAAGGAGGATGGGCCAACTGGAGGAGAAATGGGCGGGGCCTGAGAGGTGCTTCTCACCACTCCAACTGCTCTGAAGCTGGCCATGGAGGAACCTGTGCAGAACTGACCTTTCCATTTGCTGAGCAGGAGTTGGGACACCTATTGATAGCATATAGAAGTATTCCATTCATTTTGGAAAGTCATATACAGGGACCTTTATATGTTGGGTCCCACTGTCTGGGAAAAGGATGGAGGGATATTTCCTCTAAAGCAAGCATGTCAAACTCGTGGCCTGCGGGCTGCTTGCAGCCCACAACGAATATTTTTGCGGCCCAGCCAATATAACGGTATGTAAGAAACGTTTTAATAAAAATTTTCGTAACTTAATTTTTACAATATCCTGTTACACATAATTATTAATATCGAACTGCAACGTTCGCTAATGACTGATTACTATAGTCGTGTGCAATCATTTCCTTTATGTGCCTTACTCTCAGGTGCACCATTTCTCTCCACTAACACTAGCAGCAAATATTTTAGCAGCCGATGGCCACGTCATTAGTCTTGGACTGACTTGTTTGGTGTGTGCAACGGGAAATATTTCGCTCTTGGAGAACAAGAAAAATAGGTTTATTTGCATTACTCTTATTAATTTGGGCAGTTATTCATTGTCTGGTAAGAAACTGTTCAAGAAAAATATTAATTTTTATTAAAATGTTCTATTATTTTATGTTAATGATGACTCATTTATTTCAGGCCTTTGTATTCAGCATGTCTCTATCGAAATAAACCTATGTTTCTATGAAAATTGAAGCTTTTGTTTTTTTGCGGCCACATAAGCTTAAACCTTTTTATTCGGCCTGTGTTAGCCTTTGAGTTCGATATGCTTGCTCTAAAGGTTAATGCAGTAGTTCCCTGTGGTGAATGTCTGACTTTTACCAGGTGTTCTAGGTATTGTCTTTAAGTATCTAATAACTACACTATGAATTGTTCTGATAATTTTACCCTCCCTTATAGTAACGGACATATTAAGCCGCCGGGTGATTGGTTTCGGATATGTGGGGTAACTGTTTATTCATATGTCCCTGCCAACAGCACGGGGGCTGGGGGAGAGGAGCCTTGTTCCTTGGGATGACTGATATCTTTGAGCCCCAGAAACATCACAGGTTGGAACCGAAAGAGACTGTCTCACGGCTGTTGCACTGGACTGCAACGACATCTCCACCTGTGGAGCCCTGCTGAATACATTGTTTTATCCAGTTTTGTTCTGCTGGTACTGGTAGGCTCCCTTAAAGGAGAAGTGACCCAGCTGGCTTGGAGCATGGTAAAAGCCCTGAGCTATACATGGGATAAATTAAGAGCTGAGCCAGGTCAGGAAGGCAGTTCTAGAGAATCGGGCAGCAATAGATTGTTTGCTGTTTGTGGCATGACCACAGTTGTGAGGAATTCAAAGGAAAGTGCTGTTTTAATCTTCCTGACAATTCTCAGTAGATAGAAAACATATACAAGATCCTGCATTTGGTGTATTCCATCCCTGGGAACTGCTTTCAAGGCAGAAGCAAATGCAGTCCAGCAAGATGAGACTTTTCATGTAAAAGGAATCTATAGATATGAGATGATAGAAATAGCAGTGGGGAAATGTTAGGGGCAAAAATAGAATATTGGGGGCTAGCTATGGTTATGGGAAATATTAATCATGCTCTGTTATCCATGATTGCCTTGTGTTGGTTAAAGGACATTCTGGCCTGGCTGGGAGTTGTACGCCCCGGGGCCTGGGAGTCAACCTTGGAATATGGCCCATTCTCATTCAAGAGCTGCCTATTATCATGGAAAGATTAACAATCTTGTTGCCCAAACACGGAGCTCCACCCCAGACCACACTGCCCACTTCCCATGCCTGTAATCCCTACTCTCCGTGTAATCCTGGTCTTACCCTGCAGAAGCAGCTGGCGTATGGGGCGCTGCAGAGCAGATTTTTGTGGATGACCTGCTGCTCTCCCATACTGCCGGCAGTATTGGAATAAACACTCATATATGATTCAAATAAATAAATAAATAAATAAATAAATAGATATTACCTACAATTAAAAATCATAACCAATCTTGGTTCTCTATTAAAATACCGATTTTTAGTCAATAACTATACTTTCTTCAGGAAACTATTGTGAAACTCAGAGAAAAAACAGAACACACCAAGACAATTTATTTGCTAAATTATAAGACTCTATACTAGCGTAGGCTGCTGTTTGGATTTCCAAAGCAGGTTGAAAAGAGGAAATACCAGCAATGACATGTAACTCACTGTGATTTTACTGATTAGCAGTAAACTGAGAATTCTCTTGCTGACAGAAAAGGGTAAGATGTTAACTCTCAGTCATTCTGCCTATGGGGCCCTGATGGCTGCCGGTGGGCGTGGCACTTTTCCACAGCTGAACTCAGACTGTGTGTGAGGGGTTCACTGTGTTGGGCAGAAAGAAGCTACCATCTCACCTGAGGACTACCCTAGACTAACGTTGGGCCAGTGGGAGGGGCTAAGAAATTATAAAGGTAACTGCCCGTACAGCTTGTCCTCGGTTACCAGAGGTCAGAGAGTAACAGGTCAGATAAAAGAGTAAAATTTGGCAACTCAAGTTTATTTTGGTTTGAATCTCTTTGACAAAGAGGCTGTTTGATGGTTTCTGTATGATATGAACACCCACTCATCTTCCCACTCCCCCATCTGACCCATCCTTCAATCTCTCCTCCCTGTCCTCCAACATCTCAGTACCCTGATTCTCCCATCTACCAATCAGCGAACCCATGTCCATGGTCTAGAGCCCTTTCACTGTTATATCAGGCATCATGGTTCTCTGTGTGACGTGCAAGCATTGGTTACCTTCCACCTCTAGAACATGCTTTCTTTATAAGCAGGTCCTCTGGCTAACTTGTGTGCCTATACTGTGACATGACGTAATGAGGTGTGTGCACCCTATCGAGCAATGGGTGAATCCGGAAGGTGGTTTAAATCAACCATCCTTTTATACAAAGTACAGATTGCATGTATGTAGATATGTGCATACCAAGAGGTGTGTAACTCTTGTGTTTATCTGGGTACCTGGGTTGTTTTTTGTGTGCATAAATCTACATCTGTATACATCTGTATGTGTGTCACAAGGTGCAGCCAATAGCTTCCTATAAAGCATGACCATCTGTCTCCAAATCTCCCTGGCTCACAGTATATTTCTCATTTTGGGGGGGAAATGTGATAAAATATATGTAACATAAAATTTAACATTTTAACTGTACAATTCAGATGCATTAATTACATTCACAATATTGGGCAAACAATTACAACTATCTGTTCCCAAATTTTTTCAACACCAAACAGAAACTCTGTACCCATTAAGCCATAACTCCCTACTCCCCTCTTCTCTCAATTCCTCCTAACCTCTAATATACTTTCTGTCTCTATGAATTTTCCTATCTAGATAATTCATATAATAATTGTCCTTTTGGTGTCAGGCTTATTTCACTTAGCATGTGTTTAAGGTTCATCCATGTTGGAGCATGTAGCAGAATTTTATTCTTTTTCATGGCTGAATAATATTCCACTGTGTGTATATACCACATTTTATTTCTCCACTCATTTGTTGATGGACAATTGAGTTATTTCTACTTTTTAAACATTGTGAGTAATGCTTCAATAAATACTGGCATACAAGTATCTGCTCCAGTCCCTGTTTTAAATTCTTTTGTATATATACCTAGAAGTAGAATTACTGAGTCATATAGTCATTTTATGTTTAGCTTTTTGAAGAACCACTGGATTGTTTCCATGGTGGCTGCATCCGTTTAGCTGAGTTAATGATGATTTGGAGATGTGTACCTATGAGGGCATCATATATGCAATCTTCGTGTGTGTGTGTGTGTGTGTGTGTGTGTGTGTGTGTGTGTGTTAGATGAGATGCTGAGGGTCATTCTGAAAATCATTCAGCCCACTAGCTCTTCCCATGCTGAGAGCAGAAGGTCCTGCACTAGATTCTACCTCCTGAAGAACTCACTTCATGTAGAATTACTTCCATTTACACGAAGAGTGAGGAAAAGAGCAGAGAAGAGAATGGTGACCTTCTTTACAAACTGGGGGATTCCTAATGCGCTTTAGAAAGAGAATTGTTGTTTTTCGCTCCCTCTTGAGGTGAGGTCAATTGGCCCGGGACATTGTAGTGCTGCTTTATTTGGCCTTTTTCCATAGCTGCGCAGTCTCTCTGTCAGTCTCCTACCTTTCCTGATACAGGTTTCTCCCAAAGATGGTCCGTCCTCATGGGTCTGGGAATTGTCTGAGTCAACAGTGCCAGATCATCAGCTCTGGGGTTTGGGAGCTGTAGGGGAGAATTGCTAGTTGCTACTCAATACCCATTACTCTCCTTTCCCTTACTAATGGCTCCTCAATTTCATTGTAGGCAATAATCTACTTAAGAGAAACAAAACAAGAAAACCAACGAACAAAGACTACATTTCGCATTCGCCTTTGCAGCTACAAGTTGTCATTCACCCAGCTCTGGATAATCGGGGTGAGCAAACGTTTTTGGAGGAGGCTTTTAGGAAAAATCTTTAAAGTATAGCAGACAGCCGACAAGTGCCTTTTGCCCTTCACGCTCTGCCCTTCCTCATAGTTGGATTCTAGATGCAATGCTGGAGGTGGAGCAGCCTTTGGTAACTATGGTAACCATGAGGAAAGGTTTAAACAATAAAAAAGAAAAAAAATATTATCTCACTGGGAAAAAAAAGTCACAGAGATATCAACACTGACCTCACTATGCTACTGAATGGATGCCCACTACCACCTACCTCTCGTTACACAAGAAAAACACCCTCCTTTGTTTAAACCCCTATTTTCTGGGTCTCCTTAACCCATAGCTCAATTTCATTCTTAACTGACAGGAGCTTAAAGAACAAGGTGCAGTCATTTGAGTCAATGGACTCCAGGTGTCTTTTGGCAAAGGAGACAGGTTTAGGGTGACTATCAGGGAGGAATCCCAGGTAGCCAAGGTAATGGTGGGGCATCAATCGGAATCTCCCAACATACCCCCCCCCCCCAACAAACAATGTTGGCAACAACAACAACAAATCAAATAAAACTACATCAAACCCATGTCTTCAGCGTGAAAACAGAGGATGTCCCAGTTTCACATTCACTGGAAAGAGAAAACCACCCAACCCCAGCCAGCGGCCTCCGCCCAGTGACACAAGCCTCAGGAAACAGTCAGGTGGGGAGCCGCGGGGCGCAGACAAGGGGAGCTAGTGGTGAACTTGAGGAGACTGATTTCCAATCACGACCAGAAGGAGCAAGCTGCTGTGTTTGTGACAGTTGTCACACGGCAACAGACACCAACACAACGCTTTCCACGCACCTCTAAGCTGGCACTTGAAGCATCGCCTGTGACCGTGAAGGAAAGGCGCAGCCAGCCACAGCGGCCGGCCGACCTCTCCGCCTCCAAAGCGAGGCCGGCAGGCGCTTTTCCCCGAGCACGTTTCACACCAGGAGGAGAGACGTCTATTTGCACACGGCAATACCGACTAGCATGCTTTTCTTTTACTTGCGGTGAAAGCATTTCTAACTGATAAGCAGACCTCCAAAAGCAGCATGAACAAGTTCTTATTTATTCCCTGGCAAACATTTTTAAGGCATCTATAATGTTCCAGATAGGGAAAAACACCAACCCACCAAAAATAAAATGTTAAAATCTCTGCCCTCAATAAGCCTCGTGTTGGAAAGGGGCTGGGGGGACGGGAGCGGGAAGACGGGGCAATCAGGATACCCTTGCAGTAGAGCGGTTGGGCTGTGACAGGCATAAGCAGGTCTTGGGGAAGCTCAGAGAAAGGGCCCCGGTGCAGGCTTTAGGGCGGCCAGGACGGAAGACGGCTGGGTACGGAGGTTTGGTGTGGAACAGAATCACGAGGGAGGCGTGGGTCACTCAGGGGCAGTGGGGGAGGGAGCCCTGGCAGAGAGAGCAGAGGCCAGTCAGTAAGCCGTCGACAGCCACCACAGTGCCGAGAGCGAGGCCCGGGAACGTGCCAGATGCTCCAGGTGACAGAGCGGGGCAGGTTCTTATCATCACCCCACCCCCACCCCAGTGGAGCAACGCGAGTGCTCCCTGCCGGCTAGGCTAGGGAGATGCCACGGAACCAGCCACGCGGTTCTGAGGCCTGCTTTCCAGGTGAGCGCCTGGGCAGCTGCCCGACGGAACCACACCCAGAGAGCGGCTTCCCCACGGGACCATCTAGGCCGGATCCTCAGGGTCTTCAGGAATGTGCTGGGCACAGGAATTACAGAAAAGAGAAACAGACCTGACAGGGCAGACAAGCCCTTCGGCCTCTGAAGTAGAATCTTGAGGCCCTCCGGCTCTCCAACCATGGCATCTCTCCCCCGCCTTGTGAGTCTTAGAGCCTCGGATTTTGCTTGGAAATTGGAAAGCTCCTGTAAATCTCTTTTAAAGAAACAAAGAAACAAATACGTCAAAATGATAAACTGTGGCTTCTGAAGTAGGGCCTCGAGGAAAACCCTGGAGGTAAAAGACTGGGGCAGATGTGACTGCAGGAAGTTGAGAGCAACAACAAATCTTATTCCATCACTGACCTGTTTTGTCGTATTTGAGGAGTAAAGAATGTATGGAATGCTAAAAAGGGAGCGGTAGCTTAGGGCAGGGAACCCACACATCCTTCCTACCTCAGGGGCTTCTTATCCAGCCCCCTCGTTTCCCCAGAGGAGGCTGGGAACCTTTCTTCATGGCAGCCTGCAAGGAGCTTGCCCCAAAGCCTAGCGTTTTGTTTTGTTCTCCCCCCACCCCCCACCGCCGCCCCAATTTTTAAATATGTCGGTTTTACTGAGGTTGAATAAATAATACGGCGACATTCACCCTTTTTTAGTGTCCAATTTGATGAGGCCTGACAAATATGCCCAGCAGTGTAACGACACCAGGAGGAAGACGTGGGACACTGTCACCCCACAGCGCTCCCCCCCGCCCCTCTGTAAACTCAGCCCCAGCCCCACCCCCCAACACAGGGACTGACTTAATTTCTGCCTCTATCCTTTTGCCTTTTCCAGAATGTCCTATAAATGGGATCACACCGCAGATAGCCTCGTGTGTCTGCCTTCTTGCACTTAGTATAACACAAGGCCAATTTTTAAAAAATATGTTTTTATTGATTTCAGAGAGAGGAAGGGAAAGGGAGAGACAGAAACATCCATGATGAGAGAGAATCATTGATCAGCTGCCTCCTGCACTCCACTTGCCCCCCACACCCTCCCCGCCAGGGGATCCAGCCTGCAACCTGGGCATGTGCCCTGACGGAATCAAGCCATGACCTCCTGGTTCATACGTTGACGCTCAACCACTGAGCCATGCCAGCTGGGCACAAGGCCAATTTTTAAAAGCATTAATGTTGTCTGCCAAGGTCATCTTTCCTTGTGATCCAAGGCTAAGTGGGTGAGGATCAGTGTTCATGCTTGTCTTAACAAATCCTCTGGAGTGTGACTGTGGACCCTAAGTCAAACTCACTGAATATCAAGCAATTTCACTTTGTAATCTGTCCTGATATGCTGGCTCAAGTTACACTTGTACAGTGCAAACAATAGCATAGCGAATTTACACATGAATATAGTTGTATTTATTAGCATTTAGAAATGCATAATTGCATCTTAATCATCTAAGAGCATTTATAGGCCTATACTACTGCCCTCAAGGAAATTGCAAAGATAATTAAAAAGACAGCATACAATTAAATCATAAGGTTTTATTGCTGAAAGGGGTTTTAGGAAACCATCTAGTCATAGCATCATAGAATTTCAGAGCTGGCAGTGACCTTCAAAGATTATGGGACCTGCCTGTCATCTTAGATGTCAATTTCCTCCAGGCGTGGCAAACTTCAAGAGCAATGAGTGATGTGAGTGTGTGAAGCCTGCCAGTAGACAGTGATGGAGACATTGCATCCTGAAACCCTTGAGATTGTCTTGAGAAATCTCTGATCCATAGAAATATCTTTTCCTTACTGACATGAAAGTGTCTTTCTGGGTTGGTATCTAGAAGTTCCCTCTATGAGACCACATACTATTGTGTGAATTTGTCCAGAAATCTCCCTCTTTAGAAAGAACCATTCAACCCAATTCTTAAATTGCTTAATTATTCTTAAATATATCCTACATTTCACTCACATACTTATGCCCCCCAAAAATTGTTAGTTTGTACACAAAGCCAGTAGTGACAGTCTGGAGTTTAAAAAATGCCCAGGAGAAGAAAACCCCCCAGAAATGTGGGGGTTGGAGGGTGATACTGAAGTTCCTCATTATGTGAGATGGAAATGAGACCCATTTTTAGTTAAATGTTGAAAAAAGAAGGTTTCCTGGCCAGTGTAGCTCAGTGATTGAGCATGACCTATGAACCCGGAGGTCACAGTTCGATTACTAGTCAGGGTACATTCCCAGGTTTCGGGCTCGATCCCCAGTAGGGGGTGTGCAAGAGGTAGCCGATCAGTGATTCTCTCTCGTCATTGTTGTTTCTATCCCTCTCTCCCTCTTCCTTCCTCTTTGAAATCAATAAAAATATATTTTTTTAAAGAAGGGTCAATACAGAAGACTACAGAACATGGAATTATGTCGTTTACATCTATAATATATGTATTATCTGTATAATTTATGGTCTAAGTTTTTCACTTTGGGAAAGAACATGCAAAAATATGCTATGTCTTAGTTTCAGCTTGACAGTTTTCAAGGGGATTTTTTTGTTTCCCTGTCAAGTGTATAATATTTGTTCTAGTGTATACTACCTAATAGGGCTTCAAACACTTTGTAAGGGTGCTGGTAGGGTATTAAATTCTCAGCTTCTTTCCAAGACATGTATTTTGGGTATACTGCATACAAACTATACATAAATATTTTTTTAAAACACACAATAGAAAGGTTCTGAATGGTCTGATCAGTGTCCTGAGAGCATCTCCTACCTATCCCTCCCCATCTTAAGGAGAGTTTCAAGAGACCAAAAATTTGGGTAAAATGAAGCACAAACTAGAGTAAGGGTTAGATTTCCAAGGCGTTATGAACATGCCTTCTGACACTGAAATAAAGCACTTGTTGGGGACTTAGATGTACTGGTTTCTAAATTTTGAAAGCACTTTGAGGACATCTATGGCCATTTTTTACAATCTGTTTCTGGGACATGCTGAAAGAACTTATTACTTGCTAATATGCCATAGTGCCCTCTTGTGGACATTCTGAGAACAGCACCCTAGTAAGGGAGGAGTTGCAGTAGTGCCCTCTTGTGGACAGTCTCATGTGGACGAAAAGGGGCCACTTGCTAACCTAACTCAGGGAAGGCCCGCATTGCGGCTTTGCAAACTCAAAAGAGTCCTAAATGAACCACAAAGGATGGTCTGAAATCAAAACCTTTAGTTTAAAAAAGCAGTTTATAGTGGGTAGTTATGTCCTGTATCTTTCCTGACAAAGATCAACTTTGGTCTTTACTGAGCCTATTGTCTTTTTGCATCTAACATAACATACCTGTGAAATGTCAGCTTGCAACTTCCTTTTCTCTGGACCCCTAAAGGCACAATTAATGGCACCAGGGCAGAAACCACACATTCCCTCATCGTTATTGTTATCATGTTAATTGTCGCCTGTTAACTATCCTGTACCCACCTATGTAAAAGAAGCATATGTCCATCATTTCACTTTTTATCCAGTCGCAGAGGTTTCCCCGCTTTGCTTTCTCCCACCTCCCTAATTTATTACCAATGGATTTCATGTAACCCCCTTACGTCTCCTCCTTTGATGGAAATTTATAAAACAAAGTGAAAAGTCGCCATTTTTCAGAGCACTATCTCAATACATTGAGATTCTGCTTCCCAGCAATTGTTGACGGTTTGGCTCAAATAAACTCACAAAAATTCTTTACAGGTTTGAATGGGTTGTTTTGTTTTGTTTTTACCTTAACATTACTTAGCATAGTTGGCAGGATTCCAAAGCCGCTCACCCAGGACCACCCTCCCTATCCGGTCTTAGTGCTAGGATCCAGCAAAGGGCCCGTTGAGCCTGCCGATTCCCTGCCCATTGGGTGAACTTGGATGAGTTGTCTCTTGGATCCAGGACCTTCCCTTGCTTTTGGTAGAAGGTCTGACTTTATCTGAGCTGTATTTTAAAATCCTCAAGGTGGAACTAAGGTTAAGAGTTAACAGAAACCAGGCTATAAGGTGAGACTGGAGGGAAAAATGGGTGCCTGGTTTTGATTTAGGCTTTTCAATTGGAATTGCTTTCTGAGAATCTGAGCAAAAACCTCCGCCATTTGAAAGAGAGCTGAGCTCCTTCAGCTCCAAAGATAAAGGGGCACATCCTCCCTCCTGCCTGATTCTCGGGTGTTCTTAGGCAACTAAGAATCTTTGTGGAGGTGTCAGAGGTTATTCCTCATGACATGCAGGAGACCCATAGGGAAGTCCCAACTCAACTGTAATTAACAGACTGGCTTGTCCAGGGGGCCCCCATAAGGTTTGGTCTGCCAGGGCCCAAGCCCTTCTAGTTGTTTTAGACATCTGAGAGAGAAACTGATAAAAGGGTTGAATTGCAACTCAAAGGGTGAGAGCCTCATGGAGCTCAACCCATAAGCAGCACCCTTCAATGTACTACATAACACCCCTAGAAAATTTGCTCAGACTGTGCAGATATAAAAAAAAGAGTGAGAGAGAGAGAGAGATGGGAAATTGTACCTCTAAGGTTGATAAATCCCCAAGAATCCCAGCCCCCATTAATACTCCAGCAGGGTACATGTACAATTCATACAGAATTTCAACTTGAAAGTATCTACAAAAATGGGAAAATTTAAAAATGATATCAGCTTTAATGGCCAAAGTGGGGAACTTTTGACATCTCCAAACTGATTTTTCTGTGCGCTCAATTAGAAAAAGCCATTAGGACGAATCCCCTACTAAGGTACTGTTCTCAGAATGCCCACAAGAGGGCGCCATTGTGCCTAATCCCTTAATAAGGTGTTGTTCTCAGAATGCCCTCAAGACTGAATCCAGTCTGCAGGCAGAAGCGGTCTCTGGAGGCTTTGAGTCTTTGCCTGATCTAGTTAGTCAAAAACAGCGTTTGACATTGTCCTGCACTAGAGATTGAGAGATGTAGCAGATCTTTCTAATACACAGTCACTAATCCAAACAGTCAAAATGGGGAGACAAAAAAACAACCCCCAAATGAAAGAACCAGAGAATTCTCCAGAAGAGATTAATGAAATGGAGATAAGAAACTTATCTGATATAGAGTTCAGAATAATGACAGTAAATATGCTCAACAGCATGAGAAAAGATACAGTAACTATGAAAAAAAAGCAGTCGGAAATAAAGAATGACATAGCGCTAATAAAGAACACATTGGAAGGGATACATAGCCGATTAGGGGAAGCTGAGGATCAGATCAGTGAATTAGAAGACAGGGTAAAAAAAATCACTCAATCGGAGAACCCAAAAGAAAAAACAATTTAAAAACAGGAGGACAGCTTAAGGGAGCTGTGGGACAAGGTTTTATTTTCAGCCTCACCCAGCACCCTAACTCACCCACGTCCATCTCCCTTCCTTAATCATTAAGCTCTCAGGACAATGAGGTCTGGTCAGCATCCAATAGTCTTAGGAACAAGATCTTGGGTCTATCGACCATAGAGACAGAGTTTTCCATCAAACTAAGGATAATATCTCAGTTGTGTTTCAGCTCCAACGCAGGAAAGTGGAATGACCCCACTGAACAAATTCTTGTGAAATTAGACAGAACAATGCCATGGCCGACATCAGGACCAGATGCGATGGTCAATGACCCCCACCCTAGCACCCACCAGTCAGCAGAGACAATGACCCTAACTCCTTCAGGCATCATGAGTAATGCTTTCCCTATATAATCCATTCCCTGGAAGTCATCAGGGAGCCAGGTCTTTACGCATTAGCTCACCTGTGACCCAGGGCGTGGCCCCATCTCCTCCACTAACAAACCCTCTCTTTCCTGGTTGTAAACTCTTGTTTGTGTCTTACAGGGCTTTGGTGCACACAGGCAAATGGGCCTCTTCCGTCTGGTAATGATGCTCTAAACATGGTTTTCTCCGAGTGCATCGTCACTGAAGCACCAACTCAGATAACAGAATTAGTCATTAACTTTTCAGGCAGCCTTTACATTTTCTTTATGTAGTGTTTTCTATACTCATCGTAATATTGTGCCATTTTTATCAACTAGTTAAGATTTCATTGTATAAACAGTAGCTGAATATATTCTTGTCAAAGATAATCATTCCTTTAAAAGGTTTCTTTGTCAGGTATTCATTAAAGTAGGTTTCACATCAAAATGATAGTCACGAATAGAAGGCAAACATCTTACCCATCTGGCAGGCTTTTAAAAAAATTTTAATTTTATTAGCACTGTATCAAATCCTCAGCCTATATTATGTGTGCTTAACAGCACAAAGATGTGTTTTATGAATGCACACAATTGGTGGGCATGCAAAGTGAAATAATCTGTGTATCGTTTAAAAATATAGGAAACCACAATAGAGAAGATGTTCATGGATGCAGCAGAAATTAATTACTGCTCTTTGCACTGATGCTATGCTTTGTAAACAGTGCTTTTACTTTCTTAATATTGGTCTCCAGAAATTCACTGTGTGATGAAAAGGCTTCTTCCAGCTGATGTCCCCACCTCCAGGCTGCATGGAGCACTGGCAGCCTGCTTCAGGCGGGAGGCCACAGGAATAAATAAAGCGCGGCCACACTTCCTCCGGTCAGACCTGTGAACGCTGCGAGCGTTGTAATGGGGAGCGTGGGGGACACAGAACCTCACAGAAGCGCCCACACAAAGAGCGGCCCTTCTTCAGGGGCACGGCTGCCCCGTTTTGTCTCATGTCAGCCGAAACCGGTTTGGCTCAGTGGAGAGAGTGTCGGCCTGAGGACTGAAAGGTCCCAGGTTCGATTCCGGTCAAGGGCATGTACCTTGGTTGCAGGCACATCCCCAGTGGGAGGTGTGCAGGAGGCAGCTGGTCGATGTTTCTAACTCTCTATCCCTCTCAATTCCTCTCTGAAAAAAATCAATAAAATATATATTTTTTAAAAAAACAACAGTTCACAACCTTCTCTGGTTTTCCAGGCACAACGTTTTTAACCTAAACCTGATGGGATGGGATGATTTTTTTTTGGAGGGCCATTGGATTTCTGGACAGTGAGGGGGGAATAGAAAAGGGCACACGTTAAGGTCACAGCTGTAAATATCTGAGTTCTCAGGAGTAAAAGTGAGAATAGACACTGGCAGTCACTAAATTAATGCCAGTATAAAAAACCTACATTCCCAGTTACTTCATAGGAGAGACCCATATTTGTCCTGGGGGCTCAGTGGTCGGGGTCAGGGAGGGGTAAGTCATGAACCCCACATGCCATGCCTTATGCTTTCTGGGGAGTCCTGAGAGAAACCAGCGGGGGACTGCTGCTGAGGAAGCCCCGCCCACTGCGCTGACCTCTGGAGACCCCGACTGGCTTGACTGTGCGTGTATCAATCACAACTGTGTGTGCAGCGCTGCAGCTGTTTGTTGGGAGATGGTAAGTGAACTTTGGAGTTGTTTGCTTAAAACATTTTGGGGTATATCTTTCAGATTTCCATTCAACCCCAGTGGCATATTCTTTTCTATGTCCTGAGTACTATCAATCCTCATCCTTTGAGGGGAGATTTTGTTTCATTCTATTTTTTGTATGTAGTTTTTTTACTGTGGTAAAATACACGTAACCTAAAAACGCATACCATTGCCATTTCAAAGTGCACAATTCAGTGGTGTTTCGACATTCACAATGTTCTGCAGCCATCACCACGATCTAGTTCCAGAACATAGGCCCCACTCTAACAGGAAGCTCCCCACTCATTAAGCAGTCACTCCACAGGACCCTCCTCCAGCCCCTGGCAACCAATAATCTGCTTCCTGTTTCCATGGACATTTCACACAAAGGGAACCCTCCAATGTGTGTTGTTTCTATGTCTGGTTTCTTTCCCATCATGTTTTCAAGGGTCACCCACATTGACGGAAGCAACAGGAACTCATGGAGCCAGGCCCACCATGCACTGATCATTCTCGCTGGGTAAGTGGAATACCAGTTATGACTGCCAGGGGGCACTGCGGGTCAGGTAAGTGTTCTTTCCATTCTAGTGTTGCAAACTATAGAGGCTTATGAGGACCTTACTTCAGTGAAAGAGGTTATTGAAGGCGACATATTCCTGTCTCCTTACCTGCTGCCACCTTCTGGAGTCAGTGTCTCAGCTAGCTCAAGGGCCATCGGAGTGCTGCACAAAGAAGGCACCCAGTGCACGCGTGTGAACGGGAACCCTTGTGGTGTATACTCCCAGAGACATCAAGGACCAGGCTTTCATAGGAAGATGTATTCTCTTAGTTTGTATTCGTGATCACGCAGTCATTCCAAGCATTGGGCACCCATCCACTGCAGCTTTACTCCAGGACACTCAGAGCTACAGTTCTAGGAACCGTGAGTCCCGGTGTGCCGGAAAGGAAGGTGAACTTACTTATCAAGGTCACATAGTAGTTCCCCCTTCTAATCAGTAAAAACCAACTGCTTCCTTTTATTGCTTTGTAAGATCTGCAGGTGGTGTGTGACAGTGCCTGGTCTTCCAGGGTCACAGTAATACAGAATCAGTCACTTGTATTTTCCTTCCCAAGTCAGCAATCTGTGTGCTTCACATCACTCTAAACCCTGAGCTGGGCTCCCCAAGAACCCACTTGGAAAAATATTAGTCTAGGAAAATAAAGAATGAGTGAAAAAAACAGTTTGATGAAAAAAAGAATGGTCTTAATCTATTTTATGAAGAGTTTGATAAACGTTCACCATATTCTCCTATTTACAGTCCATTTTAAGGCACCATGAATTTTATTATCTACTAAAATAAACCACTGCTAAAGAAGACATATAATTACAGAGATATTATTTCTAGAGTTTTTGCTTTTAAAAGAAAATACTCAGAGTCATGTAACCAAAGAAGCAGAACCCTCTTTTTATCAAGCCTCGTGGGAATGCTGCCATCCTAGGTTCTTCTCATGCCATCCAGTGGGGGACTAAATGGCTTTATCAGTTTTGTGTCGATGATTTACCATCCATTTTTCCAGCGCCTCACCTGTAGCAAATCAACTACATTATACCTCGTACATGTTCACGTCAAATTATATGTCAAAAATACAACTGAAGCACAAAACAAAGTGCCAACCCTGCCTTACGTTACAAATAACTTTATGACAGGATATGCTCAAGTTTCCAACTCCCATCACTAGTAACACCAATGAAAGAGTTCATACCTAAACTATAGGCCATTTCTGCTATTGGTAAATTATTACATTATGGTATGATGACACATACTGATTTATTCCGTCAAGAATATCCTAAGGACAGATTTCTAGATTTTAAATAGAATGTAAGGCCTTTTCTCGTGCTGTTTCCCGTCATTCTTCTCCTCTGCCCTTTCCTCTTCTCTGTATGGTGAAATCATACTCATCTTTCCAGAGTCCTCTAATATGTCCTCTGTGAACCTTGCTTTTGTCACAGTCTGCCTGCATAACACACAAACACCACTAATTGGTCCCTCCTCATTGCATTTAGAGTGCTTTGCTCTCCACTTCAGTTAGCACATTAACTCACATGATGGTTTTCACAGAGCTGCTTGAGGACAAGTGCTGTGCCATCTTCACCTTTGGATAAGAAAGAAAGGAGAGAGAGAGAGAGAGAGAGAGAGAGAGAGAGAGAGAGAGAGAGAGAGAGAGAGAGAGAGAGAGAAAGGTCTCTATACAGTATATGATGAGCTTCCCCTTCCTGAGCTTCCCCTTCCTGATCCTTCCCCCCTTTGTCTGCAGCCCCTTCTCCCCAAAGGCTAGAGATAAAAAAAAAAAAAAACTAAAGAGACAAACCATCTCACAGCTGGGGATCTGGCTCAATCCCACTCATGCAGCTCATGGAGAGCAGGGATAGTCACAAAGGATTCAGGTGCTAATAGTGACAGCGCAGTTGGAAGTGAAGGGGAAAACTGTAGGGCTTCCCCTTTGCATGCATATTCATATGCAAAGCCTGTCCCTTGAGTCCAGCTCCAGGTACCTGACCTTACTGACCTCGGGTCAACACTAGGGCTCCTCCCATGATCATATTCCAGAAGAAATGGCCACCACCCCTGTGGACCATGGGAAGAACCATCAGCAACTGACCACTCCGCCTGAGAAAGCAGCTTCTCCAAACTACAGCACTGACAGGTGCTTGGTCCTGGTGGGAAACATTACAATAGCCCATTCTGTTAAAGGGGCACATCCAAGTGTCAGAACATTATATTAAGCAAAATCTGCCTCCCTCTAACTTTCCTTGGACCTACTATCCTCTTTTGAGCAATGTAGAGCCACTCGAGACCTTCCTTCCTCACGGCAGACCTACAGATATCTGAGGAGAGCCGCCGTTTCTCACACCCTGGAGTCATGAATGACCCATGGTTCATCAATTCTCCTATGCAAGTACAGTAACCAAAATGGTCCTAATACTGCAGGGAGACTCTTGTTTGGCATAGCCATACAACACTCAACTGAGTTGTACTCCTTCTACTTCCCGTCTCTCAACAAATATTTCTCTTATTTCTGAGACACATTTAAAATTAATCCTTTCTCTTCACACCCAGAACCGCCACCTCCTTTAACTACCCTAAAAGTACCTCTTACATTATTTCCTATTTAAAATGTCCCTTTTATAGCTACCTGTGATTTTTTCCACCGGGTTCAAGTTTCTTGATTTTACTGCTACCATCTGACCCCAATCATTATTTTTACTGCTTCCTGATTTTCTTGTTCACCTTTCTCCTCCACAACTTTGTTCCCGGTCACCTGTACTGAGTACACTGCTGATCTCACACTGAACTTTGAAATGTTCAGCCCATTTTCATTGTTTCCTCTTCTAGAAGTCCCTTTTATATAACCACTTTATATTTATACATGCACACATACACACACAATCCAAGTGATATTTTCTCCTTCAAAGTTCACAAGTATCCCCATTTTAGTGCTTTGGTCTCATTCTCTGACTTTCTCTGAATTAAGTACTAGTGTTAAGGATAAACTGTTAGTACCAAAATCATAGCTTACAATGTTTCATGAAAATGATATGCCCTGTATAATTATGTAAAATCTATAGAACTTGAAGTACATTGGAAATAACACTTGAAATAATATTGGTTGACAATCACTTCACTGAAAGATGTATCTTATCATGTTGATCATTCAAATGATGTGTAATGCTCTCATTAGAATATTTGTCACACGGGACTCACACTTAGCTCTACTCATTGTGAGGAAGCCTAAAATTCAGGTCTCTGAGCTTTGATGAAAATCTCCTGGAGCTCCGATTTTAAAAGATGATATCAAGTTAAATATGCAGTACTGAGTGAGCATTTTCTATCTATATCTGGACATAAGCCAAGTTAAAAAACAACAACTCACATTTACCCTGCCAGAGGGGCTCAGTTGGTTGAGCAGCATCCTGTGCACCAAAGGGTTGAGGGTTTGATTCCCAGTCAGGGCACATATCTGGGTTGTGATCCCTGGTTGGGGCACATACAGAAGGCAACCAATCAATGTTTCTCTCTCTCTCTCTCTCTCTCTCTCTCTCTCTCTCTCTCTCTCTCTCTCTCTCTCCCTCCCCCCTCAGGTGAGGATTAAAAACAACAGCAAAAACAATGAACAAAACATCTGAATGTAGATATAAATTCTGATATACAATATCATAATGTTGAGTCACCAGAATGCCTTTGCTTATATTTACACAACATTTCTACTGAAGAAGCTTCAAGTCCTCCTTAGATGCTATCTTTAGAGCCCTCACAGCATTCTCTTTAAGCACACAGAAACCAGAACAGTCCTTCAAGTGGAGGCAGCGGCGCCTTCCCCTGGGCCATTCCTCTTGACAGACTGATGGTTTGCCTTAGGTCAAGGTCACACATAAGGTATTAGTGTGCCAAGAAAAGAATTCTAGTTTAATGATCCACCCAGGAGACCTGGCTGACTTCCATAAGTACAAAGTCAGCCCTAAGACACTGCGGAGTAGGACACTGACTAAGGCACGGTCTACATAAACTCACTGTTTTCTGATAAAACATTTCTGGAAGAAGAATACCAACATACAAGTAACATATGAATGCATTCACATGGTCATGATCTCTCAGGCCCCATCCTTTCTTGATATCATGATAGAAGACTAGCTTGGCCAGCAAGCCCTAATGGATTTATTCCCTTGCCCCAACCTGCTTTTCAGTTCCTGCCCTAGACCCTGTCCTCATTCTTTTCTTTTTTTTAATTTACTCTTTATTGTTAATGTTTCTAATAGGCAACTAGTTAGCCTGCTGTTGCCCCTCTCCTGGAATAAAAAAAAAAAAAAAAGCCAGTAAATTTACACACTAAGCCTCTTTAACCCCACAAATCAGTGGGCTTTGAAAACAGTCATGCTAGACAGTGACTTTGTTGAGCAGCAGCCTTCACCTACCCTGACATCCCCACGGGAAGGGTAAGCCACCTCTTGGGCGTCTTCTGCAGGGTTTTCTCTGTCTTCCTTAAGGTCACAGGTAGGAAGGGGCCCTTTGTTTTTCTGAGTCCATTTCCCATTTCTGGTGCCTCTGGTTGGATCTTCCTCTTCTTCCCTCCTGTCCTGTATCCTCAGAGATTTCCTGGAAATACCCTGGATTGCTGGAACCTTCTACCCTCTCTGCTCTAGACTTCTGAAGAGGTACCCTCATCTTACCATTCCATCCATTTGGACTGAGCCTTTCCTTGGACTGCCAATGTTTACCCAGAGTGGGTCTCACTTTGCTCTGCTCTTATTAGAACTTGCTCTCCGAAAGCTAACCTTCTTTATACATACTGCAGCCACCATTCCCAGTTGCTCCAAGTTCCTATTAGTTTCTTACCAATCCCCTCTTTCTCTCAATTGACTGCCTCTTCCTCCTTGCTCCCCACATGCCTTGTGGCCATTGCCATAAACGGGTGTTCTATTCCCTGCTGATGACCACATTGACACTGCCTTCCTCTTCACATCCTTGCTTTCCTTTGAGATTGTCACCCGTCCTGTGCGCAGCGGGCTGTTCATGCACAGCAGGTGGTTCTTCCCTAACCAGAAGCATTAAAACCAAAACACAAACAAACAGCCATGGCTAGGACAGACCTTCTGCTTCAGGGTGAGGTTCATCATTCAGTTCTATCAGCCTGACATGTTGACCTGGGTCACTCAACTGCCTGCATTTAGGACACTGTCTCCCAGAACTTACAAGTTCCCTGCTTAAGAACTGCTTCTTAACTGGGAAAAACAATTTGCAAAATATATTTCTGATAAATGATTTTTATCCAGGACATACAAAGAATTACAGCTTAATAAGGCAAACAACCCAATTACAAAATGGACAAAAGAAATGAACAGATTTCACAAAAGAATATAATCAAATAGAATAGAAATAAATTTTTTTAAAAGATGCTACAGCATTAATCATTAGGGAAATGCAAATTAAAACCAAAATGAGATACCACTATACATGTGTCAGAATGCCCAAGTTAAAAGGACAACATCAGCCCTAACCGGTTTGGCTCAGTGGATAGAGCGTCGGCCTGGGAACTGAAAGGTCCCAGGTTCGATTCTGGTCAAGGGCATGTACCTTGGTTGCG
The DNA here is from genome assembly GCF_027574615.1 of Eptesicus fuscus. Classification (NCBI taxonomy): domain Eukaryota; kingdom Metazoa; phylum Chordata; class Mammalia; order Chiroptera; family Vespertilionidae; genus Eptesicus; species Eptesicus fuscus. Next base: position 91,174,143 of record NC_072483.1, on the reverse strand, counting down.
GGCACATCCCAGGTAGGAGGTGTGCAGGAGGCAGCTGATCTATGTTTCTCTCTCATCAATGTTTCTAACTCTCTACCCCTCTCCCTTCCTCTCTGTAAAAAATCAATAAAATATATTTTAAAAAAAAGAAAGGACAACATCAGGTCTTGTCTGTTAGCATTCAGGCTAGTGTCACATGCATTCTGCTAAAAATCAATACTTAATTAAGGGTAGTTTCCTGACACCTAATGATGGAATAATGTTTAATTGTAAGCAATTCCTTAAAGTCACTCATTTTTTTTAAAAATATATTTTATTGATTTTCCACAGAGAGGAAGGAAGAGGGATAGAGAGCTAGAAACATTGATGAGAGAGAAACATCGACCAGCTGCCTCCTGCACACCCCCCACCGGGGATGTGCCCGCAACCAATGTACATGCCCTTGACCGGAATCGAACCTGGGACCTTTCAGTCTGCAGACCGACGCTCTATCCACTGAGCCAAACCGGTTTCGGCAGTCACTCATTTTTAAAATAAATTTTGTTGATTTTTAGGGAGAGAGAGGAAGGGAGAGAGAAACATCAATCTGCTGCCTCCTGCACACCCCCTACTGGGAATCGAGCCTGCACCCCGGGCATTTGCCCTGACCAGGAATCGAACCAGCAACCTTTCTGCACACCAGAAGACACCCAAACAACTGAGCCACACTGGCCAGGGCTGAAGTCACTCATTTCTAAGAGAACTTTAGTTATCTTTCTATTTTTCATATAACAATATTTCAGTTAATAGATCAAACAGCATTACGTTTCACCAGTTAAACCTTAAGCTCTTTTCATTAAAGACAAATTTGCACAGTATGATCCTGCTGTGGTTAAAAGATTTTGCTAATGCCTGAAGCGAAGGCACACCATAGTCTGTTGCGTAGTTAACTCTAGTGCGCAAGGCTGTAATGTCTTGTGTTTAAGCCTCATGGACTCTGGCTGCCTGTGGCCTGGGTTCACATCCGGTTCCCGGTCTCAGTTTTGCAAGCTTTATAGTCTACTTAGCTTCTCTGACTCAATTTCCTCCTGTTTAAAATAGACATAATAATAGCCCGTCACGTGCACTACAGATTAATGGAGTTTAGGTAGCTAAAGTTCCTGGAACAGTGCCTGGAGCACAGTAAACACCACGTGAGTTATTAAGGCAGATCAGTGGCTCAGCCCTGGGAAGTCTTATTGCAGTATCTCTCCCCTAAGTCCTTTTAATTCTTTATGACATCTCTGGTCAAAGCACTGTGCTCCCCCAAGATCAAGTTTCTGTCCAGAGAGAGCAGAACTGCAGTGTCAAATAACAGACGATAAGCCTCCCTGGCCTATCACCTTCCCGATCTCCGGTGACTTCCCATTGCAGTTATTTCTCCATTAGCAACATCCTTATGGTTTAAGTGTAATCGGCAGGATCTTATAATACCCCAAGCATCCCCTCTATATAGCATTTGGCATATAAAGAGAAGCAAATTAATAGCGATATTAACTAACTCCTAAAAGACCAAATAAAGAAAAAGGTTTAGTCCCAGATTTGGAGGAAGAAGCAGCAGATGGCACCTGAGCTCCTCAGGCACAGGAGGGAAGGAGAACCCCTGATTTCTCCCGGTGACTTGTTTCCAGAGATGCCTGCCAGTGTTTCTCCATTTCTTGGCGCGCTCCTGTAAAATGTCGATTCCTAGGGCTCACCCATGCAAAAAAGGTTTTGGGGGGTGGAGGAGACCTAGCATTTCCATTTATAACATGTTCCCCCCTCCCCCCATGTTATTCTAATGCCCTCAGCTCACCTGCTGCTGCCTCATTTCTCATAGAGCGATAAGCAGGACACAAGGTGTTGGTCCCAGAATTTGGGATAAGAGGAGGCCTTACAGGCTATCCAGGATGCCTCCCCTTCATCCACAGGACAAGGAGGTCCATCGGTAGAAGCCGAAGGACTAGCCCAGGGTCACTCGGATTGAATAATTGAATAACCTGCTGAGAGGTTCCGGATCTAAAGAATTGCTCACCCACAAAACCTGCCTAAAGTGCAAGTTATTTGTTTTGCTAACACACAGCATCTCCCAAAATATCAAGGCAAGACAATAATGTTGTTTTAAAAGACTGCCATTGGCACACATATATCTACATAATTCAAACATCCATAACTAGTATATCTTGGGAGTTTTCTAATTAGCTTTCTTTTCTTTTTAAAAATCAACATCATGTTATGCTCTCTTGGTTTCTGTATATTAGAATTTCAGGAAGACTCAGTTCAGGATTAGGGGTCTGTCTTTTTATTTTATTTTATTTTTAATATATTTTATTGATTTTTTTTTTTTTACAGAGAGGAAGGGAGAGGGATAGAGAGTTAGAAACATCAATGAGAGACAAACATTGATTAGCTGCCTCCTACACACCCCCTACTGGGGATGTGCCTACAGCCAAGATACATGCCCCGGACCGGAATCGAATCTGGGACCCTTCAGTCCGCAGGCTGCCGCTCTATCCACTGACCCAAACCGGTCAGGGCAGAGGTCTGTCTTTTTTTAAAAAATATCTTTGTTGAAATATGATTCACATATCATTAAATTCACCCATTAAAAAAATAAAATAAAATAATGAATTCGCCCATTAAAGTATACAATTCAATGATTTCTAGTGTATCCACAAAGTTGTGCAATAATTACAATATAAGTTGACAACATTTTCAACCTCTCAAAACGAAATCCCATATCCACTGTCACACCCCTTTCTCCCCAGCCTATCCCATGCTCCCAACCCTACCACTGCTACTATCTTCTAAGAAACCACTAATAATATGAAACATTTGTTCATGTGCTTATTGGCTATTTTATCTTCTCTGGAGAAATGTTTATTCAAGTCCTTTGCCCATTTTTAAATTGAGTGTATTATTCTTTTTTAAAAAAAATATATTTTATTGATTTTCCACAGAGAGGAAGAGAGAGAGGGATAGAGAGTTAGAAACATCGATGAGAGAGAAACATCGATCAGCTGCCTCTTGCACACCCCCCACTGGGGATGTGCCCGCAACCAAGGTACATGCCCCTGACCGGAATCGAACCCGGGACCCTTGAGTCCGCAGGCCGACGCTCTATCCACTGAGCCAAACCGGTTTCGGCTGTATTATTCTTTATATATTCTGGAAACTAACCTTTAGCAGATACAGAATGTTAAAACATTTCCTCTCATTCTGTAAGCTGTCCTTTTACTTTTTGTTAATAGTCATTGATGCATAAAAGGTTTTAATTTTGCTGAAGGCCAATTTACTTTTTTTCTTTTGTTGCCTGTGCCTTCGGTGTCATATTTAAGAAATTACTGCCTAATTCAAAGTCACAAAAAGTAAAGTACACTTATGCTTCCTCCTAAGAGTTTTATCATTCTAGTGCCTTTATTCATATCTTTGGTCCACTTGGAGTTAATTTTATAGATATGTGAGGAAAAGATCCATATTCATTCTTTTGTATGTGAATACTCAGGTGATCCCAATATCATTCATTGAACTCTGTGTATTCTAATTCAACATTTTGCCCAGATTATATCATAGGTGAGGTTAGTTATTCCATGTTGAATCCCATCAGAAGATATTATCTGGAAGAACCATCATTACAGATAAGAAACATAACTATGCATTTAGCATGATGATTACTGGATACCTCCAGTATACAGTATTTTTCTTTGTGACTAGAAAATCATCTGTGTGGTATTAATCTGGCATATAGGAATGGCTAGTTATGCAAGACTCTTCTCTTAAGGATTTTAGCAAATAGTAAGTTTACTACTTATCATCATCAAATCAGGCATATGTTGTCTGGTCTACAAAATGAATAACTAAGACCAGATAGTCCTAAAAATCACTTTCCGTTCTAATATTTTATTCTCTTAGTCTAAATGTTGACTTTTTTGAATCAAGCCATATGTTATTTTCTTCTCCAGTAATAAAACGAGACTATTACTTCAAATGACTAAGGGAGTGGTCATACAACCCCAGGAAGAAGGTGCAATCCTTTGGTGAAATTTTCTCTTCCTAATACAAGCAAAAGTTTATTTAGAAAGTCACAGACACAGAAGAAGTGAGCCGGTGAAGAAGTGAGCCAGTTGGGCTGCGTGGGCTCAGGAAACAAGTTACAGAGGCAAAAGAAGGGCCCTTGGAGCTTGGGAGAAAGAAAGCAAAGGTCTGCACCTTGAAAGAAGAAAAGGGGAAGGAAAGCACAGGTGTGCTCCAGAGAGAGAGCCAACCCTTTAGTGGATATTTTAAGGAGATGTACTATTTGCTCTCCAATATTTGTTTTGTCCTCCTGTTCTTTCATTGTGCTGCTCACGAGACTGACAGAACAGCCTCAGTTAGGGAGTTTCATATTTTAATGTCATGGCCCTAAACATTTGTGACACCAAGTCCAACCTCTGGAGAAATGTGAAAAGCTGCCTTTTACAGAAGTCAGCATTATGACTATGGAGATTTTGTTGGGATTTTCCTGAAGCCTTGGGAATGTATTAAGGGAAGAAGAATGGAGAAGACTAAAGAGAGACAAAACTGCGGTTTCTAAGAATCTAAACGGCTCAGATCTAAACGTAGGAAAGCAGAACTAGTCTTTGTAGAATTGAGACCAATGGATGGACTTATAAGGGCAGACAGACCTGAGGTCAATGTAAAGAAGCTCTCTCTCAAACCCAAGCTGTCCAGGAGAAAGCAGGCTGCTGCCTTGGGAAGCAGACAGCTCCCACCCTGGACGGGTCTCAACAGAGGCTAGTGGGCCACCATTTGGGAATGCTATGGACAATACTCCTGCATTGGGTCAAAAGTGGGACTAAATAATACCTACACTCCTCCCACACTTAGAGACCTGGGAGTCATCCATGCCTTGTTCTTCCACATTATTGAACTCTACTTGAATGAATTTCACACTCAAGGCCAACTTTACTCAAGTCGTCGCTCCTGCCTCCTTCTTCATTCTGAATGTCAACTCTCCTCCTCAGGAAAGCCTCTTCTTACCCAGCCAAGCAGAATTTTTAACTACCTCCATTGAAGAACAAAAACTTCCTCCATTGAAGAACAAAAAAGTACACACTTCCATTATGCACTTATCGTCCTATATTGCAGTTTTGTGTTTACACATCTGGCTCCCTACTTAGATGATAACCTCCACGAGGGCAAGGACCATGCTTTATCTTTGTATTAGCAGAATCTAGAGAAGCATTTCTTATAAACATTGCTCAACAAATATTTGGTAAGTAAATAAATCAATGAATGGAATGAATCACTGGGATTTCACTATTGCATTCAGCTGATTTTTTTGTAGCAAGACTTTCTTGATTTCTATTAACAGTTCTTTTAATCATATGACTGGCATCTTTGGGGATGAGACTGGAGTGCTTGGTGACTGATACCAGTATTTTTATATCTAGAGTAGTACTTCTTAGCTTTAAATTTTTATTTTTTATTGAATTTATTGGGGTGACATTGGTTAATAAAATTATATTGGTTTCGCCCTAACCGGTTTGGCTCAGTGGATAGAGCGTCGGTCTGTGGGTCCCAGGTTCGATTCCGGTCAAAGGCATGTACCTTGGTTGCAGGCACATCCCCAGTGGGGAGTGTGCAGGAGGCAGCTGATCAATGTTTCTCTCTCATCGATGTTTCTAACTCTCTATCCCTCTCCCTTCCTCTCTGTAAAAAAATCAATAAAAATATATTTTTTAAGAATTATATTGGTTTCAAGTGTACAGTTCTGTAATATATCATCTGTATATTGCATTGTGTGTTAACCAAAGTCAAGTCTCCTTCTGTCACCTTTTATCCCCCCTTCACCCTCTTCTACCTTCCCCCACCCCCTAGCTTTAAATTTTTTGTTCCCCATTTCTTCCTCTGAGAGGATGCTTTTACTACAGATGACTAAAAGTGTTGATTACAATAGTAAAAGGAAAGTGAAAAGTTATTGCCATCAGTTTTGGCTCTGAGAAGATCCCACCTGAACACTTCATTAATATTGATGAGAAAGAAGATAAAACAGGAAGTACAAAGGATACCATTTGATTGACAGGAGGGAGAATAGGAAAGCAGAAAAGAACACACATGGGCAGAAGAATGTAAACATCAGAGGAAAAAGTAGATGGACCACAATTTGGGGGGGAGGGGAAAATATATATATATATATATATATTCAGTGCCATTTTGACAATGTGATTAGAAAATGATGCTTAGAAGATCCTGGAAGTTTTCAATTTATGGTCAAGAATAGAGTACAAAGGGGCAGAGCACGGCTCCTGAAAAGGCTTTACGGAGATCAGCAGATAATGATCAGCCTAGAGATGTGTGTAAGGAAGGATGCTCAAACTGCTGACACAAGGTTTCTTCCCTTCCTGGCATAAGCAGAATCCCTTCACCCCTGTGCCAGGAGAGGTAATTTTAGGCTTTCTTGGCTAACACCAGCCTGAGGGAAATTTGAGAAGTAAACAAAGTTTAACATTTATTCATCCTTTTTGAACAGCTCCTTCCATTATCTCATTTTCTCTAATTTCCTCACCACCCCTTAATTTCGCTTGTTTTCCTGGCCCTCTCCCCAATCTGTGATAGCCCAGGGCATCCCAGCATTCCGTTCTCTGGGCTTATTCTCTCCTAACCTTCCTAGGTGACCACGGCACTCCATTCTTTCCGGCAAAAGTGCTTGGCCAGTCTCAGCTGAATTGTTAGGGACTGACTCTGGCTTTGGTTTCTACTGTGTTATTTTCACCACACATGCATCAGGCTAGAGATTTTCAGTGGCTTAATCAAAAGGTGGAATAATTGAATACTAAATAAAGGAAACCATTTGCAAAGCTAACACACACTAAACTTTTTATTTAAAATGGAAGTCTCATCTTTAAGGAGCTTAAGAGCCTTAAAAAATAGTTTCATATTTCATATTTTATTAAAATAAACAGGACACACAGTAGTTCATTTCTCTTTTTTGTTTCACTCTAAAAATTTTTATAGCAACTGTTGATAATTGGGGAGGAGTATATTTGTCAAAGCAGCTAATCATCTTGTATTAAAAAAACACAAGACAGAGTGTAATGGAAATTTGGAATCTGCCCAGGATGCCTTTTGAGAAGTGTTTGGCAATAGTTGACATCTTTTTTTTGTACCTCTTCCTGACACGCCCTCCCAGGGGCACACCCTTCCCATTCTCTGAGAAAATGTAAAGACGGATATTGTCTAATACTTCAATGACACAGAAATGTGTTGTCTTCAAGCTATACTGATGGAGCATCAAATGAGGCAACCATAAATTATTAACAGCTGCTCCTATAAACCTGCTCTTCAAGAATGTAATACTGGTTGTCTGGAAACTCTTTCCTGTGTGTTAAGAGAAAAAAAAATGCAAACAGGAAAAGAGGGAGAAAAAAAATGAGGGAAGTACCATCCCAGCTTCTTACTGTTAAGTAGTTCTGTATCTCTGAGATGTCAACATTTTGAGATGAAAGCTTCTTAGAATATTAATTTTTCCCAAGACTTAGCCAAAGTATTGATTAGCAATACTTGCTCACTGTATTTCTCATATATCTTTTAGTAATTATGTACATATTTCCATGTTTAATTTTATCCCTCAGAGTGACTCTGTGTTAAGACATTTGAAATCAGTATTTCAAGCATTTGTTTTTCCTCTCTCTAATGAAGGATATCTCCAATTCTCTTTTGCCTTTGCCTACATTCTTTTGACTTTAATTAAAAAAAGCATCTGGCCTGGCTGGTGTTGCTCAGTGGTTAAGCATCCACCTATGAACCAGGAGGTCATGGTTCGGTTCCTGGTCAGGGCACATGCCAGGTTGCAGGCTGGATCCCCAATAGGGGGCATGCAGGAGGCAGCTGATCAATGATTCTCCCTCATCATTGATGTTTCTCTCTCTCTCTCTTCCTTCCTCTCTCTCTGAAATCAATAATAAAAACAAACAAACCCAGAATTAAAAAAAATAGATCTGGCCCTGGCCCGTGTGGCTCAGTTGGTTGAGCACTGTCCCATGCACCAAGAGGTCGCCAATTCGATTTGGTGTGCAGGAGGCAGCTGATCAATTGTTTCTCTCTCATCAATGTTTCTCTCTTCTCTCTCTCTCTCTCTCTCTCTCTCTCTCTCTCTCTCTTCTCTCTCTCTCTCTCTTTCTCTCTTTCCCTCTCTTAAAATCAACTTTAAAAACATATTTAAAAAAAAATAGATCTGAGCCCTGGCTGATTTGGCTCAATGGATAGAGCAACAGCCTGTGAACTGAAGGGTCCTGGGTTTGATTCTGGTCAAGGGCTCATGCCCAGGTTTCGGGCTCTTTCCCCAGTGGGGGACGTGCGGGAGGCAGCTGATCAATGATTCTCTCTCATCATAATTGATGTTTCTATCTCTCTCTCCCTGTCCCTTCCTCCCTGAAATCAATAAAAAATATATTTTTTAAAAATAGATCTGATAATAAACTTTCCTGGGGATGAGCCTCAGAAATTGCTGAGGATTCGGGGGTCAGCATACTATGGCCCACAAACCACAGCATGTTTGCTGCCTGTTTTTAAAATAGTTTTATTGGAACACAGCCACACCCATTCATTTATATATTGTCTACAGCTGCTTCTTTGCTATAATGACAAAGTTGACAGAGATTGTATGGCCCTAACATTTTTACTATCTGGCTCTTAACAGAAAAAAAAGGTCATTGTCACCAAAAGCATGGTTTACAGACTATAATTGGTCTATGTACTATTTATTATCAAATTGTAGTAATATAAGGAGCTTTCATGAACAGTAAATAGAAACCAACTATATCATTATGCACACTATTGCATTCAGCTGATGTTTTCTGTAGTAAGACTTCCTTCCAGGACGCAGTGTATAGATTTACATTCTGTGGCAAAGTCTTTATCTCTCTGTTGATCAGCATTTTTAGTGCCAACAGGTTACAGGGCCTGCTTACACCTCCCCCCACATTGAGAGTTTTCTTTAGTACATTGCCCAAATGCCTAACGCCAAGAGAAAGACAACGTTTCTTCTTTATTATTTCCTAAAGAAATAATATTATTTCCTTTTCTTCTTTACTATAAAACTAGTAGCCCATATGCAGGAAGAATCCTACAAGCGGCCGCTGCGGCTGCGTGCGCTGCTGCGGCCACCGCCATTGTGGCCGCCGAGCCTGCACCCACGCGCCGCTGCCGCCTGCCCCGCCCCGCCCCGCCCAGGCTTTCCCTCTGGCAGCCACCTTGCTTTCCGTTTTTCCTCCCTCTTCCTTCTAAGTTGTCTTCAGTCTTCACTCCTCCCTCCCTCAGTGTATGCAAATTAACCACCATCTTTGTTGGGTAATTTGCATACTCGCCCTGATTGGCTGGTGGGTGTGGCTTTGGCTGGTGGGCGTGGCTTGGTCGTAGCGAAGGTGCGGTCAATTTGCATATTACTATTTTATTAGGTAGGATTCTCCAAAATTCCCTTTTCCCGTGATAGAACATTCAGGAGAGATGTATTAGCTTCAGAGGGCAGGGACTTTTTGTTATACATTTTGTCACTGACATATTCCAACTGTCTTAAATAATGCCTTGGCATACTAGGCCTTCAATAATAATTGGAGAATTGAATAACATGGCTTGCTTTTCTAAAAAAAATAATAATAATCAAGATGCAATAATGGGCACATTTCCAGAGTTCCGTTATTTCGGAACACCACCAGAAAACCCTGACCAGGAATCCAACCGTGACCTCCTGGTTCACAGGTTGATGCTCAACCTGAGCCATGCTGGCTGGGCTGTATTGAACTTCTTTGAGAGCAAAATTAAATATCTTAATGAGAGCACAACAATAAATGTAATGTTTTTAGGATTCTTTGATAAAATTCTAGACTAAAAATCACTATTAAAACCAAAGTCATCTCGGAAAATGACTTGTGAAAGAACTGCTCTAAAACCATTAACAAAGCATGAATAGAAGTGGGCAGGTGCACATTCAATCAGTGCACTGAACAAGCACTAACCTGTGGAATGTACTCAGAAAAACAACTTTATCTGTTCTCTTCCATTGTCCACTTACATCTGTCCAGTGGGTCTCATCCTTCCCCTGCTTGTCTGTAGAAACCTGGCTCTCCTTCCTGTCCTTAAACAATGAGTTCACAGTGCTTGTTCACTTTAGGACTCACTCTTTTTTTATTTTATTTTATTGATTTCTTACAGAGAGAAAGGGAGAGGGATAGAGAGTTAGAAACATCGATGAGAGAGAAACATCGGTCAGCTGCTTCCTGCACATCCCCCACTGGGGATGTGCCCGCAACCAAGGCACATGCCCTTGACTGGAATCGAACCTGGGACCTTTCAGTCCGCAGGCCGACGCTCTATCCACTGAGCCAAACCGGTTTCGGCTAGGACTCACTCTTGACTTGAGATAAAGTGGGAGGTGTTTTTTGTTTTTTAATCTCTCAAAAAAAATCAAAACACCTTACAAATGCCCAATAGAACTAACATTTATGCCCTTGATATAGGTAAGGGCTCTAAGAAGGTTGTAACTCTAAAATTCATTAATTCGTAATTCACTTAGGTATCTGATATGCTAGGATCTCGGCTGAAACTTCCACTTTAACATTCCATTCCACCTGAATAAGGAGGTTTAAACAGCAGGGTACACCAGGGATTGGCTCTAACACATTCTTATGAAATATTTGGTAAGTGATTCAGAGGTGAGTATGTGTGTGAAATATCCAAAGTGACATATGACATGAAACTTTCAGTTAGTAAAATGCCAAGTGCAGAATAAACTGCAGGAAGATGGTACCAGGCTGGATGAGTGGGCAGAGACATGGCAGATGAGTGTTCAAAGATACACTAGAAGATGCTTTCGGACAAATAATCCAAACACCGTTTTCAGGGTAATGGTCTCCAGGGCAGTAGTCATGACCACCTGAGAGGATGGGCCTCAGAAAGGTACAAAGCTGTTCACAAAATAAGGATCACTTGAGATACAATTAAAAGTCTTCAGGAGCCCAGCCAGTGTGGCTCAGTATTGACCTATGAACTAGGAGGTCATGGTTCAATTCCCAGTCAGGGCACATGCCCCGGTTGCGGGCTCCATCCCCAGTGTTCCTCTCTGAAATCAATAAAAATATATATTTTTTAAAAAGTCTTCAGGAGACTCTCAAGATTTTTTTTTCCCCATTGAAAAGATGAGCCATTGGATAGCTGGTACAATTCCCACTAATAAAAATAAATGCCCTTCAGACAGGAATCAGATAAGCAGCTTGTTTCTGCAAAAGCTGAACTGTAGCCAGTTCTCATACAAACTCATTTCATAAATACTTCCCTCTTCCAGAGAGAGAGAGAGAGAGAGAGAGAATAAATGGATTAAAAAATGTCCAGGAAGGTGCTGAGGATTCTGCTCAGGATTATCCCAGGGGGAAGGGTCCATCTGTTCCCTCTAATCATTTAACTTGCTCTACTCTCTTCCGTATTTCTTATTTATTTTTTTAATATATTTTATTGATTTTTTACAGAGAGGAAGGGAGAGGGATAGAGAGTTAGAAATATCGATCAGCTGCCTCCTGCACACCCCCTAACTGGGGATGTGCCTGCAACCAAGGTACATGCCCTTGACCGGAACCGAACCTGGGACCCTTTAGTCCACAGGTCAATGCTCTACCCACTGAGCCAAACCAGTTAGGGCTCTTCCGTATTTATTCATCAGGACTTTGGAGCTTCTGCATCTAAGTTCAAATATTTTTCTCACTTCCCCTTTTATATTATTAAAATACCACAATTATTTGAAAAATCATTACCCTGCTCTATTGTTTACAGTATTTATCTTAGGAGAGAGAAAATATTTTATCACAAAAGATTTCATGACATCTCTATAGCTAAATATTTATGTATCTTTGTAAATGCCTTGATTGATTGGTCTCATATTGTCTCAGATTCTATCTGATTTCAATCCCTGCTTCACTTCCTATTTAATCCTGCTTCCTAGGCCACAAAGGTCACCTTCAAAATATTATGACTTTTGCTTGACTGGTGTGGCTCAGTGGTTGAGCACTGACCTATGAACCAGAAGGTCATGGTTTGATTCCTGGTCAAGGCACATGCCCGGGATATGGGCTCGATCCCCAGTGTTGGGTGTGCAGGAGGCAGCCCATCAATGATTCTCTCTCATCATTGATGGTTCTCTCTTTCTCTTCCTCTCTGAAATCAATAAAAATATATATTTTTTAAATGTTATGACTTTTATGTCATGAAAACACAAAACATAACCATCACTTAAATGACTTCAATATGAGTAATTTTCAAGTAAATAGGACATAAAGATAATTCAAGAAGAGGAACTCCACAAATCTTAGCATTGGAACAAGCACATAACTTTTTTCTGCTGAATCTTTTCAATATATGTGCTGTAATATTTATTTACAAAATCATTAACACTTTTATATTCTCGCCTCATACTTGGTATTAATATGCTATACAGTATCTCATATTTGGAGTAAAACACTTACTTGTTTTAATGTATTCATGTAAATAGCACTCAGAAGAGGTAGATTTTAATTTTTAGTAGTGTCTTGTTTTTATTCATGACATTCTCAAATCTATAATAATAAAAGCATAATATGCTAATTAGACCAGATGTCCTTCCAGACATCCTTCTGGGACAAAGCCCAGGCTGCAGCCATAGGATTGAGGCAGCCGTTGTGGCTGTGAGGGAGGGATCAAGGCCTACTCTTGCATGAGTTTTGTGCATCGGGCCTCTAGTTTAATAATAAAATATATAAAAGTGGATGTCTATAAGATTTTTTTAATTGGAGGAGTTTCTTGTGTTATATTTGTTTCTTTAAAAACTCCTGGGGCCATTAATTCATGATTTTAAATTGTTTGTAACCTTAGGGACTTGTCTACTGCTTCATCTCTCAACTTAAAAAAAAAAAGTAAGCAAAGTCTACAGAAGGTACTTTCAACTCCCCGGTGAAGGGCAATACTTTGCAGTAACTCTTTTCTGGCAGGCTCCTGTAATTTTCCATCACAAATTAGTGCTCGCGCTTCTTTCAAGCAGACACACGTTCCATGTGCTCTAAATACGTGGTGACCTTGAAGTGGAAGTGGAAACCAGCCCAAATCACACTCTACTTTCCCCTTCCTGCTCCAAACATTTTTATGTGGGAACATCAGCTGAAGAGAAATCAACCTGGAACCAAAGAATGAGGAAGAGCCACACCCAGTCTGGGCAGAGGGTGTGCATGGGAGATAAGCCAGTCTGACCTGCCTGCCTTGCTGACCGAGGGGATGGCAGGAGGTTGGGCATTCATCAGTAAGAAATTTTCCCCCTAAAGGATGCTGAGGACATGGAGTTTTTATAGCCCTAGGAGACAGGTAGTATTCTTATCCTCATATTTTACAGATGGGAAAACTGTACTTCAGTTGTTTTTAGTACCATTTGGGGAATTGGCCAACTGCCTGAGTGAGTCAAGGTCCAGATGCTCAATCCTACAGCCATGAGGGCCTAATGTTCTTGGCACTACTTGCATTAGCTGTGCCCAGCACACACCCTGAATATTTGATAATATATGCTTAGAAAGTAACTCCATGTTGTACTGATTATCACACAAATATCAGTGTTCATGAATATTTATTTTCAGTATTTGAATCACTAACCCTCACTGCAGTACTGATTTTCACTTTGGCCGCTTGTGCCAATATAAGGAAGCATTGGCATGGATATTGGAAGTGGGCAATTCGCTCCCCCAGCAGGACCATGCTCCTCACACAAATGTGCCAAACTCTGAAATTTGCTGTCACCTCATTCCTCTACAATTCAAGCTAGAATGGAAGAAAACTACCACTAGGGGGCAATAAATATCTTATCATGTGGTCAGAACCAGAGATAAATTGGTGGCCAGCAGCCATATTTTGCTTGATTCAAATGGTTTGTTGGCTTGTTCACTTTAAATTTAAGTCCACATTTAATAATAAGGAGTGTTCACATAACAATAAAGATTTTTTTCAGTTTTTCTTGGAAAAAAAAAATCAGAAGATCTAGCAATTATTGGCTCTGCATTTCCTCACAATAACAATTGGCTGTCACCGAGTCCAACCGCCCCATTTAGACAGCGAGGCTGTCTCCAGTATTCCGTCATTCATATCATCCATGCACACGTGCTCCCCACAGCCTGCTACAGGTTACCTACCTGGCCTCTGTGGCATTTACGTTTGTGAACTTCTCATCCAAACAATTAGGCTAAGGCAGGAAGTATGGTTTTAAGAAAGATTGTATTCATTAAATTTTAGGCTTCCTTAAGTAAAATTTTAACTTGGTTTTAAAAACAACAACAACATTACATTATCAGGGATACAATAACTAAACATTACAGGGATCAACATGTTTGAAAATGACCAAATTTTAGGTATAATTGGATGTATTTATCACTAATGTTTAACTAGTTTATTCTAATTCTGTTCTTAAGCTCTGACTAAAACAGCAATTTGGAGAGTCATTTTAAATCCACACCTGGAGGCATCAGGACCCTGCTAGAGGGGCTATACATTTCGTTACTTCCAACCAATCTGGCATCTGGCCCTTCTCTTACTGCAGGAAAAAGCAAGACTTGCACAGCTGCATCAGCATCTTGCTTAGATGCAGCCTCCCAACTTCTCACCTATTTCACTCTCTCTCCAACAGGTAAGCTTACCCACAATCAGAACAGGCAGGGAGAGCAAGTGATGGCCTCCAAGGTCAAGAAGGGCTTTGGCAGGAATGTTTCTATTTCCAGACTCCTAGACTGTCCTCACTGTTTAGGGTCGAACTTTCTGGTTTCATGGAGAGATTTACTGAGGCACTTTGGAGTGGCAGGCAGAGATCTAGGTCTGAGAAAGGGGTGGTTTGAGTTCTGACTCTATCACTCACTGATGATCCATTTCTATTGTGCCCTGAGGCTCAATTTTCCTGACTATAAGGTGGATAATACTATTTGCCCTTACTATTTCCCCATGTTATTGTTAAAAATAAAATAATACAATGAAAACAAAGTGTAGAAATACAATGTATTAGAATTTGAAAAATGCTTGGGAGGCAAACTGACCTAAGATGCCTATTTTTCTTACCTAAAAGGTTTAACAATTAGGATGCAGGTGAGCAAGATCCTCATAGGGAAAGAGACTTTTAGGTCAGAGTGAGTGAGTCTTTGGGAAGGAGTAGGCAGAGGAGGCAGCACTAGGAGTCTGACTCCCCCTCAGGTAACACTTGTACTCAAATCTGCCTGACAGAACTATTGGAACTCTGGAGTCTATTAAAGGCTCCAAGCTTCCAGGAGAAGGCTTGGAGGGTAAATTGTGGTCATTTTTTACAATTTCAGCTCTGAGCATAGCAGCAACTACGCAGGCCCCCACCCCGTGGCAGGCAGCTGTGCTCTTGTTCCTGGGCAGCTTGCATGCAGCGTGTCAGAGCCAGCGGGGGCGGGAGAACACTGTCCTCCAAATACCCAGGATCTGCTCTCTGATTGCTGATTGCTGTTATGACCACGGAGGAGCAGACCAAGAGGCAGCTGCCATGTGGTACACCTGCCCTCATGCTGCAAGCCCCTCTGCCTCTGGCTTAGTTAACGTCCATGGGTTTAAAGGGCTTACCCTGCACTTTTCTCTTTTTTCCTTTCGGAAGGCATACATTAAAAACTAGGACATCAGAAGCAACCACATATTCAGGGGAAATTAATTAGAAAGTCACTGCACATATCCAGGCAAAGGCACAGGCTCAGAAAAGACCCGAGAAGACCTCAAGGTTACACCTCAGCCTGATTCTCAGTACAGAGACAGGCCTACAGCAATAAAAAAAACCAAACCCCAACATAAAAACAGAAAACCCTAGGGAAGGAAGAGAGTCTTATTTCCAGAGTTACCAAATTAATGGATTTAAATGTCCATTTTTTCAACAACAACAGCAAAAAATTACCAGGCATACAAAGAAACAGGAAAATATGGCCCATTCAAAGGAAAAACTAAACCAACAGAAACTGTCTAGGTGGTGAATCTACTTGACAAAGACATTGAAACAGCTGTCTTAAAGATGCTCAGAGAATTAAAGGAAGACATGGAAAAGATCAAGAAAATTATGTCTGAATAAAGAGTGTAGGCAAATATAAAGACTAACAGATAATGCAGGTGGACCTTAGAGGTGAGAAGTCTTGGACAATGAAATGCGAGTAGGGCTGCCACAGTCAGATTTATAGTCTGAGTGTTATGCAGACACTTGATGGAGCAATCAGGGGAACTGAAATTCAGACCCAATTTCACTTGTCAAACCTCATGCCCTGGGGAAGAGGGGAGAATAGACTTTACCCCTAAAAACGGGTACCTTTTTCTAATTCACAGAAAGACACTGCATAGGCTATCTGTGCCCCTGACTCCAAAGGTGTGCCTTTAAAACTGAAAATATTAAGGAGAGAGAGAGTTGGTGGTGCTGGTACTCTGTACTCAATCAAGGGTCTTCGTAACAATTTTCTCACATATTCGGAATTCAAGAGTATATTTTCAGGTATATATATCCTGGGCTTATAATAGTATGTAACAATAGATGTTTAAACGTGGTGCTTAAGTTCTTCCTCTATTTTAAGAGAATGCTTTAATACTATATGAGATAATCTATAATAATAAAAGCATAATATGCTAATTTGACCAGACAGCTGAACAACCTTCCAGACAAAGCCGGGCTGTGAAGGCTGAGGCAAGCTGCTGCAGCTGCGAGGGCTGAGCCCCTTGCACGAATTTTGTGCATTGGGCCTCTAGTATATTAAATAAAACAAAATACCAATGTCTTGTTTACCTTTATATTATGTTATAATGTTTTAAGAATCATCTTATTATTACCATTATCATAATACTTGAGAAAATCACCAGGCTCCAATGTAAAACATGGTCATTTATTATTTGAACAAGATTATTTTCATTTACATTGTTTCAAATCTTGAAGTTTGTGGCTCTACATAAAATAAAAGAAAGTGGCCTAATCTTTTCAAAATAGAGCGCTGATGTGGAGTTTAAAGTCCACTTCATTTTTATTCACTTTCATTTTCCTCTAAAACACCTGGAAGCATTCCTCATAATGAAAGAAAGCATCTGTGCATTCATGTTCATGCAAATTGTAGTGTGAATCTAAAACACAAAACCTTGTGTACATGTATATTTTATGAAACCTAAAGTTTTTTGTTTTTTGGGTTTTTTTAAATAAATATTTATTGTTCAGATTATTACAATTGTTCCTCTTTTTTTCCCCCCCATGGCTCCCCTCCACCCGGTTCCCACCCCACCCTCTGCCCTTACCACCCCCCACTGTCCTCATCCATAGGTGTATGATTTTTGTCCAGTCTCTTCCCGCACCTCCCACACCCCTTTCCCCCCCCGAGAATTGTCAGTCCACTCCTTCTATATCCCTGGTTCTATTATATTCACCAATTTATTCTGTTCATCAGATTTTTTTATTCACTTGATTTTTAGATTCACTTGTTGATAGATATGTATTTGTTGTTCATAATTTTTATCTTTACCTTTTTCTTCTCCTTCCTCTTCTTAAAGAATACCTTTCAGCATTTCATATAATACTGGTTTGATGTTGATGAACTCCTTTAGCTTTTTCTTATCTGTGAAACTCTTTACCTGACCTTCAATTCTGAATGATAGCTTTGCTGGGTAATCTTGGTTGTAGGTTCTTGCTATTCATCACTTTGAATATTTCTTGCCACTCCCATCTGGCCTGCATAGTTTCTGTTGAGAAATCAGCTGACAATCTTATGGGTGCTCCCTTGTAGGTAACTAACTGTTTTTCTCTTACTACTTTCAATATTCTCTCTTTGTCTTTTGCTCTTGGCATTTTAATTATGCTGTGTCTTGGTGTGGTCCTCTTTGGATTCCTCTTGTTTGGGGTTCTGTGTGCTTCCTGGACTTGTAAGTCTATTTCTTTCACCAGGTGGGGGAAGTTTTTGGGCATTATTTCTTCAAATAGGTTTTCAGCATCTTGCTCTCTCTCTTCTTCTGGCACCCCCATAATTCTGATGTTGGTAAGCTTGAAGTTGTCCCAGAGGCTTCTTACACTATCTTCATTTTTTTGGATTCTTTTTGCTTTTTGCTTTTCCAGTTGGGTGTTTTTTGCTTCTTCATATTTCAAATCTTTGACTTGATTCTTGCGATCCTCTAGTCTACTGTTGGATCTCTGTATATTATTTTTTATTTCAGTCAGTGTATGCTTAATTTCTAGTTGGTCCTTTTTCATATCCTCGAGGGTCTCGCTAAATTTATCGACCTTTTCTAGAAAATTATTGAAAAACCTTATAACTGTGGTTTTAAACTCTATATCCAGTCGTTTGCTTTCCTCCATTTCTTTCATTTGTGACCTGTTTCTTTGTCTCCGCATTTTGGCTGCTTCCCTGAGTTGACAGAGTGGCTTTGTGTGCTAGGTGTCCTATAGGACACTCTTGGTGCACCCCTTTGTGGGCTGTGTGCACAGTCTTGTTATAGTTAAGCCTTGATTGTTGTTGGTATCACTGGGAGGAATTGACCTCCAGGTCAATTGGCTGTGAGGTTTAGCTGTGTCTACGATGGGAGAACTTCTGTGCTGGAGACACCCTTATGAGGCAAGACTTGCTTCAGTGGGGCTTTGGTGCTCACTGAATCTGCCCCCTGAGTGTGTCCCTTATGGATCTGAGGAGTTGTAATCTGGATGGTCCCACTCTGACCTCTGGGTACATTGGCTCTTGGATCTCCAAGGAGGTGCTAATTTAGCCTCTGCCTGAGTCCACCCAGCAGGAGCTACAGAGAGATCTGCAGATTCCTCTTCTTTGTTTGGGTTTTGGAGGTGCCCAGATGAGGCCCAGCTGTGAAGCAAAGCAAGCTGCTGCGGGGCCTTGGGCCTTCTTTTGGATGTTCTGGGTCTCTCTGATTCAGCTGCAGTTTGTTAGGTAAGTTTAGAATTCAAAGGACCAAGCCATTCATATGCAAAAGCCTCTGCACTCAGCTTGGATGGGGCGGAATCTCAGGGCGGAGCAAGCAGCAATGGCTTCCTGTCAGTCCTGCCCTAAGAGGCCCCTGGGTCTCAGTGTCCCAAGGTAATTGCTGCAAGCACCTCTGAGAGAAAGCCGCCCTCGAGTTTCGCCCGCTGCCAGGCAGTCCAGTTTCTCCCCGTATGAGTCTGGGTCCCCAGAGTCTCGCCTGGAACTGGAGTTCAGCGTAGTCGGGAGCTTTTGTCTCCCTCCCGCTTGAGAAAGCCAGCCGTGTACTCAGTTTCCAGCCCTCTCCGCGTGCGCGTGCCTCCGTACCTCTGCCTTCTGCAGCTCCTGTGAGTCTCAGTGTGCTTTTCTCTTTCCTTCTAGTTGTAGAATTTCCACTCAGCCAGCCTTCCTGTGGCTCTGGATGATGTCCATTTTGTCTTTTAGTTGTAGTTTTGAAATTGTTGTGTAAGGCAGCAGTTCAGGTGTTTACCTATGCTGACATCTTGGTTTCTGACAGAAACCTAAAGTTTTATAGCTTTTTCATGTGCCTATCTAAGACATAGTGTTTTTGGTTCCATAAGTGTCAAAATTCATTAAGTGTGCAAAGGATTTCGGAATTAAGCAGAGAAATATACTATTTCTGCCTTAAAAGGGATAGGTTATTTTGGCATTAAAATACTACTTTTAATGAAGATTATAACACCAGGAAGATGGCTCGAATGTGGGCAAAACTGTACAGCTGTCGTCTACTGTTTTGATTTGTCTTTGAGGAAGGAAGAGGGGGAGAGAGAGGGGGAAAAGAGGAGAAAGAGAGAGGGAGAGAGGGGGAAAGGGAGAAGAGGAGGGAGAGGGAAAGGGAATTCTCCCCATGCCAGTTCCTTCTTCTATTAAGCCCATATCAAAATTACTTGCTTATATTTTCTTAGGGACTAGTTGCCAAGTGACAGCTAGCTAATCTGGGAAACGAATTCACACTAAGGTACATTCTAGTTTTATTCCTTTGAGCAATATACTTACACATTATGATCTTTTTAGAGGCAGTGTCTTAATGCATAATGGCTCCACATTTAGTGTCCCTCAAATAAATCATCTGAGGGGCTGCCAACATTGTTTCCCTGTCCTGAGACCGGGGGAGAATAGAAATGGGCCAAATAAGAGTTCCTAACAGCATCCTTGCCAAAGCCCACGAGGGGCTGGTGGTTTCATCCATACCTTTTCTAGGATCCTCCATTTCAATACGCCAAGCCAAATTTCCACAATTTCTATTAGAGGAAAATATACTTCTCACAAAGGTGGTATTTGGGGCAGGATAGTTTTTTGTTTTTTTAGAATGGTATTATACATGGCAGGAATTTTAGCATCCCTGGTCTCAACCAACTAAATTCTAATAGCACTTCCCCTGCACTATCACTGTGACAACCAACATTTTCAGATATAGAAGCTGGATCTTAAGAGAAATCAGTAGTCGCTTAGGATAGAAATGCAGATCCAGGTCTCTAAGACCTGGGTCTCTTTTGAGTGCCTGGTAGAGTAAGGCACTGTGCTAAGAGAGAAGGTCAGAGACTTCCATGACTCTCTCCCCTCCAGTGAGGGCCACGTACAGAAGTCATTGTGGGTGGTGGACACACAGGACAGCGTACAGACGATGTGTTATAGAATTGTGCACCTGAACCCTGTATAATTTTGTTAACCAATGTCATCCCAATAAATTCAATAAAAAGTGGAGGGGAAAGAAGTCATTGTGGCCCTGGCTGGGTAGCTCAGTTGGGTAGAGTGTTGTCCCAATACACCAGGGTTTGATCTCTGATCAGGGCACATACAAGAAATAAGCAATGAATGCATAAATAAGTGGAATAACAAATCGATGCCTCTCGCTGTGTCTCTCTCCCTCTCCCTCTCTCTCTCTCAAATAAAAATTTTAAAAAGTCATTGCATTCACTATTAAATGAGCTATAATGCAGGAAGTGACAAGGCAGCAGGGTAATATTTAAGGAGGGAGGAGCAATTACTGGCATGTAAGATATTGCTAATCCTCTGATGACAGGAGAATGACAGGAGTGGTATGCTGGCTCTCCAGATTCCCAGAGGCAAGCAATTTATGAAAGCTGAGCACACCATTGCCTTTGGGGGTCCAACCGTGCTGTGCCCAGGCCCCAGTTCTCTCCGCACAGCAGGCCGCCGGTGTATGCTGAGTAGTGCTGCGAGACCATACAATGCTCACTGAGAACGCTCCCCATACAGTTCTCCGTCATAGCTTGTTCCGTACACCACTCCCACCAACTTGAAAAGTGTCCCCTGTGGTTTCTGAGAGTCACCCAAAGGGTCCTCACATGCACAGAAAAACCAAGTCCTTCCTCTCCTGTTTGGGTTCCCGCTTGCCAGTGTCCACTGCACCTGACACTCAAGGACCCCGCTGCCCCCATGAAGGACTGTGAAGCAGCCTTGCTTGAGTCGGCCTGTACCCGGCAGAGCCTCGGAAGGGGAGCCGAAGCCCCTCTCTCCAGGCCGTGGGCTTCCAAGGCCCCCCGGCTGGCACCTAGTGTCTCTCAAAATAGAATGTCTTCCCTTCTTTACGCCTTTAAGCAAAAACCTGTCTCAACAAGAAGCAGTAACAGTTCTCTCTGTGTTCCCACTCCTGCAGACCTACATCCAAGAAAAATGTTTCCTTTCCCTACTACCGAAATGCAAGCAGACACGCACACACAGGCCGTCAGCACCAGAGACCTGGAGATGAAACCTCGCCCGCCACCCAGTCAGCCATTCCCTTCCCACCCCAGGGTGCTCACTACCCTGCTCAGGCGACTGGCACTTGCTTTATATTTGTGTAATTCTGGGCATGTTTTTTTTCTTTTAAACAGAGAAACAGTTTAAAGATGAATGAATATTTACTTGTGGAGACCAAAAACACACACACAAAAATTCACAAATTTTGAAGTTCAGTCTCAGCCAAGACCCTCTATTACTTGTAGGTGAAGAAATCAAGAGTCGGGAACATTAAGTTTGGTGGTTAAAGTCATCCAGGCAGCGGCCGAACCGGGTGAGAACCCAGGGTCTCTCACTCCCAGTCTAATGCTCTTCCTTGGGAGAGGGAGAGAAGGAGGCTAAGCGAGGTGTCGTTGGATACTTTTTCCTCTCAGGAGAAAGAAGAATGAATTTCTCTGTTCTCCTTCGCCTAGTTTTTTTTGGTCATCTGCTTGGTATGTGTCATTTCTGGCTCCTGCGTTTTCAACACAGCCGGCTCTTGTCTCCTGAGTGTGGCGGCTCGGTGGTTTTTCTGGAAAGCTCAGCCTGAGCCTCCTCCGAAGGGAGAGTGGGCACAGCCCTCCTCACCCTAAAAACACGCTCTCTGTTTCAGCTGAGGCGGTTAACATAAGATTAAGTCTCATTTTATTAGGACTTGAATTGTGTCTAAATTCCTTTCACTGGTTTTCTTTCCAACTTCCTGTGTTCTGGTCCACCGTTCCACTTTCCTATTTTTATCTTTTTAAATAAACTGATTGTGATGTGCTCCATGGAGCCTGGAATCATGGATTTGTGCCTCCTAATAAGTCAGTGTCTGCAGGCTGTCATTCACGTCCCAGCCTTCTCCTTCAGCATGGCTGCGTGGATGCGCTGCCAGAGGGCCCGATGGGGTCAGACCAGGTCCCAGGCCGGACTGACCTTCTGTGAGGCCCCCCTCCCTCTCCCTGGTCCAGGGAGGGGCTCCTTCCCTCAGCTTCACCAGGAACGTAGGCATGGGTCAGCTTCCTACCTCTCTAGGCTGCTCAGTGTCCTGGGAGAAAATATTGGGGGTAGGTTAGTGATGGCTGTTTCACCACATTCCTGTGAAAATGCCTGCAGACAGACGGCTCCACTCAAGGGCCAAAAAGCCTTCCTCCAGCCTGTCATCTGTGTGTGTGTGTGGGGGGGGGGGGGGGGGGGGGGGGGGGTAGGGATGTGGGGCCGGCCCTGCTAGAAGGCCTCAGTATCTAAAAGAAACCCCTGGGGGGGTGGGGGCGGCAAGATTCCTGGGACGTGTCTTTTTTGGGTAGAGCCCCAGGACCCTCCAGCAGCACCCACACCATCCTGTTGCAGGCTGTCTGCAGAGCATTCTTCGAGAAATGCTGATTACAGTTTCAGAATTAGGCTCCTTATTCTTTAAAAATAAAAATCCTCTTCTTTAAACTGTGGGTGGATAGTCAATTTTGAGGAATGCTAGAGGAGGTTAAAAAACAGATGGGGGAGCGGGCCAGATTCCTTCCTTCCCACCTCTACCATTCCATGCTTCTGCATTTTTTAGGCTGTTATAATACATCAGAACCCACGGAATTCAGGCTCAGTATGGAGAGCCATTGGCACCTTTTTTCCCTAACTGGAGAATCTGCCCGATGAAGGCTTACGTTAGTTAAACTGTAGATACTGTGTGTATAGAAGCAGCTTGGGTACCTTTCCGGAGTGACTCTGCTGATGAAATGAAACCCCAGACTGCAGTCCCCGGCCTGTCCCCATTCTCACCCTCTGGGCACAGTCGGCTTGGTCTTACAGGATTAGGACTAGAGTAAATAGTCTGTAAATAGGAGCAGAGGGGGAGTGCCCTGAGGAATTCGGTGAGCCTCAGAAGCTGAAAGGGCAGGCCGGAGCTTCGGGACAGGGCTGCTCACTCATGGTGGCACAGACAGGGCTCCAGTGGTGTGATTTTAGAGACCAGGACACTTGGGCATGTCACTTCTCTATAGGGGTTAAGGTGGCTGAGTGCCAAAGCCTCAATCTGTGTAAAGATAAAACTTAAAGGTATGTGCCTGGAAGATGATTTCTCATACTATTATAGATAAAGGATTTCCGTGAACTTTAAAGAAAGCTGTTTTGCCCTAGCCTGTTTGGCTCAGTGGATAGAGCATCAGCCTGTGAACTGAAAGAAAGCCTTTTCAATGTGGAGGGCGGAAATTGCCATAGTAAGTTGGAGTGGTGGGGGGAGGGAGGGTGGGGAAGGATGCAAATAAAAATAGATTATCACCATGACATGGTTCTTCTTTTTTTGTTCTGTTATAATGATGACTTATTTTATTTTATTTAAGATGGTTCAACTACTTTAATTTTTTTTTAATTTTTTGCATTTAAAAAAAATCATTATGGTTGAAAATAATATATATGTTCCCTTTTCCCCCTATTAATCCCCTCCAGCCCATCCCCACCCCCTGCCCCAGGCCCTCACCACCTACTGTCTGTGGCCATGGGCCATGCATCTTACCTTATAATAGACAAATATGAAAATTGACCGCACCTTCGATACGCCCAAGCCACGCCCACCAACCACGCCCACCAGGAAACCGTTGCAGGGACGTTGGGGTGCAGCGGAGCCCAAGGCCTTGGGCGCCAGCCGGGTGCCTGCTCCTTGGGCACCAGCCGGGTGCCTGCTCCGATCGGGTCGCAGGGACCCGGCTGGGGTGCGGCGGAGCCCAAGGCCCGGAAAGCCGCCCGGGGCTTTCCGGGCCTTGGGCACCAGCCGGGTGCCTGCTCCGATCGCAAGAGCGAGCTGACCTGGGGGGTGGGCTCGCTCCTTCGATCGGGTCACAGGGACACTGGGTGCAGCCGAGCCCAAGGCCACCGCCCAGGGCCAAGCCGGGACCCTGAAAGAAGGTAGAAGGCAGTGGCCACAGCCAAGGCCTGGGTCCCTGGTGCCGGCAGAAAACTGGTGCAGGCAGCCAGGTGAATGAAGGTCTATTGCACGAATCTTCGTGCAAACGGGCTACTAGTATATGCATACAAGGTCTTACCTCCCACTCACTGGCCCTCCCCTGCCTTCCCTCTGAGATTCAACACGCTGTTCCATGCTTCTAGGTCTCTGGATCCACTCCATTCATCAGTTTATTTTGTTCATTAGATTCTACATATGAGTGAGATCATGTGATACTTGTCTTTCTCTGACTGATTTATTTTACTTAGCATAATCTCTCCAGGTCCCTCCATGCTGTCTCAAAGGGTAAGAGATTCTTTTTTTACCGCTTCATAGTATTCCATGGTATAAATGTACCCCGGCTTTTTTATCCACTTTCATGGCGTGGTTCTTATTCTGTTAATGTTATCCAGTAGGCCAGGGGTCCTCAAACTTTTTAAACAGGGGCCAGTTCACTGTCCCTCAGACCATTGGAGGGCCGGACTATAGTTTAAAAAAAACTATGAACAAATTCCTATGCACACTGCACATATCTTATTTTGAAGTAAAAAAACAAAACGGCAAAAACACCCGCATGTGGCCCGCGGGCCGTAGTTTGAGGATGCCTTTAGTAGGCAATCCACAAAAGAGAATTCTGGAGAAAAATACCTGATTGTATGGCAACCTCAAATTGTTGTGGCAGAATGCACAGGAGAAGGATCAGCCAGCACTCTAAGGGAGGAAAGTTTAATCTTTATTTCGCAGATGGGCTAGTCCAGGGCAGTGGTTGGCAAACTCATTAGTCAACAGAGCCAAATATCAACAGTACAACGATTGAAATTTCTTTTGAGAGCCAAATTTTTTAAACTTAAACTTCTTCTAACGCCACTTCTTCAAAATAGACTCGCCCAGGCCGTGGTATTTTGTGGAAGAGCCACACTCAAGGGGCCAAAGAGCCGCATGTGGCTCGCGAGCCGAAGTTTGCCGACCACTGGCCCAGGGGATTCCGGATCCAAAGCCTGAACTGAACTCGTGGGGAGGCTCTGACCTATATATCTCCTCCTGTGGCGGCCCCTGAGGGTCCCCGAAGCTCCGCCTAAGTCAGTCAGAGTGGGGAAGTAAGACTGCAGTTTTAACCAGATACTGAACTAGAATGCAAGCCCCGGCCATTTTCTTTTTCAAAATAAGAGAGCAATAGAAATTCTAAGGAGCCCAAGCACAATGGGCCCTGACAAGGCAGATGCCATTGTGTTCTCCTACGTCAGAGGGAGGGCTTCAGGCCTGGCTGCTGCTGTGACGTGGTACATATACTCTGAGACACAGACATGGAAATCTCTCCAGGAGTTTCCCTATGAGCTGCCTTCCACATTGGGGGTTCCCAACAGAAATAATCCTGTGGACGAAAGGGGCCACATGCTAACCTGACAGCTCAGGGAAGGCCTGCATGGAAGTCTTGCAAAGTCAAAGACCTAAAGTCACCACAAGGATGGTCTGAAATTAAACTTTAACTAAAAGCAATTATGGGTCCCAGGTTCAATTCTAGTCAAGGGCACTTGCCCAGGTTGTGGGCTCAATCCCCAGTAGGGGGTGTGCAGGAGGCAGCCAATCAATGATTCTCTCTCATCATTGATGTTTCTCTCTCTCTTTCCCTCTCCCTTCCTCTCTGAAATCAATAAAAATTTATAAAATAAATAAATAAAATAAAAGCAATTATGGTGGGTAGTCACCTCCTAGGCGGGTCTTCCCTGACAAGGTCAACCTTTACCTTAACTGAGCCTATCTGTCTTTTTGTATCTACTTGTAACTTCCCTTTCTTCCGGACCCCTCAGGGCACAACCAAATGCCCTGGGCGCCAGGACAGAGACCACAAATTCCTTCATTGTTATTGTTATCGTGTTAATTGTTGACTTAATTGTCCTGTACCCACCTAAGTAAAAGAAGTGTCCATCATTCTAATCTTTATCCAACCCCAGAGGTTTCCCTGCTTTGCTTTCTCCGCCTCTCTTATCACCAGTGGACTTCATGTAACCCACCTACATCTCCTCCTTTGATTGCAATGCATAAAAATAGATGAAAACCCGCCAATCTGTTGAGATTCTGCTTCCTGGCAAGAGTCGACAGTTTAGCTCAAATACACTCACAAACTCTTTACAGGTTTGAATGTTTTTACATTAACATGTTAAGCGACTGACACTACTTTCCGTCCGACCTCGTCAGTCACTGGTGCCACCAGCGCATTGGTGAAATCGGATCTCTCGGGCTAAACGGAAAGGAAGACAAAACAGGCTTGGCGCTTAACGTGTTTAGTCTAAAGGATGATGCTCATGAGACCAGGATGGGAGAGGAACCTTAAAGAAAAATCAAAGCCTGATAGGGAGGAAGACTCAACGTGGCGGGGGCAGGCGGGGTGGGGTGGGGTGGAGAATGCAGGAAAGACTGTCAATCTAGACAGACAACCAGGCCAGAGAATGCAGAAGAGATGGTACCGAGCGTAGTGCTTGGCACTTAGGAACAGTCATAAATATTCATGAAGGAAGGGAGGAAAGACAGGCTTTCCCATAAAAGCTTCCTATATCATTGGAAGAGGTGATGGGCTATAAAATGTGCTGTCATGACTAAAACACAAATGGGACCAAGTCTAGAATCCAGCCAGAAAAGGGTATTAGTACTTCCTTTCGGAGACGGGTGCAGGAGCACAGCTCAGGAAACGAGAGCAGGTGACAGCCCACTGGTAAATGATTCAAAGGCTCATGTGATACAAACTAGAAGCGCGGTACAAAGATATGCTGCAGGGACATTTCCACCGAAAGCTCGGGAGAGGGAGTGCCTTGAGGTAGTACTTTTTGTTCATAGTTAGTGGCCCCTTCTCTTCCTCTTTATAAAGTCCCTCTTTTCACGTAAGTTTAGTTTTGCTCCAGAATCATTTGCAAATATTGAAATGCAGTGGCCGGGGTAAAAGCAAAGACGTTAGTTAAAGAGTAAGTAGGAGGAGGCCAACACACAAAGGCACAGTATTCGATGGAGGCATTTCCTTTCTCTTTTCCTCCTGGAGGTTGGCTCAAGAAGAACCCCCGAAGTCTGACATCAGGTTGCCTGGAGTACTGTTTTCCAATGTTTCATGGTATGGGAGGGAGATCTTTTGAAAGGGGCAGAAATAGAATATTGGGGACCAGTATAATTGTAAGAAATATTAATCAGACCCTGTGAACCGTGATGATTTTGTTCTGATTAAAGAAGGCACGTGCTAACCTGGCTGGGAGGTGCATGTGGGACCTGGGAGCTCACCTGGAAAGGCGGCCCATCCTGTCCATCAGGGAGTTGCCTATTATCATGGAAAGATGGACAACCTTGTTGCAGAAACCAGCGCTGCCAGCCCTTCGAAAGCCCCCAGCCCTTTTCATACCCACAGGCCTTTGCAAATCTCCAGCCCCATTACCTGTGAACTGCCCATTGGGCATTCCCTTTTGCCTACTTCCCCATGTAATCTTTGTCCTTCTACCTAATATAAACAGCTGGCTTATAGTGGGGGGCAGAGCAGATGTTTGTGGGTGACCTGCTGCTCTCCCATGCTGCTGGCAGTATTGGAATAAACGCGCATATGATTCAACCCTGTCTCTGCTTAAGTGGCTCAAGTAGCGACAGGCAGCACAGACCCATCGGTTGTCCAGTTACACTTTCACTACAGCCGCAGGTAGATTCTCCAGCAACAAGCACTCCCTGCACCCTTCCCTGGGCCAGCCTGTGGCCGTGAGAGAAGCAGGCCTACTATCCTGGCCTTCAGGCACCTCACAGTCCAGGAGGGGAGAAATGGTCACGTAGGATTATTCATTTGCTTGAAAGAAAAGAACAGGCGATAGAATTTTAACAGGGAAACACATTTGAGGAGGTGACATTTAAGCTGAGACCTGAAGAGTACGATTTTGCCAGCAACCAAAAGGTTAGATGAGGGTTCGGGCAAAGGGGACAGCGTGAGCAGAAGCAGTGACAGTCCCCAGTCACACTCAGAAGGGCCTCACCGGCAGCAATGTGGCTGAGCAGTGCAGTCAGGAGCTATTTTTGCATAGCATTTTACACAAGATTTATAGACTATCAATTGTGCATATTAAATGAGTTGGGGTTGATGCCTATTAGATAGGAGATAAAGCCCCCAAATCTCCCCTTGTGCTCCTACCATGCAGGAGCCATGAGGTAGGTCTGGGCCATCCGAAGACCTGGGAGAAGGCAATGCAGCCACAGCATAACCCTAAGGGGAGACTGGCTGACGCTGTAGCTCAGAATTTACTAGTAGGCAGAGCCCAGGAGGCCTTGTAGGGAAGGCTATGAATTTTTAACATTATCTCCACTGCAATGGGAAGCCATTAAGCCAGGGAGTAGTAACAAGATCTGACTTACAGCTTAAGAAGATCACCTGGGTTTCTTAATAGAAGTGGATTGCAAGGGACAAGGAGCTGACATCTGTTGAGCTCCTGGGCCTGTCCCTGAATAACACACACGCACTACTCATTTAATTCTCACCACAGTCCCCCAAAGAGGGTGCTATTATGTTTACCAGTGAAGAAACAGAGTCCCTTTGAGAAGCAAGGTAAGGATGCAATTTGTTTTATTATTGTGCAGTTAATGCATGGGGCAAACTATACACCCAATAAAATTATAATGATTGTTTTATCATAAAATTCTGTAGGTGGGTGATTATCATATCCAGAATGCAGTGACCATGGAAGGGTTAATATGTGTTTTTGCAGCAAGAAAGTACCTGACCCTGGCTGCTGATCTGAGAGATAATGAATACAGCCATGTTTGATTGAAGCTATTATAGCATTTTGCTCTTAAAACCTCCCTTATCATTGTTAAATGTGCAAAAGACCTCTTTTCACTGTTTTCATCTTTTTGTCAGGTTGTTTTCCAGGAAGTGGTTGCTAGGAGTGAAAGAGTTATTTAGAGATAAGTGGAGAATAGATATCCCACCCCCTTAAAAAGTACACCCCCCCCCCCAAATAAAAACCTACAGTAATTGACTTGAAAATGATTTTCCTGACACTGGTTTTACCAGTCCACCTGCTTTCTATTTACACTTGTGGTTATCTCCTTTTGCTAATGGCTCTCTAAAAGCACACACTAAGGTTTGCACCACTATACTGTGCTGGAGACTGTCAGAGGAGTCCGACTGTAGAGCTCTTTAGAGCCAACAGCTGCTTCTAAAGGCAGTGAGCATGTGCGTGCTGAGCGGCTACTGAGCCCCCTGTCGTGGGTCTGAGTGCCAGCGGCCAGTGTATGAATTACCCGCACACATGGTTGCCTTATATTCTGATCATGTCTACCCCCGGGGTAAACCCCACTGAGGCTGACATTATACCAACCAGGTTACAGTGATACTGTTCCACACACGGGGACAAGTTCCCACCCAGGCTCTGAGGTTCTTGGCTGTATATATCCCATTGCCATTTCTCGCATCATCCCTTAACAGTATCTTTAATTATTAATCTAAAGGTGCATGTACCCTTTATTGCTCTTGCAAAACTGCCATATGCTAGGCGTTTATAGCTTTTGTCTAGTCACTGGACTTACAACATTCTTTAACCTGTTTGATATTTATAGTGTGTCACCTGGAAAGTAATGCCATAGTATCTATTGGAAAAACAATAGACATGAGAATTCATCAGCAAGTGTCAACTAACCTCCAGACAAAAGCCACAACTGCATGTAACCCGTGCTCAGAATCACACTTGGGGCTCAGACAACACCTTTGAGGTCACTTAATTCAAGCCTCCATTTTAGAGGCGAGGGAACGGAGGCACTGACAAGTCAAGACCCTTGCCCAGGTCAACCTGCTAGGGCAGCGGCCGCCAACCGGTGGTCCGCAGACCACTGGTGGTCCGTGAGGTCCAAAAGGTTGGTGACCATTGTGCTGGGGAATGGCCAGCCTGGAGCTGGAACTCCAGTCGCCCGACTCTCAGTTCATAAAGCCTGTAGAGATCTATATATATTATTAAACTTTTTTTAAGTATATTTTTATTGATTTCAGAGAGGAAGAAAGAGGGAGAGATAGATAGAAACATCAATGATGAGAGAGAATCATTGATCAGCTGCCTCCTGCATGCCCCCCCACCCCCACTGGTGATCAAACCCACAACCTGGGCAATGTGCCCTGACTGGAAATTGAACTATGACCTCCTGGTTCATAGGTCGATGTTCAACCACTGAGCCATGCCAGCCGGGCTACATTCTTAAACATTTAAGTAAACAAATTTAGTCTTCAGAAATGGACTTAAAATTTATTTATTGGATTTCTCACTGTGCAAGGACTTGATTTTCCTCTCAACATCCGTGCAGACTCTAGAAAGTTACACACTTGAGGCACTTACCTTGGCCTACTTCACAACTTATTGAGAAAAAAACTACAATTATGAAGAGACAAAGTTTATCTCCATCTTTGTTCCACATCCCCTTGTCTTCTGTTGGTATTTCTTTCAGTGTTTCAGGTATCTTAAAATATGTATTCCAAGGTTCATAGACCCTTGACCTTACATGTTTACAATTTAGGACAACCCCTCGTGTCTAGACCTTTTCCTACCTCATTTCCTCCTCTGCCTACATAAGCTTACCTCTACGGAATCATCAAGCTCTTAGCTCCTCCTCTCAGGGAGGATGTTAGCAAAGCTCATGTGCTAATAATCAACACCAACGTTCTGTTTTCGCCTATCATGAGATGTCAAGTTCTTACCATTTCAGTCACATTCTCAGATTAAAACACTATTTCTAGAAACCCCGTTAAAATACAATGTTAGCTGGGAGGTAATAATCCATGAAGGAAAAAAAAAAAATCCATGAAGGCAGTACTGTGTGAAGGTAGTACAATCTACTGGAATTAAAATCTAAACCTGTCTCTCTCCAAATTGTAAGCATTTCCCTTTGTATCATGCCTCTTGCAGTAAAAATGTAATGACAGCTAGTGTTCAATACCAACGAGAGCTAATATAGACCAAGACTACAGATGTCTCTGGATACTTTTTTCTACCTGGAACACATGGGTCAGTGACTTTGTAATAAAGGTTGATTATGAAGACATCTTTTTCTTGACTTAAATTACATTGGTCAACTTTAGAGTTAGTTGTGCAATAAGAACAGCTAGTCAGAAATGGCATTCAATCGAAAAAGCATAAAATGTGTTTACTTGAATTCATGAATTCAAATATTTTGGCAACACACTTTTAGGTAAATGGTCATTTTATAAACTGACCTTTATATGCTGCCAATGGGACTGTCTCTCTCTATTCAATGATCTTCCTCCTACCTTCCTTGCATATTAGATGGGTCAATCAGAATAGAATGAGACAGTCCCCAAGTCACAGAAGTTTAAACTGACAAAGTTTCTCTCTCTGAACTTTAATACCCTGGTAGACAAAGCAGCCAACAGCTTTAAGCATTAACAATTATAGGGGCATAGGAAAAGAGAGATTAGGAAATTCTGCATTGCCCTAACCGGTTTGGCTCAGTGGATAGAGCGTCGGCCTGCAGACTTAAGGGTCCCAGGTTCAATTCTGGTTAAGGGCATGTACCTTGGTTGCAGTTACATACCCAGTGGGGAGTGTGCAGGAGGCAGCTGATCAATGTTTCTCTGTCATCGATGTTTCTAGCTCTCTATCCCTCTCCCTTCCTCTCTGTAAAAAATCAATAAAATATATTTCTAAAAAAATAAAATAAAATAAAATTCTGCATTGGCCTTTTAAGTTTATAATCATATTCCCCTGGCCAAAGCAAGTTGCTGGATCCATCCAACTTCAAGGGAGTATGGATGTGCAATCCTACACAGTAAGACACTGGAAATATTTAGTGGAGAGTACTAATAAAACTATACCAGATTATTTGTAGTTCCCTGAACCTACCATTTAACTTCATTCCTTTTTGTTCTTGAAAGAATGTCCTTGTCAATCTATACACTTGGATTTTTACCTACCAAATGCCACCTCCTTTCTAGATTATTCCATAATCTCCATCAAAAGAATTTATTTCTATATTATATTTATCCATCAAAATACATATATGTGTAAGGTTTATAGCATCCACAATACTGTATTTAATTAGGAGTTTATCTATCTGTGTTTTGTCTAACTCCTCAAAGCAAAACACAATGTTTTTTTAATTTATGTAATCTCCTTGGTGGTTGGCACAGGTAGACAGTCACTAAAAACAAGGGGTCCATAAAGCCCTTTTGCAATTTGATTTTTAAAATTTCCTCCTCTTTGTGAAATTTAATAAAGAATAAATTTACTCAAGATTCAAAAAATGTCTGAAAGGTTCATTTGTTCTTATATATTTCTTTTATTTTATAGTGAACTCCTATGTTACATTAAACAGCCTCAATTATGTGATTGAAAATGATGTTACTAAAAATGATGGTGGATATGTTTAAAGTTAAAAATACTAAATTCTCAAAAAAATCCAACAAACAAACAAACCAACACTAAATCCTCTTGTCTAGTTCGAAGACAGAGGCACACAGACTCCTGCAATAAATGAAGATATTACCAAGTGAACCCTGATACAGAGAGAAAGGACCCCTTAACTCTGCCTGGACAGGTCAGGGAAGACTTCTCAGAAGAAATGACATTTGAGCTGAATTCTTAGGAAAGAGGAATATCCAAATGGAAATGGTAAGGGACAATGGTAGTGGTAAAAGACATAAAGTCAAATATTTGGTACTTTTGAGGCAAGTTACTAAAATGTTGGACAGATTATTTAACATTTCTGTGTCAATTTTCACACCTGCAAAATGAGATGGTACCTACTGCCCATCTTAAAGGGCTGTTATGAGGGTACAGGCTGTTACCGGGTAAAGGGCTGTTACATAAGAAATTGCAGAGCACCGTGAAGATCTAGATGGGGACCTTGAAAGGTCAGAGGAATGTGATATGCAGAGAAAGGGGCTTAGGACGTACATGGTGATAAGAACGGCACAGCAAAGACTCCCAGGAGGCAAGGTGGTTAGGTAAAGAAAAATTGATCATTTTGG
The DNA here is from genome assembly GCF_027574615.1 of Eptesicus fuscus. NCBI lineage: Eukaryota > Metazoa > Chordata > Mammalia > Chiroptera > Vespertilionidae > Eptesicus > Eptesicus fuscus. Next base: position 91,140,566 of record NC_072483.1, on the reverse strand, counting down.
CAAGAATGAAGAATAGCAAGTTAAAGTCCAAACACTAACCAATCAGGCACAAGTATAGAATCTAGTTTAACAGAAGGGCAAAGCTGGTTGTCTCAATATGGCTTAATATTTTTTTTTGTTGGGAGAGAAGGGAAGCAAATCTAGAATTAAATGAAAAGGATTCTGGGTCCAAACTGAAGGTTAGGTGCTGGCTTCTTATGCTCACTATATCTCCAGCTCCATCATTTTAAAAAATATATTTTATTGATTTTTTTTTACAAAGAGGAAGGGAGCTGGAGAGAGTTAGAAACATTGATGAGAGAGAAACATCGATCAGCTGCCTCCTGCACCCCCCCTACTGGGGATGTGCCCGCAACCAAGGTACATTCCCTTGACCAGAATTGAACCTGGGACCCTTGAATCCGCAGGCTGATGCTCTATCCACTGAGCCAAACCAGCTAGGGCCCATCATTTTATTTTAAATCATGCAAGTCATATCATGTGTATATAGGTTAAAACATCTACACTAGTAAAAGAGAAACATGCAAATTACCATCACTCCACTACACCCAACAGCCAATCAGAGTGAGTATGCAAATTAACCTGAAAAGATGGCAGCAGCCCTGCCCCCCCAGCCACTCTGGGCCTGTGGGAGTCAGAGAAGTTGGGCGTCAGCGCCTGAGCCTGGCTGCAGCCAGGGAGACAAAGAAGCTGCCTGCCCCGTGATCCCAGGCCTCAGAAAGCAGCAGAAGCCTCACGTCCGCCTGCCCCACGACCTAGGGGAGACGGAGAAACCGGGCCCCAGCACCTGAGGCTGGGTGCAGCCCGGGAGATGAAGAAGCTGCCTGTCCCATGATCCCAGGCCGCAGCCAGCCGGAGAAGTCACCCACACTGCATCCCAGGGAAGACGGAGAAGTCACCCGCCTGCGGTCCAGGCGCCAGCACCTGCGGCTGGCTACAACCTGGTAGACGGAGAAGCTGCCCACCCCACAGTCCTGGGCACCAGTACCTGTGGCTGGCTGTGGCTCAGGAGATGGAGAAGCCGCCCACTCTGCGGTCCCGGGCACCAGCACTGTGGCTGCAGCCCAAGCGAAGCCACCTGCCCACCATCCCCTGAGGCTACAGCCGCCCTGGGCGCCTATGGCTGACCAGAGGGAGGGAAGCCCGGATCCCGGGTGCCTGTGGTCAGTTGGAGGAGGGAATCCTGGGTCCCGGATGCGGGGCCAAGGCAGAGGTGGTTAGGGGCAATCAGACTGGCAGGCAGAAGCAGTTAGGGGCAATCAGGCAGGCAGGTGAGCGGTTAGGAACCAGCAGTTCTGGATTGTGAGAGGGATGTCTGACTGCTGGTTATCCCCTGAGGGGTCCCAGATTGGAAAGAGTGCAGGCAGGGCTGAGGGACACCCTTCTCCCCTCCCCCCCCCCCACACAAATTTCATGCACCAGGCCACTAGTAGATATATAAGTAGGGTTAATAAATGAGAGTGAAAGTAGATGTCATAAATTGTTCTCAGGGCAATCAGTCAGAATGTCTTAATGGAAACCCAGATTCAAAATGATTTAAATATTAAAGAAATGTATCACATGTAACAAAGGAGAGCAGGCCCCTGAGTTGGTTGAGTAAGTAGCTCATGAATGTCATGGAGGTTACAGATTCCATCTCTCACTCCTTGTCCTGGGTGTGTTGGTTTGCTGGGAGACTAGTTCCTCTCCTGGTAGCCAGGTAGCTGCAGCAGTTTCACGGGGAATGGGATGTGCATGGCTGGCTGGGACTAAAGATCTGGAGTAGAATCTGTCAGGGAACAAACCTCATCATCTGACTGCTCAGTGCAGTCAAATTATTCTTGCAGATATTTTGTGTATAGTGTTTTAAAAATTGTAATGAGCTACTTATATTTAAAAATCAGCCATATAATTTTATTTATTCTTTAAAGTCATATTTCTTAATTGGATTATCTTAAAGAATCCAAGGGTCTGGTAACTGTGTCTATATTCCACGTAGCTAAAATGGGCCGGAATGGATTAGAAGGAGCATTCCAACTCCAACTTATTGGAGCCTCATCTTTCCCTAAAATATTACAACCTGTTCTTCTTTACTCAACTTGCCAATGGAGCCTCTCATTAGGGACATTACTCCCAGAGATTTTTATGACCCTTGTGGCATTTTTACATCCATAAACATGTCTCTTAAAGGCATTCGTCCAATGGTTCAAAAGAAATGAGGGCAAAGGCCACATTTAGCTTGAGGGTGTGTCATTGCCAACTTTATTATTAATTAGCTATGTGACCCTTATTAACTTATAATTTCTATAGCCATAAAGTTTAGCAATTGATACCATCCCTAACAGCAACATTACAAAGACAAATAGCTTCTTCTTTTTTTTTTAATCCTCACCTAAGGATATTTTTTTCATTGCTTTTTAGAGAGTGGAAGGGAGGGAGGCAGGAGAGAGGGGAAGAGAGGGAGGGAGAGAGAGGGATAAGGAAAAAGAGAGAAACATCAATGTCTCACATTGACTCATTAACTGGTTGCCTCCTGCACAAGGTCCGACTGGGAGTGGAGAGTGAACGTGCAACCCAGGTACATGCGCTTGATCAAGAATCAAACTCAAAACCCTTTGGTATGCGGGCTGATGCTTTACCACTGAGCCACACCGGCCAGGGCATAAACAGCTGTTTAACTTCAAAGGAAGGAAGGATATACATATAGATCCTCACTTGAGGATGTATTTTTATTAATTTTTGAGAGAGAGAGAGAGAGACATCAATGTGAGAGAGAAACATTGCTTGGTTGCCTCCCCCCATGCACCTTGACTGGGGATTGAAACAACCTAGGTACGTGCCCTGACCGGGAATTGAACCTGTAACCCTTTGGTGCACGGGTTGACACTCCAACCAACTGAGCAACCCAGCCAGGCCTGGAAGCATGTAATTTATGGTCATATTTGTTTAATGAAAGAATTACTTACATATTTATGCTTATAGCCAAGAACCAAGTAATCTTTTCTATAAGTTTCATTTAAATGTTAGTCATTCTTACCTTTTGTAAAGTCTTTAGTTCAAGGATAGTGTCTGTTGGTTGCACTCTTGAAATATATTTCTAGGGTAGCTACATTGCTTACTAGTTTTATCAACGAGTGTTGGTTAGGCAAAATTAAATAAAGTTTAAAAGGAAACTTAAAATTGAATATTGTATTTGTAATATTTTCTACACTTATATTAGAGAAAATTAGTGGCTTTCAACGTAATAGAACTTCTTCAAACATAGAGGAAAAGAGAAAATATAACGAACATCTATAATCAACTACCCAGGTGCCATATTTGCTTCAGATTGTGTTTTTAAAAATCAATCATTACAGATGAAGCTCTCTGTGTACATGTATGTCTTCAATCCCATTCGGCATTGTATATACACAGAGATAATAACCAAACACTGAATTTGATGTTTATCATTCCTTTGCACATTGGAAACTTTTAAACCATATGTGTATAAATCTATAAATAATATATTGTTTTGCATGCTTTACCATTTTATAATCATGGTATCATACTATACCCATCAATATTTAACTTTACTTTCTCCTTAACAGTGTTTTTGAGACTTATCTACTTTAATACTGGGGATCACTGATTCTAAATAAGTTATGTTATCCCACTCTATGGAAGTATCACATTATTTTATTCTATGCTCCTGCTCCACTTAGGCTGTTTCCACTACCTGGGCTGCATACGAATAAAATTCTGCCTTCCAACACACCACATGGCGTTGCTGCAGTGAGATGCAGCTCTATCATGAATCATGAGTCAACATTTCTGCTGTGGAGCTGCTTGTTGCGACTTATGACTGGACAGAGGGAATCACATGCTGACTATAAATGTCAGATGCTTGAAAAGTAAAGACAGAGTTTGAAGGAATCCAAGCTATACAGAGGATGGATATTGATTCCCTTTTACCCCAGAACATCAAAACACATTACTGTGGACTCGGGTGCTTTTTTTCAGATGTCTGAGTGTAGCTCTATAAATAATGGTTTCAGTGGAGTTTAGTAATTGGTTCCTGCATTGGTAATATGATCTTACCTTTGGATGAACATAAACAGCAAAAGTCCAGGCTCATTTTTCTTTTTCAGGGTTTAAAAATGTGACAAATGCCAGATGTTGAACCAACATTAGATTTCACAGCATAACGCCAACACAGCATAATTGATATAGAGCTCATACCTCAAACCATTGCAAATTTTCCCCAATTATAATGTCCAAATATGTATGACATGCTGAACTATCAATCAAACATCTCTTACCTAACCTTTGGTTTTAATCGATCCTGAAAGAGGTCTACTCTGACTTTCTCTCAGTGGTATTAAGATTCAACCGCTCTGGAGGTCTACTGCCTATCTTCCAGAGTTCTCTTTGTAACCCATACTGGTCTCAGGGCTGCTACGTCTTCTTCACTGAGTTGGATGATACATTGGTCAAGGTAAGTCAAGTCATCTGATGGTAATAACCCCCAAGTTAAAATTACTTACAGTCAGGTGTCTCTCTCTTCATGCTGTCAGTCGCAGTTATCTTCAGCTTTGTGCCATCATCCTGGGACCCAGCTGAAGGGCATCCTCTATGTGGGACATGCTGTTCTTGCCGCAAAAGAAAAATATGACAGAACCAAGCAATTACTCTTAAAGTTTACGCTCAGCAGTGGTATATATCACTTTCTTTCTCATTTCGTTGAACAAATGAAGGCATAAGGCCAACCCTGCCATTCAACAAGGTGGGGAGGTAAAATCCTACCACTGGGAGGGACAAAATTATTTGGGAACAGTAATACAATCTACCACAGAGGCTGTTTTCATTCTCAGACAGGTATGGTTTTAACTTTTGGATTATCCTATATAATCCTATATAATAAAAGCGTAATATGCTAAGTGTCCAATTGATCAGTCGACCATTCAGTCAACTGCTCGACCAGTCGCTATGATGTGCACTAACCACCAGGGGCCAGGCACTCTGACCAGTAGGTTAGCTTGCTGCTGGGGTCTGGTCAATCAGGACTGGGTGAGAGAGCTGGGCATGTCCTGGAACCCTCCCATGGTCCCTCCCCAGCCTGCTGGCTCCCATTGGCCCTGATCTGGACTGGGTGAGAGGGTCCCGATTGGCCCTGATCACCAGCCAGGCCAAGGGACCCCACTGGTGTACAAATTCATGCATTGGGCCTCTAGTTTACAAAATAAAAAATTTTTTTTTAAGTTTTGCTAATATACAAGTAAGACTTTCTTATCTCTGGGATGGGGGTTAATTCAATTTAATGCTTTCTATGAATTAAAAAAACACACACACCAAAAACAAGCCCTAGCCAGTTTGGCTCAGTGGATAGAGCCTTGGCCTGAGGACTGAAGGGTCCCAGGTTCAATTACAGTCAAGGGCACATGCCCCAGTTGTGTGCTCGATCCCCAGTGTGGGGCATGCAGGAGGCAGCCAATCCATGATTCTCTCCCATCATTGATGTTTCTATCTCTCTCTCCTTCTCCCTTCCTCTCTGAAATCAGTAAAGAAATATATTTAAAAAAAACCACACAAATAAAACACATCTAGAATTAAAATCATTTTGAAAAAATCAATAAGTATCTGGAGGCTCAATGCATATAATTTTGATCTAAGTATAAACAATATTAACATAAACTGAGCTAATTGAAATATTTACTGTATCACTCTGAATGAAGGAAAAATAACTGATTAACTGATTTCTACCCCACTCCTATTTCAGCTATGAGAGGATCCCTCAAAAAGAATTTAATGTATTTTATTTAAATATTTTTTTTTATTGATTTCAGAGAGTAAGGGAGGAAAGAGAGAGATAGAAAAATCAATAATGAAAGAATCATTAATTGGCTGCCTCCTGCACACCGACACTGGGGATCAAGCCCACAACCTGGCATGTACCCTGACCAGGAATCAAACCGTGACCTCCTGGTTCACAGGTCAACGCTCAACCACTGAGCCACGTCGGCTGGGCATAGTTAGTATTTTAAATGAGAACATTCAAATAGTTTCTTCAAATTTGATGAAAATTTCTCTCACCATTTTTGTGTAATGTCACAAGGAACAGAGGTTTAATTTATATAGGTCGCAAATGAAAATCTTTTTAGATTTAATGGTATATGACATATGTATCAAGGTCAGTTTTTGTTGTTGTTTGATTTTTGCTAGCAATTCTTTCTTTAGTACTTTTTAAAAGTTATTTGTCAATAGCTGGTACCTGGGCCAGCTTTGCTTAATCTGACTGCTTTTGCAGCAGTCTCTATTTCAAGATACTTTGGAAATTCTTTCTAAAAATGAAGTAAGTAATCTCATTTTGGGAAGCTAGCTTCTATTTAAGTGGTATTTCATGATTAGAGGTTTTAAAACAATTCCCAGTTTGGCTTTTCAGTAATAGACCTGACAACGAATCACATTGCACAACAAAATGTATTCACTCAGAGAATAATGAGAGTAATTATTATCATTGCTATTATTTTTTTAAAAAATATATATTTTATTGATTTTTTTTACAGACAGGAAGGGAGAGGGATAGAGAGTGAGAAACATCGATGAGAGAAACATCGATCAGCTGCCTCCTGCACACCCCCTACTGGGGATGTGCCCGCAACCAAGGTACATGCCCCTGACAGGAATCGAACCTGGGACCCTTCAGTCCGCAGGCCGACGCTCTATCCACTGAGCCAAACCAGTCAGGGCATCATTGCTATTAATTATTATTGCTGTTAATAATAATTATTATAGCAAACAGAGGGCTACTGCCATTGTTCTAAGTGCTTTACATGTGTTGCTTCATTTAATCTTCACAAGAATCCATGAGATGAGATACCAGTATTGTCCCCATCTTACAGAAGAGGGATTTATAATACTTACTTTAATGCAAATCTAAATTCAGCTTTGGAAAAATAAGTCACGTTTGGCAGGGCTTATCAGTGAGGCTAGGAAGTTGGCCAGTTCAAGTCGGAAACCAACAGAAGAAAGGGAAGTAGTAGCAGAAGCTTGTTTAGAGGTTTCCTGCTTACTCTTCTTTAAATAGAGGAATTTCAAACAAAAAATAAAAAACCTCAGGCAACTCTGATGGTAGTCAAAAGAGAATCATTGTCTATTTAGCTCTAGGTCAACAAATAGCCTTTTAGTTTTCGTGAAGGGCAAGATCTGGAACTTACATATAGGTTACATTATGATCTTGAGACATTGGCCATTTTTTAATCTTCAGAAGAACACAGAAGCTCAGGAGCGGTGCTTCTGGTTAGAAGAGAAACAAAGTGGGTGCATTCCAGCCTCTCCCGTGACGGCCAATTGCCTTCCCAATGGCTGCGAGCCCACAACCCGTTGCAGGTTAGCTGCCCTGAATCCAGTCGCAAAGAGGAAGTCTGAGAGTAGCTCTAAGGACCCAGCCACGTGCTAATCTGGAGAGCCACTTTCTGTTTGTTGATATCTTGGTGGACCATTGCACGTGTACCAAATGTTTTTATAGGGCTATCTTGTGTTTTATATGATGATACGATTGAGTAGGTGAATAATTAACCTCATGGAAATAGTAATTAACTGCAATTCATAGTTCCAAAGTTGTACTTATTAAAAAAACAATTAGTAAAGATTTAAAAAAAATTGTAGATGAAGAAAAGAATCAAATGAAAGCACTGAGTCACATTTTTATTCTATTTATGGTAATTTCAGTTTGCTGTCCATAACTTTTTCCTTGGTCTTCTCTAAGGAGGGGTTACATTTCATCAGACTCTTAAGTTTTTCTAAATGTTAGGAGTAATGTCTGTCTATTCTCACCAGTTTATTTTTGAAAGGAGAAACTCTAGAAAATAAGCTATTATAAGGTTTGCTTTTTATGTTTAAGTATCTATAAAGTATTTAAACCTTTAATCGTTGGAAAGCATTTTCATAGAAAAATTAGAGAAACTAAGAAAAAAGAACAGGGAGGAAAATAATAACTGGATTTGTCAGTAACCTGAATGTGGTTGAAAGGCATGCACCCACAAAATGCATTTAAAAAAGTTATACCTAAAAGATGGGAGAATATTCAGGTTTATGTCATTGATAAATCAGACAGGAAAGGTTAGGCAGAGGTAGTATTTATCTTTCTTACAAAATTTGATGTTCCTTTTCATGAGTATATTATTACTTTGATTCCTGTCAAATTTTAGTGACAGGTAACATGAAGTAGCAATAAAAGGCCTCTAAATAAATTGCAATTATCTTCACTTTTTTTTTTTTTTATGTGATTAAGTGCTTTACACAATAGCTTTTTCCACATTCTCTGGTTAAGGAGCAGGTGGAGCCCTGGCCGGTTTTGCTATGTGGTTAGAGGTCAGGCTCCCAGACTGAAGGGGGTGAGGTACCTTGATCCCGCCCGGATGGGGGTGCTTACAGGAGGCAGCCGCACTGATGTTTCCCTCTCGCTGTCTCTCCCTCCCTTCCATTCTCTCTCTCTAAAAAAAAAAAAAAAACATCAATGGAAAAAAATATCCTCGCCCAGCCGGGGTGGCTCGGCGGTTGAGCGCTGACCTATGAACCAGGAGGTCACAGGCCGATTCCCATCAGGGCCCATACCCAGGTTGCAGGCTCCATCCCCAGGGTGGGGCATGCAGGAGGCAGAAGATCAATGATTCTCTTTCATCATTGATGCTTCTATGTCTCTCTTCCTCTCTGAAATCAATAAAAACATATATATATATATATATATATACACACACACACATACACATATACATATATATACATACACACACACATATATACTGTATATATCCTCGGGTGAGGATTAACAACAGCAACAAAAAAAGAGCAGACAGAAAGAACTTAAACATGGCAAGCCTGTGACATGCCATAGGTTACTCATCCTGTAGGGACAGGCAGATTTCCTAATTATTAATCTGGTGCAATATTGTAAGATTCATTAGCTTTCTACGGTAAACCTGGTGATTAGTTCCTGACGCGCCTGACACACACCCTTCCTGTTTCATAAAAATCAGCCCATTAACCTTTGGGGAATCTGTGCATTTAAACCTACGGACTTGTTTCAAGAAATCATCTCTGGCCCTCGCCGGTGTGGCTCAGTGGATAGCGCAGGGGCCTGCGGACTGAGGGGTCCAGGGCACAGGCCCGGGTTGCGGGCTCGGTCCCCAGTAGGGACCATGCAGGAGGCAGCCCATCCATGAATTCTCTCTCATCGTTGAGGTTTCTCTCTCTCCCTCTCCCTTCCTCTCTGAAATCAATAAAAATATATTTTACAAAATTCATCTTAAAAAAAAAACAAGTCTAAACATATCTATTTTAGATGGTTGAGCGGAGTGAATGTGTAGGCTCAGAGAGGAACTCAGAGCTCCCGATCCCGGGCTGTTCGGCTGCAGGTCCAGGAGGGCGGGCGGATCAGCGGTACCGGGCTGAACCCCCGAGGGCCCCCGAACCGGAGGCGTCTGTTGGAAAGGGACGGGGCGGCTTTAAAACAGAAAAGCATCTCTCTCTCCAGCCAACGAGTGTCGAGGGGATCGCTGCTGTTCAGAAATTCTTTTTGGAGATACTGGTGTACATTCTTAAAAAAAAAAAGAAAAAAAAAGTCATTTTGGGCCAGGACAGCAGCCGCCTTCGGGGCCGGCCCCCCTCGCCGTCCGCCCGGCCCGACCGTCCGCCTAACAGAGGATTTGGCTCATTTTTTCCAAAACACTTCCCATCTGGGTAGGCGCCGGCCATGGAAACGTCCAAGTAAATGCCACACTGGGGAGAGGGACCAGGCTCGTCGGGGGCTGCCTTCGCGGGGCCGCGGCCCTCGGAGAGTCGCCGCACGCCCTTACCCGTCGCCGGGGTCCCGCCGCCAGCCCGGCCCGCCGGCCGCCGGCCCCTCGCGCCCGCCCGGTCTCCTCAGCAGCGGGAGTCCCCGAGCCCAGGAGCCTATCCGCTTCGTCCGTGACGACTCCTGGGCTCTCGGCTCCACAGCAGAGCAGCCTCGGGGTGCGCACAGTGAGAGCGGAGGGGGGCGGCTCCGGGGCCCGGCCGGGCTCCCCGCCTCACGCCTCCATTCCACTCCTCTCCCCGCCTCCGGCCGCTCCGCCGCCCGCCTCTGCGCGCACCCAACGCTGAGGGAAGTTTGACTGCTCCAGCCCCCAATCAGAAGAGAGGTCGGGAGCCTGAACCAATAGGAGCTGGCTAGGTGGGCGTGCCCTCGGCGCGGCCCCGCCCCCGGAGAGGGAGCGCGGTATGTCCCCGGCCCCCGCCTGCACTTCAGCCTCAGTGCGGAGCCCTCGCCGGCGGGAGCAGCGGCGGCGGAGTCGGAGGCGGCGGCGGAGTCGGGCTCGGAGGAGGCGGCGGCGGCTGCGGAGCGCCAACCCCACCCACACCCACGTCGCGGGCCCTGTCCTCACTTGTCCTCTCGCCGTCCCGCGGGAGGACGATCCCGGGAGGAGAGCGGCCGCCCACGCCCCGAGCATCTTTCCCCGTCGAGCCGGCGCGGGCTGAGCGGGCGGCATGATGCGGCTCCGAGGGTCGGCGCTGCTGCGGGACCTCCTGAGGCCGCCCGCCGCCGCCAGCGCGGCCCTGAGGCGGGCGCAGCCTCTCGCCACGTTCCGCCGGCGAGCCTGGGGCGGGGGGCCCGAGGCCGCGGGCCCCGCTGCCGCCGCGCGGCTCTGCCCGCGGTGGGGCGGGGGCGGCCGGCCGGCGGGGCCCGGCGCCCGGGGCCTGTCCAGCTCGCCCTCCGAGATCCTGCGGGAGCTGGGCAAGGCGGGCGCGCAGCAGCCGCAGGACCCGCAGGACCCGCAGCCCGGGGCGTCGCCGCCCGCGGCCCCGCCGGCGCCCAGCCCCAAGGACGGCCCCGCGGACACGGACGCGTTCGGCCACAGCGAGGGCAAGGAGCTGGCGGCCGCCGGCGAGAGGTGAGTGTCTCCGCGAGGCGGGGCCCGCTGCGGGGCGGGATGGGAGCGGAGGCTGGAGGAAGAGAAAGAAAGAGATGCCGGGCGGCCTGCGCCGTCTGCGCCATGTGATTAGGCCCGGCCGCGCCCCAGCCGTCGCCGCCGCCGGCGCCCCTTCGCCGGCCCCCACTTCCCTTCCCGGCCGGGGCGCGGGCCGCCCGCCCGCGTGGAGCCGCCGAGGGGCCGGGGGCCTGGCCTGGCGCTGCGTGTCCGCGCCCCGCGCCCCCCGCTCGGGCTGCGGCACCCGGGCTCCCGCCCAGCCCTCCGCGGGGGATGCCACCCGGACATCCCCGCCGACTGACGTGCCGGAGCCGGGCGTGGAGCGAAGCCTGCTCCTCCCTGACTCGTCGCTTTTCCAGGCTCGAGTGGCCGCCGTCTGCCCCCCTCCCATCCCCGCCACCGTCTCTCTGGAAACCTAACGTGGCCGAGGCTTCTCGCTGTTTCCAGAGTGGAAATATTCAGGGCTGCGTAGAGCCATCTGGGGCACCGGAAATAAGCTTTCCGAAAGGAGATGAGGGGCAAGAGGGTCACGTGGCCCAGGAGCCGGGGCTCGCGGTCCAGGCCACCTGTTCGCCCTGGGGACCACCGGCTTGGGCCTGTCGGTGTGCTGCGTGCGATGGGCGAGCTGTTTTTTTTGGAAAATAAAGGTTAGAGTAACGAAGATGAGATGTGGCCGGTAAAACGCTAACTGAAAAATGCGAGTTACAACAGGGATAGGATGTGAGCTCATCTCTGCCGCACAGCCGTTTAGTCTCCACATAAACCTGGTTTTCCTTCCCCAGTATGGGAAGCAGTTCCCTGGTGTTTTGTCCTGTGTAAGTGGACACAACCCATCTTTTCCCCGTGTGGTGACACATTTACCTGTCTGTTTTCTTCATGCCCTGCTGTCTTTCTGATACTGTACTGACATTCTCTCCAGCCCCATACTACCTTAAGTCAAACCGAAAGTGTGATTCTTAATACGTTCAATCTCAGGTCAGCTTAATGTTTCCTGTAATTGAAGCGGGCACCTTCTTAAAACATTCCAAGCTAAAGTTGTTTTCCCAGACTGGAAAAAAACACGTTATTTTTAAAAAAATCACTTGATGATGGGCAAAGTCTGGTATTTCGTGATGATGACGTGCTACAGAGTAGCCTTAGGCCCTTGGGCACATCATTTAATACCTTCAGTTAGATGACTCACTTCCCTTCAAGATCTAAAAAGCTAGACCTTTGTTAAATTTCCACCTCTTATGTTTTTTTAGGGACTAGAATGGGTATGCTTAATCTCATCTGATACCTTTGTCATCTGGTTTACCAGACGTGTAACTAGTTTAAATAGCTGTGCTCCAAGTCACAGAATTGCAAAATGCAATTACTGGCATTTAAAAGTTGTCCTTCAAGGCTATAGGACGGGACCTGCCTTCCATTGAAAACCCTTTTAGTCTGTCTCTTCAGTGGCTTTAGTATCCTTTTCCAGAAGCTTGTGCCTTCATTAAACCCTGGCAATGACTGAAACCCTATTTTGGCTAATTCTTACTGACAAACCTACACAAACAAATGTCCTCCTAGTCTCCCCAGACCTCAGAGAAAATCAGCCCAGGGATCCATCAAGATTATTTGCTCAGATGCCCAGGAGTTTGAGTGATCATTTGAGTGATCAGTAAGGTAGTCTCGTTTACCTCAATTAAAAGTTTGGAGAAATGGGCTAGACTGGTTCAGGTACTACAGTTACAGGCATACCTTGCAGACCACTGTAATAAAGCAAATATTGCAGTAACAAGCAAGTCATAATCTTTTTGTTGGGTGGAGAGTCTTGCCTTCAGTTTGTAAAAAACAACAACAAAAAAACACCTCAATACCTACCTAGTGCAATAAAGCTAAATGCAATAAAATGAGATATATATATATATATATATATATATATATATGATCCTGAGAGTTTTCCAATCAAGGATTTCAGGAGTGAACACCAGCTGTCTCCAGTTTTCATACAAAGTGAAGAGCACTGGCTTGAGATTGTGGAAAACATTTTTTTTATCTGGTGAAAGATCCTATTTTCTGAATGTTCTGGTTTCCAATTGTAGCTTTCCTCCTTTCCATTTGCCTTTATTCTGGGAGGTAAGCTTCCAGTTGATTTTGTTATTCTTTCTGTTGCTCAGCTTCCAAAGCATAGGTCATCCCTCCAGCCGCAAACCACCTGGAATGCCAGTCCTCACTCAGGACTGCCAGGTTTTATAGAGGGTTATTAAAAGAAATAGCCAAGTGAAAAGCGAGTTAACGTTTTGTCAAGGGCTTACTTAGAACAGTATTTGGCATGTGTTGTATACAACAACTGTTTATTAAACAGAATGAAATTGCTTGTTTATTGTAAAACCTGACAAGGACATTGGCCTTTGAATTTTAGGACTACTATTAAATATCTCATGGAAAAATGGAATGATCTTTGCGCAGTTTTCCATGTAGTGCTCTTATTTAATTTTGTTACTGTCATTCTCTCATTTTGAAAACCACTTTACTTGGCTCTCTCATTTTTTAAGTTGTTGTGTCTGCTTTCCTGACTCTCTTTGGGTTTGCTCACTGGGTAAACCCTGAGGCTGGGGCCTTTGCTGCTTTGCCATTTGTCTACCTTCTCAAGAACATACCTCTTTTCTCAGCTCTGACTCTCATCTTTGTGTAGGTAATATCTCTCCTCCAAGCTCTGTTCTCACATTTACCTCCACATAGCTGATGACTTCAGACTTAAAATCTGTACCCTCGTATCCATTCTTTTGTCTCATTTCAATCTGTTTTGCATACTGTTTTGAGATTAATTATAGACTTTTAATTTCAAAGAATCACTGTCCTTTCAGAAAACCAATATGGACTGGAATGAGCGTTACATAAAAGTCACAGAGCATGCTATCGCATTAATGATTCTTCATTAACCTTTATACCAGTGCTTGTCCAACATGGTCATTTTTATCACAGTGTTTCTTCCCTGTCAAGCATGCCATGCTTCGTTTCTATAAAGCCTGGAAGTGTGTATATTCTAGGTCCCTGGGAAGGATTTGCAGGTGGGAACAGGGCATTTTAAGTTACTTTTTGTTGAGCAATTTATTTTTTAATTAGAAAGGAAAAGAGATATAACAGAAGGACCAGGTTGGGAAAATATCACAAGTATGCTCTTTAGAAAATAGGTAATTCAGACAGGGTGCAACATTGAAAGTATTCCATTAAAATACCAGTGAGATCGTTTTTACTCTATCAGATTGGCAGACTTTGGTTAAATCAAGTGATGCAAAGGGTATGGGAAATGGGAACTCTTACGTTGCTGGTAGAAGTAAATTAATTCAGCTATTTAGGAGGGCAGTTTGGTAGTATCTGTTAAAAATTACGTACCCATGTGCAATAATTGCATGTTTGCTCATCTATACAAAGTCACGGCACTTGAAAAATATTTTTAAAATTAGAATAATTAAAAATACTAAGTTAAAAAGTGAAAATGACAGCAAAAGTGATTTCCTCTATCTTCAGATACTGTGATTTTGTTTTGGAAATTCATATTTTAAAAAAATATGTTGATTGATTTCAGAGAGAAAGCAACATCAATGATGAGGGAAAATCATTGATTGGCTGTCTCCTGCACGCCCCCTACTGGGGATCAAGCCAGCATCCTGGACTTGTGCCCTGACCAGAATCAAACAGATCTGGTTTATAGGTTGCCGCCACACCGGCCAGGCTGCAAGTTCATATTCTTAATAAATGGAAAGCAAAGGCCATAGAATCATTATATGCTATTGAGAATTGAATTTCGAAGTAAGGTTAAATACTTATGCATTGAATAAACATTGATTTAGGTCTATAGAACAGTACTGATAATAAAGTTGAGATGGTATTTAGCAGATATAGATAATATATTTTGGAATTTAAAAAACCCTCTGTTGACATAGATGACAAATTCTGTTATGATCTTTTAATTACTTGCTTTTTTGTAAAAGGGAACATATTTTCAGTTCACAAGCTAAAGTCAAATTGAAAGTACAGTTAATTTTGAGATAAAATATTTAATTTTTTTTCACTGAACCTCAGTCATTTTATTTGTGATTTACTCTACTAAAAATTTTTACTGGTATCAGTGAGTTTAAGTTTTGTTTTAATGGCATCATAACATTTTACATTTTTTGCTGCCTAATGTTTACATTAAACCACACATCCAGTTAGCCATGGATATGTCAGTATACAATCTGTAATTAACCAACTACATGTTACTAATTAATTTTTAGGTGAAGTTCACCGATAGAGCGTGAATTAGACCCTGAAATTTAGTCTCCTTGAGTTTTAACGTCTGGTTTCCAGGCTTGCTTTCCTGTTTTACAAAGAAGTCTGTGTACTTCAGAATCCAGTGATTCAGGATAGGGCTACCAAATAGCATTTAATCTTTTTTGTGTGTGAGGCAGTAGGTAGGGAAAGTAATGGGGAGTAGGGCATTATTTTAGTCTGGAAAAAATAGAGGTCACCTTGAAGGGAAATTTGTTGCAGATATTTGTGGGTTACTTTGAGATTTACAAAATTATTGGAAACCAGTAAAAAGCTTCACTACTACTTCCTTCTTACAGTATTGAGGTAAAGTAAAATTATATCTGTAGAAACTGAAAGTCTAATTGTAGAACTTGCATTCTTTAGGGAGCTCAATCTTTAAATCCTATATAAACCAAGGAGTTGCCTATCATTTTCTAAAAATTTATCTTTATTGTTGAAATTATTATAAATGTCCCTTTTTTCCCCAATGACCCCTTGTCTGTGTCTTTTCACCCTTTAAGTCATTTGCTATTAAGAGGAATGCTTACCCAGTCATCATGGCTTAGGGGTTGAGCCTATGAACCAGGAGGTCACAGTTCGATTCCTGGTTGGGGCACAGACCTACCTGGGTTGTGTACTGGATCCTCAGTGTGTGGCATGCAGGAGGCAGCTGATCAATGATTCTCTCTCATCATTGATGTTTTTATCTCTCTTTCCCTCTCTAAAATCAATAAAAATCTATTTTTTTTAAAAAGGAATTCTTAAGAAAGCCTAATGAAATTACATATTTACAAAAATAGTTAAAAATAATTGATATCTCTAAGTGAGGTAAAGCGCTTACAGGTAGAGAGACTGTTAGTACGATGTTATCCTGGAATCTACTAAGGTATAAAATTGCTTTGGTTATGAAACAGTGCATATGAGTCATCACTGCACTTGTGATTTTTCTGACCACCTACAATGTGGTAGAAGCAAAATGTTAATGTAAGTCTTGGCTTCCTTTGGGAAGTATCTCTGGTTGGTATGTAACATTATTGCTTACTAAAGAAATGTTTATAGTGAAAACGCTAATTTTAAAACAACTATTGATATTGCATAATGAACAAAAAGTTGGTAGCCTTCAGGATTTAGGAATATTTTTTGCATACTAATTTCTGGTGCGGGCCAAAGAAAATTTTAAAAGTTGTCATGTTGCTGAGGTTATTTTGAGTGACATAAATAGATTCTTCCTGGTTGGAGTTATTGAAAGAGTACAGACTTTCTGAACAATAGTTTTTAAACTGTATGAAGAACTTTAAATATATTCATACCTTTTTAGGAACTTATGGTAGCAAAGTAAGCTGAGGTATAGGAAGAATTATTTACTAATATTTTGGCACAGTATTATGCATATTAGAGAAATGCGGGGGGAAACCTGTGTTCAACGTTAGTGGAGTTAAATTATGGTACATCCACATGCCTTCCCTCTGCCCCTGCCACTGTTAGAGTTAAAGCTGTGCCGTTGGACAAATGGCCACCAGCTGATAGGAACAGCCTGGTTGGTTATGTCCTCACGGAAAGCTGGCTTTGGCGCTTCTTTGGCTTGCTCTTGAATACATTTCAGTAAAGTCCAATCAGAACAGCAGCTCTAATTGAATTTAATCTCATCCTCACTTTGTACAGGATGCAGTTTCAACAAGACAGAACAAAAATTTAATCATGTAACATTTCCAAGGGTAAAAATGGATTTTTGTCAAGGAAGCTGGAGGCTTAGGGTAGCTGCCCCCCATGGCCTGCTTTTCGTTAGGCCACCCCACGTGGTTCCTTCTGGACTGGCGAGGCCCACCTTGCGCCCCCCTGAGCCTGTCAGGCTTGGTGCGTGGCCCCTTTTTGTCCACACAGAGCAGGTAGAATCTAGGACTTTGAACCAAGGCCCCGCTTTGTAGGACTAATTCTGGCCGAACCACTTGAGGGTGTGATGTTGGACATGCTGCTTGACTTTGAGAGAGAGGAAAACATCAATGATGAGAGAGAATCATCAAACTGTTAATTGGGGACAGTTGTACCCAGCTTGCTTTACTGTTGAAGGGTTTTAAGATAAAATAACAGAGTCCTTTAAAAAAATCTATTGCATATTTATATTATTTTTTTTATCTCACCCAAGGATATGTTTTTATTGATTTTTAGAGAGAGGAAGGTGGAGAAATACCATCGGTTGTCTCCCATACATGCCCCAACCCGGGATTAAACCCGTAACCTTCTTTGGTGTACAGGACAGTACTCCACCAACTGAGCCCCTCTCTCTAAAATCAGTCAGTAAAAAAATTTTAAAATTAAATAAAGATCACTTGGGGGTGGTAGTTCCTTCTAACCCTGAAAATCAGGCATTTTAATGGACACAGATAGTGACAGCCACCGTAATTCATACATCCTATGCTCTGTTTGTTTACTGTTCTTTATAAACACCCAGTGAATGCTTACCTTCATTGCTTTGGTGATTCCATTTCCTTTGCCTGAAATTCCCATTTGTTGCCATGTTTCCAGCTGCTACCCATCTTGCAAGTGTAGCTCAAATTCCACGTCTTCTAAGAAAGCTTGACCTTACCAGGCCACAGTGAAGTACTTCTCAGTGATTCGATTCCGTAGTTTCTTTATTATAATTCCTCCGTATGTACGTGTTCTACTTCCCTTAGGTTGTAAGCAGCAATTAATAACACTGACATGTCATGGATGGCAGTTACATACATAGGGATTTTTTCACTTTTTAACAAAAATCATTTGTTATTTTAGGCAGGTATTTTGTGAGGGGAAAGTAGGGGAAGGAATGGGAAAAAGAAGGAGCAAAGGGATGGATGGTGAATGGATCTTAAAGGGAGTGAGGGAGAGTAGAAGAATAAAAAGGTATGAAACGGGCCTTTCTTTGGGTTTATTAATCTATGTATATCCTATTTTAGTTTCTGAGTATCATAACCATTTTATGTTTTTCCCTAGGGTATCTGGAGGGATCACTCGGGTTTATTAATAATTGATGTTAGTTTGAAAGCCTGCTATAATCTTTTTTTGTCATTAAAACTTAAAGAATTCTCAAGGATTTTCTACTTACTATATAAGTTACTGAAAACTATGTTTTTAACTTTTGAATTTTAATAGCAAAATATGTTATTATGAAGTGTTGCTACAAAGCCATGTTCAATTTGGGGAGAAAAAAGGGACAAGAAAGATATTTGTAGTAATTCAGTCTCTGATCAGAGTCTGAGCTTTTATTAGCACCACACTCTAACCAACTGAGCTAACCGGCCGCACAGAGTCTGAGCTTTTAAAGGCCTACGTAGATAATGAGGGAGAATAAAAGGAAAGGAATAAAAAGGTATGAAACAGGATTTTTCTTTGGATTTATTAATCTGTGTATCCTATTGTAGTTTCTGAGGGTCATAAACTAATTTTTATATTTTTATTAATTTTGACCATTTATTTTGTGAGAATATTTTTTAGAGTTGACAAATCTCTCCTGTGGATAAAAATTAGTCTCTTGTTCGAAAGCAAGTAAAAATTTACTTCTTTTGCTAGGGAATAACATGATCACACTAATTTTTTTGCACTATGGTACCATAAGGTAAGAAGTGTATTTCTATTTTATGTTATTTATGTAGCTTTTAGTGAAAGCAAAAAACCATTTACTGATGTGATAAATACATAGAAAGCTTATTCTGCAAGTTTTTTTTAAACTACCACTGTCATTTATTTGACAAACCATTTTCTGTAAATAATCGGTATGTTATTTTTCACTGACTTTTTTGACAGCTAGCTCAATTTTCCTTTAAATATTAAGTCATTAGTATTGTTGAACACTGTTTAATGGTTTTAGATCAGGCTAAGACCAAGAAACATTGTACCTTATAAAAGTAATAATAACTAGTAAGTTTGGTAGTCAGTATACTCTAGTGCAGTGATGGCGAACCTATGACACGCGTGTCAGCACTGACACGCGTAGCCATTTCTGATGACACGCGGCCGCATGCCGAGGATGAAACATTTGCGACTAGAGTCTTGGAGTTAGTTTTTTCCTCAAAGTGACACACTACCCGAGTTATGCTCAGTTTTTTGGCGAAGTTTGACACACCAAGCTCAAAAGGTTTGACACACCATCACTGCTCTAGTGGTTAATGGTTTGGAGTAAGAGAAACCCATCTCTGCCACTATGCAGTCTTGGGAAGTTTCATATGTCTGAGCCTCTATTTCCTCATCTGAAATGAGGGTAGAGCCATTCATCTTACCAACAAATAATAAATTTATTGAGCTTCTATGTACCCAGAACCATAATGTATTTTGGGTAATAATAGTACCTTCTGTCATAAAATTGTTGGAGGCATTCATTACATTAGACAGAATGCATGCTCTGAGAGTTTGTAACACAAAAGTGATTGGTAAATGTTAGCTCTTATTTTTAAAATATCGCAAATACATTTTTAAAAGTTCTCTAAGAGCCAAAATTGTTTCAGGGAATAATTATATATCCAGGATATGTCATTAAATTAGGGTATGTGTTAGGTTTCTTTTAAACATTGGCATGAAATTCGTATATTTTAAGGTTGACTTTAAAAACTAAAAGTTGTAACATCTTTGAACACAACTATAAATTAAAATCAACTTTAACATTTCAGGAAAAACTTTATAGTTGCATGTATAAATGTATATGCTATGTGGACCAACTCCATATTCTATTGTTTTTTAAGATAGAAATATGTGGATCACTAATAATAGGGAAGTAATTATGTTAAGTAATAACTAAATACATGTGGTCAGTCTTATTAAAGTATTGAGGACATATTTGGACACCTGGAAAAGCTCTTCTTCTTTTTTTAATATGTTTTTATTGGTTTTAGAGGGAGAGAGAAACATCGATGAGAGAGAACCATCAGTCGGCTGCCTCCGATATGCCCCCTACTGGAGGATGGAGCCCATAACCTGGGCATGTGCCCTGGAACGACGCTCAACCAACTGAGCCATAGCAGCCAGGGCGAAAAGCTCCTTTTAACAGTATAAAAACACAGTTTTAAACATCCTTATGCTGTGTGATAGTTTATTTTACAAATGTAATTATAGGATTTTCCTTTGAAAGTGGTCATTATACCATTGGCTAGTCCTGAACTGACTTAGTATTAAGGTCTGAATTTAAGAAAAGAACTATTCCCTCCTTCCTTTCTAATTTTCTCTCTTGCTTTCTTGAAATACAGGTAAAGTCCTTTCCAGAATATTTCATATATTCACACACACACACATATATGTATCTATACAAATGTATATGTTTCTCCCCCGTTTTGTTAAATAGTGATGGGTGGGGAATGGCTTAATCTGTCTTAGATCTATAATCCTTATAACATCACTATAATGCTTATGATAGTATTGTTGGACAGAATCATGAAACATGTTAATTTCAGTTTCAGGGCTCCCCCAAAAAGACATTTAATAGATTCATTGTAGTTTGTTTACTTGAAAGCTTTTCTTTTTTAACTTTATTATTGATTTGGGAGAGAGGGAGGGACACACACAGAGAGAAAACATCAGCTTGTTCCACTTATTGATGCACTGCTATGTTGCTTCTTGTATAGTTCCTGACGGGGACCAAACCTCAACCCTGGTGTATCAGGACAGTGTTCTAATCAACTGAGCTGCCCGGCCAAGGCCTACTTGAAAGCTTTTCAGTGATTAGGAAAAACTCCTTTCTTGTTTAAAAGTTTGATTAACCATAGCATCTTATTATACTAGCTAATTAGTTCATTAAGATTTTAATGTATATTTATGGGAAATTTTTATTCTAACAGTCTTTATGATTTGTGGCATTTGACCTGATATGTAAGCCTAGAACACTTTAGAACTAGTAACTGTAACTACTACCATCAGTTGAGTACTTACTCTCTGACAGGCAGTGTTCTAAAGGTATTGAATGGATGAGCCAACAATAACCCTGTGAGATCTCCTTTTCTCAGATGAGGAAACAGAATCACAGGAAGGTAACTCAGTTTAAGTATTATAGCCAGGATTCAAGAACTTTTGTGCTAATCTTTCCTATCCAATACATAATTTCTCTCCCTTAGATTTTACAATCAGGATAAATATTTGAATAACTAGTGGCCTGATGCACAAAATTCATGCAAGAGTAGGCCTTCCTTCCGCTGGCTGCCGCCACCGGCTTCCCTCTGGCACCCAGGACCTGGGCTTCACTCGCAGCCCCAGCTTCCTCTGGAAAGTTGTCCAGAAGGACGTCCGGTCTAATTAGCATATTACGCTTTTATTATAGATATGTAAATATAGTCATAATTTTTTAAAAAAGAGCCTGAACATTCGCTGAGCTCTGTAATTAATATTGGATGGTTGTATTAGATTGTGCAGGAAGGTACACCATAACAGATGGCTAGGCATTAGCACAACTAGGAATGGTCATCAAGATTTTAAAACCTGGGATTAAAAAGTATCTGTATTTAAGAATGAATAAATATTGTTTTTCAGTGTGGTTTCAGTAATACTGGTTTAATTTTGATAAATCGGCAGTTAATATTGTCTTGATGAGTAGATCAGTTCAGCCTGGTTCACTGAATATTTAATAATGGATGTAGCTAAAATCCTCTAGAATGTTCACATGAGGATTAATTTTCTCTTCTCTTTTTCCCCTTTAGTAAAATAAAACAGGGTCTGTTACCTAGCTTGGAAGACTTGCTGTTCTACACAATTGCAGAAGGACAAGAGAAAATACCTGTTCATAAATTTATTACAGTAAGTTTTTATACTTCTCTAAAACTTGTTAAAAATCAGCAGTACTGAATCAATACAGAAATATTGAAATGTAATCTTAAAGGTCATTTGACATTAGATTCTGACTGACACTATTTCTCTTATGTTTTCAAATTTTCATTATGCTCATTTCAAGGTAATCAGTGAAAGAAAAAGAATGAGAAACCTATCCACAAAGTGTGTAATAGTGACACTAAAATGTCGTATACTATATATTCAGGTCCTGGGTAGAAGTGTTTATGTACAGGAATAAAAACTTGTAGTTGGAAAAAGCATATACATTATTTGCACTATATATTTACAAACTCTTATTTTTTTAAAAACAGGCACTCAAATCTACAGGATTGCGAACATCTGATCCCAGGTTGAAAGAGTGTATGGATATGTTAAGATTAACTCTTCAAACAACATCAGATGGTGTCATGCTAGACAAAGATCTTTTTAAAAAGTAAAAATTTCTGCCAAACATTTAATGGTGATTGCTGTGCTATATGGTGATTTTTATTTTATAACAAAATTGCATCGTTTAAGGCCAGTGCTTCCTGTGTAATTGAAACAAAAAGGGGGGATTTATAAACATCAGTTGTTTGAAAAACTTGGTGCACATTAAGGTTTCCTAATACATTGGGGCTATTGTATACCTTCTGTGAAACTGCTCTAGAGAAATGTAGCCGTGGATGCTTCCAATGGATAGTACCTGGGGATTGCATTCACTTGACAGAGCCTCCGCTTTGTCCTGCTGTGGCTTACATTGATATCCACTTCACCTGATTGTCTTGAGGCTGTCTCAGCATGGTCTCTGCTTCCTTCTCACAAGGTGACTCAGAGGACATCATAAAATGAGAAGGCTTCAGACAGCCGGTATTCCTAAGGCTTACAGTTCTTCTTTGTCTGTTTCTCTCCTCTCTTCAGTTGTATTAATATATAGGCTTTTGACTATTTTCATTTTCCTCAAATATTTAAAAACTAAAGATGACTTTGGAGATGAATGCCTCCATTGGGTAGATTGAGCACATTTTTTGCTTCCCTATACATGCCTATGTATTATTTATCTTCATTAATGTGTCCCTACTAGTCTGGTTACTTAATGATTTAATGGACAGCATGGTGTAATAGTATTTTAAACTACTAATCAAGTGGAAAGCAGTATAAACTTGTCAACATTACTGTAAGACATTGGCTTTTTTTCAGACCATAGGATTAGGTTGAAATCCCAAAGAATTCCAGTATCGACCTTGAAAATTTATTTGTATGTCTATATGTATTTATCTTTTATTTTCTTATGGGGATTGGATGATTTGTTCTAGATGTCTCCTGGGAATATCCTGGAGTTTTAAGTTATCTAAAGGTGTGAGGATTTTTAACTGAGATCCTTCACAGTTTCCTGGCATGCTGTAAAGCATTGCTGACAGTTTGGGACTATCTTTTTACCACAAGGTTCATGATTCTATTAATTCAGCTGACCTAATAAAGTATAGACTTTGGCATATCTGAGAATGAAGTTGTCAGAGAGATGGTAGGTAGATCTATTGATAATAGCAATGAGGATTTGCTTTGAAATTTTAAGTGAAAGCAGCATTTCACACTTTTTTAGTACTGTTTAAAATTTTTTGTGCTCAATAAACATGTTGCTATGATTTAATCTGAAATTAAAAGTAATTTAACTACATTGATTATAAATCCAGGAAACATAATTATAAATTTTTCTGGCCGAAACCGGTTTGGCTCAGTGGATAGAGCGTCGGTCTGCGGACTGAAAGGTCCCAGGTTCGATTCCGGTCAAGGGCATGTACATTGGTTTCGGGCACATCCCCGGTGGGGGGTGTGCAGGAGGCAGCTGGTCGATGTTTCTCTCATCGATGTTTCTAGCTCTCTATCCTTCTCCCTTCCTCTCTGTAGAAAATCAATAAAATATATTTAAAAAAATAAAAAATAAAAAAATAAATAAATTTTTCTGCCCATAATTACATAAAAAACAACCACCATTATTTTAAACACTAATCCAATCATTTAACAAAATTGATTATTGTAATATAGGCAGTTCCCAATAGGACAAATGTGTACTAGTATGTAAGCAGGCAGGAAAGTCTTAAGTCTGTAGGCATAAGGGTTGCTCTTTCCAGCCCTAGAATGAGTTGATTTTAAACAGCTGAAAATTAACCTTTTCAAAAAAAGTTTTCTAGTTAGTGTTGCCAGAAATAAAACTACTTCACCTCCATGCAGGTAGAAATGAGATGGTATAGTGAAATTCATTTCCCCAGAAAATAATTTATAAAGATTTTATTGAAGTCAGTAATTTTGATGAAAATACATTTTTGGTTAACATATTTAGCCTTTGAGGATAATCTGAGAAACACCTATTATGTATGATTTTTTTTAAAAAAAATTGATTTCAGAGAAGAATGGAGAGGGAGAGAGTTAGAAACATCAATGATGAGAGAGTCATCAATCTGCTGCCTCCTGTACACTCCACACTGGGGATCAAGCCTGAAACCCAGGCATGTGCCCTGACTGGGAATCAAACCGTGATCTCCTGATTTATAGGACAATGCTTAATCACTGAGTTGTGCTGGCAGGCTGACTTTTTTTTTTAAATGGGAAAATTAGTTCTGAGCATATTGTTTGGAGTATAATCTATTTGAAAGTTGGAGACTGCCTGTTAAGTCAATTATTTTTAATGCTAATAACCCTTAAAATTAATAGAAGTAGGAAATTTATGTTGAAAATGAATGCCATATTCATGCATTTTTAACTATAAGTATTAGAATTAATTTTATGTGTAATAATTTTTGGTCTATTCTCTTTGGGGGGAAAATGAATGGTAATCTTTGCATTTGTATAATGTTTTAATTTTCTTTAAAAAATTCAGGGTTATTTTACTTTTGTAAAATACTGACTATACAGTTTTGTTAATTATAAAGCCTCCTTTTAAAAGTGCTGATAATTTTAAATAGTTAAAATAGTTGGTAGTAGGTTAATAATTTAAATTTGTTTGGCAGTTCTCATTTTCTCATGCATAATTTCTTAAAAATAAGGATGTGTATTTGTTTTGATACAGATACAGCGATTTAAGATCAGGAATTGTCTTAACTTTTCTGCGGAGTAATGTATTCAGTATATTTCTTGCAATTCTCATGTACAAATTGAATTGCTATTTGGAATATATTGCTTGTTACAAATGAATGCCAAAATTTAATATTTTTTTAGATTAACATTATGAAGGTATCAAAAAAATTTATCAAAATTTACTGAAGTAATGTTATCTCTGGAGTAGCAATTATTTCTACATATATAGGTTAATAATGGAAAATAGGACTAATTTTTTATGTTCTCATTGGGGCACATCATTATCACTGAAAACCTATTTTGTTTTATATCTTTTTAATTTTATGTTGATCAAGTGAGTATATATTCTGAGTTTGTATTAATAGTTAAAAGTGAGTAGAATAATGTAATTATTTTGGTGAGTCAAATAATATAAATCAAATTATACTACATTATGTATATAATTTCATTTAAAATTCATTATTTTTATAAGCATTTTAATGTTATTTAAGAGACATTAATCTGACTAAACAAAGTTGATTTTATCTACATTTTTTAGCTTAGAAATGCAAATTTTCCAAAGTGTAATTCAGGAAAAATATGTTAAAATACAAAACCAGCTTTTTGGAAATACTAGTAATAGTTTTATAGGAACTAAGAGATTAAAGTCTAATTATTGTTAACTAAATTCATCTTTAAAATAGTTTCATTCATTTTTAGAGAGAGAGGGAGAGAGAGAACATGGATGTGAGAGTGAAACATCAATTGGCTGCCTACTGCATGCCCCCTACCAGGGACTGAGCCTGAAACCAGGCCTGGGATAATGCCCAACCAACTGAGCCACACTGGCCAGGGCTAAAAACTTGTTTTTAGATGGTCTTGATATTTAACCTAATGAAATGTTCTGTTATTTTAATCTTTGATATAATTTTTTTGGCAATCTAATTTATTTTGTTATCTTGTTCAACAGCTTATAAGCAACTCCATGAAGGCTGCTTAAAGGAAAGAAACTATAGAAAGAATATAATTTCTAGAATTTAGTTTGTTGTATAAAATTATTAATTTCTCTGTTGTTTAAATATTCTCCTAATATTGTTATTACCAAGTACTCATATTTGAAGGGCATTCAGTCGACTTATTTTTTCTCACATTCCACAGATGTGTTCAAAGCAACATTGTTTTGTTGACGCAAGCCTTTAGAAGAAAGTTTGTCATTCCCGACTTTATGTCTTTTACTTCTCATATCGATGAGTTATATGAAAGCGCTAAAAAGCAGTCTGGAGGAAAGGTAACATTTTAATGTGAATATTTTCCTAAACCAATCACTTAATAAATTCAACTCAACTTGAGATATGGAGAGTCAAGTTGTTAGTTTTCTAGTGTTTTGCTAATTAACTTTAAATGAAGCCATTGGATAAAGTACTTTTAACATTTTAAATATTTGAGCTTGTTATTTTGGCTAACAAGTAATCTAAGTTTATGAATTCTTGATTTTCAAATGATTGAGATGGCTTTTAAATCTTTAATAAAAAGTAACTTTACTGGGAATTTCTGCAGATATGATATTCTCAAACATTAAATATTTTTAGTTTTAAAAATCCTCTAATACTAAGAGTTATTAATTTATTTCTTCATATTGAAAGGTTTTAGACAATGAAACTCTACTGGTATGACCCTGATTAAAGAAATTCTCTAGTTCTTTCCCATATTAAAAAATACTCAAATTCAAATTCCTCTTTTAGACTCTGTGCTTTCCTAGGAAGAGAGAGTACTTTGGAAAACAGACGGGATGGTGGAGACTGAGAGAAATGTAGATTTCACCTGTAATTCTCAAAGCTGTTGTGCCCTTAGTTATTATGAATCCTACCTAATAATAGACAAATATGCACATTGGCCATACCTCCGACACGCCCACCATCCAATCAGAGCGAGTATGCAAATTAACCCAACCAAGATGGCTATAGCCACAGAGACCAAGGTTTCCTAGGTAACAGAGGAAGCCAAGCTTTCTGCCTGCCCTTGCCAGGCCTAAGCCTCCACTCAAGCTACAAAGTTTCAATTATAGAAGGTAAACAAATTCAAACAGAAATGGCGGCAGAATGGAGCTTGAGAGAGCAGGCCAGGGTTGTCCCCGGCAACGGGAAGCAAAGCTTTCCGCACACCCTGGCCAGGCCCACCCGCTTAAGGCAACAAAGTTTCAATTATAACCCTGACAGAAATGGCTGCCGGCCGCGGAGGGAGCCCCAGGCTTGGCTCTGCTCCAGGCTACAAAGTTTCAATTGTAGAAGGAAAATAAATTCCAGATACCAGGGCCTCCGCTTGTGTTGCCAGGGGGCATGGCCTGCCTGCAAACCACCACAGGCCCCTCGCTCAGGCTGCCCCACGCCCCAAGGGAACCCCACCCTGATGAGGGACATCCTTCAGGGCAAACCAGCTGGCCCCCACCCCTGTACCAGGCCTCTATCCTATCTAATAAAAGAGTAATATGCAGATTGATCATCACTGCAACACACAATGTAGCTGCCCCCATGTGGTCAAAGATCCTGCCCCCAAGTGGACACAAGATGGCCTGCAAGGGAGGGCAGTTGGAGGCGATCAACCCTGCAGGAGAGGGCAGTTAGGGGTGACCAGGCTGGCAGAGGAGGGAAGTTGGGGGCAAACAGGCTGGCAGCAGAGTGGTTAGGGGGTGATTAGGCTGGCAGGCAGAAGCAGTTAGGGGCAATCAGGAAGGCAGGCAGGCAAGCAGTTGGGAGCCAGCAGTCCTGGATTGTGAGAGGGATGTCCGACTGCCCGTTAAGGCCCACTGGGATCGGGCCTAAACGGGCAGTCGGACATCCCTCGAGGGGTCCCAGATTGGAGCGGTTACAGGCTGGGCTGAGGGACAACCCCCCTTCCGTGCACGAATTTCGTGCACCGGGCCTCTAGTATTGTTACAAAAAACTACAAAGCCACTAAGTGCTATAAAATAAGTATTCATTGGTGGAAACTAAATTGAGATGAAATTTTTGGTAGACTAAAGCAGTGGTCGGCAAACTCGTCAACAGAGCCAAATATGAACAGAGCAACGATTGAAATTTCTTTTGAGAGCCAAAAACCGACTTCTGCGCATGGGCCACGAAGTTTCAATCGTACTGTATGTGCGCGCCCGCCCGCACGTGGCATTTTGTGGAAGAGCCACACTCAAGGGGCCAAAGAGTCACATGTGGCTCGTGAGCCGTAGTTTGCCGACCACGGGACTAAAGTATTATTTTCTTGTATTATATCTGTTAATTTCTAATATTTTGATTAGGTTGCAGACTATATTCCTCAACTAGCCAAGTTCAGTCCTGATTTGTGGGGTGTATCGGTTTGTACAGTAGATGGACAGAGGTAAGTTTCTTTCAAATCCATGAAAACCATCACTCATTTGTAAGTATGAAGTCATTTGCAAAACATGCAGGATTTCATGAAGTTTATGAAATTTGTCTTTGGGAAATGCTCACACTATAGGCACAGCCACTGACAGATGAGGGTCTAGCAGAATTATAGAAAGGATAATGATGTGAGGTTACTTCGGAGAGTGATTTGATTTTAAAAAACAAATGAATTAAGGAGAGGCCCTTGGAAAAATGGATGAAGTTGGCAATGTTTTTTTAAGAATGATTTTTTTATTGTGCTGTGAATCAGACATAAAGATTTAGTATCTTGTTGTAATTTGATTTTGTCAGTTAAAAAGAAAAACATTTTTTTCTTCATTTGAGGACTTAGCTCAGAGGTATCACCCAAGGTAATTCTTTTTTAAATTAAAATATAACATAAAATAAGGTATACAACACCTACGTGTATACAACTTTATTTATAGCATAGATGTAATTTACCCTAGATTTTGTGAAAACTGACAGGTCATTTAGCCTTATAATTTTAGGTTTATTTCTGAAGAAAATGTCCAATTAAAGCTTTCCTTTCCCATTTGTTAAATTCTGATCTGAAGTGCCTTTATTCTAATCTTTTCATTATTCTTATTTTCCTCAAGTATTTATAGTAAAAAAAAAAACACATAGTTTAGTTTATTCATTTTTGAGATAAGGAATCTCAAGCCCAGAGATCATATAATACTGGAAGAGCTGAAATTTGCACCTAGGTCTCTTATAGTGCATTTGAGTAAATGTTAATCTAGTCAAATAACATTTTATCCTCATTTGGGCCTGTAAAATATACTAAAATGCCATGAAAGGACACAAATCAAGGAGAAAATGTGGCTTTATCCTAATGGAGCACATTCCAGTAGGCAGTGAGGAAATGGTTTATCATGTAACGGAAATGTTTATATTTAGAGAATCATTACTATGTAATGCTTGCACATGGCTTTTCTTTTAAACATTGTGTGTAGAGGTGATTCTTTTAGTTTAGTTTTCTTATCTAGAGAATTTTAAAGACGACTTTGGACTATGTTTATTTTATTTTATTTATTTATTTTTTATTAATCCTCACCCAAGGATATTTTTCTATTGCTTTTTCTTTTCTTTGAGAGAGAGAGAGAGGAAGGCAAGGGGAGAGAGAGAAAGAGAGACATTGATGTGAGAGAGACACATCCATTGGTTGCCTTCTGCTCGTGAGCCTGCAACCATAGTATGTACCCTTGACTAGAATCTATATATGTAAAAGCCTAAGAGACAATTATGACTGTTTGCTATGACTCACACTGACCACCAGGGGGCAGATGCTCAAAGTAGGAACTGCCCCCTGGTAATCAGTGTGCTCCCACAGCCAATCTCTTGTGGTCTCTCCCCCCGGCCAGCCGGCCCCTGTA
This sequence comes from Eptesicus fuscus, assembly GCF_027574615.1. Taxonomy (NCBI): domain Eukaryota; kingdom Metazoa; phylum Chordata; class Mammalia; order Chiroptera; family Vespertilionidae; genus Eptesicus; species Eptesicus fuscus. The sequence goes on along the minus strand of NC_072483.1, from coordinate 91,110,782 downwards.
AGCCCTGATCGCCAGCCAGGCCGAGGGACACGACACGTGTACGAATTCGTGCACCGGAACTCTAGTCAAATATGATGCAAATATCTCTCTGTAATTAAGCTTATGTTATAATGGCGTCAGTGAGGATTTCTCTACTTCATGTGCATTCCAATTTGGTAATATATGAAGTTTTTTTTTTTTTTTTAAATATATTTTATTGATTTATTGCAGTGAGGAAGAGAGAGGGATAGAGAGTTAGAAACATCGATGAGAGAGAAACATCGATCAGCTGCCTTTTGCACGCCCCCTACTGGGGATGTGCCCGCAACCAAGGTACATGCCCTTGACCGGAATCGAACCTGGGACCTTTCAGTCCGCAGGCCGACCGACGCTCTATCTACTGAGCCAAACCGGTTTGGGCAATATATGAAGTTTTTTTTATTCGGTTTTTATCTACATGGTGATAAATGATTACTATTAGTGCTAGTTATACTGGATGCCATATATAATGGTGCTGGAATTGTAAGTAGATATGGTTGACAAGATGAAGCATTTATTGATAGGGTCTCAGAGAATGGTATTGAATCTAAATTGTGCTCCATTTAAAAATTAACCATGGTCTAGCCATGATTAAGGCTATGAGTAAAAAAACAAGTGACTAGTTTCTAAAAGGGCTAAGTGATTTTATATGATTGAATACAGGAGGGCCATACCTGCTTGCCCTGAGGAAAATTTTTACATTATTAAATTGTCTAATTTGGAATTATTTTATTACCCAAGTACTTTTAAGGTTTGGCTTTATTTGCACTGTTCCTCTTAAAATAAACATACATTTATTTTTTAATATCTAAACTTGTGGTTGAATTATGGGGAAACCATTGCAAATTAGCATTCACATGTAAAAATAACACCAGTGACTCCAGTTTATCCTAATTATTATTTAATCTTCTTTTAAATAGGCATTCTATTGGCGATACCAAAGTTCCATTTTGTCTTCAGTCCTGTGTAAAACCTTTGAAATACGCCATTGCAGTTAATGACCTTGGAACAGAATATGTGCATCGATATGTTGGGAAAGAGCCAAGTGGATTAAGATTCAACAAACTGTTTTTAAATGAAGATGGTAAGAATTATATAAAAGTTGGTCAGGAAAAAGATATCTTTACTATGTAAACCTAAGTGGGTCATTTTTTGGAGGAGAAAAGTAAAAGCATTCATAGTTTCATTTTTCATAGAATTCTGTGAAACCAGTGGAATGTTTTAATCACCTACTTTTTAAATGGTTATTTTAGGCATCTCATACCACTGGAAAGTGGAATAAGGATAAGGTAGGGGTGGGAGCAGGTTGAGATTTTTACTTTATAATCACATAGGGGAATAGCTTTATAGTAAAATCTCACACTATCTGGGATTTGCTATCAGAGAATTCATGGAGTGCAGATGGAGTGCTAGGTGTGACTGTTACTGTATGTTGGTAATTATTGAAGCTAAAGGATAGATATACATGGGTGTTCATATTTCTGCTTTTGTATATTGTACGAGGGGCCCAGTGCACGAATTCATGCACCTTGAAAGGAACTGTGGGCTCCGAGGCTGCAGTGGGCAAAGGGGCGGGTATCGGCCAATCCTCCGGGCCTCCCTGTCGCGGCTCCCCCTCCACCCCCCGTCCCCCGTCCCCTGTCTGCCTGCAGCCCCGCTCCTGCTGCCAGCCCCGCTTGCACCCACTGCTAGCGCAGAGCTGGCGCTGTCAGCAGGTACAAGTGGTGGCTGCTGCCCCCATCGCCCCGCAGGAGCCAGGGGGAGGTGGAGAAGACCTCAGCATGTGCGAGCGCCAGGTGGGACTGTGGCGCACGGGAGGAAAGAATTTTCAGTAACCCCCAGAGGCTCAACCCAATGACAGTGCCCCCCCCTGGTCTGGTGCCCCCACTCACCTGCAGCACCATCCCGCCGTGGCCGGCCATGTTCCGCGCCCGTCCCCTGGTTGTCAGCGCACGTCATAGTAACCAGTTGTTCAGTTGTTTGCCATTCAGTCTGTTTGCATATTAGCCTTTTATTATATAGGATAGGACAGGACAGGACAGGATAGGATATATTTGAAAACTTCCATATGTTTTAAGTGGTGGCCCTGATTGAGATAATGTTTTTGCTTTTTCTGTTTTGTAACATTTAATATTTGAAAGAAACATTTTACGTTAAATAGTTAGACAACTAACAAGCCTTATTACTTTGTAGGGATCCAAAAGAAAAGGGAAGACAAAGGTAGTTAGTACTTTTGATCCCTTAGCAGTTGGTGTTTTAAATCTACATATCAATGTGTAGATTTGTTTCTATCTTTCAGTCTTTCAGGCACATGCTAGGTTCCTCATTGTGTAAATTAAGATAATTGAAAAAAGTGAGAGTGAGGGAATTCAGTAGTTGCAGTAATGGTTTGGAGAAATACTTTTGTATTTTTTCTTTATTTTGGATAAAAATGAAATGTGATTTATAGTCATTGTTTTATTTTTTTTAGTGAAGTTAAAGGGTATTTTCTCAGGTTTCTTTTCCTATTTGAGAATGATTACATTTTATTCTTTTATCATAATCTTTCTAACCTGATGCTACATTTGACTTTATGGAGATTACCATAAACTCGTAACTTCAGTAAGGACAGTACATGCAGAAGTACTTTATTTATTAAATTCACTGAAATCAAGTTTTAATGTGGGGAAAAAGATTTAATACGGGAAGAAGAAAAATTAACATTTTTCTATGTAATGTAAAATAGAACAATCTAGGAGGTTCTGGTGAATTGATTGGTGGTGGTTGTTTTTTTAATCCTTACTTGAGGATTTGCTTTCATTGATTTGTCGAGAGAGGCGGGGAGAGAGAGAAAAATTGATCGGTTGCTTCCTGTACGTGCATGGGGCCTCGGGCAATCACCAGGGCGGGGTGAACAGTGATTGTCAGGTTGATGGGACTTGGATATGGTGCTTCCCTGCAGCAGCAGCAGCAGCAGGGCTCAGCAGTGAGAGCATGGCGCCTGCCAGCACTTGTGTCTGTGAGAAAGCTGCCCCAAAGCCAGACAACTCAGTTCCTCCCTGTAGGTCTTTCCCTGGTGCCTTTTGAGCTGCTGCCTCTGCCCTGGGGCTCGGAGTGAGTCCAATAAGTCCACATGCAGGCCCTTTCGTAGGAGTGCCCTCCCTCTTAACTATAATCCCTGCTGGTTTTCACAGCCAGAAGTTGTAGGGGTTTCTCTTCCTGGCACTGGAATCCTGGGCTGGGGAGCTTGGTGTGGGTCTGGGACCCCTCAGTTTTCAGGGGGCCTCTGAGCTGCGAGTTTCCCTCCTAATTTTTAACTTACACACACAAGCCTGTTCAAGTCTCTGCCCCTCCTACCAATCTCCATTTGGCTTCTTTATATTCTTAACTATAGAACTTCTGGTCAGTGTGAGCTCATGCTGTTCTCAGTTATGGCTGTAGTGTAGTTTAGTTTAATTTTGATGTGATCTTTGGAGGCTGCCAGTACCACCTTTACCTATTCTTCTGTCTTGACCAGAGTCCTCTATTTAAGCGTTATGACTTGCTGGGGTGCTGGTGCTATTGTTATCCTAGTTTACAGATGGGAAAACTGATGCAAGGTGAAGATCAGTCAGTTGTCCATAGTCAAATAGCTAGTAAATGGCAGAATTAGGACATTTGGATGCACTCTTAACACTACTAATCACTACCTTCTGTACATGAATTTTTGTTCACATATATAATTATTACTAGAGGCCCAGTGCGCGAAATTCGTGCACTCGGGGGCGGAGGGTCCCTCAGGTCGGGCCTGCGCCCTCTCGCAGTCCAGGAACCCTGAGGGGGGCGTGGAATGTCCAACTGATGGCTGGAGCAGGCCTAAGCACTGCTGTGGAGGCGGGAGAGGCTCCTGCCACTGCTGCTGTGCTTGCCAGCTGTGAGCCCAGCTTAGGGCTTCTGGCTGAGCGGCGCGCCCCCTGTGGGAGTGCCCTGACACCAGGGGGCAGCTCCTGTGTTGAACGTCTGCCCCCTGATGGTCAGTGCATGTCATAGCAACCGATCATTCCACAGTTCAGTTGATCTGCATCCTCTAGGATAGCAGCTTCCTAGAGGTGCATTACTAGTTTGATATGTAAGTGATTTTAAGTGCATTCCTCCACACTCCCCACCGTCCCCCCAAAGAAATAGATATATGTTCACAGGAAAAACCTATGCATTGCAGAAAATGATATCAGGTATTCGAAATAATGCTATTGCTTTTATGTGTTTCAGATAAGCCACATAATCCTATGGTAAATGCTGGAGCAATTGTTGTGACTTCATTAATTAAGGTAAAATGTTGACATTTCCTTTTTACCTAATACATTTTTTAAATAACTAAAGCATAATGTGAATTTTGGGTTATTTATGTAGAACTATATAAAAAGTTCTTTTGGTATAAAATTAGGATATCTATTAATGTAAAAATAAGTGATATAATTTGAAAACAGATGACTCATTATAAATTTCAACAGTTATTCTTGACCTGAAGATCTGGCAAAAATTCAAAAAGTCTCTGCTGAACAATAGGCACAAGTTTTTCTTAAAGTTTTGATATATTTTTCTTTCTGTTCCTTTTGGCTCTTTTAAAATGAACAGATGTAAACAGAGTTAAAAACATTTTATTGTTTAATGTTTGTCATCAACATATATAGGAACAAATGTTCTGGTACTTTGTGTTAAGGCAAAGTACGTTTACCCTTTAATCTCAAGTCTTTTACATTTTCATGAACTCTGATTATGATTTTCATTTGAACTTGTTTTATTTGGTTTACTTCAATCATACTAGTATAATAACTGAAATAATTAAGACTTATTCCAATTATTAAGTTACATTATTTTTATTATGCTTTGGTTTGCATTATATGTTTTAATTTTTTAAAAAAAATTTTAGTGTCTGGTTTGCCTTAATAATTGGAAGCTCTAATGTAATGCTTGAAATTAGTATTTGAAAATAGTTCTGTTGTGTGATATTGTTTAGATTTTAATTTTATAAATTTTATTTATATTCAAATAAATTTCATTTGTATTTGGAACATTTATGTGCTGTCTTAGTAAATCTGCCTGTGTGTTCCAAGCTTGAAAAAGTAAATGTCTGGCTTTGTAGGTGTGTGACTGAGGGTGGGCTATCTTGGCTAGACAAAGAATGTTTGAATGTAAATTATGCTCTTGGCCCAATTAATAAAAATTCATCTACTTTGTATGCTAGAAATCCTCTGTTTCATGAATTTTATATACTTATGAGAAGAGGCCTTTAAATTAGAAGACTAATCTTAAGAATATGTACGTTTAGCTGCTATTTTAGGGCAAATACTTTGAAACTATTGACCCACTTAATCCTTGTAACTCTAGTGAGGTAGCTACTATAGCCAAGTGTTATTTTTTAATGTAACTAATTCAGTAAGCTATGGAAATTTTCATTTTGTCCATTATCTAGTTATTTATGACTGTTTAGCATAAGAGAAAAGTTGTCATTTTGAGGCGAAAAGAAACTATTTGTCTGTTGTAGAAAAGTATAATATGAATATGTGCTAGGCACATCCCTGCCTTCAGGTGGCTTACATTATAGTGTGGAGTATACACAAATAAGTGGGCCCTTACCATGCAGTGCAGTAAGTACCGCAATGAGAGAAAAGCCTCATTAATAACAGTTAGATTTGAATAAGTAACTTGAATTAGAGGTGAGCAAATTTTTAATAATATATTATATGTGTTAATAATGCTTAATGAAAAAACTAGAATGGTTCTGAACCTTTTGTGAATCTTCCCAGAAAAAATGTTCACATGCCCTGATTTTATGTGACTTTTTGGGGAGTTCACAGACCCTTGAAGCTGATCCATGGATCCTAGTTTAAGAGCTCTAACAATAGTATCAAGAAAGGGCATATGCAGATGCCTTTCTTAACTGCATTCATCTTCTGTTTAATGATTCCTGGGTTTAATATACCACACTGCAAGGCCGCATGTGGGAAATGCATGTGTGGTCATACCATACCGTCACTTCATTAGTTTCACTTACCATGGTCATTCACAAGCCATGAACTTTACATTAAGCCATATTAATGTGAGCACTTAGAAACAGTTAAAACACACATACACAGTGTGGTTCAGCGTCCAACAGAGCAAAAATTTAACTGAGTCATCTTGTATTTGCAAATTTGATCAGTGATTTTAAACTTATAAAAGTTTCAAATTTACTGGAAATGAAGCATTAGGGTATGGTTTATATTTAAGTTCACTTTCTTTGAATTTTTATTTTGATTGGTTTTTAGAAAGTGTTTTACAAGGGTTTTTTTGTTGTTGTCGCTTTCTAAATGACCTTTATCTAAATCTAGAGGTACATCAGGGGTAAGCTTATAATACTTAGACTCTTCAAAAAAGGAATTGAAAACTCTTATGTTAATTGTATGTCATCTCTGCGAGTCATATGGTCATGTACTGTTTCTGAGTTGGTCATTGAAATTGGGGGAATGAAACCATAGCGGACAGGTTCTTCAAGCCCAGCCCTCGTCCTTGACATATGTGCAGCGAGGCAATGGCATGGGTTTTAACTGCAGCAGCATCGGGCTTGAGCTAAATCTCCTGATTTTTCTGTTTGCTGTTGCTCTTAATTACATCTGTTTCTTTACCTAACACAGTTATATTGTCCAAGAAGCAGACATTTTATTTTCTGAATTTTTATTTATACAAAAGATACAAATTTATTGGCTTAAAAGCACGTCTAATTTTCAGTGGTGCATAGTCATTCTTGAGACAGCAGTGTAGAGCTAGGCCTTTGCTCAAGGAGCACCAGAGTTTGGGTATTTTATCATGGCTACTAGATTAGTTAATGTCTTTCAAGCTATTTTTTTTTCTCGTTCAAATTCAAAACTGTATTATGATGCTATTAAAATAGTCTCTTCATGTTATTTCCATTCACACACACACACACACACACACACACACACACACACACACACTAAGTAGAGTCTTTAGTAAGACTCTTTATTTCATAATTTTGTAGTATTGATATTTTTTCCTTGTAGGATTGGTGGTGATCCTCAGGAAATGGGGCAAGAGGCAGAACAAGTGGTCAAAAGGATTAGCAGATTGTGGAAAAAGGAGGATTTGGACAGAAGGAACCTGTTGCATAAATTCTTAACTACTAAACTTTTAGGAAACCGCCAATATTTAACATTTTAAACAAAGCTATATAGGTAAATACCTTCATAAAAGAAATGTCATTTTGTACAGAAAAAGACCATAATAAATAAAACATAAAGGTATTATACCTCCTCTCTTTATTTCTATGTTAGCTACTAAATTTAAAGGAATACTTTTTGATATAGTTTGTTTTATTGGATGATGATGATGTGATCACTTGATTTAAAGAAAAGAGGAAAAGTAAATTTGAAAGGAGCACTGTTATTCTGGGTGGAATAGTAGTATTCTTATGTAATTTTTTTCTTTCCAGTGGTAAAAGTTTCGTGTAGTTGTAAAGTTAAGCCTGGAAATAATAACTTTTAATAAAGTTTTGAATTTGAAGGTTAGGGTACAAAAATGAGGATAACATATTACATGATTATTGCCACACTTCTGCTTTTTTATTTTAAAAGAGTTACATTGTCTTCTTTGTTTACGTATCTCTATTCTAGTGGTAGTTTCCTGTGTTTGTCATTTGAAGAAGCTGATTTTTAAAGTCAGAAGTATTTTCTAATTTAAAAAATCAGAAGTTGTTTTTCCTTCTTTCTCTTAAAAGGAGTTACTCATGCTCCATGAAAATCTGCCTGCTGTGAAGCTCGGTTTGCTTCTGTCAGCGATAACCTGTCAGGCTGGCTGGGAAGCCCCGTTTGTAAGGCAGTTTGTGGCTCTGGGGCGCAGTAGATGATGCCTTGGGCTTGCTGACATGCATAAGAAAGGGTGGTATTGGTTTATTACTCCATGTTTATATCAGTTGGTGTATTCAACGTTTCTTTTAAATGAAAAATAATTTATTGCCAAAGATTTCACTTTTTTTGTTGCTTTATTTTTAAGCAGATTTATTGGCTTAAGAGCACATCTAATTTTCAGTAGTGCATAGTCATTCTTGAGACAGCAGTTGGTGCTCACTTAGAGCTAGGCCTTTGCTCAAAGAGCACCAGAGTTTGGGTATTTTATCATGGCTACTAGGTGTGATTCTCTCTTTTAGCTTTTTAATTAATGTCCTTCAAGCTATGTTTTTTAATCTATGAAAAAAATAGTTTTTTAAAACATTATTTTTTTTATCTGTAACACCTATTAAAATACTCCATGTATTTAGCTTTTAAAGCATTCTCTATGGCAAGGTTAAACTTGAGAGTATTTTGTAAAATTTTTAGTTACTTTGTTTTGCCTTTCTTCCTGTTAACAGTGATATTTTCACCTGTTAAATTGTATAATACATGATTTAATTCATGAGTATGTTGTAAAAACAGGCTGTAAAAACACTCTTAAGTAATAATAGTTATATTTTATCAGCCAGTGTTAAAACTCACTGCCTCTTTATCAAATTTTCATTCATAAAATTTATTTAAAGGAATGTAAATTCTTTAATATCTTTGATAGGTATGTTTATAGAAAAATAAATATATATAATTTTCTAATCTCAGGGTCTGATTACTACCTTTTCAAACAAGCCATGTGGTTTGCTTTTTTAAAGTCATTTGGTCAGCCCTGGCTGGTTTGGCTCAGTGGATAGAGCGTCGGCCTTCGGGTCCCAGGTTCAATTCCTGGTCAGGACACATGCCCAGGTTGTGAGCTTGATCCCCAGCGTGGGGTGTGCACAAGGCAGCCAATCCACGATTCTCTCCCATCATTGATGTTTCTCTCGCTCCCTCTCCCTCCCTCTCTGAAATCAATAAAAACTTTTTTTTTTAAAGTCATTTGATCAGTGGATTAAGAATTTAGTGAATATATTTTGTCTAGTTTTTTTTTTTTTTTTTAAGTTTTCCTGCTATACTTAATGTAACTTTTCAAGATTAAAATAACACGATATCAGGCTGGTCCGAGTGCAGTGGTGTCTTACAAAAGAACACGATATCTCTAATAATGCTGCAGTGATTTAAAACTGGAATAAACATATTCCTGGTCATAGGGTTTTTTCCCCCAAGAGTAAAAGGCGTATTAATAGCTTTAGATTATTATCAGTTTTCAAATCTCAGTTTTCATATATGCTTTTTTAGAAGTTAATCTGCCTTTAATCCAGGTTTCCTCCCATTTTCCAAAAGAAAGGTATACTTCTCATGTGTCCCAAATGTTACTGTGGTGCACTGCTTCCGGTTCTGAAAACCTGCTGGGCACCAACAAAAGAGAACATTTTGAAATAACGGACTCGGCGGCAGTGAGGATGTGAAGCACTGTAGTGACTGGGAGCAGGTCCTCTTGTAATACCAGGTTGTTTCCCGCTCTTTGGTTTCAGCAAAATAGAAAGAGGATCTTAGTTTTTGTAGCAGCAATAAGCATAATTTTTGAGGATTACTGACTTTTGTATGTGATGAGATAGATGTGTAAAATTCTGTGACGTTGCTTTAAAACCTTTCCTGTTTTCTACCTACTCACTTGTTGTCAGGGATACTTCTCAACTTGTGCATCTATAAAAATTTAAAATAGTGAGAAAATTAAACTCGTCCTAGTAGTAGAAAATATCCACTGATACATGAACTAATTAAAAATCAAATACTATTTTAAGGGTAAAGAAAATATTCTCAAGGATGAATTTTGTAAATTAACATGAGAAATTATTCGCAAATAGTCTTTTTCCCTTTAATATTTAATGAGAATCCTCAAACATACACAAAATAAACAGAAGAGTCTAACCAGTCTCCCCCCCCGCACCCCGTATACCTATGACCATTTTTAATTTTCACACTGTTCCTCCACCGCGGTGCACTGCTTGATAACAATGATGGACTTTTTTAAAGTTCACGTTTGCTTATTTGTTTGGAGGTATTTACTCTATTTTGTATGTATTTTTTCTAATATCTTTACAAATAAATTTTACACAGTAATTTTTTCAAAAATAAAAATAACATAACATCTTACGATTGTTTGGGTTCATGAAGTCTTTCCAAGAGATACAGGGGCAAGTATATTTATTGAGTTAACATTAAATGCTATTTCCAGGATAGATCATAAGAATAAACATTAATTGAGTGCTTTTACATTTAAACAGAGAAGTTTTGGAAAGACTTTTTTGAGTCAACACCATCATTCAAATATTTTATTTTGATTTTTTGCATAATTTGTCTAGAATATTTCAAGTAGCTTACTCACATTTTTTATAATGATAGTCATTGGTAAATACCAAAGTTTCTTTAAAAAAGCATGGAGACCAAAGTCAGTCACACTTGATTTTGGTAAGCTACAAGAAGGTGGCCATAGTCTAGGATTGGAACGGTTTTTCTTTTTCTTTTTTCCTTCTATTAAATACAACAGCTAAATAAAGAAAATTTGTGTTAATTTCTTAGGGCACAGTTTAGGTGAGAGAATGAAAGTTCAATATAACTTGTTTCACATTGATTAATTGTATAACCAGTAATTATTCATGTGACATCACAATGCAAATGCTGACATCCAAAAGAGTTGTGGTTCTTTTTATTTGTTTTTTTTTTTTTTTTTTTGGTTGTTTTTATGCTTTTTCAAAGGTTAAAAAGGTTTTTGTGGTTTAAATGTTGTTACATATTTTACAGCATTAGGATCTATGGAATATTTTGACAACTGCAACAGTTCAATGAAGTTGGTAATTTCTTCTTTTAATTATTTTTTCATTGAACAGCTTTGGAGTTACAGTTCTACATTTTGATTTCTGGTGTCTTATAAGGAAAGAAAACTTAAAATATGTCAGAAGAACGCTATAGAGAAAAGACAGTGATTACAATATGGCTTTAGCTAAATTATTCTTGTTTAAGTTTGTTAATACCTAATTTGATGAATAAATATGTTGTTCTTTCTAGCTACTGATTGTATATGTGGATTGCACATCCTTTCTTAAATAAAGATTTTTAGGATTCCACAGATTGTCAGCCACATTCTAATCTGCTTATAAAGTGGAGAATGAACCTGGCTTTATTCAATTAAATAATACTCTCATATAGTCCCCCCCCCCCCCAATAATTTTAATTGTAATGTTTTGGATTTTTTTGAAGGTAAAATTAAAATTTTTCACTTTTGAAACTATAGTTGTCAAATTATTTTGAACCTGTTTTAAACTTAGAGATGTATTGTTTCTTTTGGGTGCACATCACCAATTAATACGTTTGATTTCAGATCTACAACTTACTGCTTTGTAAACTTCGCTGAGGTAAAATGCAACCGTTTGGCTACTTGAACTGATCTACATTACATAGGTTTTACCTATTGACATTTGCAGTAGCTAACATGTCAGAAATAGAAGCGATGAAACAATACATCTTCTATATTCTGAATTGGCACAATGCTAAATACAGACATAGCTAATTTTTTAGAGACTCTGAAATACGTTTTTTTAGTTCAGTGTTTATTATATAACAAGTGAGATATTAAAAGTAGAGCTTTCTCTACACTAGTAGAATCTATCCAGAATGTTTGCATATACTAGAATTAAAATATTAATTTTGCAACGTAACTCATTTTTCTAACTCTTATATATTGTTTTAAGGTTATTTTAAAAATATAAGTAGATTGTTCTTAATTTAAAACCATACTTACTTTTTCTCTAAGGGTGAAACTTTATTTTAAGTTTTTTAAAAATATGAAATTAACATTGTCTAGCAGATTATCTGTTGTCATGAAAGATATGGGATTTGGAGTAACTTGTATTTAAAATTCTATAACTTTGGGTTGGGTAAAGTTATACTTAAAATAAAGCATTCCCTTTGTAACTCAGATAATTTTCAACATATGGGTATTAATGAAAAAATATGTATATAATTTATGTAAATATTAGGTTATTTTAGAAGCATTTCCTAGATTTAAAAGTACTAATGCACAGTATATTAATTTTAGGATAGTTTGAAATTTTTATATTATATTCATTTAAAACTTAAATTGTGGTGGTACCTTCACTAATGTTTTCATGTCTCATTTCTTTGTAGCAAGGAGTGAATAATGCTGAAAAATTTGACTATGTAAGTGCAATATAGAATTTAGTTTTCATACTACATTCTTTATATGTTTGTTTTTTGATACTGATATTTTTAAATTTTGGTTTATAGGTGATGCAGTTTTTGAATAAGATGGCTGGTAATGAATATGTTGGATTCAGTAATGCAACGTGAGTCTGCTTTATGACTTAGGATTTTATAATGGGCCATTCCTCTTACATGCTTTTTATCAACCTCTCTCCTTAGTAAAAAATATATGTGTATACACACACACACACACACACACACACACACACACACATACATACTAGTGGCTTGGTGCATGAAATTCCTGCACGTGGGGGTCTGGGTGGAGGTTGGTTCCTCAGCCCTTCTGCACCCTCTCACAATCTGGGACCCCTCCGGGGGATGTCTGCCTGCTGGCTGGGGCCTTCCTTTATTCCGTGCCACCCTCTGGTGGTCAGCGCATGTCATAGTGAGTGATTGAACTACCAAGGAAACACTTTGCATATTAGCCTTTTATATATATATAGATATGTAAATGTACATTTATGTGGGTGGCTTTTATTCTGAACTGTTTGAAACATCACGACACTTCACTTTTAAATAACTTCGCCTGTGTATCCTAGGAATAAGGGCATTTTCCTACATAACTATAGTACCATCGACACTTGACATTAACATGTGATAGCCTATCTAATAAAAGAGTAATATGCAAATTGACCGTCACCCCAACACACAAGATGGCTGCCCCCATGTGGACACAAGATGGCCATGCCACAAGGTGGCCTGCAGGGGAGGGCAGTTGTGGGCATTTGGGCCAGCAGAGGAAGGCAGTTGGGGGAGATCAGGTCAGCAGGGGAAGGCAAGTTGGGAGGGACCACGCCTGCAGGGGAGGGCAGTTGGGGGGACCAGGCCTGCAAGGGAGGGCAGTTGGGGGTGACCAGGCTGGAAAGGGGGGGCAGTTAGGGGTTACCGGGCCAGCACCAGTCTTCTAGTTAATATATAAATGTCCTCTAAATGCCATAAACTAACCAAGGAACTAATTATGGTCTCTTGTCTTTTAAAAGTAAAACAGTCTACCTGCCTCAGGCTCTTGCTTTTAAAAATTTTATTAAATGGCTTTTTCTTTTTTTTTTAATGTGCCAATCACTTGCTTTCTCGTGCAGGAATTACCTAACTTTTTCTGTGGAGGACCAGGTAGTAAATATTTTAGACTAGTAGTCTCTGTTACAACTACTTAGTTCTACTCTGAATAGGAAAGTAGCCGTATAAATAAACCTTCTTTATAAAAACAAGAAGCAAGTTGGAACTAGCCCATGGGCTGTAGTGGATATTCCGTTTTTTATAGGTCTGGTTGTTTCCTTGTGATTAGATGAAGTTTAAATACTTTTAGCAGGAGTTCTAATTAGGTGATGGTTTGTATGTTTCAGAGGGCAAACATTTTCAGGTTGTCCGCCTTACCAACTTTTATTCATCAGCTTAAGTAACTTTCCCAGGAAGCTTTTTATTAATTTCATCTCATCCTTCTGTGCTCTCATATTTCATTGAACTATTTCTATATCTTGTCTTTGCCCCATTGTCACCATTAGACTCTGCCTTCCTTAAGACCTGGGTAGAGTGAATTCACACTATTTCTCTTTGTTCCTATCAAGTCTGAAGATTTGCACAACTGCTCTCATTTTTGGTCATACCTTTCCTTCCAGGTCTATCATCACTACCTCAATTTGGGCTTCCTGTACCTCTCATTACAGTAGTCACCTAATAACATCACTCATCCTTTCTTTTCCCCCTTTCCCAAACTGATGTCAGAGCCAGCCTTCTAAAATGTAGAGTTAACAAGGTAGCTTGTTTGAAAGCCTTTAAGCTTTCATTTTGTTGGCATTCAAGAGCTATTACATTTCTTAGCATTTATCAGTCTTGATAATTTGGTCCTAGTCTCCTTTGTTAAGTTTTTTTTAAAAATTAATCTTTATTGTTGAGATTATTTCAGAGGTTTCACCCCCATAGTTCCCCTCCACCCAGGCCCTTGCCACCTATTGTCTGTGTCCATAGGTAATGCATACATGCATATATAAGTTCTTTGTCTAATCTCTTTCCCCACACCCCCTTCCCTCTGAGAATCGTTAGTCTGTTCCATTTCCATGGCCCTGATTCTATTCCATTCACCAGTTTATTTTGTTCATATTTTTTATTCATTTGATTTTTTAGATTCAATTGTTGATAGATATGTATTTGTTGCTACTTTGTTCATATTTTTTATCTTTACCTTCTTCCTCTTCTTAAAGAATACCCTTCAGCATTTCATATAATCCTGGTTTGGTGGTGATGAACTTCTTTAGCCTTTTCTTGCTTTGCTGGGTAGAGTGATCTTGGTTGTAGGTTCTTGCTATTCATCACTTTGAATATTTCTTGCCACTCCCGTCTGGCCTGCATAGTTTCTGTTGAGAAATCAGCCGACAGTCGAATGGGCACTCCCTTGTAGGTAACTAACTGTTTTCCTCTTGCTGCTTTTAAGATTCTCTCTTTGTCTTTTGCTCTTGGCATTTTAATTATGATGTGTCTTGGTGTGGTCCTCTTTGGATGCCTCTTGTTTGGGGTTCTGTATGCTTCCTGGACTTGTAAGTCTATTTCTTTCACCAAGTAGGGGAAGTTTTCTGTCATTACTTCTTTATATAGGTTTTCAATATCTTTCTCTCTCTCTCTTCTTCTGGCACCCCATAATTCGGATGTTGGTAAGCTTGAAGTTGTCCCAGAGGCTGCTTACACTATCTTAATATTTTTGGATTATTTTTTCGTTTTGCTCTTCTGGTTGGGTGTTTTTTGCTTCCTCATATTTCAAATCATTGATTTGTTTCTTGGGATCCTCTAGTCCAGTGGTCGGCAAACTGCAGCTCGCGAGCCACATGCGGCTCTTTGGCCCCTTGAGTGTGGCTCTTCCACAAAATAACACGTGTGGGCGCACACGTACAGTGTGATGGAAACTTCATGGCCCATGCACAGAAGTCGGTTTTCGGCTCTCAAAAGAAATTTCAATCGTTGTACTGTTGATATTTGGCTCTGTTGACTAATGAGTTTGCCAAGCACTGCTGTAGTCTACTGTTGAATTCCTGTATATTATTCTTTATTTCAGTCAGTGTATGCTTAATTTCTGACTGGTCCTTTTCCATCTTCTTGGCATTCTCACAAAGATCCTTGAAAGTCTCACTAAGTCCCTTGGAGGTTTCTAGAAGATTCTTGAGTAACCTTACAACGTGGTTTTGAACTCTGTATCCAGTAGTTTGATTTCTTTCATTTGTGACATGTTTCTTTGTCTCTGCATTTTGGCTGCTTCCCTGTGTTTGTTTCTGTGTATTGGATAGAGCTGCTGTCTCCTTGAGTTGATCGAGTGGCCTTGTATAGTAGGTGTCCTATAGGGCCCAGTGGCTCAGCCTCCCCAGTCATCTGATGTGGACACTCTAGGTGCACCCCTTTGTGGGCTGTGTGCACAGTCTTGTTGTAGTTGAGCCCTGATTGCTGTTGGTGTCACTGGGAGGAATTGACCTCCAGGCCAATTGGCTGTGAGGACCAGCTGCAACTACAATGGGTGAGCTGCTGTGCAGGCGATACCCCTATGGAGCAGGACTTGCTGCAGTGGGGCTTTGGTGCTCACTGAATCTGCCCCTTGAGTGTGTCGCTTATAGATGTAAAAGTTGTAATCTGGTATGGTCTGACACTGACCACTGGGTACACTGGCTCTTGGGTCTCCAGAGGTGTAAAGTCAACCACTGCCTGGGGCCACCTAGCAGGAGCTACAGAGAGATATGCAGATTCCTCCTCTTTGTATGGGGTTTGGAAGTGCCCAGATGAGGCCCAGCTGTGAAGCAAGGCAGGCTGATACTTGTGCTGGGTCTTGGGCCTTTTGATAGGTTTGTGGCTCCCTTTCCCAGCTGCAGCTTTGTAGCCTGAGCAAGGACAGGCCATTCATATGCAAAAGCTGTGGGGTTGTAAAATGGGTGGGGTGGGGTCTCAGGGAATCACCAGGGCAGAGCAAACAGAAATGTCTGGCAGTCAGCCCTGCAATCGGGGAGGCATCTCCGCCTGGAAGATAGCCACCCTCATGTTCCTGCCCCGATGCAGACAGTCAAGTTTCTCCCCATATGTGTCTGGGTCCCCCAGAGTCTCGCCCGGCACTGGAGCTCAGAGCAAGCGGGAGCTTGTATGTAGTTCAGTTCAGGGTGCCAGCCTTTGAACCAGCCTGTAGTTCTTATTGCCCTTAGGGACACCCTTCCCCAGCTCTGGGGCCCTGGGCTGGGCTTGTGGTGTGGGCTTGGGACCCCTTGGTCCTCCCAGTGGCCTCCACGGAGGCTGTCTCCCTCCCGAGTACAGAAGCGCAGCCCACACGGGTGCTGGACCAGCCCATTCTGCGTCTCCACACCTACCAGTGTCAGTGCGCTTTCTTCTTGACTTCTCTCCCTGGATGATGGTGGTTCTGCAGTTTAGTTGTAATGTTGATGTGGTTGTGGGAGTACAGGCATTTCCCCACACCGCCATCTTGGTTCTCTCCTCCGTTGTTAGTTTGATGTTTCTCCACTCTTCTCCATAAATCCCATTCCCCAGATACGGCAGAATATTTGCTGTGTTTCAGTGAAATGCTGTATTTTATACCTTTATAACTTGGTTCGTGCTGCTGCCTGGGCTGCCACCTGAAATCCGTAATCCCGTGAATGCTGTAAGGCCCATTCCATGTCTCCCCTCCCCCTCAGTGTAATTTCCATGTGTTCCCTTAGTTGGAATTGACTGTTTATTGTACTTTCGAGGGAGCTAGAAAATTCTGCATTTTTTAGTATATTTTAGTGGTGGAATATTTGGTAATTAGCTTCTTTATTCAAAAAATATGAGGATTAGAAAGGGCCTAGCTCATTTTAACCTTTTTACAGTTGAGAAATTTAAGATAGGAGGTGTCACTGAAATGACTTGCCGAAGGCCACATAGCTAGCAAGCCTATACACAGAACTGGGACAGACCCAGCATCTTGACCATGAGGTCCATGTTCTTTATACTGCACTTGCGTATACAAATTAAGCTGCGGAACCATACTTTTACAGAAATAAAGCAAATGTTATTTTTTTCTTCTAGGTTTCAGTCTGAAAGAGAAAGTGGAGATCGAAATTTTGCAATAGGATATTACTTAAAAGAAAAAAAGGTTTTTAACTTTTTTGTTCTATTTCAAGTTATTCTTTTACTTAATAAAATGTATGAAGATACATGCTAAGAACTCAACAGTCGATTTTAAACAATTACTTACTATTTAAGATTCAGAAGTTTTTACAAAATAGCCTTGAGTTATGCTATCAAAGTGTTCATGTTATTAAATTGATTTGTATCTTAGTTGTCACGTTGTATTTGTGTTCACCTTCTGATTCAAGTATCTCAGGTGTATCAGCCACTAAAGCACTGTGGACTAATCGCTAAAGCGAAGCAACGGGGGCGGGGGAAGGGTGTGATCACGTGTACCCACTGTTTGGTCATAGCACTATGATTTGCTTTTGATGTTTGTCTCTAGTGGTGTGTTGTCTGTTGGCATGCTTAAGCACATGTCCATTAAAATTCATTTTGTTCCTTTAAAAAAAAAAATTTGGTTTGTATCTGGCAGTATTCAAATATTTGACTAGTTATGTTAATGCAAATTTTGTGTAAGGATTCACCCATTTACTTAAATGCCTGACTATTGTTGATTACACTTGATTTTTAAAATTTTAAGTGGCTCGTCCAGTAACTTGGCTTATGAATTATGAATCAGTTTATATTTTTCAGTTAAATTAGAATCTAGAAGTCTATACGTGATATAATTTTGTTTTATTGTTCTTTGTGATTTCATGTTTATACCCTTTTATAGGTAATGTGCTATTTTGTTTTCAATTAAAATAAAACATCATTGTACATTTTTAAAATTTAATCTTAATATCTGCATTTCCCCCCCTGTGTTTATATGTTTTTAATTGCCTTTCTATTTTTTTCCAGTGTTTTCCAGAAGGCACAGACATGGTTGGTATATTAGACTTCTATTTCCAGGTAATTTACTTTAAATATATGAATTGTGTATACAAATAAATGGGTATATCGTTTTGCACAATATAGATATATCTGAAATCTTGCCTTGGAGCCAAGAGAAAATACATTTCCCATTGACATTCGTAACAATATACTCATGAAAGACACTCTCGTGTGTGTATCTCCTACAAAGTCATGACTCGGGGTGTAATAGGGAAAATTCACTTCTGTAAATACATTCTTATTTAAGAGGTGTCAGAAACAATTGATGACTTCTTGTTAAAAATGGAACCCTGTTTTCTTAGCTTCTACATTTTGTTTGGAGGAGTTAACGGAGGGTTCATGGTGGCAGTTTCTCATTTCGTTTCTGCGGTCACATAGTGGGTTTTCTTTTTAAGTTAGAATAGCAAGCTCCACTCGCTTCAGACTCATCATCTGTTGTGGTATAGACTCCATTAAAGATAGTCTTCCTGGACATCCCTCCCCCCATGCTGTCAGCTCATATTAGGAGTGTATTGCCTTAGGACACACAACTCCAATTAATACTAAGTATAAATTAAGAAATGGCTGTTAGAATTTAAATTTCATGTATTTTAGAAAGGCTTTCATGATTACATCAACCTTTGTCAGTGTTGTAGTAACTAGATTCTGTAGTTTTGGGGGAATTGGGAAGAGGCTTTAATAGAAATAGGCAAAAGTGAAAGTCAGTAAAAAAGTGGCTTCCAGTCACTAAGTAATTACTCTTTTT
Organism: Eptesicus fuscus; assembly: GCF_027574615.1. Taxonomy (NCBI): domain Eukaryota; kingdom Metazoa; phylum Chordata; class Mammalia; order Chiroptera; family Vespertilionidae; genus Eptesicus; species Eptesicus fuscus. The sequence continues at coordinate 91,091,912 of NC_072483.1, read as the reverse complement.
GCGCCTCTTGCATGTAGATCTTGAGGTGTGAGTGAGAGGTTTCTAAGTGGAGAACTCAGTTTTTTTCTTTCTCTTCCCCAGGCCCTCTTTCCCCCGTTTTGTTTGCTGTTAATGAAAAATAAAATAGACCATATTTATTGTTTTAGTTTTATGGGTACATTTGGGTTTGGTATGGTAAACTTTTCCCATTAGTTTGATTATATTTAACTACAAAAAATTTACTCTACATTGTAACTGGGCTTTGCTTTTCTACATTCATTATAGTATATCCAGCACCCAGGGTCAATAGTAAATAAATGTTTGAATGTTAGTTGATGGTTAAAAGGAAGCACTTTGCTTTAGGCACACATGTATGCAGGCTAGACTGTCTTAGATTCTTCTTCACTGAGTCCTTTGCATGTTGCCATATGGGGATGCTGAGCTTTGTTATAGGCGAAACGTCAGGCAGTTAAGCATTTTTTCTCTAAAGCGGGGATTTCTCATACAGATGTACCTATTATTCTGCTTTATCTAAAAACTATGTCATGGCTCCTTTTTTCCTGTTGAGTTAATAATTATGTTTGTGTATCTTACAGAAGCATTAAATCCTAAGCAGTTCTGAACATCACATGGAGCAATTACAAATACTAGTGCTTAGGGCATGGCTCTTCCTAGCCTAGTTCTGCCATTAAAAGACTGAATAACTGGGGAAATCAGAATAACCTTAAAGGGGCTAGAACTTTGTCCAAATTAAAATCTTGAGAATGTCAAGCTATATTAAAATGACCCCTTTGGGATCATTTCAGATCTATATGAAATGCCAGATAAAATAGATTATCTTAGAAGTCAAATGCAATACTAAAAATAATGTGAACCTAGATTTTTCAGAATTCGTTTTTTGCTTCCTCTTAGTTATGCTCCATTGAGGTAACGTGTGAATCGGCTAGTGTGATGGCTGCAACACTGGCTAATGGCGGCTTCTGCCCAATTACTGGTGAACGAGTACTGAGCCCAGAAGCCGTTCGAAACACACTGAGCTTGATGCATTCCTGTGGCATGTATGACTTCTCGGGGCAGTTTGCTTTCCATGTAAGTTATTATTTAATCTTAATTTTCTGTCAAGAAACTAGTCTGGACTAGTTCTTTTAAAATGGCAGTTTGAACTTTGCTTCTCAAATTGTACATTAATTTTTAAGAGAGGCTTGTTTTCAAGGTTAATTTGTTACAGAATTGGTAAGGAATAGAGTTACTAGTAAGCAGTCTACCAGATGTTCTTTAGAACCTGAAGTTTTATTTATAGAACCTCATCACTTCTTTTAAGGCATCCCCAATATACAAGGTTAGTATAGACTACTTAAGTTTTAAAGAACTTAATCTTTAATATCATAAAAATATTTAATCACTGTTCAGTCATCTGGACTGTCTTATAAATTATTATTTTTCTCTTTGATTTGGGCTGCAAATAGTGCCTTACAATTATGATTGGTTGTATCCCCTTTATTTTTCTTTAATCTATAGTCTTCCACGCTGCCTTCTCTCTTTTTTCTTGTTATTTTGGGTTGAAAAAACTGGGTCATTTATCCTGTATAGTTTCTCACAGTTTAGATTTGGCTGATGCCTTCACTGTCCCTGTATTCCTTGTGAGTCGGTAGATCCCATTCAGGTGATTTTTGTTTGTTTGTTTAGTTTAATTTTATACAAGACTAGAGGCCTGGTGCACGAAATTCGTGCACAGGGGTCCCTCAGCCCAAACTGCACCCTCTACAATCCAGGAGCTCTCAGGGGATGTCCTACAGATGGCTTAGGCCCACTCCCTGTGGTTCTCTGCTCTCTGCGGGGCCTGGAGGTTTCGCTGCAGCCATGGAGATGAAGTCCCTATGCCCTGATGTCCGCTCTCTGCCTGCCGCCGCCATGCGCCATGCGAAGGAAGCCCCAATGCCCTGCAGTGTGCTCTGTCTGCCAGGCCTGGGGGCTTCGCTGACACCACCGCACTAAGAAAGCTCCCAAGCCCTGCTGTCCGGGCTCTGTCTGCTGTGTCTGGGGACTTCCCCGCTGCCACCGCGCTAAGGAAGCCCACAAGCCCTGCTGTCTGGGCTCTGTCTGCTGTGTCTGGGGGCGGATCCAGCCTCGCTGCTTGGTCCCCGCGAACCCCGGCGGGGCTGACGGGCCCAGACACTGCAGCAGCGGTGGAGCGGGGAGGCTGGATCCGCCCCCTCCAGAGGTGAATCCAGCCTCGCTGCTCTGGTGGACAGGCCTGGGCATCTTGTGGCTATGGGGGCCGCCATTTTGTCGTTGAGTGACAGTTAATTTGCATATTACTCTTTTATTAGATAGGATTACTTGTAGCAGGAGGAGCTCATTGTTTGAATGTTAGTAAGCCATTAAAGAACACTGTCCTGATGGTATTAACTTTGTCTTTTATCATAATTATTATCAAGTTTTGCATAATGTAAAGGTAAATGTCTTGAAGAGAATTAACTTGAATTACCACCTTATCTCTATTCCTCAAAATGTCTCTGACATTATACCACAGAGAATCTTTTTTTTTTCAGAGAATCTTTTAAGAAGATACAAGTTCTCATTATTTTCTAGTCAAAATATTTGTTGAAAATCATTTTTTGTACTTAAAAGCAATACATGTTTATAATAAAAACAATTAGAAAATATAGGCACAAAGAATAAAATAAAAATATAAGCCTAGGAATTAGAATATCTTTCAAAATTTTTCTATATTTAAATACATCCCAACTGTTGTATATATCTCTCTTTCATTTACCATATTATAAGCATGTTAGTAAATACCCTCAACATTTTTAAAGTTGGAATTCTGTATAGGAATAAATATGCCATGACTTTTAAGCCATTTATGCTATTGTTGGACATAATAACTTGTCTTATTTTAAAACGTTAACATAAATGTTTCTTTTTCTTTTCCAATTATTTTCAGGTTGGTCTTCCTGCAAAATCTGGAGTTGCTGGGGGCATTCTTTTAGTCGTCCCCAACGTCATGGGCATGATGTGCTGGTCTCCCCCTCTGGACAAGATGGGCAACAGTGTTAAGGGAATTCACTTCTGTCACGTAAGCATGCTTTCTCAACGAAAATAACGATCATATAACATGAGCCATCCAATGACTATTTTTTTTTTTTTTACTCATTTTCATAGTTTATTGGTTGTTGGCACTCTACTCATAGAGGGCTCTCATAGAAACATCCTCACAGAAAATTCCTTGTTTGATGCTTGTGTTTTCATATTTATGATTGTAATTACTTTTTGGTTTCCAAAAGCTCAGTAAAATATACTAACTTGGAGGAGTAATTTGAAATGCAATATAAATTAAGATTATTATAGTTCATTGTATCATCTTTAATCTTACATGGTTGAAAAACTTCATCCATAAAAGTTTTTTTTGTTGTTGTTTATTTGTTTGTTTTTGAGGAAACCAGCACTACAATTTAAAATTATCACACTTCTTGCCTAGATCAGAATTTTATGTTGTGACCCAACTCTTGCTAATACTTTAGCTTCTGGCTTATTTACATTTATTACTTCCCAGAGTCTTCATTTTTTCTCCACTTTATTAATTATCTGATTTATCTTCAGTTTTTTATTTTCTATAAAAATTAGAGAATGACACTAGATTGCTTGCAGGTTATAATAGACTGTAATCAGAATATTTATTTGTATTTTTGTGGTGTTTCATTTTATGGTTATTTGAAAGAATTCTTTCATATGCCCTGTTAGTATAATGCTCACTTTATAGGAAATGAAAGGTAAACAATTTGAGTTTCTGAGTCCTAAGATCATGCTAGTAAGCAGTGATCTCAAAACGTGTATCCATATCTTCTTCTTTAGGTTCCAGTCCTCTTCCTGATGGGTCGTGTTGCTTTAGCAACATGCATAAGTGCTTTGTATGAGATAGTAGTTAAATGGGGCTGCATCGTATAATTTATTCAGTTATGAAGAAACAGTTGCCAATGAATAGCTAATTTCTTATACCTGACTCTGTTTATTTACAGGATCTTGTTTCTCTGTGTAATTTCCATAACTATGATAATTTGAGACACTTTGCAAAAAAACTTGATCCTCGAAGAGAAGGTGGAGATCAAAGGGTAAGCTAAATTCTTATTTCGATTGTTATGCAATATTTTTTTTAAGAGAGAGAAAATGAGATTCACCAGTTTAAATAAAAATCAGTTTAATTGGCAATGGCCTCATATCTATACTGATCGCAAATGAGTGTAAAACAAGTTGTTCACATTTTTATCCTAGACCAGTACTTCATAGATACTAAGTAATTTATTTATTTAAATTGAAACTGGTTAGCCCAACAGCAGGGTTTCCTCTCCCATTTTTTCCTATTTTAAGCAATATTTTAAAGAATTGATTCTGTTAAGACACATTAGAAAGCTGTACATGCTGTAAAAAGAAAGCCTGTTTTTACTCTTAATACTTGTCTAGAATTCTATAGTCTTGGAATGAAGTTTACTTTGACGTGGATGGATATGTAAATGGAAAGGGATTATGTATGGTATTATAGTATTAGTGAGACACCAACAAAGCCTCATAAGTTTTATGACCCACTATTTGTTGAAATATTTTTCTACATGAAGTGTTTAATGCAGTGTCCCTGGTACTCGTAAGTACCATTTTCTTATTAGTGTGCTTGGCTTCATGTCCCACACACACACTAGTTGTGTAGAGTTAGTATTAGGAGTCAGGACTTATATTTCAGGAACAAGATATGTTTTGTTTTCATTGTTGTTCACTGAACTAAGGAACTTGTTTTGAGTTTTAATTAAATTCCTTTACAACCCTATGGAAAATGTATGTGATAGAATTACCTAATTAGACTTGAAGCTCATATGAAGCACTTATAGGTAGAAAGAAAATATTTTAATGCATAAACGAAGTAAATTTTCATGTCATTAGTTCCAATCAAAGTCACTTACAATAATAGGAAAATTATGCAGAGCCAACCCAGTAGAAACTCCCATGAGAGTCAACATGAGCAACATGGAGCTAACATCAAATGGTGGTGGGTGAAAATGTGAGCAGATTTTAATAACATTCACTGAAAAATACCATTTTATAGCTCGGACCTTTCTTCACTCAAGTGCACTAATAAATTATGTATGTTGCTTGAACAACTAGCATTCCTTGGGACCATTGGACTGTGAAAGTCTCCAACAAGAACTTGCTTTAAAAGAGACAGTGTGGAAAAAAGTGTCACCTGAGTCCAATGAGGACATCTCGACAACTGTAGTGTATAGAATGGAGAGTCTGGGCGAGAAAAGCTAAAGCAGTGGCGCTAGTTTCAGAGTTCTTCAGTACCTTCCACACATTGTTAGTGTTTTTACATACTATAAATATTTATTTGAGTTTTTTCTGTTCTCAACCTTTGCTGCTGGAGCCATAAAGCTTTTCCTCTTTTTATTCTTTGTGTAAAGATAATCAATTAAAAAGTAGATTTTGCCAGTTTTTAAAAAGTGATTTATAAGTAAGTAAAGCAAATTTGCTTTATTTTAAAAAATGCTTAAAAGGATTTAAAATTTTTCCTGGTGTAATTAAAAATTTAATTATAGAGTCAACCCCATTTAAAATAGTAATAGAAATTTGTAATTTGTTGGTTCTAAAACCCACACATTGAACTTACAAGTTTCATTACATTTTGTTCTTTTCCAGTTTTAAAATTGACATGATGTCTTTAGTGGCAATAAAAAGTATTTCTAAGCTAAAAAGAAAACTTAAAAAGGTAAAATAATGAATCCCAAATTATTTAATATAGCAGATTATAAAATTAGCTTGTGTTTACACGTCATGCCATTTTTAGTGATAGATTGGCTTTAAATTTTTAAAAATTCATTTAAAATTTTATCAAACACTTTATAAGTCATGTCTTTGCTTTTTTACTTTGCAACTCCTATGTTCTGTCAGAATTGTCATGTACAGGAGTGTCTTATGTTACTAAACATTCCAGCCAAAGAATTGCAGGTACAAGATAGTGGCATGCCCTCTGCTAAGAAGCTGTGGTCACCAGAAGCAGCGGTAGTGAGTGTCTTCAAGTGAAATGTTTACCTAAACAGTTTTATTTTCTATTATACACGTAGCCTTTTCTGTTATATTTAAATAAAATTGGTGAATCTTGGTTTAACTTTTAGTAATTTTATTCTTAGAGTTTTACAAATGCTAATGAATCTTTTATGACAAATTATAGCATCTCATAAAGTTTGTTCTATTGGAACTCTTTTAGAGTACTTGGGACATTGAGTTTGAAGGTAGTGAGTATTCTACTAAAATACCTATTAGATCTGAATCCTTTTGTTTGGTTATAAAAATGGAATATTGAGAATCAAAACTTGTTTTTAAGAGAAGAACTATAGGTTCTACACAGTCTGATTTCAAAGAATTCAAAGTGTTTAAAGTCTGTCTTGGCAAAGTGATGATAACATTCTGTAGGACCTATTCACTCTCCCTCCTTCCTCCATGCACCTCTGTTCTCTCCACAGTTTCTCACAGCTTCCAGGTGCTTCTTGTTAATTCATTTTTAAACTTGTAGATTTTGAAGGTGCCAGGGTGGGATCTAGAAGGAGAACTTGATAGTTTTCTTGTGTCATGGCATATATTTATATGTTATGTGAAGTTTTAGAGGATTTTGCCAAGGGCTTTATGGTGGTTTGAATGTTCCTCTAATGTACAGATGCATATTCTAACCGGATGCTTCTGGTGTGGCCGTCCACAGGAGAGTAGTGTGTGTGAAGGCCTCACCTCTGCTGGACCTTGGGACAGTATACATTTCACCAGAGCCATTTGTGGTTTGGGGAACTGAATGCCTTAATTCACAGTTTGCAAAAAAGGCGTTATCTCCCTCCCCCCCCATGTCCTCTAAATTCTTACATTTTACTATTTTATTTGTAGGTTAGTTTTACTTTGTAAATGGAAATTTAGTGTTTCATACTGTTTTCATATTTGTATAGATTTCAAAATGGGTAATTTGTGGCACCTTTTTATGTTGGTAAGGCTAAATACACACTTACCAGCAGAGTAGGCTCTGTCCTCTGCTGTATTTATAGACTCTTGTTAAGGAAGGGCATCCAGAGATTTGTAGGAAGGCATAAATGGAAGACAGGGAGGGGTATTGTGAATAGGCCCTCCAACTTTACTTTGCAAAAAAGGGGGAAATCTTTGCCAGATTTAACGACATTATTTTAATCCCTTCTGTGTTTTAACACCTTTTCAAATATAGTTCTTGAAAAGTCCCCAGTACTGTACTGTTGGATTTAATGTTTCATTCCATTACTGATTCTTGATATTCAAGCACTTAAAGTCAACGTATTTGTTTTTCTTTTCATTCATCATTAACATTTCATTTGAAATGTATATCCTTCTTGAAATACTTTATTTTTAGCATAAATGTTGTGCATTTTAATCTTCATGTTTGGATTAAAACATTTGTGTTATTTAGCTTTCTTTCATTTGCTTTGTATATTTAAGAATGTATCTTTTATTTTCTAGTATGCTTACTTTTTGTATTGTACAATAAATTTATTTTAAGCTGATTTTATTGGTTTTTTTTTTTTTTAATGACAACAACTCCAGCATTTATATACAACTAATATTTGGAATTTTAACTTCAAAAAATTATCCTTTATGAAGATACTATTGAAATGTTTTATATTCTTAATTATTTCTGAGGCTGCTGTGAAGAAAAAATTAGAAATACTCCAAAAGGGATTCTTCCTTTTCTTTCTCTCTCTCTTCACAGCACAGTTAAAATTATATTTTAACAAGTTTCCGTGCATTGTGGAACAAATACAGCACTTAAAATTTTCCTGTTTGATGAAATTTGCCATTCATGTAACAGCTTATGATCACTTGTTCTAAAAGATCCATTGGTTTTTGTTTGTGTGTTTAACTCATTTGATGCAAAGGAAAAGGTAACCCAAAGAGCTTAATTGTCTTGGCTCACAATGTAGAGTCTCATAGGCATGTATGTATGTGGAAAGAATCATTGATATAGACTGATATGTCAATCTATATCATGTTAATCTATATACGATGTATGTGTTATACGTGCAAGTGTTTATGTGTATATCTGTATGAACGTCTATCTTGCCAGCCAGCCATCTCTCCACATTCTGAAACCAGCAGCAGTTCTTTCCACGTCGTTTGTTGTGTATAAATGATTCATTGAGCTCTTCCGATTCCAAGTTTTGTCATAAAAGAAACTCTAATACTTTTGCTGCCCCAGAATTTATTTATTGTTCAGTGTAACTTGTTGAAGGCTCCGTGGTTTCTGCTGCTCCCATTCACTGCCACGCTATCGGGGTGAGAGCCACCCGTATCGGGGAGTCCACAGCAGGGAGCAGGGCCATCAGCGTGCAGCCGTCTGCAGGGCTTGTGACACAGGAAGATTGCTTTCAACCTAAATAGTGTGCTTCTCAGTTTGGGCAGATCACTTTATGGAACAGTTGTTTAAAAATTATGCACTATTTTTAGTTTCAAGACTGTTTTACTATTCATTTGTAAAAATTTGGTTTTTCTCCTAGAGGTCTTGAAGATGCTAGAATGCATTTTTTTAAAACCAAGTAATGTAATTTCTGCTCAGCATCTTCGCCATTTTATATTAAGTGTAATACTTATATTGTATAATAAAAACCAAATCCAGATCTTGGAGATGCAACTAGCTCTGCTGCATCATGGCACGTCCCTCAGTTGTTCACTTAGATTTACTCAGAATAAACTGGACCCGAAGACCATGTTCTGTCATGGCAAAACCATACATGAGCATATATCCAAGCATGTCAGTTCAACCACATTTATTTCAAATGGTAACACAGGTACAGTCTTTGTTTCTTACACTGCTTAGAAACGGAAGCAATATATTGGACTGGGGAGGTTCTTTATTCCCTCTTCTCCCAGGCCCCACAGAAAGTTTACTAATGAGAATACCATACATTGCCCATGACTTGAAGAAATTTAGAAATTATAATCTTAGTCTGGACTTAGGTTTTTAAAACTACCATAAGGCATTTAGGGCAAAAATCTATCCAACAGATGATTAAAATTATCTTGGAAAGCTTAACTTTGGAAAGGCAAAATTCTTACCTGAAACAATTTTAAAACTTTTGTTTTCATATTCCACTCTTGGGCAACTTTTGTCTCTATAATGAAAATCTCCTCTGCCAAGCAATTCCACTTGGAAGGAACCCTGAGTTATAATTTTAAGTCATATTCTGTAAACAGCTGAAGAATTTGTTTTATTTCTAAAATATAGTTCAATCTTCCTAGATCTTTGATCTCCTGTTTACCGTAATCTTATAGTTTATTAGAATCACATAATTGGGCTTGAAAATAATCTTAAAGGCTATCTGCTATAAACTCCCACTCCATTCAACCCCCTTTTCCAGGTTTCTCTCACCTTCCTTTCTCAGTTAACATCTTCATCATCTTCTTTATGGGTCGGTCTGTTTTATGTGTTGTTGGGACAGCCTGCTGCGTGTGGGCTGCTCATTTTTGATGAGAAGTGGTGGGCAGTATTGAGTGGACTGTTATCCGGCAGACGGATTGTCCCATCCGTGTTCACTTAAACTGCTTGTGTTTTGCTAGTGAGCAGTCGTCTACCGCAGTGTATACAGACGGGTCAAGTTAGAAGTGAATGTTACACTTCTACAGAAGTCCTAAAAATAAACATTACCCGGAACCTTTGAAAGTGAGTGTAGCAGAAATGTGACTCTAAAAATAAATGCACCATTGGCTTTTAAAACAAACTCCTTTGGAGTTAGGCTAAATGCGCAAGTAACGATTTTAAACAAGCAAAGGCTGTTAAAGTTCTAGACAGATATTTCTGTAAAAGATTTTTTTTCCTTTTTCTTTACAAGTTAGCTCTTCCAGCATCTACTATGCAAAACATATAGCTACTTCCCCGTTTTTACTTTAGCTATTTGGATCTCATAGTGTCTTCAGAGCAAGGGCCCTGTTTTCTGTTTATTACTCCACTGTGTTAATTGTCCTCAGTACCAATCTGATTCAGAATTCTGGGCTTCTTATTTTTTACTCGTGAAGGAAATGTATATTGCTTTTGTTAAAATGCATTAATTTTTTTTTAAAAAATTGGTTGATTTGATTAATTTTTTAATCAATTGGTTGATTAAATGCTAAAACGTAAATCCTGTTACTCTAAAAAAAAGTCCTGTTCCTTAACTCTCAAAACTGAACCTGGTCTAGGGAGCTCTTCTCCCCGCAGGTTCATGCCGGGAGCCTGAGCATGCAGCAGCCTGGCACCGAGCCGGCGGGGGCTCCACTTCCCAGAGAGCCCTGTTACAGTTAGAATGACGCGGAAGCCGTAGCTAGCATCAGTGATGAAAGTGTACTCAGATTCGGACCATACCATTGTGAAATCCAAACTAAAATGATTTTTAGCCTATTAGACTTCCTTATGTTAAAGTTAGTAGTTTTCATTATTTTGTGTGTGCTTCACAAATTATCATGAAGGGACACTTACAAATAGTCCTTTGAGAGGATAGCATAAAACATAAGTCTTTCCTTCATTAAATGAGATTGATGGTATATTAGTAATCGAACTACATTCGAGATCTGTTGTTTTATTCTTTCGGTCATTCAAAATTAAAAGTTCTAATTGGAAATCTTGAAATATGTTTATTTCAAGTAGTCTTTTTCATCTTTTCCTATCATGATTCATTTTTGGCTGAAAAATCAGGTATTTTAAAAAATTATATCAAAGTTGTTCATAAAATGGGTTTTCATTTTCAGATCGTCATATTGCTTGTATATTTGCTACCAAATTTTTTAGTATTATTGACACTTGGCATTCTAGTTTTATTTTCTTTCTTTAAAAACATTTTTTATTGATTTTTAGAGAGGAAGGGAGAGGGAGAGAATTAGAAACCAACTGGTGAGAGGAATCATTGATTGGCTGCCCCTGCACGCCCCACACCAGGAATCAAGCCCGCAACCCAGGCATGTACCCTGACTAGGAATTGAACCATGACCTCCTGGTTCATGGGTTGAAGCTCAACCACTGAGCCACACTGGCTGGGCTAGTTTTATTTTCTTTCAAAAGTTTTTAAAAAGTGTCAAAATCCAAACTTCTTGATTGGTCTTTGAGATGGGAGTCTGCCATCTTCCTAGGTTGTGTGATTGACTCCTGAATAAAACCTCTTTCCTTTCACACCAAAAAATAAAAATAAAGAAATGCAAACTTTTTTCAATATACTACAGCTTACTGTTGATCATTTATTTTACACTCAACTTCAAATACATGCATCTGTGGGTTTGATTATATGCACAAGATTTATGATTTTAAATCATCTAAATCATTGCTTCTGCTTTGAATTGAGAAATAAATGTCACATTTTCTGCATTATGAAACTCCATTAACATCTCCATGAAATACAGAAGTGATTTTGTTAAAATTTGGTGGTAACTAATACTATTTAACCCTCTTTGATCATGCCAATAAAATATTTCTTTCTTAATGTCTCTCTTTTGTTTTTTGTTTTTTACCTGAAAGACAACTAGAGAAGGAACGGTTTTAAGGAGTGGAATAAGAGCTTAACTTTCTATTTGCCTGTTGGTGAAGTGTTTCAGCTAAAATGCTATTACAGCCGAGTTTGGAGCATGAGTGACTTCTCTTTCACCTTAAGGAGAAACAGGAGCACAAAAACTCATTTGCTATGTTTTTAAGCCAAGAAATAAAAACCTGAGAAACTTTAATTTTGATTTGGTCACGGTTGTGCGATTTTGTTTCACTTCCACTGTGTGTGTCTGCCACAGATGGCCCCTCCCCTGCCGGCTCGGCCCTGGAGAGGCCTCCTGCTCACGGGCTCACTCAGCTCGCGCTCGGCTCTGGCTGGAGGCTGATGCGCTGCGGCTTGTCTTTGCAGTGATCCGTATGCAGCGCCCTGTGAGGCTGGAGTTCTGTGTTCAGAACCTGGTATCTTTCGCAAAAGTTCTGAATGGATTGGAACTTTGTTTCATCTTTGTTTTGCATTTTGGGTTTAAATAGCAACTGTGCGTGCTGGGCGCTTGCGCGTAAGATCTGGATGGGTAGCCCGATGTGAGTTACCAGAGACATGAACTTCCGAGGTTTGTTAAAGTCCGTGTAATTTTTTTAAATGTCCCAATACCCGGTTTAATGTTTGATAACAATGATACCAGTTCTATGACTAACCTTTCCTTCTCCAGAGGTGGAGTGAGGATTGTCTTCAGGAAGATGTGCCATTCTAGTTCATTCTGACAGGACAGCAAACCATAAGAATTAATCCCTTAAAAACCGGCCTCGGGTGGGAATGACCACACAGACCTAAGCTGACCGCGATCTAAAGTGGAGGGGAGTGCCCGTCGGCTGCTCCCTGGGGGCCTGGGCTGCTTGGTCAGCCCCTGGCGCAGGAGGCGCAGTGTGTGGCCTGGAACCGAGGTACAGGGGCGAGTCCTCCAGAGCGTGGCCCTCAGCCCAGGCAGGCAGGCTTGCCAACAAAAGCCTGACACTTTTTGTACATTTCTACCCAGTCTCGACAATTTCAGTTCACTCCAGCAACAATGCATGCCCAGTACACCATCTTCAGAAACTGAGTGACATCAAAATTTGAATAGCACGGCTTTTAGGGTCATTGGTAACAACTAGGACTTCCTGTGGGCCAGCCATGAGGGCAAAGCATGCTTTGTTGGGCCTTAAGATCTTCATAAAGTCTGCGAAACGTACCCCCCAACCGCCCTCCCGGCCCCAGGGCTGCCCCGGAGCTCGGGTCTAGGAGCTGCTGGGGGGCCAGGCAGGGGGTCCGAGCACTTGGCGGAAACTGCTTTTAACGGGGCTTTGGAGTCTACTGCAGACCCAACCTACGGGGAAGAACCCTGTTGGTTTTTCCTTTCAGAGTGGTTCTGCTCAGAGTCTCCCACTCACTGAGCATTGCACCAGGGATGAAGTGCGTCTTGTGTAGAATTCCGGGTCTCCATCCTTGCTTCTCGGAATGAGCCCTGATGGGAATGACAGAGGTTAGCGGCAGGTGTGAGCAGTCCAGTGCGAAGGCCCTGGGGATGGGCTGAGTGCGTTCCTTCAATAGTTCCCTCAGATGTCACAGTGCTTCATGTGAAGGGTCTTAAAAGACCCTGCTCTCCACCTGCTGCCTGCATCCTGGGCGGGAGGGACGGCTGTAACGTGAGCAGCAGTCACCTGGGCCGTCCAGGAGGGCACAGCGCAGAGGCGGCCGCTCCGGGCCGCTGGGGGTGGGGGGGCTGAAGCACACACCTCGACTTCCCAGTGCACGTGCGGGACAAACGGCGCGTAGGCCCCGGACACCAGTGGGAATGGGGGTTCTTTCCTGAATCAGTCGGGACGTGCTCAGATGCCGTGCGCGATGGCCGTGCTGGTGTTCAGGGCGGCCAGAGAGGGGCCCTTAAGTGAGACCGGGGTTCGGCCTCTCAGTGTCCAAACTGGTTTGTTTCCCGGCGGCAAGGGAGCCCACCTCTTCAGGGAACTTGCTCGTGTTAAGTTTTCACCAGACTCGGAATCTCTGTTCCTGTGGCCCTGCTCCTGGTTTTTTATTTTATTTTTTGAAGTAATACAGGCCTTTGGTGACCCGTTAGTGCTTGTAAACAAACGTGACGTTCCATCATGACGGCGGGCGCCTCGTTCTCTTGAGCGCTGATGTTTGGCGGGCGCCTGTGGGGGAGGAGGGCCGGGAAGATGGGGCGCGGGAGGGCAGCTGTGGGTGGACACCAGCCCCGCTGCGCTGGGGGAGCGCTGGTCCTGGGGCAGCCGGCCTGCTCGCTCCTGTTTGCCCGTCGGCTGGGAGCACTGGCCACACAAAGACGTGGCTGTTCCCTCTGACACTCGTGCCTCCAGCCCCGGGTGTCCTTGGAGACGGTCCACTGGCGTTGACGGGACAGGAGGCTCGGATCGGTGGTTCGCCTGCTGCCAGGCCCAGCACGTGCCGTTCGCCTTGACCCCAAGCTCCCGTCCCACCGAGGCGAGGCGCCAGCGCGGGAGCCACCTTCCTGTCCCCTTCGTCCTCGTCAGTGAGAACACGCACGCCCTGGTTCGCAGCTCAGGAGGAAGCGGGTGTCTGGTTTTTCTGTGCGTTCTTTCTTTGTGGCTTCTGTTTCCCACCACAAGGTTCAGCCTTGGCATGGGATGGAGGTCCCAGCTCGGGTTTTCTTAGGCGTCTCGGCCCGGTAGATCCTGGATCCTGGTGGGAGCCCGCGCCCCGCCTCCCAGCCGCGTCGCCTGGCTCGGGTGCTGAGCGTGCTGTCCTCCCGTGTCGACCTTTTATGATGGAACCAGGGATGACAGTTCTAAAGCACGGTGCTTAGCGCAGGCAGGGCAGTGCTTCCTGTTAACCACCTTGTCAATAAAAGACCACTTTTGTCAACATGGGTTGTCATGTTTCTTTGATGTAATTGTGACTTAGTTTAAGAAAAGTTATTTTCGTTGAGAAATGTTGAAAATGGTATGCTTACGAGATTTATCACTTAGCTGATCGAGAGCAGAATCGAGTGTTGGGGCTGACCCTTGGAAGGTGGTTTTGTAAATGAAGTCTCTGCACTCCTGTTCAGAGTACAATTGACGCATCCGCTCTCTTAAAACGACCATCTGAGAGCCTGCATTGGTGCAGAAATTCTGAAATGTGGTCATGAAATTGCCGAGCTGGTATTCCCACAACGGGGTTTCTCTAATCCTCGGGTCATGTGTGTGGATTAATGTCGGCTGCAGCATATCAATTACTGTGTCTGAATGAGTCACCAGAAAGCGTGGGGACGTGGCCTCGTGCCGATCTTAGACCGTGGGACCGTGAAAGCACGCTAGTCCTGCTTTACACGCCCCGTGAGCAGGGAGAGGAAACACCTGTGGTCACATGCACATTCTCGGGCTTATGGTTACACCCTGGCCGTTGGCTGGCAGTGAACATGACCTTGGGCTGTGCGGCAGCAGGCTCGCCCTTTTAACCGGCCTGTGAGCAGTTTGTGAGAGAAGGCTCTGCAAGGGCCAAGTGGCAGTGTAGCTTCTTAAACAGCGATCTGGGGAGACGACGGTTCATTGAACAGATGGGTATCTATTCCCCGGCAACAGATACGCCCGAGCTGGAAACCGGAGCCGCCAGGGCAGCCTGGAGAAGGCGGTTCTGCTGGTCGGTGCCAGGGCAGCGACCTCGTGAACTGTGACCCTGTTGTCCTCCGTTCAGACTGCAGATCAGTTCAGGCCGTCGGTCCGGGCTGAGGGAGAGCTGATGGGAGGCAGCAGCGCTGGAAAGGGCCGCAGCCGGAGAGCTGCACTGCGTTTATAGGCCGCAGTCCCCCTGCCCAAGTGCAGTTCCTCTCCTGTGCAGGGGCACCCATGAGCGGAGGGGCACCCATGAGGGGAGGGGCACCCAGGAGGGGAGGGGCACCCATGAGCGGAGGGGCACCCATCAGCGGAGGGGCACCCATGAGCGGAGGGGCACCCATGAGCGGAGGGGCACCCATCAGCGGAGGGGCACCCATGAGGGGAGGGGCACCCATGAGCGGAGGGGCACCCATGAGGGGAGGGGCTCCCATGAGCGGAGGGGCACCCATGAGGGGAGGGCACCCATGAGGGGAGGGGCTCCCATGAGGGGAGGGGCTCCCATGAGCGGAGGGGCACCCATGAGGGGAGGGGCACCCATGAGGGGAGGGGCACCCATGAGCGGAGGGGCACCCATGAGCGGAGGGGCTCCCATGAGCGGAGGGGCTCCCATGAGCGGAGGGGCACCCATGAGGGGAGGGGCACCCATGAGCGGAGGGGCACCCATGAGCGGAGGGGCACCCATGAGCGGAGGGGCACCCATGAGCGGAGGGGCACCCATCAGGGGAGGGGCACCCATGAGCGGAGGGGCACCCATGAGCGGAGGGGCACCCATGAGCGGAGGGGCTCCCAGGAGCGGAGGGGCACCCATGAGCGGAGGGGCACCCATGAGGGGAGGGGCACCCATGAGCGGAGGGGCACCCATGAGGGGAGGGCACCCATGAGGGGAGGGGCACCCATGAGCGGAGGGGCTCCCATGAGCGGAGGGGCACCCATGAGCGGAGGGGCTCCCATGAGCGGAGGGGCTCCCATGAGCGGAGGGGCTCCCATGAGCGGAGGGGCTCCCATGAGCGGAGGGGCTCCCATGAGCGGAGGGGCACCCATGAGGGGAGGGGCACCCATGAGGGGAGGGGCACCCATGAGCGGAGGGGCACCCATGAGGGGAGGGGCACCCATGAGGGGAGGGGCACCCATGAGGGGAGGGGCACCCATGAGCGGAGGGGCACCCATGAGGGGAGGGGCACCCATGAGGGGAGGGGCACCCATGAGCGGAGGGGCTAAGAGCACGCACTCGCAGGCTGCGGCCCACGCCTGCCCTTCCACGGGAGTGAGTCATCGGAACTGGCTCGCCTGCTGGCAGCTGCTGTTCGCTCGTGGCTTGCCAGGCCCTGGCCTTGACAGGTGTTTTAAACTCACCTGACTCAAGTGAGCACTGGGGAGTGGGGACGGGCGGGCAGTGGTTAGTGCACTCCCTCCTTTGCCAGTCGGCTTGGCGCTGGGTGAGTCCTCTTCAGGGTGTCTCCCCCCCCCCCCACCATGTGGTTTGCGTGGGCCTCGTGGCAGAGGGCGTGCCCCGGCACGGGGATCCCTGTGGAACTCGGCAGAGCAGGAGGCGGCCTGAGTGCGGGGCCTCACTGCTGTCCCAGCCCCGCTCAGTTCCCTGGCCCCGGCCGCCACGCCTGGCGCACCCCTCGACGTGCGCAAACCTTCGGAGGGGGCTGTGCCCGCCTCCCTGGGCGTCTGATTGGGACTAAATGCACCCGTGGCAGCCTTGTGTTCTCACGGGGAGAATCCCAACCCCCGAGTTACGTTTTAGTGTGTGTGTGTGCGTGCGTGTGTGTGTGTGTACGTGTGTGTAGTGTGTGTGTGCGTGTGTGTGTGTGTGTGTGTGTGTGTGTGTGTACGTGTGTGTGTGTGTGTGTGTGTGCGTGTGTGTGCGTGTATGTGTGAGTGTGTGTGTGTGTGTGTGTGTGTGTGTGTGTGTGTGTAGACAAGCTCGTGGTTTCCCCCACCCCCGGTTAGCCGCTGACCCTTCTAAAGTGCAGTGTATTTTTCTGACATCCTCCTCTTACATTTATCTCTCGGAACGGAAGCGTGCTTATGAATAAAGTATTAGCATACTCTCAGTGACCCGATTATATTCCCAAATCAGCCTTTCATGGGCTTTATTGATAAGAATGTACTCTTAGATTTGGAAATATTGAATAATTGGTGATACATACTATATGTAATAAAATCTCTTGGAACTAGCGTGGTCTAAATTCGGAATTTGAAAAAAGGGGTAGGTGTACATACAGTCACAAACAGGCCGAGGGCTTACTGCTGATCACGCTGTGAAGAATGGGAACCGGGTTTAAGGTTAACATTCATGTTGCGCCCGTCGGAAGTCAGGGAGGAGATGCACGCGTGGGAGCAAGGCATGGCTTCTGATGTGGGAGATGGCGTACGGCTCACGGGAGGCGCTGAGAACAGCATTGCAGTGGGAGAGGGGGGAGAAACGGTCATTTTAGGGAATAATTAGCACGTTCTGGGCCTGGGAGGAGCGGAAGGTACACTCAGGGTCGTCCTGGGAAGAAGGGGTCTCCTTGAGGGCCCTGAGCACCACGGGGACAACGGGGATTGTGAGTGCTGGGTGAGGCGTTGGAGGCGTGGCAGCCAGGGGACTCGGCCGGAGGGGATGGAGAGAGCGGACCGGAACCCAGGTGCTCCCAGAGGAGAGGAAGGGGCACAGCCGAGAGCAAGGGCGGGAGGACCAGTGCTGCCGTCGGGGTTGAGAGGGTGGCAGGCTGAGGAGTCCGATCAGGAAGGACTCGGGATGTGCTGACACTCCCTTGTGAGAATCGGTGACCCGAGCACTGCTTTGTGGAGACGGTGAGAGGATGTGGAAGGTTCTGGAGGGTGGGAGGAGGACGGACATGGCCCCAGTGAGGAGAAGCGGACGAGTTGGGTAACGCTGTTGGAAGAAGTTCAGGGAGGGAGAACCAATCATGATGCTAACGGAACCCCCACATGGTGCTGACAATTGAGTATTTGATGGCTTGGGAGAAAGGACTTAGTGAACACTTGTTTTAATTGAGATGTAGTCGACAAAGAACTAAGCGTAAGGCGCACAGTGTGTTAATATGAGTCATTTAATGAGCATCGGTTAGAACGGGAGCCACGCGGTCAGGGGAGAGCGAGGCCCAGTCTGCCCACACGGGGTAACTACCTCCCAAGTGCCTGGAGCCCGAGGGGGGAGAGCGAGGCAGGGGATGAAGAAGAGGGCAGTGCTTCAGAGCTGCCTGGGCGTGAGACCGGGCCGAGGGACGGGGCGCCCCTCACGGCTGGGGGACAGCGCCCGGCAGCAGGGCAGCCCTGGGTGCCGGGACCACAGGACAACTGCCTGGCTGGGCAGAGCCGCACGGGCAGAGGGTGAGGACGGAGACAGGGTGACGGCGTGGGCAGTCGGTGTCCTGAAGGCCACGGTGGACGGTTCCCCTTTAGTCCGGGTGTGAGGGAGCCCCCGGGAGCGCCAGGATGCACGTTTTAAAGAGATGCTTGTAAGCCCGGCCGGCGTGGCTCCGTGGTTGAGCATCGGCCTATGAACCAGGGGGCCCTGGTGCCATTCCCGGGCAGGGCACAGGCCCGGGTTGTGGGCTCCATCCCTGGTGTGGTACATGCAGGAGGCAGCCGAGCCATGATTCTCTCTCATCATTGAGGTCCCTGTCCCTCTCCCTCTCCCTTCCTCTCTGAAATAAACAAAAATATATTTAAAAAATAGAAATAACAAGCTGTCTGCGGCAGCGGAATCGATCAGAGGAACACAGCCATGCGCCACCTCACCAGGGCAATGTGTCGTCGGGTGACCTCATTGTGCAAATGTCACAGCGCACACCTGTGCACACCTAGCCGGCAGGCCGTCGCCCCTGGGCTCTGGGACCCCCCCTGGGCCACAGCCCCTCGGACCCACACGTCGTGATGCGAGCGTGAGGTAGCCGGAGGCTGTCGCAGGCCCCCGGGTGGAGGGGGCGCAGTCCGAGGGGGTGAGAAGTGGGCGCTGACCACCCTGGAGGTGGAGCCTCTTTGTTGACTTGGCGTTCGGCCTGCGCCACCGCCACCGGGGGAGCCAGCCGTGCCCTTCCACATGGGGCGCTGGGAGAGGAGCTGCGAGGTGGGGGTGGGGTGGGGGAGGCGGTGGAGACGGAGATTCCTGTTAAACATCTGGAGGCAGCGGCCAGCAGGGGGTCGGATATGGGCTTTCGGAGCCTGGGTGGGGAGCCCTAGCCTATGGAGAGCTGTGCTGTTTTTAAATAGATTAAATAAATAAATATAATTTCATTGATTTCAGAGAGAGGAAGGGAGAGAGAGATTGTAACACCCATGATGAGAGAGAATCATGGACCGGCTGCCTCCTGCACGCCCCACATTGGGGATCGAGCCCATAACCCGGGCATGTGCCCTGAGCGGGAATCAAGCCCTGACCTGGTTCATAGGTCAATGCCCAACCCCTGAGCCACACTGGCCAGGCTCAGGTTAAAATCTTGGAAGAGTCCCCAGGGCTGTGGCTTTGTCTGTGGACAGCTGGGTTACTTTCCACCGCTCCACTTCAACTTCTCTCTTCCACCAGTAAGTCCAATGTCAGTGGCTGAAGTTGCAAAATAGAAGATAGGGGATTGACGAAGTGTTTACAGATCGTGTATGTTCAGTAATTTAGCTTCTCAAAAGCGGGGCTGGCTGATGGCTTCGTGACGGCTGCCGGAACCCGGTGGCCTTTGGGATAAGCCAGCCTGTCCTCATCGTAAGGCTGGACGGTGGGTGTTGTCAGTAGCAGGGACCTACTGTGTGGGGAGGGTCCCGCCACCTGAGAGCAGTGTTGGGGGCTGAGCCGCTGGGCTCGCGTGGAAGATGGTCTTCCCGTGAAACAGCCTCGTCCCGGCTCCAGGTGCCCGTGCTGAGCGCGGCCTCGGGAGGTCTGAGAGGAGCCGTGGTGGTGGTGGTGGTGGTGGTGGTGATGGTGGTGGTGGTGATGGTGATGGTGGTGATGGTGGAGGTGATGGTGATGGTGGTGATGGTGGTGGTGATGGTGATGGTGGTGATGGTGGTGGTGGTGATGGTGATGGTGGTGATGGTGGTGGTGATGGTGGTGGTGATGGTGATGGTGGTGGTGGTGGTGATGGTGGTGATAGTGATGATGGTGATGGTGGTGATGGTGATGGTGATAATGGTGGTGATGGTGATGGTGGTGGTGGTGATGGTGGTGGTGGTGGTGGTGGTGATGGTGGTGGTGGTGATGGTTGTGGTGGTGGTGGTGGTGGTGATGGTGGTAGTGGTGGTGATGGTGGTGGTGGTGGTGGTGATGATGATGGTGGTGGAGGTGATGGTGATGGTGGTGGTGGTGGTGGTGATGGTGATGGTGGTGGTGGTGATGGTAATGGTGGTGATGGTGGTGATGGTGGTGGTGGTGGTAGTGGTGGTGGTGGTGATGGTGATGGTAATGGTGGTGATGGTGGTGATAGTGATGATGGTGATGGTGAGGACGGTGACAGGCAGGGCCTCGGCGCTGGTACGGCATGACTTCGTTTCCAGTAATGATGAGACGTGCATGCTGTGAGCACACAGTCAGCTCACAGCCCAGGGGGAAGGCTCTGAACACGTCTCCGAGGCCCCGCCCTGTGTCTCGCGCACACGTTACAGGTGCCCATCCCTTCGGGCCGGTGGCATCATTCCCTTCCTCCCTCCCGCGTCTCATCTTCAGGTTGGATTTCCCAGAATCCTCTGGGGAGACAGGAAAAGAGCACCCATATGCCCGCCTCAGGGTGGACGTGCATGCAGGTGGGGTAACTGCGCGACCGGCTGAGGCGTCCCCCGCTCACGGGAGCCCCGGTGCCGGTTCCGCTCTGTGTCTCCCCGTGAAGCCTGACTTTCCTTGTCTTCCAGGTGAAGTCGGTGATTAACCTCCTGTTTGCGGCCTACACTGGAGACGTGTCTGCACTTCGGAGGTACGTTCCCGGCGGTTAGCGAGTGGCTCACAGGTGTTCACGAAGTAGCTCCTGGGCAAACGGCCATCTCAAGGCTAAAACCCCACTTGCATTTCCCTCCGATAACAAGGACCCAAACAATGCATATCAGTGTCCCCTGCCAGGGCGCCAGGCTTGCGGTGCCGTCTCGTCCCTTCCTGCCTCCAGCAAAGCCCAGGCCCGTTTTCCTAAGGGTGGCGGTCCAAACGCCTTCTCCACCCCCTGGCACCCTCCACTGCCCTCTCTGGGCGGAGGGGGAGGGGGAGAGGGGGGGGGAGGGGCCGCAGAGGCCGCATGGCGCTGTGCACTTCACGTCAGGCCTTTGTGTAGAGCTGCAGCTCCAGTGTGATCGAGTCTGTGCTAACTCCATCTTTCACGTCTGTCGGTCCTCGTGTCCGTGCTGTGCCGTGCACTTGAGAGCTGCTGAGCGGCTGGCTCTTCATGGCTCTCACCACAAAAACAGTTACGCGGGCCGACAGAGGTGTTGGCTCACCAGCACTTGGCTGGTCGTTCTATTGCAATGTATCAGTGTGTGCAGTCAACACACTGCACACCTGAAACATGCATCAACTCACAGGTACTTATATCTCAATGAACTTGTGCTCTTCAAAGACCTTGAAGGAAAGGAAAGTCCGACTGGTTCTCGTACACGGCGGCCTGTAGCCTGCCTGGGGGACACCTGAGTGAGGTGCTAGCTGCTCGCTCTGACGCACACATTCGTCGGGTGGGGTCCTGCTCCTGAGTTGGAGTAACAAGGGAACGACGCCACATCCTGTGCGAGAGGGCGGACGCTGCCTCTTACCCAACAAGAGCCAAGCTGAGGAGGGGGCGAGGTGGCCGTGGCCCAGACGCTGGTCCCGGCTGGACCGGGCCTCGAGCTCCCGGTGCGGAGCCTGGTGGAGGCCCTGCCTCCGGACCTTAGCCGGAACCCGGCGGTGCCGGGAGTGTGAGTTTAATGTTTTGTAAACACAGATGTGCCTCCACATTTTCAGGTTTGCCCTGTCGGCCATGGACATGGAGCAGCGAGACTACGACTCGAGGACGGCCCTCCACGTGGCGGCTGCTGAGGGTGAGGACGGTCCCGCGCCCGCTTCCTTTTCAGGCTTGATCTCCACTCGGCACTGAACCTGCCTGCTCTGTGTTGGCTACAGGTCACGTCGAAGTCGTGAAGTTTTTGCTGGAGGCCTGCAAAGTCAACCCTTTCCCCAAGGACAGGTGAGCCCAGCGCGGCCTCTGCATACCGTGCAGGTTGGGGTTTGATCACGCAGGTCAAGGGCAGGCCAGCTGAGGGGGGCACCCCTTCGCCCACCACGTTTATGTGGGAGACGTTCTTGAACTGGGTGTGGTGCCTGCTGGGGCGGGTCCTCTCTGCCTATTCTATTTCTTTTTTTTTTAAATTTCTTTATTGATTAAGGTGTCACATATTTGTCCTCATCCCCCCATTCCCATCCCACACCCCTCCCCACGCATGCCCCCACCCCCCTGTTGTCCTTAACCATTGGTTAGGCTCATATGCATGCACACAAGTCCTTTGGTTGATCTCTCCCCTTTACCCCCATCCTCCCCTACCCTCCCTCTGAGGCCTGACAGTCCGATCGATGCTTCCTTGTTTCTGGTTCTGTTCTTGTTCATCAGTCTCTGTTGTTCATCATTTCCCCTAGATGAGTGCGATCATGTGTCACTAGATATATACTTATAAGAACCGAATGTGAGATGAGCAATAATAGTTATGCTGACAGGCAAATGAATCAGTCTGTAGTGAGTTTCTTTCTGGACCAACAGTTCTTTTGAGACCCAATTTCAATGTCCACCAGTTCCTTATGTGTACATGTTGGCACTGACCCCTCAGCTCTGGATGGTGGACAAAAGGTGGTAACGGAGGTCCAACTCCCTCTGGTTTGGTCTCGCCCGGACCCAGGGGCACGGCTTCACCCGGACTCAGGGGCGCGTGGCCTCACCCGGTCCCGGGCTCCAGCCTCACCCGGACCCAGGGGCTGCCTATTCTATTTCCTACCCAAGGTGGTCTCTTGTCCAGAATTTTTCATGTTCGTGTGGCTGTCGGTCAGCACTCCGTACGGGGAAACAATTCTTTGCCCTTGGAAAGAGGGAGTGGGAATTGTGTCCTCGGGGTTTTTCACCTACGCAGCGTGGACTGTTTAGAAGGCGTGTGAATGCTGCTGTTCTGGGGCTCCCCAGCGAGTGCCTGGGGGTTCTGAAAGTCCCGGGTGGGTCCGAGTCCCCTCGGAAGGCTTCGAGGAAGTAGGATGTCAGTCCGTGCCCTGGGGAGACGGCTGGGAGGCCGGGAGAGAAGGCGCTGCTTCAGCGGGAGAAACGGGCCTGGACACACTTCGCTCCCTCCCGGCCCGGGGGGCGCGCTGCCACTGACCCCGCAGGGGACGTGTCCACAGAGGACGCCCCGGAGGGGCAAGTGCAGCGCGTGGAGATGCCGACTTCTACCCATGGCCCGCACACGTCAGAAGTGCACGTGTGCTTCTGCGCCCGCACACGTCAGAACTGCACGTGTGCTTATGCGCCCGCACGTGCCAGAACTGCACGTGTGCTTATGCGCCCGCACATGTCAGACGTGCACGTGTGCTTATGCGACCGCACATGTCAGAACTGCACGTGTGCTTATGCGCCCACATGTCAGAACTGCACGTGTGCTTATGCGCCCGCACATGTCAGAAGTGCACGTGTGCTTATGCGCCCGCACACGTCAGAAGTGCACGTGTGCTTATGCGACCGCACATGTCAGAAGTGCACGTGTGCTTATGCGCCCGCACATGTCAGAAGTGCACGTGTGCTTATGCGCCCGCACACGTCAGAAGTGCACGTGTGCTTTACGGACTTAGCTCCCCCCGTGTTGGGCGCCCGGATGTTTACAAGGGTTACGTCCTGTTGGGCTGATCCCTTTATCATCATGGAGTGTCCGTCTTTGTCCTTCTCGCAGCCTTTTAGCCTTGGCTTTTAAAGTGTAGTTGGTCTGGTATGAGTATTTCTACCCCAGCTCCTTTTCCCCTTTGCATGAAATGTTTTTTCCATCCCTTTACTTTCAATCTGTATTTTCCATTCTGAGGTGGATCCCTTGTAGACAGCTTGCGTAGGAGTCTTGTTATCCATTTTGCTACCCTATGTCTTCTGATCCATGATCAGTGAGGAGGAGAATAAAGGGTTAGAAGAACGGAGGAAGGAGAGATGTGATGCTGGGTTTGGGTGGGAGACTGGAGGACTGCATTAAGTTTGGAGTATGCTGATTATTCCCTAGTTATTAAGGTTTTACGGCTTTTTTTAAATGAGAGCTTTGGCTTTTCTTTGCTCAGCTTGCAAGAAATGCAGGACAGTTATGGCGTCAGGGTCTGAAAACTGAACAACTCTGTACGTGCGGCAGCACGTTGGTTCTCTAGGCCATAACCTCTATTAGCAGCATCCCAAAACCTCCCTTTTGTCCCCAGATGTAATGCCCACGCCGGCTCGTTCCTTAGCAAGAAACTGAACAGCGCCCCCTCACCCCGATTGATAATCCCAGCCCAAACATCACTCCCCCCGTGTGGAGACCGTTGCTGTGCTTGCACATTTAGGGACTGGGATGTGTTGTGGCTTTTTGTCCTAATTGAACAGTAGGAACGTGGAAGTGGAGTGCCCAGCTGATGGCAAAGGTTAGCTACACAAGTACCTGGGTAACTAGGTATTCAGCTATTTGAGATTGTAAATTAAACCAAGACAGTGCTTTCTTCTACTCCACAGAGTCAGCGTCACCTCAGCATGAACAGGCCTGAGCAAATGTAGTGTGTTCTGTAAAGTTGATATTCTGCATTATTTCATGGGAAAAGTTGTAAAAAAGGTAACTTGCAGTTAACAGTCAATCCCCCCTCCCAGAAAGACAGGTAATTATATGCTGTAGGGACTGAAATCTGTCCGCACCCCCCATCTAAGGCCAGTGACTCCCTAAATAAGTGAAGGCCAGTAAAGAAGTAAAAGCAACTTAATTCAGCTGGGACTTTTGAGGGGAAAAATACACGTAAAATGTTACTTACCTGATTTTAAAAATTAAGAACAGGTTACCAAACTTTATCCAGAAATATTTTTCAAATGAAACGGAATATACAAAACCTCTTGGGTCCATGCAAGTCGTGGCCTCCTTCAGAGGGTAAAGGTCAAGGACCGCGATGGGAGAGAGGAGGAAGGAAAGCCAGAAGGCGGTGCGTGGCACAGGAGCCCGAGAGCCGGGTGCCAAGGACCGGCGCCATCCGCGAGGAGGCAGGAGGCTTCGTCGGTTGTGAGGGTTAGGGAACCACCGTCTCCCTCTGTCCCTTCCTTGGGTTGTGTGTCACTGACTGTCTCATTTCTTAAGAGGCGGGTGAGCCGGTTCACCGCTGCTGGCCACTCCTCCCCTGTCACCCTAAGAGCACAGCCCCAGGAACACGTGGGAAGGGCAGGGGCCGCCCTCCTGCCCGTGCGCTGGCCCTGGGTCCCACCTTCACCAGAGAAGGTGAATACGTCCAGTCCTTGGGGTCCATCTTGCCCCTACGATGTGCGCTTGTGCCCTAATGAGGTCGCGGTTATTTCCAGGCCCTTGAGGTTCACTCTGAATTCATAGGAACATAATTTTTCTAGCAAAGGCTAGGGGGTGGGTGCTACAAACCTGCATTTCCTTTGGACGTTTTATTGGGAGAGAGATCCCTGGAGCTTTTCATGGAGTCCCAACTCAGGGACCTAGACGAGTCTCCTGTGCCCGCCAGCCAGGACCCCCCCTCCGGAGCACTTCCTCCCCAAGGCTGCCTCCCAGGCCACTTTTTGAACCATGAGTCCCTCCTGTTTACTCCTCCCACTAATGGTTACCAGTCACACGGCTCAGCTGGCACGGCCCTGCCCTGCCCCCGAGGCGCCTCACGCCCTGTCCCGTGTGCCGCCTGCAGGTGGAACAACACGCCCATGGACGAGGCGCTGCACTTCGGCCACCACGACGTGTTCAAGATCCTCCAGGAGTACCAGGGCCAGTACACGCCACAGGGCGACGCCGACGACGGGAAGGAGAACCAGACCGTGCACAAGAACCTCGACGGCCTCCTGTAACGCGCGGGAGCCCAGCGCAGCCGCTTACCCGTGTCACCGTGGACGTGATCGTGGAGCGCGCGTGTCTTTCTGCCTGGGGGCGTGTCCCACAGCGTGGGTCAGCTCAGCGCGACTGGCAGTCTCTTCGCTGTAGCCCAGGACAAACCCCATCTCTTTGGGGACAAAATAGAAATAAAACCACCTCCCCCGCAATGTGAGCACTGTGGCCTGGTGCACTGTAGAGTCCGATGCAGAAGTAGTCCCAGTGCTGGCTTAGCTGTGAGGTCCTCCTGATTCTTGTGTGTGTTTTGTGGACTTTCAGTTTTACGCATCAATAGAAATTGAGCTGTTATATATACGGCCTGTCCGCAGAGGCGAGGCTGCCTGTAGAAGCAACGTAGTGTGATTCCCAGGACTTCCTACATAGACTTAGTCTGAGCGTTTGAACAACTGCGTGCACTTATGGTTGTGTGTTTAAGATTTCTCCCACCCCCGAGCTTCATGATGTGACTTTAAAAATTATAATAGTTAACAACTGTTAGTAGGATAGACCAATTCTGATCAGACTTTATCAGGGAATCTGTTCAAGATACGTTTGGTGACCAAAAAAATGTGTCGATGTAGCTAGACTACTTTTGGAGATGTTTCCTTTTTCTACGTCCCCTTGGCCCAGCCTCTTCCCAGACGCAGCCACGTGTCTATCGGGCCCTTTAGCTGGGAGTGGGGGTGTGGCACGCCCCTCCCCATGTCCCCGCGTCAGTCAGAAAGCTCCTCCCAGATCTGGCCTCTGAGCTGTAAGGAGGCTGGCTGTCTATAGACCAACCAGACGACTGGGTACGAATTGGCCCAGTTTCTCGGCCCACAGAGGGGATGTGCTGCTGCGGCTCTTTAAGAAGCAGTTCAGCGTCCAGGCTCAATTCAGAAGCGCCCCGGTCCCGAGCGGAACCACCGCGGAGGTCTGCACTGACGTCCTTCTGTGGGTCCCCGAGGCCCCGCGGCTCCCTCGCTTCCCTGCGGACCACGGGGGGGGGGGGGGGGTGGGTGGGCTGCAGCGTTCAGAACAAGGCCAGTTCGTTGTAACTTGAGCCCCAGCATTTTCGGGGAAGGGACTGCACATACACTTTATCAGACCTCAGAGGTGAAGGGGTGTGCTAGTGAGAATGTCTGATAGGAAGCGCGCGCGCGCACACACACACACACACCCCTGACTTCTTTGAAGCCGTTTAGTGAAGCGAGCAGAAACCTCCCCCCAGACATGCCGGTGGTCACATTATACGGCAAATCCTTTCCCCTTTTCTATGGCAACACGCTGCTTCCGAGCTTCATGGTGCCCGACAGCCCGCTGACCCGCTCGCGGCCTCCACGTGTTTCGGTTTTTGCTTCCATCTAAGCCGGCGGCTCGGCCTCGCCGGGTCCCTGACAGCGTGTCCGTGAGGACACGTGGCCGTGGCCGTGGAGGACTGAGCCGCCAGGCACCAGGCCGGCCTGTGTCTGTGGGAACGAGGCGGTGGGCTCCTGCCCCGGAGCCAGGGGGTCGGGAGTGGCGTTGCCCCGGGCAGACCACCCCCCCCACCCGACCCCAGGGGTCCCCGCTTGAAGCAACGCTGTGTGCTGTGGGCCCTCAGATGGCTCCCGTGGCGGAAGGGTCACCGATGGCCTGGGCGCTTGGCTTTAATGAAGAGGTTCCCGTGCTTTGGGCGGGGTTAGGACTCGTGTAACGGCCTGTGGCTCAGCTCTCCGTGCCCTTCCTGCCCACGAGGTTACGATCCCGCCCCCGGGCTCCTGCTGTGGCCGCGGCTGTGCTGTGGGCGGTGCTGCTAATGGACGCCACCTGTATACCCCAAAGATGTGTTTGGCGTGAGGCTCCTCTGCCCGGAGGCTGGTGGTTTCCTCCAGCTTTGTGCTCGCTGCCGTTGGCTGCTCCGGGTTCTGTGCTCTCATCACGGGCGTAAGGTGCTGCCCCCACACCGCCCCCTGCCCCCAACCGGGGCGCTGGGCGAGCGGCCGGCCGGGGGGGCTGCTGTCTGGCCGGGCCTGGGTGCCCGCGTGTAGGGTTAGACTCCTCCCGGGGATGCTCAGCTATGAATGTATTTGCCGCCAGGACCTCCGGGAACCTAATCGAACACTGTTCTGTTGTACGTGTTCTGAAGTCGGGAAGTGTTCATTTTAAATGAAATCGGGTAGTGTTGCTTTCCACCGCGTAATAAATACATGTATCCAAAAAACTGTGACAGTGAAGTTTTTAAAAAAACAGCCCTGGGGCGGGCATGCCCCGGGCACGCCGCGCTTGGCTGGTCAGAGCCATTCCTGACGCCCGCGGAGAGCCGGGCGCCGGGCGCCGGGCGCCGTGTCGGTGCGGCCGCCGTGCGGGTGCCGGTGAGCACGTGTGTGGACTCTTCTCTGACAGCGACGGGCGGGGCCGGGGTGGTCTTCCCGCTCTCACCTGCTGACCTCACAGTAACGCAGACCGGACGGCAGGCGGCACTCAAACCGAAGGCCGTGTGTGTGTGTGTGTGTGTGTGTGTGTGTGTGTGTGAGTGTGAGTGTGTGTGTGGGGGGGGGTACAGTTACAGATGGAAAGGACGGGGTGGAGGAGACGACTTGGGAAGGCATATGTGTTTTCAGACGGGGAGGTGAGAGAAGGAAGTCAGCTGTTAAAAGGGGCAGAGACTGGGTGTTTTGTTCTGTTCCAGAGCCCGAGCCCAGGCCTGTGTGCGCCCAGGATCCGCCCCCCCCCACTCCCCCCGGAGTCAGTGAGGGCTGCTAGGAAGTGAGTCCAACAAGCAGAACTGGCAGCGGCTGTGACGGACGCCCGCCCGGCCGGCGCTCAGGCTGCAGCGGGTCAGCCCGGGATGGAGACAGCGGGCGTGCGGCCCTTCCCGTGCCGGTGCCGGCGCTTCCCGTGCCTGTGCTCTGTGCTCTGTGCGCCACACCGACGTAATGGAGGTGCTTAACCTGCGGCCCGGGCTGGTCCCTTTCTCCGAGGGAGGCACAGCCTGCCGCTGAGGCCAAGTCCGTCTCACTGAGGAGCTGCCCGTTCACAACCTCCAAGGAGACCCTGGACAGAAGCGGCCTCAGTTCCCTACAGCCGTCAGGGCCGCTTCCGGAAACGGTGGGCACCTTTATGGAACTTCCCCAGTCCCGTGCTTTGGGCGGGGTCTGCTTCAGACTGTCTCCCGTTTTATGAGTGAGATGGTGCCAGAGCGGGTGACCAGGGCCTCATTACCTCCCCCCCAAGCCGGGCTCTCCCACTGTGTTCCCGAGTCTCCCACACCCAGAGGGCGCCGGCTCAGCAGGTGCTCAGGGTCTAGGTGATGAGCCAATAAACGGAAGAAGAACCAGAAGCAGCCGTTGGAGTGAGGGCCCTGCCCGTGGGCACAGCTCCCCAGTTCTGACATAGGTACCAGGATCTTCAAAAACCATTTCTAGTTTTCCTCCCGTTCCCTGGGGTAGCCGAAGGCGGAAGCAGCACTCTGGTCCTCAGATTCTCACATCCCACTTCAGCTTCCAGCCAGGGAGCAGATGGGCTGCTGCATGCCAGGTCAACAGCAAGATGTCACCGCCATCTCGGGAAGCCCTCTGCCCATGAGGAGGCATCCTCCCACGTGCCACCTGGGAGCGTGCGGACACCCAGACACCGCACCCAACACGCCTACTCACACGCCCGAGCCACCCTCACCGTGACTCGGTGGCGGACGGGAAGCACACGGGAGGAAGCTCACTCCGGCGTGTGGGCCCGGCAGGGACGGCGGGAGGGAGGCTCAGGTCCTGGGGCCTCGTCTGCCTCCAGAGCGCCGCTGCTCCCGCCGCCTCACACCCAGGGAGGTCGCTGCCGGTGCCGTGCCCGTGACTGTCCTCGCCCTCCTTCCCAGCACACGCCTCTGTTCGAGGTCACGGCTTCCTGGCGGAGAGCACCTTTGGGGAAAGGGCACCTCTTCGCGTGGGTGCGGGGACAGCTCACGGGTCATGCAGGGGAGGGACTTGGAGACGAGACAAAGTCCCACTTCACAGGCATTTCAACATGAGGCCTGTATCAGCAGCGCAATCCTCTAGAACCATGGTCAGCAAACCGCGGGTCGCGAGCCACATGCGGCTCTTTGGCCCCTTGAGTGTGGCTCTTCCACAAAATACCACGGCCTGGGCGAGTCTATTTTGAAGACGTGGTGTTAGAAGAAGTTTAAGTTTAAAAAATTTGGCTCTCAAAAGAAATTTCAATTGTTGTGCTGTTGGTATTTGGCTCTGTTGACTAATGAGTTTGCCGACCACTGGTCTAGAACAAGGGCCACATGATTTGTGCGTATGGGGGCAGCCATGGTCGTGAGGCCACGGGACTCTCACTTGCTCTTCAGGGCGCCAGCACAGCCTCCCTCACATGTCCTCTCTGAACGCTGCCCTTTGTGACCGCTGTCCTCCCTGACCGCTGTCCTCTGACCGCTGTCCTCTGACCGCTGCCCTCTGACCGCTGTCCTCTCTGAACGCTGCCCTTTGTGACTGCTGTCCTCCCTGACGCTGCCCGGACCGCCTCGCCTGCACAGCGACTGAGGGTGAGCAGCTGAGGGAGCGAACACCAAGGAAGACGACGTTGTTAATCTGATTTAAAGCGGCCGTGGGACCCTTTTTCCTGCCAGGGGCCGTTGGGTATTTGTAACATCATTCTCGGGCCAAACAGAAGCATCCACTTAAAAAGTAGCCTGCTGGTGTGGCTCAGTGGATAGAGTGTCGGCCTGCGGACTGACCGGTTCCATTCCAGTCAAGAGCACATTCCTGGGTTATGGGCTCGATCCCCAGGAGGGGGCCTGCAGGAGACAGCCGATCAATGTTTCTCTCTCTCCCTCTCCGAGTTAAATAAAAATATATTTTAAAAAATTAGCCTGCTCTATTTGGTCAAATATGTAATTAGCTCACCCCTCATGCCTTGGCAGGGCCAGACCAAAGGGCCTAATACAGCCCCCGGGGCAGACGTTCCCCACCTGTTTTAAAGGACTGATCATTGCCCTGGCTGGTGTGGCTCAGTGGATAGAGCGTCAGCCTGGGGACTGAAGGGTCCCAGGTTCGATTCCAGCCAAGGGCACATGCCCGGGTTGTGGGCTCGATCCTCAGTGGGGGGTGTGCGGGAGGCAGCTGACGAATGATTCTCTCTCATCATTGATGTTTCTATCTCTCCTTCTCCCTTCCTCTCTGAAATCAATAAAGAAACGTTAAAAAAAATAAAAATAAAGGACTGATCATTGTTCCATGAAAAACAACAGCAGCAAGAACAAAAAAAGTAAAACAAACTTACCCAGATCTCTGACCCCACCCCCCAAAAAAGGAAATATATTTTTAAGTTTAATCATGTTAAAAAAAAAAAAACACACCCAATCTACACGTAATGCCAGTAACCGTTACAATCTTCACCCGAATGCTGTCAATGGGACCCGCACTAGCGTTTAATGCTCCCTGAGAAGCGGGCAGTCTCTAGGCGAGGGCCGTGCGGTGAGCCGCCCCCAGAGAACACACGCCAGAGGGAGGGGAACCCCAGCAGCGAGGAACACGGGTTTGTTCACGTCTCTGTTCCTTTACACTTCCATTTGCAAAGTCCACGCACACCCGGCCGGCCGCCGCCTCAGGTGTGAAGGGGAGGAGGCCTGGCTGCTGCTCGGCACAAAGGACCAGGCGCAGCGGCACTTGGTGCGGCAGGGAGGCGTCGGCTTAATGGTACGGTGACGCGGCGACGGCGGGAGCAGACGCAGCTGCAAGGACAGCAGGCTGTGACGCATCTGAAGAACCGTGTCAAACCCAACCCCAAACATGACTTGTGTCAGAACTAAGGCAGGCAGGCGGCACGTAACAACACACGTCACAGACCACCACCAGTCAAAACGGCCCGGGGAAGCATGACAGACGACGGGACCACTGGCAAAGGCCTTTGTCAGAGAAACACTTTATCAGCGGAAAGAAGCCATTCTCAATCGGTTACACAGGACGAGCTTTCACAGGATTGGATTCTCCGAGTATCTCTGGCTAATGGTTGGCCAGCTATTCTTTGTCAACTTGAAAAGGTTATGACTAGGAGACTAAATACCAGGAGTAACAATAAAGACAAGCTAACCCACTGAAGAAACATGAACTGAGTTTCTGAGTTTGTCTACACCTAAGTTACACTCAACCTTGGAAAGAGTATCAGTTCTGGCTTGAGCGCTGCTGGGAGCAGCTGTTCCCGGACAGAGCGTGAAGGCGCTCGAACTAACGGCCATGGTGATGGAGGCAGCGTCTTCAGCTGTGCACACTCACGTTGAAACAGAAAGCACAGCTCCCGGATGCGGAAATGTGCTCCCTCGACTGGTCTCAGCCAGAATCGTAACCGTGACAGAAGAGCGAATCCCCGAGAGAGAGCATTTGTCTTTCGCTGCAAGTGGCTGGTGTGGGCGTTACAGCAAAAGGCAGAACACAGCTGCTCTCCCTGCCCAGGGTCAGGATGGCCCCGCGGCCAGGAGGGCGTGTGATTCTAGAGAAACGTAGCTTTGAACCGCTTCACAGGGAGCCGGGGAAACTTCCAGCCCGTTTAAGGCAGAGAAACCTGCCCGAGTCCCCAAGTGAGCGGGTCTGTCCCGACCCTGCGGGCTGGCCCTGCTTGGCGAGTAGTTGCTGGGTGCTGCTGGCGTCTCCGCTTCCCACTCTCACCCCGGGAGTCCTGCCTGCCTTCCCCGGAGGCCCGCTCGCTCCGTGGAGAGGGCCTCTCCCTTTACCTTTAACTGGATGCACGCAGCCCTGCGGGGAACAGGGGTTCTGAATTGGGGGACTCCGCTTGCTATCAGCAGGCTGCGGACACCGGGCCTTTCTTCCCTTTCCCGAGAAGCAGGACGCCGAGGACAGAGAGCAGGAGGGAGCGGCAGGGGCGAAGGCAGGTGGCGGCGGAGACGAGCAGGCGCGGGCTCTACACGGCGTTCATCTGCGGAGAGAGGACACGTCGGCGGTTAGTGAGGGCTCTGCCAGGGCAGGCTCAGGGCTCTCACACGGCCCGTCTGTTACCAAAGCAGCAGGAAGACGACTCCAACAGCACGTACCGGGGAACAGCCTGTCAGCACGGCCCCCTCCCCGGGACTCATGGAGGCCTTCCCATCCCCTAAGCCCGTGGCCGGCAAACCACGGCTCTCGAGCCACATGCGGCTCTTTGGCCCCTTGAGTGTGGCTCTTCCACAAAACACCACGTGCGGGCGCGCACGTCCAGTGCGACTGAAACTTCGTGGCCCATGCGCAGAAGTCGGTTTCGGCCTGGGCGAGTCTATTTTGAAGAAGTGGCGTTAGAACACTCAAGGGGCCAAAGAGCCGCATGTGGCTCGTGAGCCGAGGTTTGCGGACCACTGTCCTAAGCTGATGGATTAGTGCTCTGCGGCCTGCTGGCTTAGTCCTGGCCACCCCTCCGGGCTGTTATGCAACCAGCAAATCTGCTCCTGCAGAACCAGGGAGGGACGTGCCTCCAGGCCGCTCGGCAGGAATGAGACGGACTGTCTCTCAGGTGGAGGAGAGCCGCGGACGGTAGGACCCCCTCGCCTCCAGCAGTGCCTCCTGCTCAGCTGCCTGGAGAGGGCACCTGGCAGGCGGGCGTGCTCACCCAGAGGGCACCTGCCCACTGCCGGCCTGGGCTCTCCTGCTGGCACCTAGTGAGCGGAGCCAGGGATGCTGCTGAGCATCCTACACACTGACCGGCCTGCACGAGGGGTGCGCAGCCCGAAATGCCCATTCTCTTCAGTCCCAGTGCTCACTGGGGGGGCACCTGGTGACGCTCAGAGAAGTGGTTTTGTAAGAGCACACGATGGGCAAACCACGGAGGTGGGAGCAGATTCCTAGGAGGAAGGGGCTCGGGACACAAGTCGCGGAGGTGAAGGGCCCTCGGAGCTTGGGAGTGAGGAGCTAAGGGTAACGGGCGGGTGCCTGGGGGGGGGGGGGGGGGAGGCAGGGCGTGCTCCCCGAGGGAGCGCCAGGCCAGTGGTTTTGGATGAAAAGCACCATGTTCCAGGGCGGCTGATGCCACAGTGCAGCTGGGGGTAGACTCCGGAGGAGGAGAGGGCGGAGAGGAAGCCCGGGCAGTTGTCCGTCCCTCAGCAGCTGTGACGGGCGTGTTCGTAGGCCCTGCCTCTCAGTCCCCCACCCAAGGAGCTAAGGCAGACGGGTGCTCAAGGGCTAAACTGGACACGGACCGCCGCGTGGCAGACGGACAGCAACCACGACTAAAGGTCCCTCTTATCGTCACATCAGCTCGGACCAAAGGCCTGGGAGAGCGGTGAGGTTTCCTGGCGAAGGCGTTTATTGGACAGGAAATCCAGGCGAACGTGCACGTGGTCCTGCGTGCCGTCCCCGGACAACCTCCCGGGGCCTCGGGCTCCTGCTCCCGAGGGGCACAGGCATCGCCCGGGGCACCCACCCACCCGCGCCCAGAGCTGCTGCCCCCAGCCCTGGGACTAGCTCTGCGAGGTCACTCCGTGTCAGGGCAGGTGCCTAATCCCAGGAGAGGAGGCTGTGGGAACCGCGGCCCATGAGGACAGGCCATCGGACAGACAAGGCCGTCTCCTCAGTCCGGACGAGCCCAGCGTGTCTAGGCAGTGCGCCCGCACGCGGGCCTCTCAGCTCCTTAAGCCCTCTCCACCTGTAACGGGGGTGTGCGTGTGCGTGTGTGACAGGGTTATTTATTCTACATGGACTGTGACCCTGAAATGAAGGAAATCATCTGGAATGGGATGGGCTGGCTACAGGGGACAGCTGGAGACCCCGAGCCCTTTCGGCGTTTATTTGAGGGTTTCCATTCTCTCCCAGGATCGCTCAGAGCACGGAGAATGCACTCGGACTGCGCACAGATGGAGGGAACTCATCCATCTTATTTCCCCGGGGCCAAGGGAGATAACGGAGAAGACAGAACTCAATGTCCAGCCCCAGCACAGGCCTCTCACCCCAGGCCCACGGCCCGTCCCACACGGCGCCTCCCACTGGGCCCGTCCACAGCAGACCAGACGCCCCACCCCGCCCCGCCAGCTTCTCCAGGCGCCGCTTTGAGTGGAGCAGAGGCCGCTGTCCGTGGGAGGCGTCGGGGACGGTGAACAAGGGCAGGCTCTCCACACCCCTGGATTCACACACCCGCCCTCACTCACTGTTCCTTCTCATCAAGTCATTTCCACTCCCGCAGAAATGGGAGTAACAGTAGTGCCAGCTGGGAGGCGGTGTGAGGACCGAGTGACTACCTGTGGGTGCTGGCACACAGCCAGGGCCCGAGGCGTGTCGCCTGTGGTGTGTGAGGCCCAGGAGGCCCAGGCCACGTGCTCAGGGACAGCAGAGGGGAGAATGGCAGCTGTGTGGTCCCACTGGCCTATCTCACGTGCTCTCTTTCCCCCTAAATATACGTCTATTGATGTCAGAGAGGAAGGGAGAGGAGAGGGAAACATCAATGTGAGAAAGAGTCATGGATCGGTTGCCTCCTGCACGCCGCACACTGGGGATCGAGCCCGAAACCCGGGCCTGTGCCCTGACCAGGAATCGAACTGTGACCTCCTGGTTCATAGGTCGATGCTAGGCCATGGGGCCGGCTCACGTGTTTGGAATAGGCTTTCTATTTACGCCTCCTTCGTGTCGGCTCTCAAAGCACTTTCCCCAGGGCCGGGGGGACACTACAGAGGACGTGACCTTAGCAGAGAGGTGCCTGTCCACCTGTCCACAGGAAAGGCTGCTGGCTCTTTCACTGCCCGGGCATTTTTCTCAGTGACTGTCAGACATTTTGTCAGCAATCAGGCAGCGTAAGCAAGGCCGGTCCGAGGGTTTTAGCCTGTGCTGCCTCAGGTGAGGACGTGACATACCGGAAACTTACCTGGAAGCAGGTATTACTGATGTTTTATAAATGCATTCCCTGCCCGCATGGACCTGGGCCCTGAGGGTGTGACTGGGGCCCTGAGGGTGTGACCTGAGGCCCTGAGGGTGTGACTGGGGCCCTGAGGGTGTGACTGGGGCCCTGAGGGTGTGACTGGGACCCTGAGGGTGTGACTGGGACCCTGGGGGTGTGACTGGGACCCTGAGGGTGTGACTGGGACCCTGAGGGTGTGACCTGGGGCCCTGGGGGTGTGACTGGGGCCCTGAGGGTGTGACTGGGGCCCTGGGGGTGTGACTGGGGCCCTGGGGGTGTGACTGGGGCCCTGGGGGTGTGACTGGGACCCTGGGGGTGTGACTGGGGCCCTGGGGGTGTGACTGGGGCCCTGGGGGTGTGACTGGGACCCTGAGGGTGTGACTGGGACCCTGAGGGTGTGACCTGGGGCCCTGAGGGTGTGACTGGGACCCTGAGGGTGTGACTGGGGCCCTGGGGGTGTGACTGGGACCCTGAGGGTGTGACCTGGGGCCCTGGGGTGTGACTGGGGCCCTGGGGGTGTGACTGGGACCCTGAGGGTGTGACTGGGGCCCTGGGGGTGTGACTGGGACCCTGGGGGTGTGACTGGGGCCCTGGGGGTGTGACTGGGGCCCTGGGGGTGTGACTGGGGCCCTGGGGGTGTGACTGGGACCCTGGGGGTGTGACTGGGGCCCTGGGGGTGTGACTGGGGCCCTGGGGGTGTGACTGGGGCCCTGGGGGTGTGACTGGGGCCCTGGGGGTGTGACTGGGACCCTGGGGGTGTGACTGGGGCCCTGGGGGTGTGACTGGGACCCTGCCCGCATGGACCTGGGCCCGGAAGGTGTGCAGAGCAGAGCCCATGCAGTCTCCCCGCTCTCTGCCTCCCCACGACTGCCCGCCGGTCCGCAGGTCCCGGAGAAGCAGAAAGGCCGGCAAGGACACGGGATGTTTGGAAGGATGTGAAACACTTCTTTCACAATGAGCTGGAATGGCTTCGTGTGGAAAAGCTTAAAATGAAACAGTGTCAGCAAAAACCCAGCCAACCAAAAACATGGGGAGGATTTCAGGCTGATGAGCAGACAGCACGTCTGACAGACGAAAGCCCTCCTCCCACGGGAAGAGGCCTCGGACCCGACCCTCATGAACTGCCTCCCTCCGGGCCCAGGTGCCAGCAGCTCGCACCTGTCCCAGCCGGGAGCCGGGAGCCGGGAGCCGGTGGCAGGGCTCCCTGCTGCCGCCACGTCTCCCATCAGCGCTGTCGTTTCCACGCACTAGCGCCCCTGAGAGTAACAGCTCCCACCCCGAAGCAGCAGGCCCCAGGCAAACCGGGCCAGGGGTCCTAGTCCCTGGATGCTGGGACATCGCCAGGGGACAGCCCCCAAGGGTGAGGGCTCTTGAGTCTGAGATGCCTCTAGTTTGGGAGGTGCTGCCGCCAGGGGTAGAAGTCCTGGGGATGACGTGGTTGTTTAGGCACCGCCGACGGGAAGCCGCCTGTCCCCGCTCTGCCAGGCTCCGTCTGACGCCCTGCAGCTGGCCCAGGTCTGCGGGGGCGAGGGGCCCTCCCTGCCCAGGAAGCCCCCAGCCCTCGGGGCGGGCACTCACCATGCTGTCGAATTCCACGGGGCCCACGATCCGAGACACCTCGTCAAACTCCTCGGGAGACATGGGGAGCAGGTTGTCTGTGGTCTGCAGTCGGGAAGGGTGCCTGGAACGGGAGAGGGAGGGTTAGCTCTGGGCGAGGAAGGCAGGGCTCTGCCCGCACACGGCGGCGGCGGCCTGTGACTGCACCGTCCTGTTGTTGTTATGGCAGGAAGTGGGCACAATGCAAAATGCATTTTAAAAAGTGCAGACCCCGGGAGGCTGCTGTCCCCGCGCGGCCCCTGCGATGTTGCCTGGGGCGTGGGCGCGGCCCGGCTCGGTGCGAGTCCCTCTTCCCTACCTTGCGGTGTGAGTGCAGAGGAGGCTGATCCCGAGATTTTACATGAAGGCTACTCCATGCGCCCCACAGCGCTCAGGCCAAACTACTGACCGTGACTTTTCCAATTTTTTTGTCTACCTTTTATGAAACGAAACGACAAAATAAAAGCTGGTGGAAGAAACGTATCTCAACCATCACGGTGGCCTTTTCCAGATCGAAAAGAACTCCTCTCCCACTCTGATCGGTTTTCGTTCATTTTATTCACACTTTTTCAAAGTCTCCGTTTGGGGAGGATTTATATCCCTTAAATACAACTTGGGGTGTTTTTTGTTTTGCTTTTTGTTTTTTATATTAAGGCGGTAAAATGCGGGGGCGGGGACACCGGCCGCTAACTGGGGTCTTCCCATCGGGTTGAGTGCGGCGGCGGCGACAAGGACAAGGAAAGCAAAGTGCAAGCGTCTTCCGCGGCCCCCGGGGCGGCCACGCTCTCCTGCCACTTACACTTCAGACACGGAAATCAGCTCCGTCTTGATGTATCCCGTCCCTTTGGGGCCGTCGACTTCCATGGGCTCTGCTGCTGGAAGGAGCACGGGGACACGCCATTAGCGGGGCCACACGCACAGGCACGCCTCTTTCACCAAGTGTTACTTTGGGCCCTGGCCGGTTGCTCAATGGTTAGAGCATTGACCCAAGGACTGAAGGGTTCCAGGTTCGACTCCGGCCAAGGGCACGTACCTCGGTTGCAGGCTCGATCCCCGGACCCGGTTGGGGCCTGTGCAGGAGGCAACCAATCGATGTGTCTCTCTCACATCAATGTTTCTCGCTCTGTCTCCTCCTTCCCTTCCATTCTCTTTAAAAAACTGAAGGGAAAAGATATCGCCCGGTGAGGATGAACAACAACAAAAAGTGACTATTTTTCCTCGACAGTCAGATACTGGAGTCCTGTCACTTTAAGGGGTCCGAGCTCCCTAGCTGAGTCACCTGAAGTTCTGGTGGGAATGTGAACAAGGAAGGCGAGGGGAGGGTTCGGTACCGGGCTCAGGCCAAGCGGTTCCTCTTTCCGAGGCTCGGAACCCTGCAGGAGCTGTGCCTGGCTCTGCGGCCCGGCCCGGCTGCCGTAACCACACAGCTGGCCGGGCGAGGGAGGGCAACTCCCCCGAGTAACTGCGGACACTGAGGCTTCAGGTTCTGAAAAGCACGCAGCTTTGCTGGCATGTTCCCAGCCAGGTGAGCCTGACCGGGCGTCCTCAGTGCCACGCAGGGAGGACAGGGGAGCAGGAGGCCATGCTCAACGCCAGGTCTGCTCTTCACAAGAGGCACTGTTCACAACACGCCCCCTACTGGCTGGGTCACCCCCTGAACGCCGGCACTTCTCCTGGGCCTCAGTTTACCCGATTTTAACAGGAGCAGGCTGGCATAAATCAGCTGGCCAGAGCGGTCCCACCTTTTACCCTTTCCACGTGGAAAAGTGATAACGTGACAGATATACAAGACGAGAAATGACCGTTCCCACCCTCTAGAACAAGAAGGCGTTGACTCGTTTCTTAGCAGCTATTTTCAGGCTGATTAATGCACAGGGTCAGCTGCGCTGTGTGGGTGCCGTGTTTTCAAAGCCGCTCTGAGCAATCTGAAAGGCAGTGGCCGTCCGATGGCTCAGCATGGGGGTGGGGGTCGGGGTCGTGCCGGCTCCTCGCACGCGCGGGAGGCCAGGGCCCCGGGGGCGCCTGAGCCTGAGGAGGCGACGAGGTGAGAACTCGGGCACGCACCTTCCTTGGGCCTGGAGTAATACTTCCCAAAGGCGTGGTCTTTGTCGATGTTGGGGTACAGGTACTTGAGGGGGTTCTCTGGAATATTTTCAGCAGCCATGACCTTGTAGTTGCGAATGATATCCGGGAACGTCACCGCAGAGAGCTCTTTCTTCGTGTAGGGCTCCACCGCGTGGAAGTAAGGCTCTAAAGGGAAGAAAACCGCGGTGAGTCCGTGGAACATCCCAGCACAACAGAGGAAAGACGCAGAGCACAGCCGAGCCGAGGGGTCGGAGACTGAGAACCAATCACAGCCTCAGGTTGCCACGCAGGCGGTGCACTAAGTCGATTACAATCTATAATAATCAAAGTGTAATATGCTAATTAGACTGGACAACCTTCCGGACAAAGCAGAGGCTGCGAGGGAAGCCCGGGTCCCGGGTGCCTGCCGGTGGCTGGAGGGAACCTCGGGTCCCGGGTGCCAGAGGGAAGCCAGTGCCGGCAGCCGGGGGAAGGCAGGCCTACTCTTGCACAAATTTCGTGCATCGGGCCTCTAGTCCTTTCACAAACAGGGGAAAGCGGGCAGTCATTACTACCGACAGCACTGTGTCTGTCATCACACGCCGACACCTACAGCACCGGCCCCCACAGCAATCTGCGGCTCCCCTATCCTGCCCTTCTCTGTGGTTCAGCCTTTCCCCCCAAAACGGGCATTTTTCAGTCATGGATTCATTCGTTAAACAGAAATCCAATGTAACGAATGTCAACTTACATCTGCCCCGTCTGACGGCAGGTGGAGGGCTGCACCCAGGCCCGGACCCATCTTAGAAAGGCTGCCTGCACCTGTGCCCGCCCCCCCACGCACCTTGCCTGCCCCTATGCTCGCCCTCCTGCACGCACCTGTGCCTGCCCCCGCCCCCGCGGCCTTCCCCTGCCAAGACCTGGCTGCCACTCATACTGACTCCCCTTCCGTCTACAGATGAGAACAAGAAAAAAGAACGTGCCGTGTATTTAAAAACCATGCCTGCACACCAGGTTCCGGGCAATGAGGGAACCACAGACACTCATGCAACGGACTGAATCCTGCCTGGGGTGGCTGGGAGAGGAGAGCTTCCGGTTTTATGTCGGAAGCTGGTTCTTTGCAGGAGCTGCCTGGCGGGGAGGGAAGGGCCATGGGCCTTACCGCCTCCGTTCTGCGGCCGCTCCACCCACGTGAAGGTGATGGCGCCCTCGCGGCAGCTCTCACTGAAGCGCAGCAGGAAGGTGCCGGGCTGCTGGTCCTTGAGCAGCGCCCGCTCGCGCTCCTTGCTGATGAAGCCCACGATGCACCTGGCGGGAGGGCGAGGCATTCGGGTCAGTGGTGACTTTAACCTTCATGTTCACTTCCTATCGAGGTCGCTGGGCCCTGACAGAACAGCTAACGGGCAGGCTACTCAGAGGCTTTAACGTCGATTTAACCCACACTCAGGAAGGACTTCTCTCCGGTATGCCGAAGTCCAGAAAGGATCGCCAACACGGGCCCAGCAGGTGGTCTAGGTGAGCAGTTAATACTTGCTGGCCCGCCCGCGTGGCTCAGTGGTTGATGGTTGACCTATGAACCTGGAGGTCACGGTTCGATTCCTAGTCGGGGCACATGCCCGGGTTGCAGGCTAGATCCCCAGTGTGGGGTGTGCAGGGGGCAGCCGATCCATGATTCTCTCTCATCATTGATGTTTCTATCTCTCTCTCCCTTCCTCTCTGACATCAATAAAACGTATTTAAAAAATATATAATAAAGTGTTTTCTTCCTTCCCTGGGGCAATTCAGTGGGTGCTCAATAACTGTATGAATGGCACTCAGTGCAGTGTCATCTCGGAGGCTACCCCCCCCCCCCCCCGGCCAAGCCCTGAGGGGCGCTGGAAGCCCCGTTTCTGTGAGACACACACAGGTCTCAGCACCGGGCCAGGCCTGGGCCAAACGCACGGCCCGGGAGTGTGCTGAACGCAGGTTTCAACACTGCATCTGCCAAGGCCCTTACCCATCGTTCCAGAGAGAGAGCAGGTGCTTTTTGATGAGTTCAAGGATGCTTTCAATCCAAAGCCAGAAAGGAAAGTTTTTGTCATTTATATTTTCCTGCAAGTAAACAGGACACACATTAGGAACACGGAACCCAAGTCCTGGTGACTTCCCATGCCCCTCGCCTCCCACCACCAGGCTGGACTCTGCAAAGGCGGCCCCGTACACGGCAGCCCCCACTCCTGGTGCCCAGACACCCAGCTCTGCCTTTCCTGGGCCGCCTCCCCCTCCCTCCCAAACAGGAGCAGCCGGCCAGGGAATGACCTCCCGGGGAATCACAACAAAAGCTGCCCTCCACCGGACAGACCAGCAGCAAGTAGCAAGCTCGCGGCGGCAGTGAGCAGGCGGCAGCCTGGTGACTTCAGGGGCCTAATCACTCCCTCCGGCTGGTGGCTGGTCCCTCGGCTTGAGCTGGCTGGGGGTTGAGGTGGCTGGGGGTTGAGCTGGCTGGGGGTTGAGCTGGCTGGGGGTTGAGGTGGCTGGGGGTTGAGCTGGCTGGGGGTTGAGGTGGCTGGGGGTTGAGCTGGCTGGGGGTTGAGCTGGCTGGGGGTTGAGCTGGCTGGGGGTTGAGGTGGCTGGGGGTTGAGCTGGCTGGGGGTTGAGGTGGCTGGGGGTTGAGGTGGCTGGGGGTTGAGCTGGCTGGGGGTTGAGGTGGCTGGGGGAGCTCATCTGGCGCCAAGCCACCCACCCGGCACGGAGCACAGTTCTCACGGATGGCTAACACGCTGCCAAAGGGGCCGTGTGAGCACACCAGACCCGCCCGGGATGTGAGAGAATGTTATCACCCGGCGGCACTTCCTGTCTGACTCGCTGCGAGGCCAACCTCGGTGCCAAGGAAAGCAAACGCTCTGCCCGGGGCGACGGGGAGAGGGACGAGCCAAAGTAAACTCCGGGCGCGGACTGCCACCGGGAGAGCGCGGACCTCGCAGAGAGCCAAGGACAGACGGAAAGCGGGGCGGGCCCACCTTGCAGAACCTCGTCCACGGGATGAGGCCGTCGGGGCCGGCGCCAGGACCTAACGGATAAAAAAGCGTTGTCAGCAAACAGGTCAGTGCCGGAGGTGGGCGGGCTGGCCCGGCTCGGGTTTGCTCTCAGAGGAGCCAGCCCCCGGCAGAGGAAGGCTGTGTGCTCATGGCTGCTCTCCGTACCGCGCTCTCTGCAGAAGCCGCCGCGTGTCCCTCCCTGGGCCAAGTCCCCCCACGGCCTCCCTCTCCAGTGACCTACAGAGTTGGTTTAAAAATGCAGCTAAGGCCAAGATCACCCTAGGCCACCTGCTGCATAAACACTTGACTTTATAAGCTTATTTTAGGTATTAAATTAGGCATTTCCCTCACCCCTCCTCCAAACAGGACATGGGCTAGGGCAGTGGTCGGCAAACTGCGGCTCTCGAGCCACATGCGGCTCTTTGGCCCCTTGAGTGTGGCTCTTCCACAAAACACCCCAGCCTGGGCGAGTCTATTTTGAAGAAGTGGCGTTAGAAGAAGTTTAAGTTTAAAAAATGTGGCTCTCA
The DNA here is from genome assembly GCF_027574615.1 of Eptesicus fuscus. Classification (NCBI taxonomy): domain Eukaryota; kingdom Metazoa; phylum Chordata; class Mammalia; order Chiroptera; family Vespertilionidae; genus Eptesicus; species Eptesicus fuscus. The sequence goes on along the minus strand of NC_072483.1, from coordinate 91,048,755 downwards.
AAAGAAATTCCAATCGTTGTCCTGTTGATATTTGGCTCTGTTGACGAATGAGTTTGCCAACCACTGGGCTAGGGAGTTCGATGCAAATCATGAGTCTCATATTTTTGTTGATTTCAGAGAGGAAGGGAGAGGGAGAGAGATAGAAACATCAATGACGAGAGAGAATCACTGATCGGCTGCCTCCTGCATACTGCCTAATGGGGATCGAGCCCACAACCCAGGCATGTGCCCTTGACTGGAATCGAGCCCAGGACCCTTCAGTCCGAAGGCCGATGCTCTATCGACTGAGCCAAACCAGCCAGGGCAGATGTTGAGGGAGAGAAAAGGGAGGGGAAGGCGGCCTCGGGGTTACTAGTTAACACAAATGAGGGCAGCCCAGGCCATCAGAGGTGGGAGCTCACCTCTCCTCAAAGAGAACCACAAATGGCCCGGCCGGTGTGGCTCGGAGGTTAAGCATACACCCATGAACCAGGAGGTCATGGCTCGATGCCTGGTCAGGGCACATGCCCAGTATGACGTGTGCAAGAGGCAGCCGATGGATGCTTCTCTCCCTTCCTCTCTGAAGTCAATGAAAACACACAAGTATTTTAAAAGAGAGAATCACAAATAAGCCATTACAGAGAGAAATATATCTTTCTTAAGTCTCATCAACTAAGGAGAAGAAATACGGCGACTTTCTACTTTTGCTTCAGTGGCACAAGCAGCTACGTGGCCAAGAGGGGGCGCTGCAGTGAGCCTTGTGGTCGGGGGAGCCCTGGGCGTCTGCAGTGCGCGCAGCGCTGCTGGGCAAGGAGCGCGTCCGCAGCGACGCTGCCCGTGAACTCGTGTGGACACTCTCGCCCACTGAAGGCCTGAGACGAGCGGTCTTTGATTGCCGAGGGTGGGAGACTCGTCCACCATGGCACTGGCCACCGGAAGGGGACCATCTGCCTGGGGGGACCTGCCCAGGCAGGCGAAGCTCTTCGTCAGGGGGTCCCGATGTGGGCAGTGGGCAGGGCCTCCTATGGCCGCTGAGGCCGGCGCCCAGGGTGTGCCGTGCACGGGCCCCAGCCGTATTCGCACGTGGTGGAGACTTCGTTTTCGCTCCAAGGTTAAAAAGACTTGACCTTTCTCTTCGGAACTTATTTTAGCCACAAGGAATACACTTTTCATGATGCTAAAGCGTCTTTCTCTTAGGACCGCTGCTCAGAAGTGCCACCGAGATCGTGGGAACCTGGCCACCTGGACCTCTGGCCGGCCTGGCTCTCGAGGTGCGGGTCCCGCCCGCTCAGCTCTGAGCTGCACTGGGAAGCCCCAGTTTCCCCTCCCCCCCCTTGACCAGGAGAGCAGGAGGGGGAGGAGCGCGTGGACACCCGCGAGTTCCGGGCTCACGGACGGAGCGGACGTGCGTACCCAGCAGCTTCTCCCCCAGCATGGCGAGCTGGTCCCCGTTGAGGCCTCTCTTGGTGACGGAAGAGAACTGCCAGCTCAGCACCTCCGAGAGCTGCGCCCAGCGCGCGCAGGGCGGGTTCAGGAAGAAGGACAGGTTCTGGGGAGAAGACACCCACGTGAGCGGCTCCCCGAGAGCCACGGCCACAGGCCAGGCACCCAGCACAGCGGTGCTGGCTTCCGTGACTCCCACGGCTGACGGAGAACCAGGGCCGATGCGCGTGGCTTGCAGCTTCCCACCTGTGAACTCAGTGCGCCCTGAACGGACGTCGCTCGGAAACAGACCCACGTGCTCCTGCGCTCACTCGCGGCCGTGCGTGCACCACGGTGAGAAATGCGTCACCCACAGCATGCTTCCCGTTGAGGTAGACGACCCCCCCTCCCCCCCCCCCAGTTCTCCTCTCAGAGGATCGGTCCTTCCGAGGCCGGCACAGCCAGCGTCGGCCTGTGCCGTCTGGGGCCTCGCTGCCTGAATGGGAAGTGCTGCCTGACCTGCCTCAGCCAGGACCTGCCTCGGGAGCCGGTGCTGCCAGGTGGGCGGTGCTCAGGCCGAGGCTGTGCTGTGGGCAGGAGCCTGACGCTAATGCACCAGCAAACTCGGCGGGAAGGTGTCTTTCAAGGGACACCAGACAGGTCACCTACGAACTGGTGACGAGAGCTTATAACCGAGGCTTGAGGAGCCTGACCCCCTTCTTTGGGCTCAGGATTTGCTAAACCAGTTTTCACGGTGACTAGGTGACTGAGGGCTGGAGGTGGTCACGGTGACTGAGGGGCTGGAGTACAGTGAACAATGAGAATCGACTAGAATCAGTCAGCGAGGAGTGTGCACACTCTAACAATGAGGTTACTTAGTAGATGCACCCATTTTAAAGAAGTAACAATAAAGGCCTCATCCACAGTAAGTTGTAATAGACCACTGACTGCCCGGTTTAGTCAAACCCGAGGGAAATCACAGTTCTCACTCAAAACACATCCACAAGCTTCCGCTTCCCCAGAATCCCTCCAGACCCCTGGCCGTGCCCCTTGCGCTATGTCCCTCAGCACCCGGCCCTGGCGGCTCTTTTGGAGCCGCGGCAGCTAGAGCAGGGGGCGTGGGTGCCCGGGGTGAAAGCAGACGTGAGTGTGTACGTACCCTGGGCTCCGTCACCAGCATGTTGTACCACAGGATGGAGGCCCAGCCGCTGGGGAGCTGGCTGACGTTGGAGATCACCACGACAGGCAGGGAGGTCGTCTGCAAGAGGACAGAGATCAGGAAGCCGCCTGAGTGACAGCAATATCGCCTTGGACCTCTGCGCGGCCTCAGGCCCGAGCCAGGGATCACTGGTAAATTTACACAGATGTTACACTTCAAAATTAAAATGTCAAGTTATGTTCTTTCGCTCATAGTTTAATTTGTTTTTTTCTCTTAAGGTTGCCATTTTTTAAAAGTTGACTTGAGACGGGGGGAGAGAAAGAGAGAGAGGGAAAGAACATTGATTGGTCGCCTCTCACACACCCCGCAACTGGGACTCGAATCCAGGACCCTTCAGTACATGGGGACGATACTCCAACCAACTGCCCAGGGCTTAATTTGTTTTTGATTTATCTTTCAGTTAGGAAATATGTCTCAATGCTTCACATAAAAACTAACATAGAAGAGCTCAACTGAAACAATCTGCTTACAGAATTTGAAGGGCAGTTCAATTACCGAGCTTCATGAATCATTAAGACAGTATTGGCTGGAAAAGATCGCCTTTTTTAAGCAAGTAGGCAAATTCCTCTAAAAAAACTGAGGAATAAACACACAAGCAAGCAGTTGGAAATAGTCTCCCACGGCTGGACCGCGTAACCCTCACCTCCAGGTCAATCACCAAACCCGGCTGGCACAGCTGGGTCTCGAAGCTGAGGGAGTGCAGCTCCTCCGTCACGATGAGCGGGCCCTGGAAGAGAGGGGGCGCGGTCATCCGGGTCCTGCAGCTCCCGAGACCCCCCGGCGCCCAGGCCAAGAGCTGCGCCCAGCCAGGCCACGCAGAGGCTCGTGCCCCTCCCGCCCCAGGCCGGTCACGGCAGCCGTCCCGTGTTCTCTCCAACATGGAGCGCGGGAACCGTGGCCAGGACCACTGACTCAGGGGAAGAACTGTCTCGACTAAGGCTCCTTGACCCCCCGACTCCCCTCCCCGCGCCCCTTCCCCCACGGGCTGCACACTCCGGCAGGTGGGGTGGGCGGTGCCGGGCCAGGTGTGATCCCCGACTGGAGGGCGATGTGCACAAGCCTGGGGGTGGGTAGAAATGTGGTTCTCAAAGCGCCTAGCTACCTGTTATCTCACGTGAGCATCTGTATCGGAAATGGGAACACGGCCCTCCCAGGCCCCCCCCCCCCCCCAGCCCCGAGGGAACACAGTGCCACATCGGGGAGCGGCTGGGAGGCCCCGGGAGCCTGGCCAGCCCCTCAGCAGGACAGCCGCGTTCTGGTCTCACACGGCTTCCGCACGTCCCTGCCCGCTCGCCCTGGTTCTGTGCTCTGAGCAGGTAAGACCTCGCACTGAGAGAGCGTGGGTCCCGGGCGGCCCGTCCACAGGCTGGATCGGATCGGACTTAGAGGTTCAACTTCGGGGTGGCAGCCGGTGGGCAGTGTCACAGCCGGCGCCACCGGGACATGCAGGTCCGCATACACCCACGTTTCACGGCCAGTCCTCCGGCCCTCTCTCGTGAGGCTTCTGGGACCTCAGCACTTGGCATAGCAAATACCAGATCACATCTCAGACCAGAGGTGCGGCCGCTCCCCCGCGAGGACAGGAGACCAGAGGCCACGGAGACTACAGGTCAGGGCCGGCCCCGGGCTCCCCACTGTGCTGGTGGCGACGAGGAAGGACGCACGCTGTGCGGGCACCAGGGACGACACATTCCACACCAAACCCCTGTGCTGCCGTCCCGTGCACAGCTCACTGCTGAATGCAGCACGGACACGATCCTCCAGGATGTGGCTCTGAAAAGGCCACGGCAGAAGGTCGCTGCCCTGAGGGAGTGGGGGCAGGGGCACCTCGGTTTCCGCAGGGCAGACACAGAAACCGGCCTCCAGTTCGTCCTGACAGCGACCCCTCTGCACCCGGAGCTACTCCTGCAGACCTGTGGGGCCAGGTCTCCCCTGCTCAACGTGAGGAGCTCGGGCGCCTGCAGACCCGCCATCCCCCACCCGGGCAGGCTGGGAGGGTCCGGCCCACTTGTGAGCAGAACCGTTTGAAAGCCATAAGCCACGAATGCAGTGTCTGCTGTTACTACAGATGCACCAAGTCCCCACACACCCACCGCTCTGCCCTGCTGGGCCTGAGCGCCGTGCGAGGCGTCCCGGCCATGGGGGTGCTGGGCCAGCCCCGGACAGGCCTGCGGATGAGACAGACTCACCTCGTTGGTTCTGTTGCCGGCGTTCTTCTGCTCCTTCAGTTGCTGTAAAACAAGGAGACACCTTAGTACACGGCCCGATCTTCGAAGGTGCTATTTTCATTTACAATCACCCCAGAGTCGGCCTCGGGAAGAAGGCGGCCGGGAAGCTGTGCTCAGAACCAGAGCACACGGCACGGGGCCTCGTGCGGGGTCCCAGGCAGGAGCCTGCCCGCCGCCGGGCATCGGCCAGCACCCACGCACAGGAGGAGCCAGGACACTGCTGCCCTCCCTCCCCTCCGCGACCCATCTCCCTCCCCAGCTGCTCCAGGCTCCGGGCTCGGCCTCTCCTGCCCCCACCTGCCCCCGCAGTCCCCCGGGCAGGCCCAGCAGTCCAGGCCCAGCTAAGACTGTCCTCACAAGGAGCCGATCCTTGTTGTCAAGGGAACAGCTTAGGGTCCGAGAGCAGTTCTGGACGCCCTGGGGCTCCTGAGTTTGGACCGAGGCGCTCACACCAGGTCTAGCTTCCTGGCTGGGTCGCTGTTCACGGGAGGCCAGGAGGCCACCAGGTGAAGGCTGCCTTGAGCCTCCCTGCAGGCTCCAGAGCACTGAGGGCTCAGCACCAGCCCGTCCTCAGCATGCACCCTGGGTTTGCAGGGGGGAAGCCGAGGCACCGCCCACCTCCACCCCTGATTAGTGCCTGCTGCCGGGTGGCAGTGGTGCAGGGCCCCCAGGAGGCGAACGTGAGGAGGGGGCCGAGGGGACCCTGGGGTCGGCCACACCTGGGCGGGGAGAAGGCACAGCCGGGACGTGGGGGCGACAAGAACCTCTGGGGAAACGGCAGTGCCAGAGCGCGTGCCCTTGCAGGCGAGGTCCCAGGCGCCACGTGCAGGTCACTTATGTGCGCACTGTTGTGTGGGAGACGCTGAGTCCCTGCGCCCCAAATACAGTGTCTCTGGGAGAGAAACGCAGCAAACAGAGTGCACAGTCCTGGGCTGGGGAGGGACTGAGGTTCCCCGAGCGCTGGGGGGAGGGGTGGTCGCCAGCCACAGAGGGGCATCTCCTCCCAGGGGGCCCCCCACATCCCACGAAGTCCTAGGAAAGCAGACGCGATGTCAAGGGGACCTGGCCGCCCTACCAGGTGCCGGAACTCGGCCGCCAGGCTCCCGTTGGTGGACTCCTCCATGTTCATCACCTTCGTGTGTGTGCCCAAGATGTTGAACTTCCTGAACCTGGACAGCAGAGGGAGAGATGCGTCAACGGCTTGGAACCAGGACACAAAGAAAGAAGGTGGTAGAATAAGTGCAAAGTACTTACGTACCCTTTCACCGTGTTTCTCTCGTTCACATCTCTGCAAAAAAAAAAAAAGGATCTATGTAAAATGTTATCTACGCATTTAAGCTTTGAAATGAGCTTTATCAAAAATGTAAAATTACACGTACAAATAAAAGGTCACCAAAAAGGTATATCTGTACCCGTGGGCTTTCTGCCCTTCCTTTCACTCACTCGCTCCCACACCAGCCTGCCCAGTTCCCCTGGGTAATAAATTACGGGGCAGAAACTTTTCATTTGTGCAACATGCGAACAGCACCAAGCAGCAGTGAGGCGTGAACTAGCTAATGGGCGCTAGCACGCCCTCACGCAAGGCAAGCCTCAGTCGTCACCGTTTATGGAGCAACTACTTACTCCACGCACAGCACTGGGCCAAGCCCCGAGGACTCCCCTCAGCAGAGCCCTGCTCGAAACCGAGAGGGACCTTCGGAAGTGACAGCTTAGTCCTCGGCTGCAGAGTCACGGCAGCCTGGGCACCTGCAGCCTCCCCCGGGCGGGGCGGCCCAGGAGGCTCGCTCAGTACCAGCTCACACTTGTACACTTGCTCCTGTGCCGTCTAAACAGGCCAGGCGTGAGGGATAGGAGTGGGAGCTACAATTAAAACCTGCTGGGATCCCCGTACAACGGCCACATTTCAATAGGTCATGCATCTTAGATAGTATTCAAGATATCTTACTTATCAAACAGAACTTTGACTTTCAAGTTATAATTCAGCTCTTGCAATTTCACCAACAATCTAGAAAGAAAAATGAAAGTCATTATTACTTAAAAAAAACTATCGATTACAATTTATTTTGCCAACTCCCTATCAATAAACATTTAGATAACCCCACCTTCTCCAGCTTTGGGTTACACAAACAATGAAACTGACATCTTTATCTGCGCGCCTGGGCGTCGGAAGTGTGTTTGAGGGACACGCCCAGCTGTGACTGCGGGCGGAGCGGCGACGGCAGACTCTTGAGAGTGAGCGCGCACCTGCTCCCTACACGGCCTAGCACACACGGGGTTTTCACAAAATTTCTACTTTTGGTCAATTGTGTGGGTAAGATATAGTAAATACTTTTACTAAAGCTTGTTCCCTTGGGGGAAGATAAAAACTATCGCCCCTCATCAGGAGAATGAGGGTCCCCTCTCTAATCACCCGGGCGGGGTAGAGCAATGGAGACTCAGGCCTGCTGTGCTCTGCTGAGCTGGAGGCCCCGGGCAGGAGCCCTTACATCTCGCTCTACTCCGTGTGGAGCAGGTGACGGGATAAGACTTCCGGTGCCCTCCCGGCTGTGGGTGCCAGGACCCAAGGGTGCTGAGTGTAGCGCCAGGAAGTAGCACCTACAACCTCACTAACAGCCCAGCACATGGGACCAGGGCCGACTCGAGGCAAGTGCTGCTCCCCTGGCCGGTGCTGCTCCCCGGAGCCCCGCTGCTCCCCTGGCCGGTGCTGCTCCCCGGAGCCCCGCTGCTCCCCTGGCCGGTGCTGCTCCCCGGAGCCCCGCTGCTCCCCTGGCCGGTGCTGCTCCCCGGAGCCCCGCTGCTCCCCTGGCCGGTGCTGCTCCCTGGAGCCCACTGCTGCTCCCTTGGCCAGTGCTGCTCCCCTGGACTGTGCTACTCCCCAGAGCCCTGCTGCTCCCCTGGCCGGTGCTGCTCCCCGGAGCCCCGCTGCTCCCCTGGCCGGTGCTGCTCCCCTGGCCGGTGCTGCTCCCTGGAGCCCACTGCTGCTCCCTTGGCCAGTGCTGCTCCCCTGGACTGTGCTACTCCCCAGAGCCCTGCTGCTCCCCTGGCCGGTGCTGCTCCCCGGAGCCCCGCTGCTCCCCTGGCCGGTGCTGCTCCCCGGAGCCTCGCTGCTCCCCTGGCCAGTGCTGCTCCCCGGAGCCCCGCTGCTCCCCTGGCCGGTGCTGCTCCCCTGGCCGGTGCTGCTCCCCTGGCCGGTGCTGCTCCCCTGGCCAGTGCTGCGCCCCAGAGCCCCGCTGCGCCCCTGGAGGTGCAGGTGAGCGGGGGCAGCTGCTCCACAGGAGGGAAAGCATGTGTCCTCACATGGAAACGTCTCCGCAGTTTATCATCAGGAGAAAAACAGGCCGCAAAACAACTAACTAGCAGAATCCCGGTTCTTAGAAATAAAACGCTGCACGTCATATGTATTTGTGTGTGCAAGTATGTCTATGTACACACACACATAACTCATGTGCTATGTAGACGTGGACAAACCCTGTGAGGACTGGCACAGGCTGTTCCCACAGTCGTCTGCAGGTACTCAGGTAACTGCACATCTGATGAGAGAGCCATGAACCCACTTGATAGAAAAATGTGTCCCAGGCCCCACACACAAGGTGCAAGGGTTCTGGGGGCGAATGCAGCTCTTCCCCACACGGACGCTCGAGAGGGAAGGGGCTGCTGTGACTCAGGGAATGCACATGCATCTACCCTGGAAAAAATCGGGGTGTGCACGTGTATGCACACACACCTGTTACAGCTCTAGTGGGCAAGACCAGACTCTCAGCCTGAAGAAGGGTTCGGAATGAAGTGCCCGCTGCGAACTCCTCCCCAGATGCGCCCCCGGGCAGTGCTGTGGGAGGAGGCGGGGAGCAGGCTCGGCACAGGAGGCAGCGGGCTGCAGCCCGGGGTTCTCACCTCAGCTTCACGGTGAACTGCACGCCCGTCTTCAGGACCAGCGGCCTTTGCGGGTGCGTGGGCATGCAGGGCTGCCGCTCCACCACGAAGGAGCTGTGGGTCCCAGCAAAGCACAGGTTAGCATTTCCAGGAAGGCCGAGCAGTAAAAACTGATCTCCCACAGAGGAAGGGGGTACAGGGCACAAGCTAAGAAGCAGCCTGGAGGGCTCTGATGGTGGGTAAAATGAGGGTTCCTAGTCAGTAAAGCGACGATCGGGTCTCATTTGCTCTCGACAGAACCAGAGGAATTGTCCTGAGGTGTGATCCTCTTCGCCAGCGAGACCCTCAGCTGGGCTGTGTGCACTGCAGTCTGCGCTGAGAAGCCAACCTGCTAACGACTTATTACAATGATCCTTCCGCAGCGTGCACAGCATCGGATCTAAGCGTTCAGGAGGGGGGATGTGAGAGCCTGGGAGGAGAGGAGGCCAGAGGGAGCGGACACGGCTGATGAGGGGAGACCCACCGACTCTGCACAGCCTGGCTGTGGAGGGACAGAGAAGGGGTGACATTCACTAGTTCCCACTCTAGGCGGCCACAGAAGGACGGACTCGGGGAAGAACTGACTGGCAATGAAAAGTTTATGTAACCCATTAAACCCTCCTTTGTAAAATATAAATATATTTGTGTTGATTTCAGAGAGGACTGGAGAGGGAGAGAGGGACAGAAACATCAATGATGAGAATCACTGTTCAGCTGCCTCCTGCACGCCCCCTACTGGGGATCAGGCCCGCAACCTGGGCATGTGCCCTTGACCGGAACCAAACCCTGGACCCTTCAGTCCGCAGGCCGATGCTCTATCCACTGAGCCACACCGGCCAGGGCCCATCAGACCCTCCTTACTGATCTGGATGAGCACACAGATTCCCTCGGGGGAACAGGACTGCGGAGGTGCGACAGCCCCCCTCACCTCTGGATGAGCTGCTGGAAGAGGCTGAAGGTGCGGTCGGACAGGGCCTGCTTGTTCTTCGTGATGGGGTCGTGGTCGTAGGTGTACTTCTGCTCCAGCTCCTCGAGCTTTTTCAGCTGCTGGCGGACCTGCTGCAGGCTCTCAGCGATGACGGTGAACCTGGGAGGCACGGGGCAGGGCTCGGTCAGAAACAGCCCACAGCGGCCGGGACCGAGGGCCCGCGGACACCAGCCAGGGGTCCTCACAGGTAGCACACGCACTACCACACGGGTGCACTCGCACCGCAGGGGCCGATGGGGGACGAGACTCCTCTCGGTGGTGTTTGGGGAGAAAACACTAACATGTGCTGCTCTCTCTGGTCACCACGAAGCCCTCCTATTGATTCTCAAGTGCACATCCAACTTCTGGAAACCTCTGAGGCGACCCCTCCCCTCGCCCCCCATGGAACTGGTTAGCGCTGGCAGCATGCGCTGCTGGAATCACCCACGGCCGGCCACCTCCTGCCTGCACGCCCAGAGCTCCTTCCCGGCCAGGACCAGCCGCCCTCCCCCTGCGTCCCAGGCCTGGCCAGGGCTGCACGCAGCTTCAGGACGTACTCATGGGGTGGATGACTGGACGAACGGCCACACAAACTGTCACCTCATGTCATCCTGGAAAATGCCTCAAGTGTTTTGTTTTAATGAATCGTCAGGACCCACGTTGTTCAACATGTTATGTGACAACCATGTCCCTGGTGTTCCGGCACAAATGACGCGTGCCGTGGCCCAGGGGCAGCAGGGAGGGGGCACCCCGGCCGGTGGAGCGTGCGAGGCCAGGCTCACCAGCTCTGCAGCTGGTCGAGGCAGGCGTTGGGGGGCCCCCCGATGCAGGCGCTCTGCTGCCGGCGCTTCCACTCCACCAGCTCGTCGCCGATCAGGGCCTTCTGGGTCAGCTCGGTGGCGTTCAGCACCTCGATGATCTTGTGAACGACTTCCTGCAGGAGAGGGCGAGACAAAGCACAATAAATTTACCTTTAATCGCTGAGCTTTAAACGATCTTTTACAAAGCAAAGCCACTAGCCTCTCATCTCAGCGGGGCGCTATGTCAGTGGTTATAAAAACCGCCTCTCCTCCACCCTGAGCTTCAGTCTGCCCCTCAGTCTTCCCGGAAGGCGAGTCCCTACCTTTCTCTTGTTGTCCAGCATCAAGTACATCTTCTGCAGCAACATCTGCTCTTGTTTCTGATCGCTCTTGGCCACGCCGTTGGCTTCGTGCTCTGTGAGTGGCAGAGACAACAGGCAGATGTAAAAGTGAAGGCGACAGGATGAGCGAAGGCCACGCCTCACAGGCCCGCAGCAGAGCGGGGCCCACGCTGCGTGGCGAGAGGTCCCAGTCGGGTCTGCTCCGATCTCGCTTGAACAGGAGGAGGAAAACGTCCACGTGTAAGAACTGGACGCACGAAAAAGCCCTGGTCTCCGATGCCCCTGCCGGGTGGCAGCAGCACTGCCTGGCTCTGCAGTCACGGTCACAGTGACCTCAAGGAATCTGCGGGGCCAACTCCAAAACCGCAGTGGCTCTGAGAGAAGTAGATGATTAGGAAGTAAGAGTAGTTGAGGTTCCTTCTCTGAGTTTTTACCCAAATCATACGCATGATCTCTCCACTATTTTTTATTGAATTTATTGGAGTGACCCTGGTTAATAACATTACACAGGTGTACAATTCTATAACACATGCTCTGTATACTGTGTGTTCACCCCCTCAAGTCAGGACTCCTTCCGTCACCATTCATCCCCCTCTGCTCTAATGTTAACCACGCTGTCCTCCAAATGACTGCTGGGGTCACAGCAGTACCCCACATGTTCTACACAGCGCATGGGTTTTTTCAGTTGCTGTCATCATCAAAAACAACAAGAAGCCCGGCCAGCATGGCTCAGTGGTTGAGTGTTGACCTATGAACCAGGAGGTCATGGTTCAATTCCTGGTCAGGGCACATGCCCGGGTTGTGGGCTCGATCCTCAGTGGGGAGCATGCAGGAGGCAGCCGATACATGATTCTCTCTCATCATTGATGCTTCTATCTCTTCCTCCCTCTTCCTCTCTGAGATCAGTAATAAAAATTAATTTATTAATTAATTAAATAAAAATTAAAACAAAAACACAACAAAACAGAGCTACTGCTTGAAGACACGAGAAGAATGCTGACCGTGATCCGCAGAGCACACACGCGGAGCTGGAACGTGTGGGGGAGCTTTAGGCGCTGGGCTGGGAACTCACCCCACATTCCTAACCGTCTCTGTCAGCCATGGGCTAGACACAACAAGTAACAGGTTCCCTGCCACCAAGGACAACGCTGGGGCCTGGGGATAGCGCTGCTGCCCCCTAGGGGTACAAGCCAGACATGCACAGGACACCTGCACAACACATTATCTGACCCCCAACAGCCACAGCACTGAGGGCCGGGAACCCTGGCTCAGCCACACGAGCGATTCCGCGTGGAAATATCTGCACATGGGAAGGAGGACTGCTCTCTGTGGCTCACGCAGGCGGAAAAACTCACGGCCAAGGAGCACCGCTCTGCATGCGAGCTTACCTCTGTTCTGCGAGGTTTTGCATTTAAAGTCATATTCATCTTGTAAGTCTTCCAGCGTCTTGATTTCATGCTCTATGCACTATAAACAAAGACAGAAACAGGGATGCTACTGATCAGCTTCCAAAACTGTAGAAGACCCAGAAAACCATGGCAATAATCCTGCTCCCTCGGACGGACGAGACTTGCAAAATCTGAGTCATAGACATGAAATAATGACCGTTTCATTAATAAATATATAGTAACTTTATTTAGAAAAGAAATTATACAACCAGCCAGTGTGGCTCAGTAGCTGAGCATCGACCCACGAACCAGGAGGTCACGGTTCGATTCCCGGTCAGGGCACATGCCTGGGTTGGGGGCTGGATCCCCAGTGTGGGGCGTGCAGGAGGCAGCCGATCCATGATTCTCTCTCATCATGGATGTTTCTATTTTTCTCTCCCTCTCCTTTCCTCTCTGAAATCAATAAAGGTATATTTTTTTAAAAAAGGAAAGAAACTACGTCAGGACGGGGCCCTGATCCTTACTGCAGTGACGGGGTCCCCAGGAGGCTGCGGGAGAGCTGCTCCAAAGAACCCGGAGTCTGGGCGGACGCCGTCTGACGCACCCCATGCCCGGGTGACCCAGAGACCCACGGGAGGCCCGGCCCTCCTCAGCTGGCCTTTTCCACCGACACAGCCTGGTGGAGAGCAGGCTTCCTCTCTGCCCCCCAAACAGCCCCCAGAGTGCAGGGCGTGAGCGGACCCCCACCCCCACCCCAGGCCCCGAGCACCCCCATTGCCACACGCTGCCACCTCGCAGGCTTGTCTTAAAAGGACGGGGCGTTCTGCTCTAATCGGAAACGCTTTTCTCCCATCCACGTCTGAGAGGAAACAGGTGCCTGATGACGGCCACGTGGACCCGTGGACCCGGGACCTCAGGCTAGAGCAGGGCGATTAGAGCAGCAGCGCCTCGTTTCCTGGGTGACGGGCAAAGGCAGCGGTACAAGCGAGCTCGGCGTCTGTCAGTCACACGGGAAGGCCCGAGAGTCTGTCTACTCACTGGGGTCTCCGACTCGTTTACTGGAGGTGTGGGGCCTCGGCTGAACGTTTCTCCTCCACTGTTGAAAGGGCTGAGATGCGTGGCTATGGTGACACTGAAACCTTTCCCTCCCCAGAGAGCCGCGGGCACTCGGTACTCACCATCACCTTGTCCTTCACGGTCCTGACGCGGGCGTCCAGCTCCTTCTGCTTGTCGAGCATCACCGTGCCCTGAACGCTCCCCGACTGAGCCTGTAACGGGGCGCATGACCGACAGTCACCCTTTCCTCTGGGACTTACCTGCCGGTCACACTCCAAAGCCAAGTCCATACCCTGCGCCCCGCGCCCTCCGACACCTCCCCGAGCTCCTCCCTAGGCTTCCCCAGGAGTGCCTCAGGGAACAGGTCCGCTCCCAGGGCCCTGGAGGAGATGCCGGCGAACTGCGAATGCTGTGGAAGGACCAGGCTCAGTTCGTGCTGAGACAAACACACGGCACTTCAGACATGTTCCACTGACCCACACAGCTGCGGGCGCCACACAGCAATTTGTTTCGGGGTTTCTCAGATTCTGCAGACAAGTTTCTTCTTAAGAACCCTGGACTCCTATGATTTCACTCATACGGGTGAACACAAACAGCGGGGTGGTGGGTGCCAGAGGGAAGGGGGTGGGGGAAGAAGGGCGCCCCAATATAAGGTGATAGGACACTGGACTCGGTGGTGGGCACACGGTGCAATATACAGGTCTCGTCACATAGAAACCCCCACCTGAAACCCGTATGTTCACGTGGACCAATGTCACCCCAATCAATTTAATAAAAAAAAGAACCCATGCCAAAACCGGTTTGGCTCAGTGGATATAGCGTCGGCCTGCGGACTCAAGGGTCCCAGGTTCGATTCCGGTCAAGGGCATGTGCCTTGGTTGCGGGCACATCCCCAGTAGGGGGTGTGCAGGAGGCAGCTGGTCGATGTTTCTCTCTCATTGATGTTTCTAACTCTCTGTCCCTCTCTCTTCCTCTCTGTAAAAAATCAATAAAATATATTATAAAAAAAAAAAGATGATGTCATGGGCAGCCAGCTTAATTTACAGGCTGAGAAATGGTTTACCAGAGTTGAGCCTGGTAGTGAAGTATGGTTTACACACACACACACACACACACACACACACCATGCATGTCACAGACACATTCTCACACTCACACATACTCTCTCTCAAAAAAAAAAAAAAAAAAAAAAAGAACCCTGTCCTTGTCGGTCTTAAAGCCTCGGAGTCCCCGTGTGGTCCCAGGCTGGCCGCCTCTTGCACCTCAGCTTGCTGGGAGGCAGGGCGGCTGGTCCTTGTCTGATTCTAACTCAGACACCCCCTGGTGACCTCACCCAGGTGACGAAGAGGCATGACGGCGCTGTTGCTAAGGCCTTCGGGGAACACACCTCTCGTTCACAGGTCAGACTAGTCAGCTTGAATTTAAAACAAGTAATATGTAGCTTTAAATGCTTGCCCTAGCCGGTTTGGCTCAGTGGACAGAGCGTCGGCCTGCAAAAGGAAGGCTCCTGGGTTTGATTCTGGTCAAAGGCACATGCCCGGGTTGCGGGCTTGATCCCCAGTAGGGGGTGTGCAGGAGGCCGCCGATCCATGGTTCTCTCTCATCATGGATGTTTCTATCTCTCCCTCTCCCTTCCTCTCTGAAATCAATAAATAATAAAAATTTTTTAAAAATATATTTTATTGATTTTTTACAGAGAGGGAGAGGGAGAGAGAGTTAGAAACATCGATGAGAGAGAAACATCGATCAGCTGCCTCCTGCACATCCCCTACTGGGGATGTGCCCGCAACCAAGGTACATGCCCTTGACCGGAATCGAACCTGGGACCCTTGAGTCCTCAGGCCGACGCTATATCCACTGAGCCAAACCGGTTAGGGCTAAAAAAATTTTAAAATAAAAATAAATGCTTAGAGCAGTAAGGTGCATTCAGAGTGACAGGGAGACGGGGACACAGAGCCTGGGGAGGAGGCAGGGGACTGGCCGGATGCCCAGGACGTGCGTGGGCAAGGGCAGTCTCTCACTCTGCTCCCGCCACCTCACAGTGCCCCGTGAGTCTGGGCCGTCTGTTAGAGAGATGCCCACGGGCACACTCCCGTGCACTCGGGCGTTCCCCCTCACATGGGAATCGTCACAGCCAGAACCACCCACACCACTGCGGTGTCACCACTGCCTGCCCGCTGGGCTGTGCCCAACACTCAAGGAAGGAATGGACAAATGCCACAGCTACTTTAAAGCTGCTGGGCCTGGTCACAGGACGGTCTGCAGTAGATTTAACAAAACCGTGCTCAAAGGTCTTGTCCTAGCACAGCCTTGTCCATGCAGCGTTTGGCTGCCTTGGAAATGTAACAGGTATCACCGTCCTACGTAAAACACAGCTCCTGGCCTGGCCAGGTGGCTCAGTGGTTGATCGCGACCTGTGAACCAGGAGGTCACTGTGTGATTCCCGGTCAGCGCACAAGCCAGGGTTGCAGGCTCGACCCCAGTAGGAGGCGTGCAGGAGGCAGCTGACGGATGATTCTCTCCCATCACTGATGTTTCTCTCTCTCTCTCCCTCTCCCTTCCTCTCTGAAATCAATACAAATATATTAAAAAACAAAAACAAAGCTCTTCCTGGCGTGTAGCTCAGTTGGTTAGAGCACCGTCCTGATACTCCAAGGTTTGGGTTTGATTCTGGTCAAGGCACATATAAGAATCAACCAATGAATGTATAAACAAGTGAAACAACATATCGGTGTTTTTTCTCTCCCCTCTCCCTTCCTCTCTCTCAGATCAGTAAATTAAAAACAAACAAAACAAAACCCAAAGCTCTTGCTTGTCCCATCAACCAGTTCTCCTCCCCGAACCTCCCTCCCCGCCTCAGCACACAGGCTCTCCCAGTGATTACAGGCCAGTCACCCTGACCTTTCACTGTCTCACTCCCACGTCTGAGCCCTCACCACAAGCCCTTCGGTACCAGGCCCAACACTGAACCCGTCTGCCCACTTGCCCTCCCCTCCCCACCCTGGGCTGCGGCAAGAACACGCTCAGGGCCTGCCTGCCTCCTTACTGCCCCACACCCCAGAACAGTGTCCGGACCCGGATCCACACAGCCAGTCCCCAGCCACCCATCACTGTCTACAGCACCCTGCCCCGTTATCTCCATGGCGATCCTTCCTATCTGGAAGAACTGTGTCTATTCGTTGTCTCTTCCATTAGATCAGGTGCTTTCACAAGCCTGGTCCGTAACACCCCTACTTCTGATTTCCCCACTTCCTGGGGCTACGTCAGAGGCCTGCTCACCACCACCTCAGTAATACTTGCTGGAAAAATAAATGCGTTTCTTTTATTATTATCATCAGTGTTCAATTAGAAGAAAAAGTACCTGATTGAATCTCTGGGCATTTTCCAGAATTTTTCTTTCCTCCTTCAGACAGTTATAGATGATCATTGACATCAGTATTGGGTCTTCCTGAAAATTATCCTGTATACGGGTGGTCAGGACAAAAGTAAATTAAGTATCAGAATGTTTAAGCCATTGTGCATTATAAATTGAGATGAACTTGTTCATATTCACTGAGAAACCTCATCTCGCATTTATTAAATTCTACAGAAGTTAATATGTGGTAAAATCAAAATATTCTTTTCACAAATTCTGACAAAAACTGCTCTAACTTTCCAATTAAGTGCAGGTACCTCAATTACTTCTTGATTTAAAAAAAACAAGTATTTTTATACATGGTTCCTACCATATTTTTTCTTAAATTACTATTTTTCTTTTATATAATGATCCTTAGTTAGGGTCCTGAGACAATGCAAGTGATGCAGAAATGACCCCTGACGTCCCGCTGGTCTCTGCTTCGATTAGACCAGAGACGTCCTCCTCAATTTTTCTGCTTCCTTGCCTAAAGTAGTTTGCAAAATACTGGCAATCATGGCTTTCTATTTTTTATTTTTTTAAACAGCCACCATGGCTTTTTATAAGAGGTGTATGCAAGCCAAGTCGACAGGAGAACGAATGTTTATGCAGTTCATCGGATTCCTCATCCCCTGGTGTTAGAAAACCCTAGACCAGCCTCAGAGGAACACAAGGTGCTCACGGCCTATGTCAGTGATGGCGAACCTACGACACGCGTGTCAGCACTGACACGCGTAGCCATTTCTGATGACACGCGGCCGCATGCCGAGGATGAAACACTTGCTGCTCCTGAGGATGAAACATTTGCGACTAGAGTCCTGGAGTTAGTTTTTTCCTCCAAGTGACACACTACCCAAGTTATGCTCAGTTTTTTGGCGAAGTCTGACACACCAAGCTCAGAAGGCTGCCATCACTGGCCTAGGGGAACAGTTGCTGTTTTATGAAACAGGAAAACAACAGTGCTGGCCTCCACGAGAACAGGAGCGCCCACCGACACAGAGGAGCCGTGGGAGCCAGACTGAAGGACAAGGGAGCGCTCTGCGGTAACCCCAAACCTCCGCAGCACGCTCTCCGGCCCGGAGCCCCTGACCTCTCCTCGCAGGGCAGCCCCGCGAGAAGCAAGGCCAGGAGGGCCCGGCCCCAGCGCCCCGCCGCCCCGGGGGCTCCGGAGGCCACACTGAGCCGGGCTTCCTCTCCATCGCAGAGCGAGGCCTCGGGCCGGGCTCGGCATGGACGCGCCTGTGGGCTTTGCCGTGGCCCTCTAGCTCACTGCTCTAAAACGGAATCTTTTCCTCTGGTTAAATAGCAGCAACCTTTACCAAACAAGTTTCCGGCTTCACATTTTCTCAGGGTTACAGATGCCTAACGAGGGACCCGCTGACACCTCGGCATTCCGTACGTGTTCACAGAACGAACTGGCATTTTCTCTTACGTGCGCTCTCGAGTCTTCGCCACAGGAGGGACTGGATTTAGTCTTAACGTTTCTAAACGCCAACGCGTGTGCTCAGTGTGTGCGAATGGAAAACACTCATGTGGACACGGGCCGTTCCCACTAGCAAACCCCCCCCCCCCCCCCCCCGCGTACCTGCAGGTTGCGCTTGCTCTTCCTGATGTTGTGCTGCAGCAGGAAGTTGTTCTCCAGGGAGAAGCGGCTGTACTGGTCGTCCAGCTGCGACAGGAGGTCGTGAAAACGGATGGTGGCGAACGAAACGTCATTGGCGGCGTGCTCCCTAGACGGAACATCCACACTTTACCAGGGGCTGTCTCAAACAGACACGGTCATCGCTGCCTCCATGCGAAGCTGCTAACAGCGGTGAGTGCTGCCTTCGTGTTTATCGCTTTCCTGTGACAGGGACGCTGCTTCAGCGGCAGTCGGCACAATATTTCTGCTATTCACAGCCAGCCTGAGAAAGTCTACACTCCAAGACTGTGCACAGCACCGCTCATGGCGACCAACTCCGGAGGGGAGGTCAGCAGGGGACTGTTTTCTATGTCGAATACTCTCGGAACATCGAAAGCATCCGCAGTCAGCAAAAAGAAATTTTAAAACAGAACATGGATCCCTTTGAGCGATATGGCCTGAATGCTATCACCTCTTCATCTCTCTAATCAATACTGTACCATAACTCAGCTTTAATGGTTTCTTTTAACTTCTTTCCATGGCCTGTATCCTAACTTGGGCAGTAACTGGTGTCGCATTACCTAACGTATCCAAAGCATTTAGGAGGTCTCTAATAACAAAAGCGTAATATGCTAATTAGACCAGAGGACGTCCTTCCTTCTGGACAAAGCCGCAGCGGGCGGGCGGGGGCCAGGGCCAAGGCCCTTGCACGCATTTTGTGCATCGGGCCTCTAGCGTGTCATCATTAAACTGACAAGACTGCGTGAAAGTGCTTAATGACTCGTGTGTAGCTGTGTAGAGACACGTGCCACCTTTCAAATCAACACTCTTCTGGAACAGGCAACCCCAGTGGCTCCGATGAGGCTCATCTTCTAGTCAGCGTGGCTCCACGTCACTGAGTCAGCAAGCTCCTTGAACAGCACGGAGCAACATCCCCCTCTCCAGCGCCCTCCTTACCAGTCCTGCTTTTCCAGCCACTGGGCCAGGTACTGGCGGATCTCCATGGGGAAGCTGTCATCGTAGAGCTGGTGCACCTGCTCCAGGAACTTGGCGTCCAGCTGCTGGAGCTCGTACCACTGGGACATCCTAGGGAGAGCAGACGGTCACGAGTGGAAGCCAGGCTCCGGGGACGCGTGCTTAGCGTGGCGCTTCCTGCAGATGCCTTGCTTGATCCAAAACATAATTTGCCTCTGAGCTATATACACACACACTACTGCGTCATAGTGTCTGTATTCGGAAGCCTGTCTGTTTTGTTGCTGTTACTTTTTAACCGTTATTGTTGAAAGTATTACATGTGTCCCGCTTTACCCTCCTCTGCCCGCCTCCCCCCACCCCCCGCCCCCAAGGTCTTTGGTTGATTACCTCACACCCCCCCCCTCCGCCTTCCCTCCCAGATTCCACACTGGTTGGTTTTTTTTAAAGCAACTTCTTTCTTTAAAAAAAAGTACATTTTTTATTGATTTCAGAGAGGAAGGGAGAGGAAGAGAGAGAGAGATAGAAACATGAGTGATGAGAGAGAATCATGGATTTGCTGCCTCCTGCACGCCCCACACTGGGGATGGAGCCCGCAACCCAGGCCTGTGCCCTGACCGGGAATCGAACCTGGGCCCCTTCAGTCCGCAGGCCAACGCTCCATCCACCGAGCCACACCAGCTAGGGCCGCACTCTGTGTTTTAAATTGACTTTTGGAGTCAATATTTTTTTTCTTGTCCAGGAAACACATCGTAAGGTCTTTGCTTAAACTTCTCGGGAAGCCCTTTCTGGCTGCCTTATTTAAAGGGACACCACCTCTCACCCTGGAAGATGCTATGCCACTTCCTGATGCATTTTTCTCCATAGCACTTACCACCATCTAACCTACCACGTATTTTCTTATCCTTTTTTTTTTATTTAAGGTTTTTAAAATTGATTTTAGAGAGAGAGGAAGGGAGAGGAAGAGAGAGAGAGAAACATCAGTGATGAGAGAGAATCATGGATCAGCTGCCTCTTGCACACCCCCTACTGGGGATCGAGCCGAAATCCGGGCATGTGCCCTTGCCCGGAATCCAACCTGAGTCACACCGGCTGGGCCACATATTTTCTTACATATTTTGATTACTTTTGTTTTCCTCACAAGAAGAAAAGGATTTTCGGAAGGTTTTGTTCACTGCTTCCAGGGCAGTGCTGGACACACGGTAGGTGTTCAATAAATATGCCCTTTAAATAAATCTGTACTTTGATCAAACAAATAAATGCAAAACACCTACATTTACTTAAGGACAAATCCTAAGAACTCTCCCAAAATCGCTCTCTTAAAAATTACAGCCCATTTGTAATTTAACTCAAAGAACTTTAAACTGGTATTTCACATTTTATGATTCATAGGTTAAAATGGATTATTTTTGTTAAAAAAGAGACATGTTTTCTTCTTTGCCAACTGCAAACAATAAGTCTGGCACAAAATGTCTTAAGTCTCAGTAATAACTTAAAGATCAAAACAACATCATTAAATATATGATCATTGGGAAGGATAAAGTAAGTCAATTTCTGCACAGCAATCCTGAAGATGAATAATTAAGACAAAACCTAACTGAAGGGAGCCCTGACGTCCGGCAGGAGGTGGGGAGCCCCCCATCGCCATGCAGTTCAGGGTTTGCACCAGGCTCGGCCACGCCGTTCGGAGTGGGTGGAAGGGAGTGCTGCCCGCCGGCCTCGGAGGGGCCTGGCTTTGCAAGCAGGGACGGGCTTGCCGGCGAGCACACGTGTGCAGCACAAAGTCTTATCGACCCCACAGACGTCCTCCCAAAGGAAGAGGAGGACACGGTGGGCAGGCAGAGCCATCACCGTCACGGGTGCCCGTAGGGACGGACCCGGCCCACGCTTCTGGCGCTCTTTCTCTGGCCGCCCGGTACTCACTTCTCCTGTCCTGGGCCGGGGCGGAAGGCTCCGGATCTGTGGACCCTCCTCCCGTGCTGCGTCTCAGAAGGACGTGCAGAGGCTGGGACAGCTCTGGCCAGGCAAGCGACCCCAGGCCACCCACTGGCTGTCCACAGGCTGGTGGTTAGGACCCGGTGAACTCGGTCAGAGGCACTGCCTGGCCCCGAGCAGGCAATCAATCCATTCACACCAACAAAACCAGAACCCATCTTACCTTCTTACCAAGCGTGTTACCAACACAGGGATCGGCACGATCGTCCCCTCCAAGTCCCTGGCTCCAGTCCCAAGCGCTCCTATGTCCCGGCCTCCGACACGACTTCCCAACCCGGCCTCTGCCCCCCTCGGGCCGGACCCCATCCCTCGGTGGTTCACAACTGCCAGCCTGCCCACGCGTAGGCTGACATCCTGCCAGGCCTTCCCTTCCTCGATGAGCAAAGCAGCCCAGGCCCCCGCTCTCCCTGGGCGTCTGGCTCTGCCCACGTCTCTGCTGTGCTCCAGCTGCTGCCCTGGACCACCGTCCCCCCACAGACGTCGGCCTCTCTCCACCCTGCCAGCGTGCCAAGGAGGTGCGGACGCCCCTTCTCCGCAGAGCTGCCTGGGCCTGACTCAGAGACAGCGGTGCTTTCTCCGACGTGAAGCCCGGGGCATCCCGGACCTCTGCTGGAGCGCCGGCCCCTGCCTTCCGTACAGAGCTCTGTGACGGGCCCCCTGCATGACGTCAGCTCCACGTTGCAGGGACCATGCCTCAAAAAATATTTTTTAAAAAGTCCTCTGCTCCTTGGACAGTGTCCTGCACATGTAACGGACTCAGTAACCGTCTGGGAGTTGGAACTCTAGCGAATGTCAGAGAGCAATGGGAAGTGAAGGGCGAACCATATCACCGCCCAACCGGTCCGGGTCCCGCACCCTCACGAAGCAGGGGTTGCATCCTGGCTTATGGGGGAGGCTCAAGTCTGGTTTCCATCCCACAAAAGCAAACACCTCTCCAGCCCACACACACAACACGCAAAGCACAGTCAGCCACACACCAATGCCTCTTCCCCCGGCTCTTCGGTACTGGCCAGGGAAGTTCAGGGAGGATGGGCTGTCTGCCTGGGGGGCGTGCAGGAAGGAAACCATCCCTTTCATGTTCTAGGAGGACAGTAAGCTCCTTCGGCCTTGAACACAGAGACCCAATTAGGTTCCACGGTCAGGCCACCGCCCCTTGGTTGCCACGGACAGTTACGGACCCATCACCGAGGGGCTGGGCGTTCGGTCTGAGCAGCCGCCGCACACAGCACCTCGGGGGCAGACTATGGGGTTTGCGGGCGCGGGACCGAGCTCCCAACGCAGAGAGCCCTCCGGGGGTGGCGCACGCCCATCCCAGCCTCCCGCCGACCCCGGAGCCCGTGGGTGCGGTGGGAAGGGGCGGAAGGGCGGCATCGAGGGGGTGATGGCATTTCACATGCCATCTCTACTGCCAGGGCAAGGCTGGCAGGGCAACCGTGCCAGCACCGAGAACCGAACTTGGGACGCTCTGGACACGGGCCCTGGGGCGAGGGGGGCCGGTACACCTGTCAGCGCGGCCAGCCCGTCCGGCCCGGCGCCCCGCTGCCCCGCCCCGCCCCGCCCCGCCGCCGACCCGGACGCTCCCCAGCCTGGCGCCCGGAGCCCCACGCTCGCTCACTCACTCTGCGCGCCGGGTGGGCAGGGACGGACGAAGGCGCCCCGGGCCGCCTCTGCTGGGCCTGAGGTCCGACGGGCGTCGCTGAGGGGAGGCGGGACCTCCCTGCGGGCTCAGCGCAGGAAACCGAAAGTGCCGGCGAGGGGAAAAGGCAGCGCCGAGCGCCCCGCCCCCTCCGCCTCCACCAATCAGGGCCCCGCGCTCAGCCAATCGGACGCGGCTGTTCCGCGAGCGCGCCGCCTCCCCCCCGGGGCCGCTGATCGGCCAATGGGCTGGGTCCTTCTGTAGCCTTTGGGCGGGGACCCCGCGTGAGTGACACCGCGCTGTCTGGCCACGGGGCGGCGGGACCCTTGCGTTTTCACCTTCTGGGGAGAAACTGAACAGGAAGCTGCTTGCAGAGGCCCAGACCTGGCGATGTCTGCGGGACAACCCCGCGCCCGAGCGCCTGCAGCGAAGGGCTGCCGTTCAGAAGCTCGGCTTGGCAGCTAAAGCCAGTGGGGGCGTGCGGGGGCGGCCCATCAGTGATTCTCATCATGGATGTTCCTCTCTCCCTCTCCCTTCCTCTCTGAAATCAATAAAAACGTATTTTTAAAAACGCAGCAGAGAGAGCACAGGACCATTCCAGCGCTGCAGGAATACGGAGCAATGTAAACACAGGACAGAGGAGGGCGCCGGGGGAGGGGGGGTGCTGGTGGCTCCGGGCGGCGGGTTCCTTTATCTTTCTTCATCACTTTCCCCGATTGCACCCGCAGCCCAACCCCCCGGGGACGCCTGTGAAGTCCGTGCTTCCGGGAGCGCCGCCGGGAGGGAGGTGCCCCGGGCCGGGAGGCCGGGCTGGGGGCGGAGAGGGGGGGGGATCCCATGGCCACGGGCCTGCGCGGCGGGAGGGGCGCGCCGCGGGGGAAGAGCCGCCCCACGTGCTTTCGGGGAAACGCTCGGCGGCCGAGAAGGCACGGACTTGAGGGGAAACGAAAAGCGAAAGCGGGCCGGGCGCAGTGCGCAGGCGCGGGCGCGGGCCCGGGGCTTTCCCGCGGAGCCCGCCGCATCCCCGCACCCCCCGGCGGACACGCGCGCGCACCCCGCGCTCCCTGCCGGGGCCGCACTCGAGAGGCGTGGTCCTTGCACAGCGCGAGGGGGTGGAGGCGGGAGTGGGGGCGCCCCGAACCCCAGAGGGAGGGGGACATGGTCCAGTCGCTTCAGGTGCTGGGAAGCTCACCCGTCTGTCCCACTTCCACGTCTGTTCTTCCTGTGGACCCCCCGCCCCGTCCTAACCTCGCTTCTCCCTCTGCACCCTCTAGCTCAGGTCCTCCCGCGCCTGCGAGCTCTGCCCCCTGACTTTTATTTATATTTATTTATTTATTTTTTGCCCCTAACTTAAAATATATATATATATAATTGATTTTTTTACAGGGAGGAAGGGAGAGGGATAGAGAGTTAGAAACATCGACCAGCTGCCTCCTGCACACCCCCCACCGGGGATGTGCCCGCAACCAAGGTACATGTCCTTGACCGGAATCGAACCTGGAACCTTTCAGTCCACAGGCCGACGCTCTATCCACTGAGCCACACCGGTTTCGGCATGGGGCCCCTGACCTTGAACCAGAGTTGAAGGGGGCTGGGCTGGCTGTCTCAGGCTGTCCTTTCGAGGGACCCACAGAGGGCTTCCCTCTCTCCTGGGTCGCATGTCTACGGGGATTGGGCCGAGGGGGTGGGAGAGGCGGGTGGAGGGGGATGACGGTCACTGGGCCGACTGGGAGAGGGGCAGTCTGGCTCTGCCTGCAGCCTGCGTGGCTCCTCGCGTGGTTCCAGGAGACACGGACCTCATGTCTTGGGGCGCTGCTCACCCACTCGTAAAGGGCTCTGCCTCCTTAGGGTGGCCTCGGGGCCAACTGAGGGCCTCCAGGGTGAGGGGACCCACCGCACTGGACCCAGCCTCCAGCCTGGAGGGAGAGCCGGGCCCCACTTCCTCGGACCCCCGTAGTGCAGAGGGGTGTGCGTCTTCTCCAGCTACAAGGAGAGGGCACAGAGAAGTTCCAGTGCAAATGAAAATGGGGGCCCCTTTTCCAAACTGTATGAAGAATTTCAGCCGAGACCGGTGTGGCTCAGTGGATAGAGCGTCAGCCTGCGGACTGAAAGGTCCCGGGTTCGATTCTAGTCAAGGGCATGTACCTTGGTTGTGGGCACATCTCCGGTGGGGAGTGTGCAGGAGGCAGCTGACCAATGTTTCCCTCTCATCGATGTTTCTAGCTCTCTGTCCCTCTCCCTTCCTCTCTGTAAAAAATCAATAAAATATATTTTAAAAAAAAAAGAAAAGAAAAAATTTCAAGAAGGCAACCGCAGAGCCTTAAACCAAGCCGGCCCTCTGCCCGGGGGGAACTGCACGGGGAAGGGAGCCGGGAGGGCTTGTGCAGAAGGCTTGCTGCCTGTTTACGTAAAGCAGATGGAGACCTCCACCTAACGGAGAAACAGGCCGGGACACCACTCCGCCCCGTGGCACTTGTGTAACGTCAGGCCTCCAGCGTTCCCGGGAGAGCCCTGCGTGGTCTGCTCTGCCTCCCTCCTGCTTTTTAATTGAGTTTAGAGAGAGGAAGATGAAAGATGAAACAGAGGAGGGCCGGAGACTGTGGGACACCAGACACAGGCTTTATTGGAGATCACCCTGCCGGCCGCCTTCCAGAGGGGGAAAAGGGAAGAGAGAGAGAGAGAGAGAGAGAGAGAGAGAGAGAGAGAGAGAGAGAGAGAGCCGGGGTGAGAGTGCCTTTTAAGGGAAGGAAAAGAGGGGACGGGGCTTAGGGCACTCAGCCCACTCTGATTGGTGGTTTCATGTAAGGTACATGGTTAGGGGCCTAGGGATTTAGGAATTGGGGGCTTAGGGTATATGGCTGATTGGTGGTTCAATGTACAGTCCATATAAAGTGTTCAGGAATGATCGGCTGCAGGTGGAGTTTACGTTATACTCCGTCCATCAGTTGGGGGAAGGGAGGATCTATCATTCCAGGCTTTTGCTAATATTAAAAAAATTGAGAGTCCGGGCCCTCTGTTTCATCTTTCAGAAGATGAGAGAGAGTGTGTGTGAGACAGACGGATGGGTCTCACATGGGTTGGTGGCCTCCCACACATGCCCCCAGCAGGGGCTGGGGATCAAAGCTGCCACCCAAGTGCATGCCCTTGACTGAGTACTGATCTCTAGACCCGTGGGTGTGCGGCCCACGCTCTAACCACGGAGCAATGCCAGCCAGGGCTCCCCTAAAGGGGTGTCATGAGAGCGCCATTCTCCCACACCCTTTCACCTCTCCCCACCCCCACCCTGTCTAGGCGTCCTCTGAGATTCTTCCCTCAGAGGCAGCTGGTGAGACATCTAAGGTGAGACTGAAATATTACGGAAGAC
This sequence comes from Eptesicus fuscus, assembly GCF_027574615.1. NCBI lineage: Eukaryota > Metazoa > Chordata > Mammalia > Chiroptera > Vespertilionidae > Eptesicus > Eptesicus fuscus. The sequence goes on along the minus strand of NC_072483.1, from coordinate 91,022,464 downwards.
AGTGTGGGGGAGCATGTTACCGGGCAGGAGGAGAAAACCCTGAGTTTGATGAGAGGGGTTAGGGGGGCAGTTTCCGGAACTCTGGCGTGGGCAGATGTCTGGGATGCCTGGCACACATGAGCTACCTCAATGGAAGGAACGTTAGGGTAAGATCATCAAACAGTGTCATTCCAGAGCATTGCCACAGAGTTTGGAGGTGAAGAGTGGGGTGACAGAGAAGGGAATCCCTATGTTGGTTGAGCAATACCAAGCGTGTTTTGGTTATTCAGTTTGAAGTCTAATATTGGGGACTGTCCCATGATTTTAGAGTTTGGAGGCATTATGAACGGAATTCTAGTGTAGTCTTGCAGGCAGACCAAGAAGTAAAGGAAAGGAAGGAATTCATTACCATCCTCTAGGTGTTCAGACACCAAATCATTAACATATTTATTAGAGAGCTGAGTACTAGAGTCTAGGGCAAACTACAGCCCGCGGGCCACATGCGGGTGTTTTTGCCGTTTTGTTTTTTTACTTCAAAATAAGATATGTGCAGTGTGCATAGGAATTTGTTCATAGTGTGTGTTTTTTTAACTATAGTCCGGCCCTCCAATGGTCTGAGGGACAGTGAACTGGCCCCCTGTTTAAAAAGTTTGAGGACCCCTGGTCTAGGGGAATACCTATGAACAAAGCCTTCTCGGTTCATGGACATACAGAGCTTGCAGAGAGTCTAATGAAGAAGGCAGATGGTATATATTTACAACAAAGGTGATAGAAACCGTGCTGGGAGCTGGAGGATGTGAAGCAGGCGTGACGTGACCTGAGCCATGTGTGTGCATGCATGTGTGTGTGTGTGCGTGTGCGTGTGTGTGTGTTTGCAAGGAAGGCCTTTTGGAGCCTAAAGGATGGATGAACCTAATCCAGTACATGAGATGGGGCTGGAGACTTGAGAGGATAGAGCAGAGAGAGGTGAGAGTGAGCATGACCATCAAATAAACTGAAAGTAGTTCACTCAGTCTCCTGTGTATGATTTGGAGGCTGAGAAGCCATTGTTGGGGAGAAGTCATGAGAGATGAGATGAGAGATGAGTTGAAGCATAAAAAGAGACTAAAAAATGACTTTGGAAAGATCTGTTAAGAATTATGGTCCAGAACTGGAACCTTAATTGTTTTTTGTGCCAGGAACCCCTCTGGCAGTCTAATGAAACGTATGAATTCCTTCAAGGAATAATGTTTTTAGTCGAATAAAATACATAAGATTCAAAAGGAAACCAAAACACTGATATAAAGATATCAAAATAGTGACACCAACCATGTAATATAGTAAGTAATACTAGAGGCCCGGTGCACGAAATTAGTGCATGGATAGGACCCCTGGGCCTGGCCAGCGATCAGGGCTGATTGGGACCTTCTGGCTGCAGTCTGGGGCCTTCCTTGGGGCTGCCAGCTGAGGCCTTCCTTCGTTCCGCACCGCCCCCTGGTGGTCAGTGCACATCATAGTGAACAATCAAACTCCCAGTCTCACGGTCAAACTCCCAAGGGGACACTTTGCGTATTAGCCTTTTATATATAGGTAAGTGCTTCTGTATTAATGGTACTATGTAAGATCTAGCAACGGGTCTGATGAATGCAATTTCAAAACTGTGCTTGGCATAAGCGATATTTTGAGATAAATGTAACAACTGTGACGAACACATGGTGTAGGGTATGGTTTGTTGGCTTTGTATCTACCTAAAAGAAATTCCGTTTCAGCAAAAAGTTGGTAGAAATAAACTCCTAACGATTGCCATCCAAATTCACGACCCTGCGGAATTCTGCTCATACTCTCTAGGCAAGCACTGCCAAGCCAGAGCATCGCGAGCCATGTGAAGATTTTAAGCAGCGACTGAAACGATCCAGTTCACTTGCAATGGAGCGCCCTGCCTACGCCGGAAGCCACGCGGAGTTGTTTGTTGTGCTTACGGGAAGGTGCTGCAGAGCGCGTCCTTCTCACCCTGTCCTCACGGTGTCCTCTTTGGGAGGACTCGGGTGGAAATGCTCTATGTCGAACAGGGTGGTTCCACACCCGTACGGGTCTGCCAGGAAAGGGTGCATTTTACTGTCTAAATGATACTTCCGTGAGCCAGACTTCTAAAGGTGCACTCACCCGTCAGTCAGTGCTCATGGCCAGTAGATAGAAGACTGGAGTCTGTGTCAGAAATCGGAGTGTGCGCACCCAGAGGCCAGTTGGCGAAGTCTAGGCCACAGTCACCTGCGGCGAGCACCGTACGGCGTGCCCCCTCCTTCTGCTCCTTCCACCGGGGGGCGTGCACGGGCGTCCTGAGCCACGTGAGGCGAAGAAAACCCCCTTGGGTTTGCAGACTCGCAGTCGTACTTTAGGGTTCCTTGGGGACTTTCCTCGCTCCCTCAAGACTTTGAGGAAGTCCACTGGGAGCGGTCTTTCTTCAGGCACAGGCACCTACACTCAGCACAATTGTGGGGGATAAGAAGCCATTGTTGGGGAAAAGTGATGAGATGAGAGATGAGCTGAGGCATAAAAAGAGATTTAAAAATGACTTTGGAAAGGTCTGTTAAGAATTATGGCCCAGCACTGGGGCCATAATGTGAAGAAGAACATTCTTCACCTGACAAAGCATTTGAAAAGGGGTTAGCAGAGTGGACACCGGTGATCGGTGTGGGATGGGTGAGGGGGAATGTGAAAACAGGACTAATATTTTGAACATCTGCCTTGTGTTTCATTAGATGCTGCTTGTTTGCTCTGAGCTGGCAGAAAAAAATATTCCGGGGCCTGGAGGGGACTGATAAGATGGAATCTCCTGTTAGGAAGGTAGGTTATGTTAAATCCTTTTTTTTTTTTTTCAAATTATTTTTTCATCCGACATCGGCCTCTCCCTGTTTGCTTGCCTGGGGGCCAGGAAATGGGTGGAAGCTAGAGAGGAGCCTCAGAGAGACTGACATTTCCGACTGCGGTCAGGGCTCCCCGTGGACACCAGTCGGCCGCAGGAAGTCATGCAGATGCCCTGGCATAGAGACCTGCCCAGGTCCGGGCACTCAGAGCAAGAGCTGGGCACTGGCATCGCTAAGCATCCAGTCTGGTCCAGAACCTCAGGGCCCATATGCCACCAGCAGTGACTCTGGGCCCCACCCCTAGCGGTTTACAGGAAGTCACTGCGATGCAGTATGGCCCCAAGCGGCAAAGGCGTCTGGGAAATGTTGGATTCTTACCTCTCTGTGACCTCAGGCTTGGCTGACCGACTACCCAGAAAGCCGGAATGCCACCCAGAGATGAACGCCATGCTCCCAGGAAGGCTAGCGAATGTCTAGCGTGTGATCACTGCGTGATGTTATCCGTTAACGTAGGAGGGCACTGTTCTTTCTGTGGTCTAAGTGACTACCCACCCTGTGGTGTTACTACAAACCTCCTATGAAGAGACCCTGTCCTGGGAGGGGAGGGATTCTTCCCGCCCGGCCAGCAGCTGCCCTGCCCGAGTGTGTAAGCTCTCCTAATAGAGCTCTTATGGATCTGAAGAAGGCTACGTGTCAGTTCTTCGGAATCACCCTGAATTTAGACTTTTGGGGCTTCCCCCAACAGAGGAATCCCTGGCAGTGGTCCCAGCAGCTGTGAACCCCGAAGTTGGGACCCTGTGGACACCACAGTCATGGGGCTTCATAGTTCACCCCTGGGAACCCAGCTGTTGCTGCCCCATTATTCCCGCCAGGCGGGGTCCAGTGTACGACTCTTCCCTGCGGGCACTCGGGACACTGGCTTAGGTGGCTGTTCCCTCAGGCGCTCCTGCTGGCTTTTGCGTAATGCAGTGAGGCCTTGCTATTCTTGACCTGTTCTGAAATCTTTTTTAAAAATCATTTTTAAAATTACATTGGTTGGGGTGACATTGGTCCACATGATCATATAGGTTCCAGGTGTGGGTTTGTATGTTACAAGGTCTGTATGTTGTGCCATGTGCCCACCACCCAAAGTCCCATCTTCTCCTGTCACCCTGTATCAGGACCGCTATTCTGAAATCTTAACCTGGAGCCTTCTAGAGCCCAAATCATAAGTAACACAGGAGAAACCAAGTCAGAGATGAAACAAAGGCGAACCCAGGAGTCTTTGGTTAATATCATATTAACACTTGGCTTTTAAAAGTCTCTTATCTGGCACGTTTATCTGAAGCTTTGGTGTCGGGTGCCAGCGAGAGCATATACAAAGCCACTGGGCATATACAAAGCTGAAGGAAGAAGGTGTGATTGCGGGCAAAGACCAGTCTTTCAGGTTTCCTTTGCTTCTTTCCTTTGAGTGTCAGGGGTTGATCCTGTCATTCAGCAGAATAGGGCGACTTCATCTACAATTGAAAAATGAAAAGGACCTTTGAGGAAAGGACTGCTTGGCAAAGAAATCACTATTTCTTATGTAAACACCCACGGCTACTAACTGCTCCATAATCATTGTACCAGTTAACTACTAAGCATTCAGAAGATACCTTTAAGGAGAAGAAAACTGTTTTAAGAAGGCCTATTCATCCCACGAATAGTAAGAAGAAATGGGTGCAAAGTGTAGCAAAAGTTCTCTCGTAACGAAATGATTTAAGGACAACTAACCACGGAATGGCCGTCCAAGGAGAGTATGGATTTTCCCTCCCTAGAAGTTTTCAGGAGAAGGACTAAAACCCACTAGATTTATAGTCAGATAGAAATTTCTTGGGCCTCAGAGTCCCTCCAAGAGTCTATTATTCTGACGTTTGTTCGTCGCTGTGCAAGGTTGGGGGTTGGAACTGCTTGACAGCGTTGGGGCCTAAGAACAGATAGAATGCACCCTAACTCTCATTACTGCATTTCCAATTATGACGCAGCTCTTGATTGTTCTTCATGTACCTCTGGCAGAGGCTCCCGGACGAACAATGCAAGCAACAGTTCATCAAGAAAAGTGGAAACGGCCCTAACCGGTTTGGCTCAGTGGATGGAGCCTCGGCCTGCGGACTGAAAGGTCCCAGGTTGGATTCCGGTCAAGGGCATGTGCTTGGTTGCACGCACACCCCCAGTAGGGGGTGTGCAGGAGGCAGCTGGTCGATGTTTCTCTCTCATCGGTGTTTCTAGCTCTCTATCCCTCTCTCTTCCTCTGTAAAAAATCAATAAAATATATTAAAAAAAAGAAAGAAAAGTGGAAACGGGTGATGCTTGAACTGCTAAAGTAAATATTAAAGTAAGCTTATAGATAATGACTAATACATGTGGTCTGCTCAAGTGGGGAGAGAGGTGGGGATGGGCATGGCCAACAGTGGACTTAGGGACGAAGTGTGTTTGAGGGGTTCAGGCATATGCTGCCCTGTGGTGGCTTGAGATGGGGAGAATTGAACAAGCTAGTCAAGATGCCTGCTTTCCACACGGGTGAGATCAGCAGCACACAGGCCCACACAGACAGCCTTGTGTTATGCTGATGAACCCTTTTTCTCACGGCCCTGGCTTCGCACACCCCCTTTGCCCGCGTGGGAACGAATGCCCTGGACCACAGAGAAGGGCCCGGAGAAGAGAGGGAACCTACTGCGGTTTCGATCGTCGTGGGACTCAGGTTTTCTCTCAGCACCGCGTACACGCTGGGAGACATCGGAAGAAGGTCTGACGGGGACTGTGGCTCGGTGGAGTCGCTTCGGCTTAAAGAAATAACAAGGAAAACAGAGAAGAGGATGAAACAGTCACAGCCCGTGTGGCTTACTGTGTCAGGAACTCATTTCTAGGGCTTGATCTGGTTGTGACACTGAGCTGCCTCATGCATCACCTGACATCACAGCATTCAGCCGGCTGTGGACGGCATGGCATATCCCAGGGCAGCTTAGGAGCTGCAGTCAGGGCAGACGTGGTGTGCCTTGAAGACTAGCTCTATGTATTCAGGAAAAGGGAGCGTGAGTACTAAAACGCTTTATTCTCGGGTATATGTATTCTCTCCACCCTTAAGTTTCCTATAGAAAGGCTGCTTTTTTTTTTTTTTTTTTTTGGTGAGTCCAATAATAAACATTTTACATGTGACTAAGACTACTTACATTGTCGAGATGGGGATAAAAACAGAAGGAACATAACCTTTGTCCCCCTTTTCTGTTGGTCGTGAAACTGGAAAAGAAAGTGTTGGAAAACACGTTACTAATATTATTATTATTTTATTTTATTTTTTAAAAATATATTTTATTGATTTTTTACAGAGAGGAAGGGAGAGAGATAGAGAGCCAGAAACATCGATCAGCTGCCTCCTGCATACCCCCTTCTGGGGATGTGCCTGCAACCAAGGTACATGCCCTTGACCGGAACCGAACCCGGGACCTTTCAGTCCGCAGGCTGATGCTCTATCCACTGAGCCAAACCAGTTTCGGCACCAATATTATTGATGAAATTAGAAAAAAGCCTAGAAAGATATGAATAATGCTGAAAATAGAGAGAGGATACAAAAGCTTATTGATCCCCGAAACTTTTTAGTTGAGTATTTTAGATGCGCAGAAAACGTGCAAGAAGAGAAAAACACACCTTTTGGCAGGTCCAATCTAACTTTACATATTAATGTTTCTAACGTGCATGAGAAAAATTGGGAATCAGCCTGGCCGGTGAGGCTCAGGGGTTGAGCATCAACCTATGAACCAGGAGGTCACAGTGCGATTCCCTGTCAGGTCACATGCCTGGGTTGTGGGCTCGATCCCCAGTAGGGGGCATGCAGGAAGCAGCCAATCAATGATTCTCTCTCATCATTGATGTTTCTCTCCCTTCCTCTCTGAAATCAATAAAAATATCCTATATAATAAAAGGGTAATATGCAAATTGACCCTAACAGCAGAACGACCAGAACAACCGCTCGACCAGTCACTGTGAGACGCACTGACCACCTCTCAGTCCCTTTCCCCGCTGGCAGGCTCTGATCGCCCAATGGCGAACAGAGAACTTGGGGTGGGTGGCAGGGGACACAGGTGGTGCCAGGCCCAGACCCCCACCCACCAGCCACCCCACACACAGAGGGCAACCCATGGTGGGGGCAGAGCCGGCAAGTGGGCGGAACAGCTAGCCTCTTGGTTCCTCCTCCCCCCTGCCCCCGGGGCAGGCTCCGATCACCCAATGACAAACGGGGAACTGGGGGTGGGACAAACGGGGAACTGGGGGTGGATGGTGGTGGGGTTCGGGGCTGGTTGCGGGCAGCTGGGGAAGGTGGCCCTAATCCCAGGCCACACCTAGGGACTGTACCCACGCACGAATTTCGTGTGCCGGGCCTCTAGTATATAGACAGTATAAAAAAGAAAAATTGGGAATCAACTATATTACTCGCTTCTCTGTTACATTTAAGTTTGATTATAAAGACTCATTTATTTGTGTTTTAGGGGATTTAAAGTGATTCCACTCTTCATTAAAACTGACACCAATCATAATCTTACAATTTCACCACTTTCTCCAGCACAGACACCAGAGCTACTAACAGTACTCCTGAGCTGCGGTCACAGGTGTGCAGACGTCAGCCTTGGAACAGCCCACATTCCTCCGCTACCCGATGCTGGGCTTGTGCTTGCTCCAGCTGTTCTTTGGACCAATTGCCATTTTTCAACCGTGACTTGTTTCATCGACATTTGTTGCTTCATGTGATCAGAGGCAAAGACGCTTAGGGTCTGTGGTTGTTTTATTTTGTTGTTTGTTTGTTTCAGAAGGGGATGCAGTAGGGTGGCAACCGTCACCCGCTGCGAGTGGCAACTGTAGGACCGTCCACAGATGGTGCTCATGGATTTAGTTGCTATAGGTGCACATTTTAATGGATGGTTTATAATTTCATTAAAGAGCCAAAACGGTGAACTTACACTACAGCTATGTAGCTAATTTCATAAATGTGCTTGCATAGACTCAGCCAGTGTTTAACCAAATGCCTTCTGTGGCCAGGATTCTTTCAGGCCGGTAGCATACACCCCAGGAGGCAGGCATGTGGGGACTTGTTACTGGCAGGCCCGGAGGTGGGGGTTGGTACGCAGACTCCCTGGTCCCCTTCTGGGCACATGAGTAACACTGAGTTGTGAGATTTAATTTCGATGATAATGACTGGCTCATTTGTGTATTTATAGTAATTGAGTTCTTTTCATTAAAACTGACACCATTCAAGCCCTAGCTGGTTTGGCTCAGTGTATAGAGCGTTGGCCTGTGGACTGAAGGGTCCTGGGTTCGATTCTGGCCAAGGGCACATGCCAGGGTTGTGGGCTCATTCCCCAGTGTGAAGCGTGCAGGAGGCAGCCGATCAATGATTCTCTCTCATCATTGATGTATCCATCTCTCCCTTTCCCTTCCTCTGTGAAATCAATAAAAATATATTTAAAAATGAATAAACTGACACCAATCAAAATTATAAGTAAAAAGTATATCCTATATAATAAACCCTAATAGGCAAATCGACTGAACAGCAGAACAACCGGTCACTATGACGCGCACTGACCGTCAGGGGGCAGACGCTCAACGAAGGAGCTGCTCCCTGGTGGTCAGTGTGCTCCCACAGGGGAGGCGCCACTCAGCCAGAAGCTGGGCTCACGGCAGGCAAGTGCAGCGGTGGTGGTGGGAGCCTCTCCTGCCTCTGTTGCAGGCGGGGATTGGGCCTAAGCCAGCAGGTGGACATCCCCTGAGGGGTCCTGGCCTGCGAGAGGGTGCAGGCCGGGCTGAGAGACCCCCTCCCCGCAGTGCACGAATGTCATGCACTGGGCCTCTAGTATATATAGTATATAAAGCTTATAAGCCCTGGGCTTTTTTTTTTTTTCCAAAAAACAGACTTGCTGGACTTGTAATGGCTTTCTAATCACCTCCTCTTTGTTTGCCTCGCCCCCAGTCACAGAAGTGAAGGCTGTGGGTCCGGAGAAGGAAGGAGAAACCCAAACTCTGCAAGTGGCTGGAGAGGTCCCCATGGCCACAGCCACGGATCGGCCAGCGGGAACCGCTGACACGCCACTTCCTCGCTACGGTTTTGACCTCCACGTGTTCCTCGGATCTTATAACCAAAGAGGAACTTCGTTTCCTTCAACCCAGTGCGAGGCTATTTCCCAAAACATGAAGAGAAGAAAGCAAACCGAGGAGCCTGACCTTCGCAGGGCTGGGAGCTGTAGTGTTTCCCGAAGGCTTTGTCCTTGGGGATGTCGGGATAGAGGTACTTCAGGGGGTTTTCAGGGACGTTCTCGGCCATGATAACCTTGTAGTCTCGGAGGATGTCGGCGAAGGGCAGCGCCGACAGCCGGCCCTTATTGTAGGGCTCCACAGAGTGGAACCTCACTTCTCCTGGGGAGACAGAGAGCCGACGGTCAGGTTCCCGCGGGCGTCCTCTGTGGCCGTGCCTCCTGCCCACGGTGTCTTCCCACCGCGGGTCATAACCCAGTGCCAGCCCCCTCTGCGGTCCGACAGGACAGATCGCCCCATGAGCGAGGAGCGAGGACGCCGCCCGGGCTGGGAGGAAGTCACGGTCCCTGTGATCTGGGACGACTGTACCACGGATGTTCAAACCCCCTGACAAGCAGAGTGGTTAGGGCAGACACAGAACACGGAAAACGAATCAGAATGGTAAGGAATGTTAATCGCGCTCTGTGGACCATGACGGCTCTGTTCCGAGTAGAGAAGGCACATCCTAACCCGGCTGGGAGTTGTGCACCCTGGGCCATGGGAGCTGACATCAGGATGCCGGCCCTCCTCCTCCTGAGGACTGCCTGTCCTTGTGGAAAGACTGACAACCTCGTGGCCGAAACAGTCTAGTCGGGAGGCACCTGCTCTTTACAAACCCCCCGCCCCTACTGCCTGTAATCTGGCCCCGGGGTGCCTGGAGGCACCCGCCCGCTGTGACTGCCCCCACACCCGCATGACTTGTAACCTGTGACGATTATCCCGTGCCCACTTTCCCCTGCCTGTGCTGCCTGCTTCCCCACATGATCCGTGTCCTTCTCCCCAGTACAAGCAGCTGGCTGATGGAGGGGCAGAGCGGACTGTGGTGGCTGACCGGCAGGGTTGGAATAAACGTGCATAGGATTCAACCCCGTCCGAAGTGGCTCAAGTAGCCACAGGCAGCCAGGACCCCTTGGTTGCCCGGTTACAGAGCTACACCCCAGGCGCTTGTGCAAACGGGAACACCCAAAGCCCACAGTCCCTGCGCGGGACGCCCGCGAGCACGCACCGCTCTCGGCGTGGCCCACCCAGGTGAAGGTGATCGCGCCCAGGTGGCTCTCGCTGAACCGCAGCAGGAAGGTCCCGGGCATCTTGTCCTTGAGCAGGAGGCGCTCCTTCTCTTTGCTCACAAAGCCCATGACGCACCTGGAGAGGGAGCAACGGGTCGCAGTGCCCGGTCAGGGGCAGGCACCGTCGCATTTGCGCCCTCCGTGCATGGAGTCACGAGGAGCAGACCTAGATTCGCTGTGGGCGTGACTCAGAGGTGTCTGAAGAGTCCCACACAGAGTACAGTGAACCTCAGTGCTCTGGGAGGAATGGAAGACACAGCGATTTCCCCGCCACAACGTTCAACACGTTTACAAAGAAAAGAAAAAAAAAAAACAACCAACAGCATAAAAAATAAACACCTAGTGAACTCGTATGCAAAACATCACCTGTAACTCACCCATCGATCCAAAGGGGGAGGATGTGTTTCTTAATGAGATCTAATATTGCTTCAAGCCACGTCCAAAAGGTGAACGATTTACCGGGTAAGTGTTCCTGTTGGCATAGACAAGCACAGCACAGTAATTATCCCCGAAGTGAGGCTGATGTAATCATCCGAGGCCCTTTTTTCCAGTGGAAGAATTTCTGGAAGTGAGACAACACTTTATAGAGTTTCTTTTTAAAACAACCTTATCCAGAAACCCCCCATAATCCAGATTCCGATATAGAGTCTCACAGAGGAGTGCTGTTACATCTCACCCATCAGATCTACACTATAGAAACGGTTAAACCAGTGCTGGCGAGGACACAGGGAAACAGGAGGTCTCATTTCTGGCCAGGACTGTAGTTCAGACACGTTTCCCATGAGGCTCTTTGGCAATGCGCATTGAAAGACTGAAGTATTCCTTTAACTCTATGCTTAACAGTCTTTTAGGGTTTTTATCCGAAGGAAATATTTAGACGAGTATATAAAAAGGTATAGACAAGATCCCAATGGCAAGATTAAAAAAAAGAAAAAGCCCAAATGGCAAACATCAACATCCAACTGGTTGTTTACAATGTATTTCCTCAATCTTAAAACGTTCTTATCTTTCCAAATTAAGTGCGAGCGCAGGTGAGATTAAAGGACTACCTACAGCTGGCAGCTAGAGAAGAAGGAGCCCTGTTAAAGAAGACTGTAAAGCCGCCCCCGCCCCCTCCCCTTCCCCGGCGGGTACCTTGCAGAACTTGGACCAGGTGAGGTGACCATCACTGTAGTTGGACTGGACTAAAATGAAAGAAAAGAATGACATTTTATTAAACAACTAGACTCTTCAATTTGGTGCTCCATTTAGATTTCCCTCCTTCTGTCAAACCTTCCTCAAGCACCTGCTATGTGTTTACAGCGTACTTAGTGCTAGAAACTGTAAACATATATCATGTAATTTATTACAAAGGGGCGAATTCTTTTCCCTGGAGGAGCTAAAGATAGCTTTAGGAAGGGGGTAGGTGTCCAGGACCGAGCCTCCGTGAATGGACAGGAAATACATCGTCCGAGGAGAAGGAGGGGCCCCTCCAGTAGCAAGAATAATGGAGGATGAAGCACACTGGACATGATTATGGTTTATATAAAGGACAGTCAGCCCTGGCCGGTTTGGCTCAGTGGATAGAGTGTTGGCCTGTGGACTGAAAGGTCCCGGGTTCGATTCCAGTCAAGGGCACATGCCCGGGTTTTGGGCTCCATCTCCAGTGTGGGGCGTGAAGGGGGCAGCCGATCAATGATTCTCTCTCATCATTGATGTTTCTATCTCCCTCCCCGTTCCTCTCTGAAATCAATAAAAACATATATAAAAAAGAAGACAGTCAGAACAGCCTAGTGTTGGTGAATAAACAGAAAACCAATCTGCATAAGTAGACGAAGACAGAGTGCCAGGAGTGCTGACTCTTCCCGGGAAAAGGATGCAGGAGCGATCTATTAGGCAATAAGGAGCCACTGACTGTTTTGATCCAGGGCAGTGAAAGGATACGGAGTTTCTATCTCAATTTCCTTCCTTCCTTCTTTCTTTTCTTTCTTTCTTTCTTTCTTTCTTTCTTTCTTTCTTTCTTTCTTTCTTTCTTTCTTTCTTTCTTTCCTTCTCTCTCTCTCTCTCTCTCTCTCTCTCCCGAATGGTGTTTTTGTTTTGTTTTTAAATATATTTTTATTGATTTCAGAGAGGAAGGGAGAGGGAGAGATAGAAACATCATGATGAGAATCACTGATTGCTGCCTCCTGCACGCCCCCTACTGGGGATCAAGCTCACAATGTGGGCATGTGCCCTGACCTGGAGTCCAATCGTGACTTCCTGGTTCATAGGTTGATGCTAAAACTACTGAACCACACCAGCCGGGCTCTATCTAAATTTCTAAGAAAATTAGACTCATAAGAATACTTTGATGAAGATCTGAAGGTATATGGTGGCTATCTATGCTACATATTTAAAAGGTTTATTCACTCACTGACAAATATATGTTGTATTCCTACTACTGTGGTTTATGAATTAAATAAGGATCCAAAAGGATATTTACCTTAGTAAATGTTCTGACATTCTTAAAGTCCTGATCTATTTAAATGCCCATTGATCACATATAGTTACCGCGCCAGTGGCAGCCCAGCATCACCTGTAAGTCCAATGTAACCCAGTCACACAGGTCTTCAGTGCTGTGCAGACGCATCCTTGCCCTACTTTAACCACAAATCTATGCAAACCCAACTTTAACTATTTTTTGGTGCTAAATGTGTTCACCCTACACTTGTCAAAATATAGACATCTTGTAAAATTCTTGTAGAAAAAGCGTAACACTAAAGTCACCACACTGAGTACCAGTGTCTCTATTTTGCAAACGTTAGAAATGTCAGAACTGAAAAGTTCTTGCTAGGAAGAATGGAGTGTTACCTGGTGGGTTTTAATTTCTATTAGATCTTGTGGCCCTGGCATCAGCTCTTTTCTAGTTGGCTACGGGTCACTGTGACATGAACGAGAGACCCAGGCGCCATCAGGACCGCCCATCCTATTCGGCGGAAATGGCATGAGAACACCCTGGAGACTGGAGTGTGGGGTGGGAAGGAAGGGGCTTTAGACCCAGATGGGCCTCGCCCGTGTCTGCCCTCTACTACGAAGCGGCCATGCAGCGGTGGCCAGTTACTCACTATCCTCATCGCTAAGACGCGTTACTCTGCCGTCAAGAACTCTTGGAAGATCATATAGCGTTCAGCCCTGTGCCTGGCGCTCAAGAAATCGTGGTGACCGCTGTTCTGATTAACAGAAGCAATGTCACCCTGGCGCTTTACAGCACGTGAGTGCCACCCACAGGGCTCAGGCCTCGGCCCCGGGCACGCACCTGTGAGCTTCTCGGCCAGCATGCTGAGCTGATCGGCGTTCAGGCCACGCCCCACGTACGAGGAGAACTGCCAGCTCATCACTTCCAGGAGCTGGCTCAGCGTGGCCGGCGGGGGGTTGTTAAAGAAGACCAGGTTCTGAAATAGAGTTGGAACGGGGGTTATATGCCACATCGAGCACCCTGTGATCCAGTAGACTCCTGGTTTCAACTCTCAGGCCCACCGAAAGGAGCAGGAGGGAATACAGAAGGGACACCCGGGTCAGTGTGCAGGCGAGAATCGAAGTCGGCTGTGCAGCTGTTTCAGGAGCTCTGTGTGACCTGCATCTCCAGCCCTCCTCCAGGAGCAGAGGGGACCTGGGCTGGCTGGTGCTGAGAGGGAGGGTGGCTTTCTTAAAGAAGAAGGATGGTGTGTGTGTGTGTGTGTGTGTGTGTGTGTGTGTGTGTGCAGCCCAGGGCACTCGTAGGCTGGAGAACAGAGAAGGGTCCCACATCCTGGAGGTGGGTGAAGGGCTCTGAACACCGGTAGTTCCTAGGCAATGACGTTTCCTTCCAGGGGTGCTGGCTGTTCTTGGCTTTAAGGACGGGGTGACTTCTCTCGTGAGTTCTGGCTCCTCACTGCAGGCAGAGAGGGCGCCAGCACAGGCGCTTCAGCGCAGCCTTCCTGGGCAGCGGGTCTGTCTCAGATGCCAGGGCCGGGAAGTTGGGAAGGAACCGCATAGCGCTGAGTCATTTCCCATGCTGTTTCCTCATCTTTCTAAAGACCATGTGAGTGTTTATACTCTCTTACATCAGGCACTGCCTAAAATGCAACATCAGGAGTCAGAGAGAGAGAGAGAGACACCGGGAGCTGACTCAGCGGGCCTGTTCTCAGGGCTGGGCCAGGTAAGAGAATTCTTCCCTTTGGAAGGAACACTGGCTTAGAGTTAAGAAGAAGCAGTGTTGTTATTTGCATCTGACCTATTTTCTCTAGACCCCGGTGGTTTCCAGGACGACGCACTGGGGTTTTGTAAGAGGGGTCGGGGGAAGTGCTTACTCATCTCTCTTGCCACGCCCTCCCCTGCCTGTTGGTTAAGAAAAGCATCTGTTGTCTGCGGGCTTTGTTAACTTGAGGCCAAGTTCTGATCAATGTCTCAAGTAGCCACAAGATGGCATTGAAACCCACGTGGAGCCTAGAGTGGATCAAATCTGTAACGAACGTCGATGGATTAAATAAACACACAACCAACTCGAAAACCTGCGCCGTCGAGTGCCGTTAGGCAACACCGACGTCCATTCCAGTTACTTGTTTGGAAAGCAGCTCCCTGCCTCCGCAGAAGCGTCCGTGGGAGGTGTGGCCAGAGTAGAGAGGAGACAAGCACAGCCGCCATCAGTTCTGGAGCGCGGCGTCCCCCGTGGCCCAGTCCGCAGTCGGCGGGGTGACCCCAGAGCTCCCTCTGACGCACCTACTGGGAGCTGACCAGACCCTCCGTCTGTCACCTTTGCCAGCCTGAACTCGCTCGGGGCCCGTGAACATTTGAACATAATACTTTGACTGTGACATGAGAGAGGAATCATACAACTGGGGAGACTGGAGTTCTGAAATGAAGCAGCCCACAGGACATGCTGAAAGTTTACGCACACACCTATTTTTTTTTTTTTTTATGCAGATGGGTTTGGTTGACAAAGCAAATCCAGTGGAATTAAAGGAGGAGAAATAGGAAAAGAGACTCTACCTGGGGATCGTTGGCTGACACATTGTACCAGATGATGGAGGCCCAGGCATTAGGTAGCTGACTGACGTTGGAAATCATCACCACGGGTAATGAGCTGGTCTGGTTTAAAAAGAAAAGCATAGTTAGTGCAGGTAGGTGCGCCTTTACGTGATTTTAGACTTGACCCTGTCCCCTCGAGGGCCTCCTCCAGCCAACCCCACTGCTCCCATCCTGGTCCCTGCGCTGCCCCGGTCACCACGGTGACTGTGAAGGCCCGTAGATGCTTGCCGAGCACAGATGAGTCGAGGTTCAGGGAGGAAAGAAGCTGTAGACACAGGAATCCTTTCTAAAGTGCTCCGCCAGTCAGCCTCTTGACTATCTCCCCTGAGACCAGGTGAGTGTTTATACTCTCTTACATCAGGCACTGCCCAAAATGCAACGAATTCGAGCTTGTAACGATCTAGCCACTGTTCTCTCCGTAAGTTACATGAAAGAATCGAATTTTAAGTTTATCTCTGAGACGGGTCAATATGTTCGAACTATGATCTGACATCTAATGTCAGCACTAGACGTGGGAGTTTTATCTGTAGAAGATGGTGAAGTAAGCTATCCTGGAACGCGAAGCATTATGGGAGATGGAGCTGCCTGGCCTGTTGGTGCAGAACTGAACTCAGTACTTTTGGAGCTGCAGCTCTGCACCCCATGCAATAAAGAGACTTTCACAGACTAGCCTGGGAGACCGAGAAACTTCCATCAGTCCCTCCCCGTAACAGAGGTTAGAAGGCCGTGGACAGTGGAATAACCAGTTGAGGAACTTCACAGCTCATGGGAACAAGTTTTGGGAAAAGAGATGAGTGAGGAATCCGTGACCAGTGCTATAAACATGTTTCCACTCAGTAAGACAAAAAAGCAAAGGCAGGGCTCTAAAACAGTACATCCCACACACAGGATCACATTCCGGGCGTGTGACACTGCGCTTAGTCATTCATTTACTCAACACACGTTGAGCAGCTGCTGCGTGCCAGGCACTGTGCTGGGCACCGGGCACGGAGGACCAACGAGGCATGGTGCCCTGCCTGCGGGGTGCTCACAGGTGATCATGTTCACTGCCCCCAGAGTTCCTTTATTCCTTCTTTGAGTTCAATGGTGAATGTTAAAAGAGGATCAGAACACCAAAAGGTACTCTTGGTGTCCCTATTATTTATCTTTACATTAGAAAAGTCTTTCTGAGGGATTTGTATGTAGGAGTTAAATTTTTGAAAATATATCACGACGTGACATAGCTCAAGGACACTGGTTTCTCTTCAGGCGTCCCCCTGAGTACCCCCGACTCAGGAAATCCCAGGAAACAAAACAAACACACAATCTTCCCAACAAATTATTCACTAGACACGGGTATGGCATCCCCAATGCCCGTGAGATTTTCATCGCTCAGACTCAACCAGAAGAGTCTACGTTGACTAATTCGTAAGTATCTGAGGTACTGGTTTTCTAAGTTAAAACAAACATAAGGAACAGGGAGGTCCTGAGGCCTAGAAAAGACAGGTCTTACTCCACAGATGCTGACCGGCGCGGAAGACGTTAGTAGGACAGAGTGGATGTTTCTGGAAACCCCTACCTCCAGGTCTATCGTCAGGCCGTAGAGGCAGATCTGTGCTTCAAAGGTGATGGAGTGAAGCTCCTCCGTCACCATGTGGCAGCCCTGGGGAGAGAGACACGCCTTCACTCTTACAGACAAGCGCAGACGGCTGTCCTTCCAGGCCTGCGTCTAAGGACCAGCACGTGCTCAGAGCGTGAGCCCCCAGACCTTCCCCAGGATGCAAACGCTCCTCCTGTTCTTTTACAAGTTATTTAGAGTACAGAGTCTGAGTGACCTCCATTTCCACAAACAGAATCATTTTAAGCCTCCAAAGCAATATAATTTCCAGCTTTTACAATTCTAGCCTAGTCTCGTCAGCTGAAATTCAGATCAATAGCTCTCTATCTTTTAACTTTCGGAGATTAGTCTTTTGACTTACCAACTAAGAATAAAAGCAAGCCGTGCATGTGTAGCTACAACAGAAACAGCTCGGTGTCATAATACATTTGTTTAAAAAGGAAAGCAACATTTCCTCTGGTGACTGTTCCAGCTAGAAATGTCAACAGCATAACAGCTGGGGTTTTGTTTACTTTCCAATAGAGTAAACCTCTAATCCAGATCTCCCAGGGAGAGGTGTGTGTGTGTGTGTGTGGGGGGGGGAGGGTGGCAATGGGCGCCCCGTGCCCCTGAACTGGGGGTGGGCAGCACTGGGCCCCTGAGGCTTGAGGGTGAAGAGGGCCGACCAGGAGGGGCAGTTAGGAGCCCCAGTCCATGAGTGAGGTCCCATGACCCCCAGCCCCAGGGAGGGCAGGGGTGGACTCTCTGGAGCCCATGAACCACAGAAACGGAAAGGCTCTCTGCATTTTGGATACAAGGTCAAGCTGAAGGCAGAGGTGAGGTGCTGAAGAGAGGAAGACGCGGTAAACGGGTGCAGGAAAGCCTGGTGGGCGTGGCTCAGGGGTTGAGCATCCACCTATGAACCAGGAGGTCACAGTTTGATTCCCGGTCAGGGCACACGCCCGGGTTGTGGGCTCCATCCCCAGTGTGGGGTGTGCAGGAGGCAGCTGATTAATGATTCTCTCTCATCATTGATGTTCCTATCTCTCTCTCCCTTCCTCTCTGAAATCAGTAAAAAGATATATTAAAAAGAACAATTTTATTGTTGAAAGTATTCCAGATATCCTCCTTTGCCCCCTTCTACCCGTCCCCCCGCCCCCAGGCCCTCGCCCCACTCTTGTCCGGGTCCATGGGTTATACATCGGTGCGTACAAGTTCTCTGGTTGGTCTTTTGCACCCGCCCTCCCTGGTCCCTGGCGAAACTTGGCAGCGCTTTGCCCTGTGCCAGGACCTGCAGCTATGTCACCATCGAGAGCGGGCCGGCCTGACCCCGGCCTCTGAGCCAGAACCTCAGCCAGAGCCCCGGGTGGAGTTTGTGAGAAAACCATTCTCGGTGTGGTGTATCCACGTTAGCCTCAAAAGGGATGTGAGACATTTGGAGATGGTGTAGGAAGCTTAACCAATGTTAAAAAATCATCCCTGTGGGAAAATGAAAACGGAAGTGGAGTTACTTGACTAGAAGAGTCTGCAGGGGGGGGCGGGCGTTGTGGGTGCAGAGCCAGCTCTGGGAGAACGGGGGTCTAATACTGAATGTGCGTTAATAACAAGGCAGAATCAATCTGATTACATTTCAAATATTAAAAATGGTTCTCATATGATGACATGGCTAACAATTACATGAGCAAGACTTTCCTGACAAGTGTTAAACTCACGGTTTGTTACCGAGCAGGAAGTACAGAATTAAAAACCAATGGTTAGATCATTGATACCTTACGTTGCCTGCAGGTAGTTCGATTCACTAGAGTGGGTCAGTGGAAAGTTATGTTAATGAAAATTCTGCTTAAAAACCCCTTAGGCCTCCTAAAAATCACTCCCAGCACAGTCAGCACACCAGACAGGCCCACCCCCGTGTTAAAAACAAACAAACAAACAAACAAACAAACAAACAAACAGCTGCTGCTTTGGTTGAGCACGAGGTCAAGAAGTTGGCTTGTGTTTAGGCACAAAATTGAGCCAAAAACCCACATATTTTAAACCATAGAAAATCTCACTGCCCTATGCGATCCACAACCTCCTGGCCATGACCAGGCGCCTCTCCCACTCTCACCGAGGTCAATGGCAGCATGACGCAAGCCAGTGCAGAGCGGGCAAGAGGCCCAGGAGACCCACATACCGTCTGTCTAAATACGGAACCATTCTAACTCGGTAACAAACTGTGGGAGTACGGCCACCCTCCGGCTTTGACATCTAAGCTGCCACGTGACCTCAATGGCCAGTTTTAACTTCTCCACGTTTCCCGGGACCATGTGGCCTGGGGAGAGAAAGGTCACCCTAGCCTATCGCCCACCCCACTCTCCTCCACCTCTGTGAGGGCCTCGCAGGCCACTGTGGCCTCCAGGCCCCGTGCTTGTGCCTAGAGATGCTGGCGTTGCTGGTGACACCCATGCTTCGCAGAATAAGTCAGAAGAGGCCCTCGCAGGCCCTGGAAGCAGGCTGAGGTCTTCCGGGCGGAAATTCTGGTCCTGGGCTCTGGGGGAGCAGGTTGCCTTGAACCCAAAGACCATTCCCTGTAGAGAGGCGTGGCTGGAAGACAGCCAGAGGGAGCCTTTTTGAGTCTGAGGGCTCGTCCCTACCAGATTCTAGCCTCTAGTTTAAATTATATGACTAAACGTAAGTATGACATGGTCATTCATCACGGGTAATTTCCTCAGATCTCTGAGTTACGGCAGCCATCCGGGGTGTGAGAGCCCGGGCCTCCACAGACACTCAGGCTGTCCATTCACTTCGGAAAACAATGTCATGCTTTAGGGTTACATCACTGGACTGGGATGTGGGTGGAGAGAGGTTTCCTCGGTGATTCAAAGTAGTATCTGCTATTTCTTTAACATCCCTAATGCAACTGTGAGGCACATTTGGAACAAACCCCATCAAGGCAGCTGACTTACAATGCACGTGACTAGGGAAAAGTGGCTCTGGACAAAGGAAGCAACATCAATTCTCAAAGCTCGCATGGCCCTCGCTCACAGTCTCTCTTACTCTACCCGTGTGGTCCAAGCCAGGACCCTATTCCGCGTCAGCTCCCAGGAGTCATTCCTTACAGACTAGGCAACTGTCACAGGTGAGATGTACCATTCATGTCTGTATTGAAGGCCATTCTAGCCATCTGAGGTGATTATGGGCTTAAAAGAGCCACCTTCATGCTACTTCTATGACATTGAACATGATAAAGGGCTCCACCTGGGAAAAAGCACAAGCGAATGAAAGGCAGGTCCAGATGCCGCCGTATTCTTCTTTGTTCCCGCTGCTCAGGGCCTCCCAGCACGCCCTGAGCTCCTGGGAGAGGCTAACAAATGGTGATGGCTCTTGGCGTGAAAGGAACCCTCTGCTAAGTAAATAGGACTGGGGTAAGGGTGATTTTCATCTAAATTTCTGGCCGTAATCTATGATATTGTTGCACATGGAAAACGATACGGAATAGGCCGCAATCACAATGCCTCCGCTGCCTTTTGGAGCTTACTCTTATATATTTTGTGACTCTTCACTTGTTCCCACAGCACAGAAAGCAATGTTCAAGGCTATGGCTTCTCTTCAATGCACACAGGAGTCATATCAAAATTCTGTCAACAGGGGGAGCTCAAAGAATAGCGTAAAATAGAATTATTCTGATCTGATGAACTTGAAAAAACAGGGAAGAAATGAAAGGATTCTGATGTGTACTGTACAATTTTGTTATTATTTGTAAAGTAAGAGGAAATACATTCAAATTAATATAAGTAGATAGTGTTAATAAGACTGGTTGATTTTTCTATAGTTTTCCGTCTCTAGGGAAATCCAAGGTTTTGTTTTTGCATCCATAAGGATGACAATGTATTGGTTGTTGAGCTGTTTACATTATTCCCATTTGACTTAGTTGACCTACTAAGAGTTCAGAAGCATTGTGCTTCATCTATTCAGACTTAGTCAATATTACTCAGGGATGTCAGGCAGCATGGAATGTCAATCACAACTCCCACCCCAATTCCAGGGAGATGGGCTTTCATTTATCATGTGCTAATGTTTCCATCAGGAAATGTGGAAAACCTTTATGGGTTTCTAGAAGGTAGGAAGAATAACTCCCACTTTTTTGGTTTACTGGAATAGTCTTAAACTCAAAAGCTCTGTTCACGTGACATCTGGGTGTTCGAAGCTCTGCCCTAAGCCAAGGGTCTACCCTGGGAGAAGGCTTAGCTCCTCTTTGGTGGGGCTGCGAGATTTGCCAAATGATCTTTCCGACAAGATTAAGAGACTGGAGCATTCTGGGAAGAAAAAATGTGGAGCATGAAATCTGACGTGATGGATCTGTGTGGTTTTGTGGGTGGGTTAGATGGGTTGTAGTGGAATGCAGGATTTATAAAGTGCTTTTTTCTTCCAAATAATTCAAAGAGATGTTGCATAGGAGCTGTGAGGTAGAAAGCCAGGAGACAGGAGCCACACACCGGTCACGCCAGAAGCCAGCCCCATCGCTGTATAGCTGCCCTGTGTGGATGGCCTTACACCTGCAGCCTCTCTGAGCAGAGAGCATTGGGCAGTACTACCCTGATCTCTGAGAGGGAAAATGTGCAGCATTTCTCCAACAGACCATTTGTCAAGGATCGCATGTGCGGTCACTGCCAGAATGGACTCAGACCCAGGTTCTCCAATCCTAAATCGGTAGGGCACAGGCATAGGCCAACGGCACCGACGGTCTCCAAGACCACTGACAGCCCAGGGTCCGGCCACGCTAGCATTGACTGACCCACATGTGAGTACTTGGACTGCGTACATGTGTCCTTTTAGTCACCTCATTCCGTGGAATGCAGACCTTAAATGGAAGAGCAAGGTCATTGGTCCCATGAAATAACAGAACTGTTTTTCACCTGTGGTTTTCACATCATCTGTCATGATGTTTGAGACTTAACTCCTATTTGTAGAAAATGAGCAATTTTAAGATACTTTATCACGAAGGAGGAGTGACTAAAGAAAGTATGGCACACCTGTAAAATGAAATACAATACAGTCACGTTAAACCATGGTCTTCAAGAGTGTGTAAGGTTATGGGAAGCTGTTCACCACATGTGGCTAGGTGGGAAAAAAGCAGGTTATGAAGCAATGTATCTATATGAAATGCATACAAAAAGTCTAGAATGATGTGAACCAAAATGTTAATAGTCATTTCCTTAGGAGGGTATTATTATATGTAATTTCCTCTTCATTAAAATAAAATTTCTTATGTTGTCTGCAATGATCAAGCTTTACATTTGTAATCAGAGAAACATGAATTTGACTTTATATCTATAATAATAAAAGCATAATATGCTAATTAGACCAGACGACCTTCTGGACAAAGCTAGGGCTGTGAGGGAGAAGCCCAGGTCCCGGGTGCCTGCTGGCGGCTGGAGAGAAGCCGGTGCCAGCAGCCAGGGGAAGGAAGACCTACTCTTGCACAAATTTCGTGCATTGGGCCTCTAGTAAAAATATAAAAGGCAGTTTAAGGGCTTTATAAAAATAAGATGTTATAGAATTATTTCCTAGAAAAACTCTAGAAGAAAACATATCCTACCTCATTTCCTTTGCTTCCGGCAGTGGACTTCATTTCCTTTGGTTGCTTTGAGAGAGAAAACAGTGTTTACATAGAGACACGTTATCAGCTACATATCAAGTTGGTTGTACCTACTTTAGTGATTTTCTTGGTCACAATTCTGACAGTAACCCAGATGTCTTCCCACTCATGGAACCCGACAGCTGCCCACATCACAGGAAGCAGCTTCCTGCTCGGATGCCAGCTCAGAAACTTCCATCGAGCTCAGGGAGGAGGTTGGCATACCACGGAGACTGTGTTTCTCAGCCAATGTTTTTGGAAAGAGGAAATCATGCTGGATGTGCTCGAATTTATTCAGCACGCCTTTGTACCTGGGAGGGGTCATCTGAGCTAAGGCGCGAGGGTTCCCAGGCCCTGTGCAGCCCAGTCCAGCCCAGCACAGAGGACTGGGAAATGAGTGACGGGTCTCCTGCACAGGAAGTTCCAGGTCACGTTAGAGGACAAGGAGACTTCCCGACACAGAAATGTTCATGATATGGATCACTTACTAAAATAGACAGCAAACAAATGACATAGTGTGTACAATCGCATCTGGCTTTAAAAAGAATGAAAACAAAAATAAGGGTGCAAATCGTGTCACCTCAAGGTGGCGGGATTACAGGTGATTTTTTCATGTAAAATTTTTGCTTCTCTGATATTCTAAATCGACTTTTATATTAAAAGTGATTAAAGTTATTATGCAAAAATACATAAATGCTTTGCAACTAGAAGAGCAGTATAAAAACTAAGGTTTGGGCCTTTACTGCTTTACTAATTTATTAGCAAACATTGTCCATTATTAAAAATTCCTTGAGGACCGAAATTAATCCTAAGCGAAAAAGTAAGTGCTAGCTATCAGGATGTGTAACATGTGACTCCTCATTACATTTTATTTAACAGTCTCACGTGGTAGGAACTCAGTTAAAAGGAAATGCCCCCTTCAGTCCTGAAGACCGAACAAAAACAAAACTAAACACAAAAGCCAGCATAAACTTGTTAGGCAGGTACCGTTCTGCTAACGTGAATTTTGTATCTTTTAGCAACTAGGCCTTTTGAGGCCGACTCGGTGGCGTCCCAACATTCAGGGACGATACTTCCTAAACGTTAACCAACCAGATGAGTGACAAGTTTCTGGTGAGACCAGCTATAGGGTCCTTGGGAATCTAAAAACGATGCAAAGTACGAGAACGAAAAACACGAAGAGAACTCGAGGTGGAGAGGAAGTGGTGAGCACCAGAAGCAACAGGATGCGGCTGGCCAGGGCTTTCTAGACATGCCAAGGCGAACCCCGCAGCTGTCATGCCAGGAGCACCCTGCCCCCCAGCTCATCGGCCTCAAGTGAATGTGCCTGCAGCCCGACTTGCTGTTCCTGGATGTCATTTCTTGGGGGCATTTAAAAAATGAACCCAGGAATGGCTGCCCATTACAAGATGGATTACTTTTGTGATTATTACCAAAATCTAGGGACCAATTACTATATACACTGAGTGGCCAGATTATTATGATCTCTGAACGCATAATAATCTGGCCACTCAGTATATATATATATAGAGAGAGAGAGTAGAGGCCCGGTGCATGAATTCGTGCATGGGTGGGATCCGGCCAGCCTGGCCAGGGAGAGGGGACATGGGCGGTTGGCCAGGCTGCCTGCTGGTCGAACTCCTGGTCGAGGGGACAATTTGCATATTAGCCTTTTATTCTATAGGATATACACTGAGTGGCCAGATTATTATGCATTCAGAGATCATCATCATCTGGCCACTCGGTGTATATTTAGACACTACTTCACTGGTAAGAACTCGGACCTGAGTCTAGCTTCAGTGTTCCTTCTACCATTTTAAATTCTTTACTGATGGCATGTTGTTATAGCTGAACACATCCTTTCATCTCACATAAGAAACACGAAGAAACAACATGCACGGGGTTCCAAGGCCTATGAGTAAAGAGTATTTGATTTGAGAAAGAAAAAGAAGCTTGTATAAGGTTCCTGGGTACAGGTGCTCACCAAATGTCGGAACTCCACCGAGAGGTTCCCGTTGGAAGATTCTTCGATGGACATGGCTTTGACGTGCGTTCCACAGAGCACAAACCTGCGATTACTGGGGAGGAAATCTCAGCCGTTGACATGGTCTCAGGGAAAACAGACTTACGAGAACAACAAAAAGTTCCAAAGTAAAGGGCTTACCTTAGAGTTGAAACATTCCTGTAAACACAAGAAGATTTTTAAAAATAAGGGATGTAATAGACCTACTACAACCTTTTATAATACTTGAGAGGATAGTATGCAAATGGTCATTTCCAGTGTTGAGAGCAAAATTTTAAAAATAAGCCTTCATTGGAGTTCGGTTAAATAGTTGCACTTCAAAGTCCAATATTTGAAGTGCATTGAGATGTAATGTTAGGGAAATAAATGTAAATGTTTGAAATTATTCTATAAAATAAGAACAGTTCTTTTTAAAGAGTCTTACATTTTCATGTTTCAAAATGAAATTAGATACTTACTTGTCAATTGATGCTTTCACCTTTACTTGATAATTTAGTTCTGGCAATTTTATTAGTAGCCTGGAAAGACACATAGATAAAGAATCAAAGGTAAAAAATCACAAGTTCTAAAAGCCTTTTTTATATTTAGAGATGTCAATATATTTATAGCATATATATATATATAAATCAAATTACACCATCTCCCGTTACGTTAGTGTGTTTTAAACATGTCCAAATCCTCTTCAGTTCTCCATGTTACTAACACTGACATCAGCCACTTCATATATATTGACAAACACTTGGGAAGTGTTTCCATATTGCTGTAGTTGATGTGTGTTGGATAATACCTTGGCTAGGTCAGAAAAATAGCTATATATTTTGGTTCAAGACAAAATTTGGGTTAAATGTATAAATATAAAAAAAATCAAAGTCTATTGATATGGCTTCATTTTATTCTTGTACTAGAGGTCCAGTGCACGACATTTGTGCACTGGGGGAGGGGGGTTCCTCAGCCCAGCCTGTGCCCTCTCGCAGTTCGGGACCCCTCAGGGGATGTCCACCTGCTGGCTTAGGCCTGCTCCCCATGTGAGTCCAGCTTCTGGCTGAGTGGCACTCCCCCTGTGGGAGTGCACTGACCACCAGGGGGCAGCTCCTGCATTGAGTGTCTGCTCCCTGGTGGTCAGTGCGCATCATAGCAACTGGTTGTTCCACCATCCGGTCAATTTGCATATTAGCCTTTTATTATATAGAATTTTAAGAACACATTTTGTAAGCTCACTAAAACTAAATGTTTTGGTGATAACTGTATTATGGTAAAAATATCAAGAAAGACCAGGCCTCTGGTAGAATATGGAAAATTCACACTTCAATGCATTTGCAATCTTTAAACATACTCTATTTAAGTAACAGCAAAAATGTTCATAATTTAAAAAGACATCATTTCAAATAAAGTGATTATAGGTCAGAATAACTTTCTTTAGTCCCTTAATCTGGTGAGGGCCCGTTTTTTCTTTCGTTTTCCCCAACTCTTCCGAACTGTATCCTCTCTCTGTAGGTTCAACTCAGTTTCTGAGATAATCACTCACTTACTCATTCATTTACTTTTGCCCTCATCCCAAACTTCATCCATTCACTCAATTGAGCTCCTCATACATATTCATTATATGCTCTAGGCACTGGGGTATTGGGGTAGTGAAGACTGGGAAAGGAAGAGGTGTGGACACGGCTATACATAAAAGGAAGAAGTCCAGTCACATCTATGGAACATAGAGAATGGTGGAGCAACTGATTGGCATTAGAGACATATAATCATAGATACTAAACAGCCCGAACAAAAGGTGGGTAGAATGTCGTGAAGGTCCCTTCAATGTCCTGCAGCAGGCACAGGATTGGGTTCAGGGTTTGGACTAGGATAAGTGTGTAGTGCTGGTAGCAAGGGTTGGTAGGCAATAAGGCCAGATGGTTTCCCTCTCTGCCTTCCTCTCTACCCCTCTTCAGGAAGGGATCGGATTCACGTGATGACTTGAAGGGAGTCCCCTGGTACCTCTCCCTTTGGAATAGAAGAATGCAGTGCTGTGGTAGAGGAGGGTTTAAGGGGAAAACCTGAATACTAAGTAAAGGTTCATCTGTTCAGACAGTGGGGAACAGGGTACAGAGAAGGCAAGTGGGGGACTCAGCAGTCAGGTAGAAGAGAAGAACAGAACACTCACCCCAGGGACTACAGGTCTTTGTCTCATGCAACCAGTTCAGACAACGTGCCAGGGGGTGCCATTCAGGGACCTCTTCCACTCAGAACTCTGTGTCAGCAGTCCCTACTCACCTCCCTTTTTGTTCCAAAGGGTCTCTTAGACTTAACATATCATCTATGGGGGTGTCTCAAGGAAAAGTAGGATGGGGGTGTCTCAAGGAAAAGTAGGATGTTCACTATCCCTCGAATTTTACTTCCCTTTAGTGTTATTGTCTTCTGGGTTACATACAGATGAGAGGATGAAGAATAAACAATTTTTGAAAATTATAAAGTTTTTAAAAGGAACTTGGCCTTGGCTTTAGTTCTTAAGTCTTTGCTGGGAACCAATTCCAGCATGTCATAATTACAAGAGTTGCATCAAAAGGTTGATGAAACTTAGACTCAACAAGGGCTGAGTCACATAATGTGATCACCTGTTGGAACGGCTAAACGGCACTTCCCCCAAACCTGATTGCTTGCTGCCAGACAGCTCAGGGCATTTTAATCTACATGGTATTGCCTCCTATTGGCCAAACACCTGAACAGCTGTAGGCTAGTCCCCAATCTGACAATGCTTCTGTAAACCCTACCCTCTAAAACCCTACCCTTTTGAAGTGTATTATCTCCACCTTGCCTTAGGACAAATTGTGTTAATAAAAAGCACTGGGTCCTGAGTCAAGGGGTAGTCTTTAGCTCCTTTCGCTGAAGCTCCTCTGACTCCCCAATGCCTTTCAAAACTATCTTTTGTCCTTGGAGTCCTTCTTAATCATCTACGCATCAGCTCCTTTCTCCAGATTGCTGAACCCTTCTTAATGCTGGGATAAGAACCCCGGCAAGTCTTGGTGCAAAATTCACACAAGGAAATGATCAAGAATCGTGTGCAAAATTCACACAAGGAGGGCTTTTGAAATGCAAATTGAAGACAAATGCCTTCCCTGAAAAAATTCAGAGGTGATGAATGTTAGCTGAACTTACTATGATGATCATTTTGCAATTTCTGAATGTCAAGTCATTATGCCGCACACCTTAAACTTATACAGCACTGTACGTTAATTATATCTCAGTAGAATGGAAAAGAATAAAATAAAAATGGAGTTCCAACAGTGATATGCGATCAGGGACCCTATTATGGCATCCTATTTCACCTTGGCAGCATTGCCTCTTGTAGTAGTCTAGAATTTCAGCTTTCTGGAGGTGAATGGTGACTAGTGATTTAAAACTGTGGGGCCCTGGAGATTGAAGCATGATGCAAAACCTTTGAATGTTGAAAGACAAACTCATGATTTTAAGTGCCACGAGGGACAACGCTACCTTTTGGTTGCTCCTGCTAATGGAAAGGATCAAATGCATCGATAAAGCATCTATAACACACAAGTCATATCCATCGGTAAGTATACACCGGAAAATGTGGTGTTGAGTGTTTTCTCAGAAAATCCAGTAGGCTGGTTACTGGTAACCCAGCGGGAGACCGTGCCATGCATTTCCTGAATAGGACATTCGAAGCTCTCCCTAATCTGCCCCCAGTCTGTCCTCTCCACCCTCTCTTCTTGCTCACAGGCTTAGGAAACAGACCTCGGAACCCATACTTCCTCAGGTGTCCTCCCTGCAAGCCTGCCCACATCATTCCTGCAACGCCTTCTCCGGGCTCTGCGGTCTTCTCTCACGGCAAGCTCTCCAGCCGCTCATTCCCTGTGCTCGATGTTGTGGTTTCAGGCTGCCGTGCGAATACCCCCTCATCGTCACACTTTCTACAAGAGGGCCCTCACCGTCACATTCCCGTGGGTGCTGACCACAGCTCAGCGCTGGGCGAGCAGGAGGCGCTCCGTGAAGAACAGGTGGAGGAAGGCACAGGGGTGGCGGGGGGGCGGGGGGAGGGGGGGTAGACATTGGCCTTAATCACACGGTGACTGTGGCTCCATGAATGTAGGAGCTGATAGAACGCACTCTGCCTACCTTAGCTTGACCGTGAACTGAATGAGCGTTTTGAGCACCATCGGCCTCTGGGGGTGGGTTGGCATGCATGGCTGCCGTTCAACCACAAAGGAGCTAGAGTCAAAGGAAATGAAGAGTGTCACCCGAAAACACTGAGCATATCGACAGGCTGCAAACCACAGAGGAACAGGATGCTGTCCTCCTCTGAGGTCCACGCTTCCCACGCTGAGAAGACATTCAAACCCCCAGCAAAGCTCAGCTCTCCCAAGACGCCTCACAAATAATTACCAGGAGAGGGAACTGGCCTGAAGACCCTCCCTACGTAACAACAGCAATTCGTTCCTAATCGTTAGAACGGAGTCAAGAATAAAAGCCCTGTCTATTTTTATCCTACTAAACGTAACCTAGAAAGCTAATTTCATGCCATTTTTGAAGTAGATAGTAGGATTTCTGGTACATACTAGTATTTTTTTCCCCCCCCGATGAGCTTATAAACAAAAACATGTTCTCCAGCCTTCATTTCTTAGGTAGGCACTTAAGAAATCCTCGAAATCCTCTTTTTCTAAATGTTGACAAATGAACTTCAGGTGGCTGATGTGCTTGGTTCATGCAAAATGGACTCAGTTGTGGGGGGTGGCGGGGGGGGGGGAGAGGACTGATGAGTAGTGAAGACCAGAAATGTTTCCGGAACTCTCTGGAGCTTTATTCAGCTCAGCCCAAGGCTCACTGTCTAGCTCCCTACCACCCCTTCCCCTTCACGCCCAAACCCCAGAGGGCGTCCCCGCCACTGCACAGGACGGAAGCCGCCGGAGGCATCGGACCATCACGCTTACCTCTTAAACAGGCTGTAGATCAGGAAGGTGACTCTTTCGAGCAGGTGGGGCCTCTGCACGGGGATGGGGTCCCCTTCGTAAGTCACCTTGGAGGACTGCTCCTCCAGCTTCTCCAGCTGCCGTTTGAGCTGGAACAGACTTTCCGCCAACAGTGTGAAGCTGTGGACGCAAAGGACAGTCACAGGGAGTTCCCCACGCCACCTGCCGTTGTTTTCTATCTCCTGTTTTAACTACTAACTACACTTAGCAAATAGTCAAATACTGAACTACATCAACCACAGCATTCCCCGGAAGGTTAGTGACAGCTGCTTACATTCTTTTTTGTCTTAATCCGTGTTTCCCTCTAAGATGCATGAGGCAGTGTTACATATTTGCAACGTTTTCTAATGTAGACCTTCAGTGACGGACAAGAAATGCCTGGCAATGACCCTCTGCCCAACACAGATGGGTCTGTGGAACATGTATGTTAAGAATCTGACACTCACTAAGCAGCAGAGAAAGGCATCCTGAGAGCGTTAAAAATACACGATGTGAAGCATGTTACGTGTAAGAGTCCCGAAGAAGAAACAATATAAAAGGAGCATGTATGTTGGTTGTAAGACCTAGGATTAGCCTGGGACTGATCGATGGAGACCCCGGAGAAAGGTGTCTGCATTCTCCAGCTCCGACGTGCAGCGGGGAGCGTGGGTCGGACCCTAAGGAGGGAGACTGGGGTGATGGAACGGGAAGGGGCCTCCCACTGCCTACCCAGGAGGCTGCCTTCGACAGACTGGGCACGTCTGCCCCTTAGCCCTGACCCGTCCCTTAGCCCTGACCCGTCCCTTAGCCCTGACCTGTCCCTTAGCCCTGACCCGTCCCTTAGCCCTGACCCGTCCCTTAGCCCTGACCCGTCCCTTAGCCCTGACCCGTCCCTTAGTCCTGACCCGTCCCTTAGCCCTGACCCGTCCCTTAGCCCCGACCCGTCCCTTAGCCCCGACCCGTCCCTTAGCCCTGACCTGTCCCTTAGCCCTGACCCGTCCCTTAGCCCTGACCCGTCCCTTAGCCCTGACCTGTCCCTTAGCCCTGACCCGTCCCTTAGCCCTGACCTGTCCCTTAGCCCTGACCCGTCCCTTAGCCCTGACCCGTCCCTTAGCCCTGACCTGTCCCTTAGTCCTGACCTGTCCCTTAGCCCTGACCTGTCCCTTAGTCCTGACCCGTCCCTTAGCCCTGACCCGTCCCTTAGCCCTGACCCGTCCCTTAGCCCTGACCCGTCCCTTAGCCCTGACCCGTCCCTTAGCCCTGACCTGTCCCTTAGCCCTGACCTGTCCCTTAGCCCTGACCTGTCCCTTAGCTCTGACCCGTCCCTTAGCCCTGACCTGTCCCTTAGCCCTGACCTGTCCCTTAGCCCTGACCCGTCCCTTAGCCCTGACCCGTCCCTTAGCTCTGACCCGTCCCTTAGCCCTGACCGCAGCTCTTCCCACATAACGTCCACTCCCCACGCGGTGCGGGAAGAACAGCCCCCCCCCCCCCATGTGGAAGGAGCGCCGTTTCCTTGCTGCCTTTGCTGTTCACCCTGTTTTCCTAACAGCCCAGCACAGGGAGGCGAGAGAAGCGAAGTCTCCGCCCAGGGCAGCCAGGGCGGGTCTGAAAGAGCCAGTTCCTGGCTTTTCCCGGGAAACGGGCCGCAGGGCAGCGCCTCTGGTGCACGTGTCCCGCGGCCTCCGGCTCTCACTGTCCTGAGCCGTGTCCCCCGAAACAGTGCTAGGTCCTGGCGAACACCTTCCTTCCTTCTAGGGCATCGCCTAAGAGTTCCTGCAGCTGCTGCTTTACTGCTGCAGGGGAAGGGGGAGCCGCTTTCTCTCCCAGCACAGAGCTCGGCCTCTGACTTTCTCTCCCAGAACAGAGCGCGGCCTCTGACTTTCTCTCCCAGCACAGAGCGCGGCCTCTGAGGCCGAGCGCGGCCGCTGGCCTAGTGCTGGGAGACTTCTCGTGGGAACACAGAAGGAAACTGTTCTGGAAAACAGACCGACACTGAGCTCTGACACCTTTAAAACGAGATCCCTTTTCAAGTGCTGAGGGCAGTGCTTCTGATGCCCTTAGACCAGGGGTCCTCAAACTGTTTAAACAGGGGGCCAGTTCACTGTCCCTCAGACCGCTGGAGGGCCGGGCTATAGTTTAAAAAACACTATGAACAAATTCCTAAGCACACTGCACATATCTTATTTTGAAGTAAAAAAACAAAATGGCAAAAACACCCGCATGTGGCCCGCGGGCCGCAGTTGGAGGACGCCTGCCTTAAAGAAAGCACATTGATTGCTGGTTTCAAAAATTCATGAGTCTTTTTTGTTTGTTTGTTTGTTTATCCTCATCCAAGGATATTTTTCTTTTTTAAAAATGTATTTTTATTGATTTCAGAGAGGAAGGGAGAGGGAGAGGGACAGAAAATCAGTGATGAGAGAGAATCATGGATTGACTCCCTCCTGCACACCCCACACTAGGGATGGAGCCTGCAACCTGGGCATGAGCCCTGATGGGGAATCGAACTGTGACCTCCTGGCTCATAGGTCAGCACTCAACCACCGAGCCACGTGGGCCGGGTCCGAGGATATTTTTCTATTGAATTTTAGAGAGAGGGGAAAAGATAGAAATATTGATGTGAGAGAAACATCGATTTGGTTGCCTCCTGCATGTGCCTCAATCAGGGCCCGGCCGGGGAGGAGACTGCGCCTCAGGTACATGCCCTTGACGGGAATTGAACCCGGGACCCTTTGTCCGCAGGCGGATGCGCTATCCACTGAACCAATCTGGCTAGGGCTTTTCAGCTTGGTATATAAGAAAGTTAAGCAATTCTTAAGCATTTTATAACTTTCTATGATGCTTTCTTTTCCTCCACAGAGAAACAAAGTGAAGAACATGCGTATAATGACGTCTGCTGGTTTTCAACTGTAGAGCAGCCCCTGCCAGTCCGCCTCCCCCCGGGGGAGCTGGCACTCTGGCCTGCGCGGCGTTCTCCGGCTGAGCGACGCCGAGCATGGGTACACCCTGTGGTTTTTTCTAGAAACGGAAGCCACTGTCTCACCAGTTCTGAAGCTGGTCCAGCCCGCCGTGGAGGGGCCCCCCGATGCAGGCGACCTGCTGCCGCCGCTTCCAGGCCTGCAGCTCCTCCGCCAGCAGGCTGCTCGCCAGCAGGTCCGTCTCGCTGACTATCTGGGTCAGTTTGCTGAGCGCGTCCTAGCAACAGAGAAGCCTGCTGAGGAGATGCTCATGAGACACAACCGAATGCACTCGTAACTCAGCCCAGAGAACACGGCGCCTGACCTCTCCCGCCTTCTGTTGGCCATCACCCCGCCTTTGCCAACCATGAAGGTATTACCGCCAAACAAAGTCACGAGAGCAGAGCCCAGCCCAGGGAACATGCCCTTAACGCCCCAGGATACACAGAGACTGTCAGAGAATGTGTGAGTCCTGCGACAATCCTATGTAATAAAAGCCTAATGTGCAAATTGTCCCCTCGACCGGGAGTTTGACCGCTCGCTATGACGTGCGCTGACCGCCAGGGGGTGGCGCGGTGGCCGTGGGCGGCAGTGGAGGTGCTGCCGGCCCCGATGGGCCCCGATGGGCCCCGATGAGAGCAGGACTGCAGCGGGATGGTGGGGCGGGTGAGCGGGCAGCGCCAGGCCAAGGAAAAGGAGAGGAATAGCCCACAGGCCACGCTCCAGCTCGTCACTGACCTTCCTCTTGAAGTCGAGGCTGTTGAGCATTTCTTGCAGAGTCAACACCTCCTGACCCACCAGGGCACTGTTCTTGTCACCCTGATCTGCGAAGGAAAAGAGAGCGACTTAGCGTCTCTCCGAGACCGAGGTCTCGGCCCTGAAAGCCAAATCGGCGGCCATCTGCCCTCCTCAGAGGCAGGAGCCCAAGGGGGCCCCTGGGGAGATGAGCGTGGAGGTAAGTCTGTTCCCTTTGCCAGGAAGGGTCCCATCCCGGCACGGAGAGAGGGGCTCTATGTCGCAGACCTTGAGAGAAGGCCATGCTCCTTTTGGGGATGGGCCGAGAGAAGATACAAAAGTCTGTATCGTGGGTTCCTTATCCGATCCCGCCACGTCGATGGTAACCCCGGTTGGCTGGCATCAGCAGGAAGGAAGGGGGCCTCCCCTGTGCTCACGGTTAAGTCGTATTCGACTCCTCCTGGTGCCCTACCTTGTACCCAGGAGTGAGGAGAAACTGCCTGGTGGAGTTGGTGTTCTGTCTCCTTGGTCTCATGAACTAATAACAAAGACTAAGTCCTTAACTCCCCTCTCCCCCTTTTATTTTTACAAAATAGGCTAGCCTCACAGTAACACTAGAAGCGGGAAAGAGTTGCAGATTTTCAAAGCATCACTAACTGAAGAAAACCTGAAAGGATGTGTCCTCCTAAATGGAAGACGTGCGAGGAGAGTTGTATTATTTAACGTAAACACCATATTGTATTGGTATAGAGCAAGCGATGGCTTCTACCAGCCGCTCACATCGATGGAGAGTGAACGCCGGGAGCGCTGATCTGACTCACGTATTTGAAAAAGAGGCACCAGGACAGCAGTGTGCCAATTCCCTATAAAACAGCACTGATATCCCAAAAGGCATCCCTGGTTGCTTTATTTATTTTAAAATGTATTTTTATTTATTTCAGAGAGAAGGGGAGAGGGGGAGAGAGAGATAGAAACATCAATGATGAGAGAATCATTGATCGGCTGCCTCGTGCACGCCCCACACTGGGGATTGAGGCTGCAACCCGGGCATGTGCCCTGACCGGGAATTGAACCGTGACCTCCTGGTTCATGGGTTGACACTCAACCACTGAGCCACTCCGGCCTGGCCCTGGTTGCTATAATTCACAAATTCACTAACTCTTAAACCCCATGGGTAGCAAAATCTTGGTTATATAGCATTTTATCAACACAAAACTTCATTAGCTAACATTTTCCCATCTTCACAACCAAGGATAGAACTTATTTTCCATGTAGCTTTCATTTCATTGCATTTAGAGCCAACAAAACAAATACTTGATTTAAATGATAAGATGATTGTTTGTATTCTTCATAATTCTCATGGAGCACTGAAAGATATTAAATTAACTCTAATTGCAATATATTAAGTTCAAAGTAATTTTATCATTTAATGTATTCTGTTATATTCTAACTAGAGGACTAGTGCATGAAATTCATGCACGGGTAGGGTCCCTAGGCCTGGCCGGCGATCAGGGACGATTGGGGCCTTCCTTCATTCCACACCGCGCACGTCATAGCGAGCGATCAAACTCCCCGTCTCCCACTTGAACTCCTGAGGGGACACTTTGCATATTAGCCTCATATATATACATACACACACACACACACACACACACACATTCTCAGAATTGATAGTTCACATATAAAATTTAGGATGAGGCTGCTTTCATTTAACTGTAAGGCTTGATGAAGTTTTCAGCCCTTAAATTGCTTTAGGATTGCGTACCCCTTTGATAATCTGATAAAACCCATGTTTGTGTCATTTCTTCTGAAGGAAAACATTGACATACAAACAATTATAAACATTTTAAATAGCACTTCATGGGAGTCAAGACATCCTGAAGATGCCAGAAGAACATATCACTCCTTACCTATGCCAGGAAAAACTAGTTTCCTAATATCCTCTCTTTTAATGTTTATAACATATATTTTTATTGATTTCAAGGAGGAAGGGAGAGCCGGATAGAAACCTCGATGAGAGAGAGACTGATCAGCTGCCTCCTGCACACCCCCTACTGGGGATTGGGCCGGCAACCCGGGCATATGCCCTGATTGGGTATCAAACCATGACCTCCTGGTTCATAGGTCGATTCTCAATCACTGAGCAGCACCAGCTGGGCCAACAATGATTCTTTAAAGGAGAGATTTAGATCCAATTTGCTTTTAAATTATTTTAAAATAATTTTAGAATTTAAAAGATAATAGAGTTCCCATATATCCTTCATCCAGCTTCCTCTAATGTCTTACAATGACCAAAGTCAATAAATTAACACTGATACAATCTCATGGACTAATCTAGACCTAATTTGAATTTCTCTAACTGTCCCACTAAATACAACACACTTTAACGATCCATTATTAAATGGATCTGAAACCTAGCAAATAGTAAATCTGAAACCTAGCAAATAGTAAATCTGAAACCTAGCAAATAGTCTCATTCTTTCCTTCCATTTCTTAAAAAAACATCTAACTTCAATGTTTAACAACAAAGCGATAGTCAAATAAATATCAGTATCCTTACCGTTTGATATTTATATAACTATTAAAATTATGTTGTGAAGATTTTTTATAATATGGGGAAAATACTTCAAACTTCAAACTGAAACATACAAAACTATGTACAAGATTACCTCAGTATTTTGCAAATAAATAGATATGTGTGTATTTGAACATACAGTACAATGGCTTGAAGGAAGTATACTACCATTTTGACTGTTTATCTGTAGACAGTGGGAATGTGTGTGATTTTTATATTTTTATTGTTTTTGCCTATTTTCCAAATTTCCTACAGTGAGTCACATTTCTACTTTATAACTTTAAAAATTTATATTTAAAAAAACTCACCTAGGATGACATGACTAATTTTCTAATCATATCAGGCAACTATTATTACTCTTTTTAATTGTGATAATGATGTTTTGCTTCTATAGGAGAAGGTACTTAGTTTTTGGAGCTGCATGCCAGCGTAGAAGAGCCTTCTCACCAGCTTTATCATTGACTTAGAATTGGTTAGTAGGAAAAAGGACGAAACGAAAGAAACACTCCACTGCCGAACCCTCCCTTTAAAAAAACACCGTTCACCTAGGGAAGGAGACCTGTTTATCAATTCTGTGAGGAAAGGGAAGCCCCGGTCATGTGACTTTTACATTCCTGTGTACAATTACAGATGAAACAAAACTCACCCATCATCTGAATCGTTTTATACCTGTAGTCAAATTCATCTTGCAGGTCTTCTAAATATTTGGTGTCTTGTTCTGTTATCTTTTTACAAAAAGAAAACAACAAACACATACCCGCTCAGTTGTTATAATTAAGCATGTCAATGAAACATCACCGGACTTGTATGCATGCATATGACTTGTATGCATGCATATGACTTGTATGCATGCATATGAGCCTAACCAGTGGTCACGGACAACAGGGGGGTAGGGGCATGTGTGGGGAGGGGTTTGGGATGGGAATGGGGGGATGAGGACAAATATGTGATACTTTAATCAATAAAGAAATTAAAATGGTAAAAAAAAAAAAAGAAACATCGCCAGTATTTCAAAATATACCGTTTTGTTCTTCCGGTTTCTGGTAATATCGTAGACAACCGTATAGAACCTACCTCTACAAAGAGCCCATTCCCAGGAAAGCTGAGTAACGCTGGGAGAACCAGGCTGAATTTGCCCATCCATGGTCTCTACCCAATGGAAACTGCCCTCCTGTGTCTCAATGAGTGACAAATGGTGCCACCAATCTCCTTTTCCACCCGAGAACGGGCACACTTCCCCGTTAGTTCCACACAATCCTGTTCTGTGCACCAATGGTCATTTTGCTGGAAGTCTCCTTCCTGACCCGCTGCAGTTCATGACAGTTCAGTTTACATTTCCCCCTCTCTACGTCTTAGAAAAAAACACCTTTGCTTCCTCCCTGTCTCCTGTTTCTCTCTCTGAGATTTTTACTTTTCTCTTCTCTAAACCTGCTGCTTTTCTGCTCAGACACCGCAGGTTTCAGTGTCAAGACCTGGGCCCTTCAGGTGCCAGCTCCTGCAGCCACGGCGACCCGCTGAGGGTGGCGATCCTGCCCCCGGGGAGGAGGCAGCCGTCTGAGAGGTGAGCTGGCCTACGTGCCCGAGGCCACAGGGCTCCGGGGATGGAGGTGGCGGGCAGACACAGACGCCAGTGACTGAAGTGAAAAAGCTTTCCCCAGAGAAATCTTCTCTAACGTGAACACAGCGTGTGAGAGGCTCTGACCTCCCTGGCGCCCGCCTGGCTCCCGCCTGCACGCACCTGGACGGCAGGAGCCCAGAGCGGCCCGGTGGGGGCCCCGGCCAGCCGTGCTGGCGGCCCCCTCACTCACCTGCACGCTGTTCTTAATGGCGGCCACTTTGTGCTCCAAGCTCCTCTGTCTTTCCGACACGGAAGAGCTTTGTAAGGCTTTCTCCAGCGGTCCCTGGAAAAGGAATGTCTGACATGTCAATGGTGTTGACAAAACAAGGTTTATGATGAATGTGGTATGTGTAGTACACTTTGAGCTGAGGTTTGGATCAATATGGTATGAAATACTCTGTAACCGTTAAAAATCATGCTGTAGAAAAATGTTTAATGACATATAAGTAGTGTCACATTGGTAAAAATACAGAAGATTATGAAACACCATATATTTATGATCTCTATTGCTTATATATGTATGTATATTTAGAAATATATGGATATGTGTACAGACATGTATACTCAAGTACCTGTGATTGGAAGAACACCTAATGTTATATATGTTATTCATGAATAGTAAAGTTATAGGTTATTTTATAGTTAACATTTTTTCTTAATTTGCTATAATAGACCTATGTTACTTGTGAAATTCTCTAAAATGAATACATGTAATTTAAAAAGTAGTATAGTGAAACTACATTAAGTTAGACTTAAATTTAGAATTAGACTTAAATTCAGATGAATCTGACAGCATGAGAATTATTTTTATACTGGAACAAAGGGAGTTTACTAAAGAATATGTCAAAATGTTAGCTTTGTTAAACAGAAAGGCTGACCAACTTCTCCAAGTGCTGGCCACTCTAATAATCTGATATTAAATGTGTTTGCCTCCTGCACATGCCCAACCAGGGCCAGAGATTGAGTCTGCAACCGAGGTACATGCCTTTGACCAGAATCTAACCCGGGACCCTTCAGTCCGAGGGCCGACGCTCTATCCACGGAGCCAAACCAGCTAGGGCTGTAGTTAACTAGATTCTTGAACCAATGTTGTAACACCATGGGCCAGAGCGTGACCAGTAGAGAAAGAAAATGATGTATAGATAAGATTCTACAAACAACTGCTGGAGAAACTTGGTGGTCATCTCAATCAGAAGCAGAGAAAAGGATCTCACGCGAAGAGGACCCTGGGTCTTGATGACAAGCGACCCGAAGGATGGTGGCATCACGAACACAGAGAAGAAGCTCGTTCGCAAGAAAAGATCGTCGGTTCAGGAAAAGGGAGCCCCAGGAGATAACGAGATCACGGGTTCTGAAAATCTTACCTGAACAGGCATGTTGGCTGCAGCCAATATTCTCCTCTCTTCCCTTAAACAATTTGAAATAACCACGGCTACATGCATGGGGTTTCCATGAAATTTTCCCTGGAAAAAAGGGAGCAGAAGCAACAGAAAAGCTTAAACATGTGCATCATAAAGAAACATTGCTGTTTGCAAATTAAAAAAAAAAAGATATCCTAATAAATATGGGAATCACTTGGGATTTGTTCCAACTGTTACAAACCACAGAAACTTACGTTGTGAACGTGGACTTCTTTGAGGCATATTGTTCTGTCTTCAAAACTCATGTTACTTTAGGGTTAGGGCAGGTTGTAGGCGGAAGAGTTAGTCATCAGGAACCACAGCTACTCACTAGTTAACTATGTGCTTCATGGTCTGCTTAACGCCTGTCTTCTGGTCGCTGTTTGTGCCGTTCGCGTTGGCCAGCTGGGTGTGTTGTGTACGTTAAAACGCTCTAACCCTCCAGGGGAGCATGTATTTCCACGGGTGCCCTGGCGTCCACCACTCGCCTTACCTGCCAGGCCCCTGCGGTGCCTTTGTTTTCTTGGTTTACAAGTCTAATTTGATCAACACCATCATTTCGGCCACAGAATTAAACTTCGTTATCATTAGACTCTTTCCAAGGTAGGATGAACGCAAGGCCCAATAAATGTAGGCAAAATGCATTTACTCTGCCCCCCTCTCTGAAGGAGGTGCCAATTACCCGTGAAATGGCCAAAAGATCAAGAACAGAAAAAATAAAATAACAATCTATAAAGTGGGAAATTAGCAATTAATCAAAAGTAGGTTATACAGATGAGTAGACTAAGGGTCTTTCTAAGAAAGAAAGGAGGTTATTGGCTGTGAACATTTTTATGGCCATGATTGTGTTAGATGATGAATGTCAATTAGCACTTCTATTTGTAAAACTATCCTATACATAAAACCCTCGCCCTGACCGGTGTGGCTCAGTGGATAGAGCGTCGGCCTGCAGACGGAAGGGTCCCGGGTTCGATTCCGGTCAAGGGCATGTACCTTGGTTGTGGGCACATCCCCAGTAGGAGGTGTGCAGGAGGCAGCTGATCGATGTTTCTCTCCCATCAATGTTTCTCTCTATCTCTCTCCCTTCCTCTCTGTAAAAAATCAATTAAAAAAAAAAACCCTAAAAAAAAACAAAACCCTAATATGCAAATTGACCAAACGGCAGAACGACCGGTTGCTATACACACACTGACCACCAGGGGGCAGATGCTCAACGCAGGAGCTTCCCCCTGGTGGTCAGTGCACTCCCACCGGGGGAGCACGGCTCAGCCAGAAGCCGGGCTCATGGCTGGCGAGCAGCGGTTGTGGCGGGAGCCTCTCCCACCTCCGAGGCAGCGCTAAGGAGCAGCGAGCCCGGCTTCTGGCTGGCGAGCGCAGCAGCTAAGGACCCCTCGGGGATGCCCGAATGCCAGGTTAGGCCTGCTCCCCGCAAAAGGAAGGAAATGAGTTGACAGAAACTCATAAGGTAAATAAATGAAAACAATTCTACTTATACACAGGGTACCACCTTTCTGATTTCTGCACGCTGACCCTTCAGATTCCTTCCAGTGAGAATGTTGTTAGAGTTCCTGTTGTTCATTTTCACACTTACTGTTTCCATCTACCTTCCAAGAATCACCGTTTCGTCCTTGTTTTTCTCACTGCTACAGGAGTTCTTTCTTGTTGATACTCTTTCAACATTTCTCAGCTCCACGGGGCACACTTTTTCATTTTTCTTTCCTGCTTACACTTCTGTTACCTTCCCTTTCAGAATCAGTTTCTCCCCAGGTCTTGTAAGGTTAAATTACTCATTTGCCTCCTTTTCTAAGAGCAAAGAATCACAGGCTATTTTTTTCACTTCCCTTTGCACTTCTCCTTAATCCCTCACTTAATATATAAGACAAAAACATCTTATGGAAAATCACTACAGAGTCAAAACCAAATTAACACTTTTTATTTTTGTAAGTTTCAAAGATGTCACCTTTCAGTAGTTACCATGTGTATGCATCTCAAAAAAAGAGCAACAACACAACTGAAATAAGAAACAGAAAGCCTGCACGTGTGGCTGGTAGGAGGAGGGAGGGAGAGACCTGCCTGTGTGTGTCCGTGGTTCTGTGTCCACACCTCTGCCCTGTGGCTTGTCTGGTCCCTGTCTCACAGTGCCAAGAAACAGAAGTTTTAAATTTGAATGAAGTCAAATTCTTCCCTTTATGGCTAGTGCTTTATACGATTGAAGATATATTTCCCTAACTTGTAGTCATGGAGGATTTTCCCCCCATTTTATCTTTTTAAGTCTTTATATACTATTTTTTAAAATATTTTTTATTTATTTGAGAGAGAGAAAGAGAGAGAGAGAGTGAGAGAGAGAGAGAGAGAGAGAGAGAGGGAGAGAGGAAGGGAGAGGAAGATAGGGAGAGAAACATTGATGTGAAAGAGAAACATCAATCAGTTGCCTCCCGCATGCACCCCGACCAGGGATCCCGAACCTGGTTATGTGCTCTGACCAGGAATCGAACGGGTGACCCTTCAGTGGGTGGGTGGGACGACATTCAACCAGCTGAGCAACACCGGCCAGGGCTAAGGCTTCATACTTTTGCCCTTGACTTTAGTTCCCATGGAGCTGGCTAATGATGAGAGGTCTCTTTCCTTTTTTCTGTATGGATCCTCAGTGCCAGTGATGTCTATTGACCATTCTGTGCTTTCGCCCCTGCTCTGCTGGGACAACTCTGTCACTTCGCAATGTCTGTATACGGCGGGGTTTGCTGCTCACACCCGTTCCACCTTATGGTGCTGTCCACCAGCAAACTGTCCTAATTACTGGAGCTGCGGAGTGGGTTTGATGGCAGGTAGAATAGGTTTTGTTTGCGTTCCCACACAGATTTTAGCATCAGCTTGTCAAGCTACCCAAACACACAACCACACTGAGAATTCGGACGACAGTAAATCTTCAGATGCGTTTGGGAGACTTGGCATCCGTATGATTGTGTTCTAGTTCATTTATTCGGGTTTTCTTTCATGTCTCTCTATGAAGCACTAGAATTTTCCACCGCGATCTTACACATTTTTGACAGGCTTCTTTCTATGTAGTTGGTAGTTTTGATAACGAAGTAAATGGTATCTTTCTTTCCTAATTGTTTTTTAAAAATGTATCTTTATTGTTGAAAGTATTACAGATCTCCCCTTTTCTTACCCACTGACCCCCTCCACCCCATCCCCTGCCCCCACCCCACCCCCAGGCCTTCACCATACTGTTGTTTGTGTCCATGGGTTATGCATATATGCATGCAAGTTCTTTGATTTTGAATTTGGCAACTTTGCTAAACTCTTATTGATTCTAATAATGGGTCTGTAATATCTCTTATCCTAGACATTTATCTGTAGATTCCTTTGGATAGGATTTGCATATACAAATCATAAGAAGTATAAGATTGAATAAATACTGATACAGTTTTTCTTCCTTTTTAATAATCTAGTTTCCATCAGGATTTCACCTTCATCCTAAGGTGACAACATGAACAACTTATTTAGAAATATGTTGGTTAATTTCCAAACATAGGGATTTTCTATTTATCCCTTTTCTGAAACTGATTTTTCTATAGATTTAAAAATTCTGATCAGAATTGATGTTCTGGATTACTTTAGTTATCTTTGTGGCCCAGCGTATGGCCCTGTTGTGAACAGATGCCCCTGTGAGCTTGGGGAGAATGAGAATTCTGCAGGTGTTGGGTCGAAGGTCTTACGCAGGGTCATTAACCCAAGTTTGTTAATTCTGTTGTTCAAATTTCTACATCTTTGCTGATTTTTTTTTGCTTGATTCGTTGAGTCAGTTATTGAAAGAGGCATGCTAAAATGTATTTTGTGAATTTTCTGTTTGTGGTTCTGTCAAAAACATTCAGACATGTTATATATTATTAATGAGTCAAACCTTTCACTGCTGTAAACTGACCTGTATCTCTTACAATGCCTTTTGCCTGAAGCAAAAAGATCAACTACGACATTATTCTTTGTATCACTTAGACTTTTATTTGAAATAATACTTTTATTTCAACATATATTTAAAATCACATATCAGTATTGTGCATATAAAAGGGTAAATATACATGTAACTTCACATATTTAGAATTAAACTTTTCTTTTTTAAAAAATATATATTTTTATTGATTTCAGAGAGGAAGGGAGAGGGAGAGAGAGAGAGAGAGAAGCATCAATGAGGAGAGAGAATCATTGATCAGATGCCTCCTGCTCGCCCCCCACTGGGGGATTGAACCATGACCTCAACCACTGAGCCACCCAGGCTGGGCAATGTTCTATTTTTTTAATGGCATCAGGCTGCAAATCAGCAGGGAGTTTCTGATAAGTGGATATTGTACCGCTTAGTGATAATCCTGTACAAGACAGGAGTTGTTCCTTCCAGCCTTCTATTGTTTTGAGATTTCATTAATCTATTGTGAGCAATTTGGTAGTTTCTCTTGCCACTGTTGCTCTGTGTACGATGGGCAATCCTTTCGCATGAGCCTCAGTAATGAAAGATAACATCACTTCCTCTATTGGTGGGCCTCTTTCTTGCTTCTTACATCCTATCAAGCACTTTATTGTTGCCTTCCAAGAAAATATGGCACTTAGGGTTACCCATCTGGTGACAAATAATTTGCCGAATGTCACCTTTATACCCCGCTGGTTTGTTTCCATTCCATTCTGCACAGGTGATAACTATTTGCTTCCGCCCTGAATCACAGTGTTCTACTGACGACACTTTAAACAGCAATTAAACCCCACATGTGCTGCAGCAACAGTGCACATAATTCAACCGAGGTGACGACAGGAACAGCTATGACTCAGTTTCACGTCACAGGCAATGACAACGGCATTGTGACTGCCCCCGGATAACAGCAGCTCAGAGATGCTGTTTGTTATAAGATGTAGTTTGATTTCAGAGGGTTAAAATGTGTGTGGGGGGGAGGTACTTGGGTCAATGAACACGCTGTTTTAATCTTCCCGCTGCTTTCTGCTAAATTCCTTGGCTTTCCCCCGAGTTCTTCTTGTAATTTAAATTCCCCTTTCATCCGACTCCTAAATTTGACTTGTCACTAAAGAGCGACTAGCTCATTAGCTTCCCCTCTGCCCCCAAACGACCCTAGGATCCCAGTCAGAGGTCAAGGACGGGAGAAGACTTGCTTAAAGTAACCTCCTCTGCTCAGGGGCACAGACTCCGAGTTTTCACAACTAGACAGCCACTCCTTTGCGTTCTTTCCCCTTTAAAATGCAAACACATGCCTGGCTGGTGTGGCTCAGGGGATAGAGCGTCGGCCTGCAGACTGAAGGGTCCCGGGTTTGATTCCAGTCAAGGGCACATGCCGGGTTGTGGACTCGATCCCCAGTAGGGGGCGTGCAGGAGGCAGCCGATCCATGATTCTCTCTCACCATGGATGTTTCTCTCTCTCTCTCCCTCTCCCTTCCTCTCTGAAGTCAATAAAAATATATTTTTTAAAAATGCAAACACACGAGGGAGACTTGACACCACATTTAATTAGCCTCCTGGGCGCTGGGAAGGGGTTGCCACAGGCTGTGCTCTGGCTGCAGTGGCCGAGCACCTGCCAGAGGAGAGCGATGGGCCAGGACAGGGGAGTGGGGACGTTTCAGGAGAGCCTTGAAAGACAGCAACCAAGGCAGGGA
Source organism: Eptesicus fuscus (assembly GCF_027574615.1). Lineage (NCBI taxonomy): Eukaryota > Metazoa > Chordata > Mammalia > Chiroptera > Vespertilionidae > Eptesicus > Eptesicus fuscus. The sequence goes on along the minus strand of NC_072483.1, from coordinate 90,978,154 downwards.
GGGGGGTGAGGGGGGATGGATTCTGAAGAAACGTGTACCCCACAGCTGAGCTTGGGCTAACCCTGGGACAAGGACTCCAGTGCGAGAAGTAACTAGTGTCCCACCTGAAGCAAGATAGTAACCGCAGGGAAACTCGCGGGCAGGGGCGGGAGAGGCCAGGGAGGCCCTGGGAACTCTGTCCTTTCCAGTCGGTTCTTCTGTAAGCCTAAGGCTGCTCTGAAAATGCAGCCTGTTTCTGAAGGTGTCTTAGGAAAGTCACAATTCTGACTGAGAAAGAGCTTCGGAACTTGTAAAGCCTTTACATAAGTATAAGCTGCAAGCATGTCAAACTCACAGCCTGTGGGCCGCATGCCTCATCTAGTTGGCCCATGTTAGCCTCTGAGTTTGACATGCTTGGATAAGGAGTTTTCTATGTTGCCTGATGGGGGCGTTAGGAGAACGTAAAGCTCATAGATGGTAAATCAATAAAAACAGAAGATAAAAATCTTCCTCTTCCTGCAGGTTGCCCAGGACCAAACCAGAGAGAGTCGGACCTGCATTACCACCATTTGTCCACCATCCAGAACTGAAATGTCATTGCTGACATGTGCACATAAGGAACTGTTTGACATTGAAATTGGGTCTCAAAAGAACTGTTGGCCCAGAAAGAAACTCACTACAGACTGATTCATTTGCCTGTCAGCATAACCATTATTGCTTGTCTCATTTTCGGTTCTTATAAGTGTATTTCTAATAGCACATGATCTCTCACTCATCTAGGGGAAATGATGAACAACATGGACTGATGAACAAGAACAGACCCAGAAACAAGGAGGCATGGATCAGACTGTCGGGCCTCAGAGGGAGGGTAGGGGAGGGTGGGGATATAGGGGAGAGATCAACCAAAGGACTTGTGTGCATGCATATGAGCCTAACCAATGGTTAAGGACAACAGGGGGGTGGGGGCATGCGTGGGGAGGGGTGTGGGATGGGATCGGGGGGATGAGGACAAATATGTGATACCTTAATCAATAAAGAAATTAATTTTAAAAAAAAGAGAGAAAAAAAATCTTCCTCTTTATTTCACAGAAGTGACCAAAACGAATTATAAAGCCAATGAAGGCTGAGTTGTGTTCCAGGAAACATATTCACACGAATATAAAAGAAACTCCAGGAAAAACAACAAGACGATGTCTTTGGGGTTTTCAAAGCATTAATCAATGGGGACTTTCCTGGCATTTCTTTAGGACTCACTCTCACAGGCACACACATACATTAAAAGCTGCTTTGAATAAAAAATTAACCTATACAAGCTAGCAATTAGAAATAATAATACAGTGCGCTCACCCACCAGAGCATAATTCCTATAGTCTCTGGGAAAAAATAATCAATACCATACTTTGGATGCATAGAAAGAGGCCTGGGAGGGGATATGTCAAAATATCATGACTGATCACCCTTGGGGAAAAGGGATGGGTGGGATGGATATTTACACTTTCACCTCAATTCTTTGGTATTGTTAGACTTTTAAAAACAATTAAGCATGTGTTACTTTTATGATTAAAACTAAACAAGACGAGAAATTACACGTATATCAGATCTTTCTCTGATTCACACAGAGTTGTCTTAAAAGATGTTGGCGTTGAAAGATTGTCTTCCAGAGAGAAAAAAAGAGTTGGAGCCTCGTGAAGTCACATGATAACTACATGATAACTACAGTGAAGTCACATGATAGCGAAGTCACATGATAAGTACAATGCAATGCTCAGGGGGCAGTCACGGCCTTGGCATGAAGAGAGAAATGAACTGCTTAATTAACCATGACAGGAAGGGAACAAAGTAGATGCTTGCCAATTCCACTTTTCCTTATATGCTGGGACATAACCTGCATTGACTGAACTCCTCTGGTGTGCAGGGTGCGTCATGAGCTTTGTGTTAAAACTGGCAACAGCCTGCAAGGTCCACATGAGGAAGCCCAGGGGCGGTGTCATTGGTGAAAGGTCACAGGACTCGGAAGCTAAGGAGGAACTCTTCAAGCCCAGGGGGCTCTCACTCCACACACTAGGACTTTTCCAAATCACAACTGTCTTTGAAGAAATGCCTTCTTTCTCTGTTTCAGCAGATCCCTTGAGCCGCAGCTGCGTTTCGTTTTATTTCCCCTGGAAATGGTAAACCTGCTCATGGACTAACCGTTCTCTGTGGAACCTCAAGAAAGCTGCAGCAGTTAACCCAACAAAAACATTACATGTGTAATGACAAAACTATTAAATCACTTTCTCTGAGACGACTTAGGCTGTTGTTGTTGTTGCTTTTTAATCCTCACTTGAGGATATTTTCCCATTGATTTTTAGAGAGAGTGGAAGAGAAAGGAAAAGACGGAGAAAAATATTAATGTGAGAGAAACACATCGGTTGGTTGCCTCCTGCACGTGCCCTGACCAGGGCCCAGGCCGGGGAGGAGCCTGCAACCGAAGTACCTGTTCTTGACTAGAATCCAACCTGGGACCCTTCAGTCTGCAGGCCGACGCTCTGTGAGCCCAACTGGCCAGGGCAAGAGACTACTGAGGCTCTAATACCCTGGCAGGTATATCTGCTGTTGGTAGAGGCCCCCTGCCAGGGACCCTGGGTATCCCCACGTGACCTTGATGGGCCTGCCAAGAGTGCAAGGCCTGACCGTTCTTCAGGGCTGCGTTTGCAGAAAGCAACCGTAATTGATGAGGCCATGCCTCCCCCCAGCTGAAGAGCAGGCTTGCTTCGCCCAGCTCTAAAAGCAGTGAGTCCCTCAAGTTCAGTCTCCTGGCACACAACCCACTGAGTGTGCATGCGACCGTGAGAGACCCCTGTGTCACCGTTAGGACGTGGGAGAAGTGGGGAACCCATGCGAATGAGCCTGAAGCTCTGAGCCCCGCCTTCGCTGTGGATAGTCAAGTCCTTGCCTCCGATCAGGAAGCCTCACGTCTTTTCTGGCACCCATCACACAACACCAAGGTCACGTGGTCGCTGGAAAGGAGAGTCAAATCCCCGGCCCTGCATACTTCTTGACACCTGCTTCCGTGTAAAACGTCTCACACGGCGCTTCCATGATTTCTTTCTATGTCTCATTCCCTGTCTAGACTGTATCTTTCCTAAGCAGAGATCGGTCACCTGATGGGAACCTCACTAATGCTTGCTGGATGATCACGTGAGAGGATCAATTATAATAATCCTCTCCTAACTGAGAGAACAATAGAAAAAGCATATTATTCGGTCTCTGTGGTGGGAAAGATGTCTATCATGAAATCCTTCGGGGAGGGGTTTTATTAGTGACTTATCCCTCGTAGCCAGGGAGAAATGAGACAGTCTTGAGATTAGCAGAAGAGGGCAGCAAGGTATGAAATACCCCTGGAGATGGAACTTTGCTTCTCGAAGGCCCTGGCTGACCAACATCATTGGCAGTGAGGCTGCCTTGGGGAGACTTGGACTTGGGGAGATGTCTCCCCAGGAACTGATAGAGATGTTAAGTAACTTGAAGCCCGGATTCAATTTCACTCCAGAGTGTGGTTATCGACCAGTTAACCACAATCATTGTCTATAAGTTGGGGGAGGAGGACTTACCATACAAGATACTGAAATGTACTATAAAGTGTAGTATGTTTATAAAGCATAAATATAGTACAAAACACACATTATGATCAATAGCATTCACATATGCCCAGATTAGCAGATTATAACAGAGAGGGGTGGAAAATTAACATATGAAAAGGTAGTGTTTCAGCTCAGTGGTAATGATGATTTAAAAAATCTCGCTGTTATAAATATCTATCAATCCTTAAGAAAAAGCTGGATTTCTATACAAATAATTCTATGTAAATTAAAGACTTAAAACTTTTTAAAGGTTACAATAAATTCATGAAAACATGCATATAATGGGAGACTTTAAACCAAAGCAGGACTCCCAGAAACTATACCAAAAAAAAAAAAAAGATGAATTTTCACTACATTTAATTATTTTTGTGGGGAAAAAGATGTCATAAAGCCAAATGACATATCACAGATTGAGGAAAATATCAGTAATGCATACGAAAGAGTATTTACTAGGAAAGACATGTTTAAAGTGATATTTTAATGTATAAAGAACGATTTGAAATTGATGAGAAGGCCCAATAAAAGAAAGTGGATGGAAAGTTGACAAAAGGGCACATCCAAATAACCAATACACGAGAGAAAGATGCCCCGACTCACAAGCAGTCGGAGAAAAGCAAATTTAAAGTAAAAAAAAAAAAAGAGAGAGAGAGAGCGACATTAGTTCCCAACAATCAGGTGGGCAAACATGGAAAAGAATGAGAACGCCTGCTGCACACTGCTGCTGACAACGGGAGTTTTACAGCCCATCTGAACAACGATCTGACAACATCTATTAACATTTAAAATACTTATACCTCTGACCAGTAAGTCCATTTCTAGGCTCTATCCTATAAAAGTAGGAGCACTAGCCCATAAGAATGCACGTGCAAAGCTGTCTGTCACAATGCTGTTTATGGGCAGTGGTCCAATAAATTGTGACATATCCGCTCCATGGGCCATTTGCTACCATTCAAATCAAGAGACTTGTGTGATGTAAAATTTGAAAAGCAGAGAAATGAGTCATAAAACTTCATTTTTTAAATGACAAAATTCTGGCTTCCCCATTTATGAAATTCCAAAAACACACATAACACACATGGAGATAAATCACCCATTTTCCCATTTTATTTAACTAATCAGATATAGAAATGGAAGAGTGCACATAGGCGGTTAACACTGAGGTCCCTGGGGGTGATATCATGGGGGGTGATGGCACAGAGGGAGGCAGGGGAAAGGGAAGGGAGAAATGAGTTTGGAATAAAAAAGTAGCACGTGTAATGTCTAATTTATGGTGAATTACATATGAGTGTCTATGGGGTAAAAGTGTGAAAGGATGGTGACCAAGATGTTCATGGCGGTGATCTTATTTTGGTGGGATTTCAGGGGGGTTTTAGTTTCTTCTTAGACTTTGCATTATCGTTTGGATTTTTACAAAGATATGTATTATGAAGGAATCGGAAAAAAATCAGAAAGCTATCTTCACCATAACACAAATGCCATCAGGAAAGACTTGATATTAATTTACATATTGTGCAGAGATTAGAAGGTTACAGCCGCGGAAGCAAGAAGTGGAAACATCATTCCAACGTGAAGACATAAAAGCGGTCTCTGAAGACAGCTGACATTTGCGAGGCGGCCCTCGATGCGTCCCTGCACACTTTCCACGGAACAGAAGCCTGAAATCTCTCTGAACTGCAGCCAAGTAGCAATACCATCGCGCCGCCGCGGGAAATGGAAACGGAAGGATGGCTGACGGCTCACCAACCATGGAAGGTGGTGCCCTACTGACCTATTTTCTCAGCTGGGACCTTGAGGCAGGACCCAGAGCCAGTCCTAAAGCTGAATCCCAAGGCTGGTTTGCAGACACGCAGAGGGATGCTTGCAAGTGGCCTTTAGGCTGGCCTGCAGTGCAGGCCTCACTCACATGTCTATATTCTAGTGACTTCTCTCATGGCCCCTCTAGACAACACACTGACCAGGAAGAATTCCTCCCTCAGGCGCCAGAGCCTTCAAGTTGACAGTTCTGGCTCCCATGACTGGTTCTCCTTCCAGCTCCCTCAAAATGTATTTATCTCCTCCCCTCCGTGCCTACTTCATGTACAACTAATTAATCAGATGTAGTCGCCTCTAACTCCCATCAGCTTAGACCAGTGGTTCTCAACCTTTCTAATGCTGCGACCTTTTTTAATGCAGTTCCTCATGTTGTGGTGACCCTCATCGGAAATATCTGTGTTTTCCGATGGTCTTAGGCGACCCTGCTAGCGTTTTTCAACCTGTGGGTCGTGACCTGTAGAGCCTAAGACCATCGGGAAACACAGATGTTTACATTACGATTCCTAACAGTAGCAAAATGACAGTTATGAAGTAGCAACTAAAATAATTTTATGGTTGGGGGTCACCACCACATGAGGAACTGTATTAAAGGGTCGCGGCGTTAGGAAGGCCCTACCGAACTGCATGAGTTTATATATTTTGTTACTTCAGGGCCTTGATCACTTGACATGACGAACCAGCTGCATTTGTTTAATTTATTTTTTTTAATCCTCACCCGAGGATATTTTTCCACTGATTTTTAGAGAGAGTGGGAGAGAGAGGGAAAGACAGAGAGAAATAATCAATGTGAGAGAAACACATCGATTGGTTACCTCCTGCACGGGGAGGGGAGGCGCCTGCAACCGTAGGACGTGCCCTTGACCGGAATCGAAGCCAGGACCCTCAGTCTGCAGGCCGATGCTCTACCCACTGAGCTACACTGGGCGGGTGGGCCAGCTGCATTTAAACAAGGCCTTTGTGGAGACATGGTTTATCCCCCAACATGCACTGGGAAGTCGTCAGGGTGTGAGGTCAGAAATCCAGGTTCTACCCCAGCCCCCGTCACTAACGATGACATTAAAAATAAAAAGCCTCGATTTCCTCCCCAGTAAAACCTGTACCCTGCCTTTTTCTCCCAAGTTGTGAGAATCAAGTGGGATGCTCATAAGATCACAATCATTAAGCAAAGGTCAATTGTGTTTTTCTCTGATTGTAGAGGCAAAAATGTCCTTTGAAAAGGATTTTAAATGCAAACATCACCAAGAAAATAAAAATCACCCATAATCACAAGATCTGGAGGTAACCGATGTTAACATTTTGATGTGCCCATTTAGTTTCTTTTCTCCGTGTGTATATTTACAATCAATATCATTTTTAATAGCTGTTTAATGGTTTTTGTAGCCGGACTTATTTATTTAGTATGTTCTCTACTGTTGACATGTAGATTTATTTTTCACCATTAATAAGCTGTGATATATTCTTGGTTAAATCAACCTCATTAAATTATAATATTTAGATCTTGTTCATTTATGGATTTTCCTTCTTGACATGTCAAAAACTGAGAAAAATGTATTAAAATGTCCCACAACTACTTTATTTTTCTCATTTGTTTCTTGAATTTATAATTTTTACCTTATATATTTTGATTCAATATTATTTTTATTTTTTAATATATTTTATTTTATTTTTTTTACAGAGAGGAATGGAGAGGGATAGAGAGCTAGAAACATCGATGAGAGAGAAACATCGATCAGCTGCCTCCTGCACACCCCCTACTGGGGATGTGCCTGAAACCAATGTACATGCCCTTGACCGGAATCGAACCTGGGACCTTTCAGTCCACAGACCGATGCTCTATCCACTGAGCCAAACCGGTTTCGGCTGATTCAATATTATTTGATGCATACTGATCCATGAATGTTAATATTTTATTTGAAATTGTTTCTTATTTTATTTCAGTGTTTGTCCTGATTATTGCTTTTGGACTGAAATTTGACTGAAAGGCGCCATAGAGACAGAGTACCTGCTGGCGGAGGAGCAGGTAGGTGTTGGAGAAGAAAAGGTAAACTCAGACTTGTATTATTTTAAAGGAGGAGACCTGCTTTACCCAATGTTTTTTCATTTTATCACAAGTTCTACTGACTATAAATATGTGACATCTTTAAATCCCCATCCTAGATAATAAAAGCCTAACATGCTAAGTGTCTGACCATTCGTTCGACAGTTCAACTGTTCAACCAGTCGCTATGACGTGCACTGACCACCAGGGGGCAGATGCTATGACCAGTAGGTTAGCTTGCTGCTGGGGTCCGGCTGATTGGGACTGAGCAAGACGGGCTGGACATGCCCCAGAGCCCTCCCACGGTCCCTCCCCAGCCCGGATCGTGCACCGGTGGGGTCCCTCAGGCTGGCCTGTGCCCTCTCGGAATCTGGGACTCCTCGGTGGATGTCGGAGAGCCAGTTTTGGCCCAATCCCTGCAGGCCAGGCCGAGGGACCTAGTATAATCAACAACCTAGTTAAAAGCTACGTTGATTCATGTCACTCCTTTACCAAAAGCTTCCAGTGGTTTTTCCTTTTAAAATAAAAGCCAAAGTCCTTACACAGTCCCACCCACGCCAAAGGCATGAGGGGATGGCACATACGTCATGCACCATGTTCCTGCTGGTGTGTTCTTTCTAAAGACGGACGGTCTTTACAGCTACCAACTCTTCTCCCCCGTTGATTATATTACATTGGGTTCTTTGCAATCATATTCTTTGCCTTTTAGATGACAAACAGAATCCATACCCACTGTATAAAATATGTGAAACATGGGAAAAGTATACATGAGTAATTAAAATTATCCCCAAATTTACCCATTACATATAACAGTAACATTTTTCATGTATTTACTTCCAGGATTTTAAAATTATTTTTTCCCTTCCTATATATAATATAACATAAAATTGAGATACAGGTGTGTATTCAGTCATTTTCATTTAGTAAATAGCACATCAGGATTATTTTTCCATGTCATTAAATAGTCTTCAAAAACATAACACTGAATAAATACACTGAGTGGCCAGATCATTATGATCTCTGAATGCATAATAATCTGGCCACTCTGTGTGTGTGTGTGTGTGTGTGTGTGTGTGTGTGTGTGTATTAGAGGCCCAGTGCATGAATTTGTGCATGGGAGGGGTCTGACCAGCCTGGGAAGGGGACATGGGCGATTGGCTGGCCTGCCTGCTGATCGAACTCCTGGTCGAGGGGACAATTTGCATATTAGCCTTTTATTCTATAGGATATACACTGAGTGGCCAGATTATTATGCGTTCAGAGATCATCATAATCTGGCCACTCAGTGTATATGCTACTGAAGTATCTGGCTAGGCCACAATCTACAGAGATAGTTCCTGTTATGTACACTTAGATTGTTGCTGATTTCTAAGTGTAGTATTTAATTATCCCGTATTTAAGTGCTAATGGCTGTAAACTGAAGACAAACAGGCCCTCACTTCTGGATGGAGCTGGTGTTGGCCTGAGCTGAGGGACCTCAGAGGGTGGAGGTTTCGGGGGAAGACCCTGGCCTGCTCTTCGGTTCCTGAGGCCGTATGGCCTTGGCTGAGTCATCAGTAACAGGAGGGGTCAGTTTAAATGGCGCTAGCATCCCAGCTCTCCTCATTTTCATTTTGCCATCAACCTGTCTCCAGCTCAAATAACTAGCCATCCCTGGGCCAGAACACAGATATTACACAAGAACTGGGACCTGCGCCTCATTGGTGCGTTTCTGGCTTTGCTGGCAAATAAAGCACTTGGTGCTGGGACCTCGCCAACCGGGCAGAGCAGGGGACACATCCAAACGCTTGCCGAGCACTGCCTACGTCTCACAGGTCAGGGGCTGCTTAGAAGAAGAAAAAAAAAAAATCCGATCCGAGATTTCTAAAAAAAAAAAAGTGCACGAGTCAACAAATCATCGTAGGAAAAGCAAACCCCATCTCTCAGGGGCAGAATGAGACCGCCGCCCGTTACAGAGCGCCCGCGCCCGCACGGATGAGGCCAGATCCCCAGGAACGCTGCCAGGTGTGGAGAAACCGCCTTTTCACGAGCCGGCACTCCTGGGAGCCTCCGGGTGAGAACGGTCTGTCACAGCAGAGCCCGCAAGGACGCGCCGTCTGCAGAGGTGACACGCTCAGTGCGTGGTGATACCCTAGCGTGTCAGTCAGGTGATGCTGGACTTGATGCCCACAGGTGTCTGGTTGAGTTCGTGTCTCTGCGCTGTAACAGCAGCACAGACGTGTGAGTGCACATGTAAGCACAGGTGCTGGCTTCTCACCGGTGCCAGGGAGGAAACCATTTAGGAGTGTCAGAGGTCAGCCTCCCTGTTCGCCAAGTAATTTGTATTTCTTCTTTTTAAAAATGCTTTAGATCTCAGATTAAAATTTTTTTTTATTGATTTTAGAGAGAGGAGGGGAGAGGGATAGAGAGATAGAAACATCGATCAGCTGCCTCCTGCAGCCCCCCCCCCCCCCCCCACTGGGGATTGAGCCTACAACCCAGGCATGTGCCCTGACCAGGAATCGAACTGTGACCTCTGGGTTCATGGGTCAACACTCAACCACTGAACCACACCAGCCGGGCTATTTCTTCTTTATAATTCTCCTGCCTGCTACTAACCTTAAAGAAACGTGTCGTTTACACTCAGGCCTAGATCTGGTAATAGTTAGGAAATAACATGTATTTAGGGCTTTCTGGGTGCTAAGAAGCTCCGCGCGTGAATTCTAAGGGGCACAGCACTGCCGCCCTCCCATTTGCCAGGGAAGAGACAGACAGGGGGGCGCAGGGGGGCTGAGGAACTTGTAAAGTCGCGCAGGCAGGAGATCAGAGCCAGGGTCCAACCCAGGCCGCCCGACGCATGGACGCACGGGCGGGCCGCCTTCTGCTCTGGGTTCTGTTGGGGTTCGATGGGGCGTTCTGCGTTTCCCCCGGCTAAGGGAAATAGTCCAGGCACCATCTCTGTCTTTCCACTCAGATGCCCACCATCCCTTCCTGCTGGTCTCACGTGGGGCCACAGGAAGAGAGCTGCCACGACGGTTCTAACTTTTCAGCAAGGATTGCTTATGTGGGGAGTCGCAGACTTTCTACAGGGCGAAGGGCCCCGATTTTCATAGGATGTTTCTTTCTTGGTTAATGCCCACATTTTACAAAAAAAGGGGGCGGGCATGTCCATGATCTCCGGAAACTATGATTATAATTGATGAGGCATACCCAGGATGCGACAGAGAGGTGTCCCTGGGTTAGCCCGGAGAGGGCATGTGTCCGGGAAGAAGTGGGAATGTGATGCTGGTCACAGCCCGGTTCTTCACCACGCGTGTCCTTGGGGAACACACTTTCTCACGCACACACAGAGATGCTGCCAGGAACAGACTCAGAAGCAGACTCGGGAGGGTTCAGGACGAAGACGTCATACATGAACTGCACTGCAGGGGAGGAGGCAGCGCGGGAAGAGAAGGGACGGGGACACACGCTCACCTCGCTCCCGTTCACGCACACAGTCATGCCCGCTGAGCGGACGCCTTTTCTTACGTAAGAAAGAAAACCTCTGGGTCAGCATCCACGCGACGGGGTGAGCGCAGAGGTTAGAGGAGAAGAGTGAGTCTGCCCGGGACGTGATGCTGTGGTCGGGCCTGACAGGCTGAACCCAGCCAAAGGTCACCCAGCCCAGTGCGGAGATGCACTGGTGGTGGAAACTCCCCGAAATCCTACAGCAGCGCGGACGTGCCCTCGCACCCTGGCTGGAGGCGCGCTAACACAATCATTGCTCTTGACAGAACTTTCCACAGCTGCTCAGCCTCCTGAAAACAAAACTGCGTGTGTGTGACACATTGTTTTTCCATTTGGCAAAAACAGAGCCCTCTTGGTTTCTATTGGAAAAATCACCGCACGCCAGCTCTCCTCGCGGTCCTGGTTGTCAAGGACACGCTCGCCCAGCCTGAGCTGCTCGCCCCCCGCCCCCGCACCCCCCCATCAGCAGCAGCCACAGTGCGTCTCTGCCCAGAAAGGGCCGCCGCCCCGGGCGCGGAGCGCTGTCCTGGTTACGGGCGGGCCAGGCGGCCTCGGAAGGCTGGTGGGATCATCCCCATCTTACAGGTGAAGAACAGAGGCCGAAGGAACTTCCCTTAGTGCTGGCCAAAACGTGCTCAGCTTCCCATAGACACTCACACGCGATGATGACATCTTTGTAAAGAGAAGCAGGGAAGCCAGAGCGATGCTTTCCATCTGCACAGCTAAGAGGGGCGTCTCCTCCGGCCTTCGCTCCCAGAGCCTCCTGAGCACCTGCTGGGGCCCAGTTTCATGGACACCATGACCCCTGGTTCCCAGAAGGAGCACTGAGCCTCTCCAAGGGCAGTGGCTTCCCGGGTCATTTCCCTTGTCAGGGGCCGGCCAGGAGCTCACAGCAGGTGTCATACCCCCCTCACCCCCCGCCCCCAGCGTCTTTCTATAACAACGGAGGGTGGGTGGGAAGAGATTAACCCAAGAGCTTGTACGCATCATGCAGAGCCCCTGGACACCGACAACAGGATGGTGAAAGCCTGGGGCGGGGGCTAGAAGGGACATCAATAGGGGGGCGGGAGGGGGGATGAAGGGACATCTCTAATACTTTCAACAATAAAAATAAATTTAAAAAAATAATGGAGGGAGAAGTTTAAACACAGTAACCATTCTTCTTTAATTCTTAGGTTGCTTTGGATTCCTCTCATTCCAGTGGTTCTTAAAATATTCTTTAAAACATTTTATTTCTCAACCCTATTATTTCCCATGTTCTACGCTGTGGAGAGCGCCTGGGAAGGCACATGGCATTGCTTTAAATTGTCAGCTGAATGGAGGGCGGTCGGCAAAGCCACGCCCTGGAAACACATCCTGCCAAAAGGCAGAAGTGTTGTCAGCCTGACCTTCATTTCAGCCCAGGTGCCGGGGGTGGGTTTTCTTATGGAAATCCAGCCAAGCACCAGGAACGAACAGGAAAGCTTCCTGGTATTGGGGGTATAAAACAAACGCTGCATCGCTCTGGGTCACGGTCTCTCCATCAGAAGAGGGCAGCGGTCCACCCGGTCCCAGCTTTTTCCTTCTATCTCTGTGTCTGTTTCTTTCTTTCGTTTTTCTCAATCCCCAGCCGCCCCTACTCAGGAACTGGACCGTCTCTAGCTGCGCTGGACACGAAGAGAGAAGTATTTACACCACCCCATCTCTCAGAACAACCCCACTGCTGGTTTAGGGGTGCTTCCTCTTGGGCCTCCTGTGTCTGTGAGGGCCCAGTGCCTGGACAGATGTGCAGTGAGAAGCACAGATCTATCCTTCTCACGCACATCTGTGCTTCTCTCCATACATGTGTGCTTCTCACCGCACATCTGTGCTTCTCTCCGTACATGTGTGCTTCTCACAGCACATCTGTGCTGCTCACCGTACATGTGTGCTTCTCACCGCACATCTGTGCTTCTCACGCACATCTGTGCTTCTCTCTGTACATGTGTACTTCTCACTGCACATCTGTGCTTCTCTCCGTACATATGTGCTGCTCACCGTACATGTGTGCTTCTCTCCGTACATGTGTGCTTCTCACCGCACATCTGTGCTTCTCTCCGTACATGTGTGCTTCTCTCCGTACATGTGTGCTTCTCACCGCACATCTGTGCTTCTCTCCGTACATGTGTGCTTCTCACTGCACATCTGTGCTGCTCACCGTACATGTGTGCTTCTCTCCGTACATGTGTGCTTCTCACCGCACATGTGTGCTTCTCTCCGTACATGTGTGCTTCTCACCGCACATCTGTGCTTCTCTCCGTACATGTGTGCTGCTCACCGCACATCTGTCCTTCTCCCCGCACAGACATTGGTGGAAGCATTGTCTAGGCCAGTGGTCGGCAAACTCATTAGTCAACAGAGCAGCAAACCGCGGCTCGCAAGCTGCATGTGGCTCGCGAGCCGCAGTTTGCCAACCACGGGTCTAAGCAAAGCTGCTGATGGGGCACCGCCTGGCCGTCTTCTCTCCCTGACTCAACATGGTCCAGTCGGGAAGCATTTCAGGCCTCACAGGGTGTCTTGCTGGACTCCCTGGAGACTCGGTTTCTCACCGGGCAGGGTGCTCGCTGCACTGTCCCCACAGGCGTGCCGCCTCCTGCGAGGCTACCCGGCCCTGAGTAAGCTGTTTGGTCTCCCAGGGCCCGTTCGCAGAGGCCGCGGTGAGCACGGTAAGCAAAGCGCTGGTTCCCAATCGGAGCCGTCACCTCCCACAGGACCGGCCACTGCCCGTCAGCGAGGTCCCCCAGGAGCCAGCCACACAGCAGCCCCCTCCCCAGACGACGCCAGGCCGCTGGTGGGAGCGAGGCCACAGGGCCTCTCCCAGCCTCGGTCTGCACAGGGTTTGCGTGGCTGCCAGGCGGGGGAAGGGGCGCCTTCGGGTCTTCACGCAGCCAGGGTGCCAGTGGCGGCCCTGCCCCTCTCTGGGACCCTCGCTGAGAAGAAAGCACGTGACGAGGCCACAGCGAGGCCGGGAAAGGAGCCTCAGCTCCCGGGAGCCAAGGACATCTCAGGGAACAGGACGTGGGGGGCGCGGGAGGCCGACACCATCTGAACCATCGGCCGCGTGCCACGTGCCGGCACATGCCTCTCACTCACAGCCCGCGCGGCCCTTCCGGAGAGCGAGCGTCCTGCTTGACAGACGGGGAGACTGAGGCCCAGGGCAGCGGCCCCCGCCGGCGGGTCCTCCTGCCACCCCACCTGGAAGCGGCCGTCACGGGTCTGTCTCCAAAGTGCTCTCGCGTGGAATAAACAGACCGAAAGCGGGAGAACTTGTTGCCCATTCACAAGTGCGTCACCAGAGGAAAGGAAGGTGCGTGAATTTCAGCGGCACAACGGAAGCGCGCCATCGCCGAGTTTCTGTAGTCTAGAGCACCACACTGGCTTACTTTGATTTTAAACATATTTCAAATGTAGAACTTCATATACCAAAGGTGAGATATCGATTTCCTACGCCTGCATGCATAAAACTTCAAAACTAACTCACGGTTTTGAAAGACTAGGGTGATATCACCTCTGGGAGGCAAATTCTCACCCACCGCCTCCTCTCCCCCATCGGAAGCCCCGCCTTCTTGCTCCATGTAGACATCCACTTAATAGTTCAGGGAAGCATGCTGCTGTCTTCAAACAAATACAACGTAAGGAACAGAGTGCTGCTTTTTTCCTTCTTGCCTATTCCAGAGGATGGAGAATTATTAAAATTATCGTGAACAGGCATGTCATGTAATAGAATACTACAAGCAGCAAACAGGAGTGAACTGTTGATACATGTAAAAACTTGGAAAACCCCCAAAATAATTATGCTGCATGCAGGAGGCCAGTTAGAAAAACGGAGTGCATAATGAATGATTCTGTTTTTATTAAAAAGGCAAACTAATCTTTAAGCAGGTCAGTGGTTGCCTGGGGGCGGGACCCAGGGCAGGGGGCGGGAGGGAAAGATTCAAAAGAGGCCCCGGGAACTTTGGGGTTGGTGGCCATGTGTGGTGTATTCATTGTGGTCGTGGTTTCATGGGTGGATACGCTCTGCCCAAGCCTGCCAAACTACCCTGTGAACAGGTGTTGGTTGTATGGCATCACACCTCAATCAAGTTGTTAAAATGACCGTAAACTACATATATTTTTAAGAGAAATGTTAAGACAGAATGTGGAGAGATCACCTGCAGGTGCATAAGATTTGGGGCGCAGGCTCTCGATTCAGAAAAGCTGAGATTGTCCCTTAGTTCTCTCACCTCTCGGCTCTGTGAACTCGCGAAGCCTCAACTCTCTCACGTGTAAAATGGGGGAACAGCAGCAACGCCCCCGCAGGGCTGCCGTGAGGAGTGGATGCGCTAATGAAAGCCGTGAGCACAGGGCGCCCAGCCTTCACCGAACACGCGCCTGATTCTGAGGTGCACACATGCACATGCATGAACACAGGCGGGCAGAGGCGGCCGACAGCGGTTCACATGGAAACCACTGCAGTGGACAATAAAGAGGGAAGCAAGAGTGAACCGGGTTCTGCACACTCACCACGGTCACCCTCCTCTGCCCCACCCTGGGTGCAAGCATCCGTGCTTTCTACACGAGCGATAACGGGGCACAGTGCATCGGACGGTGATGAACCCAAAGAAGGCAGGAGTCTATCAGTGAAAAATGAAACTTCTGTGATTACTGTTATTACTTTCCCAAACATCCACCTAACTTCTTAATGCTCTTTTCTAAATATATTTGTATTGATTTCAGAGAGGAAGGGAGAAGGAGAGAGAGAGAAACATCAATGATGAGAGAGAATCATGGATGGGCTGCCTCCTGCACGCCCCCTACTGGGGATCGAGCCTGCAACTTGGGCATGTGCCCTGACCGGGAATCAAACCGTGACCTCCTGCTTCATAGGTTGACGCTCCACCACTGAGCCACGCTGGCCGGGCAAACATCACCTCATTTTTCACAAATATGTGAGTTGTCTTATTACTAACTTCATTCTGCAACTAAAATAAACCTGAAGCAGAGGGAGGGTGAGGCCAGCTAATGAGGGGGTGAGGTCAGCTAGTGAGGGAGGGCGAGGCCGGCTGGTGAGGGAGGGGGAGGCCAGCTAATGAGGGGGTGAGGTCAGCTAGTGAGGGAGGGCGAGGCCGGCCGGTGAGGGAGGGGGAGGCCGGCTGGTGAGGGAGGGGGAGGCCGGCTGGTGAGGGAGGGGGAGGCCGGCTGGTGAGGGAGGGGGAGGCCAGCTGGTGAGGGAGGGGGAGGCCGGCTGGTGAGGAAGGGGGAGGCCAGCTGGTGAGGGAGGGGGAGGCCGGCTGGTGAGGGAGGGGGAGGCCAGCTGGTGAGCGAGGGGGAGGCCAGCTGGTGAGGGAGGGGGAGGCCGGCTGGTGAGGGAGGGGGAGGCCAGCTGGTGAGGGAGTGGGAGGCCAGCTGGTGAGCGAGGGGGAGGCCAGCTGGTGAGGGAGGGGGAGGCCGGCTGGTGAGGGAGGGGGAGGCCAGCTGGTGAGCGAGGGGGAGGCCGGCTGGTGAGGGAGAGGGAGGCCGGCTGGTGAGGGAGGGGGAGGCCAGCTGGTGAGGGAGGGGGAGGCCAGCGGTGAGGGAGTGGGAGGCCAGCCGGTGAGGGAGGGGGAGGCCGGCCGGTGAGGGAGGGGGAGGCCAGCTGGTGAGGGAGGGGGAGGCCAGCTGGTGAGCGAGGGGGAGGCCGGCCGGTGAGGGAGGGGGAGGCCAGCTGGTGAGGGAGGGGGAGGCCGGCTGGTGAGGGAGGGGGAGGCCGGCTGGTGAGGGAGGGGGAGGCCGGCTGGTGAGGGAGGGGGAGGCCGGCTGGTGAGGGAGGGGGAGGCCGGCCGGTGAGGGAGGGGGAGGCCGGCTGGTGAGGGAGGGGAAGGCCGGCTGGTGAGGGAGGGGGAGGCCGGCTGGTGAGGGAGGGGGAGGCCGGCCAGTAGTCAGTGGTAGAGCTGGAAGGGACACTCCAGCTTCAGGACAAACCACAGGAGAAGCCAAGGATCTTTCTCAAACTAGTTCATCCTACTCTGCGACTCGGATTAGACACAATTTCTAGTCCTCCGGGGGGGGGGGGGGGGGAGCCTATGGAAGAGAATCTCTCCGGCCCGCCCCCACCGCCAGCTGACACGCTCCCTCCATGAAGGGCCTTCCGGAGCTCCCGCCGCCCTGGCCCATCTTCCCAGGACTCATGTGTGTGCACCAAGGTGCCCGCAGAGCCCTGGCAGGCTCCTGTGGCTCCCCCATCGCGTTCCCGCCTCTGTGCCTTGGCACACACGGCTCTGTCGTCTGTGACCCCCGCCCACGGCCCTGCTGGGGAAGACCCTGCCAGGCTGGCGGACGTCACTGACTCCACTCATTCACGCGCTCAGTGTTCATTCATCCCACACATTTGAACCGAACGACGGTTATTACCAGGCACCGATCCGGGTGCTGAGAAAACCACACCAACAAGCACCCCTCCTCCATCTCTCCTTCCTTGAATCTGGCCTTCTTTCTCAGTATCGATGGTGTTGTTGTTCCTCCGCCCCCGCGAGCTAGGGCAGGGCCAGGGAGCAGGGCTGCAGACCCGGGAGAAAATCCCTTACTCAAAGGCCTTCAGCTAAGAGAATCTCTTACTCAAAGGCATTCAGCTAAGAGAATCTCTTACTCAAAGGCATTCAGCTAAGAGAATCCCTTACTCAAAGGCATTCAGCTAAGAGAATCCCTTACTCAAAGGCCTTCAGCTAAGAGAATCTCTTACTCAAAGGCATTCAGCTAAGGGCAGGGAAAGTGCTGACCTGGAAATCATAAGAAAGAGGTGGGTGTAATAATGCTCAGAGACTGCCACAAGGTGGCCAGATGTGAGGAAGGCCGAGGTGGGGCACAAACCCCAGGAAACCAGGAGATGTAGGAGGACCCCAGTGCCAACGTCTGCCTTCTGCTGTCACTGGGGAGAGGGAAGAACCGGGTAAAGATGAAATTTAGAAGGTGATTCGAATGAGGGTTGTCACAAAAGGACCAGGGTAACAGTAGAGAGGAAAACGAGTTGCGGAAACTGGGCTAATGAAAGCCTGTGGGAATTTTTATTTTGAAGTCACTTCCTCACAGAGGACGGTCTCCAAAGATCCACGGAGAAGGCCGCAGAACGCCCGGGTTTTCAGACCGGAGAAAGTGATGTGTGTGGAGAAAATGTGCTCATGCGTGTTCTTTTTGACATGCCTCTCCCTTCTCAAAGCAGGAGGTTCCCCTAGAGTTTCTAGCCGATCAGGTCACATGTTTAAAACACACTGTTTCTCAAGAAAGCTGTGGTCTGAGAAAGGTGTGAGCTACAGGAAGCCGCTGTTCTAATTTAGTCTGGGCTATCATTGTTCTACAACTTGGGTAGCTTTTTAGGACTTAGTTTATCCAACTGAATTGCAATAAAGATAGGGAATGAATTACCAATGAAAAGAATGAAAACCTCAAGTCTTAAGCATTGTTGTGTTTAATACTAAGGTACTGATGATATAGTTTTAAAGCTGAACAAGACATAAAACTTAAGAAAATGTAGAGCTTGAAGGTTTATCAAAGTCATGGTAATGAGACCATATGTCAAGAGAATGTTCCTTTCCCTTGAGGTTTTTCTTTTTCTGGCAGTTATTTCTGTATACATATTTATTACTAGAGGCCTGGTGCACCGCATTAGTGCACTAGGGGGTGAGGTCCCTCAGCCTGGCCTGCACCCTCTCGCAGTCCGGGACCCCTCAGGAGATAGCCGGCTGTTGGACATCCCCCAAAGGGTCCTTAGTGCACTAAGTGGAGGTGGGAAAGGCTCCCACCACAGCCGCTGTGCTCACCAGCTGTGAGCCCGGCTTCTGGCTGAGTGGTGCTCCCCCTGTGGGAGTGCACTGACCACCAGGGGGCAGCTCCTGCATTGAGCGTCTGCCCCCTGGTGGTCACTGCACGTCATAGCAACCGGTCGTTCCGCCGTTCGGTTGATTTGCACATTAGGGTTTTATTATATAGGATGCCTAAGGTCTCTTCCCTAGCTAAAGCGTTCTTTTTCTAAGATGCCTACACATGTCATGTAATCAACCTGCAATGCAGTTCACTCTGTAGAGAGTGACCGGGAGAGCGAAAGCAGCAGCAGCACGCAGAGAAAGCAGCTTTTCAGAACAGTTGCCCTCTGACAGCTGCATTCTCACCTCCTCCAGAAAGTTTAACAGGAAGTCACAGCTCTCGGCGGCGTAATTCGTGTTTTCCATCCCCGGCCTCTTCGCAGCTGAGCCCTTAGTAGAATTAGGAAGTCAGTGCCGGTGAGGACATATCTTATCACCTGTGACATCACTTGCGTCTGTGATCGAAGCCCTGGGCTCTCCTCCCAAAATATTTTAGGTGCCATCGGTGCCCCCGGGGACTCCCAGGGGGACGGGCGGCCTTTGGAGTGCGGAGACAGCAGTCTGAGGACCAGGAGGACGGAGCTCTGTGTCCCACTCGGTTCAGGAGCCGCCTGGTGTCGGCTGGGCCCGTGGGAAGGTCTGTCCCCACCCCCCTGGCACCACGTCACGTGCCTTTGCTCTCTGCTGTCATCAACGCGTCTGTTACGTTTTGTTCTCAGAACGGATGCCCTGATGTACGTTCGTTCGTGTACTTAAAAGGGTAAGTGTGTTAGTGCCCTCTCTGTATTTAGATTTATTTTCTACAACAGGCGTGGAAGTGTATTCCTTTTATCAAGTAGAAATGGAAAATTTGAAATACATCTTATGGTCACGGAAAAAACTTTGAACCGTTGGATTGTCAGAAAACGGCATTTCCTTGGGATATACTCTGCCCATAGAGGATGCGGAGGGCTTTGGGAAGGGCTGTGGCTGGCACAGAGGAAATCTCTTTTTTTAGGGGAGGGCGGAGGAAGGCAGAGAGAGAGAGAGAAACATCCATGTGAGAGAGACATCAATTGGTTGCCTCCAGTTCTCACCCCGACAGGAGCCAGGGATCAAGCCTGCAACTGAGGCACGCGCCCTTGACCGGGAATCAAACCCACGACCCTTTGGTCCTCAGGCCAAGGTTCTAACCAAAGACCCAAACGGGCGGGGCCACAGTGGACATCTTGATGACTCCTTCCCCATTGTTTCCGTTTCTAATGAGAAGCAAAGACCACACAGGCCTTCGTCCCCTGGTGCTGACCCGGGGGAACGGTTTGATCAAGCAGCGTTTGCAGGCCTGGGGCCTGGGACCGCCTTCTCCGCGGGATCAGACCACCCCTGCGATTCCAGCCTGGACCGGGGCCTTGCCCGTTGGTCCTGTTGCTGTACAATCACTTTGCAACCTCCAGTTTCGGTAAAGAAGAACCCGCCCAGTCAGACTGAGAAGAAGCCAGATGGAAGTTGAGAAATGTCGTTTCAGGTGAGAAAGAGGCTCCCATGAGTGGCCTAGAGAAGTATCTGGCAATAAAATACGTGCGGATTTAGAACACACGTGGAGGCCCAGCCTCATGGAAGCAGAAGAGGCTTTCCAAGCGCACTGCATTTCACTTAGACAAGGTGGCACATTGTGGGAGCGGCCCATCATAGCTAACGCGCCCGGTCACAGCAGGGCACCCCGTGTCCTGCGCCAGTGCGATCACCTGTGTTGTTTAATTTCCACGCACTTGGAATTACACGCGTCATGAGGCATTATCCCCATGTCAGCAGTGCTCCTGGCAGAGAGCCTCGTCAATCCATACTTGCTGAATGAATGAAAGAAAGTAAATTTCCTTGGACAGATTCTCACAAACGACAAGGGTGTGGAGGGAGAAAGTAGATGAATCTTGGGGAACCCATCACTTCTACTAGAAAAGCAGCTCAAGTGATCCCCTCCCTTTAAAATGGCAAAGAATGATGAAATATAGATCTGAGATCTACACATGATTTTTTTTTTTTTTTTGCATTACGTTGGTCCATGCTTCTTAATCTTGGCTACACATGCTAATCACCCGAGGGGCTGGGAAAAAAGTCCCAATTTCAGCAGGACGTGGGTGGGGCTGGGCGCGTTTGCTCTTTAAACACGTCTCTGCCGGTTCCAATGAGCAGACGATGCGGAGAGCACTGGCTGAGGGCACTCTCCCCCACGCGCGTCTGGTCAGAACCCACAGGCTGCTCAGGCCACGGTCCGTTTGGGAGAGAAAAAGTGCCAGTTTGTTTTGACAGAGAAGCACGAGTTTCTAATTCTTTAAGGCTGTCTGACTCCAAATGTCGCCTTCAATCGTGTTGCCATGGTCTTCAATTCACTGTCCCCACAGAGGGAATCTATCGCAGGATTCCTTTCCCTGTGGTCCTCGGCATTCCTCCTCGTCCTGAAATGGTACTTCGACAGCCTCCCCGGGACGACATCTTTGTTACTGTGGATCGATCCCGTCTTTCTAGAGTAATTGCCGTGTGTGATGGGGTGTCAGGAGGAGTTGTGTGGTCCCTCAGTGGGCGAGGGAGGAGGAGGGAGAAATCGATGTGGATTCTAATGACTCGTAGAGAGGACGTGGCTGGCGCTGGCTGGGTGATGGGAGGAAAGGGGAACTGTGCCCTGGGCGGAGGGCATGGCATGTCATGAGCAAAGGTCTGTTCTGCAGACGCAGAACACCCAGGTCGCAAGGTCACCATCGCTTGTTTCTCTCCTGATGCCTCCACCTGGGACACATCTCTTCCTTATAAACTCTGAGTCTGACTCCTCCAATTCACATTCCCAACCTCACCCTCGACCCCTGCATCAACATGGGAAGCAGGGGCCCAGAAGTCTCCATGTTGAACAAGTCCCCCAAGTGATTTCTATCGTGAAACATTCACGTGGGAGAATGAATCTACCTACACAGTTCAAGAGGAAGACAGATGCGACAGGACGTTCCCCGGGGAGAACCAAACGCAACAGACTAGCACTTCTGTCCACATCAGTCAGACACAGCATTTTTCATTTCTCAAACTGGCAAAGACGAAAACGCCTCGCACGGCTCAGGGTGATGATGGCAGGAGCTTGTGCGCTCTGCTGTTGGGCACGTGAACTGGCGCATTCCTAAAGGACCACCTGGCAGCTCTTATCAAAGCCGTCATCTCTCCCATACCCTTTGGTGGAGCAATGACACTCTCAGGAATGTGGGCTCAACGCTGCTAACTTATCAGAATCGCTTGGGAAGCTTTTATGAACCACAGATGCCTGGGTCCCCCTCTCTGGAAAGTCTGGTTCTGTAGATTTGGGGTGAGGTCTGGGAATCTGCGTTGTGAAAATTCCCATGTAATTTGGGCTTATTTTTTAAAATTCCAAGTCATAGAAAAGTTCAACATTGGTGAGAGCAGCATCCTCCACTTTGCCTCCTCACCCCTGTGGGTGATCACACGGGACGTGTTGTTTTGTGTGTTTTTCACTCACTAACGTAAATTATAGTCATTCTTTCACCTCCAGATATTCAGACCTACTATTTTCATAGTTGTGTAGCATGCAAGAAAACAATCCCATTTATTTAACCATCTAGACATTTAAAGATGGACAAAAACAGTCAGTATGCTTACGTAGATACCCTCTCTTACTTGCATGAGAATTTCTGTAGGCTAAATGTTCAGATTTGGGATTGCTGAGTCACATTAAACTTTGACACTGACAAACTGCTCTCCAAAATGGTTTTACCAAATGGGGCAGACATACCTAATTGCCTCCTCCCCACAGGATGTCCTGGGAAGTGGAAGTGGCAACCCATGTAGAGATCACACTTGCCAGTGTTCCGTGCATGGTGCGGGAGGCATGTAACCAGCTCTTGCTGCTGGGATGCAGGAAGCATGTGCTGTGTCAGGCCAGTGGTCGGCAAACTCATTAGTCAACAGAGCCAAATATCAACGGCACAACGATTGAAATTTCTTTTGAGAGCCAAATATTTTAAACTTAAACTTCTTCTAACACCACTTCTTCAAAATAGACTCGCCCAGGCCGTGGTATTTTGTGGAAGAGCCACACTGAAGGGGCCAAAGAGCTGCATGTGGCTCACGAGCCACAGTTTGCCGACCATGGGTCGAGGCCAACGAATCTGAGATGTGGCTATGACTTCATGCCCTTTCTCTTTCTCTCTCTCCTCTCTCTCTCCAAAGACATGCAGCCCCCATTGGAAAAGCCCAGCCACGTTATGGAAGGAACTCGGATGCCCGAATCAGAATGAAAAGGGGCCTGGTCGGCTGAGCATCAACCTATGAACCAGGAGGTCAAGGTTCGATTCCTGGTCAGGGCACATACTTGGGTTGTGGGCTCAATCCCCAGTGTGGGGTGGGCAGGAGGCAGCTGATCAATAATTCTCTCTCATCATTGATGTTTCCACCTCTCTCTCCCTCTCCTTTCCTCTCTGAAATCAATAAAAAAATATATATTTTAAAAAGGAATGAAAAGGGAAGTCACCTGACCTACAGAATACCCAGCGTTACACTGTTATGTGCATGGTAAATGAAAGTCTATTGTCTCATAGTTTAGTTAATACAGTAACTAGCGTGATCCTCATTAATAGATCAGTTCACACTCACGTCACAGTGCATATTTATATTAAAAACAACAACTTTGCAAGATATTTTGATGCATGAAGTTAAGACACATTGTCCTAACAGAATAATCATAAAATATGAATAAAGTTTTAAAAATCACTATGTTTCCTTCACTTGTTTATATTGGTGAAAAGTTGAAAAAAGCTATAAATGTCCAATTAATGGGTGAATTACTAAAAAGATAATATTTAATCTCATAGAATACCATTCCCTGGTTGGTTGATTATTTAAGTGAATGTATTAAGCTTAGAAAGAAAGTTATAAGACAATAACAATTCTTTTTTTTTCTTTTTTCTTTTTTTAAAAAATATATTTTATTGATTTTTAACAGAGAGGAAGGGAGAAGGGATAGAGAGCTAGAAACATCGATGAGAGAGAAACATCAACCAGCTGCCTCCTGCACACCCCCCACCGGGGATGTGCCCGCAACCAATGTACATGCCCTTGACCGGAATCGAACCTGGGACCCTTCAGTCCGCAGACCGACGCTCTATCCACTGAGCCAAACCGGTTTCGGCGACAATAACAATTCTTAAAATAAATTAAAAATATTTATGAGTAGAAATATTAGCAGGAAATATACCATCATGTTAACAGTGGTTATCGGTTAAAGATGGAATTACAGATTATTTTTCCCCATTTTACTTATCTATGTTCCCTAAACTTTCTTATTGAATATGCATCACTTTTGTAATAAGAAAATAAAATCAGTAGGTATGATATTAAGCTAATTAGCAAAAAGATATAACCTACAGGACTCAGAGATAAACCACCTCCATGGCTCTCGATTTGTGTGGTTTGAGGCTTAGTAACTTCGGAAGGTTGGCCGCTGAGAGAAGACCTGAGACTGCAGTGGTTCCCCTGCGTGTCAAAGGGCCTTCGCTAGAACAGTTTACCGACAAGGACATGTTTCATTGATGAGCAGGGTGGGGAGTAACCTTGCTAATCACTATGAGCTAAAAAGAGTTGTAGACACGGGAGATTCATAGTCCCACACCTTCAGTTTCTGTCTTGTAATGCACGGAGAACCATGTTTCAAAAGTAAGAACCAGATGTTCTTCCATCACTGAGAAGTGAACGGGGAGAAGATGGGTTTAAGTGACAGCAGAGTGACAAAAGAAGGCATTGCCTGATGGCCATGTCACTCAGACCCTGGAAGGACCAGGGAGTCTGCTCGTGCAATGCCCTTCCCTGGAGATTTTGAATAACAGGAAACAGATCGAGGTGGTTCTGTTGTGGTTTTAAAAACCAAAGGATGGGACATCTTGGGGGGCCCTTCTTTGCCCTTTGACTTCTCGTTGGTAGATGAGAATGGAGGAGGGAGAAGGAATGGTGTGAGATGCCAATTATAGAAGTTAAGAGTGATGACTATAGCATTTACTAATGACAAAGGTTTTATTTCATTGTGCTTATCAAGATGTATTGGAATAGCCCGGCCCATGTGGCTCAGTGGTTGAGCGTCGACCTATGAACCAGGAGGTCATGGTTTGATCCCCAGATGCTTCTCTCTCCCTCACCCTTCAATGCCGGCTCAACTCTTCATTTATGAAACAAGACCCTGAGCCCCTCATATGTGCTGGAGATGCAGAGACGAATGTGCCCAAGGAGCCCCCAGTCTTGCGAAGGAGACGGGCAAGTATATAAGCACATTAGTTCCAGTAACTTCCCATTAACTTCCGACCGCACTCCACTTAGAACTCATCATCTTGTGATCCCGCCGCCCTCTCCAGACCTAATCTCCATTATGCATTAACATCCATGTAATAATCCAAACTAAAACCATCAAGCCATCTCTCATTTCTCACTCTCTCACAATGAGATACTCATTCCCCCCTCCCCCAAATAAATCTTGACAAAGATTGGTAAGTTATGAAGATCTGGTAAGTAGAAAAAGCAGCAAGGTTTTTAAAAAAAAGTGTGATATGGCCCAGCCCGTGTGCCTCAGGGTTGAGCATTGACCTATGAACCAGGAGGTCACGGTTTGATTCCTGGTCAGGGCACATGCCCAGGTTGTGGGCTCGATCCCCAGTAGGGGGCTTTCAGGAGGAAGCTGATCAATGATTCTCTCTCATCATTGATGTTTCTATCTCTCTCTTCCTCTCCCTTCCTTTCTGAAATCAATAAATATATATATTATGTGAGGTTTGATAACTTGCGAATGGGTTATAAACTCATGCCCACACAAAAATCTGCACATAAACGTTAATGTCAGCTTTATTCACAATTGCCAAAAATGGGTAAACAAATTATAGTAAGTATTCTCCACTTGTCCGTAACGGGTGTGTTCCAAGACCCCCGGGGATGCCTGCAATCACAGGTAGGACTGAAGCCTGCATATGCACCGGTAAGATGGAAAATATCGTAAATCCAAATGCCTTTAATACACCTAACCTCTGGAAAATCAGAACTTAGTCTAGCCTTCCTTAAACGTGCTCGGAACCCTGGCACTGGCCTACAGTTGGGCAACGCCGTCTAACACGATGAGTACACGGCAGACTAGCGGTGGTTTTCCCTGATCGCCTGGCTGCCTGGGAGCTGTGGCTCAGGACCAGCATCACAGAGAGCATTGTAGTGCATATCGCTTGCCCAGGAAAAGATCAAAGTTCAAACTTTGAAGTACAATTTCTACTCAATGCATATCCTAAGTCAAAAAACCCTAAGTCAAACCATAGCACGCCGGCGACGTTTGTACTATGTTTTCTTCTTTACACCCATCCCTATGATAAAGTTTAACTTATGCGTTAGGCAGAGTTAGAGATGAGCAGCAATAACTGGTAATAAAATAGAACCATGGTAACAATGTACTGTGATAAAAGTTCCGTGAAGGTGCTCTCTCGGCCACACAGCGTAACCGATTGCTGGACTCACGTTCACGCACAGGAAGCACTTGATGGCTTCTCTTTGGCATATACAGGTTGCCATCATCCCTACTCCTGGGCGTGGGCCATGGCCAAGCAAATCACATCTACCAGGACCCAGCACTGCGACCCCCCGACAGCAGAACCGGGTCTGATAACCGAGCCGGGTTTAATAGACAAACACGCGGGCCGGGCCGCACTCAGCGTGGAGACGCTGGGCAAAGGGAGGGCTTACGTCTGCAGAAGGTGGAGGAGGGCCTGTGAGGTTTCGCCCTGAGAATGGCAGGTGGGCCATTTAAAACTTGGGAATTATTTCTGGAAATTTCTGTTTAATCTTTTCGGTTGGCTGCAGGTAACTGAAACCACAGGCAGAGAAACTGGGCATCCTGTAATGTATCGCAGTAGGTTCATAGCTGTAACACGGAGCACACCAATACAACATGACAGACACAAGAGCCGCGGAACTGAGGACGGGGGATGGCGTGGGAGCACAGAACTTTCTGCTCAGTTTTTCTATAAAACTAACACTGCTCTAAAAAATGAAGTCTACTGTGTGCGTGTGTGTGTGTGTGTGTGTCTAAGGTCCAAGAACAGGACAAAGCACCCTTGAAACACCTGGGGCAGGTATTTATTTTTAGCAAATCCTCACCGAGCCCTTCCCACATGCTTCAGGCCAGAGAGGGCCAATGTCTTGCCCTGGGACCCACAGAGAGGAAGTCACAGAGCCAGGATTCAACAGGAAGTCCTTGCTCCTGACCTTGACCGGAGGCGGCCTCCCCTGGAACGTCTGAGCCAGCTGGAAATCAGCACCTCCAGCTTCCCACCTCGGGGCTAGCTGTGAGTCTTGGGTCAGAGTTTGGTTTAATTTGTCTTTTATAAGAAGCCAGTCTAAAGTCTTGTAGGAAGTAGGTGTGATATCAAATAGTAAACTTAAATATTGAAATTGGAGACTTCAGTTCCTATAAAAAAACGAAAACAAATCTGCCTTATACCTGCTTAGTTCTCCTGGTAGCATATTGTTAGTTTTTGTGTGTTTTTTTTTTTGCTATACTAGTTAAAATAGATTGTATTTAAAATCCCAGAGGATGCAATGCTTAGACCAGATAAGCACAGTGGCAATGACCTTTTGATGTTTTTTCCCCTCCTTTTGAAGTGTACTGTGTTTTATCCAAAAGACTTGACTTATCCAAAACCAAAACAAAACAAACAGAACCCCTGGGAACCTGTCATCTGGAAAGAAGCGCAAAGTGCGGGTGTGTTCAGGCGGAAGACCTAGTTGGCGATGTTCTTTACTACTATCTCCTCCGTGTTCTGGATTCATGTAAACGCCCAGGAACAAGAGCTGCTAACACGAAACAGGCAGAAGCACCAGAAGGAAACAGCAAGTGTTTCTGTCAATTCAAAAGATCTTAACGCACCCAACGACGTTTTGGGCTCCCGGGCTGTAGCGGAACCACAGTGGGTACGAGAGGGAGGAGAGTCACAGAAGGAGGTCAGGCTCTTACCCTCAAAGGGCTGGTGACCTGCTTAGACACATCCAGCCCAGAGGAGATGCCGGGGACCTCGCAGCCCGTGCCCGTGGAGGCTGAGAATAGGGCTGCCGCGCAGGTGGTGGCTTCCTGCCGCTCCGGGACCTCCATGGCTCCTCTAGGGATGGATGGGAACTGGAGGGGGAGGGAGAAGGGATGGCAGCGCACCCCTGGCCATGGGACCGTCATGAACAAAAGCTCATAGTCATTCAAGAGTGAGCGTGGGGTGTTTGGGAACAAGTAGATCCTTTCTCTGGGGCAGGGATGTTGGGAAAGGTCTACAGAGGCAAAATGCAAAAGGACCAGTGACAGAAGCAGAAGAATTTGTGCTTGAGCTGAAATGTGACTGACAGGAGCTGGGATGGGGCTGGGAGGAGCTGGAATGGGGCTGGGAGGAGCTGAAATGTGACTGGGAGGAGCTGGGATGGGACTGGGAGGAGCTGGGATGGGACTGGGAGGAGCTGGGATGGGGCTGGGAGGAGCTGGGATGGGACTGGGAGGAGCTGGGATGGGACTGGGAGGAGCTGGGATGGGGCTGGGAGGAGCTGGGATGGGGCTGGGAGGAGCTGGGGTGGGACTGGGAGGAGCTGGAGTGGGACTGGGAGGAGCTGGGATGGGACTGGGAGTTACTGCAGGGTCTGGAACTTCCTGGTAATCTGAGACCAACCCAGAAAAAAAGATGGGCTATCCACTTCCCCCTGATATGCTGAGAAGGCCCCTATGAGCAAGAAACAGTTATTGGGAGCCAATATTTTCCCAGAATCAAAGCCCCAGTCTTTCTTTCAATTTGAAAAGGTAAGTAACAATTAATTCCATTTACATGATAGACATGAGAATTCAGAAAGGTTACGTGATTTGTCCAAGGTCGTATTTTGAGAGCCAGAATCCTCAAAGGCCACGCGCCACCATTTCACCCATCTTTGCCCCTCAGCAAAGTGCAGGGTCTTTGCTTCTAGGCCAGAAGTCAGCACACTTTCCCATGAAGGGCAAGATCAGTTACACACACACACACACACACACACACACACACACACACACACAATCACAATCTCACACACACACACACACACACACACACACACACACGTTTATTTTAGGCTTTAGGGCCCTCCAGGCACTGTGGCTGCTCACCCGAGCGGTTGCCGCGCGAGGCAGCCACAGCCAAGGCGTTATTAAAGGAGAGTGGCCACGTTCCACTAAAATGCAGAACTGCTCATTTCACATCACCTTCATGTCATAAGTGCATTTTATTTGTTTGCTTATTTTTATTTGTTCAATCACTTAAAAATGTGAACACTATTCTCAGTCATGGGCCGCACATAAGAGGCAGCAGTGGGCCCGCCGGTTCAGGTGGGCCGATGAGAACCCTGAGCTGGGGGGGCCGCGGCTCAGGGTCTCCTCTCCATGAGAGAGGGTCTGCCTGATGCTCCCCAAGGCCCTGCTTTGTTGCCCACAAGCTCTTTCCCAGCCCTGGCCAAAGGCTCTTGTCAACTTGCGGGGGTCTATATGGCCAAGTTGGCTCAGTGCAGCCCAAGCAACAATCAAAAAAACAATACACGCATCCCTGTCACCAATGTTAGAGCTTCCAGCACACTTCCTTTAGAGTGTAGCTAACATCTCTAAGAATATCCTGGGTGGAAGCGTGGGCCTCTAAGAACGCCTCCCTGAGACCCGGCACAGGAGCTTGTGTGTGTCCAACATGCTCTACAGGCGCCCAGTAAACTCAACGGCAGCCCAGGCTCTGAGCCTGCCCTGCTCGCCCCCAGGTCAGCTCAGTAGCCTGCCCTTCATTATCAGAGCCCCGATCCACTCATTCACCTGCCCCCCAGGCCAGCTCAGTAGCCTGCCCTTCATTATCAGAGCCCCGATCCACTCATTCACCCGTTCGCCCTTCAACCAATGAGTGTTACACACCTACCACGCGGCCCGCCTGGTGTGGGTGCAGGGAATTCAGGCGGAATGCTGAAGGCGGCCTCAGGGACCTCACGGTGTGAGGGAGAAGACACTCTAATGCGTACACACACACACACACACACACACACGGTGCTGCAGGCGAGGCCGGGTGCCTCGGGAGCAGCGTGCCCTTTGCCTGTGGCCTGTGGCCTAGGGGCTGGAGTGCAGCAAGGAATGTTTGTGAAGGAGGTGAGATCTGAACCAAACCTGGAAACCACACAACACGAGGCCTGCATCTACGAATGGGAACAACACTAACGCGAAATTATGTAAGAGACAAAGGCAAGGGAGGCCGGGGGCGGGCTGGGGGGAGCCCATTCTCTCTCCCCCCCCCCCCCCCCGCTCCAGCATCGTCAGGATTGACCACAGCCACCAGACAGTCCCATGGACATCACACACGCCCTCCCCACGGACAGTGCATCTCAGGTTCAAAATCTCATGGAAAACAAGCAAACCATTGAGCACGAAATTCAAAATGGCAAGAGAATTCAGGAATTTATCTCCTTAAATATGGTTTCAGAATAACATCGGGGTACATATTTGATTTCTGGAAACTGAATCTGAGACTTAAAAAGCCGAGCATTTGGAAAAAGTGGAATGCATTCTCACCTGCAGGACTTTCCGAATTCTTTTCAGATTGTGAATCAAGAGCAGGTTTTTCTCTTTGGAAACGCGACCCAACTGGTCATCCAGTTGTATCAACAGGTTTTGAAGAAGAATGGTGGCCATGCTTTCGTTGTTAGAAGCCGCCTCCCTAAGAAAAAAAAAAGGGGGTTATTACCCAGCAGGAAACAACCAAGTAAGATGTCTACCTTCCCATCACATGGATTTTAAAGTGATAAACCTATTCCACAGTGATAAGCACTTAGAGATTTTTGAAAATGAAATTGTACACGTGGAAAGTTACTCAACAACACTCATCAGCAGGGAAATGCAAACCAAAACACCAGGAGATACCACTTCACAGAGACTGGGATGCAGTTATGGAAATCACAAAAAAGCATTAGCCGGGAGGAGCTGGTCCCTGGTGCGTTGCTGGGGGGTGTGGGTGGAGAGGATATAAAATAGTGCCGCTGCCAGAAAAAAACAGGGCGGGAGAGGCCTCGGATAGAAACAGAGTCACCTACAGCAATTCCTCTCTGGGAAGACACCCAGGGGAACTGCAAGCAAGGAATAGGTATGTGTACACCAATGCTCAGAGCAGCTTTAGTCATAGGGTCCCAAGGCAGAGACAATGCAAATGTCTGCACAGATAGATTTTATATACATACTAGAGGCCCGGTGCACAAATTCATGCACGGGTGGGGACTCTGGCCGGCCAGGCCTGATCGGGGCTGGGCCAGCCAGGGGGGGGGGCCATGGGAGGTTGGCCGGCCAGCCAGCTCGGCTCCCGATTGGGCCGGTTGGCTGGGCACAGTGCCCGTCATAGTGACCAGTCATTCCAGTTGTTCGGCTTTTATAATATGTACACACACACACACACACACACACACAAACACACACATTTTATTAGTATTATTCAGCCTTAGAAAGGAGGAGCATTTTGCTACATGCTACATGAATGAATCATGCTAAGGGAAATCAGTCAGTCACAAAAGGACAAATGTTGTGTGCTGATACTTCCATGAGGCACCTGGAACAGTCAAATTCAGAGACAGAAAGGGGAATGGTGTGGTTGCGGGGGGCTGGATGGAGACAATGAGGAGTTCGTGTTTAAAGGGTAGAAAGTTCCAGTTTGTGCAGATGAGAAAGTTCTGCAGATGGACGGTGGTGGCGGCTGCACGACAATGTGGATATACTCAGTGCCACCAAGCTGCACGCCTAGACATGGTTCAAGTGGTAGATGTTGTGTTACATACACTTTACCACAATAAAAAAAATTAGACAACGGTTTAAAGACAAAAAAGAAAGTTTAAGTTGCGAACTGTGAACAGAGTTTTAAAGCATGTTTGTAAAATATACTAAGAAAACATATTTATTTACATTGAGTCTGTGATAGAGAATTGATATTAACAACTGATTTACTTCACGGCTTTTTAACATTTAGAAAGTTGTTGCGTTTCTGGCTTACAGAAAAACAAAGCACTAGAAACCAGAAAGAACTAGTATTCTTCTTTGAAAAGGTTTTCCAACGCCTGGCAAGACTCTTTTATCTGAAAAGAATGCATCTATGGATGGAAAAGTGAACCCCAGAAGAGACCCGTCTGGAGAGCGCAGGAAGCATGTGTGCAGGGACCTGGGGGAGAAATACAGCGCCTGACCCTACCAGTCCTGGTTCTCAATCCACTGGGCCAGCAGGTGACGGATTTCCATCGGGAAGTTGTCGTCATAGAACTGATCCACTTGTTCCAAGAACTTGATTTCTAACTGCTGGACTTGGTTCCACTGAGACATGCTACAAGACAAGGGGGGAAAGTAGAGTTTCAAAGTAATGGCGGTGGCACGTCTTATTCTTTCCTCCAATTTCAAACAAAGACGCTGTTGTCCGTTAGGTAAGTCACTGAAGAAAAGTGACTTTTTAAAAACGGTCCCTCAATGAAAAGAGGAAATGCTTTCAATTCAAAGAATAAAGCCAATCTAAACTTGTGTGTAAGCCAGCCAGCCCTCGTGAAGGACACAGGACTCTCCCTCTGGCCCAGACCACCTCCTTCTTGCCCTCCAGGAACTCCAGTCCAGCCTTCTCCAGGGGCTTTCGCTCCCCCCTCAGCACCCCTCTCCCCACCCCGGCCCCCTCTCTCTACACCAATTTGTATTCTCAACGAGCTCCCTCCCCATCCCTTGCTCCCCCTACCCTACTAGACTTTGAGCAACTGCAAGGCAAACAGCATACGCAGCTACACCTCCAGAGACCCTCCTAAGGCTGTAGAGGCGAGGAATACCCAGGACAAGTTTAGTTTCTTTTTTTTTTTTTTAAAATATTTTATTGATTTTTTTACAGAGAGGAAGGGAAGGGATAGAGAGTTAGAAACATCGATGAGAGAGAAACATCCATCAGCTGCCTCCTGCGCACCTCCTACTGGGAATGTGCCCACAACCAAGGTACATGCCCTTGACCGGAATCGAACCCGGGACCCTTACAGTCTGCAGGCTGACGCTCTATCCACTGAGCCAAACCGGTCAGGGTCGAGTTTATTTTCTATGAAAAGGACCAATCCCTTTGTCTTCGTTTCAGATTTGCCTGGCTTCTAGCGTCAGCCTTACGTCTGCATCTTAGCTTTCTGAAGAGCTGGTGCTTGCATGTCCGTGGGTTCTGATGCGCTCAGGTCAAACTCTCTCCGAGCCCACGCACACTGCTATTTCTCTCTGTGGCTGCGGGGATCCGCGGTGGCGGGCAGAGTTAGTCTCTGACGTGCCTATAACAGTGGTCACACCCTGACGTTACTTGAGGACGAAACCGCCCTCGGTATGTTGTTGGCAACCTGTCCTAAAACAGAAGCGGTGTGTTTCCCCCGCAGAACCCCGCTCTGGCCACCGGGCGCGTCAGCCACACGCCCGCACCCGGGAAAGCCACGCCGCCTCCTCGAAGTGACCGCCCTTTACCGTCTCAAAAGTCCAATTTTCACTGTTTCGTCAGCAATTCCAGATCAAAGGGGGAAAGTTTCCTGTAATTAATAACCACAGCATTTCTAGCTATCGGGTAGGTGAGTGAGAGTTTGGTTGTGCCTACAGAACATGGTGATAGTAAATTCCATAGGCACATGTTCCAGGTTTCGGTGACACCCTTGGGGGCACCTTCCTCCTGACGCCCAGGAGGATGTCCAGGGGGACGTGACGGCAATGTTTTGCTGAGTGAAAGCAACTGGGGAAAATGCTGTTTCGCTCGCACGTCCCGTGACGTCCATGAAGACGCTTACGCAGGACGATTCCGGGCGTGGTGTGGTGCTCAGACCTGCTGTCACATGAAGGAGCGGCCCTCGGATACTGCTGTGAGGAGGGCAGGTGTCACCCCAACTTTAAAAACGAAAACACCCCGAGGGTCGGAAATGAGTCCTGCCCCAGGGCACAGCGTCACGGATGGACCGGAGTCTCCGGGCCCCAGACCCGCCTCTCCTTCCAGATGCTGGGTGTACGGTGCCCATGGGAACCGGGCCCCGGCTCCCCCGCTGATGGGGAGGCGCCCTGCTGGCTCCCATCGCTTCAGTCGGTGACAAGAGAGACCTGAGCCGGGAACAGCATGGCCACGGCTGTCGCGCCCACTGTGGGGTCTGCTGGGACGGGGGCACAGCTGTTGGCTCACCAAGCCCTCCTAGCCGCCTCGGCCCCCCCCCCCCCCTTCCCGAGAGCTGGGCCGGCAGAGAGAGGGACGGACCAGGCAGACACTCGGGTCATGCTTCTCCCGCAGCCTCCTCCAGCGCCTCCAGGCCCCTCAGGCCCCTGGCTTTCCCTCTCAGGGCTCACTCCCTGTCCCCAGACAGCTGCGCTCCGGCTCCTTCCTGCTCTGAGCGCCTGGCCCTGGGACACCCGGGGAAAGGGGCATTTTGCTCCCCGAGGGGCCGGGGCGGGCCGATGCCTGGTCGGCTGGGTGGCCCAGAGCTCGCCGAGCAGATGGTCTGCCCCAACGTGTCCCCGGCTCGCCGTGGCCAGCATCCCCGCTCCCCTCGCTGCGGGCCTCTCCCCGAGACCCAGGACGATCTAAAGCCGGACATTGCAACTCCCAGGAGCTGGTCAGAAAGGGAAGCGGGAGGTCCCCTTCCCCACCCCGGGGCCCCCGTCCGCGGCGGCCACACGCGTCCCACCCCGGGGGCCGGAGACCTGCGCCCGGCGCATCTCTGCCCCGGAGC
This sequence comes from Eptesicus fuscus, assembly GCF_027574615.1. Lineage (NCBI taxonomy): Eukaryota > Metazoa > Chordata > Mammalia > Chiroptera > Vespertilionidae > Eptesicus > Eptesicus fuscus. The sequence goes on along the minus strand of NC_072483.1, from coordinate 90,943,619 downwards.
CGGCTTCTGTGCGCAGCCCCGCCCGCCCGCCCGCAGACAGTAACGTGCGGGGCTGTCACGGCCCAGGGCGCCGGCCTTGGGGCCCCATGTGCGCGTCCCGGCCGTCTTCTCCGGCGGCGGCGGGAGGGAGAGAGGGCACCTGCCCGCTTACCTGGCTCCCGCGCCCGCCCGTCCGTGTCCGTCCGTCCCGCGGTGCTCACGGCCAAGGCCAGGCTCCCGCTCACTCACCGCTGGGACGCAGTCCGACACCGCCCGGGGATTTGCATCTCTCCTCCCCTGAGGCTTTCCGGTGCGTCAGCGACAGCCTGGGGACTTTACTGGGCCTCCCACCCACTCTCTCCCAGAACCGCCAGAGCCACCCCTGGGGCTGAGCCCCGGGCAGGCGCCCCCTCCTCGCATCGCCACCCTCACCTGTGGCCGCAGGAGCCCTTGGTGGGGAGGAGGTGGGGAGGGGGCGAGGTGGGGTGGGGAGGTGGGGGGTGGGGTGGGGTGAGGGCGAGCTACTCCTTGTCCTCTGAGGTCTCCCCAGGCAGCCGGCCCCCCTGCAGCTTACTCGCCTGGAGCCCAGTTCCTGGCTTCCTGCTTTCTTCCTTCAGATCGGCTCCCCCGGGGCAGCCAGCCAGGTGGAGGGCGGGGAGGCAGGAGCAAAACACCACAAGCAGCCCCGCCGGTGTGGCTCAGTGGGTAGAGCGTGGACCTATGAACCAGGAGGTCACAGTTCCATTCCCGGTCAGGGCACAGGCCGGCGTTAAGGGCTCCATCCCCAGTGGGGGCGTGCAGGAGGCAGCCCATCAGTGGTTCTCCCTCCTCATTGATGTTTCTCTCCCTCTCCCTTCCTCTCCGAAACCAATAAAAATATATTCAACAACAACAACAACAACAACAACAAAACCCACCAAACTCAGACCCCACAGTGTTGGGATTCAGCGGGTCTGCTCCCTCGAGAGAGGGCAGCAGCCTGCAGCCTGCCCCGTGCCCGGCCCTTCCCCGCCCTGCCCTCCCCAGCCCTGCAGCTGGGGGCTGCCGCGAGCCCTTCCCCTCCGATTGCACCTGCTCAGGACCAGGAGCTGGAGAGAGCCGGGCGCAGCTGGGACCAGGAGCTGGAGGGAGCCGGGCTCAGCTGGGACCAGGAGCTGGAGGGAGCCGGGCTCAGCTGGGACCAGGAGCTGGAGGGAGCCGGGCTCAGCTGGGACCAGGAGCTGGAGGGAGCCGGGCTCAGCTGGGGCCAGGAGCTGGAGGGAGCCGGGCTCAGCTGGGACCAGGAGCTGGAGGGAGCAGGGCTCAGCTGGGACCAGGAGCTGGAGGGAGCTGGGCTCAGCTGGTTCTCTCCGTGCGTAGCTGAAGGCCTGCTGCCCACAGGTGCCCGGAGCTGCTGGCGAGTCCCTGCTGAGCCGGTAGGAATCCAGGTTCTTCCGCTCCCTCCTCAGCTCTCTCCTCAGGGGCCTGTCAGTTCCCCTCCTGGGAGCTAGGTTGTTAACCCCTGACACACGCATGACAGGAGTCCATGAATGCTCTAGGAAATAAAGGCAAAAATAAGGACGCCCGGAGAGGTAGACGGGTGGCTGGATCTGCGGATGCCACGCCAGCGCAGTGCTGTGCGCCCAGGTGAGAAGCAGACCTGCCCTCACACACCTGCAGCCCGGGCTCTCCTCTCCCCGCGACGTGTTATCACGGCTCCAACACCACCTCTCTCCCTCCCTGGGAAAAGTGAGTCCCGGCCCCGAAGTGACCGCTGGACAGCAATCTCAGGTCACCGGGCAGGCGGGCCTGGGCCTGGCCCCTCGCCCACCCGGTGCTTCCCAGGGGCCCAGGCTGCTGTGTCCCCACCCCGAGAGAGGGCCTGGTTCAGGCCTCCCACCCCCTCCAAGAAGTCCTGTGTTCTTCTGGGGAAGCAGCCACTGTCTATGGTAAAGAGACCCAATTCTTGGCCCTGAAATGTCTGTACAACGTGGTCCCGAGCTACCCAGGAGCCTCTGCCCTGCAGGAGCCAGTCACCACCTCCTCTGCTCCAGACTGGCCTCTCAGGTCAGGACCAGGACGGCCTTCCTTTCCTCTGCCGTTTCCTCCCTAACGGCTCCCGTGGAGACCGTGTCTTCTCGGGGGAGGTTCCCCTGCTCCGGTTCTCAGCACACTTCCATCCAAACCGCGCTGTTCAGAGAGATGAAACACACCCCGCATGCATGGAAGCTTTCTAGTTCCCACAGAAAAAGGAGAAGGTGACATTAACTTTTAAAAATCTTTCCTGTTGAAAGTATTACATGTGTCCCCTTTTCTCCCCCATTAACTTCATCCCCGCCCCAGGCCCTCACCACCCGTGTCCTTGGGTTATGCATGTATGCACACAAAGTTGATCCCTTCCCACTCACCCTTCCCCGACTTCCCTCTGAGGTTCCATGCTTCTATGTCTCTGGGTCTAATTTTGTTCATCAGTTTATGCTGCTCATTAGATTCCACATGTGAGTGAGGTCATGTGATACTTGTCTTTCTCCGACTGGCTCATTGCTCTCCGGGTCCCCCAGCATAATGATCTCATAATGCTCTCCAGGTCCCTCCATGCTGTTGCAAATGTAAGAGTTCTTTTGTTTTTTTTTATAGCTGGGTAGTATTCCATTGTGTAAATGTACCACAGTTTTTAATGCACTCGTCTTGAAATCAATTTTTGTGCTGTAGATAACCCAATTCATACAGAATATTGACCTTCCGGTCTATAACCCACATAAAAATGATTGAGATCCTTTCACTCCTGATTTCATCCTAAATCTCGGCAGTCTGGTGCGGATTTGCACTTTCAGGACATCTCCGTTGGACCGTGGCCACACGTGGCTGGTGGCTGCCCTACGGGACGGCACGGGCCCCGGCCACTCTCCTCCCATTTCCACTTCCTGCCCGAGCGATAGTCACACTGGCTTTGCGTGTCTTTGCCATCAACGTTGCGTGTCTTTATTCCACCGATGAGTGTCTGCTGTGCAAACAGAGGCTTCGTTCCCTTCCTCCTTTTAGGAACCTCTTCCTGGGGCTCCCCAGCACTTCTCGAGCTGTTTCATCTCATGACACCTTCATCCTCTTTTTTTTTTTTTTTTTTCTTTAAAAGGAAGGTTTTTTGATTTCTTTTGTACCAAGGACATTCTCAGGACAATCAGTGAAATCTGAATGGAGTCTATGGATTAGATGATAGTAATAGATCAATGTTAATTTTATTTTGATGGATACACTATGGTTATGTATGAGTGTTCTTTTTTTAAATATATTTTATTGATTTTCTTACAGAGAGGAAGGGAGAGGGATAAAGAGTCAGAAACATTGATGGGAGAGAAACATCGATCAGCTGCCTCTTGCACACCCCCCTCTGGGGATGTGACCGCAACCAAGGTACATGCCTTTGACCGGAATTGAACCTGGGACCTTTCAGTCCGCAGGCCGACGCTCTATCCACTGAGCCAAACTGGTCAGGGCCACCTTCATCCTCTTAAAAACTGTTGACAACCCCAAGATTTTTGGTGTTGCTATTCTTTTAATGGATATTTGGTGTATCCATTAAAAGTGGATTCTTAGAAAAAAAAATCAAAATATGTACTCATTAAAAGTGACCATTCTAAACTCATTATGTGTTAAAACAAACATTATGAAAAACAAGTACATTTCCCATCACACAGAAAATTAGTGATTTACAACTTTTAAAATCTCCTCAGTGTCTGGCTTGAGAGCAGACATCTGGATTCTTCCATCTGCTTCTGCCTTTGATCTGTTGCAAACCATGGTCTTGGTGGCAGTATTTGAAGAACATCTGGACTCACACAGATATGTCCCTGGAAAAGGAGAGAGCTTAACAGCCTTTTCAGAGCTGTGGGCAGCCTTCTGAGCCGCCACCCCGAATTCCAACAAGCGGTGGTTCCTTCAGGGCTATTTGCGTTGTGGAATGTGACCACATCAGCGAGCTCTGTATGCACAGTGCTGCCCCCCAGTCCATTGTGTCTTGTGCTTTGAATGGAACCTCCGCCCACACATGCTATCACACATCGGTCATTGGGAAAATCCTGGCTCACCGAATGATGCAGATCTCCAAACGCCGACAGCCTATCACACACTATCAGCAGGTCACAGTGGCGAGTCTCACCAGTGATCCCCTAAAAAAGTATGAAGCATTGGGGAGCTGTATGCTCACAGTGAATATACACGTTTCACCCAAGGTCTGCTTTTAGCCTTGGAAACAGATACTGCCAATGGTTTTCCTTGACGTGAAGGCTCCTTTTGTTCATTTTTAGGAAAATGTTTTCCAGATACCCGAGTCTGGAAACCACAGTCTGTCATTGCCCTTCCGAGTCAAAATGGCGTTCTGTGAGGAAGAGTGGCCAGGACAGCAGGCAACGCAATCGTGCAAATGCTTCCCCCCTCTCCCCCGAGGCCTTAGTAAGTGTGTTTCCACTTCCTCGCACAGAATGTTAAGAGAGATGTACTCAGGTCTGCGATTTCATACAATTAATTTTCCTGCCCCATTGAATACTGTGTGTGTGTGTATATATATATATATATATACACATAAAATTGATTTCAGAGAAGATGGGAGAGGGAGAGAGAGAGAGAGAAACATGAATGAGAGAGAATCATTGATCGGCTGCCTCCTGCACACCCCCTACTGGGGATGGAGCCCACAACCTGGGCATGTGCCCTGACCAGGAATTGAACCATGACCTCCTGGTTCATAGGTTGACACTCAACCATTGAACCACACCGGCCGGGCCATTGAATACATGCTTAAGTCGAACTGGCATTGAAATGTTTTCGGTTTGTGGTGGTGAAGCTTGCATGACTGCGAGGACACGTTGGCACCAGCCCCTGGTTCATGCCGTGGCACCATCATCACCCGCCATTGCTTTGGCACCATCTGTGTGGCATCAACAGAGTGAGAAGGCAAAACAGCATTATTAGGAAAAGAATTTTACCTTTGCAGACCCCCTGGAAAGGTCCTGGGGCCCACCCCCAGGCGTCCAAAGACAACACTCTCCACGCCGCCGCTCTGTCCACGCGTCCTGCCTGCTGTGCTCAGTTTAGCCAAAGGGATGCAGCAGGAGGGACTCGCCACCCCCATGCACACTTTTTTCCTCGGTTCAAGCATCTGCGTAACCCTGTCTCCCTTCCTGTTTGAAGAACGGAGCCAGGCTTCTAAGAAACGGGGTCTCTGTCCGTGCTGCTTCTCTTTCTCAGAAGCAAGTCTAAGCAGCTAGGTCCCCACATTCTTGGCTCTGCGCTGGCCTGCCTTGGCCTCACAAGCCCCTCAGAATGGAAAAGAAAAATCCAAAGAAAAACACAGAAAAACACCCCAAACTGAAATCCCCCTAAGTGTCCCAAACTCAGAGGCCACCAGATCCCTCTGTCCCCGCAAAGGGTCTCTCAGCTGTCCTAGTGAGAAGCCCTATACCGTTTTGTTTCCTTCTTCTTAAGAGGGAAATCCCAGGGTATAGCCTTGCAGGAAAACAGATTCTAGCTCTGATTCCTCCACTTTTAAGCTACCTAACCTCTCTGAGTCCCAAACTCCCTGTAAAAATGGGGATATTCTATCCCCCACCATCTAATCAATGTAGGAAATGAGGTAAGGAAAATGTGGGTAACAGCTGTTAGTAATAGACTAATAAGCAAGTTGTGAGAAACTTTGCAGGTTCCTAGGCTCCGAAGGGGTTTCAAATGGAGATGAAGGGAGATGGAGCGAGGTGGACAGGTCTGCACAGGCCAATCCCCGGCAGAGAGGAGTCCGAGTCAGCTCTCTGCTGTGCGTCCCCCACCGGCCAAGCAGAGCTGCGTGTGTGTGTGTGTGTGTGTGTGTGTGTTAATATTTTTATTGATGTCAGAGAGCAAGGGAGAAGAAGGGGGAGATAGAAACATCCATGATGAGAGAGAATCATTGACCAGCTGCCTCCTGCACGCCCCAAACCCGGGCATGTGCCCTGACCGGGAATCGAACCGTGACCTCCTGGTTCACAGGTCGGTGCTCAGCCCCTGAGCCACACTGACCGGGCAGAGTTGCTTGTTTTGGGGGCAGCGAGAGAAGAAGAGAGGGGAGATCTGTGCCTGCTGCTGGCTGTCAGTTGGCTTCCCCCGCTCCGGCTCCTGTGTGAAGGACAGAAACATGGCTGGCTTTCATTTTCTGTGGCGGCATCTTCCCTCTCCTGTCCAAGCTTCCCCGCTTCTCGGTCCAGAGGAAGCTGGAGAGGCGGAGTTGGAGGCTGGACAGACAGAGCACGTGCCTACAGACAGGCACGCTGGGTTTCGTGGTGGCACAGGCTGGCACCCGAGTGCCTAGCGAGGCTGACTGGGGCAAGGCAGCCTGGGGTGGGGCTTGGCCGCTCATCTGTGTGAGGGTCCTCCAACTCCCTCGCCCTGGACGACGTCTCGTGCTAAGGGTTTAATACTATCTATCCTGTTCGGTCCTCAAACCCAGTTCCCAATGACAGTGCTCCCTCTGCTGCCCCCGCAGAGGCACTACAACTTCCACGTCAGCCTTCCCTCCTGTCCTAGCCCTCGGTCAGCTCAAGGCCAGGCCACACGGGGAGCTGAGAACTTCACGTGCGTTGTCTGACCTTAGCCTCACACCACATCACAGGATTAGGGATCATCTTTGCCTCTTATTGTCCAACAAGGACAGTGGCTTCATGAGGCCGGAAGTCCTGTTCATGGTAACCTGATGTCAAGGGGCAGGTCCTGGATTCAAACTCAGGATCGTCTGACTCCAGAGACAATGCTTGAACCCAGGAAGCATCTTATCTGCTCTTATAAGAAAAGCAGTAATTTGCTCAGTGAGCTATGGAACAGGTAAGCTTACGACGATACAGATGAATTCCACAACAGAGAGGCTAACCAGTCATGGCTGGTGAGAAATGATGCGTGGGCCCTGAGCCTCCAGCTTTCCCTTGGGGCATATGGACAACGAGCCGTGCATTTCAAAGCCCTCAAAGTATCGTGATGCCAACAGGGTTCCCAAACACGCAGCGAATCATGTGGTTCTATTGCATCTGGTTATACCAGTGGTCGGCAAACTGCGGCTCGCGAGCCACATGCGGCTCTTTGGCCCCTTGAGTGTGGCTCTTCCACAAAATACCATGGCCTAGGCGAGTCTATGTTGAAGAAGTGGCGTTAGAAGAAGTTTAAGTTTAAAAAATTTGGCTCTCAAGAGAAATTTCAATCGTTGTACTGTTGATATTTGGCTCTGTTGACTAATGAGTTTGCCGACCACTGGGTTATACCATATACATGTAGTGACTGTTTCTGCTGAGTCACAAATTAAAAGAAGGTTCGACAGCAGGCTAGGCTATTTGAATGGTAGACTCTTAATAAAATGTCTTATTTTCTGGTCAGTTAAATAGCCTATAACCACCCTATCCTATTTAGGTATTCATGCTGTTCTCACCCTCTGAACGGAATACGTAGAGGGGCAGGAGTGTATATTATTTCTGTTTGTGCTTCGGTGTTCAGCTCAGTGCCCGGCCTAGACCAGGCATTCAGGCGGGGTAGCAGGTGGATTGCTCCATCCTCAGGGGGGCCCTGGGAGGGCTCTTTCTGTGACATGTCTTGTCCAGGCCTCTCATTCCCACCATGCCAGTCACTATGGCCCTTATAATAATGTCTCGCATTGACGTGTTTGTATATAATTATATAAAATGTAGTGATGTATGTGCACGAATTCCTGCCGAACGCTGCTCTGGCTGGTGGGAATTATAATAATGTCTCCCATTGACACACTTGTATATAAAAGCCTAAGTGACCGCTCAACCAGTTGCTATGATGTTCACTGACCACCAGGGGGCAGGTGCTCAATGCAGGAGCTGACCCCTGGTGGTCAGTGTGCTCCCACAGTGGGAGCTCTGCTCAGCTGACCGATGGGTGCCAGACGCAGGGCTCACGGCTGGCCGCAGCCCCGGAGACCTCAGCGAAGTGGCAGCAAGCCTACCGAGCGGCGGCAGGTGCAACAGGGCCGGGATGAGCAGGAGTGGCAGGCAGCGTTGGACTGCTGGTTTCGGCCCGATCCCTGCAGGCCACGTTGAGGGACCCCACCAGTGCATGAGTTCATGCACTGGGCCTTTAGTAATTATATAAAATGCAGTGATGTGATGGGCATGAATTCCAGCCGAACGCCGCTCTGGCTGGTGGGAATGTGAATCACGCCTCGCCCCGTGTGAGTTCCAGAAGTTGTTCCACCCGCTCTTTTTTAACGTTCCCCCAGCGGTGGGTGGTTGGCTGCACGCACATGCACTCGTCAGTGCTCAGCTGGAGAATTCAGGGCGCCCTCTGCGGTCTCCTTGCTGGGGCTCTGCCTTTGAATTCTCGCCTCCTTGGCCTCCTCAGATGCTCAGCTCTGTCTCCTCCTCTCAGGGAGACGGCCGGGCTCTGGGTTCCCCTTTCTGAGCTGCTGCCTGGGGACTTTCTCCAGGAGATAAGCGGGCGATCCCAGGAGGGCCTCCCTGCTGCACGTCTGGAAGGACCATTCTCCTGCACCGACTGTTCGCCGATGTCTGAAACCATTGCTTCACTTGTTTTTCTGTGTGTGGTTTTTTTTTTAAGTTGTTTAAAGTTGCCCAGCCAGCATAGCTCAGTGGTTGAGCGTCAACCTATGAACCAGGAGGTCAGGGTTCAATTCCTGGTCAAGGGCACATGTCCAGGTTGCTGGCTCAATCCCCAGTGTGGGGGCGTGCAGGAGGCAGCCGATCCATGATTCTCTCTCCTAATTGATGTTTCTATCTCTCTCTCTCCCTCTCCCTTCCTCTCTGAAATCAATAAAAAAAATATATATATATATTTTTAAAAGTTGTTTAAAGTAAGAAGGTAAACCTATCCCTGGAAGGGTTGTCAGATTTAACAAAACAAAACAAGACTCTCAGTTAAATCTGAATGACAGACCAACAACGAATAGCTTTTGAGTACATGCATGAGCCATATGTATAGTACAAGCATGTCTGAAATTCAAACTTAATGGGTTTTACCTGTCACCCTAATCCCTGTTCCTCTATCATGTCCGAAGCAGGCAGCCTCGGAGACTCTGTCTGGTGCCGGAGATGCATGCTGGCTTCATTCAATTCCGTATGAAATACTGACGGAGCTGCCGCATTGCCCTCAGCACAATGACCGTGACTGAGGGAGGACCCCCTGGAGGTGGGGTCAGCCCGGCAGTGAGGACAAGATGCGCCGCGGAAGCTAACAAGCGCTCCGGGCCTGCAGCGCTGAGCACGACGCCGCGGGAATCAGAAGCGTGGGAGACCCATGAGCTGACGTCATCAGAAAGTCCGGGAGCGGAGCTTGACAACAGCGGGCCGTGAAGGGTGGAAGGACTGGAGCCGGCAGACGAGGACAAGCGCGCTCCGCCTGCCCAGAGAAGGTGGGCATGGACGCGGGACTCGGCATCCTTCAGGCCAGCGAGGAGAATGAGTGCGGACGCTGGAGAGCCATCGTCAACGAGGCCCGCCGGTCCCGAGCTCAGGTGGCTGTTCCGTTTGCTCGCTGCACCAGGGGGGCTGGTTGGGACGGTGGCGGAGGACTGACATCTGACCCTCTCTCATTCCCAGGACATGGACCCCAGCGCAGGGCCGCACCGTCCGAGGAAGGGGTGCTTCCTTCTAATTCTAGGTCCTTTGGGGGACATCTAAGGTCCTAGGGGGGGACCGCAGGCCCTCCTTCTGGGTAGTCGCGGTATAGTTACTGCTGAGCCTCTGACTCAGACTCCTCAAGGGGAGAGTCACTATGGGGAGAGGAGAGGGGAGATGTTAGAAGGTGCATCATGTCTGAGCCACGGGCCTTCCTGCTGTGGGGGAACGAGGGCGAAGGGACGCGCGGGGTTTGTTCCTGTGGCGCGTGCTCTATGGTTGGGGGAAGCAAAGTAAGGAGGGAGACGGAGCTGATAGGGTTCCGGGTGGGTATTTGGGCAGAAGCTCTCCGAAGCTCAGCACCGGCACCCAGTGGCCCGTGTATCCGCAGGAATCCTCTGAGTGAAGAGCAAATGGCCTTAATCCAGCGCTGTGAACGCAAAGCCCCTGGGTAGGCAGGCTTGTGGGGAACCTCCCTAACAGGCACCTGAAAATCTTTCTCTTCACCCAGAGATTTTCAGGAGAAGCCACACGTCTGAATGTTTAAGAAAAAACCTACTGAATTTCAAATGTTGGCATGACCGACCACACATGTACCCCACAAAACACACTGTAGTCTTACACTGTTCTAGCCAAATAACACACATCTGTAGGTGTGAAGGCTACGAGGGTGCCTTCTCTGTCCTAAAGCAATATTTCCCACCCCCGATTAGTCTACACCAGGGGTCCTCAAACTACGGCCCGCGGGCCACGTGCGGCCCGCTGAGGACATTTATCCGGCCCGCCGGGTGTTTTTGCCGCCACTGCCTGTCCTGCTTAGCAGCCAACTTAGCAGTGTGCATAGGAATGTGTTCATAGTTGTTGTTGTTTTTTTTTTAACTATAGTCCGGCCCTCCAGCGGTCTGAGGGACAGTGAGCTGGCCCCCTGTTTAAAAAGTTTGAGGACCCCTGGTCTACACACTCTCTACATTATCTACGGGGGCCCCCCAAAAAGGGAAAGAGAGGAAAGGAGAACCAAGGCAAATAGTACCCACAGAGCAAGAGGGAGGACCTGAGTGTTTTGGAGGACATGGACTTAAACAGCTACCTTCTTTCCTCTTACTTATCAATTTGGCCTTTTTTCTTTTTTCCTTTTAAGGAGGCAACCAGATGTAGACGTAACTAACTGGAGCACTAGTTTCATGCTTAGTTTTGTCACTAACGTTGCAGACTAAGATCTCTATCTGGAGCCTGTGAGGGTGGTTATAACAAATCTTTACAGAAAATGGCTCCATCAGATCTTCGCCAGCTTGGAATCCCTTGCTACAAGCAAAAATAACATAAATCAGTATTCCCAAAGAAAAGGATCACCTGGAACAGATTCCTGATTTGTGAAAACATTGTCAGTAGCGCACAGCACCCCTTCTCCATACACAGCCCTCACCAAGGGCTCTCCGTCCCCAGCCAGGCGGAACGGAAGGAAACTAGACGAAACGGGGCTTCACGGGAGAGGAACGTAGGCATGGAGCTCCACTGGGTGTGGAAACAATGAACTAATGACGCAGGCTGCCACCTTCTTTCTCTGAAGAATGGTTTGCACACATGTTTGCTTCAGCCCACATTCATCTTTCCGTGTGAGCTGCCAAGTTCTTTCTCAGTTTTATGCTATATATACGTGAAAAGTCTAACACACAGTAAGACAGTTTTTAATGGAAAGAGATATTTTAAGGACAGCCAGTCCTGTTCCATAAATCTTTCAATATTGGTGGCGCTATCAAGTTTTTCCTTTCCTTAGCCAGTGTGCAGGCGAGAACTTTGACGAAACACCAGGGGGCACTATTCTCACAGGGAAGCCAACCCACAGACAGGCTAAAAAATGGAGGCCTCTGAGTTATCTATAAAAAGAGTTCTTTTGTGTGTTTTTTAAAATATATTTTATTGATTTTTTACAGAGAGGAAGGGAGAGGGATAGAGAGTTAGAAACACCGATGAGAGAGAAACATCGATCAGCTGCCTCCTGCACACCCCACACTGGGGATGTGCCCGCAACCAAGGTATATGCCCTTGACCGGAATCGAATCTGGGACCCTTCAGTCCGAAGGCAGATGCTCTATACACTGAGCCAAACCAGTTAGGGCAATAAAAAGAGTTCTTTTCACATTTAAATGAGGCGTGTATTAGTCTGAAGGCTTTTGTCATCTGTGATTGTATAGTGGCCTTATCCTTGAGACATCACAGGGTTTATGGACTCAATAAACTAGACCAGCGGTCGGCTCGTGAGCCACATGCGGCTCTTTGGCCCCTCGAGTGTGGCTCTTCCACAAAATACCACGTGCTGGCGCGCACATACAGTGCGAATGAAACTTCGTGGCCCATGCGCGGAAGTCGGTTTTCAGCTCTCAAAAGAAATTTCAGTCGTTGTACTGTTGATATTTGGCTCTGTTGACTAATGAGTTTGCCGACCAACAACTTCCTCACTGGCTGTGGCAAGTGTATTGGATACTACTTTCGACCAGGATGAACATGGGGGGAAGGAGAGTGGGGGTGAACAACAGTTAGGCCAAAGGATTATGAGGACTTATTCCTGGCTTTGCTTAACCTGGAAACCTGAATGGCGACATTGTCCGATCATACCTAAGAGATATCTGAGCCAGGAATGTGGCCAATTTAGATAAAGATTGTGTTTGTACTTTACTTATTTAGGGCTGTTTGCGCACAGTGATAATCCCAGGAGGGTAGGGATCGCTTGCTCATTCAGAGCATCCCCCAGTCACCTCTAGAAGACACGTCGGCGGAGTGAAGGCGGAACACCACCCTGCGCAGTCTCCTTTAGGACGGGTCCCCGCGGTCCCTCCCAAGCAAGCTGCCTCTCAAGTCCTTTCTCCCAGAGCCGCTCTGCCTGCTGGATGGGTGGCTCGGTGGTTTGTCCAGAGAACTCTCTCTAGCAGGCGTCCTCAAACTACGGCCCGTGGGCCACATGCGGGTGTTTTTGCCGTTTTGTTTTTTCACTTCAAAATAAGGTATGTGCAGTGTGCACAGGAATTTGTTCATAGTTTTTTTTTTAAACTATAGTCCGGCCCTCCAATGGTCTGAGGGACAGTGAACCGGCCCCTGTTTAAAAAGTTTGAGGACCCCTGCTCTCTAGCAACCGAAGTCACTTCTCAAAAGACAATGGTCGGCAAACTCATTAGTCAGCAGAGCCAAATATCAACAGGACAACGATTGAAATTTCTTTGGAGAGCCAAATTTTTTAAACTTAAACTTCTTCTAACGCCACTTCTTCAAAATAGACTCGCCCAGGCCGTGGTATTTTGTGGAAGAGCCACACTCAAGGGGCCAAAGAGCCGCATGTGGCTCGTGAGCCGCAGTTTGCCGACCATGGTCATAAGACAAGGCCCTCTGATTCGCTCTTTCGTTGCTACAAGGAGTAGACAAATCCACAAAGTACTTCCAAGGACAGAAGCCGTTTTTATCAAGGGCTGCTAGGACATGAACGCTGAGTTGATAAAGTCCCATTCATTCTCAGAAACAGCGCCTGGATTTCAAATGTTGGCGAGACCCCTGGTGATGTCCCCAAGAGCTCTCTGCTCAGGTTCCCTCAGAGATGGAGTTCCCTGCAGGTTGTCTGGGCGGAGGGGCCGGTGGGCAGAAGCAGTGAGATGTGGACAGGGCCGCGCAGTGGCAGCGTGTCCTGTGAGCGGGTGGTCCTCGGGCCGCACCCGGCCGCGCTGCCCGTGGTGAACTGGGGAGGGCTGCCCGGCTTCCCGGAGCCTCGGGGAACAGTCCAGCTCAGACGGCAGCTGGCCCCTTGGGGAAGGCTGGGCGCCCCGTGTCTGTGTGCCGCCCTTCCTAGCCCCGTGGTCGGCAAACCGCGGCTCGCGAGCCACCTGCGGCTCTTTGGCCCCTTGAGTGTGGCTCAATCAGATTGAGGACGTTTTTAGCAAAGGCCAGCTTAGGAGGACCCTAGTTAAGTTAGTAACAATGTACCTACCTGTATAGTTTAAGTTTAAAAAATGTGGCTCTCTAAAGAAATTTCAATCGTTGTCCTGTTGATATCTGGCTCTGCTGACTGATGAGTTTGCCGACCACTGTCCGAGGCCGTTCCCGGGGCGGCCGCGGGGCGTTGCTTCATCCCGACGACAATGGGTTCCTCAGAGCCGCTGGCAGAGGGAGAAGGAACCACTAGATCATCAGCCAGCTGGTCTCCCCAGCGAAGGGCAGCACCCCAGGGGGGCATCTCACGGCCCTGCCAGAGGGGCCTCCCTGTGCTGGGGGCCCCGGGCTGTTTGCGTTGGCCCCTCGTGCCCCACAGGCTGCCCCAAACAAGAGCCTCCCCCGCGGGCTGCCTGCCCTTCTCCGGGAGACACCCGATGGAGTCAGTGCTGTCCCTGGAAGGCGGTTAGCTCTGGTCCAAGGTCAGGTGACAGCGGGGAGCCCTGAGGAGGCCACACAGGACAGGTCTCCCTGGGAGGCCCCGCCCCGCTGTGCGCGCGTTGTGCCCGCTCTGGCTCAGAAGGAGCCCTGGCTTAGGGCTCATCGCCTCACCTGGCTGACGTCATTCAATAGCCAGCCCCCCCAAACGCTTGGGTCCTCGCCCCAGGCTTCGGTCTTAATACGAACTGGAGAGAAAGAGAGGGAGAGACAGAGAGAAACATCGATGTGAGAGAAACACATCGATTGGTGGCCTCCTGCACGTGCCCCAACCAGGGCCCAGGCCGGGGAGGAGCCTGCAACCGAGGTACATGCCCTTGACCGGAATCGAACCTGGGACCCTCCCGTCCACAGGCCGATGCTCTATCCACGGAGCCACACCGGCCAGGGCTGTTCCCGGGTACCCTTTCTTATCAAGTTCAAGTAGATGGCTAATTCAAATTCTCACCGTGGATCTTCTACTCTCTGGGGGTGAGAGACGAGCTCCCCACTCCACTTCGGGCCTTGTGTGAGGAACACAAGTCCCCACGGTGACGCTGCTCGGACCCACAGTGGGGCCCGGATGGCCGCCCAGCAGGCAGTCCCCGTGGGGCGCTATTGGGGGGACTGTGAGTGGGAAGGGCCATAGGCCCGGAGCTCTCAGCGGGCACTTCCCCTGTCGAAGGAAGAGATTGGAAAAGGCCGGCGTTTGTCCCTGGACCCGTCATAGCGAGAGCCCTGCACTTCTGGGCTTCCGTTAACCTGGAAAGCGAGTTCCTTTTTTTAAATTAAGTATATTTTTATTGATTTCAGAGAGGAAGGGAAAGGGAGAGAGATAGAAACATCAGTGATGAGAGAGAATCATTGATTGGCTGCCTCCTGCACACAACCCCCTCCCTCCCCCCGCCCTGCCCCTCCTGGGGATCCAGCCTGCAACCCAGGCATGTGCCCTGACTGGGAATCGAACCATGACCTCCTGGTTCAGAGGTCGATGCACAACCACTGAGCCACACCAGCCGGGCTCCTTTTTTTTTCTCTTAAGCAACTTGGAGTTGAATGTCTGTCAGAAGCATCCAGCTATAGCCTGATGGGTGGAGTATCAAAATAATACCACACCATGGCCTAGAACAGTGATGGCGAACCTATGACACGCGTGTCAGCACTAAATATTTAGTTTCTGGTTTATTAAATACAATTATATATAACAATTATACATTTATGTTATTTAAACTATAAGTATCGCGAAATAATGTTTTTTTTCCTCAAAGTGACACACTACCCGAGTTATGCTCAGTTTTTTGGCGAAGTTTGACACACCAGGCTCAAAAGGTTGCCCATCACTGGCCTAGAAATAAGGACAGCCCAGAAGAGAACGCGAGACTGACGGTAGATGGCTTATGAAGAAGCCGTACGCAAACTTACCAGGACCAGGACCAGGCCTCACTTCTCGGAGGACTTGCTGAGCCGGCGGACGCCGGCAGGGTTACATCTGCTCTGCTTTAACATGCATGATGGCCTGGGAAGGGCCAGCACGCTGGGCAAAGAGCCGGCAGGAGGTGGTTGTGTAACGAAAGGGAAAGCTGTAGCCCGGGAAAGGACAGACCTGCGGGCTCAGCTCTACAGCAAGGGGGAAATTGCCGCAGTGACAATGTGAATGGGGCGAGATGTCGACTTGGCAGGAACAATGTTTTCCCGCAGGCCGTCTGCTACACTAGCTCGCTGGCAATGACGGGTGGATTCCGTCTGTGTCCGAGCTCGGACCCCGCGGTGCAAAGCCAGAGAAGCCGTGACAAGACTGGGGTCTCAGGGTCCGAGTAAGAGAGGCAGAGACCAGAGCTGGAGACATCGCTCGTGCCAGGGTCTAACACTGAGGGGCTTAAGGTCATCGAAGAGGCTATGCCGTCTTCTGTCCCTCAAAACACTGGATTCCTAAGCGTGGCCCTCTGAAGATGGCTCAGGTCCTTTGAGCGCTGTGTCCACCACGCATGTCACTAGATGACTGCTTTGCACATTGTTATTTATTCATTCTTTATTCATTCACTCACTTATTTAATACCTTGTTTGTGCAAGGCACCTTCCGAGGTATCTATAATAATAAAAGTGTAATATGCTAATTAGACCAGACATCCTTCCGAATGACCTTCTGGACAAAGCTGGGGCTTTGAGGGGAGCCCGGGTCCCAGGTGCCTGCCAGCAGCTGGCGGGAAGCCCGGGTCCCAGGTGCCAGAGGGAAGCCGGTGCCGGCAGCCGGGGGAAGGAAGGCCTCCTCTTGCACAGATTCTGTGCATCGGGCCTCTAGTAAAAACAACAAACATTAACAATGGCTTCGGTGTTTCTCCAATGAGGACAGCTGCGTCGGGAGCTTTATAGTCATGATCTCATCGGTACTGACCTTTCTACTTAAAATTTATTGTCAAGGGAATAACAGTTAGGATGTAACTAAGTCCTGATGACTTTTTCCCATTACTTGAAGGTTTGCTCTATGCTTGGACAAAATTTCAAAAAAGAATGGATGCCTTAAACAGCTCTGTGAATCATGGCTTGGCTTCTTCGGGGCAGTTTCTCACTTACAGCCTTCTTTGCAGACTCCTGATTTCACGAAGTCCTTTTCTGTCCGCTGCTTTACACCGTTCCAGTATGCTGCCAGCCGGTGTCATCTTTTATCTGCAACTTTGTTAAGGTCAGAAGCAAAACAAGCAAAACAACGCATATGGAGAAAAGAGTATTTCAGTGTTTTCACTGTTCTCTTCTATTTTTACTTTCCTCATAAATCAGTAAACTCGAAAGCATGTTTCTACGTCACTCCCATTTTCGGTGGCTTCCCATTGTTGCATATGTTCTTTTGCAAAATAACTCAGAGAGCTTCATTACAGACCTCTGACTAGCTTCCATGTCTTCAATGATCTCTCACTTTTCACTTATAAACTGAATGTAAAACATCCAATATCAATACCTTTAAAGCAGTTATCACATCATTTCCTTATACTTACAGACGGGTGTCTACAAGCTGAGTCAGAGGGTGGTTTATTTATCTACCTACTGATTCTGCAAATGACTGAGAACAGCACGGAACCATGAGCTGCGTTAAGGTAAGGCCAGGTGAGACGCCAGTGTGTGCAGGGCACACGCCTGCTCTCAGAGTTGGTCCCAGCGGCTGGGGGAGACAATGCCTAGGATTGAACATAAATACCACAGCAAGGCAAAGTGATTCACTGCCGGGGCTGACAGGCAGACCCTGAGCGACGGAAGAATGATGACTCTGACACACGGTTCTGTGAAAGAGAGGCTAAGGGGCTGCTTGGCTAGAGGGACCAAACAGCCCTGTTCCCCATGGGCTTTGATTGTCACAGCAGCTTGAACTAAAATTCACTATTAGACACTCTGAGCGCGGTAAGCACCCTCGAGAAGACGCCTGCGTCTGCAGTGTCCTTTAAGCAGGGACGTCTGAAGACTAAGCACACAGATTCCAGTAAACACCCGGGGACTCGGACTTGTTTGGAAAAGTCAAGGCAGGTTCTGCCGCCTTCGGCAAGGTCCCCCTAGAGGCCCCCGACCTTTCGGAGAATCCTCCTGACAGACTTTCCAGCCGAGTCCCGTGCTCCCCACAATTCCTAACCGGTCATTTGAATGAACTAAGGAGGACTGGGGTGGCGAAGATGGACCCTGAAGGGTGGCTAGGGCTTTCGGTAAGTCCTAACTAACCGGGAGAAGGCATTCCAAGCGGTGAGAAAGGTGTGAGTAAAGGCTGGACAGAGCGGACGATGCAGCGTGTTCGGGGGAGGTAACACGAGGCATGTTGGCAGGAACAGAAGGTTCCCACAGACAGGCAGCAGCGAGGGAGCCGGTGAGCAGTCCAAGGGCCGTGTTGTGAATGTCAGGCGCAGGAGTTTGGAGTATTTCTAGGACCAACTGGCCTCCCTGATGTCATTCTCAGCCACTCCAACCCGTCCTTAAAACTGCTGCCCAGAGGCCCTCCTAAAAGAGCACGTTAGCAGAGAGTTCCCGTGCTTAAGATTCCGCAGTGGATTTTAAAGGGGTGCGGGTCCCTAAGCCCACCCCCGGGGTGTGTGTGTGTGTGTGTGTGTCTATGAGACTGTGTACATTGAGCACCGAGACGAAGGGTCCTCTGGCTGAGCGCGGCCTGGTGGCGCCCCCGGTGGCCCTGCCTGGCCTCGGAGGGAGCTGGGTAAACAAAACCCTTCCCCAGCCAGAGCGACAGCCTCAGGTGGAGGTGGAGAAACAGCACCTGTGGCGCATTCTGGCCGGCAAAGGGGCTGAGCGAGCTCTCTGGGGGGTCATGGCCTCGCCGAACGCGGACAGGCCTTCCCACAGCTGTGCCAGATGCACAGAGGACCTGCCTCCAGTCTCAGTACAACCACACCCATTGCCTGAGATTCGGATGGTTCCTTTAAATCTCATAGATTACGTTCCATTTAGATTTAATGAACGCATTCGCATAACATATGGTGGAAAGTAGGGATGGATATATTCCTCAGGAATTGTTACCTAGTTTTATGTGTGTGATTAGATAACATTATGATAAGAATAATTTACATTAATACCGAATTTCACACTTTTTTTTTTTTTTTTTTACTTTAAAGGAGTTATGGGCATTATCCAAGTAGGGGAATATCATATTTTGTTTAGTCTTAAAATCACCCCTGCAAGATAGCTATTATCCCCATGTGATAGATGAGGACGCTGAGGGTCGGAAGGCGGAAGTAATTTACCGGAGGTCCAACAGCAATGAAGTGGCAAAGCTGAGATTTTAACCCAGTTCTGTTCCATGACAATTTCTCCGCACACACAGGTTCAAAGTCATCCTGAGGGACATGAGGGTGGAGTTGGTGAGGGAGCGTTCTAGACCCAGAGCAGAGACGTGAGGGACGAGGCTCACCTACAACACCTAACTTCAGGCTGCCCCGCTTCGAGGGGAAACTGAGGATTGTGGCCTCACTGAGGTGAAGAATTACATCTGATGACTTTTCCTTTTTCTTTTTGAAAAATATTTTTATTGATTTCAGAGAGGAAAGGGGAGGGAGAGAGAGAAACATCAATTATGAAGGAGAATCATTGATTGGTCGCCTCCTGCACGCCCCACACTGGGGATGGAGCCCGCAACCCAGGCCTGTGCCCTGACCCGGAGTCCAACCATGACCTCCTGGTTCATAGGTCGCCGCTCAAGCACTGAGCCACGCCGGCCGAGCACATTGGATGACTTCTCCAGTCTCCTCTCACCCCTGTAAGTCGATGACCCTCACAGATCTCTACTGCTCCCCGAACATCTGTTTCGAGAGCCGTGTTGAAACAACGAGGAGCTCCTTCACATTTGGAAGGAAACATCCTTCACAGTGATAGCTGCCTGTTTGCCCAGAACACCAAAAGGAAACTCCAAACACCATTCCCACTGCTTCTCTCTGTCCTCGCCTCTTTCAAAAAACCAATGACAGCAGCAACCAAGACCAACAGAACGGGGCTCTGGGCTCTGGAAGTCTGCGCCAGGCCGGTTCTCGGGGTCCCAGGCCACGTCGGGAGGGGCCGTCCGCTGGCCACAGCCCCGCTGAGGAACAATGGGAGGCAGCGCTTCCAACGTCAAGCCGGGCGTTTGGTAGGCAACAGCTCCCACGGGTGCCTGACTGCTAACGAGGCATCCTGCTCCCGCCGGTGCGGACAAACACAGGAAGCCCGCCGGCCTGCGGGGGAGAGGGGGCCCTGGCAGGACAAAAGGAGCCGCATCCGCTGCTGCTAGGGATCCCGAGTCTGGGCCGCATCAAAGGCCAGGCTGCCAGGGGGGCCCATTGTCAGGGCCTCACAGGGAGCCCTTTCTTTTCCAGGAACCGCCCCAGAGGGAGAGGCTGCGCGGAATTCTCCTGCACGGAATGGATGTCAGTCAGCACATTCCCGGCTCGGCCACACGTTCCATTCTGATCGAGCGAAACTGACCTCTGTGCCAGCGAGTTCTTGTTCGTCACGATGACTAATGTCAAGTTCACAGCGAGGTAGGTTTTTAGATGAATTGCACAGTCCGCCCAGACAGCAAGTATGTGCTTCTGGACTCCCCCCTGGCGGCGGGGTCAGCGCTACCTTGCAAGAATGAGGGTTTCAGGAACAGCTGGCTCAGGCCCCACTCTGCATCTTGCGGAATGCTGGGCCCAGACTAGCCTCTCTCCTCATAGCTGGCAGAGACCCGCCCTTCCCCTACTCAGGCTGCCTAACCCCAAGTGACTCAACTGGGAGTCACGACCAGCATGAAAACGATGAGCACACAATTCAAGGGTTTAAAGTATTTTTTCAGCCAAAGGAAGCGACCAGGAGCATGCTTACCACTAGTGATTTCTGAAAGACCAGACAGAGGCCGAAAACCGGGACTGCGGGCTTTGTTAGAGGAGAAGGACCCTGCCGGGCTGTCTCGCAGGGGAGAGCAGCAACCCGTGCAGAGGCGAACACGCCTTCTGAGGGGAGGGATGGGAAGGGATGGGGCTTAGGGTACTTGGCACGCGCTGATGGGTGGCTTAACGTATGGTCCATATAAGGTACATAGTTAGTCACTCGGGTACTTAGGGACAAGGGCTTAGGGTATTTGGCAGGTGCTGATTGGTGGTTCAGTGTATAGTCCATATAAGGTGCCTGGTTAGGTGCTCAGGTCTGTCCAGGCCGCAGGTGCAGGTGACGTCACACTCCGCCCACCAGTTGGGGGAAGGGAGGCTCTATCATTTCCAAGTGAATGGCCCCGAGCCGTGCCAGGAGCTTCCTCTCGGGAGCTAACTCCTGTTCCCTTTGTCATCACCGTGGAAGGGAAGGAAATATGCAAAGGAAAGGCTGGGCAGAAGCCGCCCTTTGCCGTGCAGTTCTGCATCGGAATGGTTGTTTGCGCTCAGGTGTCCTCCCCAAACTTTGGTGGAGGCTCCGCATGGTCCAGGTGGTGGAGCTGAGTTGATTCACGTCTCCGTTTTCTCCCTCTTCAAGACTGAGACGTTTTCTTAGAGCTCAAAGTAAACAGGAAGTTCATTGTTCCTGTGTGCATCCCGGCAGTCCACGTGCCCACAAGGACCGAAGCCTCGGTTGAGGCTTCCACGGAGCCATGGGAAACATCTGGTTGGAGCCTCTAGAGGACTTTGGATGTAAACGTGACCAAGGACAAGACACGGAAAATGCAGGAACAGGGTCTGGGGGTGCAGAATCCTACTCCGGGCTGGCCTGCCCACACAGTGATGCCGTGGCTCTCAGTGATGGCTCCTTCATTATTTACAACTAGAGGCCCGGTGCATGAAATTCGTGCACTGGGGGGGGCGGGGTTCGTGTGGAGGGGGCGGGGAGTGTCCCTCAGCCCAGCCTGCACCCTCTCTAATCTGGGACATCCCTCTCACAATCCGGGACTGCTGGCTCCCAACCACTCACCTGCCTGCCAGCCTGATCACCCCCTAACCACTCCCCTGCCAGCCTGATCGATGCCTAACTGCTCCCCTACCGGCCCAATCGCCCCCAACTGCCCTCTCCTGCCAGCCTGGTTGCCCCCAACTGCCCTCCCCTGCCGACCTGGTCCCCCACAACTGCCCTCCCTCCCCTGCTGGCCTGGTCACCCCTAACTGCCCTCCCCTGCTGGCCTGTTCGCCCACAACTACCCTCCCCTGCCAGCCATCTTGTGGCAGCCATCTTTGACCACATGGGGGCAGTCATCTTGTGTGACGGTGCTCAGGTCAATTTGCATATTACCGCTTTATTAGATAGGATTCCCCCAATTCAGTCAGTGACAACACACCTGGGAATTCCGAGATAAATAGAAGAGAGTCCTTCTCACCGAGGAGCTCAGGGCCTATCGGGAAGGCAGGAGCTTTGAAATAAGCTAACACAGCTGACGGAGTGGAAAGGCATCACTGAGGTGATTGTTGAGCGCGGTTCCCAAGGCTGAGTCGGAGATTGCCCCAAACAACAGAGAAGGCTGACGAGGTAATTGCAAAGGGAAGGAGTGCGAGATCCGAGATCCGGATGCGGGTAGGTGTTGCAATGAGGCCAGCCAGGTTGCGCCAGATCAGGAAGGCCAGTTGTTTCGTAAACCCAAGGATGAGGTAGTGTGATTGGCAGCAGTGTGGTGGATGGCCTGGGGTGGGGGGAGTGTACAGGGAGAGGGATCAGCAGTGGGGTTGTGGCCATAGTCTCAGCAAGTGTTGGTGAAGGCTGGGACCAAGGTACTGACAGCAGGATTAGCGGGGAGAGAGCCGCACATCAAAGACTTTTTTTTTTTTTAGGTGGAATGAACAAGATTGGATGTGGCTGATGAGGGAGAAGTCCACAGTGGTTTCTAATTGGGGGGACTAGTCTGATTGACTAGTTCTGAAAGAGGTCTCTCTCTCTCTCTCTCTCTCCTTCCCTCTCTCTCTCTCTCTCCCCCTCCCTCCCTCCCTGTTTATCTCTCTCAGTCTCTCTGTCTCTGCCACTGCTCTATCTTTCTGTAGACCTCTGTTTTCCTCCATGACACCCTATCTCTGTCTTTGTCTCGCTCTCTTGTGGTGCCAGCTTTTCTGTGCCCACCACCTCTGTTCTCTCTCTTCTGACCAACTTCTTCACCATCCACATTCGCTCTGCTAACCTGGCAACTCCGATGGCACGTGCCTTTGACTTCAATCCCCCTCCTTCAATCCCATGAACTTGTCACTTTCCATTCCGCTGTTCCTGATCAAATTTGTCCCACGTTTCTTCATTCAGATCTCCAGCAGGGTCTAATTAGACCAGCTCTTCTTTCTACGCTCGTCCAGGGCGTCATTCAGCCTCGCTGCTTATCAGAATCATCTGAGGGACTTAAACACACACACACACACACACACACACACACACACACACACACACACCAGTGCAGGGCCCATCCTAGACACTGACTCCGAATCTGGAGGACGGAAAGCCCAGCGTGTGTATTTGTGCTGAGGCTGATGCCCAAATGGGGCTAAAGCCACTGGCTATGACAAGCCATCGTGTATAGTTCGCAGCAAGGCTTTGGGTCAGGTGCTCACCATTGTTCCAGCTTCGAATGGGGAGAAGGGAGTGGGGAGGGTCACACTGAGCAGATCGTGGCCATCCAGGGGCTCTGAGCGGAGACAGGTCCTCTGTGGTCACTCAGGCAGCAGGAAACGTGCTTGCTCAAAGCCTTGTGAGGGGTGGATGTTAAGACCTCCTCAGGGGGCCTCTCCTCCAGGAGGAGGAGACTCCTGGTGAGGTGACACCTCAAGTGAACTTTGGGGAGCACAAACACATCAGTCGGGTGAAGACGGTGATGGTGAGTGTCGTGAAGGAGCTGAGCGTGGGCACCCGGATGGCAACGTGATGGTGGCCACTCACAGGCCACGAGAGGAGAGGGAGGAGGGGCCTGCTAGGACCCCGCCCTGCGGCCACGCAGATCTGATGTCTTCCTGTTCCCGAAGGGAAGCACCAGCCTCGTCCTCCCAGGTGAGGCCAGGTGCGGCCTCTTCAGAGGCTGAAGGTTAGCAAAGGAAGCGGAGGCGGCAGCGGACAGTCAGCACTCCCTTCTCTTGAAGTTTAGATTTTTCTTACCCTTGACCAACTTTGTTGTTTTTTTTTAATTTAAAAATTTCTTTTAATCCTCACCCGAGGATATTTTCCCAGTGATTTCTATAATGGAAGAGAGAGGGGGAGACAGGGAGAAACATCGATGTGAGAGAAACACATCCATTGGTTGCCTCCTGCACGACCCCCGACCAGGGCCTGGACCGGGGAGGAGCCAGCAACCCAGGTACGTGCCCTGGACCATAATCGAACCCGGGACCCTTCGGTCCGCAGGCCTACGCTCTATCCACTGAGCCACACCGGCCAGGGCGTGACCAACATGTTGGTCAGGTTTGGACGCTCGCGTCCTGGGGGCACAGACCTGCATGTTGAGGGGTTTCAGCACTCAGCTGCCTTTTTCTTATCAAACAGGTGTTGATGCCATTACCCTTAGAGACAGGATGGGACAGGAGGGGGAGGCGCCCCAGGGACCCCCCTGGTGTAGAAACAGCGGCCCTCCTCTGGCCCAGGAGCAGCCAGGCTGGCCAGGGAGGGGCTCCGGCCTCCCCGCTGCTCCCGGGCAGGCAGGGCCAGGGGCTGTGCGGGTAGGACGGGGCGGGGAGGGGGGGCCGGGCGGCTGTAGCTCCCGGGGCCGGGAAACCCTGGCGGAACAGCTCCCACCTGGGACCAGGTCGGGCACACCTGGTGCCTGCAGAACCCTCCTTCCTTAGAGGGGACCTCCTTCCTTAGAGGGGACCTCGTTCCTTAGAGGGGACCTCGTTCCTTAGAGGGGACCTCCTTCCTTAGAGGGGACCTCCTTCCTTAGAGGGGACCTCGTTCCTTAGAGGGGACCTCCTTCCTTAGAGGGGACCTCCTTCCTTAGAGGGGACCTCGTTCCTTAGAGGGGACCTCCTTCCTTAGAGGGGACCTCCTTCCTTAGAGGGGACCTCCTTCCTTAGAGGGGACCTCGTTTCTTAGAGGGGACCTCCTTCCTTAGAGGGGACCTCCTTCCTTAGAGGGGACCTCGTTCCTTAGAGGGGACCTCCTTCCTTAGAGGGGACCTCCTTCCTTAGAGGGGACCTCCTTCCTTAGAGGGGACCTCCTTCCTAGCCCCAGGGGCAGGGGGGCCCTTCCCAGCGCCTCCACCTGGAGTCCGAGCTGCACGGAGGCCTGGCCTCTCCCCTCCCCTGGCCCCCAGGGAGCTCCTTGTCCGAAGTTCCTGTGGGGGGAGAGGAAGAAACGCCTCTCATCCAGGTCTGTTTCCTGTGGTGGAGCAGCGGGGTATGAGGCGAGGATGCATATGGTAATCCATTGTCTCTAAGTGAACATTGCGGGGGGGGGGGGGGGGGGGGGGGGCGGTCCTCAGACCTCCTACATAAACACAGGTGCAGAATAATCTCTAAAACCGGGAAAAGAATGCACTGTGCACTCGGGTCGATGAACTACGTCTTGTACATAAATGTACAAATGTGAAACTATAGGATGATGTTATCATGAGGATACTGACATTGTTACAATCGCCTCATCTTATGTACATGTTTTTATTGATTTTGAGAGAGAGAGCAAGGGAGAGGGATAGAGAGCTAGAAACGTCGATGAGAGAGAAACATTGTCGATCGGCTGCTTCCTGCACGCCCCCTACTAGGGATCGAGCCTGCAAGCTGGGCCTGTGCCCTGACCAGGAATCACACCAGGGGTCAATGCTCATCCCCTGAGCCCCGCCGGCCCGGCCACAGGGAGTGTCTCTCCCTGTGCTTGCTTCTATCTGGATCCTCTCTGATGAGATGCCCCTCAATGCCTTTTTGCCCATTTTCTACTTAGATTGTTGTTCTACCTCTGGCATGGAGAAGGTTTGAGAGTTCTTTACAAACTATAGATACTAATCCTTAGGCATTTCTGTGATTTGCAAATATTTTCACCTAGTTGGCAGCTCGCCTTTTCATTCTCTTCACACGGCCTCTCACAGAGCAAAGCTTTAAATGTTCTGAGGCCCAATTTGCTGATTTTATTCCTTTTATGGATTGTGTTTTGGATGCCACGTCTAAGAACTCTTTCCCTCGTCTTAGGTGGCAAAGACTGTCTTCTTTTTCTTCCTGAACGTGTTTCAGTTTATGTTGTCCATGTAGGACTGAGCTGCATTTTGAGTTTATTTGGGTGTGAAGTGTGGGCTTTAGGTCAAGTCTCTTGCGTGTCTATGGTGTCCGGCTGCTCCAGCACCGTTTGTTGGAAAGGTTATGCCATTTCCCCTGAGCTGCTGTCACAGCCGTGTCCAACACCCGCTGGGTGCATCTGTGGGGTCCGTGTCTGGACGGCAAGGCCACTTTGGCAGCATCTTCCTCACCCGGAGAGACGGAGCGTGAGGGCTGCTTCCCTCGGTGGGGGTTCTGGGTGTAACTGAGCCAAAGGGAGAGAGGGAGTGAGCGCAGGCCCGGCCCGCAGAGGAGACAGCTGCCCGGCGATCGCTGTAACATCGGCCTGAGCTTCCAACACACTCACTCCTGCTTAAGGCCTCCGGCAGGAGCCTGTGCGAGTTCTCTGCCTCCCTGTCTCCACCTCTCACTGTTTTCTCCCGGAAAGGCTGGACTTCTCACTACTTCCTGCTGCAGATGACCAAAGACTAATGGTTAGGCCATCTCTTCCCCGCTCAGAGTTTGCCGGAGGCTGCAGGGACCACCTTCGGAGTAGTGCTTCCCCCTCGTTAACCCCCTGCTGCCCGTGTCTGTTCCGGAGGCCTCGCGGGACTTGTTCATGCTAAGAGGGCGCCGTGAATCTGGGGGACCCCGTGACTCCTGTTCCAGAAACCTAGGCCTTCTCTTTACCTCAGGCTGGTTCTCTGAATCAGGTTAGCACGACTTTGTCTTGAACTTGCTCACACGCTTTGATCACATGGAGAGATCGTTGAAGGATGAACTGACGGTCATCTGGAATGCTCTCCGGCCATAGCTGCTTTCACCTTTACTCTCTCCACCTTGTTCTCAAGAATTTAACTCCTTTTAGCTAGAAGAATCTCCAACATGATGGGTAAACCCAGCAAACACTTAAAATTTCTTAGGAAATGAGTCACCTTCCTCTCCTCCTCCTCTGTAAGACACTGATGCTACCCTGTCCTTCGACATTTCCCCTGGGAGCCTCTGGCTTCCCTGTTCCTGCCATAACATGCACGGGGAAAGCTCTCTTTCTCTTTCTCTCTCTCTCGTTCCCTCTCTCCATGTCTTCTTCTTCCTCATTATATTTTAATTCTATTTCTTCTGGTCTTCCTTTCTGTAGGGACAATGAATTACAATTTTTGTAGTTTGAAATATTGATGCGGACTGAAGTACATGTTTCTATTAGAGATCCTTGAGGCTGTTGGCCTGGAGAAGCTGTTGGCTTGGAGAAGCTGTAGACATGGAGAAGCTGTTGGCTTGGAGAAGCTGTTGGCCTGGAGAAGCTGTTGGCTTGGAGAAGCTGTAGACATGGAGAAGCTGTTGGCCAAGAGAAGCTGTAGGCATGGAGAAGCTGTAGACATGGAGAAGCTGTAGACATGGAGAAGCTGTTGGCCAAGAGAAGCTATAGGCATAGAGAAGCTGTAGGCATAGAGAAGCTGTAGACATGGAGAAGCTGTTGGCATGGAGAAGCTGTAGGCATGGAGAAGCTGTTGGCCAAGAGAAGCTATAGGCATGGAGAAGCTGTTGGCATAGAGAAGCTGTAGGCATAGAGAAGCTGTTGGCATAGAGAAGCTGTAGGCATGGAGAAGCTGTAGGCATAGAGAAGCTGTAGACATGGAGAAGCTGTTGGCATGGAGAAGCTGTTGGCATGGAGAAGCTGTCGGCTCAGAGAAGCAGTAGGTGGACTAACCTGAAGTAGAGCATCCTATGTCATTGGCTGACGGAGCATGTTTGGCTTTCTCGGGTTGACCCTAAGTTGGAAGTGGGGACAAAACTTATGAAAATTGTCCGATATTAATCAAGTCCTGACCACTTGCGGCTGATTGTTACAGGGGTGCCGCTTGGTTGCATGGACTGGTAGCTAGAGATAGGGGTGTAATTTCTGGGACTGGTTACTGTGGCTAATAGGTTGGCTTTCTGGCCTGGTTGCTGCAGATTGTGTGTGAGCGTTCTGTTTTTATGTAGAGTCGGACCATTGTTCATTTGTATAGCCAGGCTCTCAAGAGTTTAAGCAGCCTGTACATGAACAGATGGCATGTCCTCCTCAAGTAGGTGGGGAGGGGCAGTGCTTTATGTCAAGAGCCAGCATACTTGTCCTAAGAGGGCCATTTGGTCAACAAGGCTTCAGGCTGCACAGTCTCAGTATAACCTGAGAGCAGGCCTGCGTGGAGAAGTGGGCTGGCTACGTGCCAATCAAACGCCGCTGGCAAACACAGTGCGCAACCCAGCGCCTGTGGCTGCTGACCCTGCTCTGCACCCCCCTCACCTCGGGACCCGCTGGCGGA
The DNA here is from genome assembly GCF_027574615.1 of Eptesicus fuscus. Classification (NCBI taxonomy): domain Eukaryota; kingdom Metazoa; phylum Chordata; class Mammalia; order Chiroptera; family Vespertilionidae; genus Eptesicus; species Eptesicus fuscus. The sequence goes on along the minus strand of NC_072483.1, from coordinate 90,915,737 downwards.
GGCTCCCTCCTCGTCAGTGCCAGCCGTCACGGTGGCAGGAGGCACAAGGGTCGCGGAGAACCAAGCACAGCTCCTGCGTGCTTCCCCTGACGTCACCCGTATCCCTTGTGCTCACATCTTATTGATGTAGAAGCCGCGTGGCCGCACCTCAGCCCAGTGGACGGAGGTGGGGAGCCGGCCTCCTGGGCCCAGGAGGGGAGCAGAAGCTCTGGCAGCGGCAGAAATGCCTGTCGCACGTCGCGTCATTCTTGTCTTCGCCCCGTCCTGCGGCTGCATTTTGCTGGGCTTTACGTGCCTCGTGGAGGAAGTGAGTGGCAGAGCTGTGGTTTGCTCTGTTCTTACAGGTTTCTTACTCAGCTTCTGGATCAACGGGCCTCTTTTCCTGCTTTTCTTGTTCAGCCTCCGGGTGGGTTATTGCTCAGCAACCGGAGCGCTCGAGAGCCAGAGGGAAAGTGACGTGGAAAATGCAAACTGGCTCACCTCAAAGGCGGCTCCTGGACCTGTACCACCGTCTAGGGAAGTCCCTTCTGAGGGCGCCTGGTCAGGCTGGGGGTACAGAAATTTGCCTATGATGGATTAGCATCTAATTTACACCATCTATTCAAATTAACCCTTTATTCTTTGGGGCAGTACCTGGCCTGTGTAGGGCAGCTCTGTGTATTAGAAGTGTGTGTGTGTGTGTGTGTGTGTGTGTGTGTGTGTGTGTGTTTGTAGGGATGAATATTCAAGAACCAATTGGGTCAGCTTCTGGAACAGAGCTTCACTTACATCACCACCTTCTTTTCTTCTTTCCCTTTTCTCTCCCTTTCTTCCTCATGAATCCGATGTTTTCGGAGAGTCAAAGTTAGGTTGGAGGGAGTGGGGATTGCGGGTAATTTTTTGGTTCAATTTCCCTTGCCTATGTGCTTAATCAAACCTTCCTCGGAATTTCTTTCGCATTCACCCACTCATCTACCCCTCCAGCTTCTCCGTGAGGACCTACTATTTGCCAGGCCTTCTGCTAGGTCGGTCATGGGGACATAACCGTGAATAACAGCCGCAGAGTCTTTGTCCTCATTGAGCTGAAAACTTTTGTAGGAAAAAAAAAAAAAGGTGATGATGGATAAGAAACCTGAGGAATCCCAGGGGCTGGGGCTGGTAAGGGGCGTGAGGTGGGGCCCCTCTCTCCTGGAAGGTAAAGCTTCGGAGGGCAGAGTTCCTGCCGCCCGTGGGCAGGAAGGCACTCCTGCGGGTTTTATTCAAATGTTTTTGCTCTGTGACCTCTGTCCATTGTTCCTGCTGCTGCTATCTTTAGCTCTGTGTGGAGCAGGCACGCAGCCAGCCAGTTCTCAGTAGCTCCGTCTGTAATAGGGCTCTCCCTCCTCTGGGCTTGGCTGGAGGGTGAGCTTGTGCTCAGGCCGCTCCCACAGTTTCCGCTCCACTCACTGGCCTGAAGCCGGCTCAGGTGAGAGTGTCACACGATTTGCATAGAAGAATGGAAACTTTCCAGGAAATGGAGCAGGGAAGGCATCATGTCTGTATTTCTGTTGTCTCCAAGGCTGGAGATTGAGGTGTTGTGTTCTCTGTCATTTCGTGTTTTCTTTTTGTTTTAATTTTGTATTGTGTAGGGAAAAAAAAATGTATGTCTAGTTGAAATGCTGGCCAAATAAGATGAATACAATACTTAAATGTAAAGGCACTTTAAGAAGATGATCCTTACCAAAGATCAGCATAACATTCAAACCCACAGAACCTTCTACCGTGACAACGCGTGTACCTTCACGCGGGACAAACGTGCTAGGCCATACCACAGGACTTCCAGAAGGCGGGCTCCTCTGCGTTAGGAGCAAGAACCTAGCGTCTCTCCAGGGCTCCGGAAGGAGTCGAGATTCACACGTATGTACTCGGGCCTACATGCGTGCCCAAAGGCCTCCTTTCCGTGCCTCCCCGGCCCTCACGGCTGCTGTCAGGCTTCCCCCACCTGGGCTTCCCCTGTCTCCCTCTGAGCGGGGAACAGATACGGTGGGAACTTCTGTTCTCTCCACCCCCGCCCCCCCCCCCCGGGGGTCGCCCAGAGCCTCGCCTGTAGGCAGGTGTGGCCGGGAGAAGCAGAGGACGGAGCTTGACCTCCTTGGCCTCTGCTGTGAAGCTTTCTCGGTCCCTGTTTCTGGGGAGAGATGGCCAAGGTTTCCATTCCTCCAGAAAGCGTGGAGCCCCCTCCCAGGCCCGCTGGGCAGCATGACCCCAGGTTACAGGAATGGTGCCCCGGGCTGTGCCGTGCCCAGCCTGCAAGGCCACAGGGAGTGACTTCCCTCCCCAGGGATCCCGGGAGTCCATGGAATCAGGTGTGTCCTGTCACCTCTGGCAATGGCAGGGATCGAAGCGCTAAAAACAACAAGGCCAAGACTTGTTCGTGTGCTTCTGCAGAAAGTGTGACTTTTCTCTGTCGTTGCTCTGCCCTAGTACATGCCTTCATGCTGGGAGTGACCTGGGCTCGCACGGATCTCCAGTCACCGGATGTCTTTAAGCTCTGCAAATGGCAGTTCGCCTAAGAAGTGTAATTATTTATTCTAGGCGAATGCTGTTTTCACTCCCTTGAATGCCTAAATGTCCTCTGGGAAGAATAGGTTAATAATTCTTCTATTTTCAAGGCTAGCTTGATCTAGTCTGCTGTGGCCCCAGCGTTTGCAAAATCACTTAAATTAGGGCTGAAAAGTTCAAGGTGTCCCTGAAGGTTTCTAGGCAGTAAGAAGGATTTTTCCGTGATTATTTAAAATCTAGCGGCCCTGGCTGGTTTGGCTCAGTGGAGAGAGCGTCAGCCTGCCGACAAAAGGGCTCCTGCAGGCTCCTCCCCGGCCCAGGACCCTGGTCGGGGCCCATGCAGGAGGCAACCAATCGATGTGTTTCTCCCACATCGACGTTTCTCTCTGTCTTTCCCTCTCTCTTCCACTCTCCCTAGAAATCAGTGGGAAATATCCTCGGGTGGGAATTAACAAAAAATAAACAAAATAAAACCTAGCCGTGGGCGATGCAGGCTGATATTCAAGAATGTTTAAGTGAGCGGTACTCCAGCTGTGGCTCCTGCCAGACCATTGCCTCGTGTTCCTGATGAGACGAGGGAAAGGTTTCAGTCCAGAGACAAAGTGTAGGAACGTAGAGGAAGGTACTGGCCGCAGCAAACACACTCAGGGCAGGAAACAAGGACACAGAAGCCGCTGAGAGCGGGCGGGCTGCTCTGGCTCACGGGCGTCGGGGCAAAGGGGGCCTTGGAGACAGGGTCAGGGGAGCCTGGGACGAGCTGTTGCTGCCCATTGCTCCCCGGTTGCCGGTCTCCTGGGGCCCCTCAGAGGGAAGGGGGGGGGGATGGCAGGGGTGTGCTCCCCTGTGTGTGTGGGGGAGCTCACTGGTCCTTCGTGCTGAGCGAGTTTCTCTCTCTCTTGCAGGTGGGAGTCCTGGGGGCGCTCTCGGGGGGGGGGGGGTCTCAGTAGAATATCCATCAGCTTCCAGGGGTGCTCTCTCAGTCGTGGTCTCCCCTGATTGGTCGGCACCAGGGCAGGGGTTCATTCGTCAGTGCAGCTGGTCCTGAGGCAGCCGCGGGTCACCGGTCTGGTTTGGCTGCTTCCCTGGGCCTGGAGCTGAAATGCAGCCTCGGTCTCGCCTCGATGTTATCTCCAGGGAGGAACGGGCAGGGGTCCAACCCGCATGACCCCGGCGATGTGCTCAGGGAGGAAGGGCACCCTGGGGCGAGGTCCTTGCTGTCCCCGCTCTGCCCCTCCCAGGCCCCTGGGCCTTTCTGCCCCGTGAGTGTCTGTCCCTGGCCCAGCGTCCTCGCTCGGCTGCTGTCTGTCTAACTGCCCACAACACTCGGAACTCGTTCGAGACGCCCCTGCTCCCTTCCTCCTCCCGGCAGACTGAACCAGCCCCTCGGGGGGTGGGCCCAGCCCCTGCACTTGGACGCCCTCCCAGGCGGTTCCCCTGCGGGCCCACCTTGGAGGAGCCGTGTTCTAGGTCCAGGAAGGCGTGCTCGGTCACGGCCGCACAGAGGACCCCCTGGGAGCTCTGCAAAGTCCGAGGCCCAGGCCGCCTCCGGACAAGTCAGTCCCTGGGTGAATCCGGCGGAAGTTCCCAGGGTCACAGCGTGATCCGAGGGTGAGAACCTCTGCTCGGAGCATCCTCAGACCCCCTTATGCGTGGAAGCGACGGGAGGACGGGTGACACAGGCAGGCTCCCCCGGGGACGGTCACCCACAGCGAGGCCTCCAGGCATTTACCTTTCTGCCCGCTGTCCAGGTGACACTATCGCAGAAGGTCCTCGGGCCACTCCATCCGGACCGTGACCGCAGACCCAGGTTGCTTAGCGAACCGTGGCTGTGCTTACGGTGGGAGTTCAGAAGCCGTGGCTCTGAAGGTTTAAAGGTGTAGGCCAGGGGTCCTCAAACTTTTTAAACAGGGGCCAGTTCACTGTCCCTCAGACCGTTGGAGGGCCGGACTATAGTTTGAAAAAAAACTATGAACAAATTCCTATGCACACTGCACATATCTTATTTTGAAGTAAAAAAACAAAACGGCAAAAACACCCGCATGTGGCCCGCGGGCCGTAGTTGGAGGACGCCTGGTGTAGGTGAAAGGAGTTCAACTGGCGATGGACGGAGAGGGCGGGAAGGGAACGGAAGCCAGGCGGCAGGCCGTTTCAGGATAGCGTCCCTGTCGACCACCGCTTCCGTTGCCGGGGGAGCTAAGGAGCGCCTTCGTGAGGGAGGCGATGAAGTCATGGTACCAGGAGGCCGACCAGGTGGCCTCGTGCATGACCTGGTGCTGGAGCTAGCACACCCTCACCTCGGGAGCCACGGCCAGGGCGGGCAGCAGCAGGGCCTGGGGCCGAGGGCGAGCAGGCCTGGATCGGAGCGGGATCGCACCACCTGCTGGCCCTGTGGCCTTGGGCGAGTTCCTTATCTCGGAGACGCTGGGCTCCAGCCTGTCAGATGGGGGCATTGAGCCCTTCCTCCCGGGTCACTATGAAGATTGGCATGAAAGACTCTTGGCACCCTCCAGCCTCCCACAGGGAGTAGCTGTTGTTCTCTGCTGACCATGGATCTGCTCAGCCAGTGGTCGGATTGATTGTGCTGTCACCGGTCCGTGGTCTTGACGTCCTGAGAAACCCCCCAGCTCCTCTGCAGGCCCTGGAGTGTCCAGGCAGAGACACGAGGACCTGCTATGACTTTAAGAGAAAGCCACTGAGAGTCGGGCACTGGGGCACGGTTCTGTAAGCAGCCCTGGGCTGGTTCCGGCCGCCAAGCTGTCCTCGCTGAGCCCGCTGAGCAAACTATGCCCATAGCCACTGGGAAAAGGTTAACGTGGGGGAATCTCCCTTTCCGGCTGTTCTGGCTGCTCGATGAGAAAGAGCGCACACACGCCTTCCGCTGGGGCGACATTGGTCCGTGCAGCTGCAGAGAGAGGCTTCTACGTGGGCGAGGCCACGTCTCCCTGTTCAGGAACGCTTTTTCTAAATTTCTCCTGATAAGCTCACAAAGAGGACAGAGAGCCTGGTAGACGAAAACACTGAGAATTCAAGTTGGGAAAGCATTCGAGCAGCCACCCAGTTCATTTTTTGAGTTTTAGACAGAAAGCCTCGCCTGCCGCCCTCCCGACGGCCCGAGGCAGATGAAGGCTCCTGTCCTCCAAGTTCTTCTTTAGGAAGAAACCGCTGCCTTCCTCCTGCCCGGGCCAAACACAGGCCAAACACGGCGGTTTGAGAGGGAGAGAGCTGGGCCGTCACGTCATTGTAATTGCCCCTCAGACACCTGGAGAGGACGGTTGAGTCATCTTCTCTCCTCTTTTCTCCAGGAAACGATCCAGTTCCTTCTGACGTGCCGCAGCGCCCTGTCCCCAGCCTTTAATCAGCTCCTCCTGTGGGCCCTGCGGGTCCTGCTGCTCCCCTCAGCGGCTCTCAGGGATGGGGACCTGACCCCGCGGACAGCACAGGGAAGCCCCCTGTGTCCACACTCACAGGTGAGCCAAGAGAGGAGCTGAGTCATCCCCAACACCTCGCAGGCATTGTTCCTGGACATGGAGGGTGCTGCTGTCCTGTCTCCTCCTCCCCCCTCTTCCCCTGCCCCCTACCAGATGGGAAGTGATGGGATGTGAGAACGGAGGTGGTCAGGCCAGGCAGCCAGCGCAGTGGCTCCAGGGTTCCACTCCGAGGCCACTGTCGCCAGGTCTTCTAATTTTTAAAAAATTTACTTAATTTTGATTTACTTTTAAATTGAGATATAATTGGCATATCTATACTAATAAAAGTGTAATATGCTAATTAGACCAGACAGCCGAATGACCTTCCAGATGTCCTTCCGGATGACCTTCTAGACGAAGCCAGGGTTGCGAGGGCTGAGCCCCTTGCATGAATTTGTGCATTGGGCCTCTAGTAACATTATATTAGTTTCCGGTATACAGCGTACGCCATGCTGAACACCTGAAACGAATGCAGTATTGTATGTGAGCGACACTCAATGCAGAAATAAAGACACTGTGAACGGCCGGGACTTGGTTTTCTGGCATGGGACAATTTTGCGTTTTAATTGGAGCATTTTGGCAACGTCGTTAGTGTTGTTATTGGTATTGCTGAACTTGTGTCTGCCATCTCGATCTCCGTTCTGCTTGTCTCATCTGCCCTTTGCTTCCGTGGCCCACGGCCTGAGACACTTCCTGGAGCAGTTCCTGTCGGGCCCCTGGTGATGAGTACTCCTGCGCTCTGCTTACCTGGGTTTCGGGATGTAGGATCCTGCCGATTTTCTTTCTTTTCCCCAGTTCTTTAAAATGCTGAACCATTGTTCTGGTCTGCTTCCCACTAGTCTGTGTTTTGTGTTCATTATTCCTTTGCTCTTTGAGGAATTATTTTATCTCTTACATATAGATCCATAAACAGTGTTCTTTCAGCTTTGTCTGGTTTTGAGCTTTCGATGCTGAGTTGTGACCACCTTGTGGAAGGAAGATTGGCGCAGGAGCGACCTGAAGGCAGGGAGACCATTTAGAGGTGACTGTCATAGCCAGAAACCAGGTGACGAGAACCCACATTCGGGCAACAGAAAGAGGAGAGGACCAACCCCAATTATTCCACAGACAGAGTGCTCAAACCAAGGGATCGTTTTTAAAAATCTATACTAATAAAAGCCTAGGTGGCCCTCACGTGTGACGTCACAAGATGGCCGCCACAAGATGGCTGCCACAAGATGGCCACGCGCACAGCAGAGGCGGGGCCTGGTGGCCGCTCTGCGAAGTGAGGCCTGGGGGTCCCGCGGCTCCAAGCGGCATGGAGGGGGCCAGTCCCGGCGTCTCCGCCGCCTCGCGCAGAGGAGGCAGGTCGTGGCAGGGGAGGGCAGTTGTGGGCGATCAGGCCGGCAGGGGAGCAGTTAGGTGTCAATCAGGCAGGGGAGTGGTTAGGGGGCGATCAGGCTGATAGGCAGAAGCGGTTAGGGGCAATCAGGCAGGCAGGCAGGCAGGTGAATGGTTAGGAGCCAGCGGTCCCGGATTGCGAGAGGGATGTCTGACTACCGGTTTAGGCCCAATCCCTGTGGGGTCCCAGATTGGAGAGGGTGCAGGCCTGGCTGAAGGACATCCCCCTCGTGCATGAATTTCACGCACCGGGCCACTAGTAAATAAATAAAAGAAATGTAAGCCCTGGCCGATGTGGCTCTGTTGGTTGAGCAGCATCCCATGTACCAAGAGGTCACCAGTTCGATTCCTGGTCAGGGCACATGCCTGGGTTGTGGGTGCATCCCCCACAGGGGTGGGCAGGAGGCAGCCAATCTATTTCCCTCTTTCCACTAACCTTCTGCCCTCTCTAAAAATCAATGAAAACATTTTTTTTTAAAGAGAGATATAAAGGAAGAGCTTCTTTAGAAATCTGCCCTCTGATATCTCCAATACCAGAAATAGGAAACTGTTTGTTTACTTTATTGACATAAATAGCTTGTATTTTGACCCTTGCTGTGCTGGTGGTTCCCTGTGGTTGCCAGGCAACAGGGAAAAGCAAACTCGTACCCTTCCTTCCTGGGAGGTCTACGCGTGACGTTTAAGGGTAAGTCAGTAACGTGTTCCTTTGAGTGGCATGAAAGCTGTGGCACTTTATGGTCCTACTAAGCAACTGCTCAGATCTTGGTTTTTAACTCCAAAAACAAGTCCTTCCTGGTAGGCCATCATGTCTTGAAGTTTGCTTTTTTAATTCGCCACACCCAGACTTTTCTCCAATTTGTTTTTATACAAACATCTCACCATCTTTTTCTAACTTTTCCATAGAACATTGCCATTGTTTTCCGAGTCGCTTTCTTAAAACCCAATGATTTGAGCAATTTTTGCAAATTGTAGTTAATTTGAGGCTGTCCACCCGAGGGGAGGTTTTTAACTTTAAAATGAGACGTTGCGTTCGCCAGTTTTATTGAGACCAGAGCAATTAGCTTGTAATTTGTGGTTGGCTGGGACCTGCCTCTCGTTGGAGGGGGACTGTGAGTAGCTGCAGAAGTCCTCGCACTGACCTGGGTGAGGCCAGCTCGGCCAAGCAGGGAGGCTGGGACGCGGCCTGCTCCAGCGGGAGCCCATGGTGCTGGACCAATTAGACTTGGAAACTGGTCGGACTTGTTGGATCAGAAAACAACTAGACAGCAAGAGTTTTAAAAAAAAGAGTGATCGCATGGGAAAATATAGATGGAATACAGCAATTGTCAGATTAACTTGTCATCTTTTATTTTTTCTTTATTTTTTATATATATTTTATTTATTTTTTACAGAGAGGAAGGGAGGGGGATAGAGAGTTAGAAACACCGATCAGCTGCCTCCTAAACACCTCCTACTGGGGATGTGCCGGCAACCAAGGTACATGCCCTTGTCCAGAATCGAACCTGGGACCTTTCGGTCTGCAGGCCGATGCTCTATCCACTGAGCCAAACCAGTTAGGGCTTAAATATATATATATATATTTCAGAGAGGAAAAGAGAGGAAGAGAGAGATAGAAACATCAATGATGAGAGAGAATCATGGATGGGCTGCCTCCTGCACGCCCCACACTGGGGATCTAGCCTGCAACCCGGGCCTGTGCCCTGACCGGGAACCAAACTGTGACCTCCTGGTTCATAGGTCGACGCTCCACCACTGAGCCACACCGGCCGGGCTGTCATCTTTTGAGATGATACCCACTCCCAGCTGCCCAGACATTGGGGTGTCTGCTGGCAGGTCCCCGCGTCCCCCTGACGGAGCGCGTGCCGCAGCGGCTCGCTGGCTCTGCCCACCTGCTCATCCTGTCCCTAGGCTCCGAGTCCAGTGGGGGCAGGCTGCTGGCTCTCCCGCTGGTTCCCAGCCTTTCTCGGCGTGGAGAGACTCAGAAAATCCTTGCAGGATGACCGGACAGCTCTCACCCATAATCTCACGCCTCGTTGTGACTGGGGAGCTTCTCTCTGATGCTATCCTGTTTTCAAAAGGAGGCCGCGGGAGCCCGGCCGAGAGGGATATGGTCCTATTTGTCTTCATCCCCTAGAACAGTGATGGGCAACCTTTTGAGCTTGGTGTGTCAAACTTCGCCAAAAAACTGAGCATAACTCGGGTAGTGTGTCACTTTGAGGAAAAAACATTATTTCGCGATATTTATAGTTTAAATAACATAAATGTATAATTGTTATATATAATTGTATTTAATAAACCAAAAACTAAATATTTAGTGCTGACACGCGTGTCATAGGTTCTCCATCACTGCCCTAGACGGTGAGCGCCGCCCGGCTTGCCCGTGGGTCAGGACACATAACGGACGCATCCCTTTAGTGAGTGCTTGTTGTGAGCTGCGGACTGGCCTCGCACTGCACGCGGCCTCAGGCATTTTCTCTTCACCACAGCCCTCTGAAGCTAATGCTGTTATTGTCACCATTGAAAAAATAGAGAAACCGAGGCAGCGAAGTCAAGCCGACTTGCATGTGAGTCCCGCCTTCCTTATTATGAAAAAGGGGGGGAAAGCGCTGAGTGACAACGACAGAAGTTTCTTCTATTTGTTTTTTTTTAAATCAAACTTCAATGTAGACTCGGTAAAATAAATGCAATAAGAAGGACAGAGGAGAATTCACCCCTGGGTAGCCTGGCACAGCGCTCACATGCATCGTTGCCTAGCAACCCATCAACAGTTCCTGAAACCCAGGTGGACGGGGCGCTCTGTTGAGGATAAATATTAGGAAGGATCCAAGCAGCACAAAACTCCTCTCCACCAGGTGGCACTCGTGCCCCCAGATGAGGGTCCGGGTGGGCCTGGTTCTGGTGGTGCTGGCGACGCCCTTGGTAACAAGATCCAGAGGCTGGCGGTCAGCCTCCGAGGACGCAGCGGGGGTCCAGGCGGCCTGGGGAGCGGAGTCCCCTCCCTCCGGACACACACGCTGCCTGTTTCGCTCTAAGAGGAGTAAGTTCTCAGGTGCACGGTCCCGGTGGTGTCCCGGGTAGACACGGGCCTGTTTCAGATTCTAGTCCAGGCTTCCTCAAACCCCAGCCCCAGCAGTTACCACCTGCAGGGCCCTGTGCAAGTGACTTAACCGTTCTGTGTTCCGGGATCCTCACGCAGGACACGGGGACAGTTGTGCCTCCGTCGCTCTGCACGCCTGTGGGGACAGCGCTCGGCTCAGAGGCCCGAGTAAGCACTTAACGGAATGGAATTCTCAGCGTGCACTTCCAGCGGCCGGGAACCCCAATGCAGTCAGCGTTTTACTGGCTCAGGACGTACCATCGAGGAGAGGACCCTGAGTTTCAGTTTTAAATGCTCGTGCGGAGCTATGGCCTCTGACTACATACACTGAGGGGCCAGATTATTATGATCTCTGAACGCATAGCAATCTGGCCACTCAGTGTATTTGTATCTCAAATGGGTACGAAAAGTATTCTAGGCTTTTGCTGGCGATCAGCCACCTATCTGCCCTGAGCTTTCTATCAGCCAGTGCAAAGGGGGAAACTGATCAGGTGCACGATTTAGAGTGTCTTTGATATCAAATAAGTGAGGTGCTCAAGAGAAGTACACTGAGTAGCCAGATGATTATGTGTTCAGAGATCACAATAATCTGGCCACTCAGTGTAGATGTTAGATGGTCGTTAGGAGAAGAAATAGAGAGTTAGCCTCTCCAGTGAGCTAGTCCCTTCTAGCTGCTGCTGCTGCAGAGCTGAGCCGGGCAGATACTGCCCTCAGGAAGCTTAAAATCTAGCGAGGAGAAGAAGCAGTCAACAAGCAATGACATACACGCAAGCCATCGCAAATGTGCCGAGTCCAGGTGTAACAGGAGTGTAACCCGGATGCACTGAGTCTGGGCTGGGAGTCAGGGAAGGGCTCCACGAAGAAGTGACCGTGAGAGGCAGTGAGGCCATTCGCCAACAAGAGGCTGGGTGCGAATTCCAGGCCAAAGAAAGAACATTTGCAGAGGCCCGTAAGTGGGATGGAACTTGCTCAACTCAAACAACTAAGAACATTCCAGAATGGCCGAGAGGAAGCAAGAGTGGGCAGAGAGGCTCGAAGCTGGAGAGGCTGCCGGTTGGACAATAGGACCACGGACGGATTTTACTAGAAAAGCGACATGATCAGACGTGCATTAAAAGGTCTTTGTTACGACTGGAAGGGAGAAGCTGGGTTGAGGAGGGAAGGCTGGTTTGGGAGAGACCAGGACAGAGGCCTTGGTATTATTTTAGCCAAACGGTGACGGCAGCCTGAGCCAGCGTGGCCCGAGGTGGTGCTCTGAGAGACACGAGGTGGGCACCGGCGGCTCAGCTGGCGAGACGGCGGAGCCCAGGCTTAAACAGGAGGGTGAGGGGTTTGCCATTTCCCAGCTGGAGGACGCGGGATGAGCGGCAGTGGCGAAGGGAGGTTCAAGCGATCAGTTCAGGATGTTTTCAGTTTGAGGCGCTTAACAGATATTCAAGAGGAACTCTTAAGGAAGTACTTACAGCCCTGGCCTGGTGGCTCCGTTGGTTGGAGTGTCGTCCTGTCCACCAAAAGGTGGCAGGTTCCATCCCTGGTCAGGGCACATACCCGGATTGTGGGTTCCATTCCTGGTCAGGGTGTGTGGGGGAGGCAACTGATCCATGTTTCTCTCTCTTTCTCGTTCTAAATATCAATACTTTTTTTTCCCCCCAAAACAGAAAGTACTTATATGTGTGGAGCTCAAAAAACAAAACAAAAAAAAGATTGCGGTTGTTTGTGCAGTTTTCGATGTTATCAGCGGACAGATGTGAATGGAAACTGTGATGAGACCTTCTCAGGAGAGCGTGGAGTGAGAGACAGGATGTCCTGGGACAGCACCCCAGGGGACCCACTGTTTTCTAAATTGTGAGACCAGGAATCTGAAGTCAGACATGAAAACAGGAGCATCAGAGGGGAGGACAACCAGGAGGCTCGCATCTCCCCCCCCCCCCCAATCGTTAGGAAGGGTTAGGGGCCAATGGCACTGTCAGCTACAGAGAAGTCAGGAAGCTGGGAGCTAAAAAGCTGTCCTTTGCATCTGGGGACAAGGAGGCCATCGGTGACTCTGGTGGGATCAGCTCAAGGCTGACTGCAGTGAGTGGAAAAGTTAAATGTGAGGCAAGGAAATGGTGATAAATATGCTATAAACATTTCCTAGAAAACTGGCCAGGGTTTGTGCCTGTTATTTTAAATATACACTGCTAGAAGTGACAGATGTTCATTTGCGAAAACTTGTCAAATTTAGAAGTAAACAGATTGATTACACTCAAACTTGGAGCCTCTAAAATGAGAAGTAGTCAGTGTTAACATTGTGGTATATACCATTATTAATACACTAGAGGCCTGGTGCACGAAATTTGTGCACGGGGGTGTGTGTCCCTCAGCCCAGCCTGCACCCTCTTCAATCTGGGACATCACTCTCACAATCCAGGACTACTGGCTCCCAACTGCTTGCCTGCCTGCCTTCCTGATTGCCCCTAACCGCTTCTGCCTGCCAGCCTGATCACCCCCTAACCATTCCCCTGCCAGCCTGATTGATACCTAACTGCTCCCCTGCCAGCCTTTTTGCCCCTAACTGCCCTCCTCTGAAGGCTTGATCGCCCACAACTGCCCTCCCTTGCAGGCCTGGTGTCTCCCAACTGCCCTCCCCTGCTGGCCATCTTGTGGTGGCCATCTTGTGTCCACATGGGGGCAGGATCTTTGACCACATGGGGGCAACCATCTTGTGTGTTGGAGTGACCGTCAATTTGTATATATTACTCTTTTATTAGAATAGGATAGAGGCCTGGTGCATGGGTGGGGGCCAGCTGGTTTGCCCTGAAGGGTGTCCGGATCAGGGTGGGGTTCCCTTGGGGCGTGGGGCAGCCTGGGCGAGGGGCCTGTGGTGGTTTGCAGGCCGGCCATGCCCCCCAGCAACCCAAGCGGAGGCCCTGGTATCTGGGATTTATTTATCTTCTATAATTGAAACTTTATAGACTTGAGTGGAGGCCTGGGCTGGCCAGGTTGTGCGGAAAGCTTGGCTTCCTCCATTGCCAGGGAAACCCAAGCCTCCTGCTCGCTCCATGGCTGCAGCCATCTTGGTTGGGTTAATTTGCATACTCACTCCTGATTGGCTGGTGGGCGTGGCTTGTGGGCATAGCTGAGGTATGGTCAATTTGCATATTGCTCTTTTATTAGGTAGGACTAGAGGCCCAATGCATGAAAATTCATACAAGAGTAGGCCTTCCTTCCCCCAGCTGCCGGCACTGGCTTCCCTCTGGCACCCGGGACCCAGGCTTCGCTTCTCTGGCTGCCCATGGGCATCCGAGACCCAGGCTGGCTTCCCTCTGTCCCTGGCTTCGTCAGGAAGGACGTCTGGAATGACGTCTGGAAGATGTCTGGTCTAATTAGCATATTACCCTTTTGTTATTATGGACTAGAGACCTGGTGCATGAAATTTGTGCACGGGTGGGGGTGTCTCTAAGCCTGGCCTGCACCCTCGACAGTCGGACATCCCCCTCACAATCTGGGGCTGCTGGCTCCTAACCGCTCACCTGCCTGCCAGCCAGATCACCCCCTAACCGCTCCCCTGCCGGCCTGATTGACGCCTAACTGCTCCCCTGCTGTCCTGGTCACCCCCAACTGCCCTCCCCTGCCAGCCTGATCTCTCCCCCAACTGCCCTGCCCTGCCGACCTGATCTCACCCCCAACTGCCCTCCCCTGCCCGCCTGGTCACCCCCAACTGCTCTCCCCTGCAGGTCTGGTTGCCCCAAACTGCCCTCCCCTGCAGGCCTGGTCCCTCCTAACTGCCCTCTCCTGCCAGCCAGATCGCCCCCTAACAGCTCCCCTGCCGGCCTGATTGACGCCTAACTGCTCCCCTGCTGTCCTGGTCACCCCCAACTGCCCTCCCCTGCCGGCTCAATCGCCCCCAACTGCCCTCCCCTGCCGGCCATCTTGTGGCGGCCATCTTGTGATGACGTTGTGTGAGGGCATCGTGCCACCTAGGCTTTTATTATATAGGATTATAGAAATGTAGCCTGACCTATTGAAGTTTGTTATTTAAAGAAGCTCCTGATATATTAGGGTGTGTGTGTGTGTGTTATTTTTGCTTCCTCCTTAAAAGGGGACAGTGGTATTGAGAGTTTCAGTGACCAAATGTATTCAGTGACGAATCTAGCACAATTGGTGAAAGAAATGTGGAAATGTATTGTAGATTAGAAAAGGTTGAAAATTAGGTTTTTGGTAGCTGGGTGGGGTGGAAAATTAAGTAGAGTGTATACTTGATTCTAATCTATGACATACCCGTGGAAATAGCTCTGTTGACTAACTCAAATGTCGTTTCCTTCTCAATGCATCTCCGATCTTTCCTGGGCAGTCTTATCTAGCGAGTTCCCCCATGCACCTAATAGTGCTACTATCTATGTTTAACAATATACTCATAATTTCCCTGGCTGGTGTTTCTCAGTGGTTAGAACATCAGCCCTCACACCAAAGGGTCCCAGGTTCGATTCCCAGTCAAGGGCACATACCTGGGTTGCAGGTTCGATTCTCTGGCCCAACGTGTGGAAGGCAACCAATCAGTGTGTCTCTTTCACATAATGTTTCTCTTTCTTTCTCTCCCCCTCCCTTCCACTCTCTCTACAAATTAATGGAAAAAATATCCTTGAGTGAAGAGTAACAAGAGCAAAACAAAATAATAATAATAATAATAATGTGCTCATTATTTTAATAAAAATAATTTATACTCTGTTTCAATATTATACTTTAAGGAGGCAATACAGTGTTGTGGTTAAGAATATAGAATTTAGGTTTAAACAGCCCAAGTTCAATTTCCAGCCTTACCATTAATTAGCTGTGTGACCCGGGATGAGCTAGTTAGCCTCTCTAACTAGCTAATTAATGGTGTCCTCATTTATAAATGGGAATAATTGCACCTACTTAATGGAATTGTTGTGAGAGACAAGTAGGACAATATTTGCAACATCTGACCCGTCCCAAAGCACAATCGATAAATAATGGGCGCAATTATTTTTATGACAGAACGTGCCACGGGGCTCTGCGGCTCCTGGGTGGGGCATGCTCTCCTCTAGATTGGGAACGCCTGCAGAGGCGCTGAGTCCTGGCCCCAGCCTCCCGCCCGCCTCCCAGAGCAGCTGACACAGTAGCCAATCCCCACGTATTTACTGGGAGACACTGAGCCATGGAAAGTGCCAGATCAAATGCTCCCCCCCCCGACCACCACACACCACCCCAGGAATTCTGACTTTCAGAATAAATTCTAACTGCGCATCATGAACTCTCATAAGCAGTATCTAACAGGGCCATTTCCACTTTGTTTGTTTGGTTTTTTAAAATATATATTTTATTGATTTTTTGCAGAGAGGAAGGGAGAAGGATAGAGAGTCAGAAACATCGATGAGAGAGAAACATCGATCAGCTGCCTCCTGCACACCTCCTACTGGGGATGTGCCCGCAACCAAGGTACATGCCCTTGACCGGAATCGAACCTGGGACCCTTCAGTCTGAAGGCCGACGCTCTATCCACTGAGCCAAACCGGGTAGGGCCCATTTCCACTTTGAATACAAGCGCGCGTTGAAGGAGCACTTGGTCCGTGGCGGGTTTTGTCCTGGTGCTTTCCGTGGTCTCTAAGCCCCTTTCGGAGCTGGTGCTCTGACTTCTTTAACAGAGGAGCAGACCAGGGCCCGGGGGGTGCTGTGGACTCTGTAGTTCCTGGGGTTTCGGTGGGGCCCTCGGAGGAACCACCGGGTCCCCTTCTCCCCTCTGGGGGCCCCAAGGGGAGGAGAAGCAGTGGCCGCAGCTTTTCTTCTCGCTCTAGCAGGACATGCTGTTTATTTCACAACCTCTTTCCTCTTCTGGAAAAACAAACAAAAGAGATTCTTGCTTCATTCGGGATGGCCCCCCTGCTGGCCCGGGCAGGCCCCCTGCAGAGCCCTGCCCAGGATGCCGTGCGGGAGGCAGTGCGGGGAGGGGTACGGCACCCCACGGAGGGAGGGTCCGGCAGGAAGTGTGTTTAGGAGGGGTTTGAAATAGGCGTTCAATGCATGCAGATAATAGTAATGGTAATTCCCGTCTCACCCCTGTGTGTAAAAACAACTAAGTCACCCGTGGAACCATAAAACCAGCGATCAGCTAAAAAACACGGGGAGTGGGAGGCATTGAGAATTCTTTTAAGCAGCAGATGGCTCTCAAAGAGAGTGTTGTATCCCGTGTGGCCCAGGCTGCTGCGTTCTAGAAGTTTCTCCCGTTCTGGCTCGGGCTGCCTCCATGAATGAGACACGCTTTAGAGACGAGAGGAGCCTTGGGTCGTTCCACTTCCAGGAAGCTGCCTGGCGTCTTTCCAGATCCCACATTTGTTCCTCTGGACCAGAAGCCTCCTGACTTGGGAAAATATTTTCACTTCCCTCCCCCTTTGCTGGACGTCCTACAAAGACCTGTGCTGGGATGGGAAACATTTGCTGGGTCCCAGAGGAGCCTCCATCCGCTGGGGAGAGAGAGAGAGCCGAAGGGAGCTGGGAGGGCCGTCAAGAAGAGGGCGAAGATGCTGGCAGAACGTTCCGGAACATTCCGCGCACACTTTCTTCATTCATAGTACCCCCCCCCCCCCATGACAGACAGAATGGGATCCTGGGGAGCGTTACATTATTTTTCCTTCACATACATCGTAAAAGGTGCAAAACCCGTCCCATTGAAAAGGACAACGGCATGGCACCTAGCCCAGTGGTCGGCAAACCACGGCTCGCGAGCCACATGCGGCTCTTTGGCCCCTGGAGTGTGGCTCTTCCACACAAAATACCACGGCCTGGGCGAGTCTATTTTGAAGAAGTGGCGTTAGAAGAAGTTTAAGTTTAAAAAATTTGGCTCTCAGAAGAAATTTCAATCGTTGTGCTGTTGGTATTTGGCTCTGTGGACTGATGAGTTTGCCGACCGCTGGCCTAGCCTATTTATTCTTTAAACACTTTCTTGTAGCTCACTTTCAGAATTAGGCACAGAAATAGCAGAAACCACTATGTCAGATTGAGATCAACTGTTATTCTTCTCTGAGGATATAAATAGGTTAGAAGGAGCGGGTGGGGGGAGGCCACATCCATGACACAGGAGTTTTGCTTTATGTTGGCTCACGTTTCCATAACAATCTAAAGCACGCTAAGTAGAAAAATGGCTCCGTCTAATGAAACTCTCTTCTGAAGCACTAAGAAGAATTCACGTGTGATGGGGGAGATATGAAATCAAACGAAGGACTTGTATGCATGCATATAAGCATAAACAATGGACGCAAAACTCTGGGGGGTGAGAGCATGTATGGGTGTGGGGTGGGGGGGTAATGGTAAGATATGTACACATATAATACCTCAATAAAAAAAATGTAAAAAAAAACAACAACACAAGACAAACAAATACACACACACACACAAAAAAAAGAATTCGCGCGTGAGAGGGCCTCGGAGTGGGTCACGTTGTGGAACTACCTGCGTCCCGAGGGTACGCGGTGCCGCCTCGCAGACCTCTCTGGGGAAACCTGCAGCGCTCCCCAGGAAAAAGCCTTTGGAAAACGCTGCCGTGGAAGCACCTTCTGGAATGAAGGGTGGGGTTGCTTCTGGTCTCAGCTCGTGGGGGGAGGTAGTGTTCTGAACGGATGGAACGAGTAGCGTGTGTCTGGAGAGGCGTGGCTGGCCGGCCCCGGGTGCTCAGCGGCTGGAGCATCGTCCCGTGTACCAGAGGAGGGGGGTCGTTCCCAGTCAGGGCACTCACCTAGGGTGCCGGTTTGATCCCCAGGCAGGGAAGCAACTGATCGATGTTTCTCTCTCTCTCTCTTCCTCCCTCCTTCCTTCTCCCTTCCTCTCTCTCTAAAAATCCATAAACATTTCCTCGGGTGAGGATTAAAAAAAAATTTAAAAAAAGGCCCAGTGGGGTAATGCCTTCGTTCAGGATCCATCGTAGGCACTCACTAAATGCTTGATCAGTACATGTTGGAGGTGCCGCTCGTGGTTGGGGTCACACAAGCTGTCGTTTGGAGCCCTCCGAAGCAGTGAGGCTCATTTCGTCTCACAGGCGGAGTCTGTCTTCCCTCATCACCCAGGGCTGCCTGCAGCCGGGCCCTGGCCTTGGGGCTGGCGATGAGCGGTTACAGCGCAGATCCCGCTCGCACGAAACACGGGAGCAGGGCAGGCGGCACCTCTGCAGGCCGGAGCTGCGTCCTCAAACGTGGGGAGCAGGGCAGGCAGCACCTCTGCCGGCCGGAGCTGCGTCCTCAAACACGGGGAGCAGGAAAGACAGCGTCTCTGCAGGCCGGAGCTGTGTCCTCAAACACGGGGAGCAGGAAAGACAGCGTCTCTGCAGGCCGGAGCTGCGTCCTCAAACACGGGGAGCAGGGCAGGCGGCACCTCTGCAGGCCGGAGCTGCGTCCTCAAACACGGGGAGCAGGGCAGGCGGCACCTCTGCAGGCCGGAGCTGCGTCCTCAAACACGGGGAGCAGGGCAGGCGGCATCTCTGCAGGCCGGGCAGGGCCCCGCAGCAAGGGTCTGTCACTGGCCCGTCCGCATTGGGTCGGGCCGGGCCTCCCATGAGAAGCAGCGCACGGGAGGGCCTCTCTGGAGCTCCTGTCCTGGGCTGACTGGCTCACCCTCACCACCTGAAGCTCTCAGCCAGGAGACGAGCTCGGAAGAGGGCGGGAGGTGCGCTGAGACTGCGTGGGGACAGTCACCGAATGCCGCGTGTCTCCCTAGGAGCAGCTCATGTGGGCGGCTCGGCTGCAGTCAGCCGGGCTGCGTCTGTCAGAGGGATCAGACCGTTCATATGAACAGACTTGTTGGGGAGCAGTGAGTGCTGTGGCTGGATGTATGGAGCAGTGATTCTGCAGCAGGTCCTGTCTCCCTCCTGCCCTCCTCCCTCTGCCTCCCCCGCCCCTGCTGTGTCTGTATAACTGAGTGAGAGCAGGGCTGGGGCCTGCATCTTCCCTCCCCTCCCTGACCGTTGCCACTTCCAGGGCGGCCCTGAAAGAGGGGCCGGCTGTGTCCTCCCGCGTTCCAGGTTGCAGTGGTCATGCTTTGCTTTTCATGATTGCGGTGTTTCCTCCATGCAGAAGGAGGGCGCTGAAGTCTGGTTTCGTCTCCTGCCCACCATCCTGCCAGGCCAGGCCCGAAGGCATGGACAGGAGGTGGAAGTCCCTAACCGAGACCGACTCGGCATCAGACTTCAGCCGGCTGGGCTGCTGACTTAGAATTCGCACCTATGGCCGATGCTCGGATGCTATTGCACGGCTACTGCGGGATCTGTCTCCCAAGTGGCCCCTTGTCGTGTGGACCATTGTCATCTTTGCTAGGAGCCGGGTGACCGGGCCCTGGTGCAGGGCATGGAGCGAGCCAGGCCAGCAGCACAGGGGATGCTCACCCCTCGCTGCTCCTCCTCCTCTAGGCAGGACCAGGTGAGCTGGTAACAGCAGGGGGGCGGACAGCTGGGAGGGACAGGCCCAGGTGCCCAATGGCACGCCAGGCGAACGGAGACACGCTGTCGGCGCATCTTGAAGTACAACTCCAGGCCCCGTGGCGAAGCTGTGACAGGACTGGGGACGCCTGGAGCAGGGGTGGGGAAAGTCCAGCCCACGGGCTGCCCTCGAAATCACGTGGCCTGGCCCTGCCACGGCATCAGGGGCGCGTTAATCAAATGTCTGACCAAACATAGCAGCCTCCTCTTTTCCCCTTGTAAATGTAAATTATTATTATTAACCACAAATACAGAAAATGAAACGTTTGATAAGTAAGCTTATATCCAAGTGGACAAGTCTTCCTGTTTGCCCACTTCTCTCTGCTCTGCCTGGTGCTGGGCGGAGCCAGGCTCAGCTGGGCTTTCTGCCCATCCTTGCTGACTTACTTTGTTTATTGTTGATAGTATTACAGATGTCTCCCACCCCGCCTTGTCCGCCCCCGCTCCTTTATCCCCTCTGCCTGGCCCCTGCCCACCTGACTAATTTTTAAGTGGATAATTTTGTGTGGCCTGAGAAAGATGTTATAAATATCCAAATGGCCCTGGGCAGAGAAAAGGTTCCCCACCCCTGACCTAGAAAAAGACACTTCAGTCAGCAGGGAGGTGGCTGATGGGAGAAGGGTGTTTGGGAGTCTGTGGGTGAAAATCAGGACGGAGCCCTGGCTGGTGGCTCAGTTGGTTGGAGCATCGTCGCGTGAACCAAAAAGGTTGT
This sequence comes from Eptesicus fuscus, assembly GCF_027574615.1. NCBI lineage: Eukaryota > Metazoa > Chordata > Mammalia > Chiroptera > Vespertilionidae > Eptesicus > Eptesicus fuscus. The sequence continues at coordinate 90,895,101 of NC_072483.1, read as the reverse complement.
GGGTTTGGCACCTGGTCAGGGAACATACCTAGGTTTCCGGTTCAATCCCCGGTCGGGGCATGTACAGGAGGCAGCCGGTCCATGTTTCTCTCTCTTTCTCTTCCTCCCTTCCACACTCTAAAAACCAATGGAAAAAAATGTCCTCGGATAAGGATTAAAAAAAAAAAAAAGAGTATGGGCTTTGAAGTCAAGAGTGTGAATCCCAGCTCACAGCTTAATAATTGTGTGACTCTTGTGAAAATTACTTAATCTCTCTGAACCTCAATTTCCATTTCTCTAAAATGGGCATGATTAATTTACCTGCCACTTAGGGATTTTGTGAGCATTAAATGAAGTAAGTGCCTGGCTTATCAGAGGCACTTGCAAACTTGTCTATATATATATAAAAGTCTAATATGCAAAGTGTCCCCTCGGGAGTTTGACCAGGAGACTGGGAGTTTGATTGCTCACTGTGACATGCGCTGACCACCAGGGGATGGCGCAGAATGAAGGAAGCTGGGGAAGGAAGGCCCTGGCCAGCAGCTGGAAGGCCCCGATTGGCCCTGATCACCGGCCAGGCCTAGGGACCCTACCCATGCATGGATTTCGTGCACCAGGCCTCTAGTAGGTATAATAACTACCTTTTTAAGGAGATTGAGAGGTAAAGAGAAAGGAACCACTAGGCTAATAACTCATTGATTATTGATTTAGCTGATGATCACAAACATCTTAAAGTGGGAATGGTCTCTCAGGCTTACGGTGTGCCAACATCTCTCTCCCTTCGCGTGGACTCATATTTTCATGAGCTTGAGAAACGTGGCCTGTAAGCTACAACAAGAACGGCTGAGAAGACATGTTCTAGAAACGGCATGTTTTCGGCACTTGAAAAGGTAGGACCAAAGCTGCTATTTTAGGAAATCCACGTAAGAAGATCAGTGTTTCATTGGCTCTGTGACGGAGAGGCATTAACAGGAATGGCTGCCTCGAACTACTTCCTATCAATGAGTCCGCTGATGAGACTGAGTATTAAATGGGAATTTCCCCATAGCAACATTCTCTTCCGGGGGCTCAGAAAACAGAAGCGAAAACGAAAACTATTCCTAGAAGAGGCCTTCCTGCTGGCAAGATGGTTTGATAAGACACTCAGAGCTTCAGGCAGGCGATCTGCTTCTGTTCGTGTGCCACTGAGCGAGGGCTGGTCAAGTGGGATTTGTGCAAACTCCGGCCCTCGACTCAGGGGTGCTGTGCGTGGCCGGCGCTCCCGCTACCTGTGCTGGAGGCTCCACTTGACCCCCAACAACCGCCTTCTTCAAAACCGTTACCCGTGTCCACAGGGACCTTCTGCTGCCACGCTGTTACCCGCAGCCCATCGCTGGGCCAAGACGCTTTGCTCCTCTGACAGCCCTCGCAGACGCCGGCCCACCAAGGGGAGCCCGCAGGGCGCAGCGCCGGGCCTTCGCGGCTGCCAAACGGCGCCTGGAAGAGTGGGCGTGGACTCCAGGGGGCCTGGCTAGCTGATTCTAAAATGACACTCGTTGCCCAGCCGGCGTGGCTCAGTGGTTGAGCGTCGACCTATGAACCAGGAGGTCACAGTTCAATTCCCGGTCAGGGCACATGCCCGGGTTGCAGGCTCAATTCCCAGTGTGGAGCATGCAGGAGGCAGCAGATCCGTGATTCTCTCTCATCATTGATGTTTCTTCTCTCTCTCTCTCTCTCTCTCTCTCTCTCTCTCTCTCTCTCTCTCTCTCTCTCTGAAATCAATGAAAATATGTGTTTTAAAAAAATAAAAAGACACTTGCATCAAGGAAGTGATGGTTATTTAACTACATGAGCAGACCAACAGGACATGTGAAGAAAAATAGTGCGAATTGGGTTCTTTTTGCAAACACACGAACTCTGCAGAATGCACAAGCCCGTTGTGAGTGTGAACAGACTCTCCCCACTTACTGCAGGCAGAGCTGTGCTCTTAGCAATCGTCTCCTACTTCTCAAGGAACTTCCTTATTTATCCCTCCATCCAAAATTAGTGCCTTAATCTGAAACAGCCATAAACAAATATGACTGGAGAAATCCCTGGGGCTCCCTCCTCCCACACCCTCCCCCCACACGCATTTTTCTGCTGCTTTGCCTCCTCCACTCTCTGCCTCCCAGCCCCACACGCGGACCCGCAGTGGCCTGGCTTTCTGAAATCCCTTCCCAAGTCTCTTGGAAGAGAGCTACATTCCGTGTTGACAGGAAAGAATTAAATTCACATCAATATGAATCAATGATGTATCAAATCTAAGCACACTTCAATAGCATCCAAGTGTGGACTTCAGTTCGCTCGCTGCTGGTTTCTACCATCCTGGCCGCTCCGTGCTTCTTGGGTTGGGCTGTTCGGGGGTAGCCATGGGCCTCTGGCCTGAGCAGCGGCTCCTGCCCACTGGGAGGGAGCTCCCTCCTCGTCTCGTCCATCTCCTCCTGACTTCCCGCCTGGCCACCCCTTTCTCCTTCCCTACTTTCCTTCATCGGACCTCCCTTCCCTGGCCCTTGATCCCGTATAATTAGCTCGTTAATAATGACAGGAAAGAGGCGAAGGGGATGTCAGACATCATGGGCTTGTCATTTGGGCAGCTTGGCCAGGAAGCTGGAGTTTCACCCCTCCTCCCCCTGCCAGGGATCCAACAATGGGGAGGTAGACTCACACCCAGGAGAGTGGGGGGGAATGGGGAAGGTGCTTGCTGTCAGTCACACCTGGGAACAGAAGTCATTGGCCAGAATGGGTGTGGCCACTGCAAGCGCAAGGAAACTTGGGGATACATAGACCCCTGAACAAAGGGATTCGCTTTCCTGGGCTCTCGGGACTCATGGCTCAGGGCGCGCTGTCTTGGTTCCCTGGCATTCACCCACGGCCATGCGGACCCCCGTGCAGGGGACTGCGGCTGGCCTGATGCTGGACCGGACCGGCGCCAGCCTGGGAAGGCAGCTCTGGACACCGGCTCTGATTCTGGCTCCACGGAAGCCCCGGCGACACGTCCTCGATGACTGAACTGGAGCAAAGTGGATTGGGGAGCCCAGGGGTGTAATTCCACAGAAACAAAGCCTTCAGCCACCTCACATCCTCCCGGCGAGTCTCAGAACATTCCTTTTCTCGGGATATCGCAATCAGTCCATCCCAGCAGCGGCGGGGGAGACGAGGCCCGCTCCTGTCCGGTGATAACAGCCTTATCCTCGAGGAATTCCTCAGCCATGTGGCTTTCCTCCTGATTCCTCTCAACGCCGTCTTCTCAAAGAGGCGTGTGCTGATGGCTGCCTGATGGTCCCGGCCTGTGCTCTGCTCTCTCTCACAGAGAGCTCCCTGCTCTCTGGCTCCCCGTCGGCGAGTCCATGGGAGGCATCATGGGAGATATAATGGGAAATATCATGGGAGATATCATGGGAGATATCATGGGAGGCATTATGGGAGATATCATGGGGGATATCATGGGGGATATCATGGGAGATATCATGGGAGGCATCATGGGAGGCATCATGGGAGGCATCATGGGAGATATAATGGGAGATATCATGGGAAATATCATGGGAGGCATCATGGGAGATATCATGGGAGATATCATGAGAGGCATCATGGGAGGCATCATGGGAGAGCGTGGGGTGAGAGGGGGAGAGCAGGGAGTGCCTCCTCCTCTCTTTCTGGAGAGCGGGTTCTCAGGCCGGGCTGCTTCTCACCCTCGCTTCCAGCTGCTGTTGGCTAGCTCCTTCCTTTGTGGCCTCAGGGCCTGCCAGGAGCCCTCCCTCCCTGCTGCTGAGTCTCCCTGATAGTCCCTTTTCCAGGTTCTGATAACACCACCTTCTCTCTCCAGCCCTGGGAGTGGGTGGCCCCAGGGGGTGGGGGGTGGGACGGGAGGGAGGGAGGAGATAATGGCTTCTGATTATTGTTAATCTTCAGGTCACCTCCACCATCCCCACTTAACTCCCTGGTTCTGGTTCTCCCATCACATGGATGACAAGTTCCTGTACTAAATTCCTCTGTTTGAAACACCTACTGTGGTTTCTGTTTTCTTAACGGAGCCCTGACTGAAATAGAGGCTCAAAACTATAAGAAGAGCCCTAGCTGGTTTGGCTCAGGGGATAGAGGGTCAGTCTGCAGACTGAAGGGTCCCGGGTTCAATTCGGGTCAAGGCTACATACCCAGGTTGCAGGCTCCATCCCCAATAGGGGGCCTGCAGGAGGCAGCCGATCAATGATTCTCTCTCATCATTGATGTTTCTGTCTCTCTCTCCAACTCTGAAATCAGTAAAAAATAAAAAAAAAAAAAAAATAAAAAATATATATATATATATATATATATATATATATATATATATATATATACTAGTAGCCCATTTGTAGGAAAATCCTGCAGCGGCTGCTGCCTCCGCCTTTACAGCCACCGCGCCTGCACCCGCTCACCACTGCCCCCCCACCCCCCGCCCCACTCCGCCCCATTCCACCCCGCCCCGCTCCGCCCCGCCCGGGCTTTCCCTCTGGCAGCCACCTTGCTTTCCGCTTTTCCTCCCTCTTCCTTCTAAGTTGTCTTCAGTCTTCACTCCTCCCTCCCTCAGTGTATGCAAATTAACCGCCATCTTTGTTGGGTAATTTGCATACTCGCCCTGATTGGCTGGTGGGTGTGGCTTGGGCGGGTGGGCGTGGCTTGGGCGTAGCGAAGGTGCGGTCAATTTGCATATTACTATTTTATTAGGTAGGATATATATGGAAAAAACCTGTAAGGAGAACAAACAGCAGGAGCTTCCTCTGGGGCGGTGACTGCGTGGAGGCAGCGCCTGTGCTGAGCAGGTCTGGAAGCCCCACCCTCCTTCTGCACACCTGGTCCCTGGCATCTCTCCCTCTGGCTGCTCCTGAGTCCTGTCTTTTTCTAATTCACTTCAATCTAAACCAACTGAGAAATTATAACCCTGGAACCTCTCAGATCTCAGGTCTTGGGAAGTCTTCATAAGCCGAATCCAGATGATATCAAGTCCTTATCATTAGAGGGGATAGTCATTAGAGGGGATGAGCGAGGTTCCTAAATCACCTCACGGAGGAAGGCAGCCTCCTGAACAGGGATGCCATCTTCCGAGGGACCCCTGCACGAGAGAGAAGCTAGGACTGCATTTGCGCCATCACCGTTCGGGATGGTGATTTGTTATAACAGTTTACACAACTCTAGTAGAGGAGAGTATGAGCTATGGGTGAGGAGATAATCCTCACGCAATCGCTTAAATCTTGAAAGTGTAATTTACAGCCCTAACCATTTTTGGCTCAGTGGATAGAGCGTCGGCCTGCGGACTCAAGGGTCCCAGGTTCGATTCCAGTCAAGGGCATGTACCTTGGTTGCAGGCACGTCTCCAGTAGGAGGTGTGCAGGAGGCAGCTGATCGATGTTTCTCTCTTGTTGATGTTTCTAACTCTATCCCTCTCCGTTCCTCTCTGTAAAAAAATCAATAAAATATATTTTTTTTAAAAGAAAAAGTGTGATTTACATAAAGAATACTCACATGGTGAATACACATAGTTGGGTTGATGGTTGCACTGATGAGGTTGGCAAATGTATACTGGGTAATGGACTCTTCCTTGTACGTGACATCAGCCATGGGAACAGACAGACTGACGTATTCGTCATCCTGCCAATGTTGAAAAGGACCTACAACTCCTGGGCACGAGGGGTTGATCCTAAGTTTGATGTAGGAAGACAGTAGAGGTGGAAAGAACAACTAAAACAGAAAAAAGGCCAACAACAGCAGCAAACACCACACCGCAGCTCAGACCACCAGTTCTTGTGGGGGAACGTGTTGTGCACGATCTTAGCCTAGGCTTCCTTCTGGCGTGTACATGCACCGTAAGCCTCACACAGCCGACAGCGCCGTGGACGGGGCTAACACAGCCGACAGCGCCGTGGACGGGGCTAACACAGCCGACAGCGCCGTGGACGGGGCTAACACAGCCGACAGCGCCGTGGCCGGGGCTTACACAGCCGACAGCGCCGTGGACGGGACTCACACAGCCGACAGCGCCGTGGACGGGGCTAACACAGCCGACAGCGCCGTGGACGGGGCTAACACAGGTGACAGCGCCGTGGACGGGGCTCACACAGCCGACAGCGCCGTGGACGGGGCTCACACAGCCGACAGCGCCGTGGACGGGGCTAACACAGCCGACAGCGCCGTGGACGGGGCTAACACAGGTGACAGCGCCGTGGACGGGGCTCACACAGCCGACAGCGCCGTGGACGGGGCTCACACAGCCGACAGCGCCGTGGACGGGGCTAACACAGGTGACAGCGCCGTGGACGGGGCTAACACAGGTGACAGCGCCGTGGACGGGACTAACACAGCCGACAGCGCCGTGGACGGGACTAACACAGCCGACAGCGCCGTGGACGGGACTAACACAGCCGACAGCGCCGTGGACGGGACTAACACAGCCGACAGCGCCGTGGACGGGACTAACACAGCCGACAGCGCCGTGGACGGGGCTAACACAGGTAACAGCGCCGTGGACGGGGCTTACACAGCCGACAGCGCCGTGGACGGGGCTAACACAGCCGACAGCGCCGTGGACGGGGCTAACACAGGTGACAGCGCCGTGGACGGGGCTTACACAGCCGACAGCGCCGTGGACGGGGCTCACACAGCCGACAGCGCCGTGGACGGGGCTCACACAGCCGACAGCGCCGTGGACGGGGCTCACACAGCCGACAGCGCCGTGGACGGGGCTTACACAGCCGACAGCGCCGTGGACGGGGCTCACACAGCCGACAGCGCCGTGGACGGGGCTAACACAGCCGACAGCGCCGTGGACGGGGCTAACACAGCCGACAGCGCCGTGGATGGGACTTACACAGCCGACAGCGCCATGGCCGGAAAAGGGTTCTATGAAAAGTTCCTCACAGGGTGACCTCATGGTGCTTTCCTAACGGGGCAGGGCACGGTGGGGCGTCACGCCCAGGCCTACAACTTTTTTAGTAAAAGTTTACCGTTGTTTTGGACAAGCCCTGTCCATAGTTTCTGTGCATGCAGGCAACTTTGAAATACCTCTTTGTCGACCCCTCCTCCTAAGTGTGACCGCCCTCGCCCTGGCGGGTAGCTCAGTTGGACAGAGTGTCGTCCCGATATGCCAAGGTTGTGGGTTCGACCCCCGGTCAGGGCACCAAGAGGAATCAATCAATGAATGCGTAAGTAAGCAGAACAACAAATTGATGTATCTCTTTCTCTCTCCCTTCTGTCCCCGCTCTCAAATCAATAAATTTAAAAAATGCTCATGTTCAAGTGTGACCGCCTCCACAGAGCACCTCAGCGTGCTGCCTCTCCTGTCACCTGGCCCTCCCACCTGCACGGAACCTTCCAGACTTCCCTCCTCAATTCCGAGTGCAGAAACCAAGCTGCAGACGGCCGTTCCCGGGGGCCGTGCTCAGCCCGGGGGCAGCGTGCTTCCAGGCGTCCTCTCTGTTTGGCTCAAATAGGTTTTTATGGAATTCTCCACGGGCTTGCGTGTTTCTTACGTTGAGCGCTGTCCAAGCCCAATGTCCAGGGTAAGTCTGGGCTGCGCCCGAGGGGTGTGCGAGGGAGGCAGATGGGCATCTTCCCCTCTGCGCACCCGGGCCCCCGGCCGCTGCACTCTCCCGAGCCCGGAGCGGGTTTCAGCCCCTGCCTTGCTAACAGGGCTTCACAGCACAGGGTTCGGGAGATTGTGAGGGCCTTTCCCCTTCCCCTGGGGGTGGGTGTGTCCCACCTGCTCTGCACCGCGGCCTGGGGACGCCAGTCACGTTGCTGGGACCGTCACTGTGTCAATAACCCTGAGTCTCACAGACAGCAGCACGTCTTTGTTAGCGAACCTGGGAAACGCCCGCCATAGAGCAGTGGTTTGTGACACTGAGTCCGAGTCCTTTTGGGAGAACCCTCAGGCGGGTCAGTCTCCTTCCCAGAGAAATATACATAGGTGCCACGAGTGGGAGTGAGCCTGGTCACGCCTGTGTGTGTGTGTGCATGTGCATGCATGTGAGCGCATGTACACACACACACACACACACACACACACACACACTTTGACACACATCTCAGCAGGCTTGCTGATTCCAGATTAAGAACCCCTGGTCCCTGGCCACACGGGGCTTGGTCATATAGTCTTCTTTTGGGTGCTGTCTGAGTATGTAACTGTGGTTTTATAATTAACTTGCTTTCTCTCCATTTACCTTCTTTTAGATGACAAACTTAATGTCAAAATACAAAATCTTGCCCTGGCCAGTGTGGCTGTTGGTAAGAGCGGCGTCCCCTACACCGAAAGGCTGCGGTTCCATTCCTGGTCGGGGCGCACACCTGGGCGGTGAGCTCAAGTCCCAGTCAGGGCGAGTACAGGAGGCAACTGATCATGTTGGAGAGTGGGAATTTTTGAGCATGCTTCCAGAGAGGCCATGGACTATGCCCCAGATAGAGATGTCACTGCTGACACTAGGCCAGGCCTTGAGATAGGGACTCATGGACCCTTCCCAGCACGTAGCCTTCTTTCATAGAACACTGTCAGCTTTCTGAAGAACAGGATGACCCTGTGAATAACATGGTCGTCATTGGCATGATCCTGACGTTGCTTGGGAAAAACTGTTTTGTCTTGGGTTACTTGTTCTGCAAAAACCGGATGTGGTTAATGTGCTTAAAAGCGGTCCTACACAAAGGGTCGCTGCTGCTCTCTGGTCTCTCTGCGTGGAGAATGGCAGAGCAGTCGCCAGGTTGTCCAGCCGCCCGGCTAATAAAGGCTCCCTAAATTTTAATTTGTTCTGGGCTCCAGTGGTCATTCACTCGCATCCGCTCCACAACAATCAGTGTTTCTCTCTCTCTTCCCCTCTCTCTAAAACCCATAGGCATGGCCCAGCGGCATGGCTCAGTGGTTGAGCATCAACCTATGAACCAGGAGGTCACGGTTCGATTCCCAGTCAGGGCACATGCCTGGGTTGTGGGCTCGATCCCCAGGGGGAGGAGGGTGCAGGAGGCAGCCGATCTATGATTCTCTCTCATCATGGATGTTTCTACCTTGCTATCCCTCTCCCTTCCTTTCTGAAGTCAATAAAAATATTGTAAAAATAAAATCAACAAGGATGTCCTCAGGGGAGGATTAAAAAACAAATATTTGAGCTTGTTAGGAAAACAGACAGAAAGCAGAACCTGTCGGCCCCTCGGGGAAGATCCCCCTGGTTGTGGGCGTCCCTGGGGCCGGCGGTTCCGCCCTCACCTGTGGGCATGATTGCTGCGAGGTGACGGGAGCCGAGCCGTGTCTGCAGGTGCACAGCCCCCGCCTGCTGTGCTGAGATAGCTCTCTCACGGGCAGCGCCCGAGACGGCGCGCGGGGCAGAGATTTATGGGGTGCTACTGCCGAGTGTGTGTGCACGCTGCCTCCTGCGGTGAGAGACCCGCGGCCAAAGACTTCCGTTTGGGGATGGACGGGGGCCCCGTGTAACGCGTCTCCTGTAACGAGGCACCGCAGAGGCGGCCCTGCCGTCCGTCCCTGCGGCTCGGGCTGCACGGAGCTGCTCATTCCGGCGGCCTCTGCTGTGGCTGCCGAGGCTGCCCTCCGGGCCTAACCGAGGAGTGCCCAGTCGCGAACAGGTACTAGGAGATGAAATGCCATCGGTCCTGAGCCATTGTCGTCTTCCTCTGCCCCGGGAGCAAGAGATAAACGGCTAAGGTGGCCCGGTGCATCTTCCGGAGTTTACAGGTTCATTGACTAACATGTTATGGATGACCTGGGCAGGAAGCGTATGTCCTGGCTCTGAGGTCGTGCTAGAGACCACGAGGGAACGCTCCTGATAAGCCGAGTGTATGTGTGCTCACAGGAATGCGAATTCTTTAGCATTAAGGTATGAGAGCATAGACCAGAAGAATAGGAGATGGCAGTCCCAAGGTTGAGTAACAATAAGAAATTGCCTTTCTTTTTTATAATTTTTGTTCTTATTTTATTTTTTTCATCACCATCTATCCCCCCCATACCCTCTTCCACTTCCACCCATCCCCTATACCCCCAAATTGGCTTTCTTTTAAACATTTGTTGCTATTTGTTGTGGAACAACAAATTGATGTTTCTCTCTCTCCCTTCCTCTCTCTCCAAAACCACCACCACCACCACCAATAATAGTAATAATAATAATAATAATAATAATAATAATAGTAGGTGACAGCTGGAAGATCACTGAGGATGTGGACAAGATCAGGTTCAATGCCGTCGTAGGAGCAAAGGGTAGAGGTATGAAAGAGAGGTGAGAAACCATTACTAAGTTTTCCCAAACCTGATGGTGGGGGCGAGCTTTTAAGACCCGGGCTCCCTTCGCAGTAAACATAAAAAATGCAACCTTATTACCTCAAAATCCGGGTCAGATAGCGCCCCCTTTTCCAGAGGATCACAGCTCAATCTCTGAACCTTTCCACCCACCAAGCAGACTTTTTGCTAACAACATTTGACTTACAGTTTTTTTTCTAGGAACTTGCTGACAGTCCAGTGTACAGCATCACCCACTCCTCAGGGCATTGATGGCTACCACCCCCTGGGGTGACCAAGGTGGGCTTCCCCTGGACACCTCAGCACAGTGACGGGGACTGGGGTTTCCGTCGTCAAACTCCAGGGCTCCTTAGGAGCAGAGAGTCGTGGAGGAGCTATTAGAGCGGAACCCAGGGAGAACTACGGTGCTGCCGTAGCAACTATCATAGGCAGCAGCTCCTGGGAACCTGCAGGCTCCACAGGTAGGTTCTCACAGGTGTGTAGTGGGCCACCCCATTTTGAAGGCTCTCCCAGACACAGGCCCCTGGCCCCATCCCTAGCAGCTCTACCTACAGAACTTGACTTTATTCTCTCTTCTGCACGAAGGCAAGGCTGTGACCTTGGCCCACGGATCTTAGACGCACTGCCCTCGGCAGACTGTGTCTTCTCAGCAGTAATTCTCCTTTGAGGGGCCGTCATAGCCAACCAGCAGGCTGGGAAGGAGGACTCCCCCCTGCACCCCACCCACCGCGGAAGCCTCCCACACATACATGCCCACGCCCCGGGGGCCCACGGCTTATGAAATAGAGAGAAGGCCCTCTTCCATTAAAGAGTGAGCAATGAAGACGCTCAGCCGGCGTGGCTCAGAGGTTGAGCATCGACCTGTGAACCAGGAGGTCATGGTTTGATTCCTAGTCAGGGCACATGCCCAGGTCATGGGCTCTATCCCCAGTGTGGGGCGTGCAGGAGGCAGCCGATCCATGATTCTCTCTCATCATGGATGTTTCTACCTCTCTCCCCCTCTCCCTTCCTCTCTGAAATCAATGTAAAAATAGGTACATCTGTGAAAAAGAGTGTGCAATGAAGAGACCCCGGGAGGGACCTTGCCGGCGAAGCTGCAGAGCTGGGCGGGCTGTGGGTCCTCGGCACCCTCTCGCGCTGCAGGAGCGTTTTCAGCTTGGCTCCTTCCTGGCACATCCCGGTGCGGACGCCCGCGCTCCACGGCTGCTGGAAAGGCTCGAGGAAAAGCCTGCGGCGATATTTATTTTCTCACGAGGGCCGATTCAGAGAAACAACCAAAGGGATTGTACGGCCTCATGGTTTGTTTAAGATAAAAATAGCTTTGTTGTTTTTTTCCTGATTATAAAAAGAATTCATGTTTATTATCCCCCGAACTTGAACGTTGTTTGTATGAAGAAATCGTCAGCACAACTTGGAATGCACGGCCCATAGGGGCCCCGGTTTGAGAGAGACTCCAGTTTCTTTAGTGTTTGACATCGTCGACTGGGACCATGTCAGGAGGCTTGTCAAGCACCCACGGGCGGGGTGGGGGGAGGGTTGGGGCGGGGGAGGTCGGGGCCTGCCAGGAGGGCCCGGGAGAGAGAGTCTAAGACTGGTGTCTGCTCCGCCCGGACACAGCGGCGCGGCGGGGTCCGCTGGGAGGGCCACGCGTGCTGTGGGAGCGGGGCTGCTAGTCCACGCGTGAGCTGTGCCTTGGTGCTGTCTCTGAAGTTCTGCTTTGTCAGAGTCCAAGGAGGTGGCCACTGTGGCCCTCAGCAAGGACCCGCTTCCGCTCGGCCTGCTGTGGGGAGGCGTGAGCGTGGCGCTAAGCTCCCTTGGAAACGCCTGAGGTTAGAGGCGGCTCGCTGTGCCGAAGACAGAACTCACGGAGGGGACGCTCGGTGGCTCGGCGGCGTTGACGGAGCACCTGCTGTGTGCCTGGGCGCCGGGACACAGCGGCGGGAGAGACACCCGTCCTGCCCTCGGGGTGCTCCTCTTCCCCCGAAGACACACGAGCGCACCTGCTCTGGGCCCTGGCTGATGTCTCCAAGTCCCATGTTGGGGTACTTAGTCAGTGGTCCCTACTCGTGGGTTACATGCTCTCTCGGTTATTAATACGTGGAAGTGCTTTTTGTTTGTTGTTTGTTTGTATAGATTGTTATTGATTTCAGGGAGGAAGGGAGAAGGAGAGAGAGATAGCAGCATCAGTGATGAGAGAGAAGCATGGATCAGCTGCCTCCTGCACACCCCACACTGGGGATTGAGCCCCGAAACCCAGAATGTGCCCCGACTGGGAACTGAACTGTGACCTCCTGGTTCATAGGTCGGCACTCAACCGCTGAGCCACACTGGCCGGGCCGTTGAAGTGGTTTTGGGTTAAATCATTGTCTTTCTCCAGCGGCATTTCCACCTGCTCACACCTGTGATGATGTAGACACCGGCTCAAGAAAAGGGCATTTCGCTTTAGGGGCTGAGCGGAAACAGGGTACCCCTCACGCTTGCCGCCGCCTCTTCACGTGGTGTGGAAGGCAGTGGCGTTTCCTTGGCCACGTTTGCTTTTCCTTCGGTCCTGCGGGTCCCCTCAGCAACGAGATGCCAAGCTCCAGCTGTCATTAGAAACATGGAAACGCTTTACAAAGAAGATGGAGAAATGCCTCGTCGTGTTCTAGAGCGATTTATTGTTTAGCAGCAAGCTTTGGCCATCGCGGTACTAACTTGCTACAGCTCGAGAGGAAATAAAAAAGACAATTATTTTTACTAGTTGAAATGACAAACTGCTAAATTATAAAATGTCAAGGGAACACTCGACATTCAAAATGACACGCAACCCCGGAGGCACACCAGCCGGGCAGGGAAACAATCTGAATTTCTTTTCGGCGGGTCTGCGATTTATTTGAGGGATCAGTGTTCTGAGCTGTAGACAAATGCATTTTGTGATGAAAAAATTACACCTGAGTTGCACTGCCCGATTTCAGTGTTCAATGCCATGGTTATGTTTTTATAAAGAGTAGTTGTTTCTTATTTTCGTAGAGTCTAGTACCAATAAAAAACCTGATCAGGGAGCTCTTCCAGTTCCTCTCTTTTTACCTTCCAAAAGATTTAGTGATTTTTCCAGCCTGGGAGAAATCCTGTCAGTCTTTTTATCCTCTAATATTCTTGTTTTCCTTTATCTACTGTATTAGTAAAATTCACTTTATTTTTTAATTGATGGATAATTGACATTCATTAGTTTTAGGTGTACAATGTAATGATTTGATATTTGTAATATATTGTGAAGTAATCACCACAGTAAGTCTAGTTTACCTAGTCATCAAACTAGTTACAACATTTATTTAATTTTTTAAAAATATTTTTTTATTGATTTCAGAGAGGAAGGGAGAGGGAGAGAGACAGAAACATCAATGATGACAGAGAATCATCGATTGGCTGCCTCCTGCACGACCCCCACTGGGGATTGAGCCCACAACCCCTGGCATGTGCCCTTGACCAGAATCGAGCCTGGGACCCTTTAGTCTGCAGGCCGACGCTCTATCTGTTGAGCCAAACCAGCTAGGGCCATTTATTTATTTTTAATAAATATATTTTCATTGATTTCAGAGAGGAAGGGAGTGGCAGAGAGAGAGAGAGAGAGAAACATCAATGATGAGAATCATGGATCGGCTGCCTCCTATATGCTCCCCACTGGGGATTAGGCCTGCAATCCAGGCATGTGCTCTGACCGGAAATGGAACCGTGACTTCCTGGTTCATAGGTCGACACTCAACCACTGAGCCACACCAGCCAGGCAGTTACCTTTAACATTTTATTTATTGATTGATTTTAGGGGAAGGGAGAGAGAGAAACATTGACTTGTTGTTCCACCCATTTATGCATTCACTGGTTGATTCTCGTATGTGCCCTGATGGGATCGAACCCACAACCTTGGTGCATCAGGACAATGCTCCAGCTCACTGAGCTACCTGGCCAGGGCTGAGTTATAACATTTTTTATTTTTCTCTTGTGATGAAAACTTCCAAGATCCACTCTCCTAGCTACTTTCTACCTACCCATTTTTAAATACTTAGAGTAAGAATTGTGATTTTGTTGCCTGGAGGCTGAAAATGCTACTGAAATATTTTTTTATAATACCTAATTTGAATTTCCACTAACATTTTAAGCACTAACCATTTATTTCTAAGGCACTCTTTAAGTACATAAAAAGATTTCCTTTTGCATGAAGCCAAGAAATATGCATCCAGCGCTTACCACATTTGGAGCACGATTCTGGACTAGGGGATGTGTACGAAAGCAGGCAGACGACGCAGATGGCCCTGCATATTGCACGTTCCTCATCCTGGGATCCAGCCCACCGCGGACTGAAAATATTTGGGAAAGAAGGCGGCGTTGTTGCTGACATGTACTTACAGCCAGGCTGTGTCTGTACCGAACACGTACAGACTTCCTCTTCTTATCATGATCCCTATCCCCTACACAACACAGTACAACAACTATTTACATAGCATGTCCATTAGGTGGTAGGTATTGTAAGTAATCCAGAGATGATTTAAAATATACGGAGGATGTGTGTAGGTTGCATGCAAAGACTACGCCATTTTTTATGAGGAACTTGAGTATCGGAGGGTTTTGGTATCTGAAGGGGACACCGAGGATGACTGTATCTGTTTTCAAAGACAAGAGAAAAAAAAAAGAGCTCACAGATGAAATGCTCACGGATGTGAGAGGACGTAGTACATGTGGCTCTGAGGTCAGAGGCTGGGCCTGAAGCTAGACTGACTAGATTCACGTCCTGGCTCTCAGGTTATTATTGTGCGACCTTAAGCAAGTCACTTAATTTTTCTCTGCCTCAGTTTCATCATCTGTAAAACGGGGTGCTATAGTAATAATAACGTATCGCACGGGGCTGTTGTGAGGGTTACATAAATGAACACAACACAGAGCAGTTAGAACACTTTCTGGAACGCAGTCAGCCCTGTAAAGCATTCTTATTTTCATGCCCCTGCTGTTTTCAAACGGAATTATTCCTTTAATCCAGAGGCCTATCCTCTGGTGGCAGAGCCCAGCATTGATGAGAAAACGACCGGAAGGATTTCACAAACTGGAGCAAATTAATAGGATACCGCGAGGACGTGGCATCAAGATGTTACCATGGTAACAAAAGCAGAAGCCAACTCAAGAAGATGGTCAGGAAGAGGCGAGAACTGAGCTTGGCCTCAAAGGACATGTCAAGTGGGTGAACATTGTTCGTGGGTAGCCAAGGAGAGGGCAAAGAGGCAAATACAAAGACAGAGTTTTTTAGAACGAGAGGCCCTTCACTCAGTCAAGATGATGTACAATAACTAAGGACGAGAACAGGAGCCCCGGCCCGTGAGCCTCGGTGGTGAGCATCGACCTGCGAACTAGGAGATCGCAATTCCTGGTCAGGGCACAGGCCCGGGTTGTGGGCTCTATGTCCAGTAGGGGGCGTGCAGGAGGCACCGATCCATGATTCTCTCTCATCAATGATGTTTCAATCTCTCTCTCCCTCTCCCTTCCTCTCTGAAATCAATAAAAATATATATATATATATTTTAAAAAGCTATATTTCCTTTTACAACCTAGAATCAAAAGTCATGTAGCATCGCTTCGGCCCCATTGTATTGGTTAGAATCAAGTCACCACGTCCCGCCCGTGTTGAAGGGAAGGCATTAGCCTCCACTCCTCCATGGGAGGAGTGGTAACAGCTGGGTGGACAGATCTCGGAGCCGCCACAGTCACGGGTTCGCTGGAGGCCCGGTCTGTCCGTGGCTTTCCTGGTCTGTGAGCAATGAGAGGAACCTACCACCCAGGGTTTTGTGAGGATGAAAGCAGAAAAGGAAACCAGAGCCTGGCACTCCGTACGTCTTGCCGAGACCATCCTCCTGCCTTCTGCAGACCTGGATGGGGGTACCTGTTGGTGTCCTCGATGACGGGCGTTCCAAGCAGATGCCGTCCGGGGGGACTGCCACTGCCCCGAACTCGACGGGTGGCATTTGACAAACCGCAGTGCCTGTGGCCTGCTGCCGTGGGGACGGAGCTGCTATATATGGTCTGATCCTTGGTTCAGCTCATTTCAGTGACAGTTTCCAGATATAGGTCAGTCCCTTTAAACCTGGCCCCGTTGATGGCGCCTCGTTTCATTACAGGACAAAGTAGCCAGAGCCATGAGTGACGATTGCTGAGCCCACACGGCTTTTAACACCTGAGTCAAGCAATCCTCAACGCACCCGCTGAGGCAGTTCGGACAGGCACCCTCCCTCCTGGGGATGAGGAAACCGGGACCTGGGCCGGGCGGCTGGTTCTGAATTCCACAAAAGAGGTGATGATCCTATTCATCTCTCCTCCAATAGTCTATCTCTGTTCTGGCATGTTGAATCATATAAGAGGAACAACAAAAAAATAAAGGTAGTTCAATAACGTATAGGAATCGGAACAAGTTTAATTAAAAATAAGTCCAATAACAATTTGGTTCGTCTGCAGGAAGTGGCACACGTGAGGACATCGATTTCAATGACGTAACCTGAATTCAATATTTCAGCACCCATGTTTTCAAAAGGCGGGGAGGGTGGCCGGGCGGGAAGAGAGAGCCGAGGACCGTGTATGCAGAGATGCATAACCCCCGGACCCAGACCAGGGGGTGGGGGTAAGGCCTGGGGCGGGGGACTGGCTAGAAGGGGTCAATGGGGGGGGGGGGGGGAAGAGGACATAGGTGATACTTTCAACAATAAGGACTTAATAAATAATTAAATAATAAAAATGAATAAATTCTGCAAAGAGGCCAGAGGCCGGCTGGAGCGAGGGCTCCGACTTGTGTAAGTAACGTGCACATCACTGCCCCGCCACGGACACACCAGTTCAGACACAAACGGGTATTTGAACTTTCCAGCCATCACAGAACTGGCCAGTGCGAGATGAAGGGGGTTAATGGATGTTAAAAACCTGACCGTGAAAGCACACTTTGCCATCAATACTTTCCCCCTTTCTTGGTTCAGTGACTATTTTGTGATGTTCTTGGGTATTCAAACGCTTTAGTCTGGAGGAGGAGGAAGGATGGGGAACACTCCGGGCAGGCACTGGCCCCGGCTGGCCTCTAGCTGCCAGCCCTCCCGCGCCCTCCCGCGCCCCTGGTTCCACTAGTCAGTCCGCGCGTGAAAGGGGTACGAGGACCGCGCCTTCCTTTGGGGTGCGGGGTGCGGGGTGGCAGTGGGGGGAACGGACGCCTCCCCGCTTCCTCTCCCATTCCAGCCGCATGTGGGCTCGCCCCGGGGTGCGGCGCTGCCCCTGGCGCTCGCCGGGGGGCGCTGTGCGGCCGGCACCGGGAGGCCGGAGGTGAGCGGCCGGGAGGCGGCGGCTCGGGTCCCGCGGGCGCGCGGAGGGGCGAATCCGGCAGCGAGGTCGCCGCCCCCGCCCCTGGGCCGGCCCCGCCGGGAGGGAGTGGCCGAGCTCCCGCCGCAGCCCGCGCTCCGCGGCGCCCGCACTCCGCTCGCCGCCCCGCGCGCACCGCAGCCCCGGCACCGCGCGTGGACGGAGCCCGAGCGCGCAGGGGGCGCAGCCGCGGGACAGCGCCCGCCCGGCAGCCTCCCGGTGGCCCGCGTCCCGGCGCCGCGGAGAGAGGACGACGAGGAGGCGAGCGGCACCCGGCGAGGTACGGAGAGCTCGCTCCCTCTCCCCGTCTCCCCTGCCCTTCCCGCCGGGTCCGCGCGGCCCTCGGCGGGCGGGGGAGCGTGCGCCCCGCGCCTTTGTGCCCGGGGTCCCCGCGGGGCGCGGGTCGGCGGGGTCTGCGGCGGGGCGAGGCGGCGCTGCGGCGAGACCCCGGCCCCGGGGAGGGCGCGCGGGGTGGGTGACCCCGCAGTGGCTTCGGGGTCTGGAGCGAGGCGAGGGGGCTCGTAAGCGAAGTTGCTCTCACTTCGCCCCGTTCCCCGCGTACCCGTGGGCGCAGGGACTCGGGTCTTCCTCGCGCTCCCCCGCACCCCGGCCGTCTCTCCGGCCCACGGCTGCTCCCTGGCCCCCCGGTTCCAAGAAAGGACGCGGGCGGCCTCCTCCGGGCAGGAAGGCGGAGGGAGAACAATGGGGAGGGAGCGGGGTTCAGGTGCGGCGCGGGCTGCGCGCGGCAGCTGCGCTCGCTCCTTTGTTCGCCGGCGCGGGGCTGCCCCGGCGCCGCTTCCTGCCCGGGACGGGCTGGGCTCCGGGTCTCGGGTCCCGGGAGGGCAGGGCGGGGGCGGGGCCGGGATGGGAACCAGATTGGGAGCGGGCGTCCCGGAGGGTGCAGGGCCGGGAGCGGGCGGGGAGGGGGTGGCGCGGGTCCGGGATGGAGAGTTAATCACAAGCACACCCCCCGCCGCCCGCGGGCCCGGCCGGCGGCCGGAGCGCGTTTGCAGTGCTTTGTTCGGGCTGCGGGGGAGCGCTCGCGGCTGCAACAAGTTGTGAGCCTCCCCGAGTTCTCGGCGCTCCCCAAGGTTCGTTTCCCGAAAGCAGATCTTGCTCGTCGCAGGGGAAGACCACCCTCTTGGGTTCTGTTTGGTTGGATTTTCCCTACGAGTCAGGCCATCTGTGTGCATGTGCGGGCCTGGGTATCTGTGCGCGCGGCTCGTGGGTGCTGGCCGAACGGGGAGGGGGCTCGCCTTATAGAATCCATTCGGACATAACACATGTTGTAATCGTACAACATAACCATTTCCCAGGAATGTTTGCGGGGAACCACCAGAAAATGAGCCATTGCCAAAGAAACGGATCGGATGATGTAACGCTGCATTGAAAAGCCCTTTTCCCGTCCTTCCCAGAAGACACACCGCACACCCCGATGCGTGGGTTTTGAGAGAGGAGCCAGGCTTGGCGCCCTCGCGCCCCCCCCCCCCCCCCCCACGGGGCTTCTGCCGCAGAGAAAGGGACCGCTTCCCATTTGGGTGGACGGGGGTTTTCTTAGGGGGAGGGAGGAGGCAATGCAGCCTGTTGGGCATTTGGTAAGGGACTCTTTCCTGGATGGGAACCAGGGAACCCGGGAGGACTGGCTGACCCGGGGGGAGCTGTGTGTGTGTGTGTGTGTGGGGGGGGGGTGTTGGATGATGAGAGTTGTGTGAATGGGGTACTCCCAGCAGCAATGATGGGGAGGAGGCGGCCATTCCCAGGCATTCATGGTTGGTGCCTGTGGGACAGGGAGGGAAGGGTCCCACAGCGGGACTGACGTGAGAGTGACCGGGGATGAGTGAGGAGACGGTTCTGGCCGCCGGCTGCGGGCAGGCCTGGGAAGCGGCCCAGAGCAACCTCCTTGACAAGCCCGGGGCCCCCCTGGAAACGCCCCGTGGGCCATTCATCTCGGGGCAACCGCGTTCGGAAGCCTCGGAAGCTTGGAAGGCGAACGAGAAGCTTACTTCAGGGAAACACGGGTTTCCTGGCCCGAGCAGTGGTCAGGGAAGGAGCTGCGGAAGCCGCGGCCGAGGGCTGTCTGTTTCTGTCTCTCTCGCGGGGAGGACGTGGTCGGATTGTCAGGAGGCGAAGCCGCAGACGTGTCCTCAGGAGCCACGGCGCAGTGACGTGGCAGCGGGACGCTGTCCAGCAGGCAGGCTGGCAACACGCGGCGCCCGGGCGGGGAGCCGAGGGAGGCTCCCGGTGACTGTTCCCTTGCCATTGGGATTTTTCGTTCACGTGGTGAATTGTGTGAAATGGGGCATCCTTCGATTCCTCCCAAGGACTCCCTGGCACACACATGGACACGATGCAAAGCACGAGACCCGGACTGTTCCTGGAGACGCGGCTGGGGGGTCCTCTTAAACGGTCGGTCTCTGGCCAGGCCGGCGTGGCTCCGTGGTTGAGCATCCACCTCTGAACCAGGAGGTCACGGTTCGATTCCCGGTCAGGGCACATGCCTGGGTTGTGGGCTCCATCCCCAGTGTGGGGCGTGCAGGAGGCAGCCGATCCATGATTCTCATCATGGATGTTTCCATCTCTCTCTCCCTCTCCCTTCCTCTCTGAAATCAAGGAAAATATATTTAAATGGCTGGTCTCTGGCCACAGGTGTCTGATGGATGCCCCCGTGTAAGCCGCACCCCCTTCACGGGATGGGACAAATCGTGGAATCGTCGCGTGTCCAGCCTGGCGTTAAAGAGGACACTCCCTGGTGCGGCTGTTATGCAGAGCACCTCCGAGCTCCTGACGTCCCGGGGAAGGGGACGGAGTGGGGTGGGGCGGTGCTGCTGTAAGAAGGGATCCTCAGATGATCGGACCCGGGTGCTCGGCATTAGTCCTCCTTGTGGGTGAGAGTCTCCTCTCTCCCTCTCCCCTCCTGCTTTCAGTCGCTGGGCACGTGGACGTGGACGTGAATGAAATGGCCGACAAGAGCTGTCGCTCCCGGTCAGGAAGGGGTCACGTACAGAGGGTTTTTCAGGCACTCCCCGTGAGCCCTCGCCGCTCGCTAGGGGGAAGCCGAGGACGCAGGTCAGGAACTGACCCTTACACCCTAATTGTGTAGGTGGTAAGTGGTGGAGGGGAGATTTGAATTCTCTTTTCTGATTCCAAGGTCCTTTCTCTCTTTTTAAAAAAATATATTTTTACGGACTTCCGAGATGGGGAGAGAGAGAGAGAAACATCAATGATGAGAGTGAATCATTGATCGGCTGCCTCCTGCACGCCCCCTGCTGGGGATGCAGCCTGCAGCCAGGGCATGTGCCCTGACGGGGAATTGAGCCGTGACCTCCTGGTTCATGGGTGAACGCTCAACCACTGAGCCACACTGGCCGGGCCTTTTCTCTTTTAAGTATACGCTGTAGGGTATGATATCTTTTAATAATGGGAATAGCAGCCATTTGATTAGCAGCCCCCTTGCGGGTTGTGAATCCCATTCACATATATTGCCATAATCGATTCTTCCAAAACCACCGTGAGCTGGTCGGAAGGCCAGACTGATGGCCTCACAACTCGCCAGACTGTATCGCTAACAGGCTTTGTGCTGGGTGCTGGCCCGCGTGAATACGCTTTATGTGAATGAAGCTTTATGTTTAAAAAGTTAGGCGTGCCAACATTTAAGTTCGTTTTTGGAAACATTTAAAAGTGGCGGAATGGAGTCGGCCTTCTAGAGGATTCCAGCGTTTTATGCTTGTTGGCATGCGCTTAGCCTTCTCCTCTCACAGCCTGGATCAGCTCTGCGCGTTGCTTCTTCCCTGAGACCGACTGCCTGTGTCCCTTTAGAAGAGGGAGGAGGAGGGGAGGAATGTGATTATAAAGAGGAAATGGGCCATCAGAATTGGAAACATACGCAGCCGCAGCCGTAGATTTTTCCCAGCACATGCTTTGTGTCCTGGCCGTGGCCTTGCACAGAAGACATTCTTTCTCCGGGAAGTGTCAAGGGTCTTTCTTTAGAATATCCTCTGAGATCATCGGCTTTCTGAGCCTCGTGGGAACACGCATTCCGCAGAATTTCCGTGTTCGTCTTTTCCCCACAGGGGAAGCGAGTGAGGGAGGCATCAACCTGGAAAGGGAATGGAGGTGGTATCCGTCCTTTCTTTTCTGTTTTTGTTTTTAAAAAAATGTATTTTTATTGATTTCAGAGAGGCAGGGAGAGGAGAGAGGGAGGGAGAAACATCAATGATGAGAGAGAATCATTGACTGGCTCCACCACGCCCCCTACTGGCTATTGAGCCCACAACCTGGGTATGTGCCCTGACCGGGAATCGAACTGTGACCTCGGGTTCATAGGTCGACGCTCAACCACGGAGCCACGGCAGCCGGGCTGTCCGTCCTTGAGTGGAATGGAGGGTGATGCCGGACGAAGATACCTGACATTGACCCAAGCGTGGCCACCAAGTGCGGGGCGGAATGGCTTACGGCCCGAGCATCACCCCTTGAGTGCGGATTTCCCAGGATGCTGCTGGGCACAGGGGAAAGTCGAGACTGGCTTTTTGTTTCCAAGCTAAGACTCTGAAGACTGGAAGGCCCACCTTCACGTGTTTAGTTATTTCAGGCCAGGACCCCGTCTTCAAGGATGTGGGGTAGGGCGGTCCCTGGGTCTCCTCAGACCAGGAAGGTCCCCTCCGCGGGATGTGGAGAGGGAGGGGATGCGGACACCAGGCCTGAGTTCTTACAGGGAGCACCTCCCAACCTCCCAGCGGCGAGGGAGGAAGATGCTCACGAGCATCCCACGCTCGGAGCCTCTGTTAGGTTTCTTGTCAGTGGTCAGTACCTTCTCCGTCACTTCCCGTGTCATTAAGCACCCGCGACGCGTTAAAAAGCAACGAAGAAGCCCAGCCGGCGTGGCTCAGTGGTCGAGCGTCGACCTAGGAACCAGGAGGTAAGGTTTCATTTCCCAGTTCAGGGCACAGGCCCTGGTTGCCGGCTCGATCCCTGGCGAGGGGCATGCAGGAGGCAGCCGATCAAGGATTCTTTCTCATCGTTGATGTTTCTCCCTCTCCCTCTTCCTTCCTCTCTGAAGTCAATTAAAAAAAAAAAAGCAGTGAAGGAAAGCTGTTGTGCCTCAGAGGATGGAGCAGGCCAGATCGGTGTGCCGGGGAGTCGGTGTCGATGGCGGTGACGTGCACAGGACAGCCGTGGCCGCTGCGGTGCCCCAGGCCACGCCAGCACAGGCTGGCTGCCGAGACAAAGGCTGGACACCAACGAGAGCAGGAGGGGGGAGGGAGCCGGACACAATGCCCACTCCGTCCTCGTCCTCCTTCCATTTCCCCGCCTCCAGGGTGTCTGCTGCTGCCTCCCGCGGAAGGATGGCTGCTCGGGGTCTCCGGGAGATCTGCCTGGGGCGGGCGCTGCCCCCGGCGGTTGGCGGGTCCCAGTGCGGCCGTGGGACGTATGAGGCGCCCTTCCGTGGGGGGAGGTGTTGGCTAGCCTGGTGGGCCCCGGCGGGTGGCAGGTCCTTGGGGTCCTCCTGCTGCTTCCCTCCACCCCTGCCCCACCCCATCCTCAGCCTCTGCTCAGCACGGCGCTCCGTCAACCCGCGGAGGCTGTTCCCATCGGCATGTGGGCAAGAAGTGCCAGGTCTCCAGAGGACGCGTCGCTCGTCTTGTGTAGGACGTCTGCGCTCCTGCGATGGGATGTGGGCGCGGCAGGCCTCCTCCTGGTGCTCTCCAGGCGCAGCTCTGCCCCGTTATTCTCCTCACTGTCCTGCCGCGGAGATGTCTGCGGTGAGGGGATGGGGAAACCTGCCGCGGCGGGTAGAGGTCGCGGGGGCTAAAGGTCGAGCCCAAGACTGTCTTTCCAGAACAGCACACGGCCTCCTGGGGCGGTGCTCTGTGAGGCTTCGGGCCACTTTTTAAAAAATACATATATTTTATTGATTTTTTACAGAGAGGAAGGGAGAGGGAGAGTTAGAAACATCAACGACAGAGAAACATCGATCAGCTGCCTCCTGCACACCCCCCACTGGGGATGTGCCCCCAACCAAGGTACATGCCCTTGACCGGAATCGAACCCGGGACCCTTCAGTCCGCAGGCCGACGCTCTCTCCACTGAGCCACACCGGTTAGGGCCGTGGTCGGTAAACGGCTCTTTGGCCCCTTGAGTGTGGCTCTTCCACAAAAGACCACGGCCTGGGCGAGTCTATTTTGAAGAAGTGGTGTTAGAAGAAGTTTAAGTTTAAAAAATGTGGCTCTCAAAAGAAATTTCAGTCGTTGTACTGTTGATATTTGGCTCTGTTGACCAATGAGTTTGCCGACCACTGAGTCAGGGCTTTGGGCCACTTTTAAGGAGTCAGTTTTAAGGAGTCGAGAGCTCACCCTGTCTCCCTCCCATGCGCCTGGCTGGCTTCCTGCGTCACCCAGCGCGGGGCCTGTGGCTGCCAGTGGCTAGAGCAGAGCTGGGAGAGACGATTGATCCGATTGGAAGCTTCCAAGTTTCTCCTTCTCTGGGTCCTGTGCTTGCCTCCCCTCCCCCATCCTGCATCACGCCCCTCCCCCAAATGAGGGAGAGTGGGTGAGAGCAGAGCCAGCCCTGCCTGGGTCTTCCCGATGGGGGTTCTCGGGTCGTCTGATCTGGTCCCCCCCCAGCGGGCGCTCAGGGCCTGATGTCTGCGTGTGACTGGGCGGAGAGGCCCTGCAGGGCGGGGCTGACGGAAGGCGATTTTGTGCGAGGAGAGGGCCGTTGGGATGGACTGCCACACTCTTTCAGGAGCGGAGTTAGAGGGTGAGGTCTAGAGAGAAGTGAAAACATCCTCCTCCTCCTCTGATCAGACAGGAATCCTGAGCTTCTGAAAGTGCCGGCGCCGGGCTCCGGGGCCGCGGGGCGAGGCCAGCGAGAGGAGGCCCGGTCCCCGCGTCCCCAGGGCTTTCCAGCCGCCCGCGTGGGCTCCAGACGCTTTGAAATGGCACCCATTCCGCTGCGTTAACGTGAAAATTCAAAACGGCGCATTCCAGGTTCTTAAACGGTATTAAAAAACAACAAGAATTCCGTCTCCTTAAGGAGGTTTTGGAGAACGGCGTCGGAGGGACAGCGGGGCAGATGTTGGGGGTGGGCCTGTTGTGGTGCGTGCACGTCGTGTGCCCGCTCATTTCCACCGGCTTCCTGAGCGCGATTTTCCACACACTCCGTCCAGGAAGAAACCTCTAGAAAAGCCGCCCGGGGAACATTCCTGCTGGCCCGCTTCCCTTCTTGTGCTGCCTTCCCGCTCCCCCCTCAGCGCCGCTTCCTTTTACATCACCGACTCTTAGACCCCGAAGCCCCACTGCCGTCTTCAGGTCTTCAGGTCGCAGCGACGCCGGGCTCCTCGCGGGTCATTTCCCCCGGAAGTGCCTCCGAAGGACCGTCACTGCTGGAGTCACGTTAGAGGACAGGCCAGCCCGTGCTTCTAGAAAATGCTTTTACCAGCATGGGCCTTCTGCCGAGTGGCATGGCGGGCTCTTCTGCGGGCCCCCGGCAGTCTTGGAATAAGGAGCGCTCAGTTTCCCTCTGCCCGCTCTGTGGTGAGCCGGGGAAGGGGTTCCCGTGCCGCTGTCCTCAGGGCGTGGAGAGGCGTTGGTAGACACGTGAGCTGCCACCCTGGGTCAGGTTCAGGAGTCTGCTCTCCGCAGGAGCAGAGTACTCCGTGTTCTGTGACACTGGGGCAGGGGCCGAGGTAGACTCAACAGCTTTATAAGTTTCAGGGATGTCTCTCAAACAGCCATTATTACATGATCTCTCTCTTTTTAAAAAAATATATTTTATTGATTTTTTACAGAGAGGAAGGGAGAGGGATAGAGAGTTAGACACATCGATGAGAGAGAAACATCCATCAGCTGCCTCCTGCACAGCCCCTACTGGGGATGTGCCTGCAACCAAGGTACATGCCCTTGACTGGAATCGAACCTGGGACCCTGCAGTCCGCAGGCTGACGCTCTATCCACTGAGCCAAACCGGTTAGGGCTACATGATCTCTTAAGAACCTCTCACCCGTATATTTAAATTCATATTTTCAAATTCTTGAATTGTTTAATTTTATTCTGTATTCTATTCATGTCACACCTTCTTTTAAGGTAGATCTTGGTTATCCATGGGTGTTTTGATTTTGGGGTGGTAGAGGGTTCAAGTTGAAGAGGCCTTAAAGGTCACCGCTGCAGCCCCTTCCTCAGATACATCTGAGACCTACTCAGGCTCAGAAAGCTAGCCGGGGATAGATTTGGGAACTTGACCCCAACCAAGTCTTTCAACTTCTTGCTCAGTTTTCTTTCTGGGGGAATATTTCACTCTCCCCGAATCCATCTAAATCCAAGCATGGTACCCATTACCTAAGAGTCAATCCTCTTTGGACTTCACTGTGCTAATAGCATTTCTATCATCATCATCACTTTGGATTTCAGAAGCATCGCCTGCTTCTTATTTAAAAAAAATATATACTTTATTGATTTTTTACACAGAGGAAGGGAGAGGGAGAGAGAGTTAGAAACATCAATGAGAGAGAAACATCAATCAGCTGCCTCCTGCACACCTCCTACTGGGGATGTGCCCGCAACCAAGGTACATGCCCTTGACTGGAATCGAACCTGGGACCCTTGAGTCCGCAGGCCGACGCTCTATCCACTGAGCCAAACCGGTCAGGGCTGCTTCTTATTTTTAATTGTAAAAATAAATTGTAAAAATAAAACTTTTCGCCCTCAGAAATCTAAATTAAATTGCCTCTTATTTAGCCGCACCTAGAATCAACGAAAGAAAAAACAAATTAACTCCCTAACTCACTCACCGAACTCTGGGGGCCTGTGACTTCCTAAAAGCGCCAGGAATCTTGGAGGGCTGGGGGGCTGGAAGATGGAGAGAGTGCTGAAGTTCAAGTTTTCCTCGTTCCCTGTTTTCCTTAGGGCTACCTGTGTCGGTACCATTTTGTGATGTGTCAGAATTTTAAACTTTCCCAAACTGGAAGAACAGAATTCTGGAAAATTACCAAAGTATGTTTTCACAAAGAAAACTTTGCCAAGTGTGACACATTTCCTCAAAGTCCCATTGGTTTCAGTTACTTTTTTTAAAGTTCAGTGAACTTTCCAGCTTTCCTTTTACGCCTTGGGGCCGCCTGGCAGGAGCTCCTGAGCAATCTGCAGACGGCTGCTTTTGTCTTGAGCTTGGAAGTGCCCACGTGAGGCCAAGCTGTGAAGCAAGATAGGCTGGTGCTAGTGCCTGGTCCTGGGCTGCCTCTTCTTCTTCTTTTTTTAAAAAAAATATTTCTTTATTGATTTCAGAGAGGAAGGGAGAGGGGGAGAGAGAGAGATAGAACCATCAATGATGAGAGAGAATCATCGATCGGCTGCCTCCTGCACGCCCCCCACCGGGGATCGAGCCCACAACCCAGGCATGTGCCCTTGGCCGGAATCGAACCTGGGACCTTCCAGTCCGCAGGCTGACGCTCTATCCACTGAGCCAATTGGCTAGGCCTGGGCCTCTTCTTGATAGCTCTGGGACACGTTGACACCAGCGTCTGCTTGTCTGAGAGATTTTAGGAACTCCTGAAGCCTGAGCCAGGACAGGCCATTCCTGTGGAAAAGTGCTGCAGACAGCTTGGGTGGGGCTGCAAGTGGGATGGGGCGGGGTCTCGGGGAATCACCAGAGCAGAGCAAACAGCGTGAGCCAGGCTGATGGAAACGCAGAGATGGAGGGTCTGCATACCTGACGTTGCTGCTTGTCAGGTTTCATCACGGAGCCACGTGGGTGCAGGCACCAGAGCTCGTGAGCCGTTTGTGGTGTCGCCTGTTTCATCGCACGTTCGCCAGAATGTGGAGGAGGAGAAATTGGTGGGGTTTGGCTGAGGCATCCCAAGGCTAGGGCGTGAGTGTTGAAGAAAGAATGGTAACATTGTCAGCCCAATCTGAATACTCGCCACTTATGGCCAATTAAAAAAAAACAAAAAGGTATAGGTAGCCCAGCCATTGTGGCTCAGTGGTAGAGCATTGACCTATATGAACCAGGAGGTCAGGGCACATGCCCGGGCTGCAGACTCGATCCCCAGTAGGGGGCGTGCAGGAGGCAGCCAATCAATGATTCTCGCTCATCATTGATGTTTCTGTCTCTCTCTCCCTCTCCCTTCTCTCTGAAATCAATAAAAACATTAAAACAAACAGAAAGGTAGAGGTGACATGTTAAAGGAATGCACCATTCTACATCCTCCAGAGGGGACCCGGAGACCACCTCGTGCACTCTAGGACGGCCTGGCTGAGGACTGCTCTCCTCCCTGGAGGAGGAAACTCCCCTCCTTCCCGGGGTGTCGGCGGGCGGGCCTGCCGTGCATCTGATAGGGTGGCCACTCACCTTCCGGGACCCGCTCCCAGCTCTGCCCTGGCGTTCTCGGCAGCGGCGTGTGCGGGGTGACCCCTCCTGCCCGGGACAGTTAATCACGCGGCGAGGAGGGGGGCCCGGCTCCAGTGTCGTGCGGCTGTTTGTGTCCAGTGGGGTTCTGGAAAGACACACTCCGTTTTTAGGACCTCATGCTGAGGGCCACACACGTGATGGGATTTTGGGGGAATCTGTTTAATGGGAGCCTGCACTGGGTGTTGTAACAGGTGGGTCACGGAGGTAGCATGGCAGTTGCAGGGAATTCTATAGTAAATACCCCATTTCTCTTAAAACCAGCCAATTCGGAACGTTCGCCCAGGAGTCCCAGACCTCTCGCTTGGATATTTTGTACTATGGAGTCATTTTAAGAACATTACAGAAAGCTTGGAGCATGGAGCTAAAAAAACACCACACCACTTGAGCCCACTATTCTAAAATATCAACTGTGGTCATTTCTAAATATTCCTTCCCCAGCTTTTCATGTGTATGTTTTAACGTGATTGTAACCGTAGATAGAGTGTGTACTTTTCTATATTGCTTCGGAGTTTTGAAATGCATTTTATAGTTGTACTAGAGGCCTGGTGCATGAAATTTGTGCACGGGGTTGGGAGGGGGTCCCTCAGCCCGGCCTGCACCCTCTCCAATCTGGGACCCCTTGGGGGATGTCCTACTGCTGGTTTAGGGACTGCTGGCTCCTAACCGCTTACCTGCCTGCCTGCCTGTTTGCCCCTAACCACTCTGCATGCCTGCCTGATCACCCCTAACTGCTCTCCCCTGCTGGCCTGATCGCCCCTAACTGCCTCTGCCTCAGCCCCTGCCACTGTGGCTTTGTCCGGAAGGAGGTCTGGTCTAATTAGCATATTACCCTTTTATTAGTGTAGATGTTATTCCGGTGAGTGCCATCACGTCCTCACCTTGGGCATTTGTGTTGCTCCTGCCCCCACACTGCGGTGTCTCACACGGCGATGGGCGTTTCTGTGCAGACGGCCTCTCCACGGGGTGGGTGATTCCTGACAGTCCATACGGAGAACAGGGGACTGTGCCCGAGATGGTTGTGAGCGTTTTGTGTCCCCCCTTGGACCAGGAGATGGATCTCGTGACTGAATCGGGGCGGGGGGGGGTCAGGGGAAGTCAGAGACGGCGTGCGGTGCCTCCCGCGTTCCTGGCCCGTGCGATGCCGGGGATGGGTGGCGCCGTCCGCCTGGAGGGGCAGGTTCCCTTGGGGATGTGCGTCTCCAGGCAGTGGGTGAGGCTCAGCAGGGCCTGCAGCTGAGGGACAAGCCAGGGCTGAGGCCCCGACGAGGGGATCTCCAGCATGTGGTGTGGCCACGCTGCTGTGGCGGCCGCTGTCAGAGAGGCGCTGTCAAAGCCTCGCTGTGGGGGAGGCAGGGGGGGCTGGTGGCAGGGATGGGAGAAGGGGCATTCGTCTGCCGGGGCCTAAACAACAGCAGTTCTCTCCTCACGGCTCCGGAGGCTGAAGTCCAGGATCCCGGCCCCGGCAGGTTTGTTTTCTCCTGAGGCCTCTTCCTGGGTTGCAGGCCGCCTTGCTGCGTCCTCAGATGGTCGTATCGGATGAGGGTCCATCCTAACGGCCTCATTTTAACTTAATCGCCTCTTTTTAAAAAATATTTTTATTGATTTCAGAGAGGAAGGGAGAGGGAGAGAGAGAGAGAAACATCAATGATGAGAATCATTGATCAGCTGCCTCCTGCTCGCCCCCTACTGGGGATCGAGCCCACAACCCAGGCCTGTGCCCTTGGCCAGAATCGAACCTGGGACCCTTCAGTCCGCCAGGCCGACGCTCTATCCACTGAGCCACACCAGCTAGGGCTTAATCGCCTCTTCAATGGGCCCATCTCCAAATACAGTCATATTCTGAGGTCCTGGGGACTAGGGTTTCAACGTACAAATTTTTGGGGGACACAGAATTTGGGGGGACACAATTCAGCCCCTACGAGATGGATGCTAAGCCCACTGTCCAACCTGCCTCTCTCCCTGCCCGGGGCTCCCTCGCCCTCCACACTGCTGACTGTCTGCTCCGCCTGCTCCAACTGGTCACACTCCTGTCCGGGGCCTTGGTGACCTATGCTCTTCCTGTCCCCCCCTCACCTCCTCCTGCTTCCTTGGCGGCCACTTCCTTGGCGTCGTGGGCTCTCTGCTCTTCCTGGGATGAATCACATCGTCTTCAACTCCTTCTCAACGCCAACTCCGCCTCCTGTCCCCTCAACGCCGACTCCGCCTCCTGTCCCCAAGCATCCGTTCTCTTAGGCATAACACCTGGGCGAGGTGAACTCCGTAGGGAACGTTATTGGGTGATAAGACTAAGCCATTTTGTAACCCTGTCCTCACGGTTAAAAAAAAAAATAGTGGGAACAATGATTTAGGCCCGTGGTCGGCAAACTGCGGCTCTCGAGCCACATGCGGCTCTTGGGCCCCTTGAGTGTGGCTCTTCCACAAAATACCACGGCCTGGGCGAGTCTGTTTTGAAGAAGTGGCGTTAGAAGAAGTTTAAGTTTAAAAAATCTGGCTCTCCAAAGGAATTTCAATCGTTGTCCTGTTGATACTTGGCTCTGTTGGCTAGTGAGTTTGCCAACCACTGGTTTAGGCCAAGGTTCAGTAAAATTTATAGTTGAGTTTACCTCATTTCACCAAGTAATGCTTTTCTCTCAAGAGTTTGGTTTGGGTTCTTGTTTTTTTTTTTCTTCCCAAGGGCAAACCTTGGTTGGAGTAAGACTGGGTGGGTAGCTGTCCCAGGAGGGTCTGGGGGCGGAATTGCTTTATGGGGGAGGTGTCATGCCTTTCTGCTGCAGACATTTTTGTCGTCTGTTTTTTGATTAAAGCTGCGTAGAGGTGAAGGCTACCGTCTTCGAAGCTGCGTGTTGGTGTTGGTGTTGGTGAAGGGGTCCGGGTGACTTGTGAGTATATGTTATTTAAACCGTGGTTGAATGTTTTGGGGTCTCTGGTGTGTATGTGTTACGTGGTGTTTCTGTCAATAGTTGAAGTGCATCAGGATGACTTCTACCTAAGATGTTTTGTTTTTATTAAAGATGCTGTCTGATTTCTAAACGTATACAAAGGATGGATAGTCACTGTTTGGCCTCCTAAAACAGAAGTGCCAGACTTTGCTGGGCAACCTTGAGAGGAACGTTTATGTCTGTGGACAGTTTTTAAGTGTCATTTTTAAGTATGAAACTCAAATTTAGTTTTTAATAGTAGCGTGTATGTTTATTCTTTCTATCTTTGAGAGGCAGGTTATTGGAATGACATGTGACCTTGTACTCTTGACTCTGTCTGGTTGTGAGTCTGAAGGGTTATTTTTGTGCTTTTTAACATGACTGGAGCACTTTCGACTGTACATTTGGGGCAGAGTCAATATGGTTTTGAAAACCACCCAGGTGCTTAGCCTGGCGACAGGTTAGCGCCGTTCCCTCTCTCAGCGTCTAGGTCTGCCGGCTTCCTTGGCATTCTTTCCCGAGTCCCATATGCCAGCCGGTGCCCATCACACGCTCGGTGCCCATCACACGCTCGGTGCCCATCACACGCTCGGTGTCCGGTGAGCGCTGCCCGGCGTGCTCCGAGGCAGGGTTCCCAGCCGTGGAGACCGATGCTCATCCAGACTCACAGTGGTGATTCCAAACCTGTTCATGGTTGTACTGACTGTATTTAATATCATGATTTTAAATCGAGGCCAAAATAGGTATCTCTATGAAAATTCATTTGAATGTTTTGGAAACTCCCTGGAAAGTTTCTAAAAGGGATGATAGCTCTAGCCAGTGGACCGAAGGGTCCCGGGTTCGATTCCAGTCAAAGGCAGAAACCTCGGTTGCAGGCTTCTCCCCGGCCCAGACCCTGGTCTGGACGCGTGCAGGAGGCAACCAGTCAGTATGTTCCTCTCACGTTGATATTTCTCTGTCTTTCCCTCTCTCTTCCACTCTCTCTAAAAATCAATGGAAAAATATCCTGGGGTGAGGATTTAAAAAAAAAAAAAAAAAAAGCAAATCTCACCCTGCCAGTGTAGCTCAGTGGTTGAGCGTCAACCTGTGAACCAGGAGGTCACAGTTTGATTCCGGGTCAGGGCACTTGCCCAGTGACGTGGGCTCAATCCCCAGCGTTGGGCGTGCAGGAGGCGGCTGGTCA
Organism: Eptesicus fuscus; assembly: GCF_027574615.1. Taxonomy (NCBI): domain Eukaryota; kingdom Metazoa; phylum Chordata; class Mammalia; order Chiroptera; family Vespertilionidae; genus Eptesicus; species Eptesicus fuscus. The sequence continues at coordinate 90,862,985 of NC_072483.1, read as the reverse complement.
ATGATTCTCTCTCATCATTGATGATTCTATCTCTCCCTCTCCCTTCCTGTCTGAAATCAATAAAAATATATATATATTTTTTAAAAAGGGTGATGATAGCCGATTTAGGGGAGGCTGACTTGGGGGAATCCTATATAATAAAAGGCTAATAATGCAAATTGTCCCCTCAACTGGGAGCTCGATAGGAGTTTGACCAGGGGGTGGGGCCGCCCTCGCCAACTGCCTGGGGCCCCTCCCGCTGGCTGGCCCCACCCCCAATCGGCCCTCCACACTGAGATTGGGGGCGGGGGCGGCCCACCAATGGCCCAGGGCCCGCACCCCCCCGCCCCCGCCAGCCCTCCCTACCCCAATCGGGGGCAGGCCAGCTGGCCAACCACCTGCGGCCCCTCCCCGTGGCTGGCCCTGCCCCCAATCGGCCCTCCCACCCTGATTGATGGTAGAGCTGGCCGGACCCCACCCGTGCACGAATTCGTGCACTGGGCCTCTAGTCACAGGGTAAAAAGCTATTTCCGCGAGGACGGCCAGCCACTCGGTGGGTGGGCTAAGCTGTGACCGTGTGCAACCTGAGCGTCTCAGTGGCTCAGGGCAGTGTCCACGCACACACTGTGCCTGTCACAGGTCAGGAGGGGGCTGCTCCCTGCGGGGACGGCGCCCTCGGGACATGCTGACCCCTACGGCACGGGAGAGGCTGCTGGGAGGCCTGGATGGCCGAGTCTGAGCTCAGCCCTCGGGGCTGTGGAATCCCGAGCGGGAGTCATAGTACACCCCACATCGCTGCCCAGGGGTCTTTATAGTCTCACCTTCTCTAAAGACAGTGGACCTAGCCCTGGCCGGTTTGGCTCAGTGGTTAGAATGTCGGCCCGTGGACAGAAGGGTCCCGGGTTCGATTCTGGTCAGGGGCATGTCCCTCGGTGGCAGGCTCGATCCCCTGCCTGGTAGGGGCACTGCAGGAGGCAGACAATGGATGTTACCCTCATATCTATGTTTCTCTCTCTCTCCCCTCCCTCCCACTCTCTCTAAAAATCAATGGGAAAGAGCCTCGGGTGAGGGTCAACAGGAAATAAAGCCAAAGTGAACTGGCCCTGGAGGAGGACGCCAGAGGGTGGTTTATAAGAGACAGACCGCGGGGTGCTGCCGTCCGAGGACGTACCCCCAAAGCAAAGGCCTGGGCACTGCAGCAGAGCTTGGCCGATGCGTGCGTGTGCGCAGGATTTGGTGTGAAATAACGCGTGGGTATGTCATTTTTTAGGACTTGCAACTTGGTCTGGCTTTCTGGAAAGCCACCAGCCCACCGGGCGACCTCGCGCATGTGGATGAGGTGCCTCTCCGGCTCCCACCGGCTCGTGCGCCGTGCCCGCCATCCCGTCGGCGTCCCACGTTCGGGGTGGCTTCGTCCGTTACTCCTCTGGTTGCATTTCTGTTGGTTCCGCCCGGTTCTTACTCCTCAACTTGGAAGCTGGTGCCCCAGCCGGACCCCTGCTGCGGGCGGGCGTGGCGCCGTTGATGCCGGTCCAGCGAGGCAGCCTGCAGGGCACGCACAGTCCCCGGAGCTCGCGGGGCGGCCGGTCCCAGGGCCCCCTGGCTGGCCATCCTGAACATGGTGCGCAACCCCCCCCCCCCCCCCCGGAGCAGCCCACTCCCTGCTCCTGCCCCCCCTCGGTGAATTCAGACGCTCCCCCGTGAAAACTCTTAGACAGGTTTTGTTGTCTCTATCCCTGCACAGGTTTTTTTTTTTTGGGGGGGGGGGACTCCCCATTATTGTTAATGTCTGTCCTCAACTTTATTTTCCCCGGGACCACCCACGACCGGTGATCCTCAGCCACACTGGCTGCCTTTGATGCACTGACATTGGCAATGACTGCAGCGGGGACCTGGGGCCAGGCTGTGCGAGCACCCTCTCCCCCCTCCCCGCACCCTGGAGGCTCCTTCGCTGGCCCTCCGTCCTGCCTCAGCTCACCTTCTCTCGGCTCCAAGCCCATCAGGACCCCCCGCCAGCTTCCCACCACTCTGCCTAGTCACGGTCTTCTGAATAGATTTCGTCATCTTTTTAAAAAATATATATTTTACTAGAGGCCCAGTGCATGATTGAATCATGCACGTGTAGGGTCCCCTACATGCTTTCGCTTTCGATCACGGGGGAGCTGGGTGCCTGTCCGCTGGTGCACCAGGCCTTTCAGAAGCCTCCGGCGCGGCGAAGGCTTCTGAAAGGCCTGGTGCCTGAGCGGACAGGCACCCAGCTCCCCCGCTTTTGATGGTCCGTGGTGGGACGTGAGCTCGCTGCCCCAGAGGCCCCTTCTGTGCCGCAGCACAGCCATGGCGCAGACGCTGAGCTCGAGCCGCCGCTGGTGACGCGAGCTCAGCGTCCTGCAGGCCCAATCGGCTACCCCGGCCACCCCGAGTCCCGCCCTCCCGCGCCTCCTGGCCAATCGCGGGCATAGCGAAGGTACGGTCAATTTGCATATTTGTCTATTATTAGGTAGGATTGACTTTTTACAGAGAGGAAGGGAGAGGGATAGAGAGTTAGAAACATAGGATGAGAGAGAAACATCATCAGCTGCCTCCTGCACACCCCCTGCTGGGGCTGTGCCCACAACCAAGGTACATGCCCTTGACCGGAATCGAACCTGGGACCCTTCAGTCCGCAGGCCGACGCTCTCTCCACTGAGCCACACCGGTTAGGGCTCGCCATCTTCTTTCCAAGTTCTTTTCTGCTTCACCACATTCTGCCCATCCTCAGAACGTCAAGGACAAGTTCCACCCGTTGGGCCACCCGGGTCGGACCCTCCTGTGTCATGGTAACAGCCCCCCCTCTAACCGCGAGCACCGGTCTCCATCCCTCTGTTGGAGGCGGACATCTGCCCCGTGTGAGCCGTGGTTTCAGTGGTTAGATTGCTCTTACGTCGATCCTCCCCCGGGGCAGGTGGCCGGTGCCCGGGAGGCCGTGGCTGTGTCTGACTCCTCTTCTGGGCCCGTGCATTCCGGGCTCTCGGGTCCGAGCAGGAGGCTGTGAGCAGAGCGCGTGCCCCGTGGCGAGTCACACAGGACAGGCCTGGGTGGAGGCGGGGCCGCCCTCCCAGCCACAGGGCAGTGACCCACTTTCCCTTCTTATCTGTGCGCAAAATATTTGTTGTACTTGGTGTGTCCTCCCTGTCACAACGAATGTTTGTCTCTCCCTCTCATACGAGCCGGGCGCTAATGTGCTGGTTCGGTCAGCGAGGAAGCACAATGGAGAAGGAACGCTGGTAAGCAGTGTTAATTTCGGGACGAGGGGCCTCACAGTGACGTCATTAAAAAAAACAACCCTCTGTAGTTTCTGTATATCCCTCTCTATCTGCCCGCCTACCTGTGGAGAGACATCATTAAGGGTGGATTGTCAGTTTTAGGTTTTGATGCCTTTTAATTTGATGATTCAGAGTGTAATAAAGGGGTATGTTGACCACCTTTTTGGTTTTGGTAAACTGCTTGTAGAAGGAGACGAAGTTTCCTTAATCAGGCATGACAGTGTAGTTCATATTGAATACGTCATTGCTCACCAAACTTCCCTGGGAAAAGCTGTTGTATGGTTCTATGTATAGTCAAACCGATTATCTTTAAAATTCATTTGTGTGTAGCTTTACAGGTTGTATATTACATTCAAGGGAGAAAATGTGTAGATGTGTGTGTGGGGGGGAGCATTTGTATGTACCCTTATAATAAGTGTATGAAATATTGCTGTATCCTGTAGAACTTTTGGAAATTAGCAGAACTGTTATTCAGATACTTTAGAATGTATGTAGAGACGTGTGAGAGATGTATGATGGTGCATTTGATTCCAAATTCAGTAATGCTCCCAACATCAGAGAAACTGGAAAACAGTTGACCCGGAAAATACTTTCACAATGTAATATGATTATTGGTTTTAATCCGCTTAGGTGAAATAGCCCGCCGCATTTAAGCTGTTTTCTTCTAAAATTCTTTGAGGATGACAATGCAGTTTTGCCTTCTCCGTGTACATGGTCAGTGTCTGTTTTGGCCCATCTCAGCTGTTTTTGGGTGATCATTTCTCAACCAGCAAACATTCAGGAAACCCTGTAAACACCTCTCCCTGGTTACGTGGAGCCGTGGCCTTAGCTCGGTGGGTAACTGCTTGAATTTTTGTGACTCGGAAGCGCTGTTTCTGAAACACGGGACTGAGGCGTCTCTGAGGACGCACTGTTGAGATGCCTCTTCTCTTCTTTTACGGCGCAGCGTTCTCCATCTGTACCTTCAGATCCCTGTGCTTTCGTGACTAGATGCATCGATTAAAATTCAGCTGCCACTGGCGGCTGCCACGTGGCGGTCAAGTCACACGCGCCTCCGTGCCTTTGCATGACCGTCCTGTGCGTTTCTTTCTGTGCTGTGCATGGCGAGGCCCTTAATACTTTACAGTGTTTTCACCTCTGAGTAAATGTCATTGAGAAAGGTACCTGTGGGCTCGCCTTTGGGTTTGGAGAGTTTTGATAACCAGACCCAGGATGTAGGAGCTCCGTCTGTCCAGAGGCGAGCCTTTGTCTTTTGACGGTTGCCTCAGTAACGATGCACGCCGGGACAGGATCTTAGGAGAGGATGTATTCAGCCTCTCTGGGGAAACCGAGGCTCAGAGTCGGCCGTGTGCCAGGGCCCAGGTGAGCCGGCCGCAGAGCTGGGCCTGCAGCGTGGACCTCGGGGCCTTGTTCTGGAGCCGCGGGTGGATGGCCCTGGCCCCGGGGTCTGCTTCCTGAGCCCAGACAGCCAGCGGGCGTAGAATTCAGCACCTGCCCCTCCGTTGTCACTCCAAGGAGCCGGAATGGTTCCTCTTCTGAGAGAAGCTGGTTCTGCTGTGGTGTGAGCGTCTTGGTTCAGTCGGTGGTCTTCAGAAACCCATCTGGAGGGACCCCCAAGCTCACGGGTACGAGCAGCCCTGCGTGAGTGGCTGCCCGGTGCCGGTCACCGTGGCTTTCCTTCTAAGGGCAGCGGGGCGTGGTCGGATGGTCTGGTCCAGGGTGAGGCCGCGGTGTGGCAGGGGAAGGGGCAGGGGCCAGGGGGACGCGGTGTGGACACCAGCACGCGGTCGGGACCCTCGGATCCCGAGCCGGTCCACTTGCCAGGAAGTTGGATTCCCCTGGCCCTGGCCTCGGGTTCACGATCACGGGTCGCGTTTGACGTCTGTGCGCTGCCCGGGACCAGGCAGAGCCGGAGGGTCCCCCCGGCGACGTGGGGGCAGTTCTGCCTTCATCTGGGGGTGCCGGGGCCCTGGGTTTGCCAACCCAAACGCGTTCGACGTGGTGGGACGTGAAGCTCTGCGTGGAGGAGCAGCGTGAGGAGTCCGCGGTCACACTTACGCATCCCGGGGCCGGTGACCGAGTCTGTTCCGGCTGGAACCGTGGTTTGTGGAGTGGGCCCTGTCCCCGGAGCTCGCGGGCCGTCTCAGACATGAGCTCACTGACTAGCATCCACTGTGAGCAGAGAGCATGACCGAGGGCCCCCAAAGCCAGGCCTGCTCGGGTTCTGGTCGCTGAGGGTGCCGAGCTGGTGTGTATGGGGGGGGGGGGGAGATGGGCTGGGGCTTTCCCACCAGGTCTCGGGTGGGCAGTAGTTCTGCGGGGACTGCAGTGTCCTGGGGCACTGACCGAGGCGGAGATGCTGGTGGCTCACCTCCTCACCTGCTGCGCCCCGGGAATGCCTGCTGCACTGAGGCCGCGCTCTAGGTTGGTCGCCTGACGCCCCTGCCGGGAGGGAGGCAGCACGGGCCGTCGGGGAGCCCGCACCCAGAGGCCTTCTGAGGCAGGGGCCGCGCGGTGACCCTCACGGCGGGGTGGGTGTGCCATCGCCATTGGAGAGCAGAACCTCGTGGGTCTGAGTCTGGGTCTGATCGGAGCCTTGGTGCCCGCCCGGGGCGGGTCCGAGGGGATGAATTCTCGGGGAAACTTGCTACCGCACGTCGGCAGGGAGTTCCCTTTCCCAGCGCAGAGGGGCACTTCTCTCTGAGAAACCGGGGTACCGGGAAGAGGTGGGCGATGCGGGGGGTTAGGGGGGAGGGTGCGCGTAAGGGAATCGGTGTGCAAACCACCGCCAGCCCCGAGGGGCAGCATCCTCCCTGCCCGGCTCTTTCAGAAGCCAGCTGTGCGGGAAAAGCCAGCTGTGCGGGGAGAGCCAGCTGTGCGGGAGAGCCATGATTGTGCAGCCGTCCCCAGCATCGATCTCCCCAACCTCCCATCTTCCCAGCGTGACGCTCTGTGCCCATAAACAACCCCTGTCCCCCCTCCTCCAGGCCCTGGGGCCTCCGTTCCACCCTCTGCCTGATGAGTTGGATCACGCCAGCCCCTCACGGGAGGGGTTGTACGGGATTTGCCCTCTCGGGACTGGCTTCTTTCAGGTGGCACATTATCCTCAGGTTTCACCCATGTGGTGGCATGTGTCAGAATGTCCGTCCCTTTTAAGGCTGACTGCTGATCCGTTGTGTGTGTTCGGCCCATCTTGTTCCTCCATTGGCGGATTCGTCAGCGGCTGCCGCCTTTGGGCTGTTGTTCATGCCGCTTTGGATAGAGTGTGCAGGAATCACTGCTCTCATACCCTACCGTGGAACTGCTGGGTCACAGGCAAGTCTTTATTTCTCTATTTTTCCCCTCCGGGGTCTGCTAAGGCCTGTGACGATTGTCCTAAAGACCCTGGAGAGTTCTGGAAGGATTCAGAGCAGGGCGTACCCAGCCTGACTGTGATTTAGAAAAGGCCCCGTGGTTTAGAAAGGGCCGAGGGGTTCGTGGACCCGGGAAGGAGCGGGCTGGCGGAGGCTGGGGTGGCCGGATGGGTGGCCAGAGGGCAGAGAGCCGCTCCGAAGGCTCTGGCTTCCCGGGGAGAGGGGAAGGCTGGGTAGGGCAGTCACCTTGGGGGATGGAGCGGGAGTGACGAAGGTGACAGAATCAGTGGAACAGGTTGGCTACGGGGGAAGGAGGTCGGAGACAGGGAAAGGCCAAGGATGAGGACCTGGGTTCGTTGAGACTTGGTGGAGTTTAGGGGGAGTGAGAGGGTTATTTTTGTTGGTTTTGTGTTTTGGTATGGATGGTAGACGATGTGTTCAGATGTTAGGCACAGCCTGGTGGGCCGGCTGTTGATAAAAGGGTTGCTAATTTGGGGGCGGGGGTGAAGAATACAGGGGCAGGTTGGGATGTTGGGATGTTGTTGTTGGTGTGGCGCCACAGTTTCACCGCTTCTGTGGATCTGTCGTACATTCCGACCCCGAGGCAGAAATGGACACATCAAAATCATAACACCAGAAATGATGGCCAACGCACTGGTTAATCAAAATCAGGTTCCATGAGGATTCTAATGAATGCAAAGGATTTTTTAGACTAAAGCAGTGGTCTGCAAACTCATTAGTCAACAGAGCCAAACATCAACAGGACAACGATTGAAATTGCTTTGGAGAGCCACATTTTTTAAACTTGAACTTCTTCTAACGCCACTTCTTCAAAATAGACTCTCCCAGGCCGTGGTATTTTGTGGAAGAGCCACACTCAAGGGGCCAAAGAGCCGCATGTGGCTCGAGAGCCGTAGTTTGCTGACCACGGGACTAAAGCATGAGTGTGTGTTGAGTTTGGCTTATATTCTTTTTTTGCTCAACATGGATTTTTTTTCATCATTAGAAAAATCACTTGAAATTTCCAAACTTGCTTCTTTTCTTGACTGTCTCACTGGACTGGGAGCTGCCGGGGGTTGGCACGGGCCGGGGAAGTACCCCGATTACTCCTGTCCTGTCCCCCAGCACTTAGCACAGTCCCAGAGAGCGACAGGACTCACTGTACACGGTGGGTGAGCCGAATTGAATGGACACTTAATCCCACTGCTCTCCAAGATGAGGTTTGTGCTGCTGTCAAGCAGCTCGGAAGGAAATTCCAGTTTTTCTCAGCCACTTAGCTCATGACGTCGGGTGCTGACTCGCATCCTACAGACCCGGCCCCTGTTCGCTTTTGTTTTCCCAGCAGGATTTGCTAAGGTTTATTTTTTTGTCCATGAAATCTTGCCACATGGGCCCTGTTTTCTTCCTCAAATGTGTTTCTCATGTTATTCTTAAAAGCATTAGTGACCTCATTCTTGGGAGCCAAATAGCTCGGTTCCGTTTCCTGCCCTTTGTGGATAGTGTCCTGTGCTCCGAGGAGCGGATCAAAGGGGCTGCACGCCGCGGGACCATTTGGCTCTGCTCGGCCTGTCCCGCCCGGCCCGGCGGGCAGCTGGGAGGATGTGCATGATCGAAGGACTCGGCATGCTTTTCCCCTTTGTGCTTCTCTGAATGCCTACCCTGTGCCAGAGGTTGTGCACCCCACCTTTGGGGAAATGAAGATGAAGAAGGTGCTACTCACCACCCCGGAGGTTAATGAGTGGAAATGGAGTCGGGGGTTGGGATTGTATGCAGAGAGGAGGGTAATGAGTGGAAATGGAGTCGGGGTTGGGTTGTATGCGGAGAGGAGGGTAATGAGTGGAAATGGAGTCAGGGTTGGATTGTATGTGAAGAGGAGGGTAATGATTGGAAATGGATTTGGAGAGGAGGGTAATGAGTGGAAATGGAGTCGGGGTTGGGTTGTATGCAGAGAGGAGGGTAATGATTGGAAATGGAGTCGGAGAGGAGGGTAATGAGTGGAAATGGAGTCGGGGTTGGGTTGTATGCGGAGAGGAGGGTAATGAGTGGAAATGGAGTCGTTAATGAGTGGAAATGGAGTCGGGGTTGGGTTGTATGCGGAGAGGAGGGTAATGAGTGGAAATGGAGTCAGGGTTGGATTGTATGCGGAGAGGAGGGTAATGATTGGAAATGGAGTCGGAGAGGAGGGTAATGAGTGGAAATGGAGTCGGGGTTGGGTTGTATGTGGAGAGGAGGGTAATGAGTGGAAATGGAGTCGGGGTTGGGTTGTATGTGGAGAGGAGGGTAATGAGTGGAAATGGAGTCGGAGAGGAGGGTAATGAGTGGAAATGGAGTCAGGGTTGGGTTGTATGCGGAGAGGAGGGTAATGAGTGGAAATGGAGTCGGGGTTGGGTTGTATGTGGAGAGGAGGGTAATGAGTGGAAATGGAGTCGGGGTTGGGTTGTATGCGGAGAGGAGGGTAATGAGTGGAAATGGAGTCGGAGAGGAGGGTAATGAGTGGAAATGGAGTCGGGGTTGGGTTGTATGTGGGGAGGATGGTAATGAGTGGAAATGGAGTCGGGGTTGGGTTGTATGCGGAGAGGAGGGTAATGAGTGGAAATGGAGTCGGGGTTGGGTTGTATGCGGAGAGGAGGTAATGAGTGGAAATGGAGTCAGGGTTGGGTTGTATGCGGAGAGGAGGGTAATGATTGGAAATGGAGTCAGGGTTGGATTGTATGTGGAGAGGAGGGTAATGAGTGGAAATGGAGTCTGGGTTGGATTGTATGTGGGGAGGAGGGTAATGAGTGGAAATGGAGTCGGGGTTGGATTGTATGTGGGGAGGAGGGTAATGAGTGGAAATGGAGTCGGGGTTGGGTTGTATGCGGAGAGGAGGGTAATGAGTGGAAATGGAGTCGGAGAGGAGGGTAATGAGTGGAAATGGAGTCGGGGTTGGGTTGTATGTGGAGAGGAGGGTAATGAGTGGAAATGGAGTCGGGGTTGGGATTGTATGTGGAGAGGAGGGTAATGAGTGGAAATGGAGTCGGGGTTGGGTTGTATGCGGAGAGGAGGGTAATGAGTGGAAATGGAGTCAGGGTTGGATTGTATGCGGAGAGGAGGGTAATGATTGGAAATGGAGTCGGAGAGGAGGGTAATGAGTGGAAATGGAGTCGGGGTTGGGTTGTATGTGGAGAGGAGGGTAATGAGTGGAAATGGAGTCGTTAATGAGTGGAAATGGAGTCGGGGTTGGGTTGTATGCGGAGAGGAGGGTAATGAGTGGAAATGGAGTCAGGGTTGGATTGTATGCGGAGAGGAGGGTAATGATTGGAAATGGAGTCGGAGAGGAGGGTAATGAGTGGAAATGGAGTCGGGGTTGGGTTGTATGTGGAGAGGAGGGTAATGAGTGGAAATGGAGTCGGGGTTGGGTTGTATGCGGAGAGGAGGGTAATGAGTGGAAATGGAGTCGGGGTTGGGTTGTATGCGGAGAGGAGGGTAATGAGTGGAAATGGAGTCGGAGAGGAGGGTAATGAGTGGAAATGGAGTCGGGGTTGGGTTGTATGTGGAAGAGGAGGGTAATGAGTGGAAATGGAGTCGGAGAGGAGGGTAATGAGTGGAAATGGAGTCGGGGTTGGGTTGTATGTGGGGAGGATGGTAATGAGTGGAAATGGAGTCGGGGTTGGGTTGTATGCGGAGAGGAGGGTAATGAGTGGAAATGGAGTCGGGGTTGGGTTGTATGCGGAGAGGAGGTAATGAGTGGAAATGGAGTCAGGGTTGGGTTGTATGCGGAGAGGAGGGTAATGATTGGAAATGGAGTCTGGGTTGGATTGTATGTGGGGAGGAGGGTAATGAGTGGAAATGGAGTCGGGGTTGGGTTGTATGAGGAGAGGAGGGTAATGAGTGGAAATGGAGTCGGGGTTGGATTGTATGTGGGGAGGAGGGTAATGAGTGGAAATGGAGTCGGGGTTGGGTTGTATGCGGAGAGGAGGGTAATGAGTGGAAATGGAGTCAGGGTTGGGTTGTATGTGGAGAGGAGGGTAATGATTGGAAATGGAGTCGGGGTTGGGTTGTATGCGGAGAGGAGGGTAATGAGTGGAAATGGAGTCGGGGTTGGGTTGTATGCGGAGAGGAGGGTAATGAGTGGAAATGGAGTCGGGGTTGGATTGTATGCGGAGAGGAGGGTAATGAGTGGAAATGGAGTCGGGGTTGGGTTGTATGCGGAGAGGAGGGTAATGAGTGGAAATGGAGTCAGGGTTGGGTTGTATGTGGAGAGGAGGGTAATGAGTGGAAATGGAGTCGGGGTTGGGTTGTATGTGGAAAGGAGGGTAATGAGTGGAAATGGAGTCGGGGTTGGAATGTATTCGGAGAGGAGGGTAATGAGTGGAAATGGAGTCGGAGAGGAGGGTAATGAGTGGAAATGGAGTCGGGATTGGGTTGTATGTGGAAAGGAGGGTAATGAGTGGAAATGGAGTCGGGGTTGGAATGTATTCGGAGAGGAGGGTAATGAGTGGAAATGGAGTCGGAGAGGAGGGTAATGAGTGGAAATGGAGTCGGGGTTGGGTTGTAGCGGAGAGGACTCCCGGAGGTCCCGTCTCTGATGTCTAGTGCCAGCGGCCTTACCTGGACCGGTAAATGGCCTCATTCGCAGTTCCCAGAGCAGCCGTACCTCCTGTCAGTAAGTTGTGGCTCGTAGGGCTTTGCTTTCAAAGTTCCTTCAAGTTTAAAATCATATTCATGATTTAATACTGATCCTTGTCGTCATTGCAACCTCAGGTCTGATGTGTGAATGTTCTTTCCAAGTCTACAGTAAAACCGTTTCAACTTAAAAATACACATTTGTTGCCCTAACTGGTTTGGCTCAGTGGATAGAGCTTCGGCCTGTGGACTGAAAGGTCCCAGGTTCTATTCCGGTCAAGGGCATGTACCTTGGTTGCGGGCACATCCCCAGGAGGGGGTGTGCAGGAGGCAGCTGATCGATGTTTCTCTCTCATCGATGTTTCTAACTCTCTGTCCATCTCTCTTCCTCTCTGTGAGAAATCAATAAAATATATTTCAAAAGAATACACATTTGTTTTGTTCCTGAAAGCTTTGAATGACCAGATGCTATATTTCAGCTTAGCCTGAATGATTCATTTGGAATAGCTTTTTCAGCGTTGCTGGTTTTTTTCTTTTAATTTTAAATATATTTTTATTGGTTTCAGAGAGGAAGGGAGAGGGAGAGAGAGAAACATCAATGAGAGAGAAACATTGATCGGCTGCCTCCTGCACACCCCCTACTGGGGATCTAGCCCGAAACCCGGGCATGTGCCCTGACCGGAAATTAAACCATGACCTCCTGGTTCATAGGTCAGTGCTCAACCACTGAGTCACCGCGGCCTTGAGTTTTGATAGCAAATAGTAGCATGACCTTGCACTTCACATGGATGTGCGTCTCATTTGGCATCTCTTGTGTGGGACTGTTGGGTTGGGACATGCTGGTCTTGACATTCCTGAGCACGGATGACATTAGCATGGTAGGTGACTTGTGGTTTAAGGTTGATGACGGGGGTGAACTATGTAAATGTTAGCCCACAGAGGGCCGTGTTAAGGTGGCACGTGATGTTTATGCTGCCTTCTTCTGGATTTTGAGGAATTTTGGAAATGATGCTTTCAGTTCTTTAATGGTATCTGTACACCATTGTGCCCAGACAAGGCTGGAGCTGGTAGTCAGTCCATTTGTAGGAAGCCGGGCGGGACCTGGGCACGGTTTCTCGGCATCCCCCGTCACCGTCACCGTCACCGGGAGGGGGCGGGCGGGCCACTGTCCCTCCGCCCGGATGCCGAAAGGACAGTCACAGCACACAAAACGGGGCTTGGCTGACTGCGTGGGCGCCGCCGCCGCCTTTTCGGCGGGTTTACGGTTGTGAATCTGGGTTTGCGGCAGGCGTGTTTCCGGAGTTCCCCCTTTTACCAGTTGCCTGTGACCCCGCCTTGGGGTTGCCCTCCTCCCGCTTTGGGATGACAAAGCTGGGGGAGAAGTGAGGAATTAGAACCCCTTCCAACGTGCAGGAGACATTTCAAAAGACGGGGGGGGCGGGGGGCAGGTGTAACGACGGAGGAAGGTTGGCTGCGTGATGACTGTTACCTGTGGGGAGCTTGTCTTTCCCTCCGAGAACAGACCGTCTGTCCAGGGCCCGCCCGGAGTCCCCGCAGCCTGTGCTCCAGGTAAATTGCTGGTTAGTGGCGCTTATTTTCAAACCCATCTCAGGTTGACATCCCCCCTGATCCCTAAGCCTTCTCCTCTCATCCGCCGGAGTATAGGAATGAATCACCGCTAGAGTGCCTTTGGCATTCCACGAGTCTGAGGACTTGAGATTTGATTTAAATGTTAATTCATGCGACAAAGGTTGTCCGCTCACGTTCCCACTCCTGGGACGTCTTTCCAGGGCCTTGGCCTGCGCCCAGCTCTCTCCGCGGCTGCCCGCGTCTCCGGAGAGCAGCCAGGCCCCCCCGCGCCCCCCCCCCCCCAGCCCCGCGTCTTTGTCTTAAACTCGAGTCTGGCCTCGTCCAGAGTGCAGGAGCCATTCTCAGTGCTGCTCCTGTGTGGTGTCAGCGATACCTGGGGCTGTTTATTCCAGGTGTGTTGACGTGAAACTAAAAAACCCCACACCCATGATAACGAGTTAACTCTACTTTTCTTCTTTTGGATGTTACAGACTTCCTCACGGGCTTCCTTCTGGTTGTGGGACGGCCTCCGGCTGCTTCTGGGTCTCCCTCCTTTCGGCTTTTCGGCGGGCACTTAAACACGTGTCAGTAGGATCAGGAATAAAATAGGTGCTGTGGCTTCCTATAAAGCACAGGTGATTAATAATAAGGACTTACAGAGTTCCCAGCCTTTCCAGCCCTCCTCGCCCGACTAAACGTAGGTCCCGTTGCCTCTCAGACCTGCTAGATGTCCCAGACTAGACCAGGGGGCGTTGATTCAGATGGCTAAGGTTTAAGGAAGTGGACCAGACTTTATAAGGTCGGATCTGCCTGGGCGACTCCCTGATGGGGAGACTGGAATGTACTTCCTCCTCCGACTCGGGCACGGGAACATGCATGGGCGTTCGTTGCACGCTCCTCTTACTTTGCTGCGTTAGTTGTGTGTCTGTTGGAACGAGAAGTAGGAGGATCGGGGCCATTCGTGGCAGGTAGTGGGGCACAGACACCCTCAGGTTTGCAAGCGGGTGGCGTGCTCTCCGTTAGAAGTCAGCGTTGGTGCCTCCGTGCAGGGCGGGCAGTGGCGGTTGAGGTCTGCCGCGCTCTCAGGGACTATGGCAGTGTTTCTGAATTTCTCTGAGCCTCCTCATCGTAAAGGGCGGGCAGTGGTAACAATGCCTCTCCCAGAGTCCGTGGGGTAGTGGAGTTAATGAATGCCTGTGCAGCGCTTCGCACGCTATCCGAGACGGGACAGGTACTCCGTAAATGTCAGCATCGTTTCTCCAGCCTTGTTTCCTGGGAAAAGGCGTTCTGGACGTCGCCATGGGATCCTGGGGGGGGGGGTGTCACCTCCCTGGGGGGTGTCACCTGGGGGGAGGCAGGTGCACGTAGGCTTAAGCCTGACGTTGATGTGCATGGGTTGGTGGTGAGGGATGGCTCGGGTCCTTTGGCTAGAGTCTTGCAGCTTCTGATTGGGGCGCGGGGGGTGGTCTCAAGAAGAAGGCGGAGACCGAGGCTGCCTCGTGGTGGCCCTTTCTGACGATGGGCCTTGCCCGGGACGGTGGCCTGGGAGCAAGTCACGGTTCGATTCCTGGTCAGGGCACATGCTGCCCGGGGTTTCGGGCTTGGTCTCCAGGGGGGGGCCTGCAGGAGGCAGCAGGTTGGCACGTGGGGCTCCAGGGGTGTGGCGGGGACGGGGGCCGCCTGAGAGGCCGCTCCCACGGGTTGTTGGGAGGAGGGAGGTCCTGACGGTGGTGGGACAGGGAGGGCCGTTGGGCGCTGCCCGCCCTCCCCCTCTCCGCGGTGCTCAGCACACGTCGGGAGGAGGCCCTCGTTCACGCTGACCCTGTTCTCGCCTCCCCGCAGCTGGGGACCATGGCCAAGATGGAGGTGAAGACGTCCCTGCTGGACAACATGATCGGCGTTGGCGACATGGTGCTCTTGGAGCCTCTCACGGAGGAGACCTTCATCCACAACCTCAGGACGCGCTTCGACCACAGCGAAATCTACGTGAGTCGGCACGCGAGGCCCCGGGTGGGGTCGGGCCTGGCGTTCTGTGGCCGCGAGCTGGCTCCTCTTCCTCAAACGCTTCCCTCTCTTTTCCCCTTTTTCCTGTTTACCAGAGTCCAGGGGGGTGTGCTCGTACCCTCAGCCAGCGTTCTGTGTTTGCTCGCTGGGCACACAAGGAGCACTGATTAGAGCCCTGTGATCTGTGCACACGGTGGGTGCAGGGTGCCGACGGGGTGCAGGCGTTGTGCTAGATGTTGGGGGCACCCACAGCCAGCGGAGAAGACTTAACCCTTTGCACTCGCTTGCTTTTTTCTCGATTCCTTTATTCTACTCGGGGTTTAATTTTTTAAATACCCCAGATTTTACAAAGCGCGGCAGTAGAATAAACAACTGGAGTTTCTTTTCATACAAACTTATTTATTTGGATTTTTTTATATTTCAAATTGTTGATACATTCAATACAATTCGACATACGAGCTGCTACCGATGCTAACCGTGTCGAGTCACACTCGACATCCGAGTTGCAAAAGGTTAATTCCTGCCGTCGGAGGGGCAGGGCCGCAGGAGGAGTTTGGAAGTCCAGGCATCGTCTTGGATGCCTTTGTACGACTCGCAGTCTGACCTTTGGGAAGCTGCTCGTTAGAATGCAGGGAGTGGACTGTCGAAAACGATAGGAATCTTGTGGCCCGGCTGGTGTGGCTCCGTGGTTGATCATCCACCTGTGAACCAGGAAGTCACGGTTCGATTCCCGGTCAGGGCGCATGCTGCCCGGGTTTCGGGCTCGGTCTCCAGGGGGGCGGGTGCCTGCAGGAGGCAGCGGATCGTTGTTTTCTGTCATCAATGTTTCTATCTCCCTCTCCCTTTCTCTCTCTCTCTAAAAATCAATTAAAAAAATATTTTTAAAGGATATGAATGGTCTTGACATTTGTAGTTGGTAGAGGCAGAAGCAACTGACCAGATAAAAATATGTGTTTGGTCCTTAGAGGTTTGGGAATAGTCTTGTCCTGCTATCCAGAATTATAGTGTTCATAGACAAAAATGGAAGCATCTAAATATATACACGGGCAGGAGAAATTTCATGTTGTAGAAATTCTCTATAAAGGACTTCACAAGATTACTAACTATCCAGTTCCTTAAATATATTTAAAACATGAGTGAGAAAGACACGGACGTGCAGTTTCTCAGGAGTGGGTGGAAGGCAGGGACATTTGCATCCGTTCAGGTGGAGGTGCAGGGTCCGAGAAACCGAGGAGGGGGCGTGGCTCCCGGTCCCCGGCTGAGGGGGAAGCAGGCGGGTCGGATGGGGGGGTGTAGCTGAGTTCTTCCCCTTTTCACGGGGCTCCTGTGTCAGAGATGAATGGGATTGTTGGGACATGCGGCATGTGTTTCTGTTCTTGTGGGAACAGACAGCAGGAGGGAATCTAAGGAAATGCAAGGAGAGCGAGGTCACAACGGGTCCACGTAGGGTCGGTTATGACCTGTGTGGAGCGGGTACACTTTTAAAAATTACACACGCAACCCCCCGTGATTGTATGTCGCCCAGAGCTTGGCTTTCCAGGCAGCCCGTCCTGTTCCGAGGATAACGTTGGATCGTGTCCGAGTGAAAGGGTAGCCACCCTCTGGGGACTGAGCTTTTTGTCGTCGGGGGTTTATGCGGTTGGGGCGGGGGGCGGGGGACAGCAACCTGAGCTGTGTGGGGACTGCTTTGGGGCATTGAGGTGGTCAGCGGGCTGCACCCCGCTCAGAGCCGCTACGTGAAGGGCGGCTTCCAATGGGAGAGGCGTGGAACCCCGCCGCCTCCCCCCCGGGAAGGGGCTTTGTGTGGTTTGGCAGGGAGGCCGGTGTCACCTTCCCTCCAGGTATAGCAGTTCGGGTGGGAAAGCTGGAGCCGCTGCAGCTTTCATTGAAAGAGTGGTCTGATAGCACACAGCAGGCCGGCTGAGGCCTCGGTCCGAGATGGAGATAGCAGGCCTCAATGCGGCCTAACCACGGGGCCTCAATGCGCCGTAACCACGGGCCGATCACTCCGCAGCCCCCCCCCCGGGCACTTCCAGACGAACTGACAATAGGGCGGAGGGCAGAACATTGCCTGCATTCAGGGACCTGACTTGCTCTGCCCACGAACAATGAGGCAGTCCCTTTCTCACAGGATGCCCAGTGTTCACCGGAGTCCGGGGCCGACGCAATGTCTGGGGTCGGCCCCACGTAATTTTATTTTCTAACCGTGTTAGGGATGCCCTTTCTGGGGTGAAACAAAAGCAGAAGATTGCCTCCTGCTTTCAGATACTCATTTCAGCTAATCTTCCCACCATACCTCAGGGCCGTCACTGCCTTGAGATGTAACCGTACCCCCATCCTGTTGGAGGGTGGGCATTCTCTGTTTTATTTAAGCCCAAAATTGTTTCCGGTTACAGAGTCAGGTCCGTAGTATGATCCTGCTTTTTGTTATTGGGGGGGTTTATGGACGTGTGCACGTGTTTGTGTATTTGTGTGCATATGAGGATGCTAACTTTGGGTACCAGATGGGATGGGAGGGATGGGATAGCATGGGATGGGATGGGGTGGGATGGGGTGGGATGGGGTGGGATGGGGTGGGAGGGATGGGGTGGGATGGGATAGGATGGGATGGGATGGGGTGGGAGAGATGGGAGGGATGGGGTGGGATGGGATGGGATGGGATGGGGTGGGAGGGATGGGATGGGATGGGATGGGGTGGGAAGGATGGGATGGGATGGGGTGGGAGGGATGGGGTGGGATGGGATGGGATGGATGGGGTAGGATGGGATGGGATGGGATGTGGGGACAGGGAAAGGTTTCTCTTAGACTTCTGTGTTCTAGGGCTTGTGAAGTCACGCATGTGTTGTTTTTGTGAATAAAAAAGAGTCCGCAGTAGATTTGATGACCCCCCCCCCCCCCCCCCCCCCGCAGCCTCACGCCACGCAGAGCAGCCTGGGGAAGCCTGTCTCCGGCTCTCACGCTGACACTGCGTCTGCTCCGCTCACGGTCCGGCTGTACCACTGCTCACCGGCTGCCAGAGGCCCGTTGGCATGACCTGCAACCGTTCACCGTCTGATGCCTCACTTTTTAAAATTTTATCTCTTTTGCAGTCTCATGTTTTATTCTGTAGAAATGGCCGCACGCACAGGCACAGTCCTGGCTTCAGAGCTGCGGTGGATGGGGGCCCCGTGAGCAGAGGGCGCCGGGCCCAGACGGCTCACCCACTGAGCCACACTGGCTGGGCTGGTTTGTTCCTGTCTGAGTTGTCAGGTCGGGGTCATCCGGGTAAAGAAGCCTGAGTTTGTCTGAAATGTTAGGATCGGACGTTGGTTGTCGTTGTCAGAGGACCGCTTTGAAAACCCAGTGAAAATGATCTTAATTTGTAGGAGCTGCTGGTGCGTGAGGGCCCCCGTGAAGTTGGCCTCGCACGCAGGTCGTCCTGTGAGAGACGCTCAGGTGTGTGCTCCGGGATGCTCATCTTCGTGTTGGTCGGGCAGAGTCTCTCCGTGGCCTCCGCAGGGAGAGTCATCGAGGGGCGTTGGCCTGGGGGGACCTGCGGGTCAGAACCCTTTGCTTCTGTTCCCCCCGCTGGGCAGCGGGACCAGCGGCGGCCACCTGCAGCCAGAGGCCTCGTGGGAGATGCTGGCTGTGACATCCCGGCCGGCTGCTGTCTGCCCCCTCTCCGTCCTGTGTCACATGTTCTCCCCCCCCTCCCTCCCCCATGCCCGCCGGATGGGAGGGTGGCCGGGTTTCCGAGGACTGCCATGGAGGTGACCCAGCCAGATGTGGTGCCATTTTTAGGGGCTCCGGCCAGGGCTGTGGTTGGGCTCAGGAACAGCAAGGCTGCAATTTGGGCAGGAATGAGCCCACGGCCAGTTTGCAGAAAGAACCCGGGTGTCTGTTCTCTGACGAAGAGGTATTTTCGGTGCTGACAAGTAGCTGTCCTTTGTCTTCCATCCAAATGGCCTGGTTTGGGGACCATCCAGATGTAAGCGGTCTGAATCCGTCCGATTTTAGGATCTTTTTTTTTTTTTTTAAATATATTTTATTGATTTTTTACAGAGCGGAAGGGAGAGGGATAGAGAGTTAGAAACATCGATGAGAGAGAAACATTGATCAGCTGCCTCTAGCACACCCCCTACTGGGGACGTGCCTGCAACCAAGGTACATGCCCTTGACCGGAATCGAACCTGGGACCCTTGAGTCCGCAGGCTGACGTTCTATCCACTGAGCCAAACCGGCTTCGGCAGATTTTAGGATCTTAAACTGATGGGAGGTGTAAGAGGACCTCTTTGGACGTCTGGTAAAGATGGTCTTAGTTTTCAGAAGTATTAGACGTAGGGTCCCCGTAAGGAGGGGATTAGATGTTTTTATGAAAGATACTTAAATATTAAGTGCAATGTATTTGGTTTAAAATACTGCAAAGGAAATGGAAAGAATACTAGTCAACACCTACATATTCATCTGAGGTTCCTGAAACACCTTTTATACATAAACATGGAAGTTCCCACCTGTGGGTAGAACATAAGTCCCTGGGAGTCTGTATAGATGCTGTATCAGTCTCCTCGCTGCGTGATGAATTGCCCCAGGCGTACATACAGCTGACAGTAACACACATTCTCACCTCGCGGTCCCTGGGGGTCGGGGGTGGGGCACGACTTAGCTGGCCCCCTGCTGGGGTGTCCCCAGGCTGTGGTCCAGGCGTCCAGCTGGACGGGTCTCAGGGAGACTGGGCCCTTCCCCGGGCTCACGGGCGGCTGGCAGGGACCTGAAGCCCCCCCGCCGCCACCCTCCCCCCCCCCCCCCGCCAACTCTCCTTATTTTTTTTTTTAATTTCCTTTAAAAATAGTAGCTTTTTAAAAAAAATTACAAAAGTAACAAATGCTTTTGGAAAGAAAATTCAGATAATACAGGCATACGTAACATAAACGTGATTTTCTTACCTTGATACCCCAGTCCCATTTCTAGGAGCGAGAGTAGTTTAATGGAGGGTAATCCTCCAGATTATGTAGGTTTGATTAAAAATTAAGCTTTCAGCCCGGCCAGCGTGGCTCAGGGGTTGAGCGTTGACCTGTGAACCAGGAGGTCACAGTTGGATTCCTGGTCGGGGCACATGCCTGGGTTGCAGGCTCCATCCCCAATAGGGGGCGTGCAGGAGGCAGCTGATAAGTGATTCTCTCTCATCATTGATGTTTCTGTCTCTCTCTCCCTCTCCCTTCCTCTCTGAGATCAATAAAAATATGTTTAAAAAGTTAAACTTTCAAATTAAAACTTTTTGGGTGTGGAGCTGGAAGTAGGGGGAGGTTCTCTCTTATCTGGGTGGATGGGCCTGTGCCCCAGAGCCCAGACCCAGCCACCTCCCACCCACCTGGACCAAGTGGGGGGTGTGAAAGGGGGGGCCTGACCCCGTGCAAGGAAAGGCCTAGACTCGACGGTGCATGCGTCTGCTGGGCTCACGGGAAAATAGAGCATTGAGGAAGCACGGAGAACACGTGTGTGTGTGTGTGTGTGTGTGTGTGTGTGTGTGTGTGCAGGAGTGTACCCTCGGTGTTGGGTGGAGACGGATTAGCAGGCCAGAGAGAGAAAGCTGGTGGCAGACGGCGCGTCACGAGGCCACGGAGACGTTGTGTGTGATTCCTAGCTCGGCCTCTCGGACGGTTTACGCTGCTTTCAGGACAGTCATTTGGCGATCCCTGCCGGTTTCAGCGCCGCCACCTCTCGTGGCTGAAAACCCCTTCCTCTCAGAACGTGCAGCACGGACACGTGCTGGTCTGCTGCTCACCCAGCGCAGAGCTGTCTTACCCTGCAGGCGCAGGACGGCACCCGGAATAGTCATCTAATCCTTACACTCTATTGTTTTTTTAAAAACATGTTTTATTGATTTTTTACAGAGAGGAAGGGAGAGGGATAGAGAGATAGAAACATCGATGAGAGAGAAACATCGATCAGCTGCCTCCTGCACGCCCCCCACTGGGGATGTGCCCGCAACCAAGGTCCATGCCCTTGACCGGAATCGAACCCGGGACCCTTCAGTCCGCAGGCCAACGCTCTATCCACTGAGCCAAACCGGTCAGGGCTAGTACTTACACTGTATTAACTTAAGTGTTCCGGCTGGAGCCGTACGGAAGGCAGACCTGGCTTCCGGTCTGCAGCAGGGTTCGTCTTTGGGGGGCGGCGTGGCGGGTGCTAAGGAGCGAAGGCCAGGCCTGGCTCTGCCGCGGACCCCCCGAGGCCGGGAGAGCTGCCTTCACGCCTCGGAGACTGTTCTTACTGATGAAATGACGGGTCAGCCACCGCCATCCAGGCCTCGTTGGCACAGTGCTGTGCTACGCACTTTACATGTGTCAGTTCATTCAGTTTTTACTAGAGTCGCATGTGCCGTAGGTTTTTAAATTACCTTCCTTTTACGACGAGGAAACAGGCTCAGAAAGGCCAAGGAGCTGGTCCGAGGTCACACAGCAAGTAGGTGGTGGAGCTGGAATTCACACCCAGGGAGTCTGGCCCCAGCGTTCATGCTTTTAATAGTCCTGCTGGCTTTATGTGGTTGCTATGACAGCAAATGAAGGATACTACCAATATGAAAGCATTCTCTTTTTTTAAAAAAAATATGCTTTTATTGATTTAGAGATAGAGAGAGGAAGGGAGAGAGAAAAAGAGAGAGAGACAGACAGACATCGATGTGAGAGAGAACCGTCGATTGGTTGCCTCCTGCAAGCTCCCCGACCCGGAATCGAACCGGAAACCTGGTATGTGCCCTGACCAGGAATCTTCAGTGCATGGGCAACACTCGACCCACTGAGCCACACCGGCCAGGGTCACAGGAGGCATTCGGAGTCTGCGAAGTGCTGTTCACAATAATTGGGTTGTTACTGAAGAATGTGGAGGTTGGGAATGGGGCGGTCCCAGCCCCAGACGGAGGACTGGAAAGGTCATCGGTGGCCCTGTCCCGTGTCCAGCTGGCATTCGTCAGCGCAGTGACAGGAGCCTGGGTGACACGGGCAAGTGCCTTCAGTTCCCAGGTCCCGCGCTCACTCGCAGCAGCAGCAACGCTGGCAGGATGAGGCTCCTCCCCTCTGGAAGGCGGGGGAGGGGTCAGGAGGTGGTTTTTCATCCTGTTCTCCGGATGGAGATGGCTGAGAGCGGTGCGTGGTTCTTTATGAATGAGGTGGAGGGGAGGGGGCAGGTCAGCACGGGATGTGTGGCCAGTTTTGCCGTCTTTTCCGCACCTGCAGCTGTTTCTGCGCTTACCTCTGCAGGGCGGGTCAAGGTGGGGTGATCCTACCTCCTAAAGGCGGGCTCTTTGTTCCTCACACTGTTGTGGAGGGTGGGGTGCCGTGTGGCATGTTGGGAAAGGCGTGGCCTTTGGCAGGTAGACCTGAGGTTCAGTCTTGGCCTCGCAGCCACGGGGACCCCTGGAAACAACCGAGGGTCCGTTGTTTCATCCATCAAGCAGGGGTCGTGATGCTTAGCAGCTTAGCCCGGGGCTTGGCACCTAGTAGGGTGAAGCACGTGGTAGGGCCAAAACTTGGAAACTCAGAATGACGTCTCTTCCAGGTTCAGACACTGAGGTTTCTGGTAACTAGAATCTCCCTCCCCTTCCCCGACTCTCTCCCTCCTTTCGCGTTCCCCTGCCCCTGCCTTCTTTGGGGTTCACTGTCCAGGTCTCATTTCTGCTGGGTTACCGCCTCCCGGGAGCCACACCATCTTACTTCCAAGGCGTCTGGCCAGGGCACACGGTCACACAGCCCCTCTGTGCCTTAGTGAAGAGAGCTTTCGTGGGTCCGAGAAGGGCGCACGCTGTCTCCTTACAGAGCCGGTCTCCGTGGAGATAGGGTGGCGTCGTGTTGTCCTGCTCTGAAACGAAGGCTGCAGGCTATATTTTTAGCTGGTATTTCAGCATGGCACGGAGCTCATATATAGCCCTTTAATTCATGGTCTGCAGTGTCCGCTGACGTTATTTTTGTTGTTGACACGATAACAGATGTCCCCATTGGCCCCTCCTTTGCCCACTGTGCTTCATTGTTTAACTTAAAAAAACGTTTCTTTTTTTAAGAATGTATATTTTTATTGATTTCAGAAAGGAAGGAAGCGGGGGAGAGAGAGAGGAAAGAGAGAGAGAGAAAGAGAAAAAGAGAGAGAGAGAGACATCAATGATGAGAGAATCATTGTGCCTCCTGCACACCCTCACTGGGGATCGAACCTGCAACCCGGGCATGTACCCTGACCGGGATTCGAACCGTGACCTCCTGGTCCATAGGTTGACGCTCAGCCCCTGAGCCACGCCGGCCAGGCCAAAGTTTCTTTTTGGTTGGATGTCGTCCCAGAATGCACTGCATGCAGCCTTGTCATCGCTCTCGTTCTGGCCGGTGGTGGTGCTGCTGAGCTGAGCGGTTGGCTCTTACTCTAACAGCTCCTCGTTTTTACACTTTTAGAATTATTTTGATCACATCTTACTCCTTTTCTCTCTCTGTTCGCTTCGCTTTCTCTTTCCCTCTGTCTCTTTCCTCTCTGCCCTTGCTGGCCATGGCTTCGTCCCTTACGGTGGGAGTTCTTAACCTGGTATGTCAGCCGTATGCAGACTTGTATGTGGTATTGTCTGTGGGTCTTTCCTGGAGGGAAGGGTCATAGCTTTCATTGCAAAGGGAGGGCAACTGCAAAAAGGGCTAAGAAGTGCACTGCAGCAGTATTTCTTAAACTGTGTTTCAGCCGTGAGTGGGTGATGGAAGCCATTTCGTAGGTTAGGGACCAGCAGCTGAAAAATTTTTTATATGAATAGAATGGGACCAAGACTCTCAGGGCATCGCATGTGGTAAGGGTACTTAGGGTTTTGTGACATTTTAATCTCATACGTATGTATGTGCATGTACATATATACTCAAGTACACATCGTTGGTCCTGATGAAAGTCTTACTATAACCAGTCAGAGCCAGGCATGTAAATCACAGCCATAGGACGGCCCCAGTTTGCAGAGGCCGCTGTGTCCCCGTAGGGGGTGACATCCCGGAATACGGACAAGGGAGAGAGGCTGGAAGAGGGGCCAGGAGGGACACTGGCCTGAGAGGAGAGCCTGGCCCCCGGAGTCCTGGAGGGCCGGCCGCAAGGTACGGTTTCAGCTCTGCTTTCTCGGCATTATCTGGGGAGACGTCAGAAGATGCCACTGCCTGGCCCCTCCCCGGCTCTTTGAAATGGGATCTCCGAGGGTGGGGCTGTGGCAGGCCTTTCTTGTGGGATGAAATCCGTGGTCTGTGGGCTGCGCATCTCAGGCCTTTCTTCCTATTCCGAACGTCTGGGCGGGGAGGTGGCGGGCTGGGCGCGCCCCGGGGAGACGGGTTTGCACTGTAATCGCCGGAGGAATGTCCACTCGAGCGCTGTTTGCTTATCCACAGGCATCTGTCCTGGAATGCGGGCGATAGCTGAAGTATGGAGACAGGGTTGTTTTGACTTAGGAATGTTTGTACATTCTTGTTGCAGTGTTTGCCCTCGAGAAGTAGACGATAAACTTGCTAATTGAATGTGCCCTTGGTAGAAAGGTCGAGCCTTCCCCCCTCCTCCCTTTCTCTCTTGTGCCCGTGTCTTCCCTCGCCCTTCCCTTCCCTTTTCCCTCCCAAGTGTCACATGGCGGTGGGAGTGGAGCGAGCTTTCCTCTGTCACGGGGTGTGCAGATGCTGGAGGACTTGGGGTGCTGATCCTGGGGGTGTGGGATCAGGAGGTGCTGAGCTGGGGAGTGGCGGGATGGTCTGGAGGTTGGTTACAGGTTGGGGAGGAGTAAATAAGTACACTGACTGAGCAAATGCGTACGTATGTTCACATACACACACATCCATCCATCCATCATCCATCCATCCTGTCCATCATCCATCCATCCATCTGTCCATCCATCCATCCATCCATCCTGTCCATCCATCCATCCATCATCCATCCATCATCCATCATCCATCCATCCTGTCCATTACCCGTCCATCATCTGTCCATCCATCCATCATCCATCCATCCATCCATCCATCCATCATCTGTCCATCCATCCATCCATCCATCTATCCATCCATCCGTCCATCCATCCATCCATCATCCATCCATCCTATCCATTACCCGTCCATCATCTGTCCATCCATCAATCATCCATCCATCCATCCATCCTGTCCATTACCCGTCCATCATCTGTCCATCCATCAATCATCCATCCATCCATCCATCCATCCATCATCCATTCATCATCCATCCATCCATCCATCCATCCATCCTGTCCATTACCCATCCATCATCTGTCCATCCATCATCCATCCATCCATCCATCCATCCATCATCCATTCATCACCCATCCATCCATCCATCCATCCATCCTGTCCATTACCCGTCCATCATCTGTCCATCCATCATCCATCCATCCTGTCCATTACCCGTCCATCATCTGTCCATCCATCAATCATCCGTCCATCCATCCATCCATCCATCATCCATCCATCCATCATCCATCCATCCTATCCATTACCCGTCCATCATCTGTCCATCCATCATCCATCCATCATCCATCCATCCTGTCCATTACCCGTCCATCATCTGTCCATCCATCAATCATCCATCCATCCATCCATCCATCCATCCATCCATCATCCATCCATCCATTACCTGTCCATCATCTGTCCATCCATCCATCCATCCATCCATCCATTACCCGTCCATCATCTGTCCATCCATCATCCATCCATCCATCCCTTGAGGGTAATGAGAGCCAGACCAGACTTGTGCCTGTTGGGGAAGGTGTATAGAACCTATTGGTGAGTAGTTTTGGCCGTTATGGGGAGGGTCCTGGGGTCCTTTTTTGGTGTGAACAGCCAAATAGAACATCTTCTGGATTCTAGCAGGAGCTTCTCTGAGTCCTTTGGGACCTAGGGCCCAGGTTCAGGGGTGAGCACAGCCGCAGGGGTGGCCTGGTCTGTGGCTCGCTTGGGACTGGCGTCACCCGAGCTCTGGAAAGCGCTGGTGCGAGATGGAGGACACACCAGCCTCTTCCTTCCGGTGGAACAGGCGAGTGGAACTCAGGGGCAAGCGGAGGGCTGTTGTTGCTGCTCCCTTTTGTGAAGGTGGACGATACTTCCCCTCCTCCTCCTCCCCCCAGCCCGTTCAGAAGAAAGCACACATGACGACTCGCCCTTCTGTGCACATACTCGCCTTGAAGCTCCGAGTCCGATCTCTGACTTGTACTGCCAGTGGCTACTTGATGAGTCAGTTTACCATACTTTTGAGACATGACAATAAAAATACCAACTTGAAGTAACACACAATGACAAGAAAATCGAGGGTATCGTTTGTAAGTCTAAGTGCGAATTGATGTAGAAATGAGCTGCCGGGTCCCTATTGTTTCGATCCCCGACAGGAGGTCTCACCTGGTCCTGCAGTTCTTACCTGGCTACATCGAGAATGGAACTGTGGGCGTCACTGGCCAGGCGGCCAGGCAGCTGCGGCCAGGCGGCCTTTCCGGTCCTAGAGAGAGGAGGGTCCTAGAGAGAGGAGGGCTGGGACTAGGCACACTCAGGTTCTCTTCCTGGCAGAAATGTGGGCACATGTACCTCTGACTGAAGCCCAGAGGACCCTCAAGGAAGAAACCCATCACAGCAAGGGCAGGTGTCGGAGCGGAGGACATGCCTCCTGGGGGTTCAGGATCAGAGGACACGCCTCCTGGGGGTTCAGGATCAGAGGACACGCCTCCTGGGGGTTCAGGATCAGGGGACACGCCTCCTGGGGGTTCAGGATCAGGGGACACGCCTCCTGGGGGTTCAGGATCAGAGGACACGCCTCCTGGGGGTTCAGGATCAGAGGACATGCCTCTGAAACAGTGGCATGTGGGGATGCCCAGGTGCTCCCACTGTTTGCGTATTCCGAGTGAGAACGTTTGTGTGGCCTGGGTCCTTTCCCGACCTGCTGAGCTGTGCTGGTGTATCCTTCTGGGGCCACTCGGAACGCCAGTGTTAAATAATCCACGAAGGTGGTTGTTAAAACCAGTGACTGTTGCCGTGTGACAAACCACCCTCCAAAAATGAATGGCTTAAAACTGTGGTCGGCAAACTGCAGCTCGTGAGCCACATGCGGCTCTTTGGCCCCCTGAGTGTGGCTCTTCCACAAAATACCACGGCCTGGGCGAGTCTGTTTTGAAGAAGTGGCGTTAGAAGAAGTTTAAGTTTAAAGAATTTGGCTCTCAAAAGAAATGTCAATTGTTGTGCTGTTGATATTTGGCTCTGTTGACTGATGAGTTTGCCGACCACTGGCTTAAAACAACAACCATTTATTTGCGCCCAATTCTTTGGGATAGCAGCTGAGGCTGAGGTCAGTGGAGGTGTCTTCTGCTGGTCTCAGCTGGGACCACGCCTGTGGCTGCAGGCCTCTGCCTGGGGCGGGGGGCAGGGGGGTACTTAGGACGGCCTGGGCCTCCTGTGTCTGGGGCAGTCAGGCTGTGCAGTCCAGGGCACCCCGGCTTTCGACAGGACATCGCCGACAGGTTCGCACAAGCTCATCCCCATCATGGCTCCCAGCTACGGTCGTAAGATGGGGGAACATCCTGCTGCACAAACACGTTTCAAGCCTCTGCTTGCGTCTTACCATCTAATGTCCCATCCCTTCGGTCACACCGAGCCACAGACCAGTGCAGGGGGGAGAGGGGAGGAAGGAACCTGCTGCCTCTGAAGGGAAGAGGGCAGTCCTGTCCCCGGGGCTGTGCATGCTGCGTCTTTGCAAACACTTTCCCAGCAGGACCCAGGCCCGAGGCGAGAGCCTGTCGCTTAGGGCTTTGTCCGGTGGCCGCACGGCAGGCCGGCCGCATCAGGGCCGGGCACCGAGTCCATGTGCGCGGTGCTGTCTCCGCAGCAGAATGAATGACTGCAGGGACGCCGTGGTCTGTGCCGTCTGTTCTGTGAGTGGTGAAGGCGCCCGGTGCGAGCCGGTCACCCGGTGAACGAATATTTACGGGGCCTCGTGAGGGGTCCGCCTTCCTAGGTGACAGGGAAGTGGAAGTCCCAGGTAGGACGGCGGAGCGCACACCGGGCCGGGTGGCCTTGGGCGCGGGGCTGAGCGGCGGTTGCCCCCCGCAGGAGTGCGAGCGAGGCAGGTTCTGACCTTCTGACCGGGAGTCAGCCAGGCTGACGTTGGGTGTCCAGGGGCAATCTCAAACTGTTTGTTCTGCTCACAACAAACATTGATGTTGATTCCTGGATTCAAGAAACTACCTGAAAAGGTAAATTCGTGTCCTTTTTCTACTAAGGGAGGCTGATCTTTCAGTCAACAGATATGAAAGGAATAGCTGACCCTTGTGTTTTCATGTTACCCGTGTCACTAAGGGCAGTGAATCAGTTAGAAGCTGCTCAGTCAGTTACTCAGTTTCTAGCATCTCCCATCGGCTCGCCCAGGTCGGTTGGAGAGCAGAAACCGTCTCGACAAAGTCTTGTCTAATAGAATAAGTTAGGAAAGTTGGAGTCTTTTTTTTTTTTTTTTTTTTTGAGTCATTTAGGGCCAGATTGATTGGGTCCCAGTGATAGAATGCCAAGAATTAATGTGAAACATTGCCTGGGAACTGGGAGTTTTTTTTTTTTTTTTTCACAGTAGCAGTCTCATCTATTCTTCTTCTTTTTTTTTTTTAATTAATATATTTTTATTGATTTCAGAGAGGAAGGAAGAGGGGGAGAGAGAAACATCCATGATGAGAGAGAATCATGGACCGGCTGCCTCCGGCACGCCCCACACTGAGGATCAAGCCCACAACCCGGGCCTGTGCCCTGACCGGGAATCAAACTGTGACCTCCTGGTTCCTAGGCCGACGCTCCACCCCTGAGGCACGCCGGCCGGGCTGAATTTAAATTGGGCATTAGATGAGCTGTCCTTCGGAAAGTACCTTCTGGTGTTGCAGCACGTTAGAGGTCAGATAAAACTGGTTTCTGCCCGAGGGGTAACTGTGCCGAGCCCGTTGTAGAGACGGACAGGCCTGGGGAAGGGCCGTGCCAGGCCCGGCCCCGTGGGTAGGAATGGGGGGAGGCCTGCTTCCTGAAGACTGACACCCGAGGCCAGAGAGGAGGCCGGGAGACACCGGTTCTCACTGGAATCGGGGAATGCACAGGCCTTGCCCACACTTCACAGTGGTCGGTGACTTAATTTTTGGCCAGGGCTCCGGAGGGCTCTGAGCCAGGATCCTGAATCAATCGAGAGGTTTTGAAAAGTATTTTCCATGTATAAACCCACGCTTTCCATGGATCAGCAAAAAGAATACCTATGATTGACTCTCTGTCTTCAGAAGTGGAACGTTTCCTTGAAAAATAGAAAATGAATGGCCAAGTGAACTAGCGTGGTTTTTTTTAAAAGGATAAAACGTCAGAGGTTAAAATACAGGCCGTGTACGTACTAACGGGCGTGTGTCCTCCTGTCACAGACATACATCGGGAGTGTGGTCATCTCCGTGAACCCGTACCGGTCGCTGCCCATCTACTCGCCGGAGAAAGTGGAAGATTACAGGAACAGGAACTTCTACGAGCTGAGCCCTCACATGTGAGTATGGCGTCCGCGGGTCGCTTTCCTTCCGCTCCGAGGATGGTCGCTGACAGATGTGTCCAGCTGTTCCCTCCACGTCCCGGGGAAATGCTTTTTAGTCTTTTCTTTTTTTTTCAATTGGATGGAGGAGTGCAGAAGTGCGTTGTCATGCCTCATTTTAAATTTAAAGAGGCAGAGTACTTCCTTTGGCGCCAGGCTCTGCGAGTTCTGGAATGTTGGGGTTCCGTATGTAAAATATCTTTCTGTTAACAGTCCTGTGTGAGTAGCAGCTGCGGCTGGTTATTTTTTTGCAAATAAGACAGGAATGTGCATGGTTTGTGATTACGAAGCGCCCAGGCGGCGTCTCCTACTCTCGGATGAAGGAGCCCAGGATTGGGGGGTGATGGTGCCCTGAGCAGAAGGCCTGCAGTTTACCCTCTTCACGGACGCCGCTCACGAGACAGGAGTGCATTAGGCCCGCGCGTTCACCGCCCCTGAACTTAGCCACTGTTTGACTTTCTCTCTTGAAGGTCACTTGTTAGTGCAAATAATTCCTGCAAATAATATCGCACAGTTGTTACATAGGGCCAAGGCGGAGGAACCCCGAACTGCAAAGTGAAAAGACCTTCAGAGGTTTGGTTGTGTCTTAGCACAAAATAACTTTCTCTGTCTGATCGAAGGTGGGCCCAGTTCATCTTGCTAGAAAAGAAAACCTAATCATGAGGGAACACGTAAACCTCTGTCCAGGTGCTGATGCTTCCCCGCACGGTGCGGCGTGCAGTGACCTTCTGGGGCCGCTCGGAACGCCAGCGTTAAATAATCCACGAAGGTGGTTGTTAAAACCCAACCACTCTGTTTTCTACCCGTCACGCGGATTCTGCTTGTTCAGTTCACTCCCAGAAGTAGGCTTTGCTAGTGACGGTCGTTTGTTCTGCTTTAACAAAAACAAAAACAAAAACAAAAATCTGAAATTTGTTTTATAAAGTCACCCCTGTGGTTGAGCCCCTGCAGTGAAACCCTTTATTCGACGCCTGCATGTTCATCTTAAGGTCTAGGCCTTGACATTTCTCACAGTCAGAAACTTGGATCAGCGCGTCAGAATCCCCAGGAGCTGATGAAAAACCCAGCTTCCTCGGCCTTCCCGCCACCAAGCCAGGGATCTAGGTTTTTCACACGCCTTCCCGGAGATTCTTATGTGCACACACGTGTGAGAACATGTCCCAGGTGGATACTGACCCATGGTTTCCCTTCCTTCGCTGCGTGCTCCGTGTGTTGACCTTTTACAGTAACAGTGGTGGTGGCTTGTACTTACTGAGGATGTCCTATGCCGGGTACAGCACTGGGTGTCATAGCTCACGTCATTCTCGAAATAACGCCGTGGGGCAGGTATTACAGCAAATTGGGAAATTGTCCCGGGAAGACAAGCGGCTTATCCGGAGCCACACAGCTCGTGGGTGGGGAGCTGGGGTGTGAACAGGGTCACCTGCCGTGCCTCTCGGCTGGGAGCGGGTCCCCCCATTTTCATGGCCGGGCCTCTTGCCGTGCACTTCCATCCCACTGCCTCCGGTTGCCTATGCTCCTGTGTCCCGGCCTCCCAAGGGTAACCTTAGCCGTGCCTCAGTTTACCTCCAGGACGGCACTGCCGTTTTATTTGCAGCTTAAATCCCCACTTGGGGGGTGTTTAGATAGACAGATGTCTGTTCTAGAACATGGAAGTGCATGCCCGGAATATCCGTTTTTATCCCCTTCCCTGGACGGTCCCTCTCAGAGGCTGCAGGGCTCACCCCTCGCCCCAAGGGAAACACCCCACCAGCAGTACAGTGTTTCGGATAAAGACGGAGCTTCACTGTGGCCCGTGAAACACTGTGAGGGGCACAGGGGGTAATTTTACCTGATGGGTCTGAATTTGCCAAGCTCACGTCCCAGCCGCCCCCAGCCACGGCTCTTGGTCCTTTCAGCCCCGCCACACTCTGTCACACCTTCCCTGCTGTTCTGTGCCTGCTGCCTTCCGGAAGCCTGTAGCCGGAGGGAAGCCCGGGTCCCAGGTGCCAGACGGAAGCCAGTGCCAGCAGCTGGGGGAAGGAAGGCCTACTCTTGCATGAATTTCGTGCACCGGGCCTCTAGCTTTAATAATAAAGTGAGCTAACATGTTATGTTACGGCGCTCTTTCACACCGAGCGTTCAGGTTCAATGTATTTATTCATGATGTAGAGCACGTACCGTCTGATTACGCGAAGCGTCTGGTGGGGGGAACTCGCCACTGGAAAGAAGAGGGGTGGTCTGGTCCCGGGCCAGGAGCGGGCGCGGGTGTGTCCTGGCATCAGGCTGGATGCCGCGGCATCGCAAGCACAATTGGAAGCCGGCGGTCTCCATTTTAGAAAACGGAACACCCTGCAACGGATTGTAAGAACTGAGAAAAATGGCTTCAGGCTTTGAAAAAGCTCTGGCCGCTCTTTCCTGACAGGGAAAGCCGTTAACGGGAGGATTTGGACAGCGCCCACATCGGTTGTCCAGACATCAGCGCTCTGCCTCCAGGGAGCCTCTGCCCCGGATTTTGTGCCAAAGTGATTTTGCAGGCCCACACGCTGCTGGCCACGGGACGATGTTGCTAGAGGGCTTGTGCGCTTGAGACCGTGTTAGTCCGGATCTCATTTTACTCCGTAAAGGCAGACCAGAGAAATGTCACAGAGAAGGAACAGTAGTTACGTCTCAGAATGCACAGGGGCTGTGGGTGGGTGTGGGAGCTGAGGCTAAGGGCCCATGGCTGTCCCTTTTGTGTTATGAGAATTTTCCCTACAGCAGAGTTGACGTTCAGTGGATAAAATTTTATTTACTTTGAGAACTGTTGTAACAGCTAGGTCCTGAATTCTCAGGGGTTGCTTGTATAGCTGGGTATGAAAGCGCTTTCTCAAGGAGTGAGGGGGGAGGAGGAGGAGGGACAGCTGCTCAGATGCAGGCTTCCATAGGCTGGGTTCCTGGTGAGAAACGCTCTGGGCCGCATATACACTCGCTGTTAAAAGGCCCATGCACGACATTTCCTGCCTTTGACACTCAAGCTGTTATTCTCAGTCTCTTGCTTTATTGGGGCTCTTTTCAGCAGTTTCTTTCAGAAAATGTACTCGTGGCAGGAAGAGATCTCAGTCTATTCTCCTTCAGGTTACGAACCTTGGAGAATTAACGTCAGAGGTTGGGTCTGTGCCACCACGATGTTTTTACTATGAGTGTCATTGTGGCATCAGCATACATTTATCAACGGCACATGGCTCGTGTGCCTGGGACGTCTCCTCGCCCTCAGCTCGGAAAGCAGGCCCACGTCCCTGTCCGCACGCGTGGTTATTTCAGTGGGACACCATCTTAAAGGGGAGTGCTTGATGCTCAGTAAAGAGTTTGCTTCCTGCCAGAAACGTGACAGGTCTTTGGCAAGCTCTGAGCAATTCTGCAACAGCCGTCTGGAAGGGATCCATCTCGCCCAGAGCAGTGGCACTGGGGCCTCTGCCCCCCGAGGAATTGATCTGTGACTTCATTGCTGACCAAGGGAACTGCCCTTGGAACCACACAGAAGCCCTGGTCAGAGGGCGCATTCAGGGGGGGGGGGGGGGGGGGGCGGAGAGAGAGAGAGAGAGAGAGAGAGAGAGAGAGAGAGAGATTTGTAATTGCATCTGTTTATGTATTCATTGGTTGCTTCTTGTACGTGTCCTGCCCCGAGATCGAACCTGCAGCCTTGGTGTATTGGGACATTCACCTCTAGAGCATGTCCTTGGGTGTCTGTCCAAGCAGCATCGTGAACTTTAGCATGCTTCAAGCCAGACTTCTTTTAAAACATATATATATACACACGCATAGGTACATACACTGAGTGGCCAGATTATGATGATCTCTGAATGCATAATAATCTGGCCACTCTGTGTGTGTGAGTGTGTGTGTGTGTGTGTGTGTGTGTGTGTGTGTGTTAGAGGCCCGGTGCATGAATTCATGCATGGGTGGGGCCCGGTCAGCCTGGCCAGGGTCCCCCCGGTCCTGGGCTGACTCGCTCTCCCACTTCAGTGAGGAACACCTGAACGGTCAGGTTCCACAGTCTGCATCACAGCCCTCTCCAGTCACTCACCACCCCCTCAGACTCCCTTCCTTTCCTTCGTACCTTTGTTCCTGAATCATCACCTGGCGTTTTACTGCATGTCCCCTTGTTGTGTCCGCACTCTGTCTCCTGGACCAGTGTCCCCTCCGTGAGAGCCGGGCTGTGTTCGCCTCACACGCCCATGGATCCACGGCCGTTAGGACAGGGCCTCGCTCCTAACAGCCACTCCGCAGGTGTTCGTTGCGTGAGTGAATGAATGAGCTCGGGGGCCTACTGTTAGCCAGAAACTGTGTGTCGAAGATACACAGGGTCTTTGTCTTCAGGAATCATTAGGCCAGTTGGGAGGAGAGGGGAGGGGCTGCATAAACAGGTCATTTAAATATAATAGCATAGCCGGGCCGGTGTGGCTCAGTGGTTGAGCATTGACCTATGAACCAGGAGCTCACCTGTTCGATTCCCAGTCAGGGCACATGCCCGGGTTTCGGGCTCCATCCCCAGTAGGGGGTGTGCAGAGGGCAGCTGATTTGTGATTCTCTCTCATCATTGATGTTTCTATCTCTCTCACCCTCTCTCTGAAATCAATTTAAAAATTTTTAAAAACAGCATCTTTGCAGTGACAGGAAATAAGGGGAAGGAAGCACAGGACTGTGGTGGGTTCGGGGATTCTAAAAGTGCCCCCTGTGTTGAGCTGTGAAGAAGGAATCCTATAAACAGGTGGTCTCTGTCGTGTAATAACTAGCTCTGGATAGAAGACCGTGGGCCAGGGCTTTAGGAAGGGGAAAAGGCGTTTGAAGGAGATGGAGAACTTTGTACTTAAAATCATAAGCTTATGTGTCTGGGAAAATGGCTCATCTTGCATTTTCAGTCCCCAGCTGGGAAACGTTTTCCGATTTGTTAAATATGCCTACATGTGTAGGTGTATCAATGCGATGTGTGAAGGAGGGAGTGGTGAGTGACTGAATGTTGAAATGACTTACAATTGTAAACCTCCAGTTGCTATTGGCGATGAATCATGTTCCTCAGGTGGAGGAACGTTCGATCCACAATGGACTGATTTTCTGCAGAGGATGCTCCTTCTTTTGGATCTGAAGCCCCGTCCTTGGGATGTGAGTGCTCAATGTCTAGCTGCACGGGTGGTCAGCTTGAAGTCTAAAAATAAAATCCTCTATTGCGTTAGGAGTATCCTAAACATTATATAGATAGGTTAGCCCCGTGGTCGGCAAACCGCGGCTCGCAAGCCACATGCGGCTCTTTGGCCCCTTGAGTTTTTAGCAAAGGCCAGCTTAGGAGTACCCTAATTAAGTTAATAACAATGTACCTACCTATATAGTTTAAGTTTAAAAAATTTGGCTCTCAAAAGAAATTCCAATCGTTGTCCTGTTGATATTGGCTCTGTTGACTAATGAGTTGGCCGACCACTGCGTTAGCCTAATTTCACAAAGATTTAGCAATAGACAGATAGTTAGAATATACACGTATATTTTATACCAATCTTTTTTCTTCATTTCACATCGAAAGCAAAACATTAGAAAGCACCTGGATGGAGGGAAGATTTGGCTGGTTTGCACCAAAGACCTGTAACTTAAAATACATATATACTATATATTATTGATTTCAGAGAGGGAGAGAGAGAAACATAAATGATGAGAGAGAATCATTGATCGGCTACTTCCTGTTTGCCCCCTACTGGGGACCGAGCCTGCAACCTGGGCATGTGCCCTGATCAGAAATTGAACCATGACCTCCTGGTTCATAGGTTGACGCTCAACCACTGAACCACGCAGGCCAGGCCAGAGACTTCCGCTCTGGGGACAGATGCAGGCATACTTTCTTAGGTTCAGAAGACCTTAAATGGCCACCAGACGGGTCCATTTCCGCTTGTAGCTTCTATATTTTCACGAGGAGGGCTTGTAAGGTCTCTTGGATCTTTAGGAATTGCTAGTTTTTAAGCATTGCTTTGATTGCTTTCAAGTGACATGTTCTGGCACTCAGATCCCTCCCACGCCACCCTACAGCGTTGCTGCTGCCTCTATCTATAGTCATAAAGGCCTTGGTCATTATTGATAGCAGAGGCTTATACGTAATGTGCTCCTGTGAATAGCATTATGGATAAAAACAAGGACATTCACAATGGCAGAACCCTACCTGAGGCCAGAGAAATGTAGTCAAGAAGAGTGTGACTGCCGTGTGAAGACGTAAGTTATACATTGAACACCGGTAGCTGTTCCAGCTCCCAGGCAGTGGGGTGGTGAGTCAGGGCTGTCTGGTTACTCGTTATCTAGGCTGTGGGTGGCAGGAAGGAGGGAGGTGGAACTGTGCACGAGTGTCCGTGGGCATTGTTCCTGAAACGAATAGAAAGGGTGTACAATGCTTTGGACACTTACTTTGTTTTCATCATGCAACATACTGTTCATTATCGCAGCACCAAGCATGCCCGTGTTGGTGAGGGCCATGTTTTATCTTGCAGGCATAGATAAAGAAGCAGAAATGAGTCTCAAAACTTGAAAACCTCTGTCTTGTTTTCATATTTAGGGACTTCACCTTTTCTTGGTTGTTTGCGTATATCTGGCATTGAACTTGGATAGAACTTAGGAAATGAAAGTCAGTCCCAAGAGAAAATGTTGGCTGTGAAAACGAAGAGGGTGAGTTTGAAAAAATGTATAGCTGGTGATCAGTGAGCTGTGAGCTGTGCTTCTCTGGCCCATTCCACTGCCTCTCTCATTTCCCTCTTCTGGGCACCCGGGCCTCGTATTCCATTATACTCACTCCATTCTTCTCCGCATATTTAAATCCTACCTGTCTTTCTAGATGCATCCGGGATACACCTGTATCCAAACCTTTCCGAAAGGCCACTTGGTGCCCGAGCATACATTTTCCATAGCATACATTATGTCACAATTATATATACACTGAGTGGCCAGATTATGATGATCTCTGAATGCATAATAATCTGGCCACTCAGTGTATATCCTATATAATAAAAGGCTAATATGCAAATTGTCCCCTCGACCAGGAGTTCAACCAGCAGGCAGGCCAGCCAATCACCCATGTCCCCTCCCCCTGGCCAGGCTGGCCGGACCCCACCCATGCATGAATTCATGCACCGGGCCTCTAATACATATTATACTGTGTGTGTGTGTGTGTATGTGTGTGTGTGTACACACTGAGTGGCCAGATTATTATGCGTTCAGAGATCATAATAATCTGGCCACTCAGTGTATATGTTAAGTATACAGAATATTTAAAAAAATATATATATATATTTATTGATTTCAGAGAGGAAGGGAGAAGGAGAGGTAGAAACATAATGAGAGAGAATCATTGATTGGCTGCCTCTTGCACGCCCCCTACTGGAAATCGAGCCTGCAACCCGGGCATGTGCCCTGACTGGGAATCAACTGGTAAGCTCCTGGTTCATAGGTCAATGCTTAAACTCTGAGCCACGCCAGCCGGGCTGTATGGCGCTTTATTGTGTACAGCCTTATACCTTTCATTGTTTCCTATTTAAGTACTGGACTTCTAAAGAGCAAGCATCTTTTGAGCAGGGACTGTGCAATACTTCTTTTGTTGCCTCCACATCGGGGGTATTAAAATCCATCTAGTACGTTTGCTCACCTATAGTTACGTTCAAGCAATATCATCCTTATGTATTGTGTACATTATAAAACATACCCAAGAACGAGGACTTTAAAAAGTGATAAATAAAGACATAAACAGAAGTTCTAGTGTTTATATGCGTCCTCCCGTGGCTCCTCTTGGCCATGCCCGGGGATGCCCGCACCTACCTCCAGAGTCCTAGCGTTGGAACATGTCAGGGACCCGGGAAGTACTCAGCCTTCAGCTTTCTGTGCTGGTTGCTAACAGTTTCCCACCTGTTGTAAAGGGAACTCAGGGTTATAGTCTAAGTACGCCTGAGATCTAGTGAGGGAGGAATGTAAGGGCTGGGTTAGTCACAATGAGGTGGGTGATGCTTGGGCAGTAAGCCCTCCCACCCATCCCAAGGTAAGACACAGAGAAGGCTTGTTTCTCGCTGCTCGCACAGCCCGAGGGAGTCAGGTCAGATGGCTCTACTCCAATTTGTGACTCACATCCAAGCTGCCTAGGAACTTGTCGTTGTAACGACTGGAACACCAGGGGTAGCAGGTGGAGAGAGAGCAAGGTCAGTCATTCGTTGGCCAGGGTGCGGTCACATGGGTCCACCCTAACCTAACTGCAAAGGACGCTGGGAAATTCTTCCTTCCCATGGGCCCAGGGAGGGGGAAATGGAAGGGGATTTAGCTCGTGTGCTGCATGGCGCCCTAGTTATTTCCTTTACGAGGATCATTTGTTCATTTCAGTTGGGTTTCCTAACGGTTTGACAGTTTAACTCATGGGTTAAAGCAAGCTTCTGCCTGAATGTAAACACGAGTTCAGGAGTTTAATTTAGAAAGAAAATAGGTCCCCTTAGAGTTCTCCCCAAATATGTCTTTTTCTTGTAATGACTGGAATCATGGTGCATGTCCACATTGCCATGTTCATCTCAGTGGAACGCATCTTAAACTGCAGGAGAGAAGCCGCGGGTTCATTTTCCATGCTTCTGTTCTTACTCCTTTTCGTTCACGCTGCTGTTCAGAGACTAGTGACTGATTGTTTTTTTATGAAAAAAGGCTTTTCGAAGTGTTTTATTGCTGTTGTTTATAGAAATAGTTAATATGAATTTTTGAAGATGTGTCTAATGCTTTGCTAGTTTATGGCAATAGATATGCCTTTGGTCCGATTCCCATGTTATTTGTTTTTTTTGGAACCAGTCTTATTTATTGAGTTTTAGAAAATTAGATGCTGATCTCATCTATATTAATTCACATAGTCATCTATTGGGAATTACGGTAAACTGGTTCCAACCAGCTTTGAAACTTAAGTCAGTGCAATGTTCATTTGTTGGATTCGACTCTTCCCAGGTGGGTGGTGAATAAATAATAAAAATCAGTTTCCCCGACACTGGGGCCTTTTAAGTTGTGGTTAAGGACAACTTTAAGTTCTTTTTCCAAATATGGATGTAGTAGTTAAAGATGGAAGCTGGTAGATTTCTGTCCCTCTCCCTACCCATCTATCATGTCTCTGCCCCTCTCCCCCTGAAAGCCAAACCAAAGCCAAGAAGAGCTGTGCAGGTCTGCCTGGATTTTAGTCACGCCAGCCGCCTTCTTTAGTCTCTGGTAGCTTATCAATGAGTGAGGAAGATGGCTAGGAGCTAATTATTACATCTCACATTGACAGTGGGCTGGAGGCAGGCCACTGCTGTGCAGCCAGCATTGTCCAACGAATGGCTCCTGGAGAGTCGGAGCCAAGCGGGAGTTCATACCCGGATGTCCTCTATGGCAGTGGTCGGCAAACCGCGGCTCGCGAGCCACATGCGGCTCTTTGGCCCCTTGAGTGTGGCTCTTCCACAAAATGCCACGGCCTGGGCGAGTCTATTTTGAAGAAGTGGCGTTAGAAGAAGTTTAAGTTTAAAAAATTTGGCTCTCAAAAGGAATTTCAATCGTTGTACTGATGACTAATGAGTTTGCATTCCGTGGACTACGCACACGCTTTAGGGGTTGCATTCCGTGGCCTGTCACACACGGCTGTAGGGGTTGCATTCCGTGGCCTGTCACACACACAACTGTAGGGGTTGCATTCTGGGGCCTGTCACACACAGCTATAGGGGTTGCATTCCGTGGACTGTCACACACGCTGTAGGGGTTGCATTCCGTGGCCTATCACACGGCTTTAGGGGTTGCATTCCGTGGCCTGTCACACGGCTTTAGGGGTTGCATTCCGTGGCCTGTCACACACGCTGTAGAGGTTGCACTCCGTGGCCTGTCACACAGCTGTAGGGGTTGCATTCTGTGGACTGTCACACAGTTGTAGGGGTTGCATTCCGTGGACTGTCACACACAGCTATAGGGGTTGCATTCCGTGGACTGTCACACACGCTGTAAGGGTTGCATTCCGTGGCTTGTCACACACGCTGTAGGGGTTGCATTCCGTGGCCTGTCACACAGCTGTAGGGGTTGCATTCTGTGTGGTAGCTGGCCTGGTTTTGACCTCTCTGTGTAACCAGAAACCAGTTTGGATTTACATGAAGGAGTTGTTAAGTTCTAGATTTTGTTGAAGATAGAGGCTGTCTTGAGCTGATATTCTGTAAAAGAGCCGGCACGTGGCTCTCCAGGGCCCAGTCTGTGCGTGCAGAGAGCCTTGGGG
Organism: Eptesicus fuscus; assembly: GCF_027574615.1. Lineage (NCBI taxonomy): Eukaryota > Metazoa > Chordata > Mammalia > Chiroptera > Vespertilionidae > Eptesicus > Eptesicus fuscus. The sequence continues at coordinate 90,823,392 of NC_072483.1, read as the reverse complement.
CGGGGGGGGGGGGGGGGGGGGGCGGGGGTCCCTCCCCTCCAGGTCTCCTGGCCTGCCTGCCCCTCCGGGAGGGTGGGTGCTGGCTTCCAGAACTTTCTTCTCAGCGTCTCGAAGTTTGGTCCTTACGGATCCCGGCTGCAGGCACGTGGTGGGTGGCACATGCCGGCTGCCTGCCTGCTGATCAGAACGTTCCTCTCAAACATGTATGCGCTCTGTGTAAGTGACGTTTCAACACGGCCCGTTTGCCAGCATGGACATGGCTTAGAACCCTTGGAGGCAGATGTTAGTGCTCCGTATTCGGGCTCCTCTGGACCGGTGCCTTCTGTGGGGGACAGTCCGAGCCGTTTGCACCCCTTTGCTAGTACCGGGCGCTCTCTGAGCCCACATTCAGTCTTGCTGTCTGTCCCCCCTCCCCTCCTCCTCCCCCCGCCTGGGGTCCGGGTCCGGGCAGCTCGTGCGTGCGGAGGGAGGGACTGTCTGCATCGCAGGAGGAGCGTCCAGGGCCGCCAGCCTGTGGCCCGGGCGGAGGGTGTTTTGGGTTTACCCGGGCTCATGTGGGCACTTTGAAGCCATTTTTAAAGGCAGACATTTTCGCATTTAAAAAAAGAACACATAAAAATAGTCACCAGATCCTGTGCAGACAGACCTGCTGGCATCCTGAGCTTCCGTGTCTTCTTGTGGGAGCCCCTTCCCTGGGGTGGGGATCGGGGCTGGGGTCCGGGAGGGAGGAGGAGGGAGAACCTTCTGGAAGTCGTGTAGATGAGGGGCGGCCATCCTTTTCGGACCCCCCTGGGGGCTCTCCGGGAGGGCTGTCCGTCACCTGAGCCTGCTCGTGCCCTTAGGGGGCTTCGACAGGAAGGTCTGCTGTGCGATCCTCTGGTCTCCTCCTCTCAGTCAGAGTTTCCTTGTAAAATTAAGACGTTTCTTTTCTGTTTGGCAAGGTTTCTGCATGTTGTCTGTGTCCTGAATTTGCAAACTTTATTTGAATAGGTACTTCTTAAGCCCCGGTGTGTGGTGGGGGGCGGGGAGGGGGCTCAGGGCCGCATTGGGATCAAGTCCTTCCGGCCCAGCCTGCCCAGGAAACCCGCAGGCCAGCCTCTGGCACTCCCTGGCACCCACGCCAGGGCAGGCCGTGGCCTTACAGTCCGGGCACTCCGAGAACCAGGGTTTTGGAAAGCAGGGATGATGCAAACCAGCTTTGAGTGTTTTCAGATAGGGGGGAAAACTTTATTCCAGGAACACACCGCTGCTGTAGAGCCTAAGACCATCGGAAAACACAGATGTTTACATTACGATTCCTAACAGTAGCAAAATGACAGTTATGAAGTAGCAACGAAAATAATGTTATGGTTGGGGGTCACCACCACATGAGGAACTGTATTAAAGGGTCGTGGCATTAGGAAGGTTGAGAACCACTGCTCTAGACTGACTATGAAATTAATTGAAATGGCTGGACTGTCCTCCAGAATAAGCAGTCGTGGTGGGAATTTTTTTTTTTATTGTTCAAAGTATTACAAATAGTAGTACCTGTGTTTCCTCCCTCCCGCCTCCCAATTGACCTTCCCCCAGCCTCCCCTACCCGCCCCCACATGCCCTCACCCCCCTCCCAGTGTCTTGCGTCCATTGGTTATGCTTATGTGCATGCACCCAAGTCCTTCGGTCGATCTATTACTACCACCCCCAGCCCTCCCCAGCCTTCCCGCTGCCGTTTGACAGTCTGTTCGATGCTTCTCTGCCTCCGTATCTATTTCTGTTCCTCAGTTAATAATGTTCTTTATTATCCATAAATGAGTGAGATCGTGTGGTATTTTTCTTTCACTGACTGGCTTAGCATAACGAGAGGGACTTTGTTTTTTATTGTCTTGACTTTGAGCAGAAAGGGTTAACCGTGTGGACTGGAACCGTTGTTTCTGAGTCGGCAGTAAGAGATGATTGTTGGTGTTTCTTTTGTGAACAGAAACTAAAAATACTTTCCGGGCTCCTGGAATTCGAATTAAGAGCCTGATTGTCTCTGTCCTTTCCCCCAGATCAGGTGTGTTTGTTCCTTTCTGGACGGGGAAGTGACCTCATTTCCTCTGGCCCTGGGTCCTCCGGCCTCTGCCTTTTGGCCTTGGTTCAGGGGCTGCCGCTCTCCAGGACGGACCTCTCGTGGGAAAAGCCAGGCGCTCCTTTCCTGGGTGTCCTGGGGGTGCTGGTGGGGTCCCCGCCTCCTCACTCCCTCACTGGGGCTTCGGTATCTTTCTTTTAGATCTTAGGCTTCTAGAGGGGAGATGCTCGTCTCCTCATCCTCAGAACCCGGGGTGAGGACACGCCTCGGACTCCGGTGGCTCTCCGCCTCCAGCCTCCACGTGCTGCTCCGTTTCCACGCGGAGGAGAGTGGTTCGCGGTAGCGGAACCATCCACCCTCCACGCAGGGCTGAGGTCAGACCTGGAGCAGCTCCGAGGAGTGGGATCGCCTGCTGGCCCGAGGCCCCGGCAGGAGCTGCCCCGAGGCTCCCCTGCGGCTCTGCGCTCAGGGCACCGGTGCAGGGGGAAGTCTCAGCCCGCCAGGCAGTGCCCTGGGTTCCAGAAGGCGGCTCCGGCCTGGGCGGCAGATGTTTCCTCCTCACGTCCTGTCCTCCTGCCGCAGCGCAGCCCGAGAAGCCCCTTATCTGTGTCCGGAGGCCTGGCTCCCCACCTGGCTTTGCAGCCACCTTGGAAGAAGGGCCCCCTGGGCCAGCCCGGCTGCCTATCGCCCTTAGGTGCCTCTCAGCCCGCAGGCCCTGGGCGAGGCGAGGGAGGAACTCCGTTAGGCTTTTGATAAGGACCAGGCCCCCGGGGTTGGGAGGATTTGGGTATTGGGGGTTGGGAGGGTTTGGGAATTTGGGGGTTGGGAGGATTTGGGTATTGGGGGTTGGGATGATTTGGGAATTTGGGGGTTGGGAGGGTTTGGGAATTTGGGGGTTGGGAGGGTTTGGGAATTTGGGGGTTGAGAGGGTTTGGGAATTTGGGGGTTGGGAGGATTTGGGAATTTGGGGGTTGGGAGGATTTGGGTATTGGGGGTTGGGGAGGATTTGGGAATTTGGGGGTTGGGAGGATTTGGGAATTTGGGGGTTGGGAGGGTTTGGGAATTTGGGGGTTGGGAGGGTTTGGGAATTTGGGGGTTGGGAGGGTTTGGGAATTTGGGGGTTGGGAGGATTTGGGAATTTGGGGGTTGGGAGGATTTGGGAATTTGGGGGTTGGGAGGATTTGGGTATTGGGGGTTGGGATGATTTGGGAATTTGGGGGTTGGGAGGGTTTGGGAATTTGGGGGTTGGGAGGGTTTGGGAATTTGGGGGTTGGGAGGGTTTGGGAATTTGGGGGTTGGGAGGATTTGGGAATTTGGGGGTTGGGAGGATTTGGGAATTTGGGGGTTGGGGAGGATTTGGGAATTTGGGGGTTGGGAGGATTTGGGAATTGGGGGTTGGGAGGGTTTGGGAATTTGGGGGTCGGGAGGGGTTGGGAATTTGGGGGTCGGGAGGATTTGGGAATTTGGGGGTCGGGAGGATTTGGGTATTGGGGGTTGGGAGGGTTTGGGAATTTGGGGGTTGGGAGGGTTTGGGTATTGGGGGTTGGGATGATTTGGGAATTTGGGGGTTGGGAGGGTTTGGGAATTTGGGGGTTGGGAGGGTTTGGGAATTTGGGGGTTGGGAGGGTTTGGGAATTTAGGGGTTGTGAGGATTTGGGTATTGGGGGTTGGGAGGGTTTGGGAATTTGGGGGTTGGGAGGGTTTGGGAATTTGGGGGTTGGGAGGATTTGGGAATTGGGGGTTGGGAGGGTTTGGGAATTTGGGGGTTGGGAGGGTTTGGGAATTTGGGGGTTGAGAGGGTTTGGGAATTTGGGGGTTGAGAGGGTTTGGAAATTTGGGGGTTGGGAGGGTTTGGGAATTTGGGGGTTGAGAGGGTTTGGAAATTTGGGGGTTGGGAGGATTTGGGAATTTGGGGGTTGGGAGTATTTAGGTATTGGGGGTTGGGAGGGTTTGGGAATTTGGGGGTTGGGAGGATTTGGGAATTTGGGGGTTGGGAGGGTTTGGGAATTTGGGGGTTGGGAGGGTTTGGGAATTTGGGGGTTGAGAGGGTTTGGGAATTTGGGGGTTGGGAGGATTTGGGAATTTGGGGGTTGGGAGGATTTAGGTATTGGGGGTTGGGAGGGTTTGGGAATTTGGGGGTTGGGAGGATTTGGGAATTTGGGGGTTGGGAGGATTTGGGTATTGGGGGGTGGGAGGGTTTGGGAATTTGGGGGTTGAGAGGGTTTGGAAATTTGGGGGTTGGGAGGATTTGGGTATTGGGGGTTGGGAGGGTTTGGGAATTTGGGGGTTGGGAGGATTGGGGTATTGGGGGTTGGGAGGGTTTGGGAATTTGGGGGTTGGGAGGATTTGGGTATTGGGGGTTGGGAGGGTTTGGGAATTTGGGGATTGGGAGGATTTGGGTATTGGGGGTTGGGAGGGTTTGGGAATTTGGTGGTTGGGAGGATTTGGGTATTGGGGGTTGGGAGGATTTGGGTATTGGGGGTTGGGAGGGTTTGGGAATTTGGGGGTTTGGGTGTGCTCCAAAGCTGCTTCCTCACAAAAGGGCTCCAAATAAAATTTCTAAAACCTTGAAAGAAGACTACCTCACCTCTTCAGAGCTCCTCGCTGTTTGCTGTGGGTTCTCATCCACAACCAGCACGTGGCGTTGTGGAATAAAGAGCTGTGTGTGTCAGTGCCGATGCTGTAAATAAAAGACATTCTTGGCTGGTTACACAGGATTTCTGTTGTCCCTCAAATCAGTGTAACACCGAGAGCCATTTTACAGGAAACATCCAGAGGTGGGGTTTTGTCCTCTTAGTGGTTATATGTGACTGTCAGGATGAAAAAATACCTTTGAGTCACGTAATAAGAGACCTGGTATACCCTGAGGTGGGTCCAGTCAGTCTATGAAATTTCACAGAAATGCGGCGGAGCCTGTTTTTAGCAAACCAATCTTAGTTTAAACTCGTGTGTCTTTTTGTCCTGTACTATTTTAACACCTGACTTTTGAGCTTTATTTGATGTTTTTCTATTATCACTTCAAAACAGATGCCACCTTAAAATGATTAGTCTCAGATGAGATTGTTTCTGTTTTATAGGCAATAGAAACAAACGTTTTCAATGATGCAGCCAAAAGAAATCGGTGTAGCTGCGTAGGCTTAGGATAAGAGAATGTATGTGAACTTAGGAAATTTGGTGTTGGTAAAATAGTCCCAGAAGAATGGGTGCTGCTCATTTGAAAGATACTTAAGCCTCACCTGCACCTGCCACACGCTGTGCGATGACGTGGCCGAGGGAGCGTCCTTCTTATGCTGAGGTGGCCACTGGGGACGTGAGATGCATAAAGAGAAAAGCACAATGCGTGTTTTCTTGACCCATTGTTTCCGCCTGGTGTGTCTTTTTCCGTCTTATTTCCTTTCAGCCGGTTCATGTCTTCACATTTTTAAGAGTGACTCCTGCAGGCAGCATTTAATTGGGGGTCACTTTTGTGTCCACTCTGACATTCTCTGCCCTGTAATTGGGGTATTTTGTCCATCAACATTTAATGTAATTATCGATGTGGTTGCATTTAGGTCCACCATTTAATAATTTATTTTCTGTTTGTCTCCTCTGCATCTGTTCCTCTTTTTCCGGCCTTCTTTGGAATTATTTGATTTATTTTTATTTTTTTTTAGAATTATACAATCTTTTAGTATGCACAATACAGAAACCTTGCCGCTTAGGTCTGTTTACCACCTCTCTTGCCCCAATTCTGTTCTTTATGTTTGTCTTCGTATTCTTTCCTTTTTGCTTCATAGTGCACATTTCTAAAAATATATATTTTATTGATTTTTTTATAGAGAGGAAGGTAGAAAGATAGTTAGAAACATCGATGAAAGAGAAACACCAATCAGCTGCCTCCTGCATACCTCCTACTGGGGATGTGCCCGCAACCAGTATACATGCCCTTGACCGGAATCGAACCTGGGACCCTTCAGTCCACAGGCTGATGCTCTATCCACTGAGCCACACCGGTCAGGGCTTCATAGTGCACATTTTGACCATTGCAATTCATTTTGAAGAGAGACCCACTTCTGTTTTTTTATCTTCCCTTGTTCCAAGGCTTGGGTTGTTAGGAATGCTTATAATGTTGTGGCCCTGAGGCGATAACTCTATGGTTGTAAAGATATTAATTTACCGTGTTTGTATTGGCATAGGACATGAATGCAATAAACCTTCCCAGGATAAAAAGTTACAGTTATCTGTAATAAATAACTATAACGACTTTATTTTATTTTTTTTTTGAAGTTTTCCTTTAAGATGTGATAGGGTGAAGGAATGTTTGGTGGGAGGCATAGCGCTAACTTATCAAGGTGGTGTTTTTCAAGTGGGTGAACGTTTTCTGCTTTATGAACAGGAGACAACGATAAAGAAAGAGATAGCTACGGTAATATTTTACAAGGAAGGTCAGCCTCTGCTTTTCCTGAAAAACAGACAAGAAAGCAGGCAAACAAAACCCCTCAAGGTTACACCATTTTTCTCCTTTTCCTTCTCTTCCATGTCCTTCTCATGGACTACACCAGCCTTCGATCGGGTTCGACAGGAAGTTAGAAATCGGTGGAACACTTGGGTGGTTAGGAAGTTTTAAAAAACACACACACCACTTTTTTTGTTTTGTTCCTTAGTTTTGGGAACACCCGGTTTTCAGGGCTGCCCCAGGGCTGGGAAGGAAAGACGGAGTTGAGATTTGTAGGTGTCAGTTGTGGGTGAGAGTTTTGAGGCTGCGCTCTCTTAAGAGGGTTAAATTCCAAAGCAGAACTCCCCTGACGGGATGCGAGAGGGGTGCTCTAGGGTTCAGGACGGAGGGAAAGGGGACCCTAATGTTGAGAGCCTTCGAAGAAAAAGACCTGCAATGAAAAGCTCCGGGCGGTTACCTAAGCCCCGGAGAGGTGCCCGGGACACGTGTTCTGTCCACCTCGCTGGCTGGCGGAGAGGACCAGCCACACGCCCTCGGGATGGGGCCTGCAGCGAGTGCTTTCGCGTGCAGCTTGGGGGGGAAGGGGGAGCCAGAGACGGGGCAGCCGGGCGGGCTCGGGGGCACGGGAGCGGTACCTGCTGCTGCTGTGTTGTCGGGGCATCTTGTTGGCTTTGCCGTCAGTGAAATGAACTTGGAAAGGACATGGCCGGGCGCGGGGCGCGGGGTCTGGGAAGAGCCGCCCTGCCGTTGCCTGAGGACCAGGAAGGCAGAGCCACCGGGAGATGGACATCCCGGACAGGACCAGAGGGGGGAGGGGCACGAGCAGCAGTGGATGGTTTGGAACTTGCCACCCCACTCTGTCCTGACAGCAGGCACAGAGGAACCCACACCAACTGCTCCGGCCTCAGAGCGACAGGTCGCTGTGGGCGGCGACCCAGGGTTGGGGACCTGTGGCTCCCGGTGAGCCGCCGTGAGCTGATCTGGAAGGAGCCACGTCCAAGGTCGGCCTGCCTGCCTCTGTGCTTAGCGCGCAGCGAGGGACAGAAGACGCGGGGACCCACGCGTGCCCCTTACGGGACCGTCACCGTGTGATGATCAGCCACTCGTCCGTGTGTGGCAGATAACAATGCTGATGTGTTCGCAGGATAATGGGAAGCAGATGGGTCGCAACTGTTTTGAAGTAAGAAGTCTCTGAAGTTTATTTCGGCTCCTTAATTACAGGGCAGCTGGGAGGCGGGCGTGTGGGTTCAGTGTGTGGTTACGTGTTGGCATGGTGCTGGGCCGTGCCGATGCTGCCAGAGGGGAGGAACAGGGTGGGGTCGGCCTGTGTCTGCAGGGCCCACCTTGAGCCTCCCTCCCTCCCTCCCCCCTTCCCTCCCTCCTTCCTTTTTTTCTTTCTTTTTGCTTTGTTTGTTAATCCTCACCCAAGGTTATTTTTCCATTGGTTTTTAGAGCGAGGGGAAGGGAGGGAGAGACCGAGAGAAACATCGATGTGAGAGAGACACATCCATCGGTTGCCTCCTACACGCACCCCGACCAGGGCCGGGGGACCTGCGACCGGGTTTGTGCCCTTGACCGGAATCGAACCCGGGACCCTTCAGTCCGCGGGCCAGCATTCTACCCACTGAGCCAAACCGGCCAGGGCCCTTGGGACGTTTCTTTAAGCAGCGACGTCGAGGCCAGTGTTCGCACGGAACGCGTAGGGTGACCGTGAGGGTGTGCCGCGGCCAGCCCGGCTCCCCGCTGCTGGGCGCTGTAATTGGTGAGATTTCCCGGCATTCTGAAGTCAGGCTCTGGAGTTCTGAAGAAGAGCAATCCCTCTGAGCCTTTCTGTTAGATCCTAACATGCTCTCCGCTGGATGGATTGTGCCCAGTTTGGGGGACAACAGTGAATATTTCTGCCTGTGACAGGCACGGAAAAGTAGGTGCTCAAGTTGGGTGTTTAGACTTCAAGTCAACCCATGGCAGGGTCCTGGTGACCTTCTGAAGCCGTGTGTGTGTGTGTGTGTGTGTGTGTGTGTGTGTGGGCATGTGTGCACGCATACACAGTCATATGTGGTTATTCCTTCGGGATCTAGTGATAGTCCGGGAGCACGGGAAAGGCCCGGATTAACCGGCCCATGCGGAGGTGGGCGAGTGCGTGGCTGGGGAGTTCCCTGGCATCGCCCCGTGCGGTCTGCCCTCCTGGCCGAGCGCCCATCGTGACGTGGTCCGAGGGGGAAGGAGTGGCGGGAGGGCTCATCGGACAGCGGGCGGGGCTTCGTCCCTGTTTACCTACCGCTCCTGGGGGGGCTCACGCCACACCCCGCAGGGGCTGGGCAGCACGTGGAGGGAGCCCACGCGTGCGTTCGTTCGTGGCCTGGTCCTGGCGACGCCTCACGCCTCCAGCTCCGGGTGAAGGGGGCCTATGGCCCCGAGGAGCGAGCACTGCGGGAGGGATCCCAGGGGCGCGTACCTGATCACCGCACGGAACGACTGCGGACATGTCTTCGGGGCTGTGCCCCCTGACAGCACGTCCGCTGCATCATCGCCGCTCCCGGACGTGGTCTGTTCCCACTCGCACAGCATCAGCCCAAGTTCAGCTGGATGACTGCCTGCAGGGGTGCCGGGCGCAGGCCGTGGTAGATACCGTGTCATGGGGCTCGGGGGGGGGGGGGGGGGGGGCGCCCGGCGGGGAGAATGGGCATCTCGGGTCGCCGCTCGGCCTCAGTCGGCCCGTTTTCCCTAAGGACCGAACACGGCCTCGCCGGGGCTGTTGGAGGACGAAATCTGCCCCCGGCACATTGCGGTGCCCAGGAAGTTGTGGGTGTCAGCGGCTCCACTCACCCACGTTTGGAGAAAGCCCAGGCCTGGACGGCAAGGCCACGTGGTCCTGTCCCGACCGTACACCCTCCCCGTGTCCGCCTTCCCCTGCCTCCGCGTGCCCCGTGGCCCGGCGCCGTCCGCCTGCCGAGGGGCCGCCCGGGCCGAGGGTCCCACGCAGGGGGCCTCACGCTCGGCCTCGGTTTCGTCATCTGGAATGGGGTCAGTAACCGTTTACTCACCGTGGTTTTGCTGTGATTTTTAAACGATTCCACGGGAAGGGCTTGGGGGCGAGCTGGCTCCCGGTCACTGATGCTGTTTGAGCTCTGCCGTTCGGTCTGATGGCCATGCCCCTGCCTGCCTGCCTGCTCACTGCCTGGGGTGGCCCATCACCCCAGCTTCTCTTTCCTTCTGCCCCTTCATCTCCGCCCTTTTCAGGCCTTTCTCCCCTAGTTGCCTTCTAGCAACTTCCAGCTGCTGGGACTCCACCTTCGTTTTCCCCTGAAAGCCTTTGTCTTGCTAATGATCCTTCAGGCCTGGCTTCCAGGGGTCCCATTGGTTCTGCAGTGTTTCCCACGCACTCCTCATCGTTGGGCTTATCTTGCTGGTGCCATGTCTGTCTGCCTCCCCTTTTCCCGAGAACTCCCGGAGAAGGGCCGAGCCTTCATTCTCTCCATGTTCCCAGCACTTCCTGACCCAGGCAGACTCGGGCCGACTCGCTGATGAGTTAGGAGCACGCGTTTTCCCTAACTAAGTGCGTGTGGTCAGCTTGCCGTTCCGCTAAGCGGGAGGGAGCGGGGCGTCCTGTTGGTGGATTCTGAGGAGGGGTGTCCACCGGAGGCCTTGGCCGTCCTCGGGGCTGGAATTGAATGAGACCCGGGCAGAGCCGTAGCCCGCGCGCCTGGGGGACGTACAGCTTCCGTCACTGGTGAAGGCATAGGCCCGGGTGTAGCTTAGTGGGGGTGATGTCAGCTATTGGGTATTTGCGGCCATTTTTCTCATGTTTGAACATATTTCTGTCCTCATTACTTTGAAACTCCTGTGAATCGTCCTGGAAGGGTCAGCAGCGTCCGGTTGTGGACGTGCGATGTGACATTTCCCTCCTGGGTCCTCTGAGTCGCCCAGATGCTAATAAGCGGAGCCATACACAGAGCATGTGTGTTGCACACAGCATAGTGTGAGAGATGAGACATCAGTGCAGTTTGGCTCACGGAGGATGCGTGGGGAAAGGTGGCATGGGCCACGCAGAGTGGGTGTTACGTATTAACTTTCAGAATCGGCAGGAAACGGAGTGGGATGTCTCATGGTTCTATCTGAAGCACATCAACGGGCCTTGAAGGGGCTGTGGTTACATGTGATGACCGCATGACAGTGAGCTGCACCCTAAGGTTACATGTGGCTACATGTGATGACCGCATGATAGTGAGCTGCACCCTAAGGTTACATGTGGCTACATGTGTTGACCGCATGACAGTGAGCTGCATCCTAAGGTTACATGTGGCTACATGTGATGACCGCATGACAGTGAGCTGCATCCTAAGGTTACATGTGGCTACATGGGATGACCACGTGACAGCTGCATCCTAAGGTTACATGTGGCTACATGTGATGACCGCATGACAGTGAGCTGCATCCTAAGGTTACATGTGGCTACATGTGATGACCACGTGACAGTGAGCTGTACCCTAAGATTACATGTGGCTACATGGGGTGACCACGTGACAGTGAGCTGCGCCCTAAGGTTACATGTGGCTACATGGGATGACCACGTGACAGTGAGCTGACCCTCGGCCTTGTTTCCATTGCCCGCAGCTTTGCCCTGTCCGACGAAGCCTACCGGTCCCTGCGAGACCAAGACAAGGACCAGTGCATCCTCATCACCGGGGAGAGCGGAGCCGGGAAGACAGGTAAGACCAGTGGTCAGCCTCCCTCTCCACGCACTGGGCCGCGCGGCGCCTTTGCCACGGGCTCCGGGTCTCCGGGCTGCCTGCCTCAGGGAGGCCGGGTCCTCGGGCTCCGGAGGCCGCAGCCACCGCTCCTCTCTGCGGAGCGACGAGGGGAGGCCGGGAAAGGCTGCCTCTTCCCCGGAAGCCCACAGAACTGAGAGTCTGGCCTGTAGAGTTAGGTGGGCTGTCTGTATGTCCAGTGCGATGACAAAGATTAGGTGCAGAATGTTGCGGAACCAGGTAGGAACCTCTGTATATGTTCTGGAGGGATTAGCTTTCCCCGTGTGCTGGTACTGGAAGCAGTGTGTGTGATGGATGGCCTGGAGCGGGAGGTGGGTGTCCCCGGGCCCGGCGACCTGGAGAGGGTGGGGAGAGCTGCCCCGGAGCGCACCCTGCAGGCTCCTGCTGCTGTCGGGTCTCCTCCGCGGAGCCGAGGGCCCAGGAAGGAGGAGGCGGGGAGATGGCGGCTGCATGTCCGTGTCATCTTTCACACGCTCTCTTTTAAAATGACAGTCACAGACACGGTGCGTTAGTTTCAGGTGTGCATCCAGTGATCCTACCTGTGTGAACCTCACAATGTGGTCCCCTGGGCATGTCGTGGCCGCGGTCACCGCGCGGAGCTGTGCTATTGCTGAATGCACCCCAGTGCGGGATCGCGCGTCCCTGTGGCTGATTTACAGCGTGCGCTTGTGTTATAGCCGAGACAGGCCGTTGGTCATGTCTGCTGGTTTGCCAGAGTGGGATTTAAATGTTTCCACTTTCTTGGCTATTTCGTTGTCAGATTAATAACCTTGATTTCCACCTGCCTGGCGTGGCTCAGTGGTTGAGTGCCGACCTGTGAATCGGGAGGTCAGGGCACATGCCCGGGTTGCAGACTCCATCCCCAGTAGGAGGCAGCCTACCAACGGTTCTCTCTCATCATGGATGTTTCTCTCTCTCTCCCTCTCCCTTCCTCGGTGAAATCAATCCTATATAATAAATGGCTAATATGCAAATTGTCCCCTCAACTGGGAGTTCAAACGGGAGTTCGACCAGGGGGTGGGGCCTGCCTGTCAACCACCCGCAGCCCCTCCCCCTGACCGGCCCCTCCCCCTGGCCGGCCCAGCCCAATTGGCCCCAATCAGGGTGGGCCGGCCAGACCCCACCCATACACAAATTTGTGCACCGGGCCTCTAGTAAAAACATATTTAAAAATAATAATAATGCAAGAATGAATGGTTGCACCTCCTCACAAGTGTGCACCCACTTTTGCCCCGCCCTGTGCTTTCTGCGGGTCTGGTTGTACCCATTTGTTCCTACGTGAGTCATCCGGTGTGGGCTGTGGCCGCTGGTTTTGATGCATTTTGGCAGTCCCTCATCTCGGGAACATATGCGCCAAGAAGACAGCGTGGCCACTAATTGGCCACGTCGGCGACCTCCTCCTTCTGGGAGGGTCGAACGGCACTTCCTCGTGGAGGGAGGGCCCGTCTCCCGTTGGCTCCGGATCTGCCTTTTGGAAAAACGGGGAGGGGGTTGCTGGGCCCGTTTCAGAGGGTTGGCATTCCTTCTTTTCTTTTCTGTTCCTCTTTGGTTTTGTTAATCCTCACTGGAGGATGTTTTTTCCATTGATTTTAGAGAGAGGCAGGAGAGAGGGGAGAGAGAGAGAAACACTGATGTGAGAGAGCCACATCCATGGGTTGCTTCCCACTCGTGCCCCAACTGGGGTGGGCAACCTGCACCTGGGATACGTGCCCTTGACCGGAATCGAACCCCCCCGGCCCTTGGGTTCGTGGGCCGACATTCATTGGGGGCCCGGTATGTGCTAGGCACTTTGCCTATCATCCCGCTTTTCAAGAAGTGGCGTTACTAACAGCCTAAATCACCGTGTGGTAGCAGGGGCTTATTTTGTGAGAAGTGTCCGCTTCCCTGGGTCGTGACCCCCCCGGGGTAGCTGATGCCGTCATTGGTCTTCAGTGCTGCAGACGCTCTTCCCTGCAGGGTGTGTTCTGTGACGCGCGGGGAGGCGTGTGAGCGCGTGGGGTTCTGGGCCTGTTTATTTCAGCGTTGCTGTGCTAAACAAAACATTCCTTATGGCCCGGCCGGCGTGGCGCAGTGGTCGAGCGTTGACCTATGAACCAGGAGGTCGCGGTTCGATTCCCGGTCAGGACACAGGCCCGGGTGACGGGCTCGATCCCCAGCGTGGGGCGTGCAGGAGGCAGCTGATCCATGGTTCTCTCTCCTCACTGATGCTCCTACAATGGTGCCCACGTAGCTCTAGGCAGTGAGCTCCCAGTTTTCCGATGTGGATGCAAAGCACTTGTCGAAAAGGACTCAAGCACTGATGGGGCGGGGAGGCGGAACCTGCGGGAGCCATCACCACGCGGTCCCAAGGACATCAGAGGGAATCTGGGCCTGGGAAGATGGTCCCGACGCAGGAAGACACACACATGATGCGGTTTCTAACTTCACAGTTGCTTCCGTTTCCACGCACTCCCAGCCACCGGCTTACAGAGCTAGGGAGCCGCCGGCCTCGCTCACGAAGGCCTTTAGTCCTGAACCCCAGCGACCTGCCTGCGCTCCCTCTGCCGCGGCTCTGCCTGTCGCTGAGCGGTGTCACCGGCTCCCGGTGGCCGCAGCACACGCGTGTTCGGGCGGCGCATCTCTGCGGGAGAGCTGAGCGAGGCAGGCCAGGGCACACTGGCAAGGCCACGCCTGTGGAGCTGTTGCTCAGTGAAAACCTCGCCACTCGCGACCGCCTTGGAGTAGAGGCTGCGCTTCCCGTGGCGAGACCCGTGCTGTCACCACGAACGGACCAGCGGGCGCTGCCTGCGGGCGGGTCGCTGTGGGGGCGCCGCTGGGTCCTGCTGTAGCTCGGAGGCCTCGGGACTGCAGAGGGCGTCCTTCCAAGCTTCAGAGTCCAGTCTCGTTGCACACAAACAGGCCTCGTCGACTCAGCAATCTCATTCTTTTTTTTTTTTTTTAATCTTTATTGTTGAAAGTATTACAGATGCCTTCCTTTTCCCCCCATTGACCCCTTCTAGCCTGCCCCTGTCCCCCGCCCCAGGCCTTCACCACCGTATTATTTGCATACAAGGTCTTTGGTTGATCCATTTCCACCCTCCCCCCCCCCCCACACACACACACACCCCTGCCTTCCCTCTGAGATTCCTCAGTCTATTCCATGCTTCCATGCCTCTGGATCCACTCCTCTCAGCCGTTTATTTTGTTCATTAGATTCCACATACGAGTGAGATCATGTGATACTTGTCTCTCTGACTCAGCAGCCTCATTCTTTAGGAAAACTGGGCCACCGGACCTGGGCAAGCTGGGTCCCTAGAAAACTTTCGGCATCTTAACCGAGGAGGTAGAGAGGGATACAAGTAGATAAATGTGTCAGGATGTGCGTGTGTGTAGATGAGTGGTTCTCTCTGTACGCTCTCCGACCTGTAGCATGTAAGTCTTAGATGATCTGTGTGCGACCTGTATGTCCCACGGATCTCTGAGTGCACACACGGACAGCTGTGAACTCCTGGACAAATGTATGAGCCGCGCTGTGAAGAGAACTCAGAAGAGGCCGTGCTTATGTTCACATCGCTTGTTCTTCGTTCTTTTTGGACTTCGTGATTGAGTGCCTGTGGAGCTGCTTCGTGAGCGTGCATAGGTTTTGATATCTTAGCGGCGAGATTCCCATCCTTTTGTCCTCGTGGCGCAAATGACTTCCATCGAAATGTTCCTATTCCATTTCTTACTCACCCCTTGCTATTTCATAGGGATTTCTTTCATAAAAATATTACACAATTATATGATTATGTAATCCTATATAATAAAAGCCTAATATGCAAATCACCAGACGGCGGAACGACCAGTCGCTATGACGTGCACTGACCACCAGGGGGGCAGATGCTCAATGCAGGAGCTGCCCCCAGCCCGCAGGCCCCAGGCTGGCCAAAGCAGGTGCCAGCAGAGCCACCGCCCCCCCACCCCCCGATCGCCCCACCAGTTGCCCACAGATTGGCCCTGGTCACCAGCCAGGCCTAGGGACCCTACCCGTGCACGAATTTCATGCACCAGGCCTCTAGTAATTACATAATAACATGTATTATTCGCAGTGTAGTACGAGGTACCAGAGAATTCAGAGTTAAGTTAGTCATAATTCCTGCCTTATCAGGAATTTAAAGTCCCCAGAACCATAAACCACCGCTATCACCCCTTTCTGCTCCTTGTAGAAATGAGTTCTGATCCATATATTCTGCTCTCATGGCATTTCTTACCGGGCAGTTGTCTATTAGTGCCGTTTATTCGGTTAAACCTAGAGATTCTACCGTTTTCCAGGTAGAAGAGTTTTGACTTCAGAGACTTCATCTTTTGTCTGTCTGGTTGTTGATGAATTTTAGGATTCGAGTTACATTCAAACATAAATGTACATACGTGAAGTATCTATCCGTTAGAGAAACGACGGACTAAGAACTGATTCTGAGCAATACTGTTGCATCTAGCCACCCCCCTACCCCCCTTGATTTTCACATTACAGCCCTCGTGCCTGATTTCATAACTGGACGTTTGTACTTCTTAACCCCCTTCCCCTTCTGCCCATTTTAAATGCCAGCGTTTTTATGTCTAAAATGGCAGTGCTTTTCCGATCTCTGAGTACACGTGAAGAGTACCTTTTAGTCCCAGATGGAACCCTTTCATACCCTTGCAGTGCACTTGAAGGACATTGTCATTGAGAAGGTGACGGCTGGATTAATGCATTCACGACGTGTCCCTTTGGAAAATGCACGTGATTTAATGCTGAGATTGCCAGGGTCATCTCTACTTGGTCCCTATAATTGTCAACCTAATCCAAAGCCTAGACTTGGAAATGTGGAGGATGATAATTACTGATTCTCCTCGGAAATAGAGTATTTTTTATTCATAGATAGTATTACATAAAGTTTTGATTTGGAAAAATACCTAAACCTTTAAATAAAGTTCAAATTTACTTGAACTTTAGTGGAGAAGAACTAACTAAAAGGAGATAAAGGAGAAAGCTTGGTGAGGTCATTTTTATTCCCTGTGTTCACATGATGCAACATCGTGATGCAATATTCTCAACCATGCTGGGTCTTGCCGCTTATCTTTCCTGGCTTACCTCTCCAAAGAAATTAATATCTCATGAACTACTTAAGGTAGAGACCCAATGTTGTGTCGGGAAAACAATTATGAGTTGTCTCCTTTAGACAATGAGTCTTTGTTTGGGAGAAAATGACTCTTAATCCTGGCTTCCAAAAATAAATTATTAAAATGAGCCCAGTATTAGAATTCCTGAAAGTAGTTAATTAAGAATTTGAACACAGAAATTTTATAAAGAACTTAGATATAAATATCCTTGAACTATATTTAAAAGTTATACCTGATTTACTTAAATGATTTTATTTTATTTTCAATTGGCTTTTATTTATTTTAGAGAGAGAGGAAGGGAGAGGGGGAGAAAGGGGAAAAAAAAGAGAGAGAGAGAGAATTATGAGTGTGAGAGAAAAATACTGATTGGTTGCCTTCTGTACGCATCCCGGCCGGGGATTGAACCTGCAACCTGGATGTGTGCCCTGACTGGGAACCGGACCAGCGACCTAATGGTGCGTGGGACCACGTTCAGCCAACTGGGCCACACTGGCCAGGGCTTAAATGATTTTAAAGTTAGTAAAAGCGATTCGTAATTCCAGTGTAAGTTAATCCTCTTTCATATCCCAGTAGATATTGTGGGCTTGTATTTATGTACAATTTAACAGCCAGATGATATAAGTCAAATTCAAATTCTAATGATCTGTTCCTGATGCCTTTTTTTTTTTAAATCAGAAGTGATCCTAAGAGAACTGTTTCCATATTATTTTTGCCATTAAAAGGTCTCTGAGATGCCAAATTAACTTTAGAAGCCACCAGAGTTGATTCTCCCCCACCCACACACACACACACACACACACACAGAATTTTTTCCCTGGAATCCATCCTGGACCAGAAAAGGGTTGCCAGAGAACTCAGTGGTCACGTACCTGAAGTGTGAGCTTGGGGCTATAGTGAGCTCTGTTAACCCTGAAATGAACCAGCAGCCTGACCTGGGCTTTTAATACAGTTTGTTAATGTATCTAAAAGAAAACACCTTTTCATTGAAAGTGTGTGTGTGTGTGTGTGTGTGTGTGTGTGTGTGTGTGTTTGCCACTTTTTGGGACAGTTATTTTGCCTATAAAGGCTTTCAGTCTTCTAATAGTATAATGGATAGAAAGATAGGCAGAATTTTCAGGTCAAGAAAGGAGACTATACATACGTGAAGATGTAGGTGGGAATGGGGGCAAAGAATGCTGCTGAGAACGCAGAGGAAGAAAGTCTGGGGGTTGCTTCAGAGGCCAAGCTGCTGAGTTGGGATGTGAGGGCGATTCAGGGGAGTGGGAGGCCAGATATCACAGGGCGTGAGGAATTGGCTGGGAGGGCAGCCTCGCCTGAACTTGAAAACTCGAAAGCCTAGAAAGAAAATTCCTCAAGTAACCAGAAGAGTTCCAGTTTGGATTGGTGGCTAGAGGGACATGTGGCACCAAGAAGTCAAAAAATACCCTATCTAATAAAAGCGTAATATGCAAATTGACCATCACTCCAACACGCAAGATGGCTGCCCCCATGTGGTTAAAGATGGCTGCCCCCATGTGGACACAAGATGGCCGACATAAGATGGCCAGCAGGGGAGGGCAGTTGTGGGCAATCAGGCCAGCAGGGGAGGGCAGTTGGGAGGGACCAGGCCTGCAAGAGAGGGCAGTTGGGGTCGATCAAACCTGCAGGGGAGGGCAGTTGGGGGGGACCCAGGCCTGCAGGGGAGAGCAGTTAGGGGTGACCAGGCCTGCAGGGGAGGGCAGTTAGGGGCAAACAGGCTGGCAGGGGAGCAGTTAGGCATCAACCAGGCTGGCAGGGGAGTGGTTAGGGGGTGATCAGGCTGGCAGGCAGAAGCGGTTAGGGGCAATCAGGAAGGCAGGCAGGCGAGCAGTTGGGAGCCAGCAGTCCTGGATGGTGAGAGGGATGTCCGACTGCCCGTTTAGGCCCCATCCCTCAAGGGGTCCAAGATTGGAGAGGGTGCAGGCTGGGCTGAGGGACACACAGCCCCGTGCACGAATTTCGTGCACCGGGCCTCTAGTAACAGATAATAGAGCCTTGGCCAGGGGGCTCAAGTGATGGGCGCACCATCCCATACACCAAAAGGTGGCGGGTGTGATTCCTGGTCAGGGCACACACCTATGTTGGGGGTTCTATCCCTGGGGGGCGCTTACAGGGGCAACCGACAGGTGTTTCTTTCTCATATCAGTGTTTCTCTCTCTCCTCCTCTCTCACTGAAATAATAAAGACATATCCTCATATGAGGATTAAATAAAACGTAGTAGGATATAAACTCTTTGTCCATAACTGAGGTCAGGTCGGCCTGAACTGGGCAACAGCAGTAGTACGTACACTTGACCAGCTTTTAGGGGAGCCCTGAGGACAGGACAGTGGGAAGTGTCACCCAGGCCCTTTACACAGTGGCGGGGGGGGGAGGGGTTTAAGGGACAACACCCTTTGGAGGAAGGGCCTTGCAAAGATGGCAAGACCTGTTCCTGGCATTGCAAAGGTGACAAGACAGACGTTTCTCGAGTGCCGTCCTTAAAGGGAGACAGCAGAAACCAGCCGTCACAGACCACCCCAGAAGCTGTGTGGACCCACTGCATTAGGCAGAAAGCAAACTGCAGGAAGACCTACCTCCAGCCATTGCCAAAGCGCCCGGCCTCCCCCGCCCCACAGCCCTCAGGCTCCCTGAGGCGGTTTGCTCCCCTGCACCACACCTGCCAGCCCCCCAGACGGAGTCACCGAGGCCTTGGGAACTTCAGGGACCTGGGTGCTCCTTGGTTCCTGTTAGTGACTTCAGGTTTGCTCAGAGGCCCAAAGCAGCCGTTTTCAACCCGTTTGCCGCAAGAATTGTTACAACAGGCGACACCCGACTATCCAGTGCGGGGCACTGACCGCTTTTCGCTTAGACGGTCAGATAAAAAAAATGACAGCAGCCAACACAGCCATAGCCGCCCGGTGGGAATGCCCCGTCTTGAACCATAAATGTACAGGCCATACCCCAGAGCTGCCTCTCGTTGGCCACGTTGCATGAGAAGGCTGCGTCTGATGGGTTAAATCTGGGCACCAGAAATCCTTCTGTTCCAGAATTGGAAAGTGAGGTCGCATCTGACTGGTTAATTCTGGGAACCAGAAATTCTTAAATCAGGTATAGGCACCTGATTTTTAAAAAAGTCACTTTGGAGCAAAACGGGTGGGTAATTACTATTCTTTATTTTTTTTGTAAATCAATCCAAATTATACCTATTTTTTAACATATTTGTTGGTGTGCTGCGGAACTTTAGTCGTTAGCTGGCGTGTGCCAGGAGATGAGAAAGGCTGGAAATCGCTGCCTGAACGCCAGTGTGCGGGCAGCGTGCCCCAGCGGCACCCAGTTCATTTCTTCTCGGCGGCGGCGGAACGCAGGGTTCAGATCGGCCCCTCGTCCTCAGGCAGCGGTGCCCTCCCTCCCCGGAAGGCGCTCCCGCTCTGGGACCGCCCGAGCAGAGCCTGGAGAGAGAGCCAGCTTGGGGGGTTGGCTTCCTTGCCTGACGGCCAGCTTGGCAGAGGCTTCCTCCCGCCGCCACCCCGCCGCAGGCGGTTCCCAGAGCCTGGTGACGGAGCATGAGCACGGCGGCTCAGCCAGAAGCACATTCCAGGCAGCTCGGCCTGGGAAAGGCACACACTAGGTCCTTTCCCAGAGTTCCGCGGTGCGCGCGGCCCTCCAGGCAGCCCTGCGCAGAGAGGAACCCTGTTTTGCTCCGTCTGACTCACTGTGCACACCCCCGTGCATCGACGTCAGACCTCCTTTTCCCTGAATACTATGGACATTGCTTGGAACTCAGTACTAACGGGGTCAGGTTCACTCTAGCCGGTTGGACTTAGTGGTTAGAGCGTCGGCCTGTGGGCCCAAGGGTTGAGGGTTTAATTTCTGATCAAGGGCTCAGACCTTGATTGGAGACTCCATCCCTGGTCCTGGTTGGGGCCACCTGCCGGAAGCAACCAGTCGATGTGTCTCTCTCACATCAGTGTTTCTCTCTGCCCCTCCTCCCGCCCTTCCAGTCTCTCTAAGCATCTGGGGGAGAAGAATATCCTCGGGGGAGGATTGGATAAAAGGATCCCTAGGAGGCAGGTGGAGGGGGACGTGGGCTGATAGGCTTGGGAGGACGAAGCCACCAGAAGCAAGTCGTGTCCACCTTTGGGCCAAGAGTCCTTGGAATGCGTCAGGCGCCTGCTCTGTCTTCACCAGCTCACCTCCGGAGCTCCGAGAGAGCTGTGTACACAGCATCCCTGGAGGGCTGTTTCCTGTCACCAAACCCTTAGATCAGCTGCTCACTGTCTGTTTGTTTGTTTTTAAATATATTTTATTGATTTTTTTTACAGAGAGGAAGGGAGAAGGATAGAGAGTTAGAAACATTGATGAGAGAGAAACATCGATCAGCTGCCTCCTGCACACCCCCCACTGGGGATGTGCCCGCAACCAAGGTACACGCCCTTGACCGGAATCGAACCTGGGACCCTTCAGTCCGCAGGCCGACGCTCTGTCCACTGAGCCACACCGGTCAGGGCTGCTCAGTGTTTTAATTGAGTTGAAGAGGAATCAGTTTAGTCTAATGGTGAGCACACCCGTTTGGTTTAGAACAGTCCTTTAAACATTTTTAAATCTATTTGGTAAGGATACCCAGGTTACCAAGTTGTGTTGGGCTTGAGTCAACGTGTATGATAGAGTCATTTCACGTGAGCGGCCGCCTTAAGGAGACAGTCCCCCTGGGGTGTTGCGGGCGATGTCCCCCAGCGGATGGGTTAGCGGCCCGGGGTACCGTAAGCACAGTTCCCGTTACAGCCCACTCAGGGCGTGTTGCTGAAGAGGAAGGACAGATACTGTAACAGTTTTCCAAGGCGGTACGTACTCCCAGGTGGAGAGGCATTTGAAACGCTGTAGGTGGGTGTTGTCTTCCCAATTCCTTCCTCTGAATCTCTCCTTTTTAAATCTCAGCTTCATTTGCTAACCTGGCTTCCTCTCCCCCACAGAGGCCAGCAAGCTGGTCATGTCCTACGTGGCGGCTGTGTGCGGGAAAGGGGCGGAAGTCAACCAAGTCAAGGAGCAGCTGTTACAGTCCAACCCGGTCCTGGAAGGTAGGCCTCCCTGTGGACGTGGGGTCCGTACGCGTGGACCGGGGTCCGGTTTGCGGGGCACGCGGAGCCCTGGGCGCTGCAGCCGCCCGATTAGAGTCCCTGCTCTAGGGGAGTTGTTTGGCTCAACCCTTTGTGCCAAGCCGTAGACGGTCAAGATTTAACGTGTTTAACGCAGGGCTGCTTTGGGGTTGGCGGGGGCTGGGGGGGGGGTACCCCCGGTGTGGTAACCCCTACCTACATTGTCAGGCCTCGCCCTCTTCTTCCACTTTATCACCAGGAGATGCCATGCATCCTTATCCCCCACATGTTGGGATAAGTCACCAAAATGCCCTGACTTGGTGAAGAGCAGAGACTGAAACATGTATTCTGTTGTTATCGGTCATTCTTCCCCCTTAGTCACTTAGCACCTAGAGCAGCTGATACAGAAAGTGCCGTGTCTTCCTCTTATTCCCGTGTGGGACTTGTGCAGTCCCTGCCTTTTGCCTTTACGTTCGGGGCTGCCCGTGTGGTTGCGTGTCTGCACGTTGGTTCTGAGAACGCCGCGATCTCGGGAGCAGCTCCGTGGACGCCACGGTCGGCCTCTGTGGTTGGAATCCGGCCCTCGAGCCGATGGCGATGGAGGCGAGGCCACCCCGGGCAGGCAAGGGGAGGGAGGCCTCTGTGGGCATGCGCTCCCTCGGATGGGATCGCTGCACTTCCCGGCTGGGCTGCTCCGGAAGCGGACATCCAGAACAGCGCTCTTGGAGAAACAATGCTCCGGAGGAATGTGTCTCCAGCGCCTGAGAGGGAGCCCTTGTCTTCGCGTCTGTGGCCCACGGTCAAAGACGCCCCTGTTCAGAGCTGTGCTCAGCGATGTGCCACTCGGACTTGTTTGATGAAAAGAGGGCTTATGGCCTGCAAATGCCGCCCTGAGTAAAGTTTTTTTGAGGCAATTCCTTCACTCGCCCTTGACCTTCAAGCCACAACACACTGCCCTTTATGCATCGGCACCCGGAGCTGGACTTCGGGGCCGTGCAAGTTGGTTCACTTGGCGCCTCGACATGGTCACACCCACCAGGAAGGCCTGGCCCGTGAAAACCCCAGGCTGTGTCCTGGTCCTCCCGGTCCTGGGCCGCACTCACCGTTCTCGAGGTTGCGCTGACGGCCGTCCAGCCTTCCGGCGGCGGGGTGGACGTGGGAGGGGAGTGCGGACCTCGGCCAGCACCCTTCCTGGCGTGTTCCCTGTGTCAGGTGTCCTCGCTCAGCGTAGCGCCTCAGTCTGCTCTGTGTTAAAGAGAGAACGCGGAGTCGGGGACCTGCCACCCCACTCCCACCCCAGGCGGTGTCTCTGCCCTGAGAACTGCCCTGTCGACTTTATGAACTTGGTCTTAACTGAGGAGGACTCACCTTTTTTAAAAATATATATATATATTTTATTGATTTTTTAACAGAGAGGAAGGGAGAAGGATAGAGAGTCAGAAACATTGATGAGAGAGAAACATCCATCAGCTGCCTCCTGCACACCCCCCATTGGGAATGTGCCCGCAACCAAGGTACGTGCCCTTGACCAGAATCGAACCCGGGACCCTTCAGTCCGCAGGCTGACGCTCTATCCACTGAGCCAAACCGGTTTCGGCGAGGACTCACCTTTTTTAAAAAAAAATCAGAAACATTTAAAAAGCCAGCGAATGTGCCCTGATCGGTGTGGCTCAGTGGATAGAGCATCGGCCTGTGGACTGAAGGATCCCGGGTTCGATTCCCGTCAAGGGCACATCCCTGGGTTGCGGACTCAATTCCCCGTAAGGGACGTGCAGGAGGCAGCCGATGAGTGATTCTCTCTCATCATTGATGTTTCTCTCTTTCTCTCCCTCTCCCTTCCTCTCTGAAATAAATAAAAATATATTTTAAACAATAAAAATAAAAAGCCAGCTAATGTGAAATACATCAGGTTTGGCTGCTGAATATCCAAAGTGAACTTCAACTTGAACACACACTTCCTTGCCTGGTCCCGTGGTTGCTTTCAACGCTCGGACCAGCTTTACGCCCCGAGTCACCATGTGAGCTCTCGCTGCTCCAGTCATCTTCTCTCCGTTGGGTTGAATGAGGTGATGGAAGCTTCCAGAGATGTGATGCTGGTCTCTCCGTCTGAACATTCATTTCTGCTCACACATCATCGTGTCTCAGTCTTGCCAGCTGCCGTGTGGCCCACGGATCCCAGTTAACAGCCGAGGGACCGGCCGAAACGCAGAATGTCATGCCCTGATCCGCTGGAGCCAAGCCTGCGCCTCGCAAGATCCCTAGGCCCTGGGTGTGCACAGTAGAGTGTGAGGCGCACGGCGGGGCTTCCAGACCCTGGGACAGGGGTCCTGTCTGCTTACACGGCATGTTCACGCAGTCTCCCCTGCCTTGTGCACAGCTGGTGAAGCAGTCCTTTGACCTTACGACACTGTGAGCCGCCCGCGCTCAACGGAACACTGTGTGCCGGGGAGGCATCAACCTGGTTCTTAGGTTCCCTCATTTCAAAGGGGGCCGTGGGGGAACTCGGGTCCGAAGCAGTGGAGATTGGAACCCACTTGGATTTTGAGTCTTGGGCCAGTTTGGCTTTCTTTTTTTTAATTTTAAATATATATATATATATATATATATATATATATATATATATACATACACACACACACATACATACATACATACATACTAGAGGCCCGGCGCACGGATTCATGCACCGGTGGGGTCCCTCGTCCTGGCCTGCAGAGATCGGGCTGAAACAGGCTCTCCGATATCCCCCAAGGGGTCCTGGATTGCAAGAGGGCACAGGCCAGACTGAAGGACCCCATTGGTGCACGACTGGGGCCAGGAAGGGACCGCAGGAGGCAGCCAGTCAATGATTCATCTCACCCAATCCCCATCGGCCGGACCCCAGCAGCAAGCTAACCTACCAGTAGGAGCGTCTGCCCCCTGGTGGTCAGTGCGCGTCGTAGTGACTGGGCGAACAGTCAGACACCGCATATTAGGCTTTTATATATATAGGATTTGGAGAGGAAGAGAGAGGGAGGGAGATAGAAACATCAACGATGAGAGAGAAGCATGGAACGGCTGCTTCCCACATGCCCCCATACTGGGGATCAAGCCCACAATCCGGGCATGCGACCTGACTGGAAATTGAACCATGACCTCTTGGTTTATAGGTCGACGCTCAACCCCTGAGCTACGCCAGCCGGGCTTGGCTTTCTTTTTTTCTTTTTTTTTAAAAATATATTTTATTGATTTTTTTACAGAGAGGAAAGGAGAGGGACAGAGAGCTAGAAACATCGATGAGAGAGAAACATAGACCAGCTGCCTCTTGCACACCCCCTACCGGGGATGTGCCCGCAACCAATGTACATGCCCTTGACCGGAATCGAACCCGGGACCTTTCAGTCCGCAGACTGACGCTCTATCCACTGAGCCAAACCGGTTTCGGCCTTGGCTTTCTTTATATTCTAGAAAGTTTCACTTAGGTCTGAGGGACATGTTTAGCCTGTTGGCAAGGATGTTAGTTTTCGAATCTCTTCGTCTTTCTGTTATAAATAGCTTGACTCCAAACTAATTAAACAATTTAAAGCTTCTTGGGGCCTTGTTTGACCTGGCGACCTCAGCAAGTTCCACAACACTTCTGGCAATCGCAAGTAGTAGTTATCACTGAATGACCTTATTCGCCGAGGATAATGGTGAAGGGCTCAGAAGCCGAGCCTGCTAGCCACTCCATTCCCTGCTGTCAGCAGTTAAGAGATCCTGAGTCGAACGAGATTGAGTTACAGTAATAACTGGGGGAAAATTCCATGAATCATAGGAATGACGCTCTTTTTCTATGAACTTATAAGACACGGGAGCTTTAGTAGACTTCTGTTAAGTGTGCTTCTGTGGAAATTTTCGACATTTGTATGTTCTAGGATTTATAAATTGCACGTATGATTACTGCTTTATCTTTCTGCGTGAAATGACTTCCTGTCCTTTTAACCATGCATCAATCCCTTTCTTCCTAGCTTTTGGAAATGCCAAGACCGTCAGGAATGACAACTCCTCTCGATTTGTAAGTATTTGTAAAGCACAAGTGTTAACACTAATATTTAGCTCGTGCATGTGTAAACAGTCAGGAGATGTTTAATATTTCTTAATAAGCACATTTGAAAAATAAGAACACCATTGCTATTGAAACCCGGAGAGTTTTATACGGACTGTTCTTTGCTTTCTGGAATTTCCCTTTTTTCATTCTTGGAGTGACAAGCTATTTTTTTTTTTCCTTCATGTTTTCTCATCACTTATCCTAAGATTCCATGAGCAATTTAAATGAGGCTATTTAGAATAACTCTTCACTTGTCTAAATTTTGGTATTTGGAAATCATAATTAAGAATCAGAAATTAAGTAGAAGGAAGGATAAACTGAGTTTGTATGCTGCACCGGTTTTATTACAATGATACCAGGACTGAAGGAGGTGTATTCTAAAGCTCAAGAGAGATACAGTCACTAGGATTGGCAGCTAATGGGGGCGGGGAGAGAGGGCTGAACAATAAAAGCTGAAGCTAATTGTTGCTTGGCATGGGGCTGAGCTGGAAAATGCTGATTCCGCTGAGAGAACTTTCCAGCTTCGTCTCCCCTCATCTCTGCATGACTGCACATCTGCCCACAGGACTCTCCAGCCGAGCCCCACCCCACCCCGCCCCGGGTCTTTCCCGGGACACAGACCCTGCCTGGAGGCAGCAGGGGAGCATGCTGAGTGTGAGGCTAGGGGAGCATTTTGAAATCGGTTCCTTCTTTTTATTTATTCACTGATTGATTTGGGAGAGGGAGAGGGAGAGAGAAGCATCGACTGGCTGTCCCACTTACGTATGCATTCATTGGTTGATTCTGGTATGTGCCCTGACTAGACACGAGCCCAAAACCTTGGTGTCTTGGGACGATGCTCGAACTAACGGAATTAACCCGGTCAGGGCTCGAAATCGGTTCCTTTTTTCTAGAGTTTAACGAGTTTTATATTAAAAGATCATTGACTTCATAAGCTCTCTTCTCATACACGACTTGGGACCGATTCTGATCTTCGATGCCTCTTTGCCGCAGACCCTGCCTGCCCTGCCCCTTCCCCTTCCCTTCCGTCAGCGCCTTTGGCTGACCCCCCTTGGGGTTCCCAGTGCTCCGGGCGAGAGCGCGGCCTCCGAGGAGATGGTTGATGGCTTGGGAAGCAGAAGGTTCCGGTTGCAAGGCTCTGCCTTTTTCCCGTTGGACTAGCCCTGCCCGCCCTGCTGTGGGAACACGGCTAATCTCATTACACAAATAGAACGAGCAGCCACGGAGCGTGGGCAGAGAGAAGTCATTCCAAGAGACCAAGCTGCTTTGTGGAGGTTTTGTGTTTTGCTTTTTGCAAATGGCACAGGCTTCACAAAAAACATTTGCAAATATACTTAGTCCGTAGACCTTCAACATCGAGGACACCGTGTTGCTCAGAGTCTTGACTACTTTGTGGCATTTGAGCGCTACTGAGAGGCTTGGCTTAAGTAAATTCAGAGAAATCCTAGTGTGACAGAGGTGGTAGGATAGGAAATTAATACTGGATTATAGGCTAAATCACTTCATGCCCAGCTTTATAGGCTAAATCATTTCATGCTCATCTTTGAATCAATGGGATTAAATGGAATAATTTCCACCATTTTATAGTTTCTAAGTAGTTAACTTTCCATTTATTTTATTTTTTAAGCTCTGTTTTTATTTACAGATTACATCTATGCCCAGCTTTTAGTAATTTCTCTACGGTGTGCAAAGCAACCATAGATAGCCGTGTTTATGACTCATGGAAATTGCATTTCCTTTGACTGTGTGTGTGACAGGTTAACCCAGAATGAACTTCTCTCTTTTTTTAATCCTCACCCGAGGATATTTTTCCATTGATCTTCAGAGAGACTGGAAAGGGGGGGTCGGGGGATAGGAACACCGATGTGAGAGAGAGACATGGACTGGTGGCCTCCTCCTGAGCCCTACTGGGACTGGGGATCGAACCTGCGACTGAGGCCTGTGCCCTTGACCAGGAATTGAACCCGCTACCCTTCAGTCCATGGCCAACGCTCTTAACCACTGAGCAACCAGCCGGGGCTAGCAGGATCTTCTCGATCTCTTCACGGAGATACTGGGTCGACCCTGTGGTGGTCTTCTAGGCATGCTCACTGCAGCTTACGCTTCAGACCAGTGTTCCCACGGAGGGCCCGCATTGCTGGGCTTTGACTCCTCGTCCCTGCTCTCTGACCTTGTGCATCCACCCAGGACCTGTCATGGCGACCCGCTGGCTCGCTCTCTGTTTACTCTCCCCTTTTGCTGCGACTCCTGCTTAAAGCCATCCACCCAGTTTCTCCCCGATGACTGCCACCTCCTATCAGACACCTGGCCTGGTTTTCTTCTAGTCCATTGCACACTGGCCAGAGTGGTCTTGTCAGGAGGCAAGTGTGGCTGTGGCACCCTTGTTTGGGAACCTTTATGACCCGGCTGGGCTGGCAGGCGCACATCTCAATGTCGTGGTGGGCTCCTGCGTCCCGCCCCATCCTCTGGGACAGTGGTCGGCAAACTCATTGGTCCACAGAGCCAAATACCAACAGCACAACGATTGACATTTCTTTGGAGACCCAGATTTTTTTAACTTAAACTTCTTCTAACGCCACTTCTTCAACATAGACTTGCCCAGGCCGTGGTATCTTGTGGAAGAGCCACACTCAAGGGGCCAAAGAGCCGCATGTGGCTCGCGAGCCGCAGTTTGCCGACCACGGCTCTAGGAGGCCAGCTCTGACGCCTGCTCCTTCCCGCTCCCCCTCCTTGCCTGCCTGGCCTCTGACGCCGAGGGCAGACTCCCTGCTTCCCGCGGTCCCTTTTCTCAGTGCAGAGGACTGGGGCCCACGGTAGGAGGCACCCCATGCTCAGTACAGTCCGGTGTCTCTCTCTCCAGCCCCCGAGGCCGAGAGTGTCTGAGGGTAGCAGCTGGGCCCTGGTTCCCTCCTGACTGCTTTCATAGACCTTTATAGGCCTTTACTTGGTGACTACTCAGTGAGGGCTTTGTGTTTTCTTTTAAATATATTTTTTATTGATTTCAGAGAGGAAGGGAGAGGGAGAGATAGACACATCCACGATGAGAGAGATCATTGATCGGCTGCCTCCAGCACGCTCCCTGCTGAGGACTGAGCCTGCAACCTGGGACCTTTCGGTCCACAAGCTGATGCTCTGTCCACTTTAGCCAAACCGGCTAGGGCTGTGAAGGCTTTACAAGGGCAGAAGACCCAGGATAACGGGAAGGAGAAGGCAGGGGAGCGTGTGCGAGCTAAGAAAGAGTCACCAGTGGCACTGTGGACGGGGTGCCGTGCGATCCTGTGTCCTCTTCCCTCACCATGATTCCGCAAATGGAAAGGAGTGTCAGTCATTCTTTGGGAGAGTGGTTTACCAACCGTCTCTCTGGCTCTTACGAAGGCAGAACACGAAGGAGCAAAGCCAAAGCCTCCTTCTTCGACCAACACGCCCTGTTCCAAACAAAACGCAGCTGTCGGGCCATTCTCTCCTCCTGGTTACTCTTTAACCGGGCAATTACAGAGCAGTTCTGGGAAAAGGACCATGTGAAACGCCACGTGTGCTTCCCCGTGTTTAACACGCCGTCTGTAAAGTATGACACGGACCTGGTCATCTATGGCTGTGTCATCTAGATCAAAGCCCGGGAGAGGAATGCTGAGCGGTCTTTGATTCTGAGCCGGTCGCCCACATGGTCCTGTATTTGATTTGAGTTGATACAGAAACAATACTTTCACTGTTCCCCCGGGCCCGGTGTGTGTGGAGTTCCTAGCCATGGCTTACGCATATTTTGCCTATAAAAATGAACTGATTTATCTTCCCCACGAATGCATATGCAAGGAATGCATATTTTCCGCAGTTTTATTGTTAAATGGAAGACACACCCACCTTCAGAATATGAAACGTATCTGAAGTGGGAAATTTACACGGTGGCCGAGATGATCTGCTCTTGGATCAGCAATGGGATATGCTAGTTTGGAGCGCATGGGGTATTTAATGTGAATTATTCCCGGAGGCATATTGTTGTGCGTCATGGTTACATAAACGGTGTCTTTCTTAATTACATTTAACAGATGTATCAAGGGCTTACGCCGCGGCTGTTCTCTAAGAGGGGACGCCGGCCGAGTATCGTGAGGGGATCTTGAAACTCACCTCGTCTTTCTCTGGCAGGGCAAATACATGGATATTGAATTCGACTTTAAAGGCGATCCCCTGGGAGGAGTGATTAGTAACTGTGAGTATTTTATCTGAATTCCTTTAAAGAAGTTTAGAGTAGTAAAACGTGTTTAAAATGGGATATTGTCGATACTTGGGTCTTTAAGAGATGGGTATAAGACTACGTCTTCGTATACTGCTTAGACTTTTAACCTATCGGTTTCAGGTTGTCTTCTATAATTTCCAAATCTTTTTTAAAGGTGCCATAATCTTTACCTTTGAAAAACTTTTTAGGAGTCTGCTAAAGAAATAGGTATTAGTCCAACTGTATTTTATTGCTATAGGCCCTAAGCCAATCCAGTAATAAAGAAGATTCTCCAACGGTTATTCTATTTAACAAACCCAGCCCTACCCTAGGCTAGAGGAATGCCACTAGGTAGTTAGTGTTGTTTTTTAAAAATATATTTTATTGATTTTTGCAGAGAGGAAGGGAAGAGGGATAGAGAGTTAGAAACATCGATAAGAGAGAAACATCGATCAGCTGCCTCCTGCACACCTCCTACTGGGGATGTGCCTGCAACCAAGGTACATGCCCCTGACTGGAATCGAGCCTGGGACCCTTCAGTCCGAAGGCCGGCGCTCTATCCACTGAGACAAACCGGTTAGGGTGGTAGTTAGTGTTTTAGTAACCTGGGCAAACTATACAGCTGATTTAAAAACATTAAATCACTATTCAGAGAGCAACCTTGTAGGGCTGGGGTTTTCTCATCTTTGAATCAATGGGATTAAATTGAATAATTTCCACCATTTTATAGTTTCTAAGTAGTTAACTTTCCATTTATTTTATTTTTTAAGCTCTGTTTTTATTGAGTTCAGAGAGGAAGGGAGAGGGAGATAGACACATCGGTGATGAGAGAGAATCATTGAGCGGCTGCCTCTTGCACGCCCCACACTGGGGATTGAGCCCACAACCCAGGCATGTGCCCTGACCAGAAATCGAACTGTGACCTCCTGGTTCATAGGTTGATGCTTAACCACTGAGCCACGCTGGCCGGGCTAATTTTCCGTTTTAGTTTGCCTGACTACACAAGGTATGTGCCATGCATTGAGATTATCCCTATTTGCCAAAATGCATAGTTATTAGAGAATATTCTCAGCAGTAAGTGTTCGTATGAAGTTGGTTAGGTTACATGGTTTTAGGTGTCCAATAGGGAAGGAAAAGCACTTATGCTGACCACGTGTGGTGCCCAAATCAAATGGCTGTGAGCCTGCCCGGCTTGCTAGGCCGGCTCCCCCCCCCTCACGGGGCCTGGCCGCCGCTGAGAGCTGCACAGGAAAAGGCAGGCCCAGTTCTAAGACCCCCCTTTAAAGGCACAGTTCGTTTTTATCCTGAAATATACTCATAAGTCTTCAGCATTGACTTTGTACAACACGACTTCACTCTCGTTACCCGTTTAATAATGCACGTTTTTTTTTTAAATGAGGATACGCTTGCTGTCTTCATTTTGGAACTTACACCGCTGTGTTCTGATTCTGAAATGATTGACTCAATGTTCCTTTTGAGGGCGCTGGGAAAATATGTAAGGATTACTTTCTTACAAGGATTAGACAGTAACTTGGGTCTTAGGTTTTGAAGCGTAAGCTCCACACAGACATGCTTGCCCGCCCTCTGGTTGTTCGGTATCCATGGAGAATAAACACGAAACCCTCCGTTCTTTTCCCGTTAGG
This sequence comes from Eptesicus fuscus, assembly GCF_027574615.1. Taxonomy (NCBI): domain Eukaryota; kingdom Metazoa; phylum Chordata; class Mammalia; order Chiroptera; family Vespertilionidae; genus Eptesicus; species Eptesicus fuscus. The sequence goes on along the minus strand of NC_072483.1, from coordinate 90,792,013 downwards.
ATTACTGTGTCCTCGCGAATGGGTTTCATCTGGTGTTGGTTACTGTTTGTTCCCACAAGGAAGTTGCATTGAAGTTTGCGGTAGTGGGAACACCCTGGTATTTTGGAGGATCCTTTGCTTGGGAGAGGGAAGGGGTACATTAGTGGTGAGAGCAGGAGACTTCGCTCTGCGTAGACGGGCTGACTCAGGGGCGTCACGGGGCGCTGCGGCCTCGGGGACGGGGGTGAAGCGCTGGGCAGACCCCTCTTGTCCTCTCCAAACTGCCCAAAGCCAGCCTCCCGTAACCTCGGAAAGAAGACAAGACCGGCCAGGTGCCTCCTTGTCTGGCCGCCGCCGCGTGAGAGCCCGTTGGCGGCTGTGACCATGACCGCGGGAAGGGCACAGGGCGCGGGGCCGGCTGCGGGCCCAGCGCGGAGAAAAGAAAGCCCGTCGCGGGCTCTTCCCGGAGGAGGCGGGCGGTGCCGCGGTCTCCCCCGCAGCCGAGGACATCGCGGAGGGTATGTCACGAGGAGACGGTGTAAAACATGGACGGCGGCAACATCTGTGTCATTGGAGGAGATAAAACAGGGGAGCACGTCCAGATGTTTGGTTGATGTGAGATATTTCTTTAAAAAAATGCGTTTATTGATTTCAGAGAGGAAGGGAGAGGGAGAGAGAAGCCTCAGTGAGGAGAGAGCATCCCGGACCCGCTGCCTCCTGTGGAGCACACATGCCACGTGTGCCTGGGGTTTGCATCCTTTTCGCTGGAAAGTTATAAAGAGCAGCCTACGCAGAAAGCCTTCGCCCCAAGCTTTGGAGTCTGGCTCCCTGGCTTGGTAACCCTGGCACGTGGGCCCGCTTTTCTCACCTGTGAAGTCGGGATAAAAACGCCGGCTGCGGGCGGGCCCCGGGGAGGGAGATACGAGGAGGAGCACTGGCTGGAGGGAGGGCAGGGCGCGGCCCCGGCCCCGGCATCTGCTTCCTCCTTGAATGTGATCGCGATCGCCGACCAAGACGGGCACGGGCCAGCGTTCCTTTCCACACGCTGCCCTCGGGAACGCTCCTCTCTAACGGGCCGCCGCCAGCTGGAGCGGGAGGCCGTGGCCATGACTGCGCGCCATCGTCCGCGAGCAGCCGGCCGCGGTGCTGGGTGCGCCGTGTGGCCTGTCCCCGGCGTGGGGGGTGTTGGTGTCCTGAGGAAGGACCGCGGTTGGCCTGTTGGCAGGGGGTTGGATGCGTGGCGCAGGCCGTGATCTGTCCTCAGCGTTAAGGTGTCACTGGCGGGTGGGCTCATGCGTGGGGGGCTTGGCAGGGTCCTTCCCACCAGGGGGAGGCCTGGGGTGGGCTGTGACGGGGAAGGACACCTGCCCACTGCCTCCCCCCACCCCGGGCTCGTGCTCTCTCTCAGGGCCTGGCCTCCCTCCGTGGGAAGAGCTGCTGCCGTGGGTGTGGGTGGCGGGGGTGAGGTGAGCAGGGGACCCTGTGCGCCCAGAGGAGGAGGTCTGCATGTTTGTAGTCAGTGCCCACTCATGCCCAGATGGTGCCCGGCACATGGGGTGGGCTGTGAGTGCGTGGGCTGATGACTGAAGGAGTTTGCGCGTGAATGGGGTTTATTTTGCTTTTATTTCCTTAAATATATTTTTTCTTGATTTCAGAGAGGAAGGGAGAGGGAGAGAGAGAAAGAAACATCAATGATGAGAGAGAATCATGGATCAGCTGCCTCCTGCACGCCCCCTACTGAGGATCGAGCCCACAACCCGGGCCTGTGCCCTGGACCGGAATCGAACCTGGGTCCCTTCAGTCTGCAGGCCGACGCTCTATCTACTGAGCCACACCGGCTAGGCCTGTAGCATTTGTTTATGTATTTTGTAATGTAATCGAGTTACTTTCTTCCAGGCTGAGGAATTTCTGTAAGGATTAGCTTCTCCACGAAGAGCCTGCCCGTGCGCTGTGGGTTCTTCCGTCTAGAACGGTGCTGGTGCTCTTAGCCACGGGGTGAATGAGATCAGCTGCCTGTCAGCCTCCCCCGATTCTGTCTTCTGTTCTGCACCTCAGGATTGGCCTGCTAGTTGATCGAAATGGCCAGTCCCTAGAGGTGATGGATGCGGCATAATCTTCCTCAACGAAATCTCGTCTCCCTGGCGCCTTCCGTTGGTTTTCTTCCTTTCGGCTCCGTAGGAAGCCTGCGTTGGGGGAGGCGTTGGCCGCCATCCAGGCCGAAGGACCGGGGATGAGCGTTTAAAAGCGCCGCAGCGTCCTGTTGCTCGTAGTTTTGTGTTTATGTGCTTTTGTTCTCTGCTCCTCGGCCCACTGTTAGGTTTCCTTGAAACCCATCGCCTCCTCTGACAGTGACCTCCTGTGTTTGACCCCCTGGGGCTTGGCGTGCCGCACGTGCGCACCGAACGTGACCTGGCAGATGCTGGTGTGGATCCCACGACGCCCACTCGGGAGCTCGGTGCCGCTTCCGGAGAACGGGCACGGCCTCTCTATAGACATTTTTTGGAAGATGTTTAATTTTATTAGAAACCCAATGTGCTTGTTCTCTAAACTTAGTCCTCGAGAATGGGATCACCAATTTGGAATTTTATAACTAAATTTGGCCTTGGCCAGAGAATTCCCCCACCTTCTCTTTCCTTTTCTTCCTTTCTCCCTCCCTCCTTTCTTCCCTCCCTCCCTCCCTCTCCCTTTCTCCCTCCCTTTCTCCCTCTCTCCTTCTCTGTCTCCCTCCTTGGAGAAAGTTCGAAAACTTTCACATTTACGGGATGAAAATTACCTGGAATCATGAAAGCATGCTGTCCCATACACCAGGTGGCACTGAGTGAGACCCACCCTTATTCTCTAAGGCAGTGATGGGCAGCCTTCTGAGCTTGGTGTGTCAGACTTCGCCAAAAAACTGAGCATAACTCGGGTAGTGTGTCACTTTGAGGAAAAAACTAACTCCAAGACTCTAGTCGCAAATGTTTCATCCTCAGGGGCAGCAAATGTTTCATCCTCGGCATGCGGCCGCGTGTCATCAGAAATGGCTACACGTGTCAGTGCTGACACGCGTGTCATAGGTTCGCCATCACTGCTCTAAGGTGTCACTATCAAGGACGTCGCTCACTCCTCCCGGTGGCGGGCCAGGGGGCGGGCGTGTGGCTGCGCTGAGTGCCTGCACCTGGGTCAGGTGGCCTGACTTCCAGTCGCACGTCCTCTCTCGGCCCGTCAGTTTCCATCTGTTAAGTAGTTCCTCATAAAAGGGTGGAGGACTCCATGAGAAAAGTCTACAAAGCACAGTCAGATCTCAGGCACTTTCAATGATTTATTATCGTAATTGCTTCGTGGGTGGGTAAAGCGGCACTCCATTGCCTGGTTTGACGTGTAAGGTTCCGTGTGGAAGGAGCGGATGTCACGCCACGTGAAGAGGCCGTTAGTGTCCAGCGTGTTGTCTTTAGTCCGGTGGTTGCGTGTGCTGTGGAACTCGCTGTGCGTGTGGCTGTTGTCTGAGGGACGCTGTGCGTTTCACTGGGGGCTCCCTGGAACTAGAGCTGAGCATGTGCCTTCCGGTATTTTTTATTAATCCGAAACGGGAGAAGACGGGGGAAGGGGAGAGGAGAACCATGGTGGGTGCAGGAGCCGAGTTAACCCTGCCCTGGGGTCTGGTCCTTCTTCCCCGCAGACCTTCTGGAGAAGTCTCGCGTGGTCAAGCAGCCACGGGGCGAGAGGAACTTCCACGTCTTCTACCAGCTGCTCTCCGGCGCCTCCGAGGAGCTCCTGGGTGAGTCCCTGCTCCCCGAGAAGTCTTGGGGCTCAGCGTGCCAGGGTATGGATGGTGCTCTCATCCCGGAGCCCTGGGCAGGCCATGTCACTGTGTTTTCCTTCTCATTTCTTTCTTCTTAAATTATTTCCTAAATTCACCTTAAAAAAACATCTTTATAGTTGAAAGCATTACAGATGTCCTATTGTCCCCCATTGACCTCCCCCAGGCCGGCCCGCCCCACCCACGCCCTCACCACCCTCCTGTCTGTGTCCACGGGTGATGCCTAGACTCGTACAAGTTCTTTGGTTGATCTCTTCCCTCCCGCCCTCCCTCCCCTCCTTCCCTCTGAGGTTTGACAGACTCTCAGACCAGGGCATTCTTTTAAAAAGTGTCTCACATGCTTTCCCCTCCTTCCCACACACTCTCCGTGACCCTGGTTGAAGAACACGGTGTGTTTGCTTTGCTTACACGCCCGCGTTGGTGTGACAGATGTCCCTGTGCCTCACCGGTCTCAGAGGGCTTCCTAAGAGAGCTGCGCATTGGGGGAGGGGCTGATGATAGCGTAAAACAGTGAGATGGAATGATGCCTTTACTCCACGTGGGGGGAGGGAACGAGCAGGGAGCAGTAGAGGCATACCTGGATGGAAGGAAACGTGGTTCCGTGAAGACTGAGAAATAAAGTGGGAAGGCATTTGCAACTAGCGCTGAAAACCTCACCCCTGCATATTGGAGAGAATGCGTTAAGTGCATCAGTGCAGCACCCAAGCGACGAAAAGTTCTGAACAAATGGTTGAGGCCGGAGGAGCTTTGGCGAGTCGGCGCCACGTGGGGAGATTCACCCTCAGGAATGGTCGGCAGAGGCCATGGAAACGGCTCTGGAGTGTCCGCTGCACGCGCATGAGGGGGTGTTACTAGGAAGCGGGGAGCCGGCAGAGGTGTCGGGCTGTGGTCTGCTCAGAGCTTGTGGGTGTCACCTCAGAGGGAGGACTTCTTCCTGGGGGACCCCAAATAAGCCATGAAGTGATCAGCCTCCCGCCCAGCACACCACTTTTTGGAACATACCCCAATGAAGTAGTTGAAAAGCACCCCAACACATGGGGTAGGGGGACCCTTATCCCTGCCCTCTATTGAGTATACCCTGGTGTGGAAATGGCTAGGCAGATACCCTGTTAAAATGAAATAGTCCACTGCAGACATTTTATATGATAAACCTATGGAAGGGGCCGACCCATCCTATCTAATAAAAGAGTAATATGCAAATTGACCATCATTCCAACACACAAGATGGCTGCCCCCATGTGGTCAAAGATGGTTGCCCCCATGTGGACACAAGATGGCTGCCACAAGATGGCCAGCAGGGGAGGGCAGTTGGGAGGGACCAGGTCTGCAATGGAGGGCAGTTGTGGGGGACCCAGGCCTGCAGGGAAGAGCAGTTAGGGGCAACCAGGCTGGCAGAGGAGAGAAGTTGGGGGTGACTGGGCCTGCAGGGGAGGGCAGTTAGGGACAAACAGGCTGGCAGGGGAGCAGTTAGGCATCAATCAGGCTGGCAGGGGAGTGGTTAGGGGGTGATCAGGCTGGCAGGCAGAAGCGGTTAGGGGCAATCAGGAAGGCAGGCAGGCGAGTGATTGGGAGCCAGCAGTCCTGGATTGTGAGAGGGATGTCTGATTGCCCGTTTAGGCCTGATCGGTAAGATCGGGCCTAAACGGGCAGTTGGTCATCCCTCAAAAGGTCCCAGATTGGAGAGGGTGCAGACTGGGCTGAGGGACACACAACCCTGTGCACGAATTTCGTGCATCGGGCCTCTAGTTAAGAATAAACGTGAGAAAACGATGAACAACACCGAGAAAGGTGATCTCAGGAAACTGCTATTCCTGGTATCTGGGCCCCAGTTTTCCTGTGAAAGATGGTTCCAGCTGTTGAGGTGGCTGATCGATTTGTGTGTGTGATTCAACAGAGAAACTTAAACTCGAGCGGGATTTCAGCCGATACAACTACTTGAGTCTGGACTCCGCCAAAGTTAACGGAGTGGATGACGCGGCCAATTTCAGAACCGTGAGGGTAAGGCTACCCTTTCATTACTCTTTAAAGCAGGCGGCGCTTTATCGCTGTCGGAATAGGTAACAAATTGTGTAACTCGTGCTCCGTAAAGGCTCAGAATTCTACAAGCACCGGTTGTATTCGTATTGGCTGTGATCGCTTCACTAGCCCGGAAGTCGTGCAAGGTGAAGGCCATGCCTTATGGAGCCAACGATTTTCCTGTTCATGATCAGGAGCCTCTGATTATATGAGTTTGTACTGAAATTCTGACTGTTTTCATAACCAAAGGCCTGTAGTGCATTTTCAGGTGTGAAAGCTTAACATGTTCTAGGACCACAGGAAGCCAAAACTATTTTTGAGACAGAAAAAGCTGTGTTTTTAAACAGTTTCTGTGAAATTGTGACGAAACCAGGAATATTCGCCTTTAGAAAAAGTCTTTTAATTTATAGCCTGTTTTATGTTCCCGTGGCACTTTGACAATCACTGCTCTGGGGACGTGCCGTGGTAACTGATGTTTACTTCCACCTGAGACAGCGGTGGTGAGGGGTGGGGGGTGGGCCGGATCCTGGAGGAAACTGGATTGTCACCAGCTCATCTCTAGGGTGAGTGGGACGACTTGGGGTTCTCTCCCTGCTCTCTCTGCCACTGTGTATGTTTGAAATGCTGGGTTGCCTCGGCATAACCAGACAAGCTGGGCTCTTCTCGAAAAGAACGCGTGTCTCCGCGTGCGTCCTTATTAAAGCTGTGGACGTCGTCGAAGGCGAGGCCTCCGGGGTCCTGGACACAGTTGTGAGACGTGGGTTCTAGACCAGCTCTCCAAGGACTCTGCCTGGCAAATCGTTGGCACTCAGTGCAAATTTATGACTGAACGGATGTGCCTTGTTACCCACAGTGCCTTGGGTCCGTTTGCAAACTTCATCTTTGCAAACCACAGTTTTTCTCATGTGTGAAGTAAATGAGGAGGACTTTTTGTAGGGGTTATGAGAGGTTTTCTTTCCAGCAGTAGAGTTCCAGTAGAGAAGATGGATGTGTACACACACAGAAACGGGGTGGGAACCCAAGGCTCAGCTCCCAGCCTCCTCTGTCTTCCTGTTTACCTCCCCCTGCCCGCCCCCCACCTTTGTCACAGCCCCTGAGGTGCCCTGGGGGCTCCCGGAACCTCAGCTTGAACCCTTGCACAAGAGAAAGCCCCACGTGGGTGCTGTATCCAGTTTGTTAACTGGCTTCCGTTTGGGGAAGTTTATTCCGGGACACTTTGTCTTATTGGTTGTTGTTGTTGTTACTTCAGAAACAAACGTGTTATGTGATTCATTTAAAAAAAAAAAAAAAAAAGAACTGCAGAAAGAACACGGGTGTTTGTCCCCCAGAATGCCATGCAGATCGTGGGCTTCATGGACCACGAGGCCGAGGCCGTCCTGGAGGTGGTGGCCGCGGTGCTGAAACTGGGGAACATCGAGTTCAAGCCCGAGTCGCGAGTGAACGGCTTAGACGAAAGCAAAATCAAGGATAAGAACGGTAAGTCCGGGCGGCACCCGCTTCGTCCGGCCGACGCGTCCTGAATGCCTGCCCACCGTGTTTAATCCGGAGAGGAAGCCTTGCTTCTGATCGGTTCGAAAACAGCTTTGTAGTGAAGCTGCCCAGAAGCATGCTGACGGCTGCGTTTGGGGTGTCTGGTGCGGAGTGGGGTGCCTGTGCCGCAGAGGGACTCCTGAGCCGGAGCGTGGCTCTGGGAGCACGCCCCGTCACCACCCTTCCTCCCCGACAGAGCTGAAGGAGATCTGCGAGCTGACGGGCATCGACCAGGCCGTCCTGGAGCGCGCGTTCAGCTTCCGCACGGTGGAGGCCAAGCAGGAGAAGGTGTCCACCACGCTGAACGTGGCGCAGGTGGGTGCGCGGCGCCCCGGCGGGGGTGACTCGGGGCGTTCGATAGTTTCCCATCAGGGGAGGCTTGAATTTTATCATCAGATTATTGGTTACCACTCACTGACCAGTTCTTAGAGGCTTGACTGGCCACCCAGAGTGTAATGGAAACTGGCCCTGAGAAGAAATTTATGGAATAAAAGGGCCGTAGATAGGTATTTTTAAATCTTATTTTGTGGAAGGTAAGCGTTGTGGTCGTCGGGGGCATGCTGAGTTTTTCTTTTTCTTTCTTCTAGGCGTATTACGCCCGGGACGCTCTGGCTAAAAACCTCTACAGCAGGTTGTTCTCGTGGCTGGTGAATCGAATCAATGAAAGCATCAAGGTACTGACCTCTCGAGCCAAGTAGATCCGTTGTGGTAAATGGCATTCAGAGTGTAAACTTTATGTGAAAAGATACCTTAACTTTATAATCAAATTAGAGGCCCGGTGCACGAAATTCGTGCACGGAGGGGGGTTGTCCCTCAGCTCAGCCTGTACCCTCTCCAATATGGGACCCCTCGAGGGATGTCCGACTGCCCGTTTAGGCCCGATCCCGGTGGGCAGTCGGATCCCTAAACGGGCAGTCGGACATCCCTCTCACAATCCAGGACTGCTGGCTCTCAACTGCTTGTCTGCCTGCCTTCCTGATTGCCCATAACTGCTTCTGCCTGCCAGCTTGATCACCCCCTAACCACTCTGCTACCAGCGTGTTTGCCCCCAACTTCCCTCCTCTGCCGGCCTGGTCACCCCTAACTGCCCTCTCCTGCAGGGTTGATCACCTCCAACTGCCCTCCCTTGCAGGCTTGGTCCCTCTCAACTGCCCTCCCTTGCAGGTTGGGTGCCTCCCAACTGCCCTCTCCTGCTGGCCATCTTGTGGTGGCCATCTTGTGTCCACATGGGGGCAGGATCTTTGACCACATGGGGGCAGCTATATTGTGTGTTGCAGTGATGATCAATCTGCATATTACTCTTTTATTAGATAGGATTATTGGTTACCATGTACCGGGATTGTTCCTTGAGAAGGATTTCCCTTGTGGGGGGTTGAAATCTCTTAGGGGTTCTGTTTTGCTTTGCCACGTTGTGAGCAATCTCTCTAGTGAGTAACGGCCTTTGCAGACTCACTCTCTGCGTCCCGGCCCCTCTGCTGACTAGTTGGACACCCTGCCCGAAAGGTCACATGACCCCTCTCGTTACTACCGTTCTTCCATCAAATGAGGGGATTGGCCTGGGCGACTTTGAAAGACCCTGCCTGTTGTGAGACTTAGCGATCCTTTTTCATAATTAAGCATCACTACTGCCTTCCTTCAATGTCATCTGCTATTCAAATTTCTGGAAGATTCCATGCCAACATCTTATCTCAGACATTTAAAACACAACACTAAGTCACAGTTACGCTGGTTACAAGACACAGTTGACTTGTAATCTACCTAATAAAAGAGTAACCTGCTAATTGGCCGTACCTTTGAGATGCCCACCGGCCAATCAGGAGTGAGTATGCAAATCAACCCAACAAAGGTGGTGGGTTAATTTGCATATGCAGGTGCTGAGTGGCGGGGGGGCGGGGCGGGATGCTTGTGTCGTCGCCATGGCGACGACACAGGTGTTCCACACCACCTCTGCCACTCTGGGCCTCTGGACAGTGTAGGAAGGCAGAAAGGCGGCTCCGGGCCAGAGCAAAGGCGGTGCGGCAGCCAGGGGAAGGAAGGCCCATTGCACGAATCTTCGTGCATCAGGCCTCTAGTGAATATATATATTCACTAGAGGCCCAATGCACAAAATTTGTGCAAGGGGCTCGGCCCTCGAAGCCCAGGCTGCTTCGCGGCCCTGCGGCCCCACCCACTGGTCTTTCCGGAAGGTCGTTCTGCCGTCTGGTCTAATTAGCATGTTAGCTCTTTGCTAACTTTGCTTTTAGTGTCATTTTCATGCCTAAATTAACCCACCACTTTGAAACTTTTGAAGGCACAGACCAAAGTGAGGAAGAAGGTCATGGGCGTTTTGGACATCTACGGCTTTGAAATTTTTGAGGTACGCTTTCTTTCTATTTTTTTGTATTATCTTTGTTAATTTCGAACAGTTGGAAATTAACTCTTCCATAGACAACGTTTATATAATTAGTGTAACTTTGAATCAACAAATGACCTCTGTGCAGGTATAACAGGATGTGTGTGTGCTTGGTCGTGTTTTGAGTGTGAAGAGTGGCATTTTGGAGACCCTGCTGTGTGTAACAGAACTTCCTGTGTTAGCACCTGACTTTTGAAATGGCACATGCAGAATTCTTAGCGGGAAATTCCTGACAAGGTGTGTGGACGTTATGCCTGAGGGCGCTCACTTATTTGTCAGTCGTTTGGAAAGTGAGGCAGGATGGTGCCGTGAAAAGGTGAGGAAGGGACGGCTGAGTGCTGGCCGTCCCAGCATCGCTGGTCACTTCGTCCCTGTGGGACCCACATGGCGGGCTGGGTTAGAGGTTTAGTGGGTCTCACCGGCTGTGATCTTACAGGACGAATTCTGCCTCAGGGTTGAAATAATTTCTGCTGAAGTTTGTAATGAATTTTTAAAAATATATTTTTTTATTGATTTCAGATAGGAAGGGAGAGGGGAGAGAGAGAGAGAAACATCAGTGATGAGAGAGAATCATTGATTGGCTGCCTCCTGCACGTCCCCCACTGGGGATCAAGCCCACAAACTGGGCATGTGCCCTTGACTGGAATCGAACCCGGGACCCTTGAGTCCATAGGCCAAAGCTCTACCCATTGAACCAAGCTGGCTAGGGCTATAATGAATTTTAAAAAAGACTCCATGCTTACTATAAATTAAATAGATACATATATTTACAAATTATATGCTACATTAGAAGTTCCTGTGTACCCCTTGTTCACGCTGACTTTGAGAAGGTATGGTAGGGCTTTTTGAAAACCTGTTCTCACTTTTAGGAGTGGTATTTTAGATTGGCCTCGGAAAATACCAAGTAGATCGGTTTCTCCTTTTTGTGTTCTGCCCCACAAGTAGTGATTTGTGAGTTCCTTTAAATGACCAGGCCCTGCCCAGGATGACCCCCCGAAGATTTCACCTGTTCCAAACTACCTGTTCACAGTCACAGAAAAGCCATCAAACCATTCCCTGCAGCCAACCAGGCCTTTCTAGCAAATGCCTGTCACGGCACATGCATGTTTGTGGCGGTGCATTCTCCCCATTTGACAGCTCGCGGTAAATAACGCCTGAGGGCTGACTGCATCCAAGCACTGTGGGGCCTGCTCCGTATATTAGCTGATGTAGCTTTCACAGCAGAAGTGGCTGCTATTGTTATTCCCATTTTACAGATGAGGAAGTGAGGCTCTGAAGGTCAAGTAGCTCCCCCAAGGTTACATGGCTACCAAGGGGTGGACTCAGGACCTGAACCCCAGGCCTCTCAATAAAATAATCAGAGGTCTCCTACAGATCCCTCCCTTTCCTCCCCAAAGTCACAGGCTCCTCAATATCTGGCAATAAGTGTGGGGGAACCCCAAGGTTGTGCTAAGTCTCTGGCTGCCCCTGATTCTGGGCCACTGTCATCTCTCCAAGCCCCTGGCCAGCAGGGGGGCGCCTTCCCAAGTATGTCTGTGTGTTGGGGCGGAGGGGGCCACACTGGGGCTACTATGCATGGCTGCCCGCCTCGAGCTGCCTCCAGGTCACTGCCCTTCAGACCAGTGCCTGCCCCTTAGCAGACTCTGCCAGGGAGCGTGCTGGGCCCTTGGTAAGAGAGAAGAAGGTGCTGTAGCTGGTGTGGCTCAGTGGATAGAGCATCGTCCTGCGGACTGAAGGGTCCCGGGGTCAATTCCGGCGGAGGGCACATTCCTGGGTTGCAGGCTCCATCCCTAGTGTGGGGTGTGCAGGAGGCAGCCAATCAATGAATCTCTCTCATCATTGATGTTTCTGTCTCTCTCCCTCTCCCTTCCTCTCTGAGATCAATAAAAATATATTATTAAAAAGAGAGAGACAGAGAAGAACGTGAGGTCTGTGAGTTTGCAGAATTACCTGAATACCCTGAGAAATCGCTGTGCTGGAATTCATCTCTTTCTAGAAAGACCTCAGGTTATGTCACCAAGCAGGCAGCGAGTCGAGTCCTTCTCTGCGGTTGGCTGGAAAGGACTCCTCACCCGGCACACTGCTGTCGGAACTGAGAGGGTTTCCTGGTCGCACTGGGAACGGAGAGGCAAGAGCTGTACTCAGTGATGTTTCCAAAGTCCAAGAAACGGACTTTACCTTGGTTTTCATTTTGCCCAAAATACAAAGGACCCGATGTATTGATCCTGAAGCCAGTGGGCAGGTGCTTGATGTCGTATCACAGGACAGGGGTTCTTTTATGGGATCACGGGATGGACCTTTGCGTGGCTCCCTCGTTAAGGTGGCCTACGTTCTAAGGGGCTGTGGGAAGCAGACCTCACAGCACTCAGGACTGAGTTCTAGCACACGAGCAGTGCCGACCCTGGGGGCGTGAGGGGTCACTTCTCCAGTCCTTATTCAGAGCCCAGTGGAGCCAGATTCCAGGGGGCAGGGAGCTCGCCGCTGGGCCCTGGTGGCGAGGGTCTGCTGCCGGCTGAGGACACAGCCCGTCTGGTAGGAGAGTCTGTCCAGGAAGCGGATTCTTCTTTTTTTTTTTTAATCCTCACCTGAGGATATGCCTTGTTTGTTTTTATTGATTTTAGAGAGGAAGGAAGACACACACACACACACACACACACACACAGACATGGACGTGAAAGAGAAGCGTCAGTCGGTTGCCTCCCGTACCTGCCCCGACCGGGGACCGAACCCACAACCCTTTGGTGTAAGGAACAATGGTACAGCCCACTGAGCCCCCGGCCAGGGCTGGAGCCCTTTTTCAGAGTGTGTGTGCTGCAGACCCATCCGAACAGAAAGCGGATGTTCCGGGCGGAAGCATCCTGTAACCTGGCCCTGAGTGGAATGCCTGTCAGTGATCCAGGAATGTTCTTCCCTATGGCTCACTCCGTGTCCCTCCGAGCCCATCTCCCTGAACACGGTCCCATCAGCCTTTCTCCCCGCGCTGGGACCCTGTGTGTGGACGCGCGTTGATGGGAATGCCTGCACCTGTCTCTGAATGGCCTTCCTGTCTTCAGCGGGATGCCCGGTCCCATAGCTCAGACCTAGCTGCGTGCTGGGATCCTTGGGGAGCTTCTGGAAATGGAGGTGTCCGGGCTGCACCCCGACCAGTTGATCAGAATCGCGGGGCGTGGCCCCGCAGCAGAATCTACAACGCCCAGGCGATCCTGGGGTGCAGAGCAGGGCCAGCTGCCCGGAAACAGGACTCTCCCGCGTGAACTGTGAATTCCTGGCGTGCGTGCCGGTCTTCGGTGCGGCCTCTGCTCCAAGTTCCCGTGGAAAACACCCAGCCGCTCTGACAGTTCACCTGACCGCACCCTCCTCTGCGGATAGACCACACTCCTCAGGGCAAACAGGGCACAGTTCTGCTCTTTCTAAACAGGAATGTCAGTCCAGGCCAAAGCCAGCCAACCGGTCACGTGTCTGCAGCAAGTCTCACTGTGGGCAGAAAGTCATTGGAGCTGATGTTCCCCCTCCTGGCAGCCCGGGATTGGATTCCCCCAGTTCTCCCAGAGAAGTGACATCTAGTCTTCATGATAACTCACTGTGCTCTCCGTTTGCCCGTCTAAATCTCCTCAGAGCGATCCTCCAAACATCTTGGTTTTGACAACTTCCTTATTTTATAAATAGATTTAGTTTGGGGGAATTCAGAGTAAAGATTTGGTTGGGCACTTCTCCGTGCCCTTTGGTACGGAATTAGCAGGTCTTTTCCCTTCTAAATATATACGTACCCCGACGCCCCCCTCCGCCGTCCTGGGTTCTCTGAAAAACGGGAAGCCGTGAAGGTCAGAGGCCCGGGGCCGTGGCGTGGCGCCAGGGCTGTGGCTTCGGGAGGAGCGTGCAGAGCACGTCAGCGGTGAACCTGAGTGTCCGTGACGCTGTCTGCGTGCGTGGAAATAACCTGAGTTCAGAGAGAAGCCGCCTCCGTCCCGTGAACACCGCCTGCAGGAGGGAGGGTCTGTTAGGACAGCCTGGGCCTCGCTGTACACAGTGGACGGTAAGGCCCCGAAGTTTCTGTTCCGAGTCCTGCCTCGTGACCCCCCGACCGTTCCCACGGACACGGCTTCAGCCGAGCCGGCGGAAGCCTGGCGTGCGCTCGGTCCTTCTCTGAACAGGAGCCGGGCGCTGATGCACGGAAGCACGGGTGCTGACCCGCGGGCTGGCGGCCACGGTCCCGGGCCGCGGGGAGCCGCGCTGCCACGCAGGCCGCGTGGACCTGCCATCAGCCTGGGAAGCGGATTAGTGGAGCGCCGATGCCGGGCGTCGGGCGAAGTGAATTAAAACTCACAGAGGAGCCCTGGCCTGTGTGGCTCAGTGGACAGAGCGTCGGCCTGCGGACTGAGGGTCCCAGGTTCGATTCCGGTCAAGGGCATGTACCTTGGTTGAGGGCACATCCCCAGTAGGGGGCGTGCAGGAGGCAGCTGATTGATGTTTCTTTCTCATCCATGTTTCTAACTCTTTATCCCTCTCCCTTCCTCTCTGTAAAAAAAATCAATAAAATGTATTTTTTAAAAAGCAACTCACAGAGGAGGAAAGCCCAGCTATACATCCCGGGAGAACGTAAGCCCGGTTTTGTGAAGGACGAAGGTTATAATCCAGCCGCTCCAATTCTCCACAGCTCAGTCTGGATGTCCTTAGAACTGAAAACATGGCCTTTGGTCGGTGGGGAATATTTAGAGCATCTCTCTCAAATAACAAATGCCATCCCTTGAGCGAATGAAATGAAACTCAGAGCAACGCTGACCACCTAAAGTGACTCCGCTTTTCCCTAAGCACTTGTCTGGCAGGCCTTCGAACGGACAGGGAGTTTCGAGGGGAAGTTCATGAGCTGCCCGTGTCCTGGAGCCCAGAGGAGGTCCTGGGGGCGGCACACGCCTCTTTTCACACGGGGGAGCTAGCTTCCTTCCGAAGGGGCTGGTCCTTTCGAGTCAGGCATTCCTTTTCCTTTTCTCTCCTCGGAACACCGTCTAAGAGCTGGGGGACCGTCGGCGTCGCCTGGTCAGTTCGTCTCGTGATTCTAGGGTTTCTTTGCTGAACTGTTGTACAAAGAAAAGGGATTCTGGTTACGGGCAACATCTTCTGCTCCAGGTTTCATCATGGTTCTTGTCTCACATTTAAAGCAGAGCCCATCTTAAAATATTGAAGAGCCCCATACCGCTGTTTTGTTCTGTGCTTTTTCCTTCATCCTCACCGAGGATGTTTATTGATTAAAAAAAAAATTATTTTTCTTTTTGAGAGAGAACGAGAGAAACATTGGTTGCCTCCTGTACATGCCCTGAGCAGGGATCGAACCCACAACCTTGTGGTGTACGGGACGGTGCTACAGCCAGCTGAGCCACCCGGCCCAGGCTATGAAACTGTTTTTCCTGGAATTTACCACCTGTGAGTATGTACCTGGAAGAACAATGTTATCCTGTAGTTAAAGGGAAGTTTTCTACAACTTTAGCCAGTCGTTTAATTTTGTAAATGTCTAAAAAGAACACTGTTTATTGTTAAATGTTTTTCTCTTACGTTGAGGATTTTCTTTTTTTAATTTACTTTTTATAAAAAGCAGCTCTTGATTTAGGGCCCATTGCTTGACGTTGCGATTTTAAAAAAATGGATTAAGCACGTTATATTTTTTCAGAGGAACATTATTATCACTGGGACTGCCCCAAGGCTTCCCACCAAGTCCTTCTGCTGGCGCCAACAGCACATTTTACAGCCGGAATACAGCCCAGCGCCTCCAAAACTGCGCTGTTGAGCTCGGAGTCCTATCGCCTCATAGAAACGTGTTGATTTATATGTTACACGAGAGACTTCGTTGTCTGTGAGATGTAGAACCCCCGCCCCACTTGGTACAGCCCCCAGTGGCCCTGAGAGGAGAGCTGAGCGGTAGGAAATGCCAGTTAAATGCTGGAGTCAATTTTGGTCTTTGGGCTCGAATTGCCCTCCTCTTTCCGACACATAATCTTCACCTGCGAGAGCCTCCCAGGCCCCGTCTAAGGACAAGTGACGGAGCTGTCACCTTCACTGCACGTCTCCCTTTCAGCGTTTGCTGTTTGTAAAGGGTACAGGATGGAAACACCTGCCCTAAAGAGTCTAGGAGAACATCAGCCTACTCTGTGACTGCGAAATCTACGGGAACTGGCACATACACGGAGCGGCCAGATGATGAGGATCTCTGAACGCATAATAATCTGGCCACAGTGTGTGTGTGTGTGTGTGTGTGTGTGTGTGTGTGTGTGTGTGTGTATGTATGTATATACATACATTAGAGGCCCTGTGTGTGAATTCCTGCATGGGTGAAGTCTGGCCAGCCTGGCCAGGGGGAGGGGACGTGGGTGTGTGTGTGTGTGTGTGTGTGTGTGTGTGTGTGTATATGTACGTGTGTGTGTGTGTATATATATGTACATGTATGCATTTTAGAGAGAGAGGAAAGGAGAGGGAGAGAGAAACATCAGTGATGAGAGAGAATCATCCATTGGCCGCCTCCTGCACGCCCCACACTGGGGATCGAGCCTGCAACCCGGGCGTGTGCCCTGACTGGGAACTGAACCATGACCTCCTGGTTCATAGGTCGACGCTCAAACACTGAGCCACACCGGCCGGGCCAGGCCAGTGGTTTTGATCCATCTTTAAAAATCATCCCTAGAGGAGCAGCGTTTATAGCTGGCACGTGTGAGGATGACCTTGGTGAAGAGCTCGGCTGAGAGCCTGATGTTCTCTCTGCACGGGGGGGGGGGGGGGGGGTGGACTCACACTCTAGAAGCCTTGAGAGAAGCCCTTTTGGTAGGCGATACATCTGTACGGAGCCCTCCCGCAGCCCACACGGGGTGAGCTCCCTGTGAACGGATGGAGCCCGAGCCCTGGCTGTGGAGCAGACCGCGTGTGTGTGTGTGTGTGTGTGTGTGTGTGTGTGTGTGTGTGAGGGGAGTTGGTTCTGAGCGTCATTCAAGGCGATTGTCTAATGGAAAATTCTGGATGGAGTTGTTTGAAGGTATTCCCAGCAGTTTCAGTTTTGTAGTAATCAGTAATAACGGGGATAAATGCGGGTTGGACAGGGGAGAAAAATTCCATGCGCGGAGCACGGGTAGGAAGCGAGAGGCGGTGAGTCATGCGTGGGCTCGCGCGCCGGCCACTTCCTCCTTTGGGGACTGACTCATGCGGCTGACACGTGGGACACGTGCCCACCGGCTCTGGATTGCTGGCCACCCTCACGGTTCTTTAAAAACCCCAAATGCCTCCAAATACCAGGTTGCTTGGGGCCGCCCTATCCGTGTGAGGTCCCGAGACCCAGCGAGGCTGTCTGCGGGGAACGGGGCATGTGCACCGCCTGTGCGGACGAAGAACCGTTAGACCTGTGCGGGGTTCCGCCCTGAGCTGCCCACGCTGCTCCTTCATTTCCTGCGGATTACAGATCTTTGCAAGTTATTTTTAAGGGTTTCTGAAGCCCCATTTCCCCCCGAATCTGGACAGTGTCCACAACTTACGCTCAGACCACAGGATCCAGGGCCCCTTTCCTTGCCAGAGGTGTGACCGCCGGCGGCCCGTGGCCTGTTCTGGGCGCCGTGAGCTGTGTGTGCAGACACGCAGACACGCAGACACTGCGTGGGAAGGAGCTAGCTGGGTTCTGCCCTGGTGGCTGTGCTGCCGTTTTTGTTCTTGCTCTTTCAGCAGCAGGATAGGTCAGAGAGCCAAGCTTTGGTTCAGCGTCTCCAGAACACTCTTGTGTCACCTTGCTTGTGCTTGGCGGGGAGACACCCGGCTATAGCACAGGGGTGGGTCCCACAGAGGAGGGTGGCACGGGGTGGGGGGGTCGCAGTGCTGGGGGAGGGGAGGACCTGGATCTTGCTGAACGCCTCACCTTTTGGTGACCTGCAGCTGCCCGCCCCTGACTCCGGGCGGATGCCACACACATGCTGTTTTTCCTGGTAATTCAGAATTAGAGGCTTTAGGCTCCGCAGCCTTAGGACTGCAAGCAAATCACGAGGCGTGTCACTACGTCAGTCAAACCCTTTTCGCCCCGAAGAGGTCTCGCCTCGCAGAGCCACTGCTCTGACACACGTGTAGGTCCCGGTCCCGACTCATGCATCATTAGGACACGTGTCTGGATCTAACGTGTTATGCCATCAGGAATATCACCTGGACGGTCAGCCTGCCATC
Source organism: Eptesicus fuscus (assembly GCF_027574615.1). Taxonomy (NCBI): domain Eukaryota; kingdom Metazoa; phylum Chordata; class Mammalia; order Chiroptera; family Vespertilionidae; genus Eptesicus; species Eptesicus fuscus. Next base: position 90,774,116 of record NC_072483.1, on the reverse strand, counting down.
CACACCGCCGAGTAACTGTCCCTGAGTGTTTCCTTCTAGGCGTTGGTTGCACACTAAGCGCTGACTCACGTGTGTATCTGTCCCTTCACACCAGGATGCAGTGAGTATCCCGTGTGCCGTGGGGCCTGTGCATGCCCGGGGGACGCGCTTTCCCGGCAACGAGGCCGTCAGCAGCCGTGTGGGCCGGACAGAGTCCACACAGGGCGCTTAGAGACCGAGGGGAGTCGGTGCGGCTCTGACCGCTCTGCGCGCTGTGCTGTGGCCGTGACGCTGTGCTCTGGGCCCTCATCCGTGTGTGTGTGTGTGTGTGTGTGTGTGTGTGTGTGTGTGTCCCGTAGCCTGTCCCGTCAGGCTGTGCGTGGCCACGTCCTGGGTCTGAACACACTGCGCCCTCCTCCCCAGCACCTGCCATTGGGAGATTTAGCATAAAAAACACAGCCCCACGGGCACAGCCTTACCCAGTTACTAGGGAGGATGTATCCCATGGATTTGTTTTCTAAAAAAATAAAAACCAACATAAAGACCTGCTCACATAAACCGTTAAAATACTGATTTTATCTCTTAAGGTTTTCATTTGTGCTAGTAGCATTCTATAAGGACCTATTTTACCAAACCAAGAAAATCAGACTTTCTCATATATGTAACGTCCTTATACAGGTTATAACAGCAATAATAATCTAATCTAATAATAGACAAATATGCAAATTGACCATACCTCCGACACACCCACAAGCCACGCCCACAAGCCACGCCCGCCAACCAATCAGAGCGAGCATGCAAATTAACCCAAACCAAGATGGCTACAGCCACAGAGAGCAAGGTTTCCTAGGTAACAGAGGAGGCCAAGCTTTCCGCCTGCCATTTCCAGGCCTAAGCCTCCACTCAAGCTACAAAGTTTCAATTATAGAAGGTAAACAAATTCAAACAAATGGCAGCAGAATGGAGCTTGAGAGAGCAGGCCAGGGTTGCCGCCGGCAACAGGGGAAGCAAAGCTTTCCACACACTCTGGCCAGGCCCACCCGCTTAAGGCAACAAAGTTTCAATTATAACCCCAACAGAAATGGCTGCCGGCCTCGGAGGGAGCCCCAGGCTTGGCTCTGCTCCAGGCTACAAAGTTTCAATTGTAGAAGGAAAATAAATTCCAGATACCAGGGCCTCCGCTTGGGTTACCAGGGGGCGTGGCCGGCCTGCAAACCACCACAGGCCCCTCGCTCAGGCTGCCCCACACCCCAAGGGAAACCCCACCTGATCTGGGACGCCCTTCAGGGCAAACCAGCTGGCCCCCACCCCTGTACCAGGCCTCTATCCTATCTAATAAAAGAATAACATGCAGATTGATCATCACTGCAACACACAATATAGCTGCCCCCATGTGGTCAAAGATCCTGCCCCCATGTGGACACAAGATGGCCACCACAAGATGGCCAGCAGGAGAGGGCAGTTGGGAGGCACCCGGCCTGCAAGGGAGGGCAGTTGTGAGGGATCAGCCCTGCAAGGGAGGGCAGTTGAGAGGGACCAGGCCTGCAAGAAAGGGCAGTTGGAGGTGATCAACCCTCCAGGAGAGGGCAGTTAGGAGTGACCAGGCCGGCAGAGGAGGAAAGTTGGGGGCAAACAGGCTGGCAGGGGAGCTGTTAGGCATCAATCAGGCTGGCAGAGAAGTGGTTAGGGGGTGATCAGGCTGGCAGGCAGAAGCAGTTAGGGCCAATCAGGAAGGCAGGCAGGCAAGCAGTTGGGAGCCAGCAGTCCTGGATTGTGAGAGGGATGTCCGACTGCCTGTTTGTGGGATCGGGCCTAAATGGGCAGTCGGACATCCCTCAAGGGGTCTCATATTGGAGAGGGTGCAGGCTGGGCTGAGGGACAACCCCCCTCCGTGCACGAATTTCGTGCACCGGGCCTCTAGTAATAGTAATAATAACACATCTCTACCCGATTGGCTGCAGCTTCTAATCTAAGTGGTTAACCTCTGAGGATGGAGCACCTGGTTTTAAATCTTTATGCGAAGATGGGGACTGGGGACTGCCTTTGTGTCTAAGACTCTGTGTGTTGAAAGTATTGATCTTTATAAACTTCAGGATTAAAAAAAACACCTTTATCCTTGACTACATTTAACATGAAAGGATCAGCCGTGACCGTGTACATGTGTCATCTGTGGTTTCGAGTCCAAAGTCCCTCTGATGAGCTGGCTCGGCCCTGTGGTGAGCCGTCCTCCGCCGACTTCCAGGGAAAGGTGGCCAGCTGCCTGCGCTTTGCATGTGTCCTTTCAATACTTAGGTCCCAGGTGGGGCCACAGTTGAGTCGGAAAGATCAGGTTTCAAAGCACTCTATGACTTCTTCGCTTTTATTGTTTAAGGGGAGATTCGAAGGCCGGAAGTGCCATGGACCCACAGGGAGGGGCGATCAGTTCCGTGGCGTGCAGACCCTCTCAGCTCACTCACTATCCTGGGCCTGGCCCCCCAGGGGGAGAAGAGTCGGGCCGATCCTGGTGGGGTCCCACCATCCTTTGCTCCCAGTGCCACCGTCTCTCTCTCTCTGCAAAGAGGAGGGATAGAGTTGAATCTCACTAGTTTTGTTACCAGAACTACGTCTTCCTGGACCACGTGGTTCCGTGAAGGGTGTCCATTCAACAGACGAGCATTTGTGCCTCCACGATATACCTCCCGGTGGATTGATTGCTCAGAGATGGTTTAGGCGTGGATCACCCACCCGGTTTCACAGGAGATAGCTCTACTAGGAAGGAGAAAGTGCTGAGAGTCATAAGAGTAGTAGCTCTGTGAACCTGCTGTGGAGAGTTTGTTTCTAAGTAGGAGTTGGTTTTGACGTGCTGATTCCCGTGAGTCGTGAGTCGTCTTTCTGTAGGCATGCCGTTCTCTCATTGGCTTATCAGATTCATATGGAGTCCATTCATTGGCTCATCAGATTCATATGGAGTCCATTCATTGGCTCATCAGGTGCATATGGAGTCCATTCATTGGCTCATCAGGTGCATATGGAGTCCATTCATTGGCTCATCAGGTGCATATGGAGTACTTATTAGGTGCGACTTGGAGGTGCTGGGCCTACATTGTGAACAGGGGACGTACAGTTAGAAGTGTACCCTCTCGTGAGACAGATGAACAAGAAACTGATCAGTACATATGCACACACATCTGTACACACAGGGAGGCCTTCTTGAGCTCCCAAGTTACACCTGAGAGCGGAAGGTTGAAAACTTGGGTGACAGATGATAGAGCTGTTTTTTTTTCCTTCTGAATCTTCAGGGGGAAATGTGTTTGTTTATATTCTTTACCGTGTGGGTGCTCCTTTGTCAGCTGAAAATCTCCATCCTTCACGTACTGCCCAGCTTGTGTGTCCTCCGTTCATCCGCTTGCCCCACGCACGTTCTCGCGTGCCTCGGTGTGTGAGCCTCCGTCCCGGAGGCTGTGTGCTGGGCCCCGGTCAGTTCGAGGCCGTGTGTGACGCTGCTCGCGGAGTGAGAGGTTAGAGGTCACGGTTGTGGGAGCGCTGATGGCATGGCTCATTGTTTCCCACACAGGACAACAGCTTTGAGCAGTTCATCATCAATTACTGCAACGAGAAGCTGCAGCAGATCTTCATCGAACTCACTCTGAAAGAAGAGCAGGAGGAGTACGTACGGGAGGTAACGTTGACACACCGTTTTTAAATGACCCTGTTCAGCGGGATACAGATTCTGGATTCAGAAGGCTGCACAGCCATGACCCTACAATCAGCGTCCCCTACGTGCAGCTGCCTGCCGTCTTTTGAACATTTGTTTTGTATGACATCTGGGCCCGCTGGGATTTTTTCTTTTTCCTGCTGTGCTGCTGGTGCGTGGCAAAATGTGTGACACACAGCAGGTGCTCGATAAATACCAGCTTAGCGACTCCCGTCTCCCAGGGTTTTCCTGCAGTGATGGGAGATGGTACTGTGTTCGGGGAAGTCTGAAGTGAAGGGACAAACAGCTGTGGTCCATCCACACAAGGGCGTGCTGCACAGCCCGCCGAAAGGAACCAACCATCGAGACTCACGGTGGCCGGAGCGAATCTCGCACTAGGCTAAGTGAGAGAAGCCAGGCCGAGGCTGCCGATTGCACGATTCTGTTTGTGTGTTGTTCTAGAAAAGGCGAAGCTACAGAGGCCAAGTGATAAGACAGGCCAGTGGCAGCCAGGGGCAGGGGGCAGGGGAGAGTGGGACTGCAGAGCGGGGAGCGCGAGGGGCCTTGGGGGTGACTGTGTGCTACTTGGACGACGCTGTGCATTTGCCAAGACTTAGAGAACCGTCTGTGGAAAAACTCCGTATTGTCGTTCCATCTTGGAAAGCATTGGTTTTCTAAAAATGTATAAGGAAAATAGGTCACATTTGTTGAGTGCTTGCTATAATGCCAGCTATTGTACTAGTGCTATGGAGACGGTCTCACTTAATGACATCCTATAGAATAAGAGAGGAATAAGCTAATTATCCATTACGCCGTGAGGCTTAACGACCCACTGCCTAACGACCAACCGGATCACGGATCTGCAGCAGGGTGGGGCAGCGAACTACAAGCAGGTGGCCGAGAGCTACAGGAGGGTCAGGGCAGCAAGCTATGAAGGGGGGGCAGGGGGCGGAGAGCTACAGGAGGGCGGGGCAGGGGGCGGAGAGCTACAGGAGGGCGGAGAGCTACAGGAGGGCGGGGCAGGGGCGGAGAGCTACAGGGGGGCAGAGAGCTACAGGAGGGTGGGGCAGGGGGCGGAGAGCTACAGGAGGGCGGGGCAGGGGGCGGAGAGCTACAGGAGGGCGGGGCAGGGGCGGAGAGCTACAGGAGGGCGGGGCAGGGGGCGGAGAGCTACAGGAGGGCGGGGCAGGGGGGGGCAGGGGGGGAGAGCTACAGGAGGGTGGGGCAGGGGGCGGAGAGCTACAGGAGGGCGGCAGCGACCTGCTGGCGCATGGATTCATGCACAGGGCTACTAGTTTAAAAATGAGAAGGAATGTTTACAAAGTACTTTTATCCTTAATGGTAAAGCACATACTTGGTTTTTACCCTTTTATTTTTAAAAGTCAATCTTTAAGTATAAAGTTACTTATTTCAAAAAATGAAAGGGAATGATTTTATTGTATTTTTATTTCCTTTTCATTTATTTGCCTTAATATTATAGTACTATTGTAGTACAAGGGTAATGATAGAGTAGGTATTCCTCATTTTTATAGTGTCATTTGAAGTCATTAAGGACGCGGAATTCTCTCTTTTTAAATTTTTATTTCTCAGAATAGACTTTTCTAATGTGATTTTTATCCCCATTGACTTAGTAAAATAACCCATTTCCTTGAAAGCCAAGTCATAAATATTTTCCTTTTAGCATGATCCTGATGCTTTAGAAACTCTTGGACTGGTCTGACACATTTTGCTAACATAAACATCCTAAAAGCCAGATTAATCCGCTTCCTGTCTTTTCATCGTAAAGAGAATGTGAGCGCTTTGATCTGTAGCTTTAAACAGTTTGTACGGATTGCCGAGGACACTTCTGAGCGTGGGTAGGAAGCTGCCCCGCTTGCTGGGTGAATCCATTCTTTCCCTTTGGAAGAAAAATAACTGTTTACAGGATGGGCAGGATGTCAGCAAACAGACGATGCCACGTGGCCTCCGATCGGCCTCTCGGGGCCTGGGGATCGGCTCTTGTGTCTCTCCTGAGGTTGAAGATATTTTCTCTTTGCACCAAACTGTCTTCACACGTGAAGTAAATAGTTCACTGCCGTCCACCGTGGGATTCACTGAAATTAATGTTCCCCAGGGGCTACAAATTAAGAATAGAAAAATGGAGGCCTTAGATTCTTGGGATCGAGTGCTGGCTTCTTTCCGTATAAACACTGCAAACATACACAAAGCAACGTTGATCCAAGGGCCCGTGGAGTCCGTGTTTGGTCGAGGGCCAGGGGGAGGCACGGGAAAGGGCCGCGGCCGGAGAGCGGGACGGGCGGCCGTCTCAGAGCAGGTCCAGGCGTTCGTTTCGATGAGGATGTCAGGGTGGGCCCGGCTGAGGCAGCGTGGGGCCTGGGAGATGGCGTGGGCGGCACTGATGTTACAGGGAACGAGGACACAGGAAGTGAGGGGCAGGCGGCTGGGCAGGGGCGGTGCCCTGGCGGGTGGTGGTGCAGCGTCGTGGGTGGCGTTTGATTTCCCGGTTTGTTTTCCAGGACATAGAATGGACTCACATCGACTACTTCAACAACGCCATCATCTGCGACCTGATAGAGAACGTGAGTGTGCGCAGTGTTCTCCATCTCCGGGGACACAGTTCCCTCTTGCGAGCGGTCTGACTGCCGTCAGTGCTAAGCTGGAGCCTTTCCGTTCTTGGAGCGCTTTTCTCCAGGGAACTGCGGAGTCCGGAGGCTCTGCCACAGCCCTCGGGGGTCGCACGTGGTTCTTGAACGGTGGCCTGGACCACGGGAGATTGTGATGCTCAGCCCGATTCCCTGGGCCCCTCGGAGACCAGCCCTCCCCGGTGCTGGAGCGCAGGCCCGGCTCCTGGGGGTGCGGACCCCGGGCGGAGGAGGCTCGGAGCAGCCGTGCAGGTTTTCGCCGAAGCAAAATAGCCATTTCATTTCTAAAGCTCCAGCGACTCCTTCACCTGCGGTTCGGTGGTTCTTATCACACAGATCATTTCCATGGGGCACGGGAGACAAGGGAGCCCTTGTGCGCTGCTGCTGGGGATGTAAATTGGGGCCGCTGCTATGGAAAACATTGCGGGGCTTCCCTGGAAAATTAAAAATAGAGCAACCATAGGATCCAGCAGTTCCACTTCTGGGTTTGCAGCCAGAGGAAGTGGAGCTGGGGTCTCGGAGAGAGCTCTGCCCTCCCATGTTCGTTGCAGCATTAGCTTCCGTAGCCAAGAGCTGGGAGTAACCTAAGTCTTCCTCTGTGGACGAGTGGTTAAAGGAGGTGTGATGGGAATAAATGTGTGGGTATTGTTCAGCCAGGACCAAGCAGGAAGTCCTGCCACTTACAACAACCGGGATAGACCTTGAGGACATGGTGCTCCGTGAGAGAAGCCAGACCAGGACAGATGCTATAGGATAGCACTCATATCTGGGATCTAAAAAAAGCCACACTCACAGAAACAGGGTGCCGTGGTGGTTGCCAGGATCTGGGGGGGAGGGGAGGGGAAAATGGGAGTTATAAGAGGATTAGGCTCTGGGGAGGCAAAGTACAGCGTGTGGACTGGAGCTAACAATACTGCATTATGTACTTGGAAGTTGCTAAGAGAGTAGGTCTTACGTGTTCTCACCACACAAGGAAATGGTGATTGTTTTGGTGATGGCGACGTTAGCCAACAGCTGTGGCTGTATTGGTCATCATTTTGCAGTGTATGTGTATCAAATCAATAAGCTGTCCACCTTAAACTTTTTTTAAAAAATATATTTTATTGATTTTTTTACAGAGAGGAAGGGAGAGGAATAGAGAGTCAGAAACATCAATGAGAGAGAAACATCGATCAGCTGCCTCCTGCACACCCCCTACTGGGGATGTGCCCGCAACCAAGGTACATGCCCTTGACCGGAATCGAACCTGGGACCCCTCAGTCCGCAGGCCGACGCTCTATCCACTGAGCCAAACCGGTTTCGGCTGTCCACCTTAAACTTGACGTTGTATATGTCAATGACATCTGAAGAAAGCTAGAAAATGTATTTATTAAAGTTTTTTAAAAAGCGTGGTATTCGAAGATAAAGGGACAACCTCAGGAGCTGAGTTGAGGGCCCCGGGAGTGGTTCAGGTGTAAGCCCGCATTGGTTCGGAGCATGTGTCGGCGGGAGATTGCATGTGTGGCTTCACAGGTGGCCACGGCCGTGGCATTTCTCAGGTGACACAGATATGTGTATGTATATGGGGAAAGGCTTGAAGTGTGAGAGATTACTGGATGCTTTTTAGTAAACTTTCCGAATCTAAGATTTTTGTTTTCACATCATGTTATAAACTAGAGGCCCAGTGCACGAAGTTCGTGCACTCGGTGGGGGGTGTCCCTCAGCCCGGCCTGAGCCCTCTCACAGTCCTGGATCCCGCAGGGAGTGGGCCTAAGCCATCAGTCGGACATCCTTAGAGCTTCTGTGTTGGCGGGAGAGGCTCCCACCACCACTGCCGCTGCACTCGCCAGCCATGAGCCCGGCTTCTGGCTGAGCAGCGCTCTCCCTGTGGGAACACACTGACCACCAGGGGGCAACTCCTGCATTGAGCGTCTGCCCCCTGGTGGTCAGTGCACATCATAGCGACCGGTCATTCTGCCATTCGGTCGATTTGCTTATTAGCTTTTTATTATATAGAATGAATTGATTGCAGGACCATGGATGTGTTTGTGAAAACCTGGAAACTCTTGTTTTATGCTTAGGATGACGAACCATCCTGGCCTTGATAGCAAAGTAATTAGAAACAGTCGTGACCTTTATCGTCCTGCAGCCTTCATGTCAGTCGTAGGCGAGAGCCGTGCTCCAGGAATGTGGTTACAGGCATTCCCATGTCCAGCCTGTCCCTTCCTAGTCACCGCTCACAGTCCTTTTAGAAAGCATGTAATTAGCCCGTATTTTTTCTCTCTCAGTCATTCCTGAGAGATGTATTTTTCATGAAACCAAACATTAAAAACAGTATTCTAGCCCTAACCAGTTTGGCTCAGTGGATAGAGCATTGGCCTGCAGACTGAAGGCTTCTGGGTTCGATTCTGGTCAAGAGCATGTACCTTGGTTGCGGGCTCGATCCCCGTGCAGGAGGCAGCTGATGGATGTTTCTCTCTCATCGATGTTTCTAACTCTACCCCCTCCCTTCCTCTCTGTAAAAACCAATCTCTCTATATAAAAGCCTAAGCAATCATTTGACCGTTCGACCGGTAGCTATGACATGCACTGACCACCAGAGGGCAGACACTCAATGCACTGGCATGGAAACATGGAATAGACTGATGAATCTCAGAGGGAAGGGGGAAGGGGGCAGGAGGGAAGAGATTAACCAAAGATCTTATATGCATATTAGAGGCCTGGTGCACAGATTTGTGCACCGGTGGGGTCCCTCGGCCTGGCCTGCGGGGATCGGGCCGAATCCGTGCCCTGGGCCTCCGACATTCCCCAAGGGGTCCCGGATTGCGAGAAGGCGCAGGCCAGGCTGAGGGACCCCACCGGTGCACGGATTTGTAAAATATATTTAAAAAACACCAACAAAACAAAACAAAATAACCAATATTCTAAAGCATCACTAGTTTTCAGTTAAAAAGTGAACTTCGTTTGGAAACCTCTGAACGGTGTTGGAATGTGAACGCCGATATTCTTAAGCAATTCAGAACACTAGTCTGACATGCGGAAAATCGGTGGATTTTTCTAAAAGTTTTTCCCCATAAATTTTGTGACCGAGGTAGTTTTCTGCGTGGAGTTTAACTTTCGGAAGTCATGACTAACACGCTTCCCTTCATAAACATAGCATTGCACTTATTTCTCTTTAAGGAGGAAAAACAACAGTGGTAATACGCTAAATTTAACTAGATTTTCTCAGCCGAAATTCCCCTTGTGTGTGTGATGGAAGAGACTCCATCTGCGTTCACGTGGGAGCCCGGGTCCTTAAAGGAAGCGTTTCCTTCCAGAACCACCTGACAATGAAGCTCCCTGGGGGCTGTCCCGCACGCTCGTTCCTGCGAGCCCCACGTCCCCGGGTTTGGTGTGATTGAACCCATGCGGGGCCGAGGATGTTATGGCCCTGTGAGTTCCCCCGGGGACGTCCCTGTTGGAAGGGGCGGGGTCGAAGGTCAGTGGGGCAGATCGTCCTCTCGGAGTGGACACACAGGGGCCCGAGAGGCGGTCGGAGGGGCAGAGCAGAAGGTGCCGGTCTCTGGCCCAGTTTCGTGGGCTCCCTGCTCGTGGGGTGAGTATGGTCACAGGGTCTGGTGCCCAACCCACGCTCCCTCGTGTTGGGCGTCCATGTAGAAGTTGGACATGGAGCTGAATTTCCCGCTCAGCAGACATCCTTCCAGCACAGCTCGATGGCTTTGATCGTCCAAAGCAGCGCCCGGGGTCGCTGTTTGAGTTCATTTCCCCAGAAAGTGAACGTGGTTTTGAACACAGGGGCCGTTTGGAAACATCCGACGCCAGTTTCCTCCTGGAGCTCGGACCCGATCGCAGCCCCAGACCGGGCGTTGTGGTCTGTGACCACGTGTTGTAGAGGCGGTTGCCTGTCACTGGAGTTTCTGACGTTTGTGTTAGTTTTGGGGTCTTTGAGGCCTCACTCGCCTGTTCCTGACCGTGTGAATTCCAGCTCCTAGCCAGCTGCGGGGCACGGTGACGCCGCAGCCTGTTCTGTGGGGGGGACGGGCCGGGGGACGGGCACAGTGTGTGCCCCCCACACTCACACCCCCGGACACTGGGCGCGCAGGCCTCTGTGGCTGTTCCTTGGGTGACTGCGCGGGCGCCTCGGGGAGGATGCCGACGGCGCGGTGAGGAGGGAAGGAACCCCCTCTCTCTCCCTCCCAGAACACCAACGGGATCCTGGCCATGCTGGACGAGGAGTGCCTGCGGCCCGGCACCGTCACCGACGACACCTTCCTGGAGAAGCTGAACCAGGTGTGCGCCACCCACCAGCACTTCGAGAGCAGGATGAGCAGGTGCTCGCGCTTCCTCAACGACACCTCCCTGCCGCACAGCTGCTTCCGCATCCAGCACTACGCCGGCAAGGTAGGGGGGAGGGGGGCGGGCAAGGTGGGGGGTGGGGGGGCGGGCAAGGTGGGGGGAGGGGGGGCCAGCAAGGTGGGGGGGGCAAGGTAAGGGAGGGGGGGGGCGGCAAGGTAGAGGGTGGGGTAAGGTGGGGGCCAGCAAGGTAGGGGGACAGGGTGAGGTGGGGGCGGGCGGGCAGCAGGGTAAGGTGGGCACCGGCAGGGTAGGGGGCCTGGAGACCAGGCCTCAGAGCTGGCATCGGCCCACCGCCAGCTCGTGAGGATCAGCTGAGCGGCCGGAGGGTAGGACCACGGAAGGGGGTCAGTGAGGGTGCGCTAACTGTGTGGGTCGGTGGATCCCAGGCGAATCCGGGTGCCCTGCATCGGTCATAGATGTCTGAGCACCGTGTGTGCACCTGGAACTCACAGAAGGCCGAAGGCCAGCTGCAGTTGAACAACGAGAAAGTAAACAGTAGGATCAGGAAACGCTCCGTAGAATCTGGACCATGTTGAGCAAAGTCTCACTAATGCTCCGGCCGGAAGGAAAGCCGGTGAACTGCATGAGAGAGTTCGAATGTGTTTTAAAAAATGGTTTTATTATTTTCAAGCTCTGAGCTGTCCTATAAAAAAAGATCCATCAACACAAATAAAGGGGATTTGACAGTAAAAGTTAAAGTAATAAGGTTTTAAAAGCACAAACCACTTAGGAAAAAAATATTCTTAGGTTTAGAAATGACATGGGAAAATATCTACTTCAAAAAAAACACACTTATTCATTTGCTTAATATTTGGGAGAATTAATTTTTTTATGTTATATATATATGTTAAAAACAGTTTTAACTATAGATTAGTTTTTTATACTCCTAAAAGAATATTGAATGCAGTTAATACTTCTTTTGTTATAAATAAGGCTGCAAACTCCAAAGGGGAAAAAATTCTTAATTATGTATTCATTATGTAAAAATGAAGTATATAGTCTCTGACCTACCTTTAATTTTAAAATGTTGAAACTTGTACTTTATTTTCTTCGTTAGCCTATGTTATTAAAAGATACTTTTCTGGTCAACGTTGCTGCTGGCTTGGGAGGTCGATGAAAATTTAGTCTTATGTCTACTTTATTTCCTCCTGTGCACTTTTTTATTTTTTAAATATATTTTTATTGATTTCAGAGAGGAAGGGAGAGGGAGGGAGAGATAGAAGCATCAATGATGAGAGAGAATCATGGATCGGCTGCCTCCTGCCCGCCCCACACCGGGGATCGAACCGTGACCTCCTGGTTCGTAAGTCAACACTCAACCACTGAGCCATGCTGGCTGGGCCTTCCCTTCTGCTTTTAAACAGACTAGAATTGGCACATGTGAACTAAAATGAAAGTAAAACCTCAAAAATGTGCTCAAACACCCCAAAAAAAGAGAGAAAATCCTTTGAAAATGCTAAGCCTGACATTTTTGGAATTTATTCTTGCAGATCCTGAATGCTAATAGAATTTATTTAAAACTCTTCCGCAATTTAGACAGTTGGCATTTAAACTTGGACGCTCATTCGGCATCAGAGGGCGACTCACGTGTTGGGGACCCGATGGGAAAGGGGACCCTGGGATAGAGCTGGTCCGGGAATGTGTCACCAGTGGCCTGACATCCTGGCGTGCGAGTGTCCGCTGCTGAGTCTCGTGTCGCTCACAGGTGCTGTACCAGGTGGAAGGGTTTGTCGACAAAAACAATGACCTCCTCTACCGAGACCTGTCCCAGGCCATGTGGAAGGCCGGCCACGCCCTCATCAAGTCCCTGTTCCCCGAGGGGAACCCCACCAAGATCAACCTGAAGCGGCCCCCGACGGCCGGCTCGCAGTTCAAGGCGTCCGTGGCCACGCTGATGAAAAACCTGCAGACCAAGAACCCCAACTACATTCGGTACTTCCGGCCCCCACCTTCCTGAGGGCTCAGGGGGAAGGCCTCTCCGGGGGGAGTCCTGTCCTGTTGGCTCAGCCTCAGCGTCCCCACGCAGAGGGTGACGAAAGCACGCACAGATCAGATGACAGTGTCACAGCCTTGCTTAGAAAATGCCCCAGTGCCCCTTCCGCCCCCCAGTAGGGGACTGAAAAGAGAGGGGGAAGGTGGCACAGATATTTAATGAAATTGGGTTGTTGGCACGGGGGGGGGGGGGGGTCCTCAATTTTCTGTATTTCTTAGTAAGTTACTTAAAGATATTGAATAAGGTATGTTCTTAGTTTTAAGAAGATAAGCAACAGGCAGATTTTTGGTAAGGGTCCTGCATACACGGCTGGATCATTCTGGGTTTGTTTTATGTTAACTTGGCGCGTTGGGGCGAGGGGGGGCCTCAGTGCAGCCTCTCTCCGGTGAGGCTGGGCCGGGAGGAAGCGGTCGTTGCTGGCCCTGCGGGAGGTTTCAGGGCGATAGCGATGCTCCGAGAAGCCCCTGGGCTCTCCCTGCATCTGGGGCAGCTTAGCCCTCAGGTTCGGGGCAGCTTAGCCCTCAGGTTCGGGGCAGCTTAGCCCTCAGGTTCGGGGCAGCTTAGCCCTCAGGTTCGGGGCAGCTTAGCCCTCAGGTTCGGAGTCGCTCTTGGTGCATCTGGGGAGCGAGGTACTGGGAGGTGTGCATCAGGGCGGGTCCATCCGCACACCCACACCCACGCGCCGTCTTTAGTCTGAAAACTCAGTTACCGGGAGACAGTGAGGAAGGCTTTTGTGTTTGGCTTGTTTACCTAACGTTACCTTAGCAACATAGAAGCAGGCAAAATCCCCTGTTTGATTGCAGTCGGGGTAGAACATGTTAATTAGGTAACAGCCCTGGTTTCCTAAGGAGACAACCAGGAACCTTAGGACCAGTTTCTTTTCTGATTTTTTTTTTTTTAAATGCGTAGATGTCATCCTTTGGGCCTATTAAATAAAGAGGAAGGAAGTTCAAGGGCATAGAGACACCGTGTTGCTTCTTTTAAATATGTTTTTATTGATATTTAGAGGGAGGAAGGGAGAGGGATAGAGAGATAGGAACCTTGATCGGCTGCCTACTGCACACCCCCTACTGGGGCTCGAGCCCCCAACCCAGGCATGTTCGCTGACCGGGAATCGAACCCGTGACCTCTGGGTTCAGGGGTCGGTGCTCAACCACTGAGCCACACCGGCGGGGCATGGCACCGTGTTTTTAATCCTTTCATTGAGATAAATGCATAATGAAATATGGCCAAGCACATGAGTGCTCATTGTACCGCTTGTTGAAGTTTCACATATGTGTACACCCGTGTGACTGATTGAGACCAGGATACACAGCATTCCCATTATCCAGAAGGTCCCTGGCCCGTCCCTGTCCCCCCTTCTCCCCCTCCCCGAGGTGGCAGCAGGACTGATTTCTAACCAGAAGCTCTCTGCGCGTCACAAGGGGGTCATGAAATGTGTCGTCTATGTCAGACTTCTTTCACTCGGCGAAAGGGCAGGGGGACTCATCAGGTTATTGTGGGGGAGGGAGAGAGAGACACATCCGTGGTGGGAGAGAATCACTGATCGGCTGCCTCCTGCACACCCCCTCCCGGGGATCGAGCCTGCGACCCGGGCATGTGCCCTGACTGGGAATCGAACCCGGGACCCTTCAGCCCATAGGCCGACACTCTATCCACTGAGCAAAACCAGCCGGGGCAGGAGTTGTTTTTTTATGGCGGTGCAGGTAGTGTCTTAAGTTCTAGGCTTTTGGAAAGTGATCTGAAATAATTTCAAAAGGAATGACTGGGCTTCCCAGGAGTGGTGAGTCCTCATCTCTCACCTTGGGAAACCAGACAGCTGCTGTCCCCGGAGACAGAGTGTAACGCCCTGGTTTCCTTTCAGGTGCATCAAGCCCAATGACAAGAAAGCCGCTCACATCTTCAGCGAGGCCCTGGTGTGCCACCAGATCCGGTACCTGGGCCTCCTGGAGAACGTGCGCGTGCGCAGGGCCGGCTACGCCTTCCGGCAGGCCTACGAGCCGTGCCTGGAGCGGTACAAGATGCTGTGCACGCAGACGTGGCCCCACTGGAGAGGGCCGGCAAGGTGAGCGCTCGTTGGCCGTGCTAGTCGTGAAGTCTTAAAGCACACGGAGCACCTGTGTTGTTCACATGCTCTTGGCAGAACCAGTGTATGAAACATGGGCTGGAATCTCTGCTTCGTACCCTCTTCCATCCGGATCATTCTGTGCTAACCCTTAATTCATTGTAGAAGTCTCAATTTTATTTCTGGTTGTTTTTTTTTAAATATTTTATTGATTTTTTTACGGAGGAAGGGAGAGGGAGAGAGAGTTAGAAACATTGATGAGAGAGAAACACCGATCAGCTGCCTCCTGCACACCCCCTACTGGGGATGTGCCCGCAACCAAGGTCCATGCCCTTGACCGGAATCGAACCTGGGACCCTTCAGCCCGCAGGGTGGCTCTATCCGCTGAGCCAAACCGGTCAGGGCAGAAGTCTCTGTTCTCTTTAAGGTCCAAACAGGGCTACAAACCCACACCGGCAACTTGCTGTCCTGTGGTCAGTCAGGAGGGGTTCATAATTGACCGGTGCCTTGTGTGGAGTCGTGGAGGGTACAGTTGGACAGGCATGTCGGATCACTGCTCTCACCCGCCCCCCAGAGCGGGGATTAACCCCAGGGAGAGTCCGGGGGTGGGAGTGAGGGTCCCACTTTTTACCCGGGTCTGCACCCCTTGGGAGCAGCTAGAGTCCGAGGTGTCAGTGTCTTTGCTGGCAGAGCTAGATGGGAGGCGGGGCCACCCTCAGAGGCATATACACAATAAAATACATGTACGCCTCCCCGTCCCTGGTGGCACTCGCCCATCCGGTCTCGGGCGGAGCCTGGGCCACGGCAGGCCGCTCCCTGGGGCAGCCCCCGGCGCTCTCCATGTGCAGGGAGAACTGCTGTGCTGGGACGGGGGGAGGGTGTTGGGGTCGGGGAGGGTCGCTGCCAGAGCAAAGTCAGGCCTTGTTAGTGACCCTCCTTCTGCTTTTACCAGTCATTGAAGTCACCCCTTTTCTTTTGTTCTTTTGTTGTTTTTAACACATTTTTATTGATTTCAGAGAGGAAGGGAGAGGGAGAGAGAGAGAGAAGCATCAATGATGAGAGAGAATCATGGATTTGCTGCCTCCTGCACGCCCCCTACTGGGGATCGAGCCCACAACCCGCATGTGCCCTGACCGGGAATCGAACCGTGACCTCCTAGTTCATAGGTCGATGCTCAACCACCGAGCCACGCCAGCTGGGCTGCCCTTTTCCGCGGGCGGCAGAAACTCCCGACCGCTCCGGGAAGCCGGCGGGCCTGTTCTGCGGCCTCGGGAGGACGTGGGGGTTGTCCTCGGGGGCTGCCCTTTCGCTGTGCCCGTGTCACCGGTGCACTTCCCCCGGCCTGGCCCCTCACGGGAGCCCCGGCAGCATTAGACACTCCCCCGTATTCCGGGGCGATGAGCTCCAGACGCGGGGTGTGGTCTCCGATGTATAACGGGACACCCACGTAGCGCGGGTCCTGGTGCCGGTTCAGTTCTCAGGACTGACCTCCGGTTCATGGTCAGTGTGCACCATGACACCAGGCCAGGTCTGACCCTGCCTGTGCTCGGCCCGCAGGTGGTGGGGGGTTCAGTTGTAAAGACTGAGGTGGAAGCCAGGGTCCAGGACTGGGAGGTCAGCCGCGCCCAGGCCTCGCTCCCGCCCCGGAGGCCCACGTCCATGCTCCCCATCGTCCGGCACTGAGCACTCTCTCTCGGGCTCTGTCCACACCCTGGTGGGCAGAAGCAATGTTTAAAATGTTTTTGAGAATCAACGGAGTGAGTTAACAATAGGTCCGAGTCCCTCACACACCCTCCTGGCCCAGGGGGTCCATCGCTGTGGGTATATTTGATACAAGTGTTGCTTCTGCGAATGAAATCAAGACCTTGGCCATCGTACCACCTTTTCTTAGAATAGGCAGTTCTGACCCCAAATTTGCTCCTTTGGCATCTCCTGGGCTTGGTTTAATTTGTGGAGTTCCGTCTTGGTTCTTCGATAGAAGGATACTCCCTGAAAGAGCGATTGTGCTGCCTGGGAGTGGAGCTACTGTTTGGTGCCACTGGGAACCTGATAGCGTGATTTCAGCTCCGATAGGCCGTTTCTGTAACTCGGAACACTCACTGTTCTCGTTGTTTCTAGGGCTGGTGTGGAGGTGCTGTTTCGTGAATTGGAGATTCCTGTGGAAGAGTATTCCTTCGGTCGATCCAAGATATTCATCCGGAACCCGAGGACGGTATGCCCTCGGAACCTTTCCACTCTGAACGCACGTCGTCACCGCGTGGACAGGTCCTCAAAGTCTGTTCCACTTGGGGACGTGACCCCGATGCTGCCGAGAACGCCCCGTTCTCCTTTTATCTCGAATGCCCCAGAGGAGGGGCAAGTGAGGGGTCATGGCAGAGCACGTGTGTTTCTTATGAGACGTCCACGTCTTTGATCGGGTAGCCCAGTGGTCGGCAAACTCACTAGTCAGCAGAGCCAAGTATCAACAGGACAACGATTGAAATTTCTTTTGAGAGACACATTTTTAAACTTAAACTCTATGCCGAGACTGGTTTGGCTCAGTGGATAGAGCGTCAGCCTGCGGACTCAGGGGTCCCGGGTTCGATTCCGGTCAAGGGCATGTACCTTGGTTGCGGGCACATCCCCGGTGGGGGGTGTGCAGGAGGCAGCTGATCGATGTCTCTCTCTCATCGATGTTTCTGGCTCTCTGTCCCTCTCTCTTCCTCTCTGTAAAACAATAAAATATATTAAATTAAACTTAAACTCTATAGGTAGGTACAGTGTTAGTAACTTAATTAGGGCCCTCCTAAGCTGGCCTTTGCTAAAAACTCAAGGGGCCAAAGAGCCGCGTGAGGCTCGCGAGCCACAGTTTGCCGACCACTGGGATAGGCCGTCCAAGAGAGAAATCATAAAGAACCTGTTCAGGCAACAACAACACCTCGCTAATTCGTAGGAATCGGAGATAAGCTCAGTCTGCGTCTGTAATACCTGCATTACTTAACAATTTAAGGAGAGGCAGCCCTGTTATTTAGAAGTACGTGAAGGCACTCAACATTTTTTTTTAAGTGGAAAAGAGACACTTAAAATTCTACCTGGTAGGACTCTAAGGGAGCCTTTTTACAAATCCAGGGGTCCTCAGACTTTTTAAACAGGGGGCCGGTTCACTGTCCCTCAGACGGTTGGAGGGCCGGACTATAGTTTAAAAAAAAACTATGAACAAATTCCTATGCACACTGCACATATCTCATTTTGAAGTAAAAAAACAAAACGGCAAAAACACCCGCATGTGGCCCGCGGGCCGTAGTTTGAGGACGCCTGCAATAGATGGACGAAGTGCAGTCCGTGTAAAGTTGATTGGCGATTTGGCAATCTGGAGAACGTGGAAAGGGTTGTGGGGGTTTCAGAGGAACGTGGCCAGCTCCTCCCTTTGGCGGATAAACGCGCCCTCCGGGGTGGTGCAGGCACCCCTGAGCCGGGCTCAGCCCTCTGATGCCTCGCAAGTGCCGCGTCTCCGGAATCTCAGCGGCCGGTGCTGCGTGAATGCGTCAGAATCGTTTCCCGTGGGCTGGGGCCGTGGTGTCTGTCATGAAGACGGTTACTCCTGTCTTCTCAGCGCGGTGGCCTCCACCATCGTGCCCTCTGACCTCCCGAGAACATCTGTCCGGGAGCCAGGAGAGGTGCTGGGTTTGTGACGGGCCCACCTCTCGCTTCCTCGCAGCTGTTCAAGCTGGAGGACCTGCGGAAGCAGCGGCTGGAGGACCTGGCCACGCTCATCCAGAAGATCTACCGCGGGTGGAAGCGCCGCACCCACTTCCTGCTGATGCGCCGGAGCCAGATCGTGGTCGCCGCCTGGTTCCGGAGATACGCCGTGAGTCCCGCACGGCGCTCGCTGCCGAGTGTCCCTCACGCCCTCTGTGCATGCCCTTCCCCGTGCCCGACGCTCCCAGCGAGCCCGTGAAACGCATGCCCCTGTGGTCCCTTTAGATTCATTTTTTAATTTTTTTAAACCCTCACCCAAGGATATTTTCCCATGGATTTTCAGGGAGAGTGGAAGAGGGAGGGAAAGACAGAGAGAAACATCCATGTGAGAGAAACACACTGATGGGTTGCCTCCTGCACGAGCCCCAACCAGGGCCCGGGCTGGGGAGGAGCCTGCAACCCAGGTACATGCCCTTGACTGGAATCAAACCCGGGACCCTTCAGCCAGCAGGCTGATGCTCTACCCACTGAGCCACACCGGCCAGGGCTCTGGTTCCTTTGTAAAGACGAGAAAACGAAGGCGTGAACCGTCAGGGAGCTTGCCCACAGTCACCCCGCTGCTGAGTGGCCGCGATGGGACTGGAATGCAGGACGTCTTCAGTGGGAGCCCAAGTTCCGAGTGTCACAGCGCCTCCCACTGGGGTGGATAGGGTGGGGCGTCTCCCTCGTAACGTGGTCATGGACCGAAGGAGACTATGTCCTTTAACCCCTGGACGGTGGTAGAGTCAGCTTTTTCAAAACCATTGGTTCCTCTCCATTTATTGTAGCGGCGCTGACAATGGCTCTAATTCCAGAAAGCTGAGGCCACGATTTCGTAGAATTTGGGGTTTGGAAAGGGTTGGCCTTCTTTAGTTCTCAGACCCTTGGCCCTTTCTGCTGGTGGGGGGTCTCGCGTGGCTGCTGCGGGGAGCTCCTTGCCTGGGAAGTGCAGCACGGCGAGGGGTGCGGGTCGCGGTTTGGGGTTGTTGCGTGTTTCGGTTTCTTTACATGTTGGTTTCCGGGAGGAACATGGGTGACCCAGAGGCAGTGGCACCAAGTGAGCAACACGCTCTTTCCCCGTGGTAATCCGAATAAATACAATAAACGATAACACGGGAAGGCGCCGAGCACCTGCTTCCGCCCGCCCCTGTGTGTGCTGACGCCTCCCCTTCCTCCCACAGCAACAGAAGCGGTACCAGCAGACAAAGCGCTCGGCTCTGGTGATCCAGTCGTACATCCGGGGCTGGAAGGTGAGTGACAGGGATGCGCCTTCTTTACTTGGGGCCCTCGGGTCCCTGCAGGGGGTCGCTGCTGCCTGCTGCCTGCGCCCTGCACAGCCAGGCGGGAGGATCGGCACCGGCCAGCTGGGGCCCCGGTGGCTGTGTCGGCGCCGCTTCCTCCTCACTGGCTTTCTCTTCCAGAGCTTTGTTCTCGGAGCAGGAAGTCCTCGAGCTAATTCCGTGCGTGACCTCGGCATCCTCTCTCCCTGCTGGTGGGGGAGGCGGTGTGTAGTCCAGGCTGCCCCAGGGGGTCCGCACCTGTGCACCCCCCAGACCTCGTCTCCTGGCCCCGCGCCGCCTCTGACTTCCTGGCCGTCATCTTTCCGCTGCCCTGTAACACACGCTCGATCAGGTGGTCCTGAGCTCGGGCCGTTCTGGTGGGGAGAGCGGGTAACAGTGGGTCACCTCCTTGGTCTGGAGGTCAGCTAACTCCGGCCCACGGGCCACGGGTAGCCTAACGTTGGTTATCGCACAGTCGGGAAGCGAAGAAAGGTTTTGATGTTTTTAAAGCATTGTTAAAAGACAAAGAAGACGGTTTCATGTAAAAAATTGTATGAAATGCAAATTTCCTGTAACTAAGGCAGATGTGAACTACACGTAAAGCTTCGTGCTGTCAATCACGCCCACTCCATCTGCCTCCTGCTTGCGGCTGCCTTCGCGCTGCAGCGGGGCGCTGATGAGTGGTCATGTGACCTGCAAAGCCCAACATTCTTGCCAGTGGGCCTCCTGCGGAAAGCGTTGCTGACCCCGCTCTGGGTCAGAGGTACTCAGGCCTGTGCTGACCCTGTCCTGTCGGAGGTTGTGTGGATTGGGCTGAACCCGGAGCCTCTACTTCAAGTTGTCCTCATGCCTGGAGCCTCTTCAGAGCAGAGGCCTAGACACGTATGAGCATAACCAACGGACACACACAACACGCGGGGAGGCGAGGAGAGGTCACTGGGGAGAAGAGGGACAGATGTAATACTTTCTTTTTTTTAAATATATTTTTATTGATTTCAGAGAAGAAGGGAGAGGGGGAGAGAGAGATAGAAACACCAATGACGAGAGCGAATCATTGATCGGCTGCCTCCTGAACGCCCCACACTAGGGATCGAGCCTGCATCCCGGCCATGTGCCCTTGGCCAGAATCGAACCTGGAACCCTCCAGTCCGGAGGCCGACTCTCTCTCCGCTGAGCCAAACTGGCTAGGGCTATAATACTTTCAACAATAAGCAATTTTCAAATAAAGAACATGGCCCCCTGGCCCAGGCGTCTAGTGGCCGGTTGACCTTTGTCTGGGCCCACGAACAGCCTCAGGGCCGTAGTCCTCCCTCAGCAAATGCCGGAGACCAGATCCGAGCATGTAGCCTAAGTGCGGCCGCCGCCTGCAGAGGGGTCTTTGGCCTCATTGCTGAGTCCTGGGTGGGGTCTCCCATCCAGCGACGTCAGGGGCAGGACGCAGCCCACCTCCAGCCAGGCCTCCTGCCTCCACAAGATCAGTTTCCACCAACTGCTGGAGAGAAGCGTTTTTGGACGTGAGAATTTCATATTAGCAAATCTTTAAACATTGCATGAATTAAAACTATAGCTGCAGTTATATCCTCCGACGACGACAATACGGAAAGCGATGGAATGGATTTGGGTGGATTGTTGGAGATCTGCAGCCTCATTGTGAGGCCTGCTCCTTCTATCTGCTGTGCGCCGGCTTGTCTTGCTGTGGCCAGGTTTTCCCTGTCCCCCACAGGCGTGGGAGGCTGCTGTCCCAGACTCAGTGGGCGCTACACTGTCGGGCTGGATGTGTTTTCACTTACGACTTCTTATCGTCCGTTTTGGGCTAATTAGCAACGTTCCCTTTTATTTATATACTAGTAGCCCTGCGCACGAATCCGTGTGCCAGTAGCTCTCTGCAGGGCCGGGCCGCTCCACACTCGCTGCCAAGAGGCCCTCCGTGGCCGGGGTGGAACGCTTGCCTCGTCACCGCAGCAATGAAGCAAGCATTCCGCCAGGCCGCTCACGCTGTCCACTCTCAGCAGCCGCCCCCCCGGGACTGGGGAACTCTGGCGGGGCTGAGAGGATTGGGCGCTGCCATCTTTGTGACGGAGTAATGGTTAATTTGCATATTGCCTTCTTATTAGATAGGACTAGAGGCTCGGTGCATGACATTCATGCACTCGGGGGCGGGGTGTCCCTCAGCCCAGCCTGCACCCTCTTGCAGTCTGGGACCCCCGAGGGGTCCTTAGCGCTGCCGCAGAGGCAGGAGAGGCTTGCGCCACCACTGCAGCTGCACTCGCCATCCATGAGCCCGGCTTCTGGCTGAGCGGCACTCCCCCTGTGGGAGCACACTGACCACCAGGGGGCAGCTCCTGCGTTGAGCGTCTGCCCCCTGGTGGTCAGTGTGCATCATAGTGACTGGTCGTTCTGCTGTTTGGTCGATTTGCATATTAGCCTTTTATTAGATAGGATGTTTATTAAATATCTAATAAAAGAGTAATATGCAAATTGACCATCACTCCAAGACACAAGATGGCTGCCCCCATGTGGACACAAGATGGCCGCCACAAGATGGCCAGCAGGGGAGGGCAGTGTGGGCAGTTAGGGGTGACCAGGCCAGCAGAGGAGGGCAGCTGAGGGGGGGCAGACCTGCAGTGGAGGGCAGTTAGGGGAGGCCAGGCCTGCAGTGGAGGGCAGTTGGGGGAGACCAGGCCTGCAGGGGAGGGCAGTTGGTGGGGGGTACCAGGCCTGCAGGTGAGGACAGTTGGGCAGGGGGACCCAGGCTGCAGGGGAGGGCAGTTGAGGGGGGACCAGACCTGTAGGGGAAGGCAGTTGGGGGGGTCCAGGCCTGCAGGGGAGGGCAGTTGGGGGGGACCAGGCCTGCAGGGGAGGGCAGTTAGGGGCAATCAGTCCAGCCGGGGAGCAGTTAGGCATCGATCAGGCTGGCAGGGGAATGGTTAGGGGGTGATCAGGCTGGCAAGCAGAAGCGGTTAGGGGCAATCAGGAAGGCAGGCAGGCGAGCAGTTGGGAGCCAGAAGTCCTGGATTGTGAGAGGGATGTCCGACTGCCTGTTTAGGCCTGATCCTGG
This sequence comes from Eptesicus fuscus, assembly GCF_027574615.1. NCBI lineage: Eukaryota > Metazoa > Chordata > Mammalia > Chiroptera > Vespertilionidae > Eptesicus > Eptesicus fuscus. The sequence continues at coordinate 90,751,374 of NC_072483.1, read as the reverse complement.
TGGGGTCGGGCCTAAACAGGCAGTCGGACACCCCTCAAGGGGTCCCAGATTGGAGAGCATGCAGTCTGGGCTGAGGGACAACCCCTCTCCCCCCCCCCCCCCACCCTGTGCATGAATTTCGTGCACCAGGCCTCCAGTACATATATATTTATACTACGTATATAGAGATAGATAGACATATTAGTGATTTCAGACAGGAAGGGAGAGGGAGAGAGAGACAGAAGCATCAGTGATGAGAATCATGGATTGGCTGCCTCCTGCACACCCTCTGCTGGGGATCAAACCCACAACCCGAGTGCGTGCCCTGACTGGGAATTGAACCGTGACCTCTTGGTTCACAGGTCGACGCCTACCACTGAGCCACACCGCCAGGTGCACCTCTCCCTTTTCTCTGAGCTGTTGGTCCTTCACGTGAGGAGGGGATCACGGCGGTCTCTCCGGGTTTCTCCAGTCACCGTGGCTTCCGTTTTTGGCTAACTTGGTGTTCTTCCGGCCGATTCTACCCCTTAGGCCCGGAAAATCCTGCGGGAGCTGAAGCACCAGAAGCGCTGTGAGGAGGCCGCCACCACCATCGCGGCGTACTGGCACGGGACGCAGGTGGGCCGGACCGCCCGCCGCGGCGGGGCTCGGGGGTGCAGAGCGAGGGGCCCTCTCCTGGGGCAGGACCGTTCCGGCTGACTCCTGCGCACGCACTGCCTCTGCGCTCTCTGACGCTCGCTCGGTGCGGGGCGTGGCACGCGCGCTCGTGTTGGCGGCGTGGCGGTGACCGGTGTCTGCCTGCCTGCCTTCTCCGAGGGACACCCGCAGTCACCTTTCCGCCTCACGCTCTCTGTCACTCCTTCTCACACGCTTGCAGGCGCGGAGGGAGCTGAGCCGGCTGAAGGCGGAGGCTAGGAATAAGCACGCTATTGCCGTGATCTGGGCTTTCTGGCTCGGGTCTAAGGTACTGATGCGCATCTCGTCCCCCGTCCTGGGGTGGGCCGTCGTCAGCCCGTGGTGCTCGCATGTCAGGACGAATGACTGCAGGTAGCAGGGCGCACGCGTGCACGTCCCCACGGCTGGCGTGAACGGGCCTGCAGCCGTGGGTGGCCTCGGTGCCGGGGGCAGCTGCCGCATGCGTAGACAGGCTAACGAGACTGTGCTTACTAACGAGGGCCTAGGGTAGTTGCTGTTTCCTTAAAACTCTCCAGTAGTTTGCATGTTTAGTCTTTCCGTTTCCCCCCTTCCCCCTGCCCTGCCATGTACCTACCGGCCGCTCTCTGGAGGTTTCCCACGGGGAGGCGGACGGGGGAGGGGCATGTGGAGAATGTTCGGATTTGGGCCTCCGTGGAGCTGCTGCTACCACGTGTGGACGGCAGAAACCCCTTAACGCATGCCTTGGAGCGCATTAACCCGTGAGGGAGGCGATGTTTGATTACCCTAAGCCAGATCCTCTGTGTGCAGAGAATGGCCTTCTGTGATTCCATGGGGAGCCACGTCCACACACAGCCAGCTGGGATGGCCACGGAAGAATCCCAGGAATTTCCGCATCAGCTGTTTGTTTTCCCAAACAAAGGCCCCTGGAGGCCCTCGCTGATCCCAGGCAGCGTCCTGGGCGCTGTGAACGTTTCACGCGCCCCAAGGGGCCGGGGCTGTAGAGTATTTTGTTTCTCGGGGAATCAGAGGTCGCCCCTGCTAAAAATGGGGGCCACGTAGCCGCACAGCCCTGGGTGTGTGAGTCACCTTCTCAGCGTTCCAAGCCCCTCTCGGGAGAAAAGCGAGGAGAGGGGACACTTGCCCGCAGAACCGTTTTACTTGGCCACAACCTCACCGAAGTTGTTCGTGTGTGTTTCCTCTTGGTGGAGAACACACTGGTCCCTTTATCTTTTTAAAATATATATATTTTCATTGATTTTAGAGAGGAAGGGAGAGGGAGGAGAGAGAGAGAAGCATCAGTGAGGAGAGAGAATCATCGATCGGCTGCCTCCTGCACACCCCCTTTCTGGGGACCGAGCCTGCCACCTGGGCATGTGCCCTTGACTGGAATCGAACCCGGGACCTTCAGTCCGCAGGCCGATGCTCAACCACTGAGCCGCACCAGCTGGGGCCAGACTGGTCCCTTTAGCAAACGGGGACAGAGTCCTAGCAGAGGCAGTGGGACGCGGAGACGGTGAGCGCGTGCCCCGGTCTGCCCCACGATGCAGCGTGAAGCCAGGGCCGGGGTATTCCTGCCCTTTGACGTCACGTGCCTCCGACGAGCGTTCCCCTAAGATTGCTTTTTAAACCTACACATTGTGTCACTTTTTATCTCCGTTTATTTCCCCGTTTGGGGCCTTTTGCTAAGGTTACATTTTGATAACACGCTACTTCCCGTTTTCTAACTGGGCAGGATTTTGAGCTTTGTGTTTTTGTGTTGAACGTGGGGGAGAAACAACCTTTATTCCTTCCGTTTCCATGGTTGCCTTTTTACACATCCGAACGCGTGACCGCGGGGCTCCCCCTCGGCCCCTGGGCTGGCAGCAAAGGCAGGTGTCCCGGAGTTCTCAGGAGCCACGCGGAGTTCCAGGCTGTGCGGAGGGAGGGAGAAGGGGGAAAGGCCAAGGATGGAGGTTAGGGGTGGAGGCGTGCTCCCCGGGGCCACGCAGGCTGCCCGCCCCCGGGACCGTCTCCGCGCCAACCCGACGCCGAGCCTGTGGTGGGCCTGGCTGCAGGGCCCGCTGCCCCCCGGACCCCGTGCTCCTAGCGGCCTCTGTGGTGGGTGTCTGCTCCTGGGCGCGTGCTGTCTGCATCGGGCTGTCTCTCTCATTTTCCGTCTAAAACGTTCCAGGCTCGGAGGGAGTTGAAGCGCTTGAAGGAGGAGGCTAGGCGCAAGCATGCGGTCGCTGTCATTTGGGCTTACTGGCTTGGACTGAAGGTACTCCCTCCCCCCCTCTGTCCGGGGCGGCTCGGGGCCTCGCACTCACTAACCCCGAGAAACGGCGGGTGCGCTTGCTCACGGGTCTGCACCGGCTCCGATGGGCCATCTTGCCTGATGGTGTTTCCTTTTGAAAACAAAGCTGTACGCTAATGTTTTCCGGTCTTGTTGTGATACATGTTTTTATTTCTTTTTATTAATGTTTTTAATCCTCACCCAAGGGTATTTTTTCATTGATTGCTAGAGAGAGTGGAAGGGAGGGAGGAGGAGAGAGAGAGAAAAACATCACCGTGAGAGAGACACATCGATGGGTTGCCTCTCGCACGTGCTCCGACCGGGGCTGGGGACCCTGCAACCGAGGTACGTGCCCTTGACTGGGAATCGGATCCACGATCCTTTGGTCCAGTGGCCGATGCTCTAACCATGGAGCCAAACCGGCTGGGGCTGTGGTGTGTTTCTTTAAGTACGAGGTTTAAAGTAATGCCAGTGCAGCATACTTTATTTAAGACTCTTTGTTAGGAAGTTCTGTTCTATGTCATCTTTAGGAGGATGACGTGTTTTTTAAATTCGTGAGACAGAATTTCAGCAGCTGAGCTGCAGTGCCCGCCCAGCCCGGGTGGTGGTGGTGGGGGGGGGAGATCGGGCTCTGATGCCCTTCCCCCACCTCCCCTGCTCTGATGGCTGCTGGGCGGAGCCTTCTCGAAGTGACCGGCAGTCTAGTTGCTCAGCATCGGAACCAGAGGATTCTGCTTACAGGTACAGATTTTGACAAATAAGAGGATTTTACGCGCCAGTGAGGCTTCTAACGTATTTCCAAGCGGTGCTTCCTACTTTAGGTGAGGATGCCCGCAGGCAAATGAGACTCTGAGCTCCAGAAAACCTTGAGAAAACCTTTAGACATTATAAGGGTTTTGTCTTTTTTTTTTTCTTTTTTAAGCCTCACCTGAGGATATGTTTATTGATTTCAGAGAGAGAGTAAGAGGGAGGAGAGAGAAACCTCGGTTGCCTCCCATACGCGCCCCAGTCAGGGATCAAACCCACAGCCTAGGTGTGTGCCCTGACTGGGAATCGAACCCGCAACCTCTCCTGGTGTACCGGACGCCGCTCCAGCCGACCGAGCCACCTGGTCGGGGCGGGCTTTTGTGTAACATTCAGCAGCTCATCCCCAATGGGAGCATCCAGATGTCTTTGGGGGACGATTCGGTCCCTTTTGACACTATTCCTCTTCATTATTTTTATTTGAATATTATAACAGTTCGTCTTTTTCTAAATACTTGAGAATGATCCAGAAACCATTGGCCTTGACTCTGAATAGCATTAGCAGTATCCATAACCTCTGCTTTGAATAATCTGCACTTCCCCTGCAAGTTTTAGCACATAAACTTTTAGTAAATTCACCTTCTTGATGGATTACATTGGATATTTGTCAAGGAATTTTTAAAGTAATGAAGGAACTTTAAATATGAGTTTAAGATGTTCTGTTTTAAGAAATCTGAACCAGGTCTATAGCTACTTTCTAAAAAAAAAAATCAAACGAAGCGTTTCATTTCCCATTTTACACACCTGTTCCAATTTGCATCCTAATCTAATGACCATAAGGAATGGAGCAAATACCTCCAGGCAGGATTTTTACCTCCGTGATGATTGCTACCATCACGCCATGTTTATCTTCCGTTTTCTGGGTTTAACTAACTGGGTATGATTTCAGAAATACTTTCACGTTAGGAGAGTGTGCTCGCAGCCTAGAAACCGGATTCAGAGTGTGGGTGAACGCTGTTTTAGCTGAAGGTACCTGGGCTGGACGTAACTGTCTCTCCCCCCGCCCTCCCAATTTTCATCAAAACAGAAGTATTTAATGTTACCATTATTAGAAGGTGAAGTTTCTCTGAAGTCCACGAGTGTAGTAATTTTACACATTTTACTGTAAAGAAGGACGTTGGTAACAGCAGTAGTTTTGCCCTGTAGATGACGTGATTCGAGTGGAACTGATGACAAAGGTCAGCGGGCCCTGTAGGACCCCGTGACCCCATGAAGGGAACCGATTCTGTGTGTCGGTCTGTGGTCACCAGGCTTCCTCTGTGCGTAGCTGTTACTTCGGGAGGAAGGGCCTGCCCCGTGAGTCTCAGGAAGCCCGTTGCAGTGAGCTCAGCTACACGGATGATCAGTAGAGTCGGGCTTATATTCCTAAGGAGATGTGTCCCCGAAACCTCACTTTAACCTTAAAGTCCCTGCATGCCTACGCTGTTATAATTCCAGGAGCCATTTTTCTTCTCCTTGTCCCTTGTAAAGTTTGAGATTTGAAATGGTTATGAATCTAGCAACTCCACGGCCGAAAAGAGAAATGGGCATCAGTCACGTAGGCGATGACTAAGAGCACGACTGCCTACGTGGTGTGTGGGAGGGTGTGTACACCTCAGTGCGGTGCAGCCGTGGAGCGTGGGCCTGGCCCTCACATCCCCACAGGGACCAGGCTGGCCACCGGGGTGAGAGCGGAGCAGGGGGAGGTGGGGTGGCCCGCGGGGCCTCCTGCAGCTCGGAGCGTGCGATTCTCTTCTGAGGGCAGCGAGCGCTACTCAGGGCGACCCTGTCCTCGTCATGTGGGGATGGGCCCGCTGTTGCTGGATCTGAGGACGTTGGTAAGAGAAACTTGCCCTCTGAGCTCCTGTGGAATGTTCTTAATTTAAAGACGCATGTGAAACATTTTTCTACAAACTGAATTTGGTGAGCAGGTCGCTCATTCCTGGTGGAGAAATACTTGAAGCGGGCAGTTAAACCCAGAAAACTAGAAACGAAAAGAAAAGGTACATATAGTGCCTGAATTATTCAAGTTGGCTAATATCTTGCTAAATTCTAACCCTCCCATTTATAGTATCCCGCAGGAAGATGGGTGGGAGTGGGGATGAGGGAAAATCAATGCAGTGAAATGGAAGACAGTGCTAGTTCAGATCTAATTCTGTTCTTATTTTTAGTACCATCCCATTTCCAGCTCCGTACGCGTGGCTTTTGGAAATGGCAGTGTAGTTCTTCAGGCCTTCTTTCCCCTTTTAAGAGCAACTCGAAATGAAAACGGCCTTATGTCCTCTCTTCCTGAAGCGTGCTTTGGTCTGGGACGCGTTTGCCGCTACAAAAGGGCCTGTACAATGTTTCTCATCGAATCGTCAGGTTTCTGAACAATTAGTTAAAAGGGTTTAAAATACTGAAACGCCGGGCATTGCCACGGGGCATGTCTGCATTCCTCTTCCTCTGACCTAACGCTGGGCTCGGGGTGCGCCCTGTCCCCCTCCATCCAGAGGCACCTGCTCGCGTGGAGTAGTCGCGCAGCCTCCGTGGCGGCCGGGCCCCGCTGACCCCCCTCTGCTTCCCCCCAGGTGCGCCGGGAGTACAGGAAGTTCTTCAGAGCCAACGCCGGGAAGAAAATCTACGAGTTCACCATTCAGAGGATTGTAAGTCTGCGTTCTGCCCGGGGCTCCTGGGCGTCCGGAGGCCTCCCGGGCCGCGCTCCGTCCTCGCGGTCCCACTGCGCGGCGGCTTCCCCCCTCCGCTCGCGCCCAGCAGCATCGTCTCGGGAGAGCTGTCCGCGGCCCACGTGTAGTTAATAGGGTGTCATTGTTTAAATAAAATGTTCTTATTTGACGGGGAGGGCACACTTTGTGGGAACACGAGCTCGGGAAAGTCGGGTGTCGTAGTGCAGGCTGCTCTGACCACAGCCCGCAGGCCGGGCGGCTGGAAGGATCAGCACCTGCTTCTCGCAGACCTGGAGGCGGGCACCGAGGGCGGCGGGCACTGAGGGCCTCCGAGGGCAGGCTGTCGGCTGTGGCGATGGCAGCGGGGAGGAGAGGGAAGCCGCTCCCTCCCGTCTCTTCTGATCAGGGCGCCAGGCCTGTCACGGGAGCTCTAGCCTGGTGGCCTGCGGCCTCTAACCCTCATTACCTCCAGAGGCCCCGTCTCCTGGTGCCTTCCTGTGGGGAGTAGGGTTTCAACACGGGAGTTTGGGGGGTACTAAGGTCTTGCCCTACTGGGCTGCCCTGAGCTGCCTCAGGCCAGGCTAGCCAGCGAGCAGTGGGGTGCGGGGTGCAGGGGAGAAGGCTCTGGCAGGGCCCAGCCGACCAGATGGGCCTGGCGTCCCTGTGCCGTCGGAGGTGAGCGCAGTGAGCAGGGCGGGCTCCGGGCCTCGGTTTGTTCTCGGGGGATCACGGCGCCGAGCTCGTGAGCGCTGGGGGGCTAACTCGGGGTAATGGCCTGACGCCCTCGGCGCCGGGCCCGCTGGAGGACCGGCGGGCGGTGCTGTCCACGGGACTGGAAGGGGGCAGATGGCTATGTCTGCGGCGCCGTGGGCAGCCGCCAGCCGCGTGGCCACACGGCTCTGGAGCCCTCGAAGTGCCACCTGTGGCTGAGGAGCTGGCTCATGTACTTCGCTTTGTTTTAATTTAAATTTAAGTAGAGCTAGCCACGTGGTAGCACAGCGCTCTGGTGTTAGCTGGGGTCAGCATCACTGTTCCTATTGGGACGAGAGTCCGTGTTCTTCCGTCTTCGCCGGTGCGGGGAGCTCAGGTCCCCGCGGCCCGCACGGGGACGGGCGTCGAGACGTCACGTTCCCGAGTTTCCGGGCCTGACACTTGCCCGGTCCCGGCAGAGGCTGCTCCGTTTGATCTGATTTGTGAAAAACAAGGACTTTCCTGGTATTTCGCTCATCTGGCATTTCCTGCCCAACCCAATGCAGATGCAAAAGTACTTCCTGGACGTGAAAAGCAAGATGCCCTCCTTGTCTCCCATCGACAAGAACTGGCCGCCCAGGCCTTACCTGTTCTTGGATTCCACTCACAAGGAGCTGAAGAGGATTTTCCACTTGTGGAGGGTAAAAACACCTTCTCTTCTGGAGACTTCTTCCCGCATATCCTGTGTGTTTGAGAAGGGAATGTCTGCACCTCTGCCTCGAGCTGGAGGGAGCTGTTGGAGGATGGGGGCGGGCGGGGAGGGGTATTTTATTTTTGCGCCGGGGACCGGGCGTGGCTCCCGTGAGAAGTCCGGGAGCAGCAGGTGTGCCCGAGGTCTCTCTCCTCTGGTCCAGGGAAGGGGTGTGCGTGGCTGTTCGTCTTCCCCGTTCAGATTCCACTTGCCTTAAAGCGGTTCAGGTTTTTGTGGTTTTCATCCTCTCTGAAGGAATGATACTAGAGGAGAAAGGAGTAATAACCTGCGAACATCTCCGCCCGATGCGGGTGAATCCTGTCAGCTCCGAGTTTACATGGTCTCTAGGAGGGGGCGGCCTCGGGACGGGGCGGCAGGGACCGCCGTCGCAGGGAGCAGACGGTGAGAGGCGAGGCCGCCCGCGGACCCTCGTGTGTGCGGAGGGAGTGTCCCCAGCCGGCCCTGTGAGCGGTGAAACCGACAGGGAAGGCCGCGCTGAGGCTTTTCAGTGCAGAGTTCATTCACATTTATTCTCGCCGTGTTAAATGGACTTCCTGCACGTGAGGATGAGGAATGACCTACTTGTACAAGGGATGTCTTACTTCTCTTTTCTCCTTGTCCCGCAGTGTAAGAAGTACAGGGACCAGTTCACAGACCAGCAGAAGCTTATCTATGAGGAGAAGCTGGAGGCCAGCGAGCTCTTCAAGGACAAGAAGGCGCTGTACCCCTCGAGGTAGGGGCTGTGCTCCACGCACAGCAGTCAGCATTTCACAAACTTCTCAGCTATTTGCAGGCCTTTTCTAGTAGAGATTTCGGTGCTACATGAGAGGGGTTTTTTTGTTTGTTTGTTTTTTTAAATATTTATTTTACTGATTTTTTACAGAGAGGAAGGGAGAGGGATAGTTAGAAACATCGATGAGAGAGAAACATCGATCAGCTGCCTCCTGCACACCCCCCACTGGGGATGTGCCCGCAACCAAGGTACATGTCCTTGACCGGAATCGAACCTGGGACCCTTCAGTTCGCAGGCCGACGCTCTGTCCACTGAGCCAAACCGGTTAGGGCATGAGAGCTTTTTTAATTTTATGCGTTATTTTATGAGCAGCGGGGTATAAATAACAAACACTTGGGAGCAATGGCTGTTTCTTGCCTTTATTCCCTTGGCATTACCTCGAACACTTCACTAAACCAGTGGTCGGCAAACTCATTAGTCAACAGAGCCAAATATCAACAGGACAACGATGGAAATTTCTTTTGAGAGCCAAATTTTTTAAACTTAAACTTCTTCTAATGCTACTTCTTCAAAATAGACTCGCCCAGGCCGTGGTATTTTGTGGAAGAGCCACACTCAAGGGGCCAAAGAGCTGCATGTGGCTCGCGAGCCGTGGTTTGCCGACCACTGCACTAAACAATTAGAAGTCACATCCGACTGCTGTGGTTAGCGTCAGCCTGTGAACCTGAGGTCATGGTGTGACTCCAGGTCGGGGCACATGCCCTAGTTGCGGGCTCAGTCCCCAATAGGGGGCGTGCAGGAGGCAGCCCATCCATGTTTCTCTCTCCTCCCTTCCTCTCTGAAATTAATAAAAACATATTTGAAAAATAATAATAATTAGAAGCCACTTTTCAAAATAAAAATTGTAGAGGCTACTAAGGTAAGTTTGCATTGTAAGTTCCTGTTACGTTTCCGTGGTTTTCAGAGTCTAGCCCAATGTCTGTCGGCCATTTACCCTCGTCACCATTCCCGCCTTCCTACTTTATCAGAATTCGTGTTTAAGAGCCATGAAAAGAGCGAGCCAGCGTACACTTTCTGAGCGCTGCTCGGGCGCTGGCCTGTGGGGGCCCCCGGGCTGCTGACCCCCCCGGGCACGGCTTCCGAGGCCCGTGCAGCGAGTTCAGTTCCTTTGTTGTGGGCACCAACTTCCCAATAAAGGAAGGCAAACCCATGGCAGGCTCGTCAGATATTCCTACGTCCCCCCAAGTTCACCACTTCCCCAAGAATCCCCACCTCCTTTTCATCTGGCATTTATGAAAAAAATAGATTGTACAGTTTCAAGCCAAATGTATAACAACGTTTAGTTTCCCCCGAAGAATGGCCTAGAAATTTAAATGCACTATATGCTAAATGCGCTCACATGTACCACATGTGGTACATCTGTGTTCTCTGTGTCTCCACGCACGTTTGAAAGCTCTTCCTTTCAGGGGATTAAAAGACCGGAAGTCTCCAGACTCATTTGGTTTCAGTGTTTGAAGGGACACAGCTTCCTTGGGGCTCGGGGTGGTAGGTACTCTTCTAAGTCACACAGGGTGACTCGATCCCAGGCGGCCGGGCGGCCTGCTGCACGCAGTGTATGCAGGCGGAAGCATCGTCTCTCTGCTTTCTCCAGCAGCTCGTTTTATGTAGCTTCTCCTTTATATTTTTAACATGCAGAGTAGCCTTCTTAATTAACATTCCCTGTGGATGACTCTTAGCTGGAGGGGGGGAAATGCATTTTTGAAGAAACCAGTTCAAAGGCTCTTAGCACTTTTTATTATTAAAAGCACATTTGAATGTGAACAACAAAAATGTTAACAACGTCAAGACAGATTTGGGGGGGCGCGGAGCGGGATATCACCCACGGGGGTGGGATGATTGGCCCTCCCCCCGCTGTGAAGGACAGCCCATGGGTGTCGGCCTCTTCCATCCGGGTGTCCCCTCCCTCGCCTCCACTGTGTGAAGCTCGCTCGGCCCACGGGGGTCGGCCTTGTCCGTCCTGGGAGCTGTGAAACTGACCACCGACACGCATTTTTCTTCCCCAGTCCTCCACCCACAACACAAGCCTTTAAAGTGGTATTCACAAATTGCCAGAACTTTCCAGCTCAGAATGCAGCTGTAGGGTTTTGTTGGTGTGCTTGTGCGTCTTTGAAGAAGCTGCCCTGAGCGTGTCCCCCAGCAGGTCTCGAGGGAAATGGTGTCTTAGCGTGTGTGCACGATCACGCCTCTTGCGGGAAGCACTCTGTTTGAAAGAAAATTGCTCCGGTTCTGAAAGTTGACGTGGCCACTTCTGTCCATTTAGGGGCACCTCTTAGGAGGAGAGGCCTGACTTTTCCTTCATGTGTTGCTTCTTGGAGCCAGAATTTCCTGATAATATCACCTGTTCTATAGTTGTCTTCTAAGACCTACTGCTCTGACCCTATTCTCCACCGAAGGTTACTGATTCTCTTACTCTGCAAGAAAATGGGTTTTTTCGCCCTAACCGGGTTGGCTCAGTGGATAGAGCGTCGGCCTGCGGACTGAAGGGTCCCAGGTTCGATTCCAGTCAAGGGCATGTACCTTGGTTGCGGGCACATCCCCAGTGGGGGGTGTGCAGGAGGCAGCTGATCGATGTTTCTCTCTCATCGATGTTTCTAACTCTCTATCCCTCTCCCTTCCTCTCTGTAAAAAATCAATAAAATATATTAAAAAAAAAGAAAAGAAAAAGGGCTTTTTCCTTGGATCAGGTGATGGCGATGTTTGTGCTCTGTGTTCCGTTGCTGCATGTTGTTTAAAGGGATTAGTAAACCCTTTGTGGGCAGCTGTTACCTTGATAGTCACAGGTCAGAGGAACTGCCTTTCCCTTCAGGTGAGGCCCTGCACTTGGGTCCTGGGTCATTCATGTGAGTGATTTTCACCTTGATTGTTCCATGTGATAAGATTTTATCCAAGTCCTGCCTACCAAATGCCAGGATCACATCAAAAATATATTTGAGCCCAGCCAGTGTTGCTCAGCGGTTGGGCATTGATCCCTGAACCAAGAGGTCACTGGTTCGATTCCTGGTCCGGGTATATGCTCAGGTTGTGGGCTCGATCTCCAGTGGGGGGCGTGCAATGATGTTTCTCTCTCATCGATGTTTCTATCTCTCCCTTTCCCTTCCTCTCTCTCTAAAAAAAAAAAAGTCAATAAAAACATTTAAATATATACACTGAGTGGCCAGATTATTATGATCTCTGAACGCATAATAATCTGGCCACTCTATATATATATATATAAGGCCCGGTGCATGAATTTGTGCATGGGTGGGGTCTGGCCTGCCTGCTGGTCATACTCCTGGTCGAGGGGACAATTTGCATATTAGCCTTTTATTATATAGGATATACACTGAGTGGTCAGATTATTATGCGTTCAGAGATCATAATAATCTGGCCACTCAGTATATATCTCAGTATATATATGTTAGAGGCCCGGTGCATGAATTCGTGCATGGGTGGGGTCCGGCCAGCCTGGTCAGGGGGAGAGGACATGGGCGGTTGGCCAGCCTGCCTCCTGGTCAAACTCCTGGTCAAGGGGACAATTTGCATATTAGCCTTTTATTATATAGGATATACACTGAGTGGCCAGATTATTATGCGTTCAGAGATCATTACAATCTGGCCACTCAGTGTGTGTGTGTGTGTGTGTGTGTGTGTGTATTTGAAATCGGTTTAAGGCTCTATTTCCAGCTTACATTAGTGTTGAGGACAGATGCAAATACAACGTATAAAACATATAAAACAAGTTTACTTTCTATGGAGCCGTCAGACCCTCTTTGGAGTCGGCTTCCTGTTGTCTTGTCCAGCAGTACGGCCACCTGACCCCGTGTCTGATGGGAGGGGTTTGTTTTTTTCTCTCTTTTCAGTGTTGGCCAGCCATTCCAAGGGGCTTACCTGGAAATCAACAAGAACCCCAAGTATAAGAAGCTCAAAGACGCCATTGACGAAAAGATCATCCTTGCGGAGGTCGTCAGCAAAATCAACCGTGCCAACGGGAAGGTAAGCGCTCCCCCGCGGGCTGTGGCCGCGTCTGTTGGCTGGGACGCATTCCCAGCCGAGTGGCTGTGCGGGCGTTGTCTCCCCTGCCTTCCAGGTTCGGAGGCATTGTACCTGTGGATGGCATGTCTGTGAATTAAAGTGTCTTGTCTGTGCTTCACGTGTTCTCGGTTCGCAGAGGCATGCCTGCCGAGGGCTATTGGGTGAAACATGCATTACTCTCACGGGCCGTCGGGGGCGTTTTCCCTCGCCGATTTTGCATCCTGTTTGGTTTTGTTTCCTCCAGAGCACCTCCCGGATTTTCCTCTTAACAAACAACAACCTCCTCCTTGCCGATCAGAAGTCCGGCCAGATCAAGTCGGAGGTGCCCCTGGTGGACGTGACCAAAGTGTCCATGAGCTCGCAGAACGACGGCTTCTTCGCCATCCACCTCAAGGAGGTAAGGAGCCCGCCGCCGCCGGTGTGACCCAAAGGGTTCGGCCGCGGTCCGCTCTCTCGCCGTCGGGTTAACGTGCCCCGAACCTGAATGCTCCTGTTGCTCGAAGACCCCATGCTCTTCTTACTGGCGGGGAAGTTTTGGCTGCATCTCCTCCTGGGGAGAATCTCAGGCTCGGAGTTTCAGGAACGGAGTGAGCTGAATCGCTTAGCGACGTGTTGGCTGGAGCCACCGTCTGACCGAGGAGCCTTGGTCTGCGGCCGCTGCGCGGGGCGTTGCTTTGAGAATAAACGGGTGGGACTGGGAAGAGGCTTCAAACGCTGCTCCCTCCTGTGGTGTCATCCACATGCCAACTTAGTAAACGCCTTGTTCGTCTCCAGTCTCGGGGCTTTGAAGTACGGAATGTGACTACGGTCATCCGCCTGAGAATTTGGACCCGGGGATGTTGTTTATTTATTTATTTATTTTAAATATATTTTATTGATTTTTCACAGAGAGGAAGGGAGAGGGACAGAGAGCTAGAAACATCGATGAGAGGGAGACATCGACCAGCTGCCTCCTGCACACCCCCCACTGGGGGATGTGCCCGCAACCAATGTACATGCCCTTGACCGGAATCGAACCTGGGACCTTCCAGTCCGCAGACCGACGCTCTACCCACTGAGCCAAACCGGTTTCGGCTAGACCTGGGGATGTTTTATGTTCTGAGCTCTTAGCTGAACCAGGACCGTCCTGACTTGAACCCCTGGCGTCGGCCTCACTGACTTTGCCGTGACCTTGGCCAGCCCTTTAGCGTCCCGCGCCCACCTCATTCTTCCCCTCTTTACAACGGGAGGACAGCGGCACCTGTTTCGTAGTGTTGTTCCAGGGTTAAATGTAAAGTGCTTCCCCTAGGGCTTGCCACCCAGGAAACAGTCACCAAATGAACAGGCAGCCAACAGGCCTCACGTTCGGCGACACGCGTCTCGCTCACAGTGGCCTCGCCGGCGGAGTCTGACCTTGAGACAATCCCGTAGCCTCGTTCGGCCTGTTCCCTCAGCTGTGGCTCTCGGCCTGATCAGCCCGAGCTGATCCGAGCCCCGGCCGCCCGGGAAGGCAGCGCTGCTGCCCAGGCCACAGCCCCGTTCAGCCCGGTCAGGGTCTCAGGGGGGCGCCAGCACCCCGGGTTTCAGACGCCCTCCCGGTGGGTCCCTCGTGCAGCGAGCAGAGCCACGGCCCGGGGATGTCTGTCGGGATTGTTATTGCTCTGACTTCTTTAACCGAATCACCGGGGAGGGTTTCGGCAGCGCTTTGAGAGCGAGTTCCAGGTGAGGTCAGTGTTCGACCGGGAGCCCCCGCGGGTCCGTGCCCGGGCCTGCCGCGGGGCCGGCGGGTCTGCTTCCAGCCAGCTCCCGGGGGCCCTGAGGGCGCCTCCGCCCGTGGGACAGCTTTGGGGAGCACGGGGTAGGTAACCCCGCGGACGTGCTCGGAGCGGCGTGGGAGAAGTACTGCTTCTGTCGCTCGTTTATTCGGGAGGATGCGCCCGAGCCGATGCTTAGAGAGACCGTGTGCGCGCTCAGCGGCCTGCGCTCCTGCCTCCTGCGCTGCCCTCCTCACCGTCCGGCCCCCTCTGTCCTCGCAGGGCTCCGAGGCGGCCAGCAAAGGGGACTTCCTCTTCAGCAGCGACCACCTGATCGAGATGGCCACCAAGCTCTACCGGACGACTCTCAGCCAGACCCGGCAGAAGCTCAACATCGAGATTTCCGATGAGTACGTGCACGCCTTCCCTGCATACCCCTGCGTGCTCCCGGCTGCCTGGTTTTGGGGACGCGACCTGAGCTCACTCGTTTATGCAGCCCCCATTATAGAGTGCCCAGTGTGTGTCTGTCGTTGGTTCCAGATGACGGGTGGGCAGGGAGCGACCAGGTGCCTGCCTTCCTGCACCTGACATCCTGGCGGGAGAGGAAAACATGCACCAATAGAATAACTTGGTGACGTGACGTTGGTTAGAGGGGAGCAGGCGAAGGGTCAGAGGGCGCTGGCTGTGGAGGTCAGGAAGGTCTCGCTTTAGTGGCACTTGTGTTGAGGCTGGAATCCAGGGGGCGAGCCAGGCAGCAGCCCAGGGAGCTGCCTCCAGGGGCGGCCTGCCGGGGCGGCAGCAGGTGCCAAGGCCCTGAGACGGGGCGGACTCGGGGACAGTGAGATGAGAGAGAGGCAGGCCCGGCCCTGTGGAGCTCGGGAGCTGAGGGGAGGAGCTGAGATTTCACAGAGGAGGATGGAAGCCGCTGTAGGTCTGGAGTGAGGGTGGGGGCGTGATCGGATTTGTTGGTTTCCAAGCTCGCTTTGCCTGTGGTGTGGAGAGTGACTGTAGGGAGACGAGAGTGGAGGCAGAGGAACGAGCTGGGAGCTCCTCTGAGCTGTCCTCGCTGAGGATGACGGGTGAGGAGGGTGTGGCTTAGGCTAGGGTGTGAGTGGGGGCTGTGAGCAGTAGGTTTCCAGTGTAGTTTGAAGGGAAACGAGGCCTTATTAACAGATTGGGAGTTAGGTTTTGAACCCGAATGGTGATAACCATTCACTGCAGTAGAGGACACTGAGGAAAGAGGAGTTTGGGGGGGCCGGGGGTGTGCCGTGTGGGTGTGCTGTGTTTGAGATGCCCTTGTTTCCATGTGTTGATAACGAGTATTATAGAGTGAGCATTCCGTGTGGACAGGGGTGTCGTAGTGTTAAAACTGCCTGCACTTGAAATTTGCATTTTTCCTTGACATTAGGGCCCTAATTATAGAGACAGTTTTTGCATTCAGGTTGGAGCACTCCCCTCCCCCCCCCCCCCCCAGTTATTAAGTCTATCAATATGAGATCGTTTGAATGGATTTGAGCCACCGTGTTGTTTGAGACTTAATTTTTTTCAGTGGATTGTTTACTATTTGCTTATGTACTTTCTTCGCATTTAACATAATCATTTGCATAACCAGATTGTTCAGGAAATGATTTTATTTTCTAGTTACGATTGTGCCAGCCTGTTCTGTTTCAGCTCTTCCTAAAAGTCTTTCTATAGTAAATTCACACCCATTCCTACCCCTGTGTAAGTCAGACATGGCCTCCTGGGTGTGTTAGCACTTACAGACCCTTAGTTCAGTGTCTGTTCTCATTGGGTCGGGTGGGAGACGGGCCGTTGTCTGTACTCCGCGTTGGAAATGGCAGTGTGGACTAAAGAACGCTCTCGTTATCGAGTCCTTCCTCACAAACTACTAGGAAAAAAGAGAACGGCTAGTTGGGTTCCAGTTCATCACAGCTTTAACCTGACGGGACCCGTTAGAGCAGCGGGCGCCAGCCTTTCGGGCCTCACGGACCACCAGAGGTCTGCGGGCCCCGGCTGGCGGCCGCTGTGTTGGAGCTCGAAGCTCCCTTCCGTTGACATTTGTGACTGGGGCTGCTGGGCTCCAGGTGGGGGGACCGCTTTCGTGGCGGCGGGTCTGTGTCCCCGTGCGGAGCCCCTCGGGCAGGGGGTGGAGAGCCCGGTGGTGGGCCGGCTGCATGGACCGGCTGGAGTCACAGAGGGCTTTGCACCCCCACAGCCGGGCCACACGGAGTCCCTATTTTGAAACACATCCTTAGGCTGGAAAGAACAGCTAGCAGAGTGCGTGGGTGCGGCAAAGGCCGTGCAGGCAAATTGTGAGCAACCACAGTTTAGAAGCCCTGGTCTCTGGGCCTCCACTCCCTCTCTTTTCCTGAAATCCGTTACTTCCTGTCTCAATTCGTTGATAACTGAGTAGGACCCCTCCCCCAGTTTATATTTTTTGCGGCGCAGAAATGGAGAGGCGTGGAAAGGAGCCCATCGGTCTTTCCGTTCGAGACCTGGGAACGGTGTTCTTGACGCTGCTTCCCCCCTGGAGCCGTGGTCGGCAAACTGCGGCTCGCAAGCCACCTGCGGCTCTTTGGCCCCTTGAGTGTGGCTCTTCCACAAAATACCACGGCCTGGGCGAGTCTATTTTGAAGAAGTGGCGTTAGAAGAAGTTTAAGTTTAAAAAATTTGGCTCTCCAAAGAAATGTCATTCGTTGTGCTGTTGACATTTGGGTCTGCTGACTAATGAGTTTGCCGACCACGGCCCTGGAGGGATGCGCTCAGGGCTGAGCCGGAGCTACAGCAGCGTGTGCCGCCTGCTGATGGGACCGTGTACAAGGTACTGACGGGCCCATATGGGACCCACGTACACGGTGCTGACGGGGCCCATGTACACGGTGCTGACGGGCCCATGTACACGGTGCTGATGGGACCCATGTACACGGTGCTGATGGACCCATGTACACGGTGCTGATGGGACCCATGTACACGGTGCTGATGGACCCACGTACACGGTGCTGATGGGACCCATATGGGACCCACGTACACGGAGCTGACGGGAGGGGGGAGCTTGTCCAGATCAGGGTCCGCTGGGAAGCTGGAGCCAGGGGATCCCCGTGTTCCGTGTGAACGCTCACCTGCCTTGTCCTCCCCCAGGTTCCTGGTGCAGTTCCGACAGGACAAGGTGTGCGTGAAGTTCGTCCAGGGCAGCCAGAAAAACGGGAGCGTGCCCACGTGCAAGCGGAAAAACAACCGGCTCCTGGAAGTGGCGGTTCCTTAGCGGGCGCCCCACCCCGCCCCCATCCCCTCTGCTCGCACGGACTCGTTTCTTGTAATAGTGCAATTTGGTTTGGTTTGGTTTGGTTCGGGCTCATTGTATGTTTGGGAATTGTCCAAGGCCGATACCCTTAGAGCCCCTTGGCGAAATAAAAACACTCGACTAATCGCTTTTTATTATGGGAATCGTTTTAACCCTGAGGGCGCACCTCCTGTGCGCGACCCCGGGACAGGACTGCAGCGGCGACCGTGTCCACGCCGTGTCCTCTGTTCAGCCATCGTGTTAGATCTGTGCACCCTAAGTCAGCGTAGTACTCATACATCACTAATGCATCTGAGACAGGAAGCGGTCTTCAGGACGGCTCGCTCGCTCATCAGCTATTTATTGAACGCCTCCTCGGCGAGACTCTGCTCGATGGTATGGAGCGTCAGTGGGGATTTTTGTTGGTTTGCTTTTAAGGCCGTGGCATCCCGGCTGGTCGGTGCTGGCTTTGCCCGGGGCGGGGGGCGGGGGAGGTTTGTGGAGACCAGAGCAGTCCCTGTGGCTGATGGGCAGCGTGATGCGGATCCCTGGTGTGGTTTTGACACTACGTCCTTCGAGAAGGGCTGGTCCTAGAGAGGAGAAATGTACAGCTGGGTAACAGGCCTCCGTGTGTGAAAAGAGAAAACTGACGTTTGAACAGGGCTTCTCACTTGTTTCGACCTCTTGTCATTGCTTAGGAGACAGAGTCGTTCTTACTTTAGGACAAAAACGACCGAAGCAGCTCAGTAAGGTTCTATTTCCCGTTTCTGGTAGACAGCATGTCTGATCCTACAGAGGCAGGTGTTGTTTCACACGAATCTGAGCAAGTCCTTTCAACGGCTGACAGTGGAGGGCCGGGGGC
Organism: Eptesicus fuscus; assembly: GCF_027574615.1. Lineage (NCBI taxonomy): Eukaryota > Metazoa > Chordata > Mammalia > Chiroptera > Vespertilionidae > Eptesicus > Eptesicus fuscus. Next base: position 90,732,897 of record NC_072483.1, on the reverse strand, counting down.
CTTTCAGATGGCGGCAACCGTTCTGTATGATGTGCAATAAGCATCCAAGATCTTGGGGGTTTTTTTTTGGAAAGTTTTATTTATAAAGTACATTTTGTATGAGAGAGGTGATTGGTACAGGGGGCATATTTTAATCAAGGATCAAAACTGTGTTCACTTGCAGGACTTTTTTTTCCTTTTTTCAAATTTACACTAAGGACTCATTTTGGAAGCTGCCTTTTAAACGTTGGAACCAAATTGTTTCTTATTTGGAGGATAATGTATATGCGATGGTCTGTTAAGTAATAAAACTGTTCTAATCCGGTGCCATTTCCTGGTCGCAGCTGTATTTTCGTATTCCGAGCTGTTTTCCTACGGCGTGTGTCAATCCAGTGTCGCACCCAGACATTCTGTGTTCTCTGTGTCACTGAACTCCACTTGTTAGAAACCAGAGACGTCCATTGAAAGTGTTTTCTGGGGGTTGGTTTTGTGTGTTTTTTTCCTTTTTTGTGTTTAAAACTATTGCTCCTTAAGACGTTCCCAGAGGCCTCTGTGTGCGTTGGTGCCGACACCGGAAGCCAGTACTTCCCTCGGCCTTCTCCAGCGTCTACCCAGAGTGTTAGGTTGGTGGTTCCTCAAACAGGTGAGTAGAAATTGGAGCCCGGAGGTGTTTTTATTTTATTTCATAATTTTATTGAATTGATTGGGGTGACATCCTACCTAATAATAGACAAATATGCAAATTGACCACACCTTCGCTACGCCCAAGCCACGCCCAGCAGCCAATCAGGACGAGTATGCAAATTATCCCAACAAAGATGGTGGCTAATTTGCATATCAAGACAGCGTAGAAAGAAGCCAAGAGCTGCAGAAGGGAGCAAAGCTGCGGAGAAGCAAGCAAGCGGGGGGGGGGGGGAGAAGGGAGGAGCGGAGGCGGGGCTGGGGGAGAAGGGAGAAAAGCAGGCGGGCTGGCAGAGAAGGCAGGCCGGGGGACAAGGGAGGAGCGGAGGCGGGGCTGGGGGAGAAGGGAAAAGCAGGAAACCCTATTGCAGGATTTTTCCTGCAACGGGAACGCTAGTTGGTTAATAAAGTTATACAGGGTTCCGTGCACAATTCTATGGTACATCCGCTGTACACTGTGCTGTGTGTTCACCATCCAAAGTCAAGTCTCCTCCCATCACCATTTATCCCCCCTTCACCCTCCGCCCCCTCCCCACCCCCCTTCCCTTTGGTCATCACCACACTGCTGTCTGCGTCTGTGAGGTTTGTTGTTGTTTTGTTTTGTTTTTTTGCTTAATTTCTTCACCTTCTTCACCCAGCCCTCCAACCCCCTCCCCTCTGACAGCTGTCAGTCTGTCTCTGTGAGTCTGTTTCCATTTTGTGCATTAGATTCCACATTTTAAAATATATATATATTTTTAAAATATTAATACATCACGCTGGCCAGGTAGCTCACTTGGTTAGAGCATCATCTGGAAAACCAAGGTTGTGGGTTGGATCCCCTGTCAGGGCTCAGACAGGAACCAACCAGTGAATGTAGGAATAAGCGGAACGACACATGGATGTTTCTCTCTCTTCCCCTTCCTCTGTCTCTAAAACCAATAAAGAAAAAGAAACCAGTCTTTCAAGAAAATGTATCTAATGCATTCCCATTGTTCAAAATGCCAGGAAGTCTAAGAAGAGAGACCGTACGCACGCTCCATCTCACCCGTTCCGCTTCCTCCCAGAAGTCACATGGCGTTTCGTTGCCTTTGCGTTGCTGTGTGCGTGTTTATCAGGGGAGACGAAAACGCAGCTTCCTGGCTTCCTTCTCTTCAGTCGACAACAGCGGGTGTGCTGTAGGCGTTACTCTGCCTTTCTCACTCTCCGTTCAGTCTCCTGTTGTCGGATGCGCTGCCGTGTCCTTAGCCAGGCCCCTGCCGTCCTCACCGGGCTGTGTGCTGATGGACGTCTAAGTCCTGGAGGCGGAGGAGCCCTATCCAGGGGCCTCCCCGTTACATGTCCCCGGCACGTTATTTGCGGCTCGTGCGTTCCGCTGATTCGCAGCAATGGCAGTTAGAGTGAGATGTTTTTCAGAGTTTATTTCCTATAGAGAAACGATTTAATCTCAAACTTTGTGGTAAGTATTCTGCTCGGATTTAGAAAGATCTCTACAAAGTGGTTTTAAATGGGACTCTTTGGGCACATACATCCTGGTACGTCACTGCAGGATTCAGTGGTTTCTGATCGTGAAGTTCATCCTGGGTGGGCTGTGACGGGTCTTGGTGGAAAAGGTTTCCTGAGCTTTAGTGAGAAAGCTTTCTTATGGACCAGGGTGAGGCCCGCCTCCCGGAGTCCCCTAAACAAGGCAGCCGGGGGGAGAGCACCCCAGTGCCGCCGAGGGAGCGTTCCTGGGGCTTCGGATGTCTGTGAGGCGCCCCCTCTCCGTTCCGGAGGGAGCAAGCCAGCCCTGAAGGGACGGGTGGCTGCTGAGAGCCGTCAGAGGTCTTCAGCGCGGAAGTGGAACGTGAACCCTGGTTCAGTCCCCAGGTGAGAGGTGACGGCCCTGCAGAGGGACGTGGTCTTGGTTCCGTGGGAAGCCCTGCGCGTTCGCCCTCGGGGAAAGCAGGGCTCCGTCGACCTCGCTGCACACGGGAGGGAGCCGCACGCTCCAGGGGACCCCGAAATAGCAGCGTTTCCCCAAATGTCGCCAAGGCCACCTAGGTCACCCCCGCAAAGAAAACTCAATTGTCGCAAACACAACAACAAACCACGCCGACCAGGGCCTGCTGCTTCCCGCGGAGTCGGCTTCTCCGCAGGGAGGTTGCAAACGGGCCTTTACAGCCGGAGCCCAGGACAAGGCACGATCCAGCCCGCGAACCGAACCGCCAGCAAAGACGCTGGGCGGCTGATACACCGCGCTCGGCCCCCGGGTCTCCCCGGGGCGGTTCCCGTGCGCACCCACGCGGCCACCTCGGCCCCCCCAGCTCTCGGGGCTCCACGGGGCATTGCCCTGCTAGGGCGGGTGCACACGGTACCCCTCAGCTCTGAGCTGCCGTCGCCGGCCCGCGCGGAGGGTTAAAGTATTGGTGGCGCCTCAGCGTCCTGGCCGCACAGACGCGGCTGGTGCGCAGCCCCCGGGGGAGCTGGCCTGGCTGGGCCTCCAGGCTCCTGTGAGCGCACTCACCGGCAGTGATGCCAAACCCGGCCCGGGGCCGCCGCACGGCTGCAGTGTGGCTGGCGCAGGCGGTCTTGACTTTGACTTCCATCCACCTCCAGGCAGGAAAGGGCCCGGACGTGCCCTCCAGGAGGCGGGTCGAAGGCTTGCCTCGCACAGCCTCGGGGTAGTAAGTCGGACGCGGAGTTCAGATGGAAGACCTTCAGCTCGAGGTCGAAGACCTTGGCTGACCCCCCGAGTCGCGGGGTGTGTCTAATGGCACCGCACCAGGGCCCAGAGTTCTGAGCGTCGGGCTCAGTCCTCCACACTGAGGATTTGGCTGACGTCTAGGAGGATAAGTGGCTTTTTATCACGCCATTTGAAGACCCAGTGAGAACGCCTACGTGCATGTAATTGAGTACAATTATGATCATGAGAGCGGGGTTTAAAATTCCTTTGGGCTCACTATAATGGACAACCCTGTTTTGGTGTTTTATCTGCTCTTTTCCATGTAGAGGTGAGGCACCGGGTTCTAAGATGCTCCAGCATCCAGCGCGCTAAAACGGCGGCGATGGAGGGAAGGACTGGGGAATTCCTCGGTGTGCCCACTGAGGTCTCCCAGGCGGCGTGGTGGTCAGCGCCGGTCTGTAAGCTGGGCGTGGGGTTTCCCTGCTCCGCGGTTCTCAGGGTCACTCCTGGGTCTCGGGGTCACTCCTGGGTCTCAGGGTCACTCCTGGGTCTCGGGGTCACTCCTGGGTCTCAGGGTCACTCCTGGGTCTCGGGGTCACTCCTGGGTCTCAGGGTCACTCCTGGGTCTCGGGGTCACTCCTGGGTCTCAGGTCACTCCTGGGTCTCAGGGTCACTCTGTAGAAGACGGATCTTCCTGTGGGAAAAACAGCGGGGAGATTTCCTGTTAGTAGTTGGTGTCCCCCGGAGGGTCGGCTCTGTGGACCTCATGGCAGCAGGTCCCTCGTGGGCTCCTTCATCCCCGCGTGCGGTTGGCTCCGCACCAGCCGGCACCTTCCCCGGCCTCTCCGGCTCCCCTGCCGGTGGCTGCTCCATGGCAGTTGTTCGGAGTTGGTTTCCTCCAGGTCTTGGAACTGCTGCTCGCTCTCTGGTTGGAGGGCGTTTCAGAGTCTGGAGTTAATCACCGCGCAGCGCCAGCCACTGCCCGCCCTCCTCCTCATCCTCCTCTCCTCCCCCCGCCCCCCCCCCCTCGTTAGCTGCTTCTGCTGCTGGCAGGGAGACCACACCCGCTCAGTGCCGTCAAGTCAGCAGAATCTAACTTTGAAACCAAGGAAAAGGGTCTCGGAACTTAATTCCCTGTTTACCCGAAGGCCTGGCGGCGCTGAGAGGAAGAAGCGCCGCCACCCGCCGCCTTACCATCCTGCTCGTCTCGAATGGTTTTGCTCCGGTTTTGAGATAATGGACCGAGAACATCGTATAGTTTTGGGTGTGCAGTACAATGACTTGACGTATGTGTGTGTTATAAACATGATGGCCAGAATGAGTAGTCAAGAGCCATCACACCACATAATTACACTTTCCTCTTGTGATGAGAACGTTAAAGATTACTCTCTTAGATCACTTATTTTATACCACTCCCCCTGCCCCCTGACTTTCCTTTTTTCTTTTCATTTTTCTATTCTTTCTCCCATCTTTCTGTCCTTCCTTTCTCTCACCAATTAATGGGTCTGGCACCTCCTTTAAAAAATGTTTTCAACTTTGTTTTTATTGTTGATACTATTACAGATGTCCCCATCCCCCCCAGCCCACCTTCACCCAGCCCCGCCCCCCCTCCCTCTGGCCGTCACCACACCGCTGTCTGTCTGGGGGTGATGTGTGTGTGTGCTTCGGCTAATCCTTCACCTTCCTCCATCCAGTCCCTAACCCCTCCCTCTGACAGCTGTCAGTCTGTTCCATGTGTCCCTGCCTCCATTTCTATTTTGTTCATCAGTTTATTTGGTTCATTAGATTCCACGTTTTTAATGATATACACATCAGAAATGTACCTATCGAAGGGTGTTTACAAAGTGAACACACCTGTGCAACTCGCACCCAAAACAAGATACACCCCAAAGATAGCTCCCAGAAACCCCTTCTCCATCCCAGTCATAATCCCCACCCAAGTAACTTTTCTAATACCATATGTTAATTTTGCTCCCTACTTATTATAGATATAATAATAATAAAAGTGTAATATGCTAATTATACCGGATGTCCTTCCGGACGACCTTCCAGACGAAGCCGGGGCTGCGAGGGAAGCCCGGGTCCCAGGTGCCAGAGGGAAGCCGGTGCCGGCAGCCGGGGGAATCGGGCCTCTAGTGTATATATATATATTTATATATATATATATAATAGAATCATAAAGTATACACTCTTCTTGGCCTTCCTCGTCCAACATTACACTGTGAAAGTCATTCCCGTTGCAGGGGACTAGAGTCTACCTCAGGGGTCCTCCAACTTTTTAAACAGGGGCCAGTTCACTGTCCCTCAGACCGTTGGAGGGCCGGACTATAGTTTAAAAAAAACTATGAACAAATTCCTATGCACACTGCACATATCTTATTTTGAAGTAAAAAAACAAAACGGCAGAAACACCCGCATGTGGCCCGCGGGCCTAGTTTGAGGACGCCCGGTCTGTCTGTAATAATCCCGTGGGCGGGCTACGATCTTGTAATCACTGTCCTGTTGCTCGGGCTCCTCTGCAGATGCTGCTGCGCACGTTCCCGCGTCTCCCGGTGACCACACACCTGCTGCCTCTGTACCTGGGAGTGGGCTGCTGGGTCCCAGAGGGGCTTTAGTCGAGTCTCTCAAACCGACTTCCGAGGCCGCGAGTCTGACGTGCTGGGGGCCCCGGGGGCCCTGCGTCCTGGCCCACCTGGGCTGGTCAGCCTGTCACGGTTTGGTCCTTTGGGTGGATTGGGCTTTAATGGCATGCTCCTGATGGCGGGTGGGCTGGGTCGCCTTTCCAGCTGTGGCCGTTGGCGTATCGCGTGTGAAGGTCCCGTTCAAGTACTTCACCGTTTTTATGTTTCAGTTGGAGTTGTGGCTCTTTTTCTTTTTCCACTTGAAAAAGGGGGGGGCGGTATTAAATGTTGCCTTGAAATAAATTAACTTCTAATTTGAAGTGCCCTTTTGTACTGTTATAGATGTTTGTACTATATAAAAGGGTTTTGCAAGTTGATCGCTCCGTGGTGTCTATATTGCTAATTATCCACACGTGACGTCATCGCTAGACTCTTCATAAAATGACGTCCGGTATCAGCGCCTGCCGATGCTTTGCCTTTAGGGGAGGCGTTCCCAGTTCTCTCACAGTTTCCTTACCGTCTCAGCTGCAGGTCGTGGGCAGTGATCGTAGCTTATCGTTGAGGCCAGACGGTGCTGGAAGTGGAGTCCGCGTCTTTGTTTGGCGTCTCTAGTCTCACGCTTTCTTCTCCACGAAGTGGATCTGTAATCGCTCCTGAGTCATCGCCGATCCGCTCTGTGTGCAGTCCTGAGCGAGTGAAATTGAGGACTGCCTTTTCTACGGTGGTCTCTGCCAACTCCGTTCTCCTGAAGTTGACATTGCAATTGAGAGGAACAGTCCCATCAGGCATTGCATAGCGTGGTGGCAGTTACACTGAAGGCACACACAGTTCTTCTTCATGAGGAGAGCAAATTGTAGGCAAAGGAAAATGTACTTAACATTCATTTCACATGCAAGAATAATAATTGCCTGGGAAGACACACGTGTCTGTAAGTCAGATAGGAACTAAGTTAGTGTCTGTCTGAGCTCATACACAGAGGGAGAGGGACAGAGTTGTTGAATCATTGCAAAGCAGAAAATACACATTTTCCTCCATTTAGGAACCTGAAAGTAGTCCTTCAGCTACACACTCACCTTCTTTGTTTCAGTAACAATGTCTCTGGTGATACTGCCTTTCTATTGTTTCTTAAATCCTAACTTCTAAAAGGGATAGTGTCATATTTAAGCAAAGTAATCAAGATTCCTTCTGATAGCCCCTAAAAAATGACCTGAAGAATGAATTTGCTAAAGTTTGTAAACAGGTTTTTTTGTTTGTTTGTTTGTTTTAATTTTAGAGAGGAAGGGAGAGGGGGAGAGAGAGAGAAACATCCATGATGAGAGAGAATCATTGCTCAGCTGCCTTCTGCACACCCCCTACTGGGGATTGAGCCCACAACCTGGGCATGTGCCCTTGACCGGATTCGAACCCGGGACCCTTCAGTCTGCAGGCCGACACTCTATCCGCTGAGCCACACCGGCCAGGGCTGTAAACAGGTTTTAAAGTAGAAGCTCAGAGAAGGCGGGACTGTCCGTTAGGCAGGGACTCAGCCCTGTTATATTCACGTGAAACCGCCTGATACTTCCCGCCGGGAACAATCCGTCAGTTCGACCCAGGCGACCGACCCAGCATGGGGGGATCCAGTTCGAAAAGGGTTTTGCACGCGCACCGCTGCCAGACATGCCATTTCCCGGAGGGGGGAGAGCACCCCAGCGGAGCGTCACGCGTAGAACCTGCGTGACTGCACAGCGCGGCGAGGACGGTGTTCGTGGGCATCCTGGTGTTTGTTTTCGTTGGAAAACCCTCTGGCTGTAACGGGGCACAGGTTCTGTGCCTGGGCATCGTGCCCAGACTCGGCACAGACGATGGCAGCGGTCGGGGGATGGATGGCACCGTCGGCTCCCCATCTCTGACCGGGCGGAGGCCGCTTCCTCACAGCCGCCTGCACTGCCTGCCCGGCTGGACCTGGACCTGGACCTGATCAGTAGATGCATCTGGTCACGCTGAGTGACAAGCGCTTGGAGACTGTGGCTGAGAATTATCCAAGGGCAAGGAAGCCCACCCCCGATTTGTGCTTCCTGCTAGACTCCCCCCAAACCCAACCCCCCCCACCCCCCCACAGATGGGATGCCATGGGTGGCGTCTGGAACTGCCTAAACCAGCGGTCGGCAAACTCATTAGTCAACAGAGCCAAATATCAACAGCACAACGATTGAAATTTCTTCTGAGAGCCACATTGTTTAAACTTAAACTTCTAACGCCACTTCTTCAAAACAGACTCGCCCAGGCCGTGGTATTTTGTGGAAGAGCCACACTCAAGGGGCCAAAGAGCCGCATGTGGCTCGCGAGCCGCAGTTTGCCGACCACGGGCCTAAACCTTACCGGACACACAGCCTGTCTGGAAGCATTCCTTTCACACGTGTGGTTTGACACGTACAGGAACAAACCCCATTCGCGTCCCTGCCTAAAGCTGCCCTTTCGGGGGGGCACCCGGGCTAATTCGGGCACTCGGTGCCGTCTGCTCTGCCCGTCCTCGCCGCTCAGAAGCCGTCGGTAGTCACGTGGTTGCCGCTCGCCCTCACACAGACCCACCTTGGACCCTTGGTCTCGGCGGCCACCCCTTCGGGGTTTCACTCTGTTTCCCGCTGAGGCAGGGTGCCTTCTGGGAACCCGAGCTGCTGTATGTTGAGGGAGGAGACCGCTTGCCATCGAGTCCTACTGGGAGGGGATGGAGGCGCAAGCTTTCAATGGCTGTGTCTCCACTGCCGTTTCCCCTGCGGCTGGTGCAGTGCCTCCAGACCAGACCCGGTCCCCGTGGGCGGCCCGGCTCTCAGACTCCCGTCAGCAAGCCTTGCCCCGGCTGGATCCCTGGACGGAAATGCCACGCGCACACCGCCGTCCCAGTGACGGGACCGGAGACTCCACGAAGGTTGCCGTCGGGGTTCCGAAGGGGATGCTGAGGGTGGAGAAGGCGCTTGCTGCTCCTGCCTGGGACGGAGGGGACTTTCCCTGGACCCGATGGGATCTCAAGAATAGAATACCATGAGGCAGGGTGAAGGGGTTGTCCCTGTTTGGGTGGCTCCCTGCGTTTTGTGGGATGAGCACCCCTTGTTCGTCGTTTCGTGAACAGCGGCACCACCGTGGTCATGCTTCTAGCACCTTCCGATCGAGCAAACGCGTCGTCTTATCAGGGCGTGCCTTAAGCACGTTGGCGTTAGCCACCGCCCGCCTCAGCACAAATGTGAAATGGAATGATACGTGTTTGTAGGCGTCAGCTCCGTCAGCGAGGCTTGGTGCGTGTGGACGCGTGGGCCTTCTGCAGAAACGCCAGCGTCTGGGAATGGTCCACCTGTCTCCCGACCTCGCACTTTATAGATAAGGAAAGTCAGGGCTCAGACTCAGGGATTGGTCCGAGGTTTTACGGTCTGTGGCAGAACTGGAATGCAATCTGGTTTTTCCACTCCCTTAGGGAGATTAGGAAAAAATGTCCAAACGCATGAGTGTCCATTTATGAGTTCACAGTGGTGGGTGTTCATGGAAGATGCCACAATACAAACAGAGTGAAGGGGGGACCCCGATGTGGTCATTGTGATTAAAACTGGCAGTGCCCGGCCCGGAGTCATTGTTCAGTAAAAAGAGCGGAGAGAAGCGCGACTTCTTCCCCACAGTGAACCCTCTTCTCCGCTGCGCAGTCCCGGCCCCTTAATCCCTTAGTCACGGAGCGTCCGTTGTCCTCGTTCACTCAAGTTCAACAACTGAATGTTCAGGCCTGCTTTTCCCAACTTCATTTACACTCATTCCGTGCGCGCTCTGTCCCTCTCCCCACCACCCCTGGCTTTGGATAACAGCTTCACGGGGCTCCCCAGGCCTGTGACCCCCCCCCCACACACACACACACACCCGGCAGAGGACGGACAGGTGGACGGCTCTCGCTTGCCAGGCGGATGTTTCAGAAAGAAACCTTCGTATGGCCCCACGGGAAGTAGTGTCCATATGAACACTTCCGTTCCCCCCGGTCTGCGCCCTCTCTTTCTGGTATTACAGGAGCTGGCTCTAAGCTCATGGAGCCGGCATAGAGCCCCAAACCAAACTGTATCTTGAATGCCATTAGCATGAGCCATCCTGCCGCACGAACACGCTTCGGGACAAGTGTGCACCCGTGTCCGTGAACGAGTTCCGTGAGTCCCGCTGGGCTCGCTTTCTGTGGAGAAGAGGTTCGTGTCGGTGGAGCCGGCGGGATTCCGAGGCTGCTGTCCTGGATCCGGCCTCCTGCAGGCCGGCCGGGGCTCCTGACCCCCCCACCCCCCAGGGAAGCGGAGAGAACCTACCTCAGCACCTGAACAAACGCAGGCACCTCGGCCTTCACCTCCTGGGGAGTGGGGTTATCTGATAGTGACCATGTGTCTTTAAGTTTGTATGAGGCTATAGGCACTTTAGTTTTTTGTTTTTTTTTAAGAACAATTGTGGTCCTAGCCAGTTTGGCTCAGTGGATAGAGCATCGGCCTGCGGACTAAAGGGTCCCGGGTTCGATTCCAGGTCAGGGCACATGCCTGGGTTGTGGGCTCGATCCCCAGTCGGGGGCGTGCAGGAGGCAACCGATCAGTGATTCTCATCATTGATGTGTCTCTCTCCCTCTCTCTCCCTCTCTGATCAATACAAATATATATTTTTTTAAATTTCAGCTGTAACTTCACCTTGTTCTCTTCGGAGGCAGGTCCCGCCCCGGGTGCCTGCGTGCAGGGTGACGAGCAGCTCGGAACCAGCCTCTGAGCCACACGCCGCGCTCTTCCAGGCGATGGGCTCAGTTCTCCGCTTCGGGGCCCTGCACGCTGCAGCCGCTCCAGTGAGAGACCAGCCAGGACACAGGCGTGCTCTTGGAAAGGCAGTTTAGAGTGAGACAGTGAGAAACAACATTTACAAAAATGCTGCGCCTTTCAGCACACGCCACAGGCAGACATGTCTGTTATCCCCCCAGGGATAGAGTGTTGCCACGGGGCACATGATTTTTAAAAAACAAGTAAGTGCGGCTTCCTCGGTTGCCTCCCTCTTGTTCTCCCTCCTCTGGTGAAATACTTCCGTTCAGAAGAACATTAGGATGATGTGATCAGATCTGCTTTCTGCAAACAAGACTGGCCACAGCGACGGAAGTATTTTCCCAGCCCCTGGACTGTGGCGGGGGGCGGGGGGTGGACTGGTCTCAACATCGGGAGCCTGTCCTCGGCACTCGGGGTGGATGGCAGCGAGCAGAGCGGGCCAGGCTGCCGGCAGGCAGGCCGCGGCTGGTCCGGATGGTCTGGAACCCCCCCTGCTCTGGGCCCGAAGGAGAAGCACTTGCGTCGGCAGAGCTGAGCGGACGCTCCCTTTAAGAGGTGTAGGAAGTAGCGCACTGCTGTTCCCTAATCCGGGCTCGGATGCTAGAGAAGCAAACTCCACAGACGGCTCCTGTTTCTCACACTCAGCGGGAGAGCCCCATTAGCACTGACATGGGGGGCGGGGGCTTTGGCATAGCAGCGCTGCTCCCAAGATTCCCATGCCCTCGGGGCTGACAGACGGACACGTAAAGCCATCAGATGCGCGCTGTTACTTGAGACTGGATGATTCTGTCTCTTGTGGCTACATTGTTTTTCCAAAATAAAAGGCATCCAGAGCCTCAGCTCTGGAGATGGCGTGTGCGTGTGTGTGTGTGTGTGTGTGTGTGTGTGTGCATATGTGCATGGATGTACACACGTGCGTGTGCACATGGGTACACACAGAAAGAAGGGAAGAAAGCCTCCCAGGTGATTGCTGCGTTGCACTTGCCTCGTCTTGCAAACAGGCCGACCTCATCTGTGTTGCATCTAATCAGGAAGGATGGGAGATATTTCTGTAGCTGTTTTGCAACATGATGCTCTGTCTTCCTGCCTCCCTGAGAAACACCACGTCCTAACCCCCAAAGATCATAGCCCTCGGGTCAAAAATGTTAAAAAGCCAGCGGACAAAGTAGAATTCCACGCTGCCGGCTTGGACCGCGTCCACCATCTTCCACCTCGTCCCTCGGGGTCACTGTTCCCTCCCTCCCAGCTGTTGGGAACTTGCGCTTCCTTCCATGCCCGAGGGAGCGGGGCCCTGCTGTCTGCAGGGTGCACTGGGAGCTGGCCTGAGTCTAGGCCCTTCTGACGGATGGGCTGATGGGAGGAAGGGTGAGAGGCGGGGGAACGGAAGGCGACACCATGGCGACGGGCTGGCCGAGCTGTCTGAACACAGCTGGTAAGGCATAGCCACCAGGGCGGAGCCGGAGGGGGTGGGCCTAGTGGTTAGAGCATCGGCCTGCGGACGGAGGGGCTGCAGTTTCGAGTCCCCGTCGAGGACACACACCGTGGATGCAGGCTCGACCCACTGCCCTGGTCGGGGCATGTGCAGGAGGCAGCCAATCCATGTGTCTCTCTCACGTCGGTGTTTCTCTCTCCCCCTCCTCCCTCCCTCTAGAAATCAAAGGAAAAAACATCCTCGGGGTTCGGGCTGGTGATGATGATGGGAGGAGACACGGCTGAGGGGCAGCGGCGGTCGAGCTGGGTGCCTCGCCGTCCTCCTCAATTAGGAAAGACGTCCTCTCGCGTCCTTACATTTCTCCTCCCCATCAGCCTTCCAGAACTCGGTTATCAAGATGATTCCATTGAACAGAAGTTATTTGTCTAAATCACAACATTAACTTTTCAGAAAGACTCGCCGTGGGAACGTCCGAGGGTGGCCACATCCTGTGTGTTTGAGTGAACTTGCTTTCTGCCTTCCCCGCCCCGCCAGGCCACTCCCTGACCCACTCCAGCGGCCTGTGTGCCCGCGGGCGACGTCGCCCCTCACTCCCTCCTCCTCCCACCCCACGGGGCGGGGGGGGGGGGGTGGGAGGCAGGGGGGTGCACGATGGTGGTCAGCACCTCATCTCCGTCTCTCCCTCCTCAGCCCTGCTCACTGCGTCTCCAGAACGTTTATTCTCTGCTGCTTGCACACCCTCATCATCGCCTTCCCCCTCACCCCTGGGCCTCCCAGTTTTCTCAGGAGAATCCTATTCTTCATCGTTATGGCGGTTTTTTGGGTCAGAAATGTGTGCTAATCACGGCAAAGGAACGCGTTCCTTTCGAGCCCCGCGCTAACGTTAACTGCTTACCGCTCTCATCGTGAGACTGGCGAGTTTTTCTCGTCCCTGCGTGAGAGGAACTCCAGGAAGGTGGGGGCTGGTTTTTTCACTTTTCTTTTTTTCTACATTCCCAGCTTCAGGCAGGGCAGGCACAGGCAGACACTGCCTAAGTATTTGTCGAACGATCGAGTGAATGAGTGGAATGTTCACTGAGCGCCTCCTGTGTGCCAGGCGCTGTTGTAGGTGCTGTAATGGATGCCGCTGGAGCTCACATTCCCCTGATAGATGCACCAACGTGCTCCCATTTAATTCAGTAGAAGCAATTGAAAGTAGACATCAGAAAAATGCAATATACTCTAGATGAAAAAATCCTAGAAAACAAATAAGACTCTGTCTCCTAGTGTTTTCCTAATTAACACATCTCCTTAAATGCCAGTTTTCAAGTGGAAATGTTTTTTACTTTACCTCGTTATTTTTTTGCTCTTCGTGATTAACGTTCTACAGAATGACTGTTAACTATGTGTCGTCGCCAACCTGAGGTGTTTCAGCCACGGTGTAACATGAAGAGGCTTTGGATATGTTCAGAGGAACCCAGCGCTCTTTCAGCACAATTTTTGTGGGAAAGTCTTCATGTGTCTGATCCTCTCGCCACACAAACTGCCTGGAGCGAGAGGGGGTTCAGCACGGGCAAAGCCCGGGGAGGTGCTGAAAGAGGCATTGCAGGGTGTTAGCGTCCTGGCTTCTTAAAAATACAGGTGACAGTATTTTATCCACTCGTTGCCCTACAACCTCATTCTTAAGAGGAGGAACTTGGTCATGGCCTTCCCTGTGGGGTCAGTGCTGGCGTGGCTCAGTAGTGGAGTATCGACCTATGAACCAGGAGGTCACGGTTCAATTCCCGGTCAGGGCACATGCCCCAGTTGTGGGCGCAATAAAAGTCGATAAAAATCAAATTAAAAGGCATATTGTGAGAACTTCCAATGAAAATACTATATTGATTCTGCAGATTTTTTCTATATTTTCCTGAATTATTGCTTCCCTTTCATTTATTCATTCATCCATCAAATACAGAGAAGAATATTACAAAGACTATATACTATATAATAAAGAGGTAATATGCAAATTGACCATCACTCCAACACACAAGATGGCCACCCCCATGTGGACACAAGATGGCTAGCAGGGGAGAGCAGTTGGGGGCAACCAGGACTTCAGGGAGGGCAGTTAGGGGCAACCAGGCCAGCAGGGGAGGGAAGTTAGGGGCAATCGGGATGGCAGGGGAGCAGTTAGGCATCAATCAGGCCGGCAGGGGAGTGGTTAGGGAGCAATCAGGCTGGCAGGCAGAGGCGGTTAGGGGCGATCAGGCAGGCAGGCAGAGGTGGGTAGGAGTGATTAGGCAGGCAGGCAGGCAAGCGGTTAGGAGCCAGCGGTCTTGGATTGTGAGAGGGGTGTCCGACTGCCACTTTAGGCCCACAGGGATAGGGCCTAAACCGGCAGTCAGACATCCCCTGAGGGGTCCCAGATTGGAAAGGGTGCAGGCCGGGCTGAGGGACATCACCCCTCCTGTGCATGAATTTCGTGCACCGGGCCTCTAGTGTACAACATAAAAAGTGTAAGACCCCCTCATAAAAATCTGTAAATAAAAGTGCTCAGTATACACATATGCTACATACGATGCTGTCATTGCAGTTAACACTGAATTTAAAAGTTATGGCAGCACTGACTTTACATTGAGCCTAACGCAAGTTGAAACTTTCCCTGTCTTCTCTATCATTTATTCCATATGAGTGTGGCCACAGCAACAGGCATTTACTATTTAAGGTGATTAAGGCATAGTGTGTATTTATTCCAACGTTTGATCTTGTGGTAACTTTTTGGTTCACATCACTCTGCTTGAATATTTGCAGATACTTTGATAATGACCCTCTTAACAATGAAATCTGTCTCCCGCTGAGGCAAGTGCTTTCCTGCGAGCCTTGTTATCATTGCTGAGAACACGTGTGTATTTTCTCGTGAGCATCATGGTGTGGTGAGAGCTGTGGTGCGAATGCCGACTGAATCTGGGGGAGTGACCGTGTCCAACGAGTGTGTACTGACAAATACACGCTGTTCTGAAGACCCTGCCGCTTACCTGAACTAGAATCTTCTAAATGCGCTCGTCATTGAAAGATCAACTGGCATGGAGACTGTCCTCGGAAAACGTAATTTAGGGGTAGCTTTGCTTGGATTTCTTCCCTTTAGGAAAGAACTTACCATGGGGCTTATTTTGATAGGCGACATCGGTGGGTTTTCAGTGCCGAGTTGCTGACTTTTCTGAAGGACTGCCAGGGGAGGGGAGACGTCTGGGTTCCCTGGACCTAATTCTCCGTCCCTCCGCATCCGCCTCTTTGGGCGTCTTCCATCGCTTTAGGGCCTCTGACTGAAGGAGCACGTTTTCTTTCCTCCTTTTCCCAGTCGTGAGCTGCTCCTTCCTTACGTGGAGGGGTCGTCAGTACCGCAGGCCCCCGCCTCGTAGAACTTGTACCTCCTGCTTGAAGGCTTCGGCTCAGGGCAGGGCTATGGTCGCTCGGTTAGGGGTGCTGGCTGGATGCTTTCTAGACCAAAGCTTTCCTCTCCATTGGGGGAAACGCACCCTGAACCACTGCAGTGGTGTGGCTGGGACGCAGCCCGTGCCTCCCTCAGGAAGGCTGCAGGCTTAGCGAGGGACCTGCAAGCCCTGGGCTCACCGGGCACAGGGCTGGCCCGTGGCCATGGTTTCAGCCTCTCCGTCCCCAGGGTAGGAAGTGGGACAAAGGCTTTCGGAGGCTGAAGTATCGAGTCCGACGGACGCGCCCGATGTGGCCGGGGCGGGAGCAGTCCAGATGTCCCAGCTTTCATGTGCAGAAGTGTTTGTGGTTGGTTCTGTTTGAAATTGATTGTTGGTACTCTCGGGGGACAGCCTGTGACAAATAGTATAATAAAACGTTAAAAATAGCATATTTATTCCTCGGAAAATCTGAGTTCCCACAATTCAGTGAGCTGGGAAAATTGCTAAACTTTCTGGACACAAAGTGCTGATTCTCTGTTCTTACAACCCTCTCATTGCACAGAGGATTTTTCATTATAATTTTCATTTTTTTCCTGAATTCTGAACACTTCTCCAGCTAGCCCTTTTAAAAATATATATAAAGCAAATATGTCAACTTGTATTTTTTGGATAAAATTTTAAAATCCAAGTGAAATGTGCATGCAGTATTGATCAAACAGTTACAAAAATGGCAGTGAATTCCTCAGAAAATTCTCTCTATGTGTATACCAGCCCTGCCCAGTGGAAATATGATGTAAGCCACAAATGCATTTCACTAAGTAAGTTTAAATTTTCTGACAGCCACATTAAAAAAGTAAAAATAATCAAGTGAAATTAATTTTAATACTATCCATATATATAAAAGCCTAATATGCAAATTGTCCCCTTAGGAGTTCAACCGGGAGACCCGGAGTTCAATTGCTGGCCATGACCTGTGCTGACCACCAGGGGGTGGTGCGGAATGAAGGAAGACCCCGGCCAGCAGCTGGCAGCTGGGGAAGGGAGGCCCTGGCTGGCAGCCGGAAGGCCCCGATTGGCCCTGATCGCTGGCCAGACCTAGGGACCCTACCCGTGCACAAATTTCATGCACCAGGCCTCTAGTATTTATATATTTTATTTTACCCCATACATTTAAAATCTAATCATTTCAACATGAAATCAATATAAAACATTAATGAGATATTCTATAATTTTTCTTTAGTTAAAGGTTCAAAATGCAATGTGTATTTCATACTCACAACACACCTCAATTCAAACTACTCATTTCAAATGCTCAGGTGCCACTCGTATAACTAATGGCTACCATGTTAGACATCACAGACCTATACCATAACAACCATTTGAAAAAAATAAAGTATGTAGATCTCTATCAGTGTTTCCTAGGGCCTTTGATATACAGGGGAACGGCATGACTTTCAGAGTTACAGAGCTTGGATAAGAATGTGGGAGATGAAGAATAAGTCGGTAGAGCAAGGAAACACCTTGTGTGGTTGTTATTGAGGTCAACGAGGGTCAAAAATGTTTGGGGTCTCTAAGTTCATAGATTTCAAGTAGTGCTGTGTATCAGGAATGCTTTTGGCTGCAAATAACACAGACCTGAATGATAGTGACTGTGGTGGCTAATTTTATGTGGCAACTTGGCTAGGACGCAGTACCTGTATCTGCTCCAATATTATTCTGCATGTTGCTGTGAGGGAGGTGTTGGATGAGATTAACGATTACATTGGAGGACAATCAGCTCTTCTCTGGATCTTCAGCCTGCTGGCCCGTCCTGCTGATTTAAGACTTGCCAGCCTCTACAGTCATGTAAACCAATTCCTGAAACTAACTATCCCTCTCCCTCTCCCTGTCCCTCTCCCTCTCCCTGTCCCTCTCCCTCTCCCTCTCCCTCTCCCACTCCCCCTCCCCCTCCCTCTCCCTCTCTCTCTCTCTCTCTCTCCCTCCCCCATACTTGGCAGAGCACCTGGTGCACAGTGAGCCCTCCATGCACCTTTCCTCTGTGTGTTATGTGACATCACACACCTCTCGTCCTTGCACCTGCGCTGTAGCGCCTCCCTTCTCTTAGAACGACCCTCTCTCCCGTGCTCACTGCACCTGCTGGAGTGTGGGTGCCTCCCCTGCCCAGCCTCCCCATGTCAGGCCACCTCAGAGCATGCTTCCTCGTGTGCACACCTCACCACCTGGCTCCTGGCCCCCTTTTTAAAAAATTGACTCTCATCCCCATCACCTACTGAATAAGGTCCAAACCCCAGACAGCTCTAGAATGCCCACAGGAGAGAGACGTGGGCACAGCAGTCTGAGGGAGGTGACTGGGAAACTGTCTCATTTTTCAATTTAGATGGCATTTTATACATAATAAAGTGTTGTTGTTTTTTAAAGCCAACTTCAAGGAGCTCTCAGTAACCATATCTGGGACAATTTGAGCAACAAAATAAATAAAATTAGACTACACGAGTCCAGGCTGATATAAATAAATAATTAAATGAAAACATAAATGGAGAGAAAGGAAACTCTTGCTGAAAGTAGAAGGGGTCAGTAATAAATGTAGAAGTCAGCGCAGAAGCAAACAGAACGGCAGAAATTGCTTCAGACGAAAGGCATCCTGGGTACCCAGCGTTAGAGTGCTTTCATGCATTTGATCTGTGTTGGTCTGTATTGGTGTTCTGTTGTACGATGAAGTTTAAAAGGAGATGAAGAAAAAGAAAGGAGGCGAAACAACCAAATGATGGAGGGAATTTTCCCACCACCGTGATTTTGGGAAGGCGACGCCCCGCGAAGGTCATGGTTTACTGGACATAGAAAACCTATGTGCAGGGGACTTGGGGTTAAGTTTCCTCCAATTTATTGCAGCCTTGAGTGAGCAGTAGATTTATTTTTAAAAAATAAGTAAACAAAACAGTGATAAGCTTTGTCCTCACTGCCCCTGAGTGGTGAGAAATAGAGCCGTGTGTTTTCTCTGGCCTCGTATGACCTCACACAGCTCTGTAACTTCTCAGGACGATACATGTCTGCGGATCAGCCAGGCAGCGTGACGAGACAAAGGACTCTGGAGTGTGTGTTCGTGCTCCTAATTGAGATTACCTGGGGGGGAGGGGGCGGCATTTAAACATGTGGGTGCTTGCACTGCGGTCGCACAGAGACAGGGCACTGTACTGGAGATATTCGATAAGTGCTTGTTTTCGAACTTTCAAGCGAACAAATTAGACAAAGAGCTCACTAACCTGCACCGTGAGTATGCCGTTAGCTACGTCAGGCTGTGACCTGGGTAGCGCAGGGAGGTCTGCGTTAGGGCTGTTCCAGAATCCAGTCTTTCATGTGAAGGCCTAACTTTTAGGGGCGGGATTTTCTCCCGTTTCTGCCTGCTTCTGACCCCTGGCCCGTGCCTTGAGCATTTTTTTCAAAACACTCTGTCCAGAGCGTAGAACGATTTATTATCTGTCCGAGTTTTCAGCTGCCACACGTTCCTCCATCCTCCCTGGGACCGGGGCCGGCCCTCCGAGCTTGCCTGGAGGGCACCAGTGGCCTCTGAGGGGCCTCCTGCTCCAACTCTCACACCTTCCGGCTGTTCTCTACCCAACAGACCAAAGCTTCTTTCTAAATATGTGAGTCGTGCTTTTCAGTTTTCTGGTCAGAATCCTCTATTTCTCATGTCATTAATAGGAAAAGCCGAATTCTTTACAGCGGCCTCCCAGCCCTGCCCCCTCGGGCCCCCTCGCTACCTTAGAACTGCATCCCGGTCCCGCTGCAGGCACGCCGCCCTCCCTGCTGCGCTGACAGACAGGGGGTACGCTGCGGTGTCACGCACGGCCTAGGTCCTGGATAGTCCCCCACCTGGAGGGCTCTTCCTGCAGACATCCCCCTTGTGCGCCCCAGCTCATGTCAGGTCTGGCTCAGATGCCACCTGCTCCGTGAGGCCTTCGCTGACCGTTCCCTGTAAATGCACCCTCCCCTCCTCTTCTCTCCTTGTCACCTCCGCCAGCCTTCCTTGACTCCTTTTTCTGCTCTAGTTTTCTTCATCTAAAATAGTATTATTTTAGCCCTAACCGGTTTGGCTCAGTGGATAGAGCGTCAGCCTGCGGACTCAAGGGTCCCAGGTTCGATTCCGGTCAAGGGCATGTACCTTGGTTGCGGGCACATCCCCAGTGGGGGGTGTGCAGGAGGCAGCTGATCGATGTTTCTCTCTCATCGATGTTTCTAGCTCTCTCTCTCTATCTCTCTCCCTTCCTCTCTGTAAGAAATCAATAAAAAAATATATTAAAAAAATAAAAAAAGAAGCAGAGCTAATGATGACAAGTCAGGAAGGGGGTCCACAGAGTTATAAATTGTACATAAGCGAACAAGCCACCACGCGGCCCTCCAGGTTCTGGGAGCCCGAGGCAGGGGGCAGAGGGGACAGGATGGCGAGGAGGTGGAGGTCAGCCGGCCGCCCGCCCTCCAGACACGGTGGCTTTCCTGTGCCCCCACCGAGCACTGCCTTTGCGCCCCCCTTTCTCCTCCGCTGCCTTCTGCATTGCACCTCCGGTTCCCAGTCTTCCTTTTAAAATTCGTCTTTGCTGCCTTTTGTCAGGAGCGTCGCCATGCCTCCTTGTGTATGTGTCTAATGCAGTGATTCCCAAAAGGGGGCAGGTTTGACCCCGGGGACAATGGACAACATTTGGAGGTGTGTTTGGTTGTGACAGAGGTCAGGGGCGTGAGGAGCCACTGGCATCTGGTGGGCAGAGCCAGAGAGGCCCCCAAACATCCTCCAGGGGGTGGCCAGCCCTCCTGGTAGGGTTACCTGGCCCCCGATGTCAGCTGTGCCAAAGTCGAGAAACTCCGGTCAGATGCATATATTCTCACCAAAGATGGTGCATTAAATATTGCATTGACTCAGTCTTCTTAGTTCCTTCGTAGTTACTTTCCTGGGGAGGGAAGTGGAAATTAAAAGCAATGTCTTAAACCAGTGGTCGGCAAACTCATTAGTCAACAGAGCCAAATATCAACAGGACAACGACTGAAATTTCTTTTGAGAGCCACATTTTTTAAACTTAAACTATATAGGTAGGTACATTGTTATTAACTTAATTAGGGTACTCCCAAGCTGGCTTTTGCTAAAAACTCAAGGGGCCAAACAGCCGCATGTGGCTCGCGAGCCGCAGTTTGCCGACCACTGTCTTAAACGGCCTCTGTGGATGAAAATGGGGTTCTATGGAAAGAACAGGGTGATGTGACCATGAATTCCTAACTGGGCAGCTCGTGGTGAGTAGTTATGTCCCAGGCCTACAACTTCTTTACAAAAAGGCTTATCTTTGCCTTAAGCAAGGCCAGGCCAGTGTGTCTGTGTATCCAGGTGAGCACCTTTGAAATGCCCCCTTCCAGACCCCCCAAGAGAGCACCTAATCCTAACTATCTAATCTCCTACCTCCATGAAATCTTCCTCACGTCCCCTCCTTATTTTCAAATGCATAAAAGAAGCTGCAGCTCAGCCGGTGCGGCTCAGTGGTTGAGCATTGACCTATGAACCAGGAGGTCACGGTTTGATTCCCGGTCAAGGGCACATGCCCGGGTTGCAGGCTCGATCCCCAGTGTGAGGCCTGCAGGAGGCAGCCCATCAATGGATCTCTCATCATTGATGGTTCTCTCTCTCCCTCTCCCTTCCTCTCTGAAATCAATAAAAATATATATATATTTTTTAAAAGAATATGTAAAATGTGGCAAACTCTCAGGTTGGTCTCTACTTTAAGGCTGTTTGGTGTCCCCAGCTCTTCCCCCTGTGCTGGGAACAGCCCCGGGCGGCGGTAACCCAGGCACAGGAGGCTCCTGGGGCGGCAGGGGCGGGTCCCACAGCAGTGGCTGGCCTCGAAGAAATGAGGAGTCAAACTTCTCTTAACATCAGAAAGTGCTCTTGCAACTCTGAGGACAGAGTTTGGGGCTTTGCTGGTCAGAGTCATTAAGCGAAGGTCGCCCCAGGAATGCGGCCTCCCCCATGCGCGCAGCTGCAGTGACTCTGGGAAGAAAGACGCCCCACTTCCTGTGGCTGTGGGTCGCCCCGCTGGGACTTCCTGTCACAGGCTGTGAGGGCTCCGACCATCCCCCTCACCCCCAGGGTTTCCTCCTACCAGTTTCCATCGTCTTTAAACAAGAGAATCAGGGGAGGGTCAGCTCATTGAGATGGATGCCAAGGAGAGGTTTTACAGCAGAACTGCGTTCAAAGGGAATTCACGTGTCTCAGGACGTTTTTCTATGAAGCGGTTTTCATTACAGCTTCACAAATAAAATGAGGCCGGAAGAGGAAAGAGAGAATGGGGTTTATGAAGCCAAAACAAAAGTTTTATTGGATTCAATTTCAAAAATAGAGTCCCTGGGTTCAGCTCCTCTTATGGCAGTCAAGGGCAAAACCATTTAGTATATATTTCTTTTTTCTTCTTTTTTTCCAGATAAGTGGAGGGAGAGAGAGATAGAAACATCAATGATGAGAGAGAATCATTGATCGGCTGCCTCCTGCATGCCCCATACTGGGGATCGAGCCCGCAACCCCGGGCATGTGCCCTGACCAGGAATTGAACTGTGACCTCCTGGTTCATAGGTCAATGCTCAACCACTGAGCCATGCCAGCTGGGCCATTTAGTCTTATGTGCATGCAATATGTTCATTTTTAAACCGGGTCCTGTGCTCCACCAGAGGAAATTACTTTGGCATTGTGAAAGTGTTCGCTTTGCAGAGTCCATTGAGAAGAATTTAATTGCGTTTTATGGTACTTTATGTTTTTAATTTTATTTAATAGCACGTAGAACATGCATTGCCTTTGTTGAACAAATGAGTGATCTCAGGACCTGGAATGCTAATTCCACAAGCCAAATGCAGTGGCATAAATAAAGTGCACATGCAAACGTGCAGGCCTAGCCTTTCTCCCTTCCAGGGAAAGTTCGAGAGAAATGTCAAGTTTCACATTAACCCCACGGATTATGAGAGGGTTCTGGCCCAGAGCTCAATGCTGGTGGTAATAACGCCTTCAGCTTGAGTGATTTCACCAGTTTTCAAATGCTTTCTTACACATATTATCTCCCTTGATTTTCTTAGCAATCCACCAGGTAGGCCTGGCAAACGTTCCCTATAGGATATGGATCTCACCCACACTTCCGGTGGGAAGGCCAGGACTTACCTACAACTCGCTCATTTCTCACTCTGGCTTGGTAGGAGGCGTAGCTTTCCAGGCTCCACTAGCGCCTAATTTCCCCAAAGCGCCTCTTCCAGGAGGCAGACTCCAAAGCGCCCCCAGGTGGTCAAGTCACAGGAAGCCTCTGCTTCTAGGGGGCAGGTCAGGGGCGCAGAGTGGATTTCCCCCCACCTGCTCCTCCCCCCCCCCACCCCCCTCCTCCCCCCACCCCTGTTCACGCAGTCATGCTGACAGCCTACGCCTTCCTGGGCTTCTCCCCCGTCCTGCCAGGGCAGGTGCCAGAGTTCTTGGACACTGAGCTTCCCAGACCCTGGGAAGAGGAGGTAGGGGAGAGCTGGGGACAAGGTTTGGTTGTCCAGACATGTGGCTACTGTGATGTCCAAAAGCCTTGATGGAGTCATTCATCCTCGTCTCCCAGTCCTTTCCTTCCGTTCTCCCCTGAGCCCTCTGCCATCCAGCGCCTGCACATACCACTCCAACAATCATTAACTGTCTGTCCCCATCGCGTTTGATTTACCAGCAGAATTGAACAAAGCTGACTATTCTCTTCCCCTGGAAACACATTCTTCTTTGTTTCTAGAACAATCTTCAGTTTTACTCCTACATCACAAACTGCTCTTTCTGAGGCTCCTTCGCCAGTTGCTCCTCACTTAACCCTTCAATGTGGGAGTACCTCGGTCTGAGTCTCTTCTCTATCTATACTCAATCCCTGGATGACCTCGTGGATTTAAATACAGGTATACACTGATGGCTCTTTGATTTACATCTTCATCGTTGATGTCTTCCTTGCATCCTAGATAAATGCCTATGCAATATCTCAACTTGCCTGACAGTAGGCATCACCATACAGTCCGTTCTGGCCTTACATGTATTTTGAAATTGTGCATTTGTCCCAACAGGATTGATCCAACAGGGAATAATGTGAGCCTGATACCAATTTTGCCTTTGCTTGTGTGCAATGCAGAAAACCGCACCCAGCTGAGTTGTGTAAGAATATACATCCCTGGGGTGGGCAGGAGGCAGCCGTTTAATGGTTCTCTCTCATCATTGATGTTTCTATCTCCCCCTCTCCCTTCCTCTCTGAAATCACTAGAGATACATTTTTTAAAAAGAGAATACACAAAGTGCACACACGCTCCCACCACCCACCGCACTTCACATCGCGTCACCCTGCAAGGCTGCGTTTGGCTGGTCTTCCACCTTTGTGACCTTTCCTCCGTTAGAAAACACTCCTTCAAAGTTCCGAATGTACCCTGGCTCACAAACACCAAGCAACACGCAAAAGGAGTATCTGAGTATGGAGAAGCTTGGAATAAAAATAATGTATTTTTTAAATGAAAGCATGCAGGCAGTCTTGGCTTCACACAGCACCAAAGTCAACTAAAACGCATGCAAATAGGAAGAAACCGCTTCTTTTGTCTGGTTCGGTGGTAACGGACATACCTTAGCAAGCACCCAGTCCCGATATGCATGAATTCTATGCCTATAACACAGTGTCATGTAACGCCGGTGGTCTTGATCAGGCATCTAGAAGGGTTCAGCAATCTGGAGAAGGGGCTGTGCGTAAATTAAATAAAAGTCCAAAGACGAAACATAATTTTGAAAGGCATATTTGGGAGAGTCAGAGAAGACTTAGCTAAAGGAGCTAAGTTCTTCCTTGTCTCAGGACCCCTTGCCTTTTATTAACACAATTTGTCCTAAGGCGAGGTGGAGATACACACATCAAAGAGTAGGGTTAGGTACAGAATCCATTGTCAGATTGGAGAATTACCTCTGGCTATTCAGGTGTTTGGCCAACAGGAGGCATTAACATGTAGACTGAGATGCCCTGAGCTGTCTGGCAGCAAGCACTCATCTTTTTCAGGTTTGGGGAAATGCCTTTAGCCATTCCCAACAGGCAATAACATATGTGACTCAGCCCTTGTTGAGTCCCCAAGTTCCATCAACCTTTCAATGAAACTCTTGCAATTATGACATGCCGGAACTGGCTTGTGGCAGTCATGCAAAGCAAGGATTTCCTGCATGTGACCTCTTGAGCAAGGAATCCACAGAGCAGACCATGGCAGACAATGCCACTAAAATAACGTTTTAGGAAGTCCGTGGTTGGAACGACCTTGAGTGCTATGAAGTCAAGGCCTAAACACACAGAAGAGATGGAAAGACAGTCCGAGATGTGGATTAAAGAGCAAAGTGTGAAAACACCAAGAACATGCTTCTTCCTAATCAAAGAGACCGCACAACCTATCTCTACAAGAAAGACCTCAAATGGAAATCTCCGATCCCCAAGTCCGGCAGAGGTGACTTCTTTTCATGCTATTAATGCGTGAGTTAGTGATTCCAGTTTTCAATCAAATCCTTCAGCTGTCGGGCATATGAAGAAGGTGCAGAAGAATGTCCAGCAAGGCAGAGCTGACGAAAATGGCTATCCATTGGATCAAACTGGCAATTTTGAAGAAATGGGCA
Organism: Eptesicus fuscus; assembly: GCF_027574615.1. Lineage (NCBI taxonomy): Eukaryota > Metazoa > Chordata > Mammalia > Chiroptera > Vespertilionidae > Eptesicus > Eptesicus fuscus. Next base: position 90,707,700 of record NC_072483.1, on the reverse strand, counting down.
TCTATACTAATAAACGGGTAATATGCTAATTAGACCGGACATCCTTCCAGAGGACCTTCTGGACGAAGCCGGGGCTGGAGGGAAGCCCAGGTTCCAGGTGCCAGAGGGAAGCTGGTGCCGGCCGCCGGGGGAAGGAAGGCTACTCTTGCTTGTGCGTCGGGCCTCTAGTCTATTATAAATGGATACCTTGAAAGACGAATATCTCAAAAGAGGAAAAACCTGCCCCAGGATGCAAGACTGAGAAAGTCTTGCCAGTGAGAATGGAGGACTCTGAGGCCACAGTCCAAAGGCCTGAGAAGCAGGGGATCCGAGGGGGTGACTCCCAGTCTGAGGCTGAGGCCTGGGAAGGGGGTGGGGGGTGGCTGCCCATGTGAGTCCCGCAGTCCAGAGGCGGCACCAGGACTCCATGGTAGGAGAACATGGAAGACCAAACTCAAGAAGGGAGAGCAAGGATGTGCTCACGGCGCTCACTAACCATGTAAAAGCCGGTCCCCAGGTGTGGATTTCAACATTACAGGTCACAGCAAGGTCTTTTCACTGGAGGGTTCGCGTGGGAGTCCTCCGAGGAGGAGGTGTCAGTTCTGAGCGCCTGTCAGTCGCTCTCGGACCACGCACTGGCTGTCTCTAAGGGCAGGATCGGACCTGAAATTCCACATCAGCCCCGTGTTCCGGAAGGGAAGTGGGGAGCGGTTCTGAGTCAGGAGCTCCTGGGCGCTCCCAGGCAGAGCCCTGGCTGCAGCAGCAGCAGCAGCGGGGCGATGCGAGAACAGGAGCCTGCAGCTTTCCTTGTTCCTAATTGTCCCTTTCACCCCGAAGCCCCGCCCACCTCCAAGGTCAATCCACGGAGCCTTCCCTTCCCCCGCAGATGGCGGGGTAGGAGAGAGACAAAGGACCCCCATGACTGCATTTCCCGGCGATTTTCCCTTCTAATTCCGAGCTTTGCAGGAAGCGCGGGAGTGGCTGCGTGAACAGACCTCTGCTCACCGCTGCTGTCTTTTCAGCTCTAACCCTAAGCGCCTTCCTGGGAAAAGGGCGCCAGGCCCCCCCAGGCGAGGGCCCACCCTAACACAGGACACCCCCCTGCACGGCAGGGCAGGCGCCACCCAGGCAGCCTTGGGGTGAGGGCTCCGAAATGTTCTTTCCTGGGAAGCGACCTCGGGAGCTGGTGCTCGTGCCGATCTCTGCCTTTCCTCTCTCCTCCGGAAGGAAGCCGTTCAGGCGACAGCGGCTCTTCTCCAGCGTCTATGGTTAACCAGCCGCCGCGCTGGACAGAGCTGCAGAGCAGGGCCAGGAGAGGCGGTTCCTCCACGGAGCGCCCCCTGTGCAGTCCCCCTCCCTGTGGAGCCCCCCTCCCTGGGGAGCCCCCCTCCCTGGGGAGCCCCCCTCCCTGTGGAGTCCCCCTCCCTGTGCAGTCCCCCTCCCTGTGGAGCCCCCCTCCCTGGGGAGTCCCCCTCCCTGTGCAGTCCCCCTCCCTGTGGAGCCCCCTCCCTGTGCAGTCCCCCTCCCTGTGCAGTCCCTCTCCCTGTGCAGTCCCCCTCCCTGGGGAGTCCCCCTCCCTGTGGAGCCCCCCTCCCTGTGGAGCCCCACTCCCTGGTGGACCTGGAGCTGGCTGGTCCCCTGCCCAGACACTGGGGTGCGTCTCTCCCAACCACGGACCTCCACACCTGGAGCCTCCAGGGGCCTTAGTGAGGGTCTCAGTCCATGTCGCAGGTGGAGGGAGGATCAGTTTTCAGAAAAGCCGCCATCAGTGGGTTCGAGAGCCAGGGTTTGGGGCTTTCCTGGCTCACACGCCTCAGCGAGAGCCTGCAGGTCTGGGGGCTCCCAGCACCCTGAGGGCGCCCCCCTCCCAACCCCGCTTCCCTCCCTGCCCCGTGGGCACAGGGCCACCCTCTGATCCGCCGTTCAGGGCAATGGAGTTCCGTCCTTGGAGCTTCCTGTCTGTTCCCAGTTCACCACCCCCTTGCCGCCTCTGGGGCGGGGCCCTCAGCTCTCTTGTCCACGTGACAGCGACGATGCTGCTGGGCATCCGCTGCCCGATGCCACCGCTCTGTGCGCGGCAGGCGCTGGCCCGGGGCTCCAGGGCCGCCCACCGCCGTCCAGTTGCTCTCACCACTGAGGCGCCCCGGGGAGCAGGCTCTGGGCCTCATTCCGGGGCACTGCCTGGCACCCGCGCACCCAGCGAGGACTGTGGCCGAGTGGCCTTGGCCGAGGAGGGAGCTGAGGCACAGCGGGCTCACCGGCACCCCCGTGGGCGTGGGGCCCACCGGAGCCCTGCCGTCCAGCTTCCTGGTCTGTGGTGTCGCCAACGCGCTCCCTCCGGCTTCAGACCAGCGCAGAGGCCCCTCCCCTGGGAAGCTGGACGGAGAGGGCTCTTCTGGGAGATCCCCCCCTCCCCGGTCCCCTGGGGGGCTCAGGAGGAGCAGTGCCTGCAGGCTCCCAGCAGCGCACACCCAGGCAGCCTCTCCTCCATCCTCAGTCCCTGCTTCTCAGCCCTCCTCACCCCCCTGACCTCCTCCCTCCTCCGCGGAGCCTCTGTCCTCCCAGGCTCTGGTCGGGGTTCCCAGGACCACACTCCCCTCGGCCTGGCCTCTGTCTCCCTGGGCCCACGCTGGCGGTGACACTGCCCGGGCCCTCCCCGCCCCCGGCCCCCTGGCTGCCTCCGCAGCAGGAACCACTGGGTGTCCCTGTCATCCAACCTCTGACCTCCCCAAAGCCCCTTAGAGCCCAGAGCTGCGCTTCCTGTCTCCTCGTCAACTCGGAGCCCGAGGAGTAGGTGCCTGTCCCTCCAGCACCGCGGGCTTTGACCCTGCGGCCATCGAGGGCCGGTGGGTCCGACCACGGACCCTGGGTCCCCGGTGCTGCGTCGAGGCCTGGCCGGTGGGAGGACCAGACTTCACTTCGGGGGCCACGCGTTCAGGAAGAACCACTGCTCCGTGTGCCGGCATCCACGGAAGAATGTTCTCGTTGGGGAAGAAATGGATCTTGGGAAGCCGGTTAGGGAAGGCACGTGGCCTTTGAGGTCTTGTTTCCGTTCCTGGTGGACAAGTTGGTGACGTGTGGCCACAGCCTCAGCCTCAGCCTGCCGCCCGGAGCCCACCGCCCGGAGCCCACTGCCCGGAGCCCGCCGCCCGGAGCCCGCTGCCCGGTGCCCACTGCCCGGAGCCCACTGCCCGGAGCCCACTGCCTGGTGCCAGGCTGCAGACCCCGGGGGCGCAGGGCGAGAGCTTCCTGTGGGCCCAGTACAGCCACTCCCAGGCCCCTGCGCCCTGTCCCTGAGCTGGTGACTCCTCACTCCTCATCCTCCAGCTCCCCTTTCACACCTAACTTCCCCTCTGCCCACCGGGGGAGGCCTCATTCCTGTACCAGGCGGGGCCAGCGGGCCGTATGAGGCCGGAGAAATCGTTCGGTCTGGCCCTGCCGAGGCGTTAGGGGCGAGTTAATGCAATGTTAGAGCAAACAGAGCAGGCGCGTTTCTAAGCGGATAATGTTGTCTGGCCTGAGAATGATGTTATAAAGATCGGGGTGGGGAAGAGAAAGGTCCCCCCTCTCCCCGCCCCTGCAAGAGGCCCGTTACCCCGCAGCCCTGAGAGAGACTCCGTGGCTGAACCTCAGGGACTCGCACTGGGTCCCCAGGAAAGAGGAGCCGGGGCGCCCCGGGGCTGGCCTCTCCCTGCGCGTGGAAATCCACGGGAAACCCATGTGGCGAAGGAGGAACCGGGGTGCCGTTGACAGCACCTCCCTGTGAGACCGCCGGTGAAGAAAGAATGTCCCCATCCATCGGCAAAGGCCTGTGGAGGGGGTGGTGGGGGCTGAGAGCCATGCCTCCTAGTGGGCCCTCCCAAGGGGACAGGGCTTCTGTCACTCAAAAGCCCCCTCTAGCCTCTGCAACCCCCCCCAGCCCTCCCCTCTCACCTCCCCCCAAGAACTCAGCGCTCCTACAAGACTTCTCGTGTGCTTGTCGGCTGATGGATCTACGGAGCTGAAGTCTGGGTTCCTTAACCTATTTTGACGGTTCCTATTTCCAGACTCTTCTGGGGCCTAATCAGTTGTGAAAGTCAATCTTTAAAAGACGATGATTAACTGAGCTTTTCTGACCCCACACGAATAATGTGTAGCTTCTCACCTGATTATTTTCACCCTGTCATTTGAAAAGATGAAATGTCAGTGGTAAGAAGTCTGAAAATCATTTGAATGAACTTCCTGATGCCTAAGAAAAAAAGCCGGGAGTTGAACCCTGACTTCCTGGTTCACAGGTCAGTGCTCAACCACTGAGCCACACTGCCGGGCAAGCAACGATTCCCTGTCTGGGCACCTGCCCAGGTTTTAAGCTCGATCCCTAGTAGGGGGCGTGCAGGAGGCAGCGGGTCAATGATTCTCTCTCATCATTGATGCTTCTAATTCTCCCTCTTCCTCTCTGAAATCAATAAATATATATATTTTTAAAAAAGATTTCTTAGAGTAGCTGAGGATGAAAAAGAAATTTGGATATTACTCTCTTAAAATTCCTTCGCCATTTCATCATAAGAATCCTTTAACTCCTTGGAGCCTCTGTCCAGACTGAGCGAGCTGGGGAGCCATTGCAGGCTTTGGAGGTGAGGAGGAAGCATGGGCTGAGTGAGAAGAGGGTCACCCTGCTGCTGGGTTGAGGAGGGAGTTGGGGGCAGAGGTCCCTACCGGGAGACAGAGGCGATGGGACAGGGTGATACGTGGAGGGCGGTACCCGAGGTCCAGGTTGGCACGCGTGGCTGGGGCAGAGCCAGCGAGGTTTGCCGAGGGGTGGGGTGTGAGATGGGAGAGAAGGGGCTCCGTAAGGGTGACTCCCCCGCGGCTTGTGTTCCGCACAGCTGGCCAGGTGGGCCGTCCTCACCTGGGAGGGAAGGCGGTGGGCGGGTTGGCTGGGGCCGGGGGCAGGATGGGAAGTTGGATTTGGAGAAGCGAGTCTCAGACGCCTCTCAGACGTCAGAAAGGGCGATCTCGCAGGCGGCGGGGTGTGTGAGCCTGTACTTGGGGTGCAGAGCATGAGCTCCGATACAGGTGGTCTCTAGGGGAAGCCGCGGGGCAACAGCCTTCGTCTTTAATAGGGGTCTTTCCCCTCCTGGTCCGAGGACTCCACAGTAATAACATCTTCTGATGCCTTCAAAAGCAAATGTACTTTCAGACATCAAAACACTTTTTTCTTGCAAGATTTAATCAAGATAAAATAGCTCATTTAAGACAAAGAATTGTTAACAGGATTAAGGCTCCTTAGTGCATTAGTTCATTGTTCTCCTGTCCTTCCTCGGAGTGGTGAAGGGAGGTGGGATGCTGAAACATTCAGAGTGTGAGCTCTGGAAAGAGACAGCCCGGGTTTGAATCTACTTTCCACCATGGACTAGCTGTGGAACTGGCAAGTTATTTAAGCTCATGAACCTCAAGGTCAGGAGTAATTATAGCACCAACTGTCATTGAAATTTTTGAAATAATACGTTTACTAGCATCTATCAGAGTGCCTGGTACTTCATTCATTCATTCACCCATTCATTCATTCATTCATTCAGAAGAGAATTAAAACTACTTATTATGTGCTAGGTAATGAGTATACAACTATGAATAATACAGACTGTTCTCGCCTTGATGGAAATTTCAGTGTAAGAAGCAAGAGTTTATTAAAAAAGAAGAAGAATCTAGAATGTCCAGAAACTTGTGAAAGTGTGCTCAGTCTCACTGATGGGGGAAATGGAAAATATACTCACAATGAGATATTGCTCCACACTCAGTAGATTGAAAGAGGACGGTAGTAGTACCCAAGTTTGGTGAGGCAATGCTGGAAATAGAGGCTTTTTTTCAGTGAATGTGGAAATTCAAATTGTACAAACACGTTGGAGATCCACCGGACAATCTCCAGGGAAGGCGAAATACCTCCTACACCCTGAAATCTCCACCCCGAGGACTGTGCACCAGAGAAGCTTACACACGCACTCGGAATGACACGCCCAGGATACTCCCAGCTGGTTTTGCTCAGTGGGTAGAGCATCGGCCCACAGACAGAAGGGTCCCAGGCTCGATTCTGGCCAAGGGCATATACCTCGGTTGCAGGCTCCATCCCCATCCCTGGTTGGTACGAGTAGCCAATCAATGTGTCTCTCTCACATCAATGTTTCTCTCTCTCTGTGTCTCTCCCCCTCCCTTCCACTCTCTCTAAAAGTCAATGGAGAAATATCCTTGGGTAAGAGTTAACAAAAACAACAAACAGAGAGATTTGCTAAGTTGTTCTGTGATACTATTTTATTTCATAAAATAGAAAACGAATATACTTTAAAAAGTGACAAAACCTAAAATGTCTGGGATATTTTAAGAAGTCCTTGAGCAGAATCTTTTATCGCTTTCCCTGAGGAAACTTAGTGTGAGCCTGTCTCCCCCTTGTGGATTTAATCGTATCTCCTGGTTGTACAGTATGTAGTGAAATCAGAATAAACGTGGGCCTTGTTGCCTTGTTGCTCCAATGTCTTTCTTTGCACAAGAAAAAGAAGCGTTATTATAATTACTAAAGAAAAAGCATTCATTTTTCTGAATTGAACAAATATTTTGAAAGAAACTTTTAATTTAACACTGTATAGTGTCACTATTCTGCCTGTAAAATCTAATGCTGAAACATTTAGCATTAGTTTAAGATGACTTAATTCCTCCATAGTAGGCCGAGTTTCTTCCATTTTAGGATGGAGCTAGGAAAAGAGGATTATGACCAAACTGAATGTATGCCTCCCGGGCCCAACTCCAGGGTTCTCAGCAGAATTGTCAGCTACAGAGACATCATCCGACAGGCCTTCCTGTTGGGGGGTCATTTGCTGCGTGCGAGTCCTCAGGCCAAGCACCTCACTAAATTATACCCCTCACTCTTGGCAATGAGACTGCCAGTCTAACTCTGCTGGGGAACGGAGGCTTTGTGACGTTCAACGCTGGCTTCGCATCTCACAACCAGCTGCCGAGGTTTAAATTCGGCTGAAATCAGCGGAGAGAGGGCCCTCCCAGGCCTGGCCTCTGGGAGACGAGCGGAAGGATGTGTGAATAACCCACAGGTTTATTTTCTCCTTTTTCTGAATGATTTTGAGGGATAAGGAGCTTGTCAATAACGTGGGTTGTTCCTATTCTTATTTGCAAGGTTGAAACGTGACAACGTGGGATAGTTATGATGAACAATAGGGCGACATCAGGCATGTCAAAACGGGGAGCTGGGACCCAGCTGTCAGGAGGTGGAGATGGTTGCCTCATGTCAGTATTGATCCATTAATGTGTCTACCCCCTCCTCTCTCCTCCCCCCCCAATTGTGTGAGGCAGATATGACAACCCAGTAGGGACATGACGTGACAAAGCCTCACTGCTGATCTGGAAACCCCTGGGGCTGGACAGCAAGGAAGGGGAGAGTAACAGAGACTCTTTTGAAGCAAGTCGGGCTTTTAAATATTCCCTGTGGCGTCTTTGTCCATTTCCGTGGCATGTCCTGCTGCCTTTGAACCTTACTGAGGGCTCCATCCAAGAGACCGAATAAATAGATGCTCTTAGGGCCCTTCATCAAGTGATGGGACCTCCATTGCCCGGGTGACCCCTTTTCTCATGGCTTCGCCGGGGAGCCGAAAGGAGCCGTCCCTGAGATGTGACTAACCTGTTCCATCCACAGCACCTCCTCCTTTCTGAGACCAGCTGGTGTTGGTAGGAAAAGCCAGGGTTCCAGGCATTGTTCTGAGCGCAGCAGCTGGTGTTAATCACCAGGAAGGCCAGGTGAACACAGAGCAGCCCTGGGGTGGCTGGTGCCCGAGGCCAGGCCTCGTGAGCAGGAAGGAAGGACAGACTGCGGAGAGGGCAGCACATCCACGGAGCCGAAACTGTGTGCACAGGACTTCGCTTTAGGCCATGTGCTTGCCCACGGCACTGACCAGGATGCTTTCTGCACGAGAAGTCAAACGCCCCAGCCTCAGCGGCAAAAGCGGTTTCTTTTCTCTCAGAAAAGGTAAGCGCGGAGACAGCTCCCGGCTGGTTAATGCAGAGGTGACACGCCGCCCCCGTGGACCCAGGTCCTCTGTGTCTCCAGTCTGCCAGCGGGTCTTGTCAGACGCGTCCTCCTGCTTACTGTGTTCCTGGGCACAACGGGGCGGCTGCCGCGCCGTCATTCCCTACGGACATGAGCATCCAGTGGAGAAGAGATCCCCCCTCCCCTGTTTTTTAAGTGAAGGAAGCACTTTTCACCATCCCCTAGTAATTATTTACTCATAGCTTACTGGCCGGAATCAGATCACAGGCCGCTGCTTCAAATAATCATGGCAAGGGAAGTTGTTCCACCAGCATTGGTTTAGACCCGTGGTCGGCAAACTCATTCGTCAACAGAGCCAAATACCAACAGCACAACGATTGACATTTCTTTGGAGAGCCACATTTTTTAAACTTAAACTTCTTCTAACGCCACTTCTTCAACATAGACTCGTCCAGGCCGTGGTAGTTTGTGGAAGAGCCACACTCAAGGGGCCAAAGAGCCGCATGTGGCTCGCGAGCCGCGGTTTGCCGACCACAGGTTTAGACCAACCAAGATTCATTACTGAGTCACATGGGAGAGGGGTAGGCAGTGGAGTTCAATAGGAGTCTGCCATGATTTAAAAGAAGGAGGAGGAGGCAGAGGAGGAGGAGGAGGAGGAGGAGAAAAAGAGGAAGAAGAAAAAGAAAGATGAGTGTTGTGTTCGCAACCAAAGGAGTCTGCTACATATGGTTTGAATATGTGAGTTGTGTACATATGTTTTCTTTTTGAAAACCATTTCTTTAAAGGAACCTATTTATAGTCCAGACCCCATCTCAACCATTTGGAATGCAGCTTGGCAGAAATAATCACACCCACACCTATAGGAACTTTGAGTGAAACACCTCTAGTTAGACAAGACGAAAGAAAGGAAGGAAGGAAAGAGGAGAAAGAAAGAGGGAGAAATAGACAGTTAGAGTTCGTCTGTTAACATCGGGGAATTATAAAGAATAAACAGTGCTTAGCATTAGCGCTTCACATTTCAGTCTAGCAATGGGCATTCCCCAAGCAACGCTGCCAGCAGTTTCCAGATCAACGGAGAGAAAAAAGCCTATGAAGTCATTCTTTCAAAATATATGTTTCTATGTTTTAAATTGTGTTTCCTGACCGTAATCTATAATAATAGAAGCATAATATGCTAATTAGACTGGACGTCCTTCTGGACGACCTTCCGGATGAAGCCGGGGCTGTGAGGAAGGCATGGGTCCCGGGTGCCAGAGAGAAGCCGGTGCCGGCAGCCGGGGGAAGGAAGGCCTACTCTTGCACTAATTTCGTGCATCAGGCCTCTAGTTTTATATAATAATGATCTTTAATATTTACCCCACTACCTTTGTGTGTGTGTGTGTGCGTGAGTGTGTGTGAATGTGTGTGTGTGTGTGTGTGAGGGGGGTGGTGGAATGAAGCTGTATGGTAGCTGTTGGGGAAAGTGTGTAATAAGTCTCTCACATACAGGGCTCCAGAGCATGTTTAGAAGGAAGCAGCAAGAGACAGTGAAATTGCCCTGCGTGTGAGACGCACAGGCGTGTAGTGATGGGAAGAGAAGAGAGAGAGGGCAAGAGAGGAAATGAGAAGTGAGCAAGGCGGGAAGCTAAGCCTGAATTAAAATGAGAGATTCCCAAGGCAGGACCATCAAAGGACTTCTACAAACAAGGATGTCTAAGTTCATGTGAACATGTGTGTTGTATGAGCCTCTTTGGCCACCCCATATCTGTGCTGTCTGGCTGCACATCCGAATGCCGTGTGCGTGTTGGGGAGAGAGATGCTGCTGAGCTCCACACCTGCATGTCGTGCAGGGTAGCAGAGACATGCCCAGTGTGTGTGAGTATGTGTGTGAGTGTGTGTGAATGTGTGTGTGAGTGTGTGTGTGTGAGTGTATATGTGAGTGTGTGTGTGTGAGTGTGTGTGAATGTGAGTGTGTGTGTGTATGTGATGTGTGTGTGTGTGTGTGAGTGTGTGTGTGGCGCACGTGGGTGGGCGGGGACTTGACTCTGGGTCCCGTGGTGGGCCTCAGACTCTGACAAGAGGGAGATTTTCACATACATTTTACTAATTTTCTTTCATCTCTGACACTTCTATTATAGAGAAAGGGCAAATAGCAATATTAACCCTTTGCACTCGCTTGCTTTTTTTCGATTCCTTTATTCTACTGCTAACCATGTCGAGTCACACTCGACATCCGAGTGCAAAGGGTTAAAATATTTCCTCTAATTAATCCCCTTTTAATGTGCACAAATTTCATGCACCGGGCCACTAGTAGTCAATAATATTATAGCTGTGTGGTGTTAGATGGTGCTAGATTGATCAGGATGATCACTCTGTAAGTTATAGAAATGCCTCATCATTGGGTTGTGCACTTGAAACTATACTGTCCCTCAACTCTAATTGAAAAATAAAAATGTTTTTAAATTAAAAAGATAAAAGACATGCTGAGGTTACAAAACAATCCTCTTTTACCTCTAAGCAAATATGTATGGGCAAATGGGTATGCCTATCTACACTAATAAAAGAGAAACATGCAAATTGACCATCACTCTGCCACGCCCACCAGCCAATCAGGAGGGGATATGCAAATTAGAAGGGCAAAGATGGCAGCCGCCCAGCTGCTCCAGGCTCGGAGTGGCCAGGCAGGGCAGGACGCCTGCTATGAGAGGGAGGGCGAGGGGTGGGGGAGGCGAAGGGATCTACAGAAGTGGCACTCCAGCTGCAGTGGAAGACGAAGACAGCAGACTCCGGAGCTGCAGCCAAGACAAAGATGGAAGATGGCAGACTCCTGCCTGAGTCTGCAGCGAAGACAAAGGCGGCAGACTCTGGCCAGAGAGAAGGCCTGGGTCCTGGGTGCTGGAGGAAAACTGGTGCTGGAAGCTAAGGGAAGGAAGGCCTATTGCACAAATCTCTTTGTGCAACGGGCCTCTAGTCTATATATATATAAAAGCTTAAGCAACTGAATGACCAGTCAACCGATCTCTATGACATGCACTGATCACCAGGGGGCAGACGCTCAATGCAGGAGCTGCCCCCTGGTGGTCAGTGCGCTCCCACAGCCAACCTCCTGTGGTCCCTCCCCCTAGCCAGCCAGCCCTGATCGGGGCCGATCGGGACTGGGTGAGAGGGCCCCAATCACCCTGATCACTGGCCAGGCTGAGGGACCCCACTCATTCGCGAATTCGTGCACCAGGTCTCTAATATGTATATAGTGATTTTCTTTTTTAAAAAAATATTTTTATTGATTTCAGAGAGGAAGGGAGAGGGGAGAGAGAGAGAGAGAAATATCAATGATGAAAGAGAATCATTGATCGGTTGCCTCCTGCATGCCCCCTTCTGGGGATCGAGCCCACAACCCAGGCATGTGCCCTTGACCAGAATTAAACCTGGGACCCTTCAGTCCGCAGGCCAACGCTCTATCCACTGAGCCAAACCAGCCAGGGCTTTAGTGATTTTCAAAAAGAATCAACTTGATTAAAAGAAAGTGCTGCTCGGGGCTGTGGTGGCTCATTTTGGGCCGACTTGGCGGGGCTGCAGATGGACAGGCTGCTATTGCCCTAATAGTGGGATCTCAGCGCCAGCTGTCACAGGCGAGGCAGCCTCCAGGGAACAAAGCCCTTGTCGCAGGGTTTCCTGGGATAATTTGCCTTCTCCCCGACTTCCTGGTCACTGACAACGCCACCCTCCCCCGCCCCACCTCGGGGACACCCTGATCACTGGGAGAGAAACCCGGGCCTGGGTGATGGGATGGTAATTTTCTTTAATACTTCACGTCTTCCTATTATTTTTATGCCCTGTTTTAAAAGTTTTGAAATGAGGTTGGGAGCTAACATTTCTGTGCTCTCATTCATTCCATGCCCAAATAATAATTGCTAATTTTCTTCCTCCGAGAACCAGAGCTTTATCAGGAATAGCATTATGCAAATGACTATGCAAATGTCAACCAGAGGAGTAGCTGGGAAGAAAAAAGGTTCAGCTGGAACCTTCAGAACACATCCAAAGTTTGCTGGGGAAAAAAAAAAAAAAAGGAACTGAATATTTTAAACGACAAGATCACCATGGTAGCCAAAGACATTTCTTGCTAATAAGAGTTTTGCTAGAAAGCTCTGCACTCAAAATGAAAGAGGTAGCGCACACATCGGTATTTTTTCCAGCTTAATTTATTTATGATAGTCCGGAGGTCCTTGTAATTGTAGAGTCTCCTTGGAGGGGGTCTCCTTGTCCTTTGTATGATGCCTAACAGTCCAAAGCGCTTAATGTTCCCCCTCCTAGTTGCATTAAAAATTATTTTTTTATTTTCTCTACTATCACTATATTTTTTGTCATCATCGGTATTTGTATCTTTCTTTGTGTTGACTATTATTGAAAGACAGTGCATGGAAATATAGAGAAAAATGCTCAGTTCTTTCAAAACATCACCTTTCCAGTGTTGGTAGGGAACGTGTGGCTTTAAGAATTCTACATTATCCCTCAGCATGCATCCTGTGGAGCACTGGGGGGAAGAAGCCTGATTAAAAGGAAGATAGTATTAAAAAATAAATAAAAAGGAAATTTAAAAATAGATGTTTAAAAAAGGAAGGATGAACGCCAACACTGTTTATTTCACATAGGTGGAGGGTATATATATTTCAGGGTCAAACAGGTAATAAAGGTTTTATTTTTATTCTTATTTTTAAAGGCCAATTCTTTGAATTTAGTACAAGAGAAGAGTATTTGAAAGACCCTTGCTTTAAAATATACATAAAGCCTAGCTGGCATGGCTCAGTGGTTGAGCATAGACCTGTGAACCAGGAGGTCAGGGTTCAATTCCTGGTCAGGGCACAAGCTTGGGTTGCGGGCTCAATCCCCAGTGTGGGGCGTGCAGGAGGCAGCCGATCCATGATTCTCTCTCATCGTTGATGTTTCTATCCTTCTCTCCCTCTCCCTTGCTCTCTGAAATCAATAAAGATATATTTTAAAAATATATATACATAAATAAAATCTATACCCAACACTGACCCACATGATAGTGGAAGAAAGAAACAACAAAGGCCTTTCTGCTCTAAAACACCCCCACCCCCCACCCCCCACACACACCCCCAGGCCGGGAACTCCCACTGGGAAGTCCCTCCCTACATCCCTACTACGGACCAACCCTGTTGGACTAGCGTGAAGGAAGCGGTGACTGCTCTGAGTCACAGGTGTCTCCTGAGAATGTCCCCTTCCCCCCAGCCCTACCTCATCACCTCGTCCAGACACACCACGTGTGGGCCTGGGTTCGTGTTTTCAGCAGATGCAGCGCTCCAACGTCTAGGTAAAGAATTCTCACAGTACCTAGCATGAGCAGCTCAGTAACTATGGCCTCTCCTCATTACTTCACAGACAAGGCAGCTGGGCCTGGTGGAGCGTCATAAATGACTATTATGGGAGTAATAGCCACTCCTGGCTTCAAGGCAGGGTCCGTTGCCAACCCCCTTGTGCAATCCTGGCTGAGCCCCGGGCTGCTCCCCGGTCACAATGGTGCTATTGAGGTGGTAATCATCACACCTGGTTGGAGGGTGGTTGTGGCCAGAGCAGCACACACAGACCTGGCAGAGAGGGGTCTGAATGTTTTATGAGGGGGTGGGCGGGGCCGCTTGCTGGGAGTGATCGGGCCTTCTGCCGGGAGCACAGCAGCTGTGTCAACATCAGCTTGGCCAGAGCTGATCTCTTGGAAGGTAAAGGACACACTTCTACTTTTTAACTATATTTTATTGATTTCAGAGAGGAAGGAGAGGGGGAGAGAGAGAAACATCAATGAGGAGAGAGAACCATGGATCGGCTGCCTCCTGCACGCCCCACACTGGGGATCCAACCTGTAACCCGGGCCTGTGCCCTGACGGGGAATCGAACCGTGACCTCCTGGTTCATAGGTCGATGCTCAACCACTGAGCCTCGCCGGCCGGGCAGTAATGGACACACTTTTAAACAAATATTTGAAAAGCCCCGAACTGTACTCGCCTGATGAGAAGCCTGCCACCCCCCTCAGGGTCTGCTGTTTGCCGGCTTGATTGGCGCTCCCAGCACACCCTGCAGCCACGGCTACTTCTCTTCACGGCTGCAAACAGTTGTGATCAGGGCATCTCTGGTGAAACCTGGTTTGTAATCTGTCATCGCAGCCTTGTCACATTTGGAATTGCTGCCCGTTCCTTATCCTTTGTCCTCGGGAAAATAAGGAACCCAGAGCGCTGCTGGCCCCGGGCTTGCTGCTGGGCGTGATGTAAGTGACAGTGAAGGACACGGACTTGGGGGTGGGCAAAGTGCTCCTCGATGAGGGGGCAGGGGGAGGGGAGAGGTAGGAGAGTGCAGATGGGGGGCGGGGTGGGGAGAGAGGTAGGAGAGTGCAGATGGGGGCGGGGTGGGGAGGGGAGAGGTAGGAGAGTGCAGATGGGGGCGGGGTGGGGAGGGGAGAGGTGGGAGAGTGCAGATGGGGGCGGGGTGGGGAGGAGAAGAGAGAGGGAGAGGTGGGAGAGTGCAGATGGGGGGCGGGGTGGGGAGGGGAGAGGTGGGAGAGTGCAGATGGGGGGCGGGGTGGGGAGGGGAGAGGTGGGAGAGTGCAGATGGGGGGCGAGGTGGGGAGGGGAGAGGTGGGAGAGTGCAGATGGGGGCGAGGTGGGGAGGGGAGAGGTGGGAGAGTGCAGATGGGGGCGGGGTGGGGAGGGGAGAGGTAGGAGAGTGCAGATGGGGGGCGGGGTGGGGAGGGGAGAGGTAGGAGAGTGCAGATGGGGGCGAGGTGGGGAGGGGAGAGGTAGGAGAGTGCAGATGGGGGCGGGGTGGGGAGGGGAGAGGTGGGAGAGTGCAGATGGGGGCCGGTGGGGAGGAGAAGAGAGAGGGAGAGGTGGGAGAGTGCAGATGGGGGCAGGGTGGGGGGAGAGGTAGGAGAGTGCAGATGGGGGCGGGGTGGGGGGGAGAGGTAGGAGAGTGCAGATGGGGGGCGGGGTGGGGAGGGGAGAGGTAGGAGAGTGCAGATGGGGGCGGGGTGGGGAGGGGAGAGGTAGGAGAGTGTAGATGGGGGCGGGGTGGGGAGGGGAGAGGTGGGAGAGTGCAGATGGGGGCGGGGTGGGGAGAAGAGAGAGGGAGAGGTGGGAGAGTGCAGATGGGGGGCGAGGTGGGGAGGGGAGAGGTAGGAGAGTGCAGATGGGGTCGAGGTGGGGAGGGGAGAGGTAGGAGAGTGCAGATGGGGGCAGGGGGAGGGGAGAGGTAGGAGAGTGCAGATGGGGGCGAAGTGGGGGAGAGGTAGGAGAGTGCAGATGGGGGCGGGGTGGGGGGGAGGTAGGAGAGTGCAGAGTATTACAAGCATCTCGTGTGGTTTCCGTCTGGGCAGATGAGACTACAGTCCTTTGCGGGAGGTCCAGGCGGCACTCGGAGAAACCTCTGGGGAAACCTTACCCTCGGGGCTGCCGTGGACCATGAGCTTGGCTTTGCAAAATGACAATGACTGGATGCTAATTTGTGTCCGTTACGTGTAAGGCTTTCCGAAGATGTCCCGGTAACACGACTGGCTAGAGGCTCTGAAGGAGACACGTGAACTCCAATCACGGCTCCCGCTAAGTCCTGCCTGGGTAGAAAGAGATGCCCATGGCCTGCAACCCAGGCCTCAATGTTCCCAGTGCCCAGCCAGTGGTTTACTGGGAAGTGAGGTGGGGGTTGACCTAGAACGCCCGCCCCCTCTCCGCCCCCCCCCACCCCCGCGCCTCGCCCCCCAAGCATGGCTCTCCTTTTATTAAACCAACAGCCTGCTGGTTCTCCTGGGGCAGTGGTCAGCAAACTGCGGCTCGCGAGCCCCATGCGGCTCTTTGGCCCCTTGAGTGTGGCTCTTCCACAAAATACCACGGCCTGGGCGAGTCTATGTTGAAGAAGTGGCGTTAGAAGAAGTTTAAGTTTAAAAAATGTGGCTCTCAGAAGAAATTTCAATCGTTGTCCTGTTGATATTTGGCTCTGTTGACTAGTGAGTTTGCCGACCACGGTCCTGGGGCATGGAAACAGCAAGCCGCTGTGAAGATGCACAGCCTGGCCACAAGGCGTCTTTGAAGGAAAGTGGTGAAAGAGGAAATAGGGACGGTCATTCTTCCATGTCAGCTATCTGAACACGGTACTTTTGGGATCAGGATAAAATTAATGTCACTCCTCACGTTTCAGGCGCTTTATAATGGTGGTTAACAAATATGTATTGAGCGCCTACTGTATGATTGGGCAGCAGAGTGATGAGCAAAGAGCGAGAGGGCTTTCCAGTCTAGTGGGAAAGATGAAAAACACACCCCAAACCTGTGCCCACACGAGTCGATGGTGCCGGGGCCATGGCACCGGTAGGTGTCGCTTTGTGGGCCATCCGCTGCCAGCTCCAGAGACTGGACGATGTTTTGAAGGAATCGGTGGTCAGGGCGATCATGCGAAGCTGCGTTTGAGGTGGACCTTGCAGGAGGCTCATGGCTGACAGCGGTGTGGGGCGAGTCCTTCTAAACAGGCCCAGCGACAGCAGTGGTTCGCTCAGCTGGACGCTGGGCTTGTGTGCGAGACGAGACGGGGCGTCCGCTGGTGTCACATCTCGCAGCCTGACCCGTGGGGAAATGGTGAGCCATCAGCTGTGTGAGCAGGAGGTGATGTAACCCAAGCGGCGCTGAGGAGGGTGTGTGGGAGGCTGAGTGGAGAGTGATTCCGTCCAGGGCTAGGGTATAGTCCAAAGTCACAGAAAGAAAGAAATTCTAAGTCGTCAAACTTGATGGTTTAGAAGCTAATCGGTCCGTAAGACGGGTTTGCGTGCCAGCGGGAGGCATCTCGGGGGCTGTGCTGGAGGCGGAGGAGACAAACAGCAATGCAGTGGAGGAACGGCATGCCCAGGACGGTTATTGTTCAACTAGTTCCTCTGGGACAGCGTGCAGGGACAGCGTCAACTGAAACTGAAAACTCCCTGTGTTCCAGGTAGTCAGTGTGTATGTGTGTTCCATGTAGTTAGTGTGTATGTGTGTTCCAGGTAGTCAGTGTGTATGTGTGTTCCAGGTAGTCAGTGTGTATGTGTGTTCCAGGTAGTCAGTGTGTATGTGTGTTCCAGGTAGTCAGTGTGTATGTGTGTTCCAGGTAGTTGGTGTGTATGTGTGTTCCAAGTGGTTGGTGTGTATGTGTGTATGTGTGTTCCAGGTAGTCAGTGTGTATGTGTGTTCCAGGTAGTTGGTGTGTATGTGTGTTCCATGTAGTCAGTGTGTATGTGTGTTCCATGTAGTCGGTGTGTATGTGTGTTCCATGTAGTCAGTGTGTATGTGTGTTCCATGTCAGTGTGTATGTGTGTTCCATGTAGTCAGTATGTATGTGTGTTCAAGGTAGTCAGTGTGTATCATGTAGTCAGTGTGTATGTGTGTTCCATGTAGTCAGTATGTATGTGTGTTCCAGGTAGTCAGTGTGTATGTGTGTTCCATGTCAGTGTGTATGTGTGTTCCATGTAGTCAGTATGTATGTGTGTTCAAGGTAGTCAGTGTGTATCATGTAGTCGGTGTGTATGTGTGTTCCATGTAGTCAGTGTGTATGTGTGTTCCATGTAGTCAGTGTGTGTGCATGTTCCTGTAGTGTGTGTGTGCGTGTTCACATAGTGTGTGTGCATCCATTCACTTCTGGGTGGGAGAAGCTTTGATGGAGTGAGTTGGCTTGAACATGGCAGTTTCAGCCTTGAGTCTAAAGGGGAGTTAGGCCCCATCGTTTGGAATTTTCTCCTTCCCCACCCCCGCCCCGAAGCCCAACTTCTTCTTCGAGGGGAAGAAGGTAACAAGCTCTGACACTGACACAGAGTCCTGTTGCTTGTGACCAACAGGGTGCCGTCGAGGGTTAGAGCTTTGCTTAAGTCTTTCCCCCAAAGAAGGAGGAATTGGAAAATGAGGGTGGGCATACTGGCTTTACTGAGCGTTTTCAGAGTAGAAATGAAAACTGGGGCGGCGGGGGGGGAGTTCAGCCCTGCAGATATTTGGTTCTGTTGACTAATGAGTTTGCCGACCACTGATCTAGAAGATTCTAGAAGGAGGTTTTTACGTGGAAGATTTGTACAGGTTATAGCTCAGCACTAAGAAACCACGAAACAGTCTTCACAGCTCTCCTGGCCGTGCCACCACAGTCCCAGACAACAAGGCATCTCGTTTGAGAGTCCGTCCCACGTACGTCTGCACCTTGATTTTCGCATGGAGTGTTCACAACAGCACGTGCTTTGCGTGTGAGTTGGATGGAGAAGTCACACAGGCATCGTAGCTGCGACGTATAACGACCCGGCTGGTTTTTAACACACGCCGTCGCCAATGGTGAGTGCGCACCGGGACACTTTTAAAACCAAGCCCCACGCCAAGTGCATCTTGGAATGAAATAACATATACACAATATTAATTTCAATATTGGACAAAAGATAATATAATTCATCCTCCGCCGCAGGCCATCTCTCATCAAAAGCGCAGTCCCCCTCCTCACAGAGGGCTGACCGTTTTCATCCGCGGACGAAAGCAAGTTGCCAACCAGCAGGCCTGTTTACGACACCATTTAACGCCAGTTTCTCTCTCGCTCATTCGAAGACACATCCGGAGAACTCTCCTCAGGCAACCGCTCAGCCTTTCTCCCCTTCGGATTGCTATTAGCAAGACACCAAGGCAAGGAGTGTTTGAGCTATTTTAAAATATGCAATCCATTGTAACGAAACAATTACCATATCACACTTACAGCTCTGATTATTGGTACACGAGCGCTTCCGTGCCTAATGATTGCTTGTGAAATTAATCTTTCTAGTTTCCGTTATGATTTGAATTCACTTGATTAGTTAGTCTCATGATTCACACGTCTGTCCGCCTCTATGTTTAATTCCTAAAGCACGAAATGACGTAAAATGTCTTTGGGGGAAACGGACCTCAGATTGCGATTTTACGTTGGTGTACCAAACAAGGGAATTAAATTAGGGGAGCGGCGATGGAACTTTGTTTTCGTTCGCACACTGCCCTCTGGTGTTGAGATGTCTACATTGCACGTTAACACGAAAACCAACATCGAATGCAAAAGGTCCATCGCCTCTTGCATGTGGAAAGGTCTGTCTGTTCCAATAACCGTCTGCCTAATCGAGATCTGGGGTAAATGGATGAAACATGCAAATGGCTATAAAACCGAGTGCTTTCTAAACGCACGATGGGAGGCAGGTCTGTGTTGAGAGGACACAGACTGTCCAAGAAGTGAAATCCCTGGGTACCGACTGGCTGGCCTCGTTCCCCTCGATTTCCCTCTTAGGACTCCAGTGCTTTTGCAGGAGTTTTGACAGAGGAGAAGCGAGCGGGGACCTGACGCAGGTGCGAGGAGCGACGCGCCCTCAGCCAGGGCTGTGTGCCCCGGAGGAACCATGCATCTCCGCAGCCTTTTCCTTCCTCGCTCTTAGGAGAAGATGGTTGGTGATGTGGACTCAAGTTTGTGGGGGATCGCCGTGGGTGTCCCGGGACGGCGTCTCCCTGGGCAGCTGTGGAACGCGTCTGCTGCTCTCTAACCAGGTTACACAGGTGCTGGGGTGTGTGTGGGGGGCCCCTCCCAGGGATGTGCTCAGCGGGCAGGCTGGCGGCTCCAGGCTCCCCACTCCCTGGCGGGGAAGATGCGCTGGAGCTCCTGCTGATGGCTCCCTGGCCGCCCTGAGCCCGAAGCTGACAGCTCAGGGGGCACACTTCTCATTCGGCAGCTGAGTTTCCTGACTCAGCATCGCCCCGGCCATTCGTCCTCAGAAGACGGGAAAAGGGACGTTTAAAAGGAGGTACACGCACCGCAGTGTCTCCCAAGGTCTCCGATGCAGGGAGAAGAACATTTGGCTCCAACTGGGATTAAAATAAGTTTCCTGAAAAGGCGGCAACCTTCCACCATTATTACCTCACGTTCCAGTATCCACATGTGTGTCTTCATGAGAAAGTCACGTTGTCCTCTCTTATGGGTAGGTACTCAGAACAGGAGCGTGGGACCCGGCACGTGGCTCAGAAACACCCGAAAACACCGTTGGAGTGGGTTGTCGCTCCGTCCGGGATAGACAACCAGTTAATAATGAGCTGAGCTCGGGACCAAAGTGGGACCAGACCCAGGACACTCAGTCTTTCCTTCAACGAGTCCCTGATTTAAAAATGGCAGCTTGTGTGTGAATTTGCTATAAAACGAATGAAGCTCAGGTTTCAGTCTTCCGCTCGCCAGCGCCCGCCCTGGGCCCTGCACCAAACCTGCTTTGCCATTTTGTATTCTTTTCTTTAAAAAGAGTCCAAAAGGTTTAAGTTTCACAAATCTGGATTCACTCTTGTCTGAGCTAGCAATGCCGCCTTGCTTTAGAAAGCCTTTTTTTTTCAATTGCAAGAACAAGCGGGCAAATGCATATGATTCCCAAAATGAATCATTTCTTCATGTTCTATAAAGAGATGGCAAAAGGCGAAAACCCCGACCTCTTATATCTTAAAAAAAAAAAAAAATCTTTATCCACAGACGGTTACTCTCTGGCATCAAATCCACAGTCATCGCGGAGTGAGCGGCTGAGGCCACGTGTTCAGTGTGGGATGCTCTGTGAGGCACGGGATTTGGCCGACCCGAATGCCATGTCACACCTGGGTGCTGGTTTCTATAGGCAACGTAGGTGCGAACGGCTTTCCTACCTCAGAGAATTCAGGTGAAATTCCATGGAACAGATTCTGTGAGGAACACAAGATGATTCTGTGTAAACTCTGTGAAGGTTGGAATCCTATATAATAAAGAGGTAACATGCAAATTGACCCTCATGCCCTCGCACAAGATGGCCGCCCCCATGTGGTCAAAGATGGCCACCACAAGATGGCTGGCAGGGGAGGATAGTTGTGGGCGATCAGTCCAGCAGGGAAGGGCAGTTAGGGGCTACCAGGCCAGCAGGGAAGGGCAGTTAGGGGCGACCAGGCCAGCAGGGGAGGGCAGTTGGGGGCGACTGGGCTGGCAGGAGAGGGCATTTAGGGGTGACCAGACCGGCAGGGGAGGGCAGTTGAGGGTGACCAGGCTGGCAGGGGAGGGCAGTTAGGGGCAACCAGGATGGCAGGGGAGGGCAATTGGAGGCAATCAGGCAGGCAGGCAGAGGCAGTTAGGGGGGGATCAGGCAGGCAGGAAGAGAGGTTAGGGGCAATCAGGCAGGTAGGCAGGCAGGCGAGCAGTTGGGAGCCAGTAGTCCTGGATTGTGAGAGGGATGTTGGACTGCCTGTTTAGGCCCGAAACCAGCAGTTGGACATCCCCTGAGGAGTCCCAGATTGGAGAGGGTGCAGGCTGGGCTGAGGGACACCGCCTGCCCCCCCACCCCCCAATATCAGGGTTACATTGGAATTAGCCTTTAGCCTCCTCAAAGGAAGCAGCCGTCAGCGGCTTGTTCCAGGTTGGAGGCAACCTTGGTTTTCAGTCGGGCTCAGGCTGGGCCTCGCCAGGGGACGTGGCCCGGCCCCTTTCACCAGCCAGTCATTCAGGTGGGACTCAGTCCTCGGATGCCAGCAGCCATGGTCATCAGTGGGATTATCAGAGAGCGCAGCTGGCGACCACAAACGCTGTCATGGAGGAGGAGGAGCTGCTATGCGCCCTCATGTCTGTGATCCCCCCGAGCCCTCACATCCTCGACAACTCCCTCCGTCTCACAGATGCGTTGCAGGGGTCTTAGTGCGACGGCGAAGGCCCAGGCCCAGGCGTGTGAGCACGCTTTTCTGCGTCGAGCCTTGTGTCTCCCTCGTGAACGGCGTCTTATCGAGATGATGAAAAGCAATTTCCGTGGCACTTCACCTAATTGGTTTGCGAGCAGACAAGGCCCCCGGGCCCCACTTAGGGATCCCGGGCAGCACGCCTCGGTGATTCTAGAGCATCTTCTCTATTCAGTCGCCACCTCCTGTCACTCAGCACTTGTGAGCTGAAGGCGGGCAGGCTCTCTCGAGTTAAACAAGATTTGTGGAACTTCATCTTGCAAACAACGGAAAGAAACCATCAGAAAACCCGACGGTTGAGCTCTGTTCAAAAAATGTGCCCCCTTTCTCACCTGCCCGCCTGTCTCTGTCTCTTCATCTCCCCCAGTTATAGAGCTGCGTTTGTTTATAATTGTTAGAAATAAGGCGAGCCCCCAAGTCAGGGGTCCTGGTAGAACACAAAACATACTCGGGAGCCAGGCAGCAAGGCAAACATCTTTACTTCTATGTAGAAGGGTGCGCACACATGGTCTGGAAGCACGCTCACACCAAGCAGGCAGGCTGCTGGGCTTTAGAATCCCTGACACACGTGACCTGTCCTTTGCTCTTGGTTGGAGCTCAGGTGCACAGTCTTTCGTGATTGGCTAATTCAAAGGGAGGGGTTGGCCTTTGCTGTTTCAAGATGGCGGGCCCCAGGGGAGCTGCAAGCCATGCGGCCAACATGGCAGCTGCCAAGTCATGCAGTCCAAAATGGCAGCTGTCCAAACTGTTCTTTGACAGAAAAGATGACTTGTTTATTCTCACATGTTCACATTTGCACCTTATTTCCAAGCTTCCAATTGCATCGTTTTCAAAATATGATTCTTTTTTTAAAAAAAAGTCATATTTACTGGATTGTCAATCTGGTTAGAGACCACATCCTTTCTCACTTTGTGAACCGGGTGGTGGTTAGAAGAGCCCCCCACCCACACATCACATCAGCTTTGGCACCGACTCAGTGCCTCATCTTGGAAGTCTCAACCTCTCCTTTATCTCAGTTTCTTTAAAAAAAATATTTTTTTATTGATTTCAGAGAGGAAGGGAGAGAAAAGAGAGATAGAAACATCCATGATGAGAGAGAATCATTGATGGGCTGCCTCCTGCACGCCCCACACTGGCGGTCAAGCCCACAACCCACTCGGCATGTGCCCTGACCGGGAATCGAACCGTGACCTCCTGGTTCATAGGTTGACGCTCAACCACCGGGTCACCCTGGCGGGCGTATCTCAGTGTCCTCACCTGTGACATGCGGAGGCGGAAGGCGCATCAGCCTCTGAGCGTCTGTCATTTCCGAGCCCAGGCCGCGTGCACCTCCTGCTCCCCGAGACCTTGCTCCTCCGCTGCCTGGGCGGCCCCTCCCCCACTGCTTCTCCATCAGGTCCTCGTCTCCACCCCAGCTCTGGGCTCAGGTAGACGCTGCTCTGGATGCTGTGAGGCCCCATCGCCTCCTCCTGGAGGGGAAGGAACTTCTCATCTTCCCGAGGGAGGTGCGGGATGAATGCCAGCAGCCCAGGCCTCTGCTCAGCTGGTGCCCCAGCCCGCGTGTGCCTGTAGCCAGCGATGGCTCCTGCTGCCTGTGGGGAAACATCGCTTTCTACCTGAGAGGATGGAGTGTGAATCACAGGCCTGGTTCACGGGAGCTCAGGGCCCAGAGAGCCGCCACTCAATAGGGAATAGGGGCGGGCTCAGGCCCTGCTGGGAGGAAACACCCAAATGGGAGGGCAGGAGGCCCGGGGCTGCGTTAGCCTAGAGGGAAGAGATCATTGTCAGGGGAATGAATTTCCTGGGCGGTCCCCAGCCCAGCTTGGGGCTGGGAAAGAATGACAGTCCTTAGTGCCTCCACGTGGGCACAACAATGCCAATGATCGAGGCCCTTGTGGCCCAGCAGCGCGTTTGCGACGATCGGTCACGTCTCCTTTGGAGCGTCTGTCCTCAGAGCAGGGGTGTAAGAGCTGTGACTTGACGTTTCAATCTGGAGCCCAACGGAAATGGGCTAATTGTGCTCCATCTTCTCACGAGCAGAATCACCAGCGCTCCAGCAGGGGGCGCGGGGAGCCACGTCGCCGTGTGTCCTTTCCTCTTCTTCTTTCTCATTTATTTTTATTCATTTATTTTATCCCTCAGCTCCTTATTTAGGCTTATTTAATGGAAGCTGATTGCCCGAGCCTTGTGAGTCTTCTTGTTTTGTTTTGTTTTGCACCATCTCCGGTGCAATAACCGAGCCGCACTTGCAGCTCAGCGTTACTGTAACCTTCAGTGCCTGCTCGGCTCGCTTCTTCCTTCCGGAGAATAAAGAGGCCGCAGGAAAGCGGTCTTGGCCTGCGCTCCAGCCTGGGCAGTTTGGGGCAGACCCTCCTGACCTGTTCTGGGGCCGCTGGGCCGCACCCCACCCGGTGCTGCCCTTGGAGTTGGGGTTAATGGGGGGGGAAGGGGGCAGGAGGCGGGCGTGCACAAGGCCTTGCAGGTTTGCTTCCTGTCAATCAGCAGCAGCACTGAGACAAAGCGTTTCACTGACAAGCGCTAATTATAATGACGAGCTCCCAGCCGTGCCCACGGCCGCACCGGAGGCACACAGACACGTATGTGCTGCCTGTGACTTCCCGCGGGTCCCCGTCGGTCCCTGTCGGCCCAAGTCGAGGACCTTGCAGGCGGGACTATCTGGGAAACCCTCCCTCAGAAGCCAGGGCCTTTGGGCTTCAGCAGTTCCATGAGTTCCCGCACCCAAGGCCTGCGTGGCGGCGAACAGCTCTGCGCGCGGAAACACACAGGAAACACGCGCAGGCAGGTCTGGAAAGGCCTCTATGGTGTGGGTTTTGCAGGGAGGGGGATGTAGGCGCCACGGCAGTCCTCCCCACCGTTGCCTTCTCTCTCACTCCATCTCTTCGGGAATCATCTCTTTTCCTGCCCCACAGCTCCTGGCAATAGTCCACAAAGAGGCTTCCTTGTCACCCGGGTTCAAGAGTGAAGAGCTGGGCCGGTGTGGCTCAGGGGTTGAACATCGACCTATGAACCAGGAGGTCATGGTTCGATTCCTGGTCAGAGCGCATGCTGGGGTTTCGAGCTCGATCCTCAGTAGGGAGTGTGCAGGAGGCAGCCGATCCATGATTCTCTCTCATCGTTGATGTTTCTCTCTCTCGCTCTTTCTCTCTCTCTCTCTCTCTCTCTCTCTCTCTCTCCCTCTCTCTCCCTTCCTCCCTCTCTGAAATCAATAAAAATTTATGAAAAAAGAAAACCTAGGCCAGGCTGCTTCCCACACGAACACTCTCAGGTTACCAAGTTCCCAACGAGTGGAGGCCAGACCTCCCACAGGAAGAGAAAGCAATGGCCCGAGGGGGTCGGAAGCGCATGGGGTTGGAGCTCACTGTCTCTGGCCACACGTGAGGCACCGCGAGCCCCATGTGCTCACACGGGAACATCCCAGAGGCGTTTCCTTACCGGTTGGAACAGCAAGAAACAAAGACCAAGACACATGTAATATTTAACTCTGAATCTCTCGTCTCCCTCGTTAGGCTGCCTCGCCCGCGGCCTCTCCTGTAAATTAAGCAGCTGAAGCTGGGGTGTTGCCCAGACGCACAGTGGAGCAATGTTAACCGCTCTCTCCTCCTTCGCACGCCCGATGGAGTTCAAAACAGAAAGGAGTCTGCTCGTCACCCCGAGCGGTCACTGGGAAGGAAGGTTAAGCCTGCTGACTTGGGGGGTTGGAAGGAGGAGGAGAAACGGGCTCTCTGGGACTGAGCTGGTCTCTGTGGAAAGCAGCTCATGGAGCTAAATGTGACACCTGCTGCTTGGGGTGGGGCCTCCTCAATGAAGAGTTTCAGGGACGGGTCCTCCATCACATCACCATGCCCAGAGGGGCGGTCCTCCATCACATCACCATGCCCAGAGGGATGGTCCTCCATCACATCATCATGCCCAGAGAGGCAGTCCTCCATCACATCACCATGCCCAGAGGGGCGGTCCTCCATCACATCACCATGCCCAGAGGGATGGTCCTCCATCACATCACCATGCCCAGAGGGATGGTCCTCCATCACATCATCATGCCCAGAGGGATGGTCCTCCATCACATCACCATGCCCAGAGGGGCGGTCCTCCATCACATCACCATGCCCAGAGGAGCAGTCCTCCATCACATCACCATGCCCAGAGGGATGGTCCTCCATCACATCACCATGCCCAGAGGGGCGGTCCTCCATCACATCATCATGCCCAGAGAGGCAG
Source organism: Eptesicus fuscus (assembly GCF_027574615.1). Classification (NCBI taxonomy): domain Eukaryota; kingdom Metazoa; phylum Chordata; class Mammalia; order Chiroptera; family Vespertilionidae; genus Eptesicus; species Eptesicus fuscus. The sequence goes on along the minus strand of NC_072483.1, from coordinate 90,681,747 downwards.
TCCTCCATCACATCACCATGCCCAGAGGGATGGTCCTCCATCACATCACCATGCCCAGAGAGGCGGTCCTCCATCACATCACCATGCCCAGAGGGACAGAGGGGCGGTCCTCCATCACATCACCATGCCCAGAGGGACGGGTCCTCCATGTAATCACCATGCCCAGAGGGACAGAGAGGCGGTCCTCCATCACATCACCATGTCCAGAGAGGCGGTCCTCCATCACATCACCATGTCCAGAGAGGCGGTCCTCCATCACATCATCATGTCCAGAGAGGCGGTCCTCCATCACATCACCATGCCCAGTGAGGCGGTCCTCCATCACATCACCATGCCCAGAGGAGCGGTCCTCCATCACATCACCATGCCCAGAGGGGCGGTCCTCCATCACATCACCATGCCCAGAGAGGCGGTCCTCCATCACATCACCATGCCCAGAGGGATGGTCCTCCATCACATCACCATGCCCAGAGGGGCGGGTCCTCCATCACATCACCATGCCCAGAGGGGCGGTCCTCCATCACATCACCATGCCCAGAGGGATGGTCCTCCATCACATCACCATGCCCAGAGGGGCGGGTCCTCCATCACATCACCATGCCCAGAGAGGCGGTCCTCCATCACATCACCATGCCCAGAGGGATGGTCCTCCATCACATCACCATGCCCAGAGGGACAGAGAGGCGGTCCTCCATCACATCACCATGCCCAGAGAGGCGGTCCTCCATCACATCACCATGCCCAGAGAAGCGGTGCTCCATCACATCACCATGCCCAGAGGGACAGAGGGGCGGTCCTCCATCACATCACCATGCCCAGAGGGGCGGTCCTCCATCACATCACCATGCCCAGAGAGGCGGTCCTCCATCACATCACCATGCCCAGAGGGGCGGGTCCTCCATCACATCACCATGCCCAGAGAGGCGGTCCTCCATCACATCACCATGCCCAGAGGGATGGTCCTCCATCACATCACCATGCCCAGAGGGGCGGGTCCTCCATCACATCACCATGCCCAGAGAGGCGGTCCTCCATCACATCACCATGCCCAGAGGGATGGTCCTCCATCACATCACCATGCCCAGAGGGGCGGGTCCTCCATCACATCACCATGCCCAGAGAGGCGGTCCTCCATCACATCACCATGCCCAGAGGGATGGTCCTCCATCACATCACCATGCCCAGAGGGGCGGGTCCTCCATCACATCACCATGCCCAGAGAGGCGGTCCTCCATCACATCACCATGCCCAGAGGGAAGGTCCTCCATCACATCACCATGCCCAGAGGGAGGGTCCTCCATCACATCACCATGCCCAGAGAGGCGGTCCTCCATCACATCACCATGCCCAGAGGGACAGAGGGATGGTCCTCCATCACATCATCATGCCCAGAGAGGCAGTCCTCCATCACATCACCATGCCCAGAGGGATGGTCCTCCATCACATCACCATGCCCAGAGGGATGGTCCTCCATCACATCACCATGCCCAGAGAGGCGGTCCTCCATCACATCACCATGCCCAGAGAGGCGGTCCTCCATCACATCACCATGCCCAGAGGGACAGAGGGGCAGTCCTCCATCACATCACCATGCCCAGAGAAGCGGTGCTCCATCACATCACCATGCCCAGAGGGACAAAGAGGCGGTCCTCCATCACATCACCATGCCCAGAGGGATGGTCCTCCATCACATCACCATGCCCAGAGGGACGGTCCTCCATCACATCACCATGCCCAGAGGGACAAAGAGGCGGTCCTCCATCACATCACCATGCCCAGAGGGGCGGTCCTCCATCACATCACCATGCCCAGAGGGACAAAGAGGCGGTCCTCCATCACATCACCATGCCCAGAGGGGCGGTCCTCCATCACATCACCATGCCCAGAGGGACAGAGGGGCGGTCCTCCATCACATCACCATGCCCAGAGGGGCGGTCCTCCATCACATCACCATGCCCAGAGGGATGGTCCTCCATCACATCACCATGCCCAGAGGGACAGAGGGCCGGGTCCTCCATCACATCACCATGCCCAGAGAGGCGGTCCTCCATCACATCACCATGCCCAGAGGGACAGAGGGGCGGGTCCTCCATCACATCACCATGCCCAGAGGGGCGGTCCTCCATCACATCACCATGCCCAGAGGGGCAGTCCTCCATCACATCACCATGCCCAGAGGGGCGGATCCTCCATCACATCACCATGCCCAGAGGGAGGAAGAGATGCCGCAGACGGTGGGGGTGACCACGAGGCAGGAGACCTGTGTGGGGAGTGCCCAGGTGCCACCCGAGGCTGGGTTTCTCTGCGGGGGAGTCACCAGGCCAGAGGGAACGCCCCTCAGGTGAGTCACCAGCGCCAAACTGGTTTCGGGTGGAAGGGCTTCTCCCTCCACCTTTAGCCGTTCCGTAGATGGTGCTGATGGAGGAGGGACAGTTCGCCGTCCTGCTGTCCTGCCACACGCATGCAGGAGCACGTATGCAGTGACACTACAAACTTCATAACCGAGGAGGACAGAGGACAGCACGCAGCCTTGCTCCTGCCGCCCCGTGCCTGTCGGAGTGGAGGGCGGAGGCAAACGCCCTCACCTGCCGGCCCCGCTCGCCCCAACTCTGAATCATCTGCAAGCACGTCCTGGGCCCGGTCTCCGCACCCGTGGCTGCAGCTGAAGCGCCGGGACCTGGAAAGGCACCCGCGCTCCAGCCACACCTGGCCCAGCTCCGCCTGGCCTCGGGCAGTGTGAGCACCGGGCTCTGTGACCCTCCCACGTGGCTCCCACGGGAGCCGAGTTTGAGCTGCATCCATTCCCGGGTCCCTCCACGCACTACAATCCCCTGGAACCAGCCAGGCTGAGGTGGCCAGAATCAGAACTCGTTGTTATTCCTCACCTGAGGGTATGTTCCCACTGATATATATATATTTTATATATATATTTGTTTTTAGAGAGGCGGGGAAGGAGGGAGGGGTGCAGGGAGAGGGAGAGAGAGAGAGGGAGTGAGAGAGAGAGAGACGAGAGAAACAAATTGATCAGGTGCCTCCAGCATGAGCCCCGACCTGGGGCTGGGTATCAGACCTGCAACCCAGGTACGTGCCCTTGACAGGGAATTGAACCCGAGACCCTTTGGTGGGGGGGCTGACGCTCTAACCATTGAGAACACCAGCCACCTTCCCTTGGTGATTCACCCTAGAGTGAATGATTTCATCAGATATTTTTTTTCTGAACAGATTTTGATCAGAGGGAGAACGAATAGGGCAGACAAGGGAAGCCACGGACAGTTGAGGGAAGAGGAAGAGGGAGAAGTTCAGATCCTTCGAGTCAACCTGTGCCAGCCTTACATCTTTGCCCAGTGTCACCTTGACCTTGATTTATACTCCAAAAGGTGGAGACATGCCAGCACGCGTTCCTCCAACAGTGTCTGTAAAGGCGACCCTGCTAGCGGTTCTTAGGCGACCCTGCTAGCGGTTCTTGCAACCCTGCTAGCGGTTCTCAACCTGTCGAGACCCACAGGTTGAGAACCGCTAGCAGGGTCGCCTAAGACCATTGGAAAACACAGATATTTACATTACAATTCATTAACAGTAGCAAAATTACAGTTATGAAGTAGCAAGGAAAATAATTTTATGGTTGGGGGTCACCACAACATGAGGAACTGTATTAAAGGGTCGCGGCATTAGGAAGGTTGAGAACCACTGCTCTGAACAGTGATGGGCAACCTTTTGAGCTTGGTGTGTCAAACTTCGCCAAAAAACTGAGCATAACTCGGGTAGTGTGTCACTTCGAGGAAAAAACTAACTCCAAGACTCTAGTCACAAATGTTTCATCCTCAGCAAATGTTTCATCCTCGGCATGCGGCCGCGTGTCATCAGAAATGGCTACACATGTCAGTGCTGACACGCGTGTCATAGGTTCGCCATCACTGGACTAGAAGGTGGGACACAAGCTTCTGTGAAATGCTTCCACAAATTCCCCTTGCAGCCACCAGGGGGCAGCAGCAATCCAGTTTCTGGTCTGGCGGAGACGATGCTGAGCTAGGGTGGCCCTGCTTTGTTGCATTAGTGTACTGGCCACAGAATTCCGCAGATTTAGACTGGAAGGAGCATTCCTTTAAAAGTTCTACTGATGGCCACAGATGTTTAAATGGAGGAACAAGAAGAACACACATATTAAGAACATCTCATATACAACACGCGTTCAGCCTATGAAGGGCAGGGGAATGGTGACATGTCCTGCCACCCACTATGTGTCAAGCCCTTAACTAAACGCCCTGCATGTTATTTCATGGGATCATCAATACAGACTTGTGGGGCGGACGCCATTGCCCCCATCTTACAGAGGGAAGCCGAGGGGTGATGGATTCAGTAACTTGCTTGAAGTTTCAGAGACGTAAGTGACAGAGCCAGGAGAGGAACCCACTGTGACCAGACGAATAGGAAAGAAGTTCAGATCCTTAGCATCACCCTTTGCCAACCTCCATGATCTCTCCATCCCGTCAGGCCATCCCTGGCCATTGGGAGCGTCGGGCACTGGCCACATGGGTGAAGGGTGGCTTGGAGTTGGATCACAGTAGGTTTGGGGGAGGAAGGGAGAGGGTTAAGAACCACCAGCCAGACAGCAGGAGTGTGATGGTGAGGGAACACGATGGTTGATCATGCACCTCCGTCTTGTGTCCCAGTACTTGTCACAAGAAGGAAGGGATCTGCAGTGCTTTCTGCACGTGAGCTGTCTGGCTACGCGGGAGACGCTTCTGGAGTCCGAGGAGCCTGGCTGGAGAGGCGTGTGTTGTAGAGAGGGAACGGATGCTCTCCCCAGGGCAGTAGGAATCTGAGCAAACGTCAGGTGTTTGGTGTTTTGTTTTGTTTTTTAAATATTTTTATTGATTTCAGAGAGGAAGGAAGAGGGAGCGAGAGATAGAAACATCCACAATGAGAGAGAATCATGGATCGGCCGCCTCCTGCAAGTCCTCCACTGGGGATCGAGCCCGAAACCCGGGCATGTGCCCTTGACCGGAATCGAACCTGGGACCCTTCAGTCCGCAGGCCGATGCTCCACCCACCGAGCCAAACCAGCCAGGGCGACGGGTGTTCTTTCCTGTCAGTGTCAGTGGGAATGTCGACTCCTGGAAGGTTCTTCTACTCGTTGCCTTGTAACTAAACAACGCATTGAAACCTCTACTTCTTATCGTCTCTTTTCTCTCGTGAGGTGCGATGGAGACGTTATCTCCCCATGCTTCCCTCGTCACGAGTTCTCCAACTCTGGCTGCTGATACCCTTATTTGTATGTTGTCGAGGTTATTCATTCATGTTCTGTTCTCCAGCGGCTAACAAGCGTGGTTGTGACAGAATTACACGGACAGTATTCACTACAGAACAGGGGGAGACATGTCACGCTCTGTGACTAACCTCATGTCCTCGTGAGGGAAGCATCAAGGTCACGTGGCTCCTCTCCTCCAACAGGTTCAAAATCACACCATGTTTGCTTTATTTGCATCTGGACCACAATTTTCATATATAAATATATACACACATCCTATAGAATAAACGGCTAATATGCAAATTGTCTCCTCAACCAGGAGTTCGACCAGGGGGTGGGGCCGACCAGCCAACGGCCCGTGGTCCCTCCCCCTGGCCGGCCTCGACCCTTATTGGCCCCTCCCACCCTGATCAGGGTGGGACCGGCCAGCCAACCTCCAGCGTCCCCTCCCCCTGGCCAGCCTGGCCCAATCGGCCCTGATCGGGGTGGGCCGGCTGGATCCCACCTGTGCACGAATTCGTGCACTGGGCCTCTAGTATATATATACTTAAGGTTCTATTTTCCTTTTCTGTTTCTGAATGTTAGAACAAAACATGATGCATTTGCCACACTGGCGGGCAGGACGCCTGGCCCACAGTGTCTGGGTGGCGTGGGGTGGCCCCACGGGTTTGCTCTGCATCTGTTGCCGGGCTTTCTTTGTGCTGTTCAGCTCGGCTGGCTCCCCGTTCCTTAGCTCTCTGGTTTCCTCTTCAATTGGAGTTAGACCCCGTGCCCGGGGAGTGCACCTTCCGGGCTTTGCATCGCTGGGGTGTCTTCTCGTCATCTCCCTCGATAGGAATTTCATGAGAAAAATGTCCCTGAACATCCCTCTCCACAGTCTCTGGTGCTTCCTGATTTTCACCTCGTGCTAAGTCACAGGCGTTCGTGTTAGTTGCGTCTTATGTAATTTCTGCTGGAATTATTTCAGTATTATCTTAAAGTACTTTTAACAACAGAGATTATACGAGTAGATTATGGTCTTAAGTGAGTCTTTTTTTGGCTGCTTCCAGTAAAAGTGAATCTTTTCCCATTTCCTTTATGTGTTTGTAACACCTGTTAGGCACTGCCCCCACCCCCACCCCGGCTCCCCTCCACACACACATCCCGTGTTGTTAGCATGAGGTTTTCAGGTGGGGTTTTAAAAGCTGTACTTCTGTCATGTTGTGAGTCCCGTGTTCACAGCTCACTTAGAAGCAAAAACAGTGGATGAGAAACTGTGCGGGGCCCAGAATGAATGAGCCACTGGCCGTGGGGCCAGATTGAGGACATGAAGGCTTCCAGCCGCTCAGCTGGAGAGTGCATCTGCGCAAAGAAGGAGCCCGTAGCCACCCGAGACAATGCCCGAGACAATGCCCGCGGCTTCAGAAAACTCCCCTTCCCTCCGACAAGAGAGGGAAGTGCTTCACGTGTTTTATTTATGTCCCCACCCGTTGCTGCCAATAGCATAGACCGCTGTAAGCCTCCTGCCAACAGAGCAAAGGCTGCTGTTCAATGAAATGGTTACAGAAGAAGCGCGCAGACACAAACATTTGCTGTGTTTTCCTGTCTGCGTGGCCACAGAGTGGTTCCTCGGCCTCTGCTGCGCCGTTCAGAGGCGGAGAGGCCCCGCGCACGCTGGTTAGGACGCGGCTCCGAGGGCCTGGCTGCCTGTGTTCAAATCCTGCCCCAGCGCCTCCCTAGCCGAGCAGGGCCTATTGCTTAAACTTCCTGCACCTCTTCTGCCCCCTGCCCCGGGCCCCCGGGAAATGAGGGCGGCAGGGCACTGAGGCTGGGGGTCGTGGCAGAGGGGGCAGCGAGTGGCCTCTGAGAGCTGCTGCCAGGCCCTGGCCAGCCCCCCTGAGTGCCCGCAGCAGCGTCCCTGAGGCCATTAGTGTCCAGAGAGAGCGATGAGGTCCCTTCGGGGTGGTGGAGGGGAGGCCGAGGTGAGTCCCTTTTCAGAGCTTGGGGCGGGGATGGGGAGGGGGGGTTGTGGTGGAGAGAATGGCTCTGAAGTGGAAGCAGATGCGTTGACCTGAGACCTGGTCTGGGAGATGCGCGTCACACTTAGTGGTTCCTTGGAGTAAAGCGTTGTGCATCCTTGCTCACCCGCCATTACCCGACCAGGACGCTGGGAGAGTCCCTTCTCCCCATTTCTACCTTCAAGAGAGGGAGCTAGCGATGGGAGTGTAGGAATGGGGACCCCTCAAAACCCAGTAGGGTCCCCTGGCTTAAGCCCCTCCTTAAGACGATGCCCATTGTGTGACCTGCTGGCGCTGCCCCCAAAGCTCTGCACACCTGGGCCCTGGCCCCCAGGACTGGATGCTCACAGTGAGTCTCCCAGGTGCACTGCGCTCTCCTGACTCTGCCGCCCTCACCATCCTGGTAACTAAGCCCAGGCTGACCGGGCGAGCCAAGCCCCAGGTGTTCCCAGTGATCTTTAAGCCCAGGTTGAGCGCTGACCTATGAACCAGGAGGTCACAGTTCGATTCCGGGTCAGGGCACATGCCCAGGTTGCGGGCTCGATCCCCAATGGGGGGCGTGCAGGAGGCAGCCGGTCCATGATTCTCTCTCATCATGGATGTTTCTCTCCCTCTCCCTTCCTCTCTGAAATCAAACAAAAAAAGAAAAGAAAAGACGCCCCGAGGCCCGGGGTGAGCGGCAAAGCCAGCTCTTTGGAGGTGAGCCTGAAACAACTTTTGTTTCTGGTCCCGCAGATCCCAGGCTTCCCACCCTCCGGGTCCATTTCTAGCCAGGACCGTAGACCCAACTTCTCCCAGCTCCCAAGGCCCAACCCCAGGACCGAATCCCCCTTCTTTCCCTCTTCCTGGGCTACCGACACCCACGTCAATAGTAGATGTCTAAATTTTAAGGTGATTAAAACAAAAAATCGTGTGTGTGTGTGTGTGTGTGTGTGTGTGTGTGTGTGTGTGTGAGAGAGAGAGAGAGAGAGAGAGAGAGAGAGAGAGAGAGAGAGCCATTGATTGCTTGCTCCCAAGCGTGCGGTGAGTGTCAATGGCTGACCGTGTTCCTCAATAACGAAGACGCTCCCCTGTAGAAACGGCACCCTCACGCACCCCAATGGGCCACGACGTTTTAGTGGGTCCCCAGCTGTGTGAGGAGCCACATCACTGTGCAGAGGGGTTCGCGCTGGTTAAAGGCACGAGGGCGATTCCTCCCCGACCTATTGTCTGTGGCCGTGGGTTATGCTTATGTGCACAGAATGGCACCTCATCTCTGGGGCCCACAATAATGCTAATTTTCCCACCAACATGTTTTCCGCCACATTCTGACCTTTCGGAGCAGGCCCCACAGCTGTGGCCAGGGGGGCCTTCCTTGCTGCTTGTTTATAGTAATGCCTCTTTTTTAAAAAATATATTTTTTTATTGATTTCAGAGAGGGGGACAGAGGGAGAGAGAGGTAGAGACAGCAATGATGAGAGATAATCATCGATCGGTTGCCTCCTGCACACCCCACACTGGGGATCAAGCCCACAACCCGGGCCTGTGCCCTTGACCGGAATCGTACCCAGGACCCTTCAGTCCGCAGGCTGACGACACTCTATCCACTGAGCCACACCAGCCAGGGCTAGTAACGCCTCTTGAGTTCATTTGTGAAAAGATTCCCCACAAACAGTCTTCCTTCTGTCTTCTTAAAGTGTTTATTCCTAGAAGGTTTGACTTTCCGATTTTTCCGAAGAATTTTTTTCCTAGGAAAGGTAAGAGGTTAAAGGAGATGTAGCTAAAATTAGGTTCTTTTCCGGCTCTCCGACAGGGATTGCAGCCATGGCGATCGTCGGAAGCAATAACTTAACTAATGGCTTCAGAAATGAGCCCTTCGCTGGGATTTGAAAGAGCTCTTCATGAATCCTATTTTATAATCATGGCCTGATTCTCCTGGGCGACTTAAAGCCTGAGCGAGCGGATGCCTCCCCGTTTCATTCCTCAGGCGAGCCTTCTGGTTAACTGTGTCCGATCTGGTGCACTGAACTGAACTCTGACCCGAGAGTTTATTTGCCGATGACTAATGACACCCGCGAGCTTTCGGAAAGCTCAGTGGTGAGGAATTAGAATGCTTTGCTTTATGAATGTGCCTGGGCTCCTGCAGAGGAATCTTTCTTCCCCGAGGAAATCAGTGCGTTTCCTGTTAATTTTCATTACACCTAGAGGAACGGGTAGTGAGTGCTGGGAGAAAATGGAGTCACAATGACGGTAATTGACTTCCCAGGGCTGATCTCAGCCAGCAAATGGAATAAGAATTTGGAGATTTGGGTGGCCTGATTTGCTTAGTTAAGATGAACTTCACTGGCTGGCGTGGCTCAGGGGTTTGAGCGTCGACCTATGAACCAGGAGGTCACTGGTTCCATTCCCAGTCAGGGCACATGCCCAGGTTACAGGCTCCATCCCTGAGGGGGAGGGGGTGGGTGAGGGAGGGAGCAGGAGGGGCATGCAGGAGGCAGCCAATTAATGATTCTCTCTCATCATTGATGTTTCTATTCCTCTCCTTTCACCTCTGAAATCAATAAAATATATATATATATATATTAAAAAGATGAACTTTGACCATGACATCTAAACCATATGTTCATCATCCTTCTGTCTTCTTAAAGTGTTTATCATCATATTGGCTCAACTGGCCCTTGCCCCTGTAAGGGTGAAGCATTTGTCTGTGTGTGCAGTGTGTGTGTGTCTGTCTGTGTGTGTGTGTCTGTCTGTACAGGAAACACCGTCCCCCACAGTTAGCCCTTCTCATCTCTGAGACGCAGAGAGCTCAGGAAAGCGGGGCCCGAGGTTGGTCCAGAAACTTCCACCTGCTCTTGGAGAGTCTCGTGCTCTTGACCAAACCACAGGACCCTCCGAACTGTAAGAGCAATCTTGGCTAACGTTGAGAATTTAGAATGATTCTTTTTTTAATCTTTATTGTTGAAAGAATTACAGATGTCCCCATTTCCCCGATTGACCCCCTCCACCCTGCACCCACCCTTACCCCAGGCCCTCACCACCTACTGTCTGTGTCCAGGGGTGATGCATAGATGCACACAACTTCATTGGTTGACCTCTTCCCACCCCTCCTCCCACCCCTGCCTTCCCTCTGAGTCTGTTCCATGCTTCTGTGTCTCTGGACCTATTTTGTTCATGAGTCTATTTTGTTCTTTAGGTTCCACACAGGAGCGAGATCATGGGGTACTTGCCTTCCTCTGCCTGGCTTATTTCGCTCAGCAGGATGCTCTCCAGGCCCCTCCAGGCTGTCTCACAGGGGAAGGGAGCCTTCTTTGTCACATCTGTAGAGTATTCCATGGTGCACATACATGTACCATGTTGGCCGTTTCTGGGGTTGGGGAATGGGGCCTTCCTCCCTTCTCCGTGGACGGAGGGCAGCGGGCAGGAAAAGGACGCGGGGCTCCGTGGGGAGAGCCAGGTTCACCCGCTGACGATGGCAGGGAGGCCGCAGAGGAGCTGCGGCCGGGACAGCAGGAGCCCCCGTCACGCCGACACACAGCTGCTGGCGCTGCAGGCTGCTCTGTGCATCCCCAGCTTGAACCCGCAAGGAAGGCCATCTGTCCTCCAAGGCGGCCCCGTGGGCCGGGGCTTCGAGCCGGGCCCTCTGCACCCCAGTGGCCTGGGCTGGTCAGGTCAGTGGCTCCCGGGACCCCGCCTCAGGCTCCGACCGGCTCCCCCCTCGGAGCTGGAGCAGAGTGAGTGCTGCGGGTTCTCCCCGGCTGCATGTCCCGCACAGCCTCCCGGGCTGAGGCATGAGCGGCTGCATGTCCCGCACAGCCTCCCGGGCTGAGGCATGAGCGGCTGCATGTCCCGCACAGCCTCCCGGGCTGCAGGCATGAGCGGCTGCATGTCCCGCACAGCCTCCCGGGCTGAGGCATGAGCGGGCCGGTGCAGGGCTCCGGGTGCTGAGTGCGGGCCGCGGGCCCAGAGCGAGCCTCTGAGCGAGGACGCCGCTTCAGGGCTCCTGCCAGCGAGGCTCCTGTTAGATTCAGCCCCTCGGTCTCCGCGTCGCCCCGGGCACGGCCAGGTCAGACCAGGAACATCACGGCCCCTGGACGGAGGGAGGCGGCGAGAAAGCCAGGGGACGCCCCTTCGGAGCCCCCTCTGTTCACGGCTCGACTCGCTGCGAGAAGCTCACCCCTATTTCTCCGCCGTCCACTCAGTAAGGAGGACGATCTGCTCCCCACCGCCTGGCACGGCCACCCCGTGAGCGCTGCTGACCCGCACACGCAGGCGACAGCCGCTGGGCCGTGGGGTCCGTGCGGGTTGAGTAGAGGGACGGGCGTCAGGGAGGACCAACAGAAAATAGGATTGGTCTCCCTCTCCCTTCCTCTCTGAAATCAATAAAAATATTTTTTAAGAAATAAAATAAAAGTAGAGTAAGGGTAAAATTCCCAGAAATGCATTTGACTGCCCAGGATAAATCTGGGCGGCTGTCCGCAGCGTCCTCCCAAGGTTATAGGTCACAGAGTCTGGGAAGCACAAAGTCACTCCGGCTGAGCCACAGGGAGAAAAAAAATAAAGGCAATGGGATATTATAATTTTTATTAATAAACATTATTAAACTCAGACGGTTTCTGAATTTTGGAGAAAAAAATAGAGTTAATCTACAGAAAGAAGGGCAAACCAGGAAAGATTAAAAACTATAATTAAAGAACGGGATGACATTGGTGTCGGAGGCATTGCTGCAGCCATCTGAGCGGTGCGCTAAACAAAGCGATGACTTCTCCCGTAATCATGGTATTGGCTGTAACACAATGGCAGGCTGGAAAGCTAATTGCAACCTGCCGAGGATTTTAAAACGCCACAGAGGTGATGTAAAAATACAGGAAGAAGAGATATGATCTGTATTCTTAAAAAGAACGTGGTGATGCGACTATATGGTTCAGTTTCCCGATATCAGGATTTAATATAATAAGAAAAGACAGGGAAAATGAAAATTGGGGAGCCATTCGAATAGGCGCTTTAAGGAGATTTGCAGCCGAGCAGAAGCAGGCTGATTTTGATTATACTTTCATATGAGATAAAGGCGAAGTAAATCCGAAGTCACACATAATTATAAGTTTCTACATAATCCCTGGCAAAAACATTCAAGATTAGATCCCAGAATTGTGTCAGTAGCTTCATACTCTTGCCACTCACAGTTACCCGCTGTCTGCTAAGCATGGTCAGAAAAGAGGTAAAAATAGACTCAGACCTGGGCATAATTATAAAGGTATTTAATAGGTATCCGGATTTTGAAGTTTTGCCTTCTCCTTTCCGAAGCAGAAAGACATCATACATACAGCTTACAATAGAAAATAGTCCACGGACACACCAGCGTGGGAGTGAGCGAGAACGCCGGGAATCCATTTTTAAGGAGAAAAGAATGAAGTGCGAAGGACAGCCTCTGTGACGAAGGCACCGGCACCCGGCTTCGCACTCCCCCCGTTTCTTCCACAGGCTCTGTGTCCGCGTTGTCAGGTCCCCTGGGGAGCACCTTGGGAAGGGAAGGCGGATAATTAGTCATGCATGTTAACTGACCGCAGATTTAGACAAGCCATCCTCGCTCCACGACGGCCGGGGAGGAGAAGCATGACCCATTCCGACAGAAAGATAACCCTGCAGTGTGAGCAGAGACCCAGCGGCCCTTCACTCACACACCGACGAGCCACGGACCTGAAGCACCGCACGCAGGCCCGCCTCTCTTTATTGCACTTCGCTCTGTTGTGCTCCGCAGGTATTGCCTTTATTTATTTATTTTTTTTTTTTTTGGTACAAGTTGAAGGTAAGACTCTCCACCAGCAACAAGATGAGTGGCTAACGGCTCAGATGAGGGTCACCATGATTTGAGCAACGAAATATTTTAAAATGTAGCTGTGCACCTGGCTTTGGAGACATCGTGTTGTTGCACAATGAACAGATCACTCTGCCGTGTGAAGGTGTCTTTTATACTCTAGAAAACCCAAAAGCGGTGTGACCCGCTGTGTCGTGTCCGTTGCTTGATTGTGGTGGTCAGGAATGGAACCCACGAGGTCTCTGAGGTATGTCCGTATCAGGGAGAATAATAGGCACATTTCAGGCGCGTGGCCGAGAGCTGGGAATATCTGATGAGGAAGAGTCTGAAACTGGCCAGGCAAGTGCTGACAGAAACTGTGGATGAAATGTGGCCAACATCCATTTTGTGCTCCAAGAAACCAGCGAGGGGGCGATAGCCGGGTGAGTTGGGTGTCTTTATTTGTCAGCCTCCCTCCGAAGCAGGAGCAGGTGGCCGCACACAGAGTGAGCGTCTGCTGGAGACCCGAGCAGCAGTAAGCACCATCTGGCCATGCCAAGTCCCAGGTACCTCTATGGTTTGCACATTGCAGGAGTGGGGAGGGGGGCGGGAGGGAAGGGAGGACGGGTGGAGAGAGAGAGAAAGCAGCCCCGTGCACTAGAGGATAACTCTCTTTAGAGAGGGATGCACACATTTTTGCAAATAAGATTTAAAAACAAAACCAGAAAGCATTATATAAACATACGTAAAAACTGCGTTCCTACAGGAGGGTCATCTCTGGAGAAACGGAGTTACCTTTATCCATTTCAAAGTATCTTCCTGGACTCTATAATTAAACTAGAGGCCCGGTGCATGAAATTCGTGCACGGCGGGGCAGAGGGGGGTGTCCCTCATCCCAGCCTGTACCCTCTCCAATCTGGGACCCCTCGAGGGATATCCGACTGCCTGTTTAGGCCCCATCCCAGTGAGATCAAGCCTAAATGGGCAGTCGGACATCCCTCTCCCAATCCAGGACTGTTGGCCCCCAACTGCTCACCTGCCTGCTTGCCTGATTTCCCCTAACCGCTTCTAACTGCCAGCCTAATCACCCCCTAACCACTCCCCTGCCAGCCTGATCGATGCCTAACTGCTCCCCTGCCAGCCCGATTGCCCCTATCTGCCCTCCCCTGCTGTCCCGGTCACCCCTAACTGCCCTCCCTTGCCAGCCTGATCGCCCCCAAATGCCCTCCCTTGCAGGCCTGGTCCCTCCCAACTGCCCTCCCCTGCTGGCCATCTTGTGGTGGCCATCTTTGACCACATGGGGGCAGCCATCTGTGTGTTGGAGTGATGGTCAATTTGCATATTACCTCTTTATTATATAGGATAATAATGTTTCTAAAAGGGTAAAGACATGTGACTTTATTATGTTACTTTCCTGAATTCATTATGAAAGACATTGGCATTTGCGGTGGTTAGAGTACTAGAACACCTAGATGCGGCTATGAGTTTATGATGTTTTAGGAGAATGTGTATTTTATTTCTGATTATGACGGTACTGCATATTGGGCAATTTGGACAACAAGAATCATAAGTAGAAGAAGCTGACAAACCCATCCTTTCACACGGTGGCAGGTGTTGTCATGGTGGCACATTTCCTTTCTGTCACGTTGATTGCTCTTTTAAAATATGCATATTATACATGTTATGTGTACAAATGTGTGTCCTATACTTTCTTACTATTACATCAGAAACATTTTCCTGTGGCATTAGAAGTTTTAATAAAAATAATTTTTAACTGCTGTGCAATATTTCATTGCATAAGTGGGCTCCACATGAACATTCTGCTTATTTATATTTTTATTTTTGTGTATGGATTTTTCAGTGGCCTCAGAATAAACACCTTTACACTTCAGCATACTTTCCTTGCCAAGACCCCCTGGACGGGAATTATGGAGTCCGAGGCTGCGTGCGGCATGCAATGCTGTGGCCGACACTGGCTGGCGATGTGCCAGACTTGTCTGATTTTTCCTTCTGGGCACAGAAATAGTGGGCATTTCTCAGCCTCCCTGTGGCCAGGTGTGCACCCGGGAAGGACTTCTTCCCAAGGGACTGCGGGCAGAGGTGGTAAGCGATGAGCTCCTATTTGCCTCTCCACTCTGCTCCGCCTCTCTCCCACCTGCGGGCTGGGTGTCTGTGCAGGTGAGCTGGGGCAGGTTTTGTTGGGATACAGGGCACCTGCCGGGCTGTTTCTGAAGGAGGCTGGAGAAGGAGCCCCTAATCTCCATGGCCTAACTCAGTGGTCAGCAAACTGCGGCTCGCGATCCACAGGCGGCTCTTTGGCCCCTTGAGTGTGGCTCTTCCACAAAATACCACGGCCCGGGCGAGTCTATTTTGAAGAAGTGGCGTTAGAAGAAGTTTAAGTTTAAAAAATTTGGTTCTCAAAAGAAATTTCAATCGTTGTCCTGTTGATATTTGGCTCTGTTGACTAATGAGTTTGCTGACCACTGGCCTAACCAGTCCTATGTAAGTGAGAAATAAAACTGCATTAGGTTAAGCTGCTGAGATTTGGGGGTTCATTCATTTTAGTGGCAGCACAATCCTAACTAATAGGAATAGTGGCATTGGGAGTAAGGTATAATCTGTATACTAGTGTATAAAAGCCTAAGTGACCCTTATGACCAGCTGACCGGCTGGAAGCTATGACATGCACTTGCCACCAGGAGGCAGACGCTCAACGCTGGAGCTGCCCCCTGGTGATCAGTGCACTCCCCCAGCCAACCTCCCACGGTTCCTCCCCCCGCTGGCCCCAGTCAGCCCCGACTGGGACTGGGCGAGACAGCCCCAATCGTGCGTGAATTTGTGCACTGGGCCTCTAGTTCTCTAATAAAAGTGCGACCTTGGCACTGGGTGGCAAGGACAGGAACATGGAGGCCCATGTAGCACAGAGGGGAGCCGTGTGTGGGAACCTCCCTGGAGATGCTCGGAATAGTGAGATGCATGCTACCTGATTATTTCTTGCCAAGGTGTGTACAATATTGGATTGTCTTAAATGTTTATCAATAGGGGGTGGGGTAAACACATTAGGATATATTCACATACTGTAGCAGCCCACAAGGGTGGTTTCACCATGGAAATCTTCATGTATTTATGCAGAAAACGCTCCAACAATGACAAAGGTGCAATTATAGTGTTTATGGTATGGACCTACTGACACTTACAAACAGGTGGGGGTGTCGGGGTGGAGGACACCAACTTTTCCTTGTCAGCCCCCGTGTCATCAGAAAAAGAATACGCAGACACTGGAAATGGGCTTATGTTACAGTAAAACGAAAGTCGGACTCACGTCACACCTTCGTTTGGTAAGTTTGTATGTGCACATGAGTGGGACTAAATCAGGGGTCCCCCCTCCCAGTCTGGAAGTAGTTATTTATGTGCACGTGTGTGACTCGTTTGATGTTAAATAACCCAGTTGACATACATTTTCATATTTTAGTTTCTTTGACATTGATGAAGTAAGTCACATAATTCACCTTCATTTAGCTTTTCCTGCGGGTTGGTTTTTTTTACTAAATGGTTCCACAGATAAAACCTGGCCTGTGTGCGGTGGGAGACCCCACCCTGTGATACAGCACATGGGGTCACAGGATCTCCCAGCAAAATGAGCTAAAGAGAGGTGTGGTCTGGAGGGTCAGTCTCCCGCTCCCGTCCTCCACAATCACCCGGAGAACACGGAAAAGAGGATGGCGAGAAGCGAGATTCCCACCAGGAAGTAGAGGCAGAAAGAATGTATAACTTTCCTTTATATAGGAGAGTACATATTTAAGGAACGTTTACAGCAAATAGCCCAGGAGAAATGGGCTTTAATAGCTCTTTCTTACTGTACGTTACAAAAACATTTGCTTAAGGGATTTGTAATATTTATGGATGGGTGCTCAAATCCAAAGTAAAGTATCTTTCTGTACAGATGTCAATCAAATCTAGGGTGGGAATCAGTAAATAGACCAGATCACGGACGGGAGTGTTCTGAACAGGTGAGAGCTCTCCTGGGGCAGACAACGGGAAAGAAATCACCCCCTAATTGGCTCAGTGGATAGAGCATTGGCCTGCGGATTGAAGGGTTCCTGGTTCGATTCTGGTCAAGGGCAATGTACCTTGGTTGCAGGCTTGATCCCTGGCCCTGGTTGGGGGCGTGTGGGGAGGCAACCAATCGATGTGTGTCTCTCACTTCAATATTTCTCTAGCTCTCTCTCTGTCTCTCCCCCTCCCTTCCACTCTCTGAAAAAGAAAGAAAGAAAGAAAAGAAAATATTGGAGCTATTTGAGAAATAAAGCACTGAGATTTTATTTTATTTTATATAAGAAACGACCACTCCTTTGAGTCTTTTTGTAAAAAAAAAAAAAAAAAAAAAAAAAAAATGATTAAAGGCTTGTCCTGCAATTTAACATGAAACTATCGTACACTTTTAAACAGACAGGCAGCATTGAGAATTGAATTGTTGTTTTCAACAGGTTACTGTTTCTCCCTAGCTTCGAGATGCAATGGAAATGTCATTGTGTTGACTCGGCAGTGGGCTGTGGCATTGTATTCTCATTCCTCTGTATCAGAGGCAGGAGGAACATTTGCTTGAGAGAGGGTTTTAGGGCCCAGGAGCAGCCAGGGGTTGGGCCACTGCCCCTGGTCCATTCTCCACGGCTATTATTTGGTTTCTAGCAGCTGTTTGCAGCTTTGGCTGCACATTGGAACCACCTGGGGAGTCTGACCTCCAGGAAATCAGATTTAATCTGCTGGGCTGTGGCTCGGGAGCCAGGACTTGATCAAGCTCCGAGATGCTGGCGTGCAGGCCGTGTGAGAGCCGCTGCTCTCATCGCCACGCTCAGAGTCAGACAGCCGAGCAGCGCCCAGAGCCCACAAGGAATGCAATTCCTCGGCCCGCCCCGACCTCCTGGGGCAGAAACCTGGGAGTGGGGTCCAGCCATCTGTGCTTCACCAGCCTTCCCGGGGACGTGGTGCTCACTCGAGTTGGGGAACCACAGCTTAAAGAAGCCCACGCCCTCCCCACCCCGTGAGCACGGAGTCAGCAAAGCGTGAGTGAGAGAAAGTGTTAGCTGTTCACCTTTTTATCTTTAAAAGTCACTGATAATGTAAGAGGGTTTTGACAGCTTTCCCAGGGTGTGTTCCTTCCCAGGTTTTACGGTACAGCTGATGACATCACGGGAAGAAGGTCCATTCAGAATGCTTTTCCGGATTTCTCTCTCTGAACTGAGTCTTTTTAGGTGTGTCCGCTCTCTGGGAGTAGACGGAGTGAAGGGGGTGCTGTGAGCTGTACCCAGTAGATGGCCTTCCACATCTTCTGATGACAATGCTGTGGAAACTGAACCTGGAAAGGGAATCTTACTACTGCCGAGCAACTGAGAGTTGTTTTTCTTTTAAAATAAAATGTTATTGACTTCAGAGAGGAAGGGAGAGAGAGAGATAGAAAAATCCATGATGAGAGAGAATCATTGACCGGCTGCCTCCTCCATGCCCCACACTAGGGGTCAAGCCCACAACCTGACTAGGAAACCATGACCTCCTAGTTCATAGGTCGACACTCAACCACTGAGCCACACCAGCCGGGCTGTTGTTTTTCTTTTAAGGTTCTGGAATTGCTTACTATGATCACTCCATTATAGGTTTAATTAAGTCCTCGAGTCAGAGAAATTGTTTAATAAATATAAATCCCAAGGGGACCCTAAACATGGCATCTCCTGTGTGGGAGAATCTCCAAACGAGGTAGGCTGCTTCAGAAATAGCACTGTGTGTCCCGAAATTATTTTCCTTTCTGCATCTTTTACATTTTGCACTCGTTTCCTTTGCTGTGTAACTCATGGCCCCTCATTTGGGTCAGAGCTTGGATGGGCGAGGGCAGGGCTGACCCAGGCGAGGGCAGGGCTGACCCAGGCGAGGGCAGGGCTCATTCCTGCAGGAGGCCTTGGAGGAAATCTGTGCTCTGGCTTTCCTCAGCTCCTGGAGGCCACGTTGCTTGGCTTGTGGCCCCCTCCTCCATCTTCAAAGCCAGCAGCGTGGCACCCCTAACGCTCTCTAACACTGGTCCTCTCCTCATTGTCACATCTTCCCTCTTCTGACCCCAGAGCCTCCCTGCAAGGATGTGGTTACACTGAGCCCATCCCGATAGTCCCAGAGGACACCCTCCTCCCCACCCCCCATCTCAAGGCACGTCACTTAGTCACACCTGTAAAGGCGTTTTGTCACGGATTCTGAGGACCAGGATGTGGCCATCCTTGGGGAGCTGTGACTTGCCCATCACCGTGTCCCGGGACAAAAGAAGGAGGGAGCATTGTCTGCCGAGAGCCCTGGGGGCTGGACTGTAGTGCAGCACTGAGAAGTGGCTCCTTGGGGAGGCCCACAGACAGTACACAGCAAACTGTGTGCGCGTCACCATGACCTGGCGATTTGTGAAGACGGGTATTCCTGAGCCCTGTCCCCAAATGTTCTCCTTCCGTGGCCTGTGGCTCCCCAGGGCTCTGCCTCGGTGCAGGTAAGCCACAGATGCCCCTGGAGAAGCCGATGGGAGGGAGGTGGTGAGAAGCACAGCAGCCGAGCCAACGCCACAGCGGACCGTTACTCCCGCCGGGGGGGCGTCAGGGTGACTGGGGAACATTTTAAAATAGATGCCGTGAGCCCTTTGCCAGGAGAGTGTGATTCCAGAGTCTGGGGCGGGCCCAGGGCGGTGGTTGTGAAAGATCCTTGCAGGTGACCCTGAATGAGCACCATTGCCTCAATCTCCCAGCATTCCCCTGTCCTTGGCAGTCCGACCTGCTCCAGCGGCGGCCAGGGGGTCTCCTATTTTCCTGTCTTCCAAGAGCCTGTCTTCCTTTTCCTGGTGGCCGATTAACTGTGGGTCCTGTGGATTATTTTGGTGTCCCCGATGCCGTCCCCAGAGCCTGGCACACAGCAGGGACCCACTGAATGCTTTTGAAATAAATCCGTGGTCCTCAGAGTTTTCCTGTGTCAGCATCACGTGGAGGGCTTTTTAAATCACAGAGTCGGGCCCAGCCCCAGAGTTCCCAACTCAGTCCGTGGCTCCTGGGTGGGGCCCTGGGATGTGCATTTTAACCAGTTCCCGGGGAAACTGGTGCTGCTGGTTGGGAGACCACACTTTGCAGTCACTGGAATAAATAGTTTGAATTGTTAAAGCTCCAATTCTTTTATTACAAAATGAAATTTTTTATATGTGTTTGAGGGGTTTAGAACTGTACCCAGCTTTTGAATTGTATGCTTTTCATCATTTCTATTTTTGCCTTTTAAAAGTTTAAGCTTCAGCTTGGCCGGCATGTTTCAGTGGTTGAGCATCGACCTATGAGCCAGGAGGTCACGGTTCAATTCCTGGTTGGGGCACATGCCCGGGTTGCAGGCTCGATCCCCAGTGGGGGGCATGCAGGAGGCAGCCGATCAATGATTCTCTCTCATCATTGATGTCTCTCTCTCTCTCCCTCTCTTCCTTTCTCTCTCTGAAATCAATAAAAATTTGTTTAAAAAAATAATTTAAAAAAAAGTTTAAGCTTCAGAAACTGAAAAAGAAAAAATCATATTTCTCCGGTAATAGCCATCCTGTAATGTTTATTTCTTCTCTGTGTGTGAATTCTCTAGACAAAGCAATTGGAAATACCTGGGGAGTTTCTGTTGATAAAGAATGCTTTCAAACTTGTGTCTTTCGCATTGTGGGTACCCAATCTAACGGTCAATTACCTTTTAACCCGAAGCCTTCGTTTGATCTGCATATGCGCTTGGTTAGTTGATTTGTTTCGGGTCGGAGTCCTCAGTGGGTGAGGCTGTAGGAGAAGACAGTCAATGCACATCTGAGGCCGCCGCCAGTGGAAACGGCACGGGGAAGAAGGCAACGCTGCTGAGTGACTTGTCCCGTTCCCCGAGGCACGGCAGGGCTATACTTTTCATGACAGAAACAGGAATTATCCAGTATTTATTTTCAGGAACTTTATTTCTTTGGAAGAATAGTTGACTCCCCCACCCCCTCTAGTATTTATTTGGCTGGAGGTCGTAGATAGGGAATTAAGAGCCCTTGTAGGTACCTTTTCAGCCTAAGCAATTCTCTGGAGGATTTAGAGATCGCTTTCCTCATAAATTATGCCCTGAAGGTCGGGCCAGGCTTGCAGACAGCCTTCTGTCCTTACATGTCCGTGCAGTAACAGTTTCTGGTGGTAACGTAATCGTAGGGATTGGTTTTATTTCTTGTTCTCCCATGAACAGGCTGTAGAGCTGGATTGATGGGATGGAGGGTTACTACAGGTTTTCCCAGGGTTGGGAAGTTTTAATCTTGTGTCCAGTGCTGAGAGACGAGGGGTGGGGAGGTGACCGTGCCAGGCAGAGAGAGACTTAAGGGACGCATCAACCTCAACATCAGCAGCACCAAGGTCTCCCTGGGGGCTGCCTCTAGACCCCGAATGTGCGTGTCTGTTTATAGCAACGGACTGAGGCTGGCTGGTTGCTGACGGATACAGAGCTTCCACTGACTTCCTGCGAAGGAGGGAGCTGGCCTGGTGATGCCGGCACCCCGCCCCCAGTTCCCAGTCCTCCCCTCCCCACCTTCGTCCAAGTCCAGAGGGACACGTTGACAAAACGAAGAGCAAGTAGAGGGACAGAAACAGACAGAACTCGTTCTTAGGCCAAAGGCAGTGTCTCAGAGGCAGTCCTGGCCCCGGGGGCTGTGGGATGAGGCTTCAGAGTCAATGCTGCAATAAGACTCAGTCATGATGTGACCACTGATAACAGCTCTCGTTCCATTTGCTGAGGGGAAAGTGATCAAAGCCGGGGCTCGGTGGTGGAGAGCATGCTGCACGGTACAGGACGGCGCTGTGGGCCCTAAGAGGCAGTTCCCGGCCATGAATATTCATACTTCATTAGCGCTCGCTCTATCAAATATAGGTAGCTCTACTGGGAATAGAAACCCAATTTAATCAGGCCCCTCTGTTTAAAATTCAGAACACATTTATGTACACACATGTGAGTGTGTGTGTGTGTGTATGTATCTATCCAGCTTCATTTAACTTACACGTTCACTGTAAGAATTATTGGCTTCTTTTGAAGTCTTTTAATTGGATGCGTTTCTGAGTGAATCACGGCCAGATGCTGAACAATTCCAAGTTAGCAGCAGAGACGAAATCTTCTTAACCTATCTAGAGGGATGGTAGTTTCTGGTTTTGGGGGAGGGGGTTCACAGATCCCTTTGAGACTCCTCTGAATAGTCAGGATTCTCTTCAGAGAAAGATGTAAACGTGTGAGAAGTTGGTCCACAGTCTCAGAGGGGCTGCCACCGGCTGCGCTGTCTCCAATCATGGAGGACTTGGAAGAAAGCACACACAATGACGTCAGCAAAGCCACCTTACTGCTGACAGCTGTATCACAACTGAAGAGGCATTTCTGGTTCTATCTAGATGGCCAGCAGTATATGTACGGACACTTTGGGTCTGGAACTATGCATTACTAAAAGGGAATATCCTATACCTTCTCTTTCAGATAACAATGCCTCCCCTGGCCCCCCACGCCCCCCCCCCCCCCCGAAAATCACTAAAATAAATTAGAAGAAAATTCTCCATGGAAGTAAGAATTACAATTCTTATTATTAACAATAATAGTTCATAGTTATGACAACTAGTATTTTTGAGTATGTACCAGTAATTTTACATATCATCCCTGTTTTACACATGAGCTACGTTCAGAAAAGTGGACTAACTTGTCCAAGGTCACAGAGCTAGGAAATGGGACACAAGGCCAGGCAAGATCGGCTAGGTTACGTTCAGTAACAAACATCCCCCAGATCTCAGCAGCTTATAGCTGCAAGGGGTGGCTCATGCCATCCTGCACCGTGGGCTGGCTGTGGTCTACTTAGTTTCTCTTCATTTAAAAAAACATATTTTTATTGATTTCAGAGAGGAAGGGAGAGGGGAGAGAGAGAGAGAGAGAGAGAGATACATCGATGATGAGGAGAATCGTTGATCGGCTGCCTCCTGCATGCCCCCTACTGGGGATCGAGCCCAGGCATGTGCCCTGACCGGGAATCGAACTGTGACCTCCTGGTTCATAGGTCGATGCTCCACCACTGAGCCACGCCAGCCGGGCTGCCCACTTTCTGAGGGAGCCATTGCCCCCCTCATGCAGTCTTTAGGTCTCAAGCCCATTGCTTGTCCAACAGTATTCTGAGCGACAAGGGCAGCCCTTGAGAATCATGAAGAATAACCTGGTACATGGAGAAAAGCAGGCAGATTGCATAGCAATTACTCAGCAGAGTCGGAAGTCTTCAATCTTATTTCTGCATGAAATGTACTTTAAGGTAGAACGATACTTGGCATCTTTGCTTTGATCAATCCCTGGTGCATGAGCATACTTGCATTCACTTATGCCACACAGGTGTTAGAAGAATTCATGGCCCGGCCTGTGTGGCTCAGTGGTTGAGCGTCGGCCTATCAACCAGAATGTCATAGTTTCGGGCTTGATTCCCAGTAGGGGGCATGCAGGAGGCAGCCAATCAATGATTCTCTCACATTATTGATCTCTCCCTCTTTCTCTCTCTCTCCCTCTCTGAAATCAATATATATATTTCATGAATGTTTTTAAAGTGTGGATTTAAAATCAACATTACTTCAACTTGAACCTTATGAAAGGCTTGTAAAATAACACGTATACCTGTATCTGTTAAACACTAAGAAATGTCCATTTTTCCCCCCTACTACTTCCACCCCACTCCGTAGCGCTAGTCACTGATGGATGAGACGACGCCCAGACACACGCGGTAAGATTGGGGGCTCCTTGCGGAACCGGCGTCATTGGGGAAGTGCACTTGGCCTATCTGGGGCGCCCGGGTGCCTGCTGGCGGAGTCTGCTGTCCTGGCAACGGGGCTCCCAGGGCAAAGCAGGGAAGGGTCAGTGAGAAGCGCTTTCCGCCCCCTTGCGTTTGGAAATCTTTCCTTGGCTCCGAGAACTAGTTTCATGACTCAGACCCTCATCCTGGAAATGTCCACTGAATGAATGGAAGTCGGTGGCAGTGTTTAAATGTCTGAAGTGCCAGAGTTAATGGCTTTTCAAATACGATGGTTTCACCCCTCAGGCCGGGAACGCTTGCCAAGATGCCAGAAAAGCATGTGGCAGATGAACGGGAAAACGAACCCAGGCGTCTGTGTAAGATACCGGGAAAATCCAGACAGGAGAGTCTCAGGTCAGCCAGGAATTTAAGGCTCATCTGGATCTCCATAATTTATTTTAACTCTTCTTTTTTAAAAAAACCTTTTATTGTTGAGAGTATTACAGATGTCCTCCCCCCCCCCCAGCCCCCTGCCGGTTCCCGTCCACCCCAGGCCTTCACACCCTATTGTCTGCGTCTATAGGTAATACACACACACATATACATTCTTTGGTTAATCTCTTCCCCGCCCCCACCCCCCCCTTCCCTCAGATTCATCAGTCTGGATCGCCTTAATGGTAACCACATTATGGGTAATCACCTGGCATGGGATTATAAACTGCTTTCCATAATCCAAGAAAGTTAACCAACCAACCAATGGCCTCATAAAGCAGTCTCCCACATAGACTCTGTCTAGGGACGGTGGGGGTGGAAACATTTTAGTGACTCACAGTCAATGAACAATGAAACAATGGACACGTGTGTGTGTGTATGTGTGTGTGTGTGTGGTGGGGGCAGTGGGTAATGACTCCTGTACAAGAATAACGTTTTAAAAAGGGCTCCGCTCTCACACCTGAATTTTCTAAAGTAAAAAAGTGTTGGTATAATCAAAGCATTAGACTCGGGAAAGCACTTAACACTCTAACTCTCTAAAGAAAGGTTGGGGTGGATACAAGAAGGAACGTATGCATATGAAATCACTTCTCTGAAACCCTTGGGGTCCAGAGGTGCTTTGTAATTGAGGACTTTTTGGATCTTGGATAGACAATAAGGGAAATATACCATCTCTACGTAAAACCCTGGGCGAGGGCGGGGCACCGCCCTGTGATAAAGCAAATGGACATTTCCGCAGTGAAATGTGTGAGCAGCCACTGGCTGCGATCCGTGCGATTAAACAGCTTCCAGTCAGCCCCCGGCACGCCTTGTCACCTGGTGAGTTCAGGTCTGGTCAGGCTTTGATGCCAAATGAGTGATGAAAAGTCTTTCATTTATTAAACCACTTTGGACTTCAAAATTGGTGGATAAGGGATTGTGAACCTGTACTGCTTCACGCAGCGACTCCCACGCCTCTCTCCCTCTCCGCTGAGTCAGGCTGCAGGTGTGCACCGAGCAAGGACACGGCGCCTCTTCCTGGGAGCCCTCCAGGCCTTTCCCTCCTCCCTCCTTCCCCCGGCGCGTTCTCTCTGCCCTTCTCCTCCTAAGGTCCAAGGGCTTCTACTACCTCTACTACTTTCTGAATAAACTTTCTCTTACAATTTGAAAAAAAAAAAAGAAAAGAAAAAATAGGTGGATTAAGGCATTGTGAGGCCACAGCTAGCAAAGGACAAGAGTGAGAGCTGGGACCATCTGCCTGCCAACAGAATATTCCTTATGTTTCTAACGAACACAGGAAGCTGAGTGGATGGAGGAGCTGACCCGAGGGTGTGATGGGGATTCTTGGTGACGCCAGCCCAGATACGGCAGTTGGGGGTCTACCTTCGCACGAGAGTGGGGTGGGAAGGCGAAATAGGAATAACGGGGTGTCTAGCGATAATAGGTCTGGTTCTGTAACAGACGCTTTTGTGCAGAGGCAAGAAGTAAAGGATTTGGCATCAATGAACCGAGTTCCTGAGTTCAAATCCTGACTCCATTCCTTGCTTACTTTATCTAAGCGTCGGTTTCCCCACCTGTGGAATGGGGAGAGGAATGTCACAGGGTTGTTAGGAGGCACCGATAAAACAAAACAGAAGGCCTTTGGCATGATGCCTGGTGCATGGTCTGCAGTTAAAAAAAAAAAAAAAAAACAGTTAACAGTTGCGACGAATGGTAAAGATACAGATAGCCCACGCGTCCCGCGTGCTTAGCTAGCGTGGCGGTGCCACGGGCTACACAGACACGGACCGCCTTCTCGCCCTGCCGTGCCTCGTGCCTCGGGTGGGCCGCTCCTCCGAGGTACACACCTTGGAGAGGTGCCGCTTGAGCAGGAGTTCGCTTCAGTTACACCTCAGACACTCGAGAGGCTTTCTTCTTGTTTTTGTTGTTAAAATAGCTTACTTCCCCTCTCTGGCCAACGGCCTGGGCTTCCCACTTGGTTTTGTGTGCGAGTGGCTTGTAAATCATCCAGTTTACAAGGCCCCAGGATTCTGTTCCCTCTGGGTTCAGGGAGCTATTTATTCTTCTATTGTTTTCTGAATTAATCTTACCTCTTGGTTGTCATAGCTCATAACGCACAACCTTCTCTGTATTGACTTAAGGGCTTTCTCTTTCCCCTTCACCATAAAGCGACGCCCAGCCAGCCCTCGCCTTCCCTCCCCTTAATTTTTATGGCAAAACGAATTCCCATACTTTGTTGGTATCTGTAAGTCCAAAGCCAAATAACACTGTGTGTGTGTGTGTGTGTGTGTGTGTGTGTGTGTGTGTGTGTGAAACAACTAAAAAGGGAAGAATCTATTGTGAACTTCCATAATTTCATCCCCTCAACCCCACTCTCCAGAGGTGCCTGATATTCACCGTTAGGCCTGTGTCTGCCTACCAGCGTCCCTGTCCCATAAGGCAGGGAGGAATTCGTTGTTGATTTAGCAAAAGGAAACCCATCCCATACACAGTGCTCTGCAGCTGGCTTCCCCCTGTCTAACCGGCACTCTGGGCATCTCATACAGTTATTGTTCCTGCCCTTCTGTATTCAGTTATATTCTTTAGGCATAATTGTGTACAGCTGTGGACTTATTTCTTCTTCCCCTGAAGTAATATTTATGGATCATCAAATGGAGAAAAATATGTACTCGTTGCTATGGAAAAGGCAAGGTAGTAAGAGGCATAGTTTTCCCTCTGGGTTCTCATAATCTGGAAAGAGAAATAAGACAGGGACTCACATCACTCCAACATCGAGTAGTTATTTATAGAATCTATAAACTTAGATGTCAGTGCCACTGTGGGTCAGAAGAAAGTAAATTAGCTTTTACAAGGGCTGATGAGAAAGGTGTGTGTTTTTTTTTAAAGGAGATTTTAGGTTTAAATTGGGTCTGGAAAGATGAGTTGGCTTTCCACTGATCTAAAAAAGAAAGAAAAAATACTTTTAGCCAAATCTCTGAGAGAGGAAAATGTAGGGAGTGTTTAAAGGAGGGCCGGACTCCAAATGCATTGATTGCCAAACCCTTCTTGATTTCAGATATTAAAAAGTGGGAGAAATGTACCAATTAAATGAATACAATAAAGGATTGGGTCAATTTGACTGGAATGGCAGGTTTCCAGAAGATAGAACCGATAGAAAAGTCTAGAAAAGGAAGTAGAAGCCAAGCTGGTTGGAACTGTCTGATGGCCATCAGGGTGCGGTGCTGGGGCCTGAGGGCTGGGCGTGGTCTGGGCCTGTGTCCTCCAGGGCTCCGGAGCAAAGGAAGCCGAATGCCCAGCCTCACTCCCTAGCTGCTTGTTCTGTTCTCGCACTCAAATCTCAAGCCATAGCATCTGAGCTGAAACGTTTTCTGAATCAAAACCTGGGCTTGATTCCCAGGCAAATCCATGCATGTACCCAGAGACCTGTCAGGGATGGCCCAGGGACACCCCTCTACCCCCGCAGCTTGCACCCCACCCTGCACCTCACCCCACTTCCACTGGTCAGGGGAGGGCTCGAGGAGAGGAGCCGGAGGCCTCAGTGTGTGTCCGCCATCCCGGCTGCACCCCATCAGCAGGGCACATCGCAATAATTGCCCCCCTCTTGAATGCACAACAGAAGCAGAACCCTCAGACTCAGTTCCGCTCTGAGTCATCGCTGTAAGGCAGGGCGAGTACTAACGACAACAGAACGCCCGCGGCTGGGGCCCAGCGCTCTGCATTCCGGAGTCCTGTTCTGGGCGGATCACAAGGCTCTCAGCACACTTCAATTAGAGCTCAGAGGGAGGGGAGGCAGGTGGCTTAGTTTCCTGCCATTCCGGCCAGCAGAGATGCAGAATCAGGTGGTGAAGTGGTTAAGTGGGCAGTTTATGGACACCCGGCCCTGTTCATCGGCGATGGCTCTTCCAGTCGGTCGGGTTTCTTGGAATGTGACCTTTGGCTGCCCTGCCAGGCCCTGCTTCCGCTGCTTGCAGGCGCTGCGCTGAGGTGGTAGGTGTCAGCGCGCTGCCCAGGGCTCAGCCAGGCCCGGCCCGGACCTGTCTCTTGTGGGGGGTTATCTCCGAGCCCAGGGATAACTGTCCTGCACCGAAGAGATTCTATCTGAGCACCTGCCGGGCCCGCCGTGCAAACATGCCCGGTGCTTTTCAATGAGACAGTTGACTGCATATGGTTGGTTTAAGGTGTTTCTACTGTAGCCCGGCCGGCATGGCTCAGTGGTTGAGTGTCAACCTAGGAACCAGGAGGTCAGGGTTCGATTCCCCCTCAGGGCACAGGCCCGGGTTGCAGGTTTGATCCCCGGTGTGGGGCGTGCAGGAGGCAGCCAATCAATGATTCCCTCTCATCACTGATGTTTCTCTCTCTCCCTCTCCCTTCCTCTCTGAAATCAATAAAAATATATTAAAAAAAGATGTTTCTACTTTAATTTCCAGAAACATATTTTTAAAAACACACGGTTGCTATTCATTTATTCTGAGAGACTGCCGTCGCTTCCGAGAAGATAGGGAAGTGTCTGCGAGACTAAGGAGATGGAAGGCAAAGTCCCGCCGACACGGGAGGACCTGGCTCCTCACACGCTGTCCGTGCCCCACTGGGACCTTGGGTGTCGTCTCTTGTGCCTGTGAGTCCAGGAGGTTCAGCCTCAGACGTGGCTCTTTCGGGGGAGGGAGAAGGAGGGGGAGCAGGGGGGGGTTGCTCACCCAGCACTCGGTCAGGGCTGATTAGGAATTCCCCGAGTATCCACAGTGTCCACTAATATTACCCAGCTGCCCGTCTGTTGCTGCAAACCTGCTTCAAATCTATGTACTTTTTTTGTACCAACAACTGGGAGAAGTGAGACTATTGTCTTATATTTATTGGGCAAAGAATGATTGCCTCTGATTTAGCCTAAAACCGTGGTTGGCAAACTGCGGCTCTCGAGCCACATGCGGCTCTTTGGCCCCTTGAGTGTGGCTCTTCCACAAAATACCACGGCCTGGGGGAGTCTATTTTGAAGAAGTGGCGTTAGAAGAAGTTTAAGTTTAAAAAATGTGGCTCTCAAAAGCAATGTCAATCGTTGTCCTGTTGATGTTTGGCTCTGTGGACTAACGAGTTTGCCGACCACTGGGCTAAAACAACATTTTCCCAACGTAGACGGCTCTCAGCAGGCCTGACCGGGGTTCCGGGGACCCAACCCTGTCCACCCACACGTCATGCTCATCGTTTCTACACTGTGACCCTATTCCTCCTCACCCCCTTTCCTGGTTCTGTCTGCCCACATTTAAGCCCCTTCTTTCTCTTTGAATGTTTATTACCTTTTCCCGGGCCTTTTCTTTTTCTTCGATGTCTTTCTTAACTATTAAGATTAGAATTTCACACGCGCGCCCATCTTTCACTGTGATTTTGGTCTGAGGATCCCCTAGGGATTTACTTCTAGGCTTTAGAAAACATGTTGTGTTAGACATTCCCGCCTGCTCACTTGCTGGGTCTCAGCAGCTCCCGGGCTGTGCGCGTTGTCAGCAGAGAGTCCCCGAGGGCTCCCGGTGCTCTCCTCACAGCGTGGCCCACAGCTCAGAGCCCCGACACGGCGTGTTGTTCTTGCAGACCTGGAAGTTCGATTCGGTTCCTGCTCGTAGTGTCCAGCCATCTCTGTCTCTCTCCTGCGGGAGGTGGCGCCAGGCCACCTGGGAACTCACAGGGTAGCCGTGATGTCACAGCAGCCGCAGCCACAGCCGGAGGCGGGCAGAGCCTGTAGGATGTGCTCCTCCGCTCTGTCCCGATGTGATGTCAGGACACGACGCCACGGGGACCAAAGCCGCCGGGCCGGTGTCTTCCTTTACCAAGGCTGCCCTACCCGTGCCACCAACACGGAGGCTTAACCAACAGGAATTCATTTTCTAACGATTCTGGAAGCCAGAACTGCAAGATCAAGGTGTCATCAGGGGGTGTCTTTAAAAAAAATTATATATTTTATTGATTTCAGAGAGGAAGGGAGAGGGAGAGAGAGAGAAACATCAATGATGAGAGAGAATCATGGATGGGCTGCTTCCTGCACACCCCCCCCACTGGGGATGGAGCCTGCAACCTGGGCATGTGCCCTTGACCGGAATTGAACCCTGACCTCCGGTTCCTAGGTCAGCACTCAACCACCGGGCCTCGCCCACAGGCGGTGCTCTTTGAGACCTCTTCCTTCGCCTGCGATGGCCCTCCTCTCCCTGTGTCTGCACGGGTCGCCCCTCTGTGCGTCTCTGTGTCCCGGTCTCTTTTTATAAAGACACCAATGTATTGGAGCAGGGCCGTTCCAATGACTCATTTTAGTTCAATTGTTTCTTTAAAGAGCCTCTCTCCACAGACAATCAGAATCTGAGGTCCTGGGGTTAGGATTTCAATATGTAAACTTGTGTGAGGCGGAATCACAGTTCGGCCCACAGCAGTATATTGGCAGCTCCTCACACTGGAGCCCGACATCCAGCAGCACTGGGCTGCAGCCCGGCCACGTGGCTCAGTGGTTGAGTGTGTCGACCTATGAACCAGGAGGTCAGGGTTCAATTCCCGGTCAAGGCATGTGCCCGGGGTTGTGGGCTCGATCCCCAGTGTGGGGTGTGCAGGAGGCAGCCGATCCATGGTTCTCTCTCATCATTGATGTTTCTATCTCCCTCTCCCTCTCCCTTCCTCTCTGAAATCAATAAAAATATATTTTTAAAATCCCACAAAAAACAACAAACAATTAGCTCTCAAACAGAGCCCAGACCCTCCGAGTCGGTGCAGAAGTCGGATTGTGGAGCCCCTCTCTCACTCACAGACTCTTCATAACAAATGGAAACCAGCCTCTGGTCTGACCCCCCCACCTGCGGTGGAACAGGGGTGCAGTCACCGCCGATCAGAAGGGAGCCGCCCTGCCAGGGGCCACACAGAGGCAGCAGCGAGCCCGAAAGCACAACACTGTGCGGGCAGCTGCGCGTGGGATGAGCAGACACTGCCAGCCTCCCGAGTTGCCAAGAGTAGGTGCTGCTACTTTCAAAACCCACGGTAGGGAGCTGGGGGAAATGCCCCTTCACTAGAGAGAAAAACGGGCACTTGAAGGAGAGGAACTTCAGTTCATCGGTAATTCACCTGGGCGAAAGTCACCATCTTAAACTGGGTGAAGGTGTGGTGTGTAAATGATGCCCAGGCAGAGCTTTGGAAAAAGAACACAGCATATAAAGGACTTGGGCAATTCTGTCTCGCTGTTGGTTTTCCGGGTCTGGTTACCAAATCCCAGCGTGGCTCTGAGTCACCCAGCGCGTCTTCTCTTTTTGTTGGTGGGTGAGGAGACAGGCGATCCGTGTCGTGGAGGAGGCAGGCGCCCGGGAAGCCTGCGTGGACAGACTCCGCAGCAGCAGCGGCAGCACGCGGTCTGCGGGGCAGCGCGCAGCTGTCCTGGAGGAGGGGTGCCCCCAGCGGCAGCTGCACCTGTGCCGCCTGCATCCGGGGCCCTGGGCAGGACGGAGGGTATCGCGCCCTTTGATCCCAGGAGACAAAGACACCCCTGTGTGTACGAGGGAGCGGGCCCGGCCTTCAAGGGTGAGGTCATTTCTCCAAGCACCCACCTCTTCCTTACCAATGCCCTGTCTCCGGGCCACAGCGGGCAAGAGGCAGCCCAGAGGGAGCCTCCTGGTTTTACCTGGGGCTTTTACTGCTGCCTTTGCAGAATACCCGGGAGCGTGGCCCCGAGCAGCCAAATGTCAGATGGCAGGTCCCCAAGAGGGACCAGCCAGGAGCTGGAGAGCAGGGACCTTGGCAAGGAGTCTGCGGTATTGTCTAGCCCCAGGAGAAAGCCAGTACACTCGATTGATTGATTGATTGATTGGGCGAATCAAACTGGCAAAAGAGAAAGGGCACGCTGTTCCAATTTAGAGTACTTGGAAAATAATGGGCCCGGCCGGTGTGGCTCAGTGGTTGAGCATCAACCCGTGAACCAGGAGGTCATTGGTTCGATTCCAGGTCAGGGCACATGCCCAGGTTGTAGCTCGATCCCCAGTAGGGGGTGTGCAAGGAGGCAGCCGATCAATGGTTCTCTCTCATCATGGATGTTTCTTTGTTTTTTTTAAAATATATTTTATTGATTTTTTACAGAGAGGAAGGGAGAGAGATAGAGAGTTAGAAACATGGATGAGAGAGAAACATCGATCAGCTGCCTCCTGCACCCCCTCCCCCCCCCATCACCACCACCACTGAGGATGTGCCTGCAACCAAGGTACATGCCCTTGACCAGAATCGAACCTGGGACCCTTCAGTCTGCAGGCTGACGCTCTATCCACTGAGCCAAACCGGTTAGGGCTCTCATCATGGATGTTTCTATCTTTCTCTCCCTCTCCCTTCCTCTCTCTGAAATTAAAAAAAAAAACACACAAACAAATATATGTATATATATATATATTTAAAAAAGAAAAACAATGGGCCGGAGAGTCTAGTCTGGCGGCTTAATTTGCTTCCATCAATCCTCCAGGGAACGCTTCAGCCTCCTGGTCTAGTTCCTCCGCCCCTCGACCCCAGGTACCTTTGTGGTTTTGTGTTCTTTGAGTCTGTTGTGTACCTAATTTTTTAAAGGTGTATTTACCCACAGTTTTTTTAAACATTAATTTTTTTTATTATTATTATGGTAAGAACCCTTAACATAAGATCTACCCTCCTGACAAGGTTTTAAGTGCACAATATAGTACTGTTGACTAGCGGTATGTAAAATCTCTAGAACTTTCTCACCTTGCATGACTGAAACTCTATTCCCCTTGAAAAGCAACTCCCCATCTACCCTCCCCCAACACTCTGGCCACCCCCGTTCTCTCCTTTGTTTCTGAGAGTCTGGCCATGTTGGATGCCTCACATAAGTGGAGTCCTGCAGTGTTTGTCCGTCTGTGTCTATTAATTCCCTGAGCTTCACCTCCTCCACGTTCCCCCATGTACAGGTCCCTTCCTCTTTTCAGGCTGAGTAATGTTCCGTGGTGTGCATGTGCCACGTTTCCTTTGCCCACTCATCCGTGTGGGCATTGAGGTCGGTTCCGTATCTTGGCCAGTGTGACTAGTGCCGCAGTGAACGGGAGGGCGGACTTCTCCTAGCGACTCTGCTTTCAGTGACTGGGGACCAATACCCAGACGTGGGGTTGCTGGGTCCCTGGGGCTTTAGCTTCCATTTCTGTGAGGAAGCTCCATCCTGCTTTCTGTAGCCACTGCACCCCTTGACCATTGCTGCGGGCACCGCGCGCAGGCCCCTTCTCTCTGCCCCCGCAGCGACAGCTGTTACCTCTGTCTTCTCGCTGCAGCCATCCTAACAGGTGTGAGGTGGCCGCGCTGTGGTTTGGATTTGCATTTCCCAGCTGATTTGTATGTACCCGTCAATGACTAGTACCTGGCCATGCCTGAGAGAGCAGATGTTGTTCAGTAAATATTTGTTGAATGCGCGGATTAAGTTCGAAGTAAGGCCGTTTTCCGTAAAGCACAAGGGAAGGTTTACTGTGAGCGATGGGGTGGGAGGACGGGGGAGTCGTGTCTGGAGCACCGAAGGAAAGGGTCCCCGGGCTGGTGGACGTCCCTCTGGGCTCGCATTGGAAGGCTGCCCAGAATGGCCGGGACCCGGGTCACCACCCTGGAAAGCCATGTGTGGTTAGAAGGAGTGAAATTAAAATATTTTACACAATTAAAAAAAAATCCCCATCTTAACTCTTTGCATGTCCTGGATGTTTGTGCCCCAGAGCCCAGCCCAGAAATGTGTCTTCCGGCTCTCCCGTCTTTCAAAGCTCACCACCAGCATCTACCTCCACAGCGGCTTTTCCTAAATCTCTCGTGTATTCTACACGATGTTTCCCCTGCAAATATTTGTGTTCCCTCTTCCTTCGAGCCCCACAGCTCTCTGCACGCTTCTTACCCACTCCACTCGCCTCCCGTGGTGCTCCCTGCACTTGCCTGCCCTCCCCTCTCCAAGGCCGGAGCCCTGACAGTAGCACATTTTTGTGTCCCACACAGAAACCGACACCCAGGCCTAAATGCCGGGGCTCTTCTCCCAGCCTTACAAAGGGTGCAGCAATCTGGAGAGAGGGGCTGCGCATAGATGATTAAAGAGGAGTCTGGAGACGAAAGATAATTTTGAAAGGCATTGGGGGTCAGAGGAGCCTCAGCTAAAGGGAGCTAAAGACTCTCCTCCCTCACTCAGGACCCTGCTTTTATTAACACGATTTGTCCTAAGGCAAGGTGGAGATAATACACTTCAAAGGGTAGAATACAGAAGCATTATCAGTTTGGGGAATAGCCTACAGCTGTTCAGGTGTTTGGCCAACAGGAGGCAATAAAATGCCCTGAGCTGTCTGGCAGTTAACAATCCTATTCAGGTTTGGGGGAGTTGCCATTTAGCCGTTTCCAACAGGTAAATTACATATGTGGCTCACCCTTGTTGAGCCGCCCAAGCTTCACCAACCTTTTGGTAAAACTCTTGTAATTATTACATGCTGGAATTGGTTCCTGGCACCTAAATATTTGTTTAATTGCACTAAGTAGTCAAGTCATTCCATTAGTGTTAGATTATTTTATGAGGCAAGGGAGACAACTCTGAGGAAATAGCTTATCGACCCATGCACTGTTTTAAAATAACTCCTCTTCTAGCCCGGCCCACGTGGCTCAGTGGTTGAGTGTTGACCCATGAACCAGGAAGTCATGGTTTGATTCCAGTTGGGGCACATGCCTGGGTTGTAACCTCAATCCCAAGTAGGGGGCATGCAGGAGGCAGCTGATCAATGATTCTCATCATTGATATTTCTATCTCTCTCTCCCTTCCTCTATCTGAAATCAATAAACACATATAAAAAATAACTCCTCTTCTAGAAACTGATGTCTATATATAGGTGTTGTGATTCAATTTTAAAATAGAAAAACAAGCCCAGCTGGCATGGCTCAGTGGTTGAGCATCAACCCATGAACCAAGAGGTCACTGGTCAAGGGCACATGCCTGGGTTGTAGGGGGTGTGCAGGGGGCAGTCGATCAATGATTCTCTCTCATCATTGATGTTTCTCTCTCCCTCTCACTTCCTCTCTGAAGTCAATTAAAAAATATTAAAAAAATAGATAAAATAGAAAAACAATACTTTTCCTAAAAACCCTTTACCCAGTTGACAGCTGTAGAGAGAATATTTTCAGCTGACCAAGTTCATGAAAACAATGACTAACTTCAGGAAGGAAGGCTACTACACCAGTGGTGAAGTCCCACGTGTTTGACTGTTGCTGTGGAAATATATGATCAATATTCACACCAGTGAATGATATTGATAAAATATTTTGCTCCATGTGGATAGGTCCCTAATTAATGCTATTTTATATGGACAAGGCAAGCTTTTTAAAAAATTAATTTGGACTTGTCTTTGTTAGTTCCATAGCAGCTATAAACAGATCCAGTGCCAAGCTTTTCCGTTATTTCCCCAAACTCCTATCCGCACCGCCACTTCTGGGGGGATCAGGGTTCTCCCTCTGTGTGTGAGGCGCGAGGGCGCAGCCACTGCGGCCGGCTGGTGTCTGTGCGAGCCGAATCCCAGTCTTGGCTTTGACAATAAATAAATGAGTCATCGGAGCACGTCGAGTGGGACTTCCACTTCTTCACCTGACCCGGCGTGGGGAGGGAGTGGACTCCAGGATCTGTCATCGGCAGCTGCGGGTGTCCTGTCCCCTTCTCACTTGCCAAGGCCCGTGGCCGAGGCTCTGTTTCACTTCCTCTCCCTCCCCTCCCCCCACGCAGCTGCACCCAGCCGCTCTCATTCCAACCAGGACCCTGTCTGGAGGCTGATGGTGACCATCCAGAACAGGAAGGCTCTGCTGCCGTGCCCGGGTGGGCACGGGGGCAGGGCAAAGGCGGAGAAGAAGGGGCCTGAGGAACGGACTTCGCACGCCGGGCATGCTGGGCAGAGGGCGAGGACCTGTGCTCAGGGGGGCTGGGCTCCAAGTCCTGGCCGTGTCACTAGGACGCTGGGTCCGTGGACAACCCCGCTCCCCTGCCCACCCCATGAAGCCCAGGATGGGCTTCTAGCAGCCTCCTCACACTGCAGGGCAGGCCGGGGCCAAGGAGGAGCCCATCTCTTGGGGTGGGAGGCCTGAGAGCGATGTAGTCCAAGCGGACTAACAGTCACTGCTCTCTCCACACTCTGCTCCCCAGGGAAGGCCCTGGGAGAGAAGGAAGCCGTGGAATCTTCTTTCTCTTTCTCAGTTGGAGCTCCCGGGAGCCCCCTGTGCTCCGCTGGATGGGTTCGGCCCTCTGCAGGGGTTGCCTGTGCTCCTGGGCTCCAGCGACCTCATTATCCTGCAGGATCGCATTCCAGGTCCTTCCGCCTGCCTGTTAGGGAGGCTGGAGCTGAGGAACGCGGGCCTGAAGGCGCTCACTCCTTTCTTTCCGCCCAGCTGCAACATTAAGTCGGGGGAGGAGAGAGTGGTCTCCATTTATGGGTACAGGGAGCCCCAAAGTTAGTCTTTCACGAAACATCTCTGGTTATCATTTGATTTGATTTTAATACAACACCTCATTTTTCTAAAAGCGATTTGCTCCAGATCGGAACTAATTACAGACACAGTTCCAACTCTATAAAAATTGTTTAAAAAATCATAAGCAAACCAGTGACTTCAGTTTCTTGCATAGACTGTTGGTTCCCTTCTCAGTGTCTCCTTTTTGCTGAGAAAATTCCAATTTGGTCTGGGATGGACGCTCAGTAGTCCAAGGCGACCATGAGAATTCCACCCCCTCCTCAGTTCAGGACCCCGTGGGGAAGCCAGCTGGGGAGCCTCTGGAAAAGGTTCTTAGTCCCCCCAAAACAGAGGCGGGGTTCTTCCTACCGCCTGCGCTGGGAGTGCGGCCTGGACCCCGGCAGCTCTGAGGCCACCGGCCGGAGGGTGCAGCCGCGCACGGAGGAGGCAGAGCTGGTAGCTCTATCCAGGAGAGAAGCCGGGCCGGAGGACGGCGCCTGAACCCTGGCCTCGTCAAGCTTCCGTGTTCAGTGAGACAATACAGTTCCTTGTTCGAGCCACGATGAGTCAGGATTTGCGATTATCTGGAGCCGAAGGCCTCTGAGGTTATAGTCCACTTGCTCTGAAGTTGATGCTCTTCATTCACTTAGTTCTAGGAACAGGCCTATCTGACTCCCCGGTTCACGGAAGATTGGGAAGAGCCTGCTGGGGCGGAGAAGGGCTGTGAGAGACAGGCCGCTGGTCAGGGAAGGACCGACGTACAGAGAGAAGCAAGAGCTCAGGATGGAGCCGTGTGGGTTGTTTAATGTCAGGGCAAACAAATCCTCCCCCCTCGGTAGCCCCGGGGGGGAATAGATCTCAGTGACTAACCGATAGCCATGGGCCAGGCCAGCCTCACGGGAGGGGTTTGCTTTCTGTTTGGTGTCTGTCTGTTTCAGAGGAGGCTAATTAACGTTTTAAAGTGTCTCTTTGTAAACAAGGAAAAGGGCCACCGATTCGGGGAACTCACTTATCTGAGAAGGCACAGAGAACAAGCCCACCCCTCCCGGCGCTGGGCAAACAGCGCAGAACAGACGCACACAGGATGCTAGAAGTTGGCTCCATCCCAAGGAGGGGGGGCGGGGGCGGGCAAGGAGGCAGCATTCTGATTTCTGCAGAGGGCGGCTCATCTCAGTGTCGGTCCCAGGACAGCCCCAGGAAGAGGAGCAAGGGGGGCGGATGAGCACGCGGCGCCCTCTGCAGTCACTGCGTTTGGTTCAGGGGCCCCGCCCGCCTGGCTGAGCGCTTGGCTCAGAAGCTGCTAACTCCCCTCCTGGCGGGAGCTGGGCCCTTACAGTGAACACGCACAGAGTTCCCGGCCAACAGCTTGTAGAAAAAATGACTGGAGAGGCTGCAGACACTAAAACTGCCCCAGCCCGGCCGGCGTGGCTCAGCGGTTGAGCATTGACCTATGAACCAGGAGGTCACGGTTGGATTCCCAGTCAGGGCACAGGCCTGGGTTGAGGGCTCCATCCCCAGTGGGGCGGGACGGGGCGGGGGGGAGGGGAAAGGAAGGGCTGCAGGAGGCAGCCGATCAGTGATTCTCATCATTGATGTTTCTGTCTCTCTCCCTTCCTCTCTGAAATAAAAAAAAAAGTATATTAAAAAAATAGATAAATAAAGCCGCACCTCGCAAAGCAGGTTCTAAGTCCATCCACACACACGCTAAACCGCCAGTGGGTTAGTCTCCTGAGTGAGGAGGGCACAGACCACGCCAGCTGTAGCCACGGGCAGCAAACAGCTGTGGCTGAGCTCTGCCCACGCCAGGGACTCGAATCGAGGGCGGCGTGCTTACCAAGGTCTCGGGCTCGGACAGCTCAGAACACAGTGCTAAGAGAAGCTTGGGGCTCTTGTGCAATCAGCGGGTGAGTCTGTGGTCCCTCCCACCTCCCGCCCTGCAGTGGGGAGCTGCCTCACGAGGTGGGGTACAGCTGCACAGCTGCAGGCCAGCAGGCCCACAGAGCCGCCCAGGCCCACAGAGCTGTCAGGCCTGCCGGCTCAGAGGCGGAAGATGAGCTGTCTGTGGGGGTCCCCTCCCAGTGGGCACCTCTTTGGTTTTGAAATCACCCTTCACTGAGGAGTACTCTGAAACGGAAATAATATGTCATAGGAGCTAAGTAAGAGGGGAGGAAACCTATACCTTTTCTATCCAATTGCCATCAACTATGCATGTGCCTTACACATAGTAGGTACTCATAGTTTTAAAAAATGAATAGTAAATGATTTATTAACCCGAGTGAAGATGAGGACAATATAGAAAGAATTAAAGAGTTTTACTAAGAATGAAACAGACTTTTAAAAATCTTTATTGTTGAAATATTACAGATGCCCTCCTTTCCCCCCATTGACCCCCCCCAGGCCTGCACCACCCTATTGGCTGTGTCCATGGGTGATGCATAGACGCACACAAGTTCTTTGCTTGATCTCTTCCCACCACCCACCCACCCACCCACCCCTGCCTTCCCTCTGGGATTCCACAGTCTGTTCCATCTTCTCTGTCTTTGGGTCTATTTTGTTCCTTAGATTCCACATGTGAGTGAGATCATGTGATGCTGGTCTTTGACGGGCTCACTTTGTTTAGCACGGTGCTCTCCAGAAGAATGGAACAGACTCTTCAGATGAGTGGTTTTCAATGCCCGTTTCCCCCTTCACACCAGAGTACTGCCATACTGAGGTTGTAACGGGTAAGGTATTATGGTTATTGTTGTTGTTAATAGCCAATGTTTTGGCATAGGGCTAAATGCTCCCCCTTCATGTTTCATTTATTATCACAACAGCATGTGGACAGTATTAAACCCATTTACGGATGGAGAAAGTGAGGCACAGAGAGGCCAAGCCATGTGCCCGGGGCCGCCCCCCGAGGAAAAGGTTGGGTCATCTCTCAAACACAGGCCCATTCCAAGGCCCAGCCTTAACCACTGCACAGGCATTGACAATAGTTGTGCTGAAGTTCTCCAAGGTTTTCTCTAGGTTTTTTGTGTGTTTTTTTTTTTTGTTTTTTTTTTTTAATAAAGGGAACTTCAGACTCTCCCACTTGCACTCTAATATGTTGTTTTAAGGGAGAGAGGAGGCTGGGCCATAGCTAATTGCGGAGAAGGGGGAGAAGCTGTGTGTGCTCATGAAGTATCTCCTCTGTTTGTCACAGCAGAGAAAAAGATTGAGTGACTTCTTCAGGCGACTCTAATGATTGAAACTGAGTTCTATCCAACACTTCTCAGGGCTTTGCAGTTCAAGGTTCTAGGGTTTTCATTTTCCTGAAATGCTTACTTGATTTTTAAGGTTCATTAGAAAACTGATTTAAAGATATTTTTACATTCTACACTCATTCATGTTTTAGATTCATTCATTCAGCTAGTTACCATGTATGACTTCAGTGTCCAAATGATACCAAGTCTGCAATGCAAGGTTATGGCACCTGTGGCTTTATTTATTTATTGCTAGAGGCCCAGTGCATGAAAATTCGTGCCAAGAGTAGGCCTTCCTTCCCCTGGCTGCCAGCAACGGCTTCCCTCCAGCACCCAGGACCCGGGCTGCTTCCCTCCAGCCCTGGCTTCGTCAGGAAGGACATCCAGAAGGACATCCGGAAGACATCCGGTCTAATTAGCAATATTACCCTTTTATTATTATAGATTATTATTACTTTAAAAAATTTATCTTTATTGTTGAAAGTATTACCCACGTTCCCCCTTTCCTCCTTGGCAGTTTGTTTTTGTCAGTTTTTCTCAGAATGTCCCACTTTCCTTCTTGGTTACCTGGTTTAGGGTCACAAAATACCCCGGGTTTCACGTTGGCGATCTCCAAGCGGGCCCACCTGTTCTGCCTTTGGGATAAACAAGCTAGTTCAGATGTCCGGATTTCAGAGAACTACTTTGCAATATTAAATTAAATTGTTTGTATATATAATACATATAAACACACACACACACATACACACATATATGCCCTTTTAACACATATATGCTACAGAATACATACTCACTGTTCCAACAATACATACTACATGTTCACTGGAAAAAAGAAATAAGTACGTGAAGTGAAAATTTTCAGAAATTTTCCTGCCAAAGATACCATATTTTCCAGCGTATAAGACGACTGGGCATATAAGACGACCCCCAACTTTTCCAGTTAAAATGTAGAGTTTGGGATATACTCGCCGTATAAGACTACCCCTCTTCCAACGCACACCAAATAAAAAGAAGGCATGTGCTGGGGGGAGGTCAAGGGGGAAAAAAAAGGAGTCATATGTACTACTATTTGTAATACTTTAAACAATAAAAGAAAAAGAAAAAAAAAAGACACCTGGCGTATAAGACGACCCCCGACTTTTGAGAAGATTTTCCTGGGTTAAAAAGTCGTCTTATACACTGGAAAATACAGTAGTTCGATTTTAAAGTTTCCTGTTTTCCTGTCCATATGTTGGAGTTGGCTATTTTGTGAAGTTCCTGACTCTCCCTCCCCACCCCACCTCCACCCCCCCTTGGTGGGAAGGCCTCTTTCTTTCATTTTTATGAGCTCTGTTCTCTCCATTGGATTCCACTCCCAGGAGCGTCTCCCTGGGGAGCAGCTGCTCTGAAGGGGGCGCTGCCGCAGATGCACTGTTTTGTGGGTGTCCTTGTCTCCCTTCCTTCAGACGCCCATTGCGCCTCTGCCCTCACCCACAAAACACTGCCTGTGGTTTGCCCTCCCCCACGTTTCCGTCGGGGTTGGTGGGACCGCTTGTACCCAGTTTGGTTGCATATGTTGTTCGGGGGTTTTGGTTTTTCTCGTTAACTGTTCTGTCTGGTTTTTAAGTAGAAATGCAGAAAAAAATCAAAAGCTACGTCCCTGTTACTTCCAGACCTACTTCTACTCTCAGGCTTCCTGTTGTGAATGACAAGTTAATGCAAAACAAGAGAATGCCACCCTTCCTCCGCCCGGGCTAAACAACAGCGTGTGTGTGTGTGTGTGTGTGTGTGTGTATGTGTGTACGCCCTGGGCCCCGGCAGCCCCGTGGGAGCTGCAGCCGTACCCATCCCGGGCCCCATCCCGGGCCCCATCCCAGCGGTGCTCCCAGCTGGTTCCAATGCAGACCCAAGGTTGGCAACTGGTAATAATAAGAAAAACATTTTAAAAGCTTTTCAAAGTCCTGGGAATCTACAGACATGAAACCCATTACTCTCTGTTTCCTCAATCTGCATGCGAGTGCAGGCTCTTCCCCCTTTCTCCCCTATGGTTCAGGGGAGGCTCACCCATGCCCCAGCAACTGGAGCAGTCAGGTCACTGAGGTATGGCCAATCAGGGTGCTCCATTCTCGGTCCAGGGATGGGCATGTGACCCACACTGAACCAATGAAAAGTTTCCCCGTGATATTTGCTCGAGTTATGATGGAAGGGTTTCCCTCTTCACAGAAACTGTGTGAGCTGCAAGATCAATATACACTGAGTGGCCAGATTATTATGATCTCTGAACGCATAATAATCAGGCCACTCAGTGTGTGTGTGTGTGCGTGTGCGTGTGCATGTGCGTGTGTGTGTGTGTGTGTGTGTGTGTGTGTGTGTGTGTGTGTGTATTAGAGGTCCGGTGCATGAATTCGTGCATGGGGGGGGGGGGTCCTGCCAGCCTGGCCAGGAGAAGGGGACATGGGCGGTTGGCCGGCCTGCCTACTGGTCAAACTCCTGGTTGAGGCAACAATTTGCATATTAGCCTTTTA
The DNA here is from genome assembly GCF_027574615.1 of Eptesicus fuscus. Lineage (NCBI taxonomy): Eukaryota > Metazoa > Chordata > Mammalia > Chiroptera > Vespertilionidae > Eptesicus > Eptesicus fuscus. The sequence goes on along the minus strand of NC_072483.1, from coordinate 90,639,291 downwards.
TTCTATAGGATATACACTGAGTGGCCAGATGATTAAGCATTCAGAGATCATAATAATCTGGCCACTCAGTGTCTACGTGAGAAAAGTGAGCATTTCTGTGTCCTTCATGTGACCACAGTGCTTCATCTTTCCCTGTGTTGTCTCCTAATCTAGGAAGCAGAGGGGCCCTGCAGTAGCCACACGTGACTCTTTTTTAAATAAAAATATATTTTATTGATTTTTTACAGAGAGGAAGGGAGAGGGACCGAGAGCTAGAAACATTGATGAGAGAGAAACATCGATCAGCTGCCTCCTGCACACCCCCCACTGGGGATGTGCCCACAACCAGGGTACATGCCCTTGACCGGAATCGAACCTGGGACCCTTCAGTCCACAGGCTGACGCTCTATCCACTGAGCCAAACCCGTTAGGGCCACATGACTCAGTTTACTTACCCTCTCCGTGCTTCAGTGTCTCCATCTGTAAAGGCAGGGACAGTGCACACCTCCAGGATTGCTGTGGGATTTATGTAAGTCACCCTGAGCCAGGTGCTGAGCACAGTGCCCGGCAGGTAGCAAGCCCTTCCTAGGAACTGTTTTGGTCTGGGTGGTGGTGACATGGGTGGGTACATGTGTAAAAATGCATTGAGCTGTAGCCTTAAGATTTATTTCCTTTCCTGTATGTACATCACACCTAAAAACACACACAACCTAACCTGAGTGAATAAGATGGGCAAAGGACTTACGATCACAAAAGAAGAAATCCACGGACTTGGCTGTGATGAGCACAGACGCACACTCCGTCTCAGCAGACAAAGGAAAAGCTATTTTTAAGTGGTAATACCTGTCGCTGAGCAAGAGGGGGATGTTAGGAGGAAGATCCGGGCATGAAGCTTTGTGGGCAAATGACTGTGAAGGAAGTTAGTTCTTCAGTGTGAAACCAGGAAGGGGTGGGGGAAGTCCTGGGGGAGGAAGAAGCCCTAGGTGTGCTTTCGGGTGAGGCCTCACCGCAGCCTCGTCCCGGGGAGGTCTGGAGAGTAGAGAACACTGAGTAGGTGACTCTGCCCCGGGCCAGTGACCTGGGCTCTCATACGCAGGAGGAGGCTCGCTGCTGCCCTGAGAACATGGTGTGAAAAGCAATGGACGTGCTCTTTGGCTCAGGGCCCTTTGCTCTCTGGTAGGAAGACAGATGAAAACAAGGGCCTAATTACTAAGTGAGGCGAGTGCTATAAAGAAACAAAGCATGTGTGAGTAAACTTTTAAAAAGCTTGACTTTAGCCCGGCCGGTGTGGCCCAGTGGCTGAGCTTCGACCCATGAACCAGGAGGTCACGGTTCGATTCCCGCTCAGGGCACACGCCCAGATTGTGGCTGGATCCCCAGTGTGGGGCGTGCAGGAGGCAGCCGATCCATGATTCTCTGTCATCATTGGTGTTTCTATCTCTTTCTCTCCCTTTCTCTCTCTGAGATCAATAAAAAAAAACCCACAAAAAACCCAACATATTAAAAAGCTTGATTTTACCAGGGTTCCATAAAGAAGTTAGAACTGAGTCCTAAGGAATTAAGTAGGTGATAGCTGTGCCCACATGAAGGGGGCAGGTAGGCTGTTGGGAGCAGTTGTGGGGAGGGAGCTGTTTTGCCTGAAGGGGCCGATTGCGAGGGGAGGGGGAACATCAGAATAAAAGAGGATCCGAAAGTTAGCCTGGCTGGGGACCAGACAGCAAGGGGAGGCGTATCAGCAGACAAGCCCAGGGACAGGTCAGGTCAGTCCCTGCAGGTCTTGTTAGGGACTGTGGTCCTTACCTTAGAGAGTGGGGACTCATTGAAGATTTTAAGGAGAAAGACCAGAACAAGATCTGACTTGCATTTTGCAAAGGTGTGACTGCAACGTGGGAAAGGGCTGAAATGGCTGCGGGGAGGTCAGTTAGGAGACCGCTGTAGACATATAATTGAGGATGGGTTGGAGGGGGTCTGTGTGGGAAAGAGGGACCTATGTAATACTTTCAACAATAAAGATTTAAAAAAGAAGTATAATGGATATGTGTATGATTTCAATGGGGTCTTCGCAGTAGAGATGAAAAGAAATGGACTCAGAGGATAAATACCTATGGGCAGGATTTGGTGATGAGTAGATGTGGGGGCTGAGGAAAGAGCAAGTGTGAGAATGACTCTTAGGTTTCTGACATGAGTAAATGCATGGATCAGGTGCCACTTCCTAAGGTGGTAAACACGGTAAGAGAACCTGGTTAGGTTGTGGATTTTACCTCAGACATGTTGAGTTTCATGTAACTTGAAGATTTCTGGTGAGCATGTGACCGAAACAGGAAAAGATGGAGAGTCCTGATGGACATTTCATCCAACCACGCTTACCACGTTTCTTTAGTGACTGTGTTTGTGCTTTCTAGGTTTCATGTCTGTCTTTCTAAAACAGTTAGAACAAACCTCGCAACATGTGTCTCTATAACACGTTAATAACAGCTTAGGATCTGGGGTAGTCCAGTTTAAGATGTCAGATTGAACATAAGCGTTCAAACGCCTTCCCTCCTTCTCCCAGCTGGAAGAACAGTAAAGTGGTTTTAAACAAAACATAAATGCACGAGGACAAAGGAACGGGAAGGAGATGGTAGAATTAACACTTTAGAAACTAGGTCTCAGGTGGGCAGGTAGTAACTAAGCTGGGACACTCAAGAAAGTGAATCTTAAACTTGATGATAACCAACCCAACGTATAATTTAGATCCCTAAAAATGCTGAGCAACAGGTAGCTTAGGAAGTGGGAGTGAGCTACACCTATTACATTGCACTAGCTGTTCAATACTTTATTATAAAACTAGGGGCCCAGTGCATGAATTTGTGCACCTTGAAAGGAACTTGGGCGTTTCACAAGGAATTTGGCGAGGGAAAGTCTTTATAAGAAGCTGGTAAATCCCCAATGTCCCACCCCTGTTCCTTGCAATTAGAAGGCGACCTCTCCCTCATTCAGCATGAAACTGAGGGCTTATTCCTGTGGTAGGAACACACAGAGGGACTCTGGGAAAGGATGGAGCTGCAACAGTGAAGAATGAAGGTGAAGTGCAAGTTTATAAATTGCGTGTTGAAGCTTCCTCAATCTTTTTTCTCCACTTTGCTCCCAGAATCCTATTTGCCAGCTTCTGTTTTCTTGGCAGAAGGCGGGAAGAATCCCCTGGGTGATCCCATCAGCCGAAGAGGAAATGCACTGACATGGGCCCAGGTGTTGGCCTGCGTCACATCATCCTGTAACAAACCCAAAAGAGTCCCCTTAGGCACACAGCGCCTCCTCTTCTCAATGTCCTGAATGTAACAAAACTAGACAGCCAGTGACCACCAAGTATTCGCGGAATGCCTATTAAAAAGACCAAAACGAACGGGAGAGAGCAACTTGAAGGAAACAAACTGCCAACGGAAACCATGGGAAACAAACTCTCTTGTCCTCAGAGATCAGAGAAGATAGGAGTACTAACTGGGTTATCTGTAAAAGGAATATTCAGCAAGCTCAAAGGAAACTTAGCTATTAAGAAGAGTAACATTAGAAATGAGAAATTCAACGTAAGGGCGAGGAGATGACATTAAGGCATCTCCCAGGAAGTAGAGGAGTATGGGACGGAGGCGTTAAGTAGAGAATGGAGGTGTTTTTAGATACGCAAGGTCAGGACAAGGTCGCTGCCTTTACAGTCTTTCTCAGGAGGCGGTTGAGCTGTGTCCTTCACTAAAACAAAGAAACAAACCAAGAAGGAAGAAGACGTAGGAATCAGGAAAGAAGATACAGACTAAAGAGAGGTGCAGAGAACCCCCAGAATGAGGATGAAGGGGCCCCAACCTCTTAACTGGGGCTAATGCTAGAGACCATCTGACCCCGAGGGGAGCAAGTCTGCTCTTTCCCAGATGATGAAATGGTTCGAGTCCCCCGTGCATTGGCCTGTACTGAAAGTAGATTTACACAGCGGAGGGGAACATTTGAATGTGTAACAGGACAAAGAAAATGAAGTCAACCACAGTCACATGATCATGACAGTAATTCCGGGGAAAATAGGAGGCTCGGTGGTAATGGAAGAGCAGTCCTGAGATCCATAGGTATTGGCGGTGAATGGCCTCTGCCTGTGCGTGATAATGTGAACACTGACGATGAGATATGATGAAAAGCACAGGCTGACCCTCTTAGTCCGTGTGGGCTTTTATAACAAACGCCCTACACCGGGCGGCTGATGAACAGCAGAAATTTGCTTCTCGCAGTTCTGGAGGCTGGGAAGTCCAACATGGAGGCATCAGCGGATTCCACGGCTGGTGAGAGCCGGTCTCCTGATTCTTAGATGGTGCCTTCTTATGTCACCTCATCCGACAGAAAGGATGAGGGAACTCTCTGGGGCCCCTTGATAAGGGCTCCATTTAAGAGGGCTCCACCCTCATGACCTAATCACCTCTGAAAGGCCCCACCCTCAAATATCCTCACCCTGGGGCATGAGGGTTAATGTGGACATTGAGAATGAGGGAGACAGAGGGCTAAATCCTCATCTTCTAGAGCCGTGGTCAGCAAACCGCGGCTCGAGAGCCACATGCGGCTCTTTGGCCCCTTGAGTGTGGCTCTTCCACAAAATACCACGGCCTGGGCGAGTCTATTTTTGAAGAAGTGGCGTTAGAAGATGTTTAAGTTTCAAAAATTTGGCTCTCAAAAGGAATTTCAATCGTTGTCCTGTTGATATTTGTCTCTGTTGACTAATGAGTTTGCCGACCACTGTCCTAGAGTGAGATGACAATAGAGACCGCCTGAAATGGAAACCCCACAAAGTAACAAGTCAAGCCCATTATTTACCAATGTGGAGATCCACACCTTAAGAATTAGCTGTTGGACGGGAGGTAGAATAAAGGTAGTTGCCTCCAGGGACTACTGAGAAATGGGGTAGAGCTGTAGGGGCTAGGGACTGTAGTTTTCAGAACAAACCTTGAAGAACTATTTGATTCTTTAAATTATTTGTGTGTGTAACTTCAGTAACAATAAAACATACGCTGAAAAAATCAGGCTCTGGAAGTGTACTGCTTGGGACAAATCCTATACCTGACATTTACTAGTTGCATGATATTGAATAAATTAATTTCGTTGAGCATCAGTTTCTTCACCTGAAAAATGGGACTAGAAATGGTACCTACTTTGTAGGGTAGTTGCGAGGAGTGAAGTAAGTTGAACCTGTGAAGTGCTAGCAGTGCCTGGTCTGTGATCTGGAAGTTTGGGGCTTCCTTTTGCTTTGCTTCTTGCCCATCAGTCTTATTTTACTCTCTCAGTCTTTCCCAGGATTTCAAATCACCATACATTTCGGATCAGATCATCTTCCCAGATAGTATGCCCAATTCATGTTGCTTGGAATTCTGAGTGTTGTCAAATACATTGCAAGATTATACCAATAATATCTTGTTACGTGCCAAAAGTAGATGTAGCATGATCTCATCCGCATGTGTATGAGGAATTCTCCAAGAACATATCTGGAAGTAAAGATAGCTCCTGATTTATGATAGTTGGACTTATAACTTTTCGTCTTTACAATGGTGCAAAAGAGCTACACGTACTACATTGCACTAGCTGTTCAATACTTTATTATAAAACTAGGGGCCCAGTGCATGAATATGTGCACCTTGAAAGGAACTGTGGGCCGCGAGGCTACAGTAGGCACAGGGACAGGTCTCGGCCCATCCTCCGTGCCCCCGCCTGGCCCCTTCCATCATGGCCCCCAGTCCCCTGTCTGCTGGCAGCCCCACTCTGAGGGCGCCGGCCCCGCTTGCACCCGCTAATGGCACGGAGTGATTGGGGCCGGTGCCAGCAGTGGGTGAGAGTGAGGCCAACACCGTCAGCGGGTGCTAGTGGTGGCTGCTGCCCTGATTGCCCCTCAGGAGCAGGGGGAGGTGGAGAAGCCCTCAGGAGCAATCGGCCAGCAGTTGCCGCTCGCACCCATTCATGGTGCCGAGTGATGGGGACCGGTGCCAGGCACTGGCAGCAGGTGCAAGCGGCGGCTCCAGTGCAGGCAGCGGGTGCGGGCGGGGTCAGTGCCGGCAGCAAGTGTGAGCGCCAGGCAGGACCATGACGCGCTGAAACAAAGAATTTTCAGTAACCGCCAGAGGCTTGCCCCAATGACAGCGACTGGTGGCCCGCCTTGGTCTGGTGCCCCCACTAACCTGCTCCACCATCCCGCTGAGGCCAACCCCCACCATGTTCCGCACACATCCCCTGGTCAGCGCACATCACAGCGACCAGTTGTTCGGTTGTTCTGGTTGTTCCGCCGTTCAGTCTATTTGCATATTAGCCTTTTATTATACAGGATGGACTTTGTGTTAGATGGTTTTTGCCAGCTGTGGGCTAAGGTAAGTGTTCTGAGCACGTTTAAGGTAGGCGGAGCGAAGCTATGAGGTTTGGTAGGTTAGGTGTATTAAATGCATTTTCAACTTACGAGATTTTCAGGTCACATTGGGTTTTTGAGAAGTAATCCCACTGTAAATGGAGGAGCAACTGTATGTTCACCCAGAATTCTGAGCAATCCTCACTTTCTTCTTTATAGTCTGGTGTGTGTGTGTGTGTGTGTGTGTGTGTGTGTGTTTTAATACAATAGACATGTAGTACTCTATTAAATCAGAAAAATAAACATGTAAAAAACTCTCCTGTCATACATTTCCAATTCCATGACTTTTTTCTAAAAGTAACTCTCATATATTATGTGTGAATTTGACTGGTTTGACTCTGTAGGAGCCACTGTATGTCCACATTCCTGTCGGCGCCGCACTGTTCGTACTCAGTGAAGTAACAGTCACGGCCTGTTTGGGGCAGAAGTCCCTCCAACCTGCCAGTACAGAAACGGAGGCTCCCTGGCTTGTCTGAAAGCCACACCCAGAAAGGGGCTGGGTGAAGACTCAAGTTCCAGGTGTTTTGTTGTTTGTTTCATTCTAAGCTCTGTGCTTTTTCTGCCATGTGACCTGAGTGCCCAGCAGCAAGTGGCATCTCTCTGGTCTCAAGTTGATGGTTAGTAGGTGTGGAGTAGAGGGTCTCTGAACTCCTAGCAGCCCTAACATGGCGTCAGTCACGGAGGAACATGACAAGAGTCCGCCCGTGTCATTAACAGCATCGTTTCTTCCTCATAGAGACTGTGCATTCCACTAAGCCCCACGGGGTGCGTAGGAGGGTCCAGCCCAGGTCCCTGGCTCTCGAATTTCACTTCCTGTCTTATTCACAAACGCCAAGGCACAAAAGAGCCTTGGCTTTTATTTTCACTTTTGCAATCGCTTGGAAATCTTATCAAGGCTGAGCGAGAGGTTTGGAAACTCACGGTGCATTTCCCAAGAAGCTGCAAAGGTTGTGCAATTCCCGGGGCGCTGACCTTGTGACAGAACAGGAGCTGACTAGACAAGACCACACATCTCCGGTCTGTTCCGGGAAATTCTCTGGAAGGATCGGCGAGGGCATGCTAATTGCAGCCTAGCTGTGTGCTTCCAGCTAGGGCTTCCATCCAGTGGGACACCCACGGGGTGTCCTCCTCCTCCTGCCCCGGACACGCACTGAGCCAGCGGCACTTGACCGGCCAGGAGGGGCAGGAGGATCCGGCCCAGCCCGGGCCCCTGCCCCAGCTCAGAAGATACCAAAGCCAGGTTGCTGCCAGCGACAGTTTCAAACAGACGCAGATCAAAGAGATAGAGTGAGGTTGCCTTTTTGCTTAATTCCTGGCTAAACGATGTGCAATGAACCGTGTGACCTACTTTTACAGGCATTCCACTCCACCTGCCCGCCCCTTGCCAACGCTGTGAGAGGTCTTCAGAGTGAGTGGCTTTGGCCTTGATAACTCATGCCTCTGGGAGTTGACCTCAGGGTGTGCTTAGAGACCCAGGATCAATTCTTGGAAAACAGTCACTATGAAATGGTTCTTTGAGCTGATTGCATTTTTTTTTTTTTTTTAAAGGCTTCATCCCAAACACCCTTCATAAATCCCATAAGCAACTTCTGGAGACGGTCTAATGCGTTGCTTATACGTCTCTGATCCTGGAGCGTGCCACTACTTGATGAGCCAATAAATGAAGTTAATTATGATCATACTGCAGCGTCAGACAATCTGCCGTGGCCTCTCTCTGGATTGATGTTTCTCTCTCTGTGTCTCTCCCCCTCCATTTTCCCACGCATTCATCAGGGAGATTTAAAGTTGGGAGAGGAGCTCGGCCAGTGTGGCTCAGTGGTTGAGCGTCAACCTATGAAACCAGGAGGTCAGGGTTCAATTCCGGTCAGGGCCCACGCCCGGGTTGTGGGCTCGATCCCCAGTGGGGGGTGTGTAGGAGGCAGCCGATCAATGATTCTCTCATCATTGATGTTTCTATCTCTCTCTCCCTTTCCCTTCCTCTCTGAAATCAACAAAAATATATTTTAAAAAATAAAATAAAGTTGGGAGAGGAGCAATGGTGGTGGCTACATTCCAGGGACTACTCTGAGGCAAACTCAGCTGTTCACGGTGTGTCTGTCCTGCCTTGTGCCCTTCCCAGGGGCATTGTGTCCCCCCATTCCCCCCCACAATGTATCTACGGAGCCATCACCTCCTCTCCCCATGAAAATGCCATCCTTCTTTTATCACAGAAAGAATATGATAACATCAGTCAAAAGGTGTGTAAATGGTTCCGTTTACACTGTCCCCTCCTGCAAGGATATTGTCACTTCAGTAGCTCTTAGGGCAAATGAGAGTCTGGGATGGGAGTTACTGGGGGGGTGGGGGGGGGGGGGGGGAGAGAAGGACCGAGAGGGCAGGCGTGAGTTTCCTGTGGACCCAGCTGACCTCAGCACTGGACTGAAGCTACAGCAAGAATGCACGTGGCGCTCATGCGTAATGGCCCGTAGTGAGTGCTCAGTAAAGGTTCGCTAGTATTTTTATTACAACCTACCCCTCCTGAGGGCAGTGACTCAATGACAAGCCCAAGGGTGATATATGCCACAGTCAATTCTCTGTTTGGAACTTGCTCAGGGATATCTTGGCTTCTGCCCTGGACTGGTGACTAGAAAACGATGAATTTCATTTCTCTGTCCCTTGCGAATGGGAGCCTGTGAAATAGCCTGGGGATCACAATTTTAAGAAGTCCGACGGTAATGTGTACGGAATTTTGAACTTTATAAGCTTCCCCAGAAGGCCCACAAACCTAGAGACTGCTGCCCTAGCCAGTGTGGATCAGTGGCTAGAGCATCGGCCCTCCAACTGAAAGGTCCCGGGTTCGATTCAGGTCAAGGGCAGGTACCTCCGTTGCAGGCTCAATCCCTGGCCCTGGTCAGGGCGTGTGTGGGGGGCAACCAATCCATGTGTCTCTCTCACATCGATGTTTCTCTCTGTCTCTCCCTCTCCCTTCCACTCTCTCTAAAAATCAATGGGAACATACCCTTGGGTGAGGGTTAGCAAAAGGAAAACACGAAAACCAACCAACCAACGCAGAGGCTGCCAACTTGAAGTAAGAACTCAGGCAGTGAGCGGGTTGCTACGCTATGAGAACACTGCCTGGCATGGCGCTCCAGTCCTGGTATTGTGCTTACAGTTTTCTGTGGGCGTTGATGGTGTTATTTGTGTGTGTGTCTCCCCTTGTCAATCTGGCAGTGCAAGCGAGGCACCAAGGAAGTGCTCATTCGTAGCCAGACAGCAGCGTTTGGTGTTAATTAGTGTGTGGAATAAATAATTGGGAAGTGGTTTCAGTCCATGACATGAGTGAGTCTTTTATATGAAACCAAAGGTTAAAGTGTTTTAGTGAATATTCCCGTCCAGTGCAAAAATTGTTAATCAACTGAAAATGAGAGTCTGGTGAAAGATGAAAAGGCAGTGATTTATCCTGCAGATATCCTCCCATCTGTGTGAAATGACATGTATATCGCAGCATTGTTTATAACACCAAAAGACTGGAAATAACTCAAATGTCCATCAGTAGGGGATTAACCAAATAAAATGCAGTATACCACCAGTGGTGTGGGTGTGGAGAAAAGGGAAGACTTGTGTGCTGGTGGTGGGAATGCAGATTGGTACAGCCAGCGTGGGAAAAACTGAAGCGGAAACTGCCTATGATCCAGCAATTGCACTTCTGAGTATATATGTCAAGAAACCCAAACACAACATTGAAAGAATAATGCAGCCCCGTGTTTATTCTGGCATTCTTTACAATGTCTAAGATGTGAAAGCAACCCAAATGCCCACCAACAGACCAGTGGGTAAAAAGGTGGTGGTACATACACACAAAGGACTATTACTTGGCCATAAAAAAGAAGGAAATCTTACCAGTTGCAGCAGCGTGATGGACTTAGAAGGTATTATACTAAGTCAAATAAGTCAGTCAAAGACAAACGCCATGTGATTTCACTTATATGTGAAATCTAAAGAACAAAATAAGTGAGCCAACAAAACAGACACAGACTCAGATACAGGAAACAGACTAATGGTTGCCAGAGGGGAGGGGAGTTGGGAGACTGGGTGAAAAGGGGGGAGGGATTAAGAAATTCAAATTGGTAGTTACCAAATAGTCACGAGGATGTAAAATACAGGACAGGGAATCTAGTCAATAATGTTGTAGTAACCATGTACGGTGCCAGGCGGGCCCTGGAAATACTGGGGGGAACACTTTGTACAGGACATGACTGTCTAACCACCATGCTGTAGGCCTTAAACTAACACAAAATAATACTGAATGTAAACTATAATTAAAAGATAAAAAATGAAAAGAGAAATAAAATCTCTCTTCCGTTTCTGGGAATCCATTGTGTTTAGTTCTTGCAACCTCTTGCGTGGTAACAACAGCGTGTCATCCACGCATTTAACTGAAGGCCTGGATTCTAGCGACTCTCAGGGGAGCATAGGAAAGCTGTAAAATACACTACTGGGTGTTAAAGGGATTGTGACTTTCTACTTACACATTTCTGTATACTTTGATTTTTAAAAAAGATAGATTACTTTTTAAATCAGCAAAGGTCATAAAGATGATATTATGGGCTAAACTGTGCCCAGTCTGAAACTGATAGGGTAAGGCCCTAGCCCCCCGTACCTCAGCATGTGACGGTTTTTGAAGATAGGGCCTCGAAAGAGATGAAGTTAAAACGAGGTGATTAGAGTGGATCCTAACCCAATCCACTGATGTTCCTCTAAGAAGAGGAAATTTGGATGCAGGAAGAGACACCAGGGGTCGGTGTGCACAGAGTTAAAACCGCGTGGGCGCTGAGTGAGAAAGTGGCCATGGCTAAGGAGAGCGGCCTCGGAAGAAACGGCTCTGCCAACACCTTGATCTTGATTTCCAGACTCTGTAACTGTGAGAAAGTAAATTTCTGTTGTTTAAGCTACCCAGTCTATAGTATTTGTTGTGGCAGTCATAGTGAACTAATGACAGGTTTTTTTATATTGAAAAAGAATGAGCACTTTCAATGAACACATGATTTTTTGTTTTTGTTGTTAATCCTCATCCAAGGATATTTTTCCATTGACATTTTAGAGAGAGTGCAAGGAGGGGGAGAGACACAGAGAGAAACATTTATGTGAGAAAGACACACCCATTGGTCACCTCCTGCACACGCCCTGACCAGGGCCAGGATGGAGCCTGCAACCAAGATATGTTCTCTTGACCAGGAATTGAACCCAGGGCCCTTCAGGCCGCAGGACGATGCTGTGTCCACTGAGCCAAGCCTGCTAGGCTGAGCACATGGTTCTTATTCTTGAGGTGCTCATAGTCAAGAAGCAGGAGAGAGACATCAACAATGCAATCCCATGGGAGGGAACTATGGGAGCCCGCGGAAGAGGACCTCACTGGCTGTGGAAAGGGAGACAGAGGATGCTGGGTCCAGTGGGCAGAGTTTAGGGATCCTATCCTGGGGGTGAGATGCCACCTTCTGTGTTGAAGGAGGAGTAGGACAATAAGTGTCCTCACTACAGACCTCTCTGCTGACCCTTTGTGCCTGGTTGTCACATAGAGCATTGGTCCCAGGTAAGGATTTCAAGGATCTGTAAAATCTTAACAAATACACATGTACAAACTGGGGGATGGGTATGATGCCAATGTTCTATTTTACATTTTTTTACAAAGGACATTTAAAATGCTATCTACCATCATTACTCTACATTAAAGATATTTTAACAAAAATATAATGAAGACATCCTATATAATAAAGAGGTAATATGCAAATTGACCCTCATGCCCTCGCATCACAAGATGGCTGCCCCCATGTTGTCATAAGATGGCTGCCACAAGATGGCCGTCCACCACGTCATCACAAGATGGCTGCCCCTATGTTGTCACAAGATGGCCACCACAAGATGGCCACCCCCACATTGTCACAAGGTGGCCGGCAGGGGAGGGCAGTTAGGGGCGACCAGGCCTGTAGGGGAGGGCAGTTGGGGGCGATTGGGCCTGCAAGGGAGGGCAGTTGGGGGAGACCAGGCCTGCAGGGGAGGGCAGTTGGAGGCGATCGGGCCGGCAGGAGAGCAGTTAGGTGTCAATCATGCTGGCAGGGTAGCGGTTAGGCCTCAATCAGGCCGGCAGGGGAGCAGTTAGGGGGTGATCAGGCTGGCAGGCAGAGTGGTTAGGAGCAATCAGGCAGGCAGGCAAGTGGTTAGGAGCCAGCAGTCCCGGGTTGTGAGAGGGATCCCACATCAGGCCTAAACCAGAAGTCGGACATCCCCCAAGGGGTCCCAAACTGGAGAGGGTGCAGGCTGGGCTGAGGGATAACCCCCCTCCCCCCAGTGCAATGAATTTCATGCACCGGGACTCTAGTTATCTTATACTAAGGGACCACTACTTACATTGAATACAGTTAGCTTTAATTCCTGCCTTGGTTTCTGTACTGCATATGGATTAGTAAGGAGTCTTAGACCAGCATTTGATGATCACCAGAGTTCCAGGTTAGGAGTGCCATATTGATTTCTTTACATTGCAAAACTAGTTTTTCACCAAAATCCATATTTCCCTTCTCCTGTGGAAATAGAGATTACACTAGGTAATTACACAGGGCTACTCAGCTAGAGACTAGATCTTCTTCCTCTTTTCACAACTAGAAACTATTATATGTAAATTGAAGTTATATGATGCAATTTCTGGGTCATCTCTCCCTTAAGAGATAAGCCATTGCCTTTGAGTTCCTCTGTTCTCCCTTAACCACTGGTTGGAATCCTGAATGTGCCCACCATCTAACTTTGACCAGGAGAATGAAAGTGCCACCTTGGGGAACAGTGAGGCGATAAATGGCTGGGATCTGAGTCCTCGGGTGGCATTCGGGGGAGAGACTCCCTGACAAGCTGGACCGCTCACCGTGGGCCTGGAACGTGAGAAGGAAATGAACTTGCATGTTATTTAGGCCTCTGCGTGTAGATGTACATATACTTTTTGGTATTTATTTCTTGGGGATAGCTTAGTCTTTAACCTAATAAGCAAGTCCTGCTTTTGCAGTGATGAACTTATCCTTCAGAAGCTCCATGCTGCTCCTGTGTATCCCTCTCATGTAGGATATGTGACCTACTGGGTCATCAGAGAAACACATTTACATAATATTCTCCTACCCAAGTGTGGAGTTCCCCATTGGAGAGGGCAAGCTACCTTCTTACTACCCTGGCATGGTTTCTCCCACAAGTCTCCGCCTCCTTTCCTTTGACCTACTTAGCTTGCAGTTAAGGGAACCATCCCCATGTGGTTTGGCTGCTCAGCCAATGAATGCAGCTCCCCGTCAGGACTTTCCACCCTGCCTATATCACTTCCCTTTCTGGCCTTCCGATCACTGCCTCTCCTCCTTTCCAGAGAACTAGGTAATACACCTTCTCCTTCAAATCACACGGATGCTTCCAACGACTAGTTATTGTCCTGGTACTTGGTAAGGTAGCACATAAAATGACGAAGTAGGGGAAGCTCTTGACTTTTCATTCTATTTGGAAAAGTAGGCAAATAGGCAATTATAAATTAAAGTGGAAGGTTCTATAATTGGAACAAGTACAGTGTGTCATAGGAATAGTTGGAAGAGGCACCTGAGGCAGGAGGGAGTGTGGTTAACAGCGTCAAGTGAAATCAAGGCAGGAGAAAAGGTGAAGCTGTGTGAAATGATACACCCGTTAATTAGTAATAAGGCATCATTTTAAAACTTCAAATAATTCAGAGTATATAAAATAAAAGTGAAAGTTCTTCCTCCCCCATACATGAATTATAATCTCTATAGTGATTGGTTCATCTTTGGTACACATTCTTCCAGACATAGAGATATAAAAATAGATATACCATAATATATCCATGTAGGGTTTTATTTTTCAAAATCTAATCACAGTACACATATTGTTATGCATTATCTTTTCCCCCCACAGGGACTTGTTCTCTTATCAATGGATGTTTATCTCCCTCCTTTAAAAAATGATTTATAGACTTCTTTACTAATTATACACTAACTTATTTAATAAATCTCTTCTTTTTTTGATATTCAGGTTGTTTTCTGTTTTTTAAAAAAATCTTTATTGTTGAAAGTATTACAATTGTCCCTGTTTCCCCTCATTAACCCCTTCCAGCCCACACCTGCCCCAGACCTTCACCACCCTCTTGCCTGTGTCCCTGGGTTATGCATATATGCATACAAGTTCTTTAGTTGATCTCTTCTCCCTCACCCACCCCTGCCTTCCCTCTGAGATTCGGTCGCATACGTCTATGTCTCTGGATCTATTTTGCTCATCAATTTATGTTGTTCATTAGATTCCTCATGTGAGTGAGATCTTGTGATACTTGTCTTTCTCTGACTGACTTATTTCGATTAGCATGATACACTCCAGGTCCCTCCATGTTATCTCAAAGGGTCAAGAACATTCTATCCATTGGACATAGCAATACATATTGCAAGAGAAAAAGATTACAATATAAAAATCCTATACCTGCCCCAACTATCATATATACACTGAGTGGCCAGATTATTCTGACCCCCCCCCCCCCCCCCCCCCGCATCAGTACTTCGTTGGGCCACCTTTTGCCTTCAATACTGCGGCGATTCTTCTTGGCATTGACTCCCCGAGATGCTGAAAGGTGATGCGAGGAATCTGACACCATGCCTGATGAATAGCACTGTCCAGTTCTGTGAGATTGGATGGTGGTGGAACCAGCTGCCTGATGGCTCTTTTAACTTCGTCCCACAAATGCTCAGTTGGATTGAGATCTGGTGATTGTGGGGGCCACCTAAGCAAGGTGAAGTCTCCCTCATGTTCTTGAAACCACTCCTGCACAATACCAGCACCATGGCATGGCGCATTGTCTTGTTGGAAGAAGCCATCTCCATTGGGATACACCATCCACATGATAGGATGAACTTGATCAGCAACGATACTTAGGTATGTTGTGCTATTCAGACGTTGTTCCACACGAATTAAAGGGCCCAAATCATGCCAGGAAAACATGCTCCAAACCATAACACTGCCCCCACCAGCTTGAAGGGTTGTACTCATGCATGTGTGGTGCATGCTTTCATGTTGTTTCCATGAAATTCTCACTCTGCCATCTGCATGATGCAACTGAAAACGTGATTCATCGGACCACATGACTTTTTTCCAATGCTCGACTGTCCAATCCTTGTGTTCCTGTGTGAATTGGAGACGTTTTATCTTGGTAACTGCAGACAGCAAAGGTGTTTGAACAGGCCTTCGGTTTTCATATCCCATATGATGCAGTGTACGGCTAATTTGCCTACAAACGACAGGTGGTCATAATAATCTGGCCACTCAGTATATGTGTGTGTGTTTATGTGTGTGCGTGTGTGTATATTGGAAAAATATCAGATATTTTGGACATGTAAAGTATCAGAAAGTTACCTTCTGCTTTTCTTTCTGGAAATTTACTGGAGGAATCACTAACAAAATCAAAATAAAAGCGCAACTGTATCTCAGGGGAATTTAAAGTGCATAAAAACATAAATGAGTAATCGATCCAGTAAGATTTAAAGAACAGAAAATCATAGTGAAACCAAACTGTGGGTGTTTGAGTCTGAGTTCATTGACTTGCGAAATCTAAGAATGAAGTCGCGGCCAAAACCGAAGTTTATGGGGAGAAGCCAGTCCCGGGGCAGGTGGGCTGGGGTTCCAGGAGCGGCCGTGTCCGAGCTTCCTTTCCATGTTACAGTCGGGAGCAGTTTAGTATCCAGGCAGGAAAGCAGTGGGAAAAAAACGTAGGAAAGGATCATAGGGTTGACCATATAAATATATAAAGTTTCTGTAGTTAAAAAAAAATACAGATGGAAGGAAAAGGCACATTACAAACTGGGAAAGATTCGTACAACACACATGGCAACAAACAGGGTTTCTGTCACTTGCCAAGCTCCAATACTGGCCAAGTCCAAGTCCCAGCCTCGTCTGTGTACAGATGTTCACAGATGAATGGGTCTGAAGAAAAACACAAAACTGTGTGCGCTAACCTAACTTCCAATTTACTATGAATTGCCTTCAAGTGAGACTTTAGCCCTGCTCCGAAATGGAAATACATTTCCCTAGTCCACCCACTCTCCCACGTTCCCTGACAACCCCTTTCTCACACTTCAAACTCCCAGCTTCTCCTCTCCATCCTCCCTCTACACCGATGATCTTATTTCATTCAGAAAGCAGTCGCAACCAGAAGAGACTTTTCACCCACTCACCCACCATATCATCCCATCCACTAGCATCTCCCCTTCGGTTACAGAACTTTCTATGCTCCCATCAACCCCTTCCCCAGGGTACTTGCTCTCACCCCTTCTCGTCTATTCAAGGACAAGGATGTGTCTCCAGAAATTCCCATTCCTCTCTGTCCCTAAGGAACCACTCACTTCAGCCTACAGCCAGGATCCTATTTTCTGCTTCTTACATAGATAATCCCTTTTGTCTCACTTTCCCCGCAAGTTACTGCCCCGTTCCTCTGCTCTCCTTTGTAATAATCACCTTAAAAGGAGCCATCTATACTTGCTCTGACATTTCCAATTCCTCCACTTCCGTTCTTTCTTTAACTCAATCCCTTCAGGCTTTTACCTCGACCAAATCCATTACAATTGCTCTTGCTTGTCAAGGTCACCAGTGACCTTCGTTTGTGCTAAACCCAATCATCAACCCTCAGTTTTATCTCACTTGGTCTGTCAGCAGCATTGCACACAACAAACACCCCCTCTTCCAGGAACATTGGACTCAGCTGGACCACCCAGCATCCCTTTCCTTATGATGTTCTCCCTTTTTCATGCCTAAATGGCCCTCCTCAAATCCCCCCAAAACTGTCCCACTTCTATTTCCCCTGTTTCAGTGAATAACAACGCCATCGTCCAGTTACTCAGGCCAACAATCTAGAAGTCCTATTGGACTCATCTCACTTTCTCATACTCCACTTCCAACCAGAGAGAGAACCTATTGGCTCTGTCGTCACCATCGATCCAGATGCTGGTCCCATCCCGCCACTGTCACTGCTGCCACCCTGGGGCAGGCCACCATACATCTCAAGGGAATTAATCAAAGAACCACCTAACGGGTTGATCTTCCTGCCTCCACCCTTGATCCTTTATTCTCCACCCCGCAGTCAGAGGGAACCTGGTGAATCAGATCCGCAACTCAGGTCTTTGCTGAAAACATTCCAAAAGGTTCCTGTCTCAGCGTAGAAGCCAAAGTCCTCCTCTACGGAGTGCCCCCCTCTGGTGCTCCCCTCCTGCAGGCCTTGCTCACAGAGTCTTCCTACGCTTCCCAGGCAGAGCCAGGCAGCTTGGGCCTGTCAGTGGCTCCCTCCCTTCCTTTGTACCTGTCCTCACACATCACCTTCCGGGCCCGCTCTGCAGCCATTCCCGATGAGTCCCTATCCCTTCCTTCCTTCATTTTTCAACTTGGAACGCATCACCCTCTGCTACACCATATCGTCTTACTTATCTGTCTATTGTCTGTCTGCTCACGTTAGAATGGAAGCTCTGTGAAGTCAGGGATTTTTGTTTGTCTTCTTTGTACTGAGGCAGTCCCAGTGCTGGCACATAGTAGTTGTTCAATAAATTTTGGTTGAATAAATTAATTTAATAAATATACAAAGGACAAACGGAGTTTAAAGCTCTTCAAAATTCCTGGAATGTAATTTTATAATACATATCAGAAGTCTTAAGCACACACTCAGTAATGTCACTTCTAGAAATGTATCTCAATGAAGGATTTCCCAAGTGAATATAAAGAAGATGCTATTCCAGAGTAGGCACAGGTACATGGAAAACAAGTGAATAGTATAAAAAAACTCTTCTAACCTAGACACTGGAGACCAGATAGTATTTATCATTACAGGGATGGTTTGTGTGGCTCTTGTTGCAAATATTACTAAACATTACTTATGAATCTTTTTTTTTCATTTTTAATTAATGTGTTATATGTGTACATATCTTACCATTGCCCCTCCCACCCCACTCCCATACATTCCCTCACCCCCCAGAGTTTTGCGTCCATTGGTTATGCTTATATGCATATATACCAGTCCTTCAGTTGATCTCTTATCTCCTACTTATGAATCTTTTGGTTAAATATTTTTAAAGAATATGCCAAAAGACTTTTTTTTTTTACCTTGCCAGTTATGCTAAAAGTGGACTACATATCTCTATAATGTGAGAACCCTGTAGCTCTTGTTAATTTTTTAATTCTTAGTTTCACCATACAAGATGTCTGGTATCCAGCAGTACTTGTTTTACTGATGTAATAGTTTTAAACTGGTGGGTAGTGCAAAGAAAGTGAAAATGAACTTTGTGATCCCAGAAGTCAGAACCTGGGAGTGAGCTTGGGGAGTGGGTGCTACGCAGGAAACATGTGCAGGCAAACCTTCGTCCGGGACAACTCAGATAACGGGAACCTTGTGTGCCAGGAGCCTAACGGGTGCCCTCCGGCATTGGAGTGGGTCTCACTCAGCATTCTGTTCTTCACGTGAAGCGGCGATGTTGCGATTCTGAGCATAAGCCTCTCATCGTCCCGGAATAAGCTTCTGTTTGCACTGCGAACAGGAGGAGGCCTGCAGAACGAGACGTAGAAGGAAGCAGACCATCTTGTGAGTGCAGTGAAGCATCAGCAATGTCATCATTCTGACCTCACCGGCTGAGACGAGGGGTGGGTTTCTCTGCTTCACTGAATGGTGAGATTAGGGAAGTTAATCTGGGTGACGAGTTGTTCTTCTGGACACCCTGTTCTCTTTCTACCAGCCACACCCCTGAGGAGTGACGGCCCGGCCGAGGAGCCCCTCCCCTGCCTACACCACCTGTTTCTGCAGGAGGTCTGTAGTTTTGGTAAATGAGAAAGCACTTGGTTTCCATTTCCTTTCTGAGAACTGCTAGTCAGGAGGGAAGGAAGTAGATATTTGGCCCGAGTTCTATCCTGTGGGGGAAGGGAGGGCTGGGATGCTCCTCTGAGCACCAGCTTCTGCTGTGATGGGGCTTGGTTTCTGATGTTTGTCTCTTCTTCATAAATGTCAATCAAAGTGGTGCCAGCCACCCACCCAGCCCCCTTTCTGGGATCAAATGGCTGAGGGTGCAAGGACTTTCTTTGTCCAAACTTGGCCACAACTCTGCTCAACATTCTTTTTTTTTCTTCTCTTTTTTTTGGTATGTTTTTTATTGATTTCAGAGAGGAAGGGAGAGGGAGAGAGAGATAGAAACATCAATGATGAGAGAGAATCACTGTTTGGCTGCCTCCTGCACGCCCCACACTGGGGATCGAGCCTGCAACCCGGGCATGTGCTCTGACCGGGATTCGAACCATGACCTCCTGGTTTATAGGTAGATGCTCAAGCACTGAGCCATGCCGGCTGGGCCTGCTCAACATTCTTAATTGGTTCTCTGCCTACTGTTCATCTTTTAAAGATCTTGTCAAACCTTTCTTAAAAAACAAACAAACAAAAAAAAAAGCTTTGCCAGTGATGAAGAATATAACTTCGAGGAAAACCCAACTACAGCATCAGGTGGTCATGGTAGACTTGGGGCTTCTGATTCAGATTGGGAGTCTGTGGGAGCCCTGAGGTTGGATGTGGTTCATTAACAGACATGCTTCGTTATTTATTTGATGTTGAAATCACGCTTTTACTATTATTTCACACCACTTTCCAGCATTACAGCAAATTCCTGAGCTGATAGGTCATGGAAGGCATGAAGGAAACGTAAATGCACATGACTATTACTAAGTAAGGAAGTCATTCTGAAAAAGTCAACACTGAAGAAATAAAAAGATCAGCGGTTGCCAGGGGTTCGGGGAGAGGAAGGGAGGACGAGGAGGTACACATTTTTAGGGCAGTGAGAGGCTCTGTGTGCTGTAAGGGTGGATCTGTCATTCAGTACACATTTGTGCCAACTCATGAGCTCTACAACAGGAAGCGTGAACCCTGAGGTAAACTATGGACTTTGGGTGATAACGATGTGTTATGTAGGCTCGCCCACTGGAACCCATATACCAGTCTGGTGGGGGTGCTGGTAACGAGGGAGGCCATGTACGGGTGGGGGGAGAGGGCAGGTAGGAAGTCTCTGTCCCTGACTCTGAATTTTGCTGTGACCCTAAAATTGCTCTCCAAAATAGCCTATTTGAGAGAGAGAGAGAGAGAGAGAGAGAGAGAGAGAGAGAGAGAGAGAGAAAAGCATAGAGAAGAAAAGCGAATGGGTGTAATCAGAGAGGAAGGGCAATGGAAAAAGAAGAAGTTTGCAAAGGAACTGAGCACCTTCTCTATCCGCCTATTAGAGAGGGAAGTGCAGGAGCAGGCCAGGAGGCCTGGGGAGGTCCCGCTGGCTCACAAGCTGCTGGGGAGCCCACCCCGCCTTTGGGGGTCTCCATTTAAAGGCGGTTAGAATGAGAGGGTGCAAGGGCTCTCCAAGTTCCTTCTGGTCCTAAGATTCCAGACTGGCAGCTAAGGGCCCACCCCTTCCCCGTTTTCTCCTTCCACCCCGACCAGCCATGCTGGCGAGAAGCTGCTCTTAGAGGACAGCGTGCTGCCTGGCGCCCCCACTGGGTCCCACACGCAGCACTCGCCCCCGCAACTGCGGGACGGAAGGCCGGAGTGGAGGACGGAGGACGGAGCTCAGCGGAGAAAAAGGCCAGAAGAGCCTGAAGCCTGATTGACAGGGAGGAAGGCCCTGAGGACTGATTGACAGGGAGGGAGGCCCTGAGGACTGATTGACGGGGAGGAAGGCCCTGAAGCCTGATTGACAGGGAGGAAGGCCCTGAGGAGTGATTGACAGGGAGGGAGGCCCTGAGGACTGATTGACAGGGAGGAAGGCCCTGAAGCCTGATTGACAGGGAGCGCTGGGCGGCGGCCGAAGGAAGACCACGCCGTGCTAGGCGGCCGCGGCGCCGGCGGCGGAAGCGGCGGAAGGCCGGGGATGCTGAGAGCCAATTGGCAGGCGGAGGGGGCGGGGCCCCCGTGCCGGGCGGGCGGGGCGCTGGGCGTGTCCGGGTGCGTGACGTCACAAGGGGCGGGGCGCCCCGGGTCCCTGGGCCGGCGCGCGGGCGCACTGGCAGTCGCTGTCGGGGACGCGGGGCAGCAGCAGCGCGGCGTGCGCTCCCGGTTCGCGGTGACAGCCGGTCCTCTCCCGGCGCCCGGGACGCATCGGGCGCGCGCCCCCGTGTATGTGAGCGCGGCTCGGGGCGGAGGCGTCCCCTCGCTGTCTTTTTTCTGCCTTTTCTCCCGGGGCGGGCAGCGCGCACGCTTGCCTGCCTGTCGCCCCTCTGGGAGCGGGGTTGGTGTGCGGAGTGGTTCGTCATTTTTTCCTTTTAAATCCGTGAGCTTTTTTTTTTTTTTTTTTGCGTTTTTTTTTTTTTTTTAGGGCTCGTTGCCCTCCGCCTGGTTTCCTCGGTCCCTGACTAGTCGCTTTCCGCCCCCCCTCGTGCCGCCCCCGCCCCAGGTCGCCCCGGGCCCTGCCCCTGCCCCGGGGGTGGGAGGCCGGTCCCGCTCCCTCCCGCCCGCGCCTCCGCAGCCGCCCCGCACCTGCCTCAGTATGAACGGGGTCAGCGACCCCCCTCTTTTCATAAAAGACATTAAGGCCGGACTGAAAAACTTAAATGTCGTCTTTATTGTCCTGGAGATAGGTAAGTGAGGCCGCAGCCCGCCGCAGCCCCCGCGCGGCGGGGCCGGAGGGACGGCGCCGCGGCTGCCCTCCCCTCCCCCGCCCACGTGGTGCCGTCTCCCCCCGCCCGGGCTTGGGTCTGGTCCCCCCACCGTTCAGGTGCCGCCAGACCCGGAGGCGGCGTCGGGAGCCCTTGGGGGTCCCCGTTCCCCAGTAACCGCCCCTTCGGTTTGTGACCCCCCAGGACGCGTGACCAAAACCAAAGACGGCCACGAGGTGCGGTCCTGCAAGGTGGCCGACAAGACGGGCAGCATCACCATCTCCGTGTGGGACGAGATCGGGGGGCTCATCCAGCCGGGGGACATCATCCGGTTGACCCGCGGGTAGGTGTGCGGGGCGGGGCGGGAGCCTCCGGGGTGCAGGCTGCGGGCCCCTCTGCCGGGCCGGGTGGAGGGGGGCCGGCGGGAGCATTGCAGCCGCCTGGCCTTGCCTGGCCGTGGGGCGCAGCCGGCTTCAGCCAGGAACCCAGGCTCCCCTGCCCCCCACCCCCCTGCCCTCTGACCTCAGGGCACAGGTTAGATCGACTTTTCAACCCTGCTCTGGGATCCCTGAGTCTAAAATATAAAATAGGTTGAGAAGGTTCCCACAGTCAATATTTCCTCTCTCCCATGAATTATTTAATGTAGTTGTCAGGGTGTTTTTTCCTCCTGTTTTAATGACATGCCATCCTGCCAGCATTTTTGTGCCCGTTTTATTGAGAGGGGAAGCTGACAGTGTGTGGGAGGCACGTTCTTGGACGTGATGGCTGGTGGCCCACACTGGAAGGTCGTGTGGTGCACAACCCAGGACAAACATCTGATACCTTAATCAATAAAGGAACTTAAAAAACAATGTAGAATTTAAATTAAGAAATAAAAATAATGACTAAAACAACCGTCCCAGAATGATACGCAGAGAACGCTCGGTGGAGAGACGTCTGGGTCTTCGTCCAGAAAAGTCAGAAGATGGGCCTTTCAGAGTCCTTTAGCGCAGTCTTTTCGTCCGTGTGTGTGGTAGTTTATCTTTACGGGAAGATAAGAGGCCAGAAAAGGGTCTTTAAAAGAGATTTTGGAACCGGTCAGTAGAGTTGTGATGCATTGGTCCGAACTGCAGGGAAAGTGGGTGGAAGTGGATGCCGGCCCAGGAAGGAGAACCTCGGGGAGGAGTTGGATGACGGAAGGAGGGACCCTTCGGTGATACCTTACAGGCCTCCAGCCTCAGGAAGGGAGGCAGAGTCCCATCAGAGAAGGAAGTGGGAGTCAGGACTTAGCCTGGATTCTCACACACTGACTCACGGTGACACCGTCTGTTACACATCCACATCCTTCACCTACACAAGAGCCTTCCTGCCTGGGAGGGTGTGGTGAGGATTCCCATAATTAAAGCTGTTTTGGCTGCCAAAGCATCTTGTCTAGTGATTTACAGTATTTTATACACTGTAAACAGCATCTCCTTCCGAGTATTTCATACTTTTGTAGTCAGAGGAAGTACATAGGTGTGTGCACCCAAAAAAATGGGAAAAACCAAATTCAGTAGCTGTCACAGTACCTATAGGAATATGGTTACCAAGGAGTACAATTTAAAGGAGAATTCAAAACTAAAGAAACTATTACTACTATTTCCTAACTCCAGTGTGACCTGGAAGTTATTATACATCATCAATGTGCTGTTCTATAAAATGGGGACCATTACACCTTACTTTCTAACATAATACAGCCATTGTGAGGCCCTTAAATTCCGGTTGGATCTAAGAAAAGTGGCTTTTGAAGAAAGGTATACATTTAAATAAAGGTAATTTGAATATTGATATGTTTATCAGAAAACCCTGCAAATGTCCATCTCATTCCTGAAACAGTGAAATGTTTCAATTGCAGTAACTTCAAATTTTTCTCAAAATACGCATTAATTTTTACTTAGTAAGGTGAAATAATACACTGTCTTCTGAGTCACCTCTTATCCAACATAAGATGGGTGAATGGTATCTTTAATAAGTGACTCATTCCTATAAATTAAGGTAAATATATAATGTGGAACTAGCAAATTTTTATTACCTGAGTTAAAAGATGAACTGTCACTATGCGTAAACAATATTTGATTACAACTTATTCTAAGTCATGAAGTTACCAGAGTAGTTGTACAAAGAGCCACTGGAAACCAGACCTTCGACTGGTTTTTATAATATTGATTAATTTACAGTTTTTTCTTAGATATATGTATAGGGTTATTTCTATCTAATGATTTTGTCTGCATTCAAAATTGTTAAGAGTAAATAATTGTTCACCCAAGTTGGTACTAAAAATTGCAAATTTGAGAAGGTAGATGTGTGAAAGATTTGTGATCTTAGTTTTTTTAGCCCTGGATTAAATTTTACCAACTTTTTTTGTAGCTTGGGAACCCTAGGTGTGTTGTGGAAGTAAAGGAAAAGCAATTATATCAATTTCTGAGGAGACCAAGTAAATGAGTATAAAAGAAAACACGAGGGTGATGATTTTATATTTATCCTGTGGTTAAAAACAATTTCTGCTTGAATCTCTGCAATTGTAAGTTCTGTTGTTAACTGACCAAAGATGAGATCCTTGGGGTATAACAACAGTGCTTGCTTTGCAAAAAGACCTGCTTTCCAGAGTTAGTTATAGTTTAGATGATGATGTGAGACTTGGGCAGTAGAATTTTCTTTGTGTCTTGCCTTAGTCAGTAACAAGTTCAAGTTAGGCTCATTAATTGCAGTTGATTTGCTCTGGTAGACACATCCACACCCAATACAAAAAATACGGCATAAAGACTTACCTGATGACATATTTCTACGGAACTGATGTTTCTTTTCTCTCTAGGTATGCTTCCATGTGGAAAGGGTGTCTGACGCTTTATACTGGAAGGGGCGGAGAACTTCAGAAAATCGGGGAGTAAGTACGTTTTGTGTAATTGAGAAAAGTACGAATTTCTCCTAAAATGGCTGGTAGGTCTAAACGGCAAACCCTTTCCTTGGCTTGTTTCTGGCTGGCCACCCGCACGCCTTCAGCAGCCCGCCTGCGGGAATAGCTTCCCGTGGAGGGGTCCGTGGAACAGCTGTCCATGCGCGGGTTTGGGGAATGAGCTTCTCCAGTGTCATTAGTGCCCTGTGAAGTAGCTTCTGTCGTCCGGTGAATTGCCAGATAAGACACGAGGTGTATGTTCTGGCCATGAGTTCACATGTTCGTCCTCTCTGTTTGTGGGTGAAGATGTCCTCATGGGACAAGGGCTGGTGGCAGCGCCCCCCGAAGTGCTGTGTTTACCCACAGGCTAGGTGCCGCGCAGGCATGCGGGCTGCCTGGTAATCTCCACCCCGACCTGGAGGAGCCATCCTCTCTAGGGGTGTACAGGTAATGCGGCCCCCAGGCTCGCCTAGACATGTGGGAGGTACTCATAAACGTGGGTGTAGGCACTACATCCCATCATTGGTCCGTTCTGCTAGGTCAGGGGTCGGCAAACTCATCAGTCCGCAGAGCCAAATATCAACAGTACGACGATTGAAATGTCTTTTGAGAGCCCAATTTCTTAAACTTAAACTTCTTCTAACGCCACGTCTTCAAAATAGACTCACCCAGGCCGTGGTATTTTGTGGAAGAGCCAACACTCAAGGGGCCAAAGAGCCGCATGTGGCTCGCGAGCCGCAGTTTGCCGACCACGGTGCTAGGTTAATGCTTGGACATCTACTTCATGCCCACTAAATCAGAGGGTATTTGGAGAGAAGCAACAGTGGTGGCACCCAACAAATAAAGATATAAATAAATAAAGGAAAATTCTCTTCCTAACTGCAGGGTTAAGATGCTTTGTGTGGAAAAATAATCTTGCCAGCTTTTTTCTTTTTAATAAATATATTTTTACTGATTCCAGAGACAAAGGGAGAAGGGGAGAGAGATAGACACATCAAAGATGAGAGAGAAGCATTGACTGGCTGCCTCCTGCACGCCACGTATTGGGGATCGAGCCCCCAACCCAGGCCTGTGTCATGTCCGGGAATTGAACCGTGACCTCCTGGTTCAGGGGTCGACGCTCAACCACTGAGCCACACCAGCCAGGCTGTTGCCAGCTTTTACAGATCAGAAACTGGGAACACTCTTGGGAGGAAAATTAGGATCCGCGTATGGCTTATGTTTGCATTTAGAGTATTAGTGGGGCAGTGGAAGGGTTTCACATCCACGTTACTGAGAGATGAGGCTCCTGTCCTGACCTTCCTGTGTAGAGAAGTGTCTGTCACGGAGATCAGGTGAGTGAAGAACCACTGGAGGCCACTCAGTTCCTAGTGACTTAGCTTTGTTAGGGTCAGCCTAGCATTTACCAAAACTAGTTCTCATTCCTTATTTGTGGGGTGAGGGGCTTGTGTATAACGTTCATGTAGCCCACAGTCCGCTCACAGGAAGCACTGGGATGGACTGTCACTGTGGTGTCTGTACTGATGCCTCAGCATCCACTCCTAACCTTGAATGACTATCTTTGCAGGTTCCCAGCGCGTGGTCCGCAGGGGACCGGATGAGAGTGTGTGGATGGGTCGGTGCTAACCCATCCCCAGTGCTCGAGGACCCGCTCTGGAGCTCCGAGTCACGTGGTTCCGTGGCCTCAGCCTGTGGGAGGACAGGACAGGACGGATGTGTTTCTGTGTCCTTGCTCTTTGCCATGATTGGTTTTTGTGGCCCAGAAGAAGAACCAAAATGCAGAGGAGAATGTTCCACACGTTGTAGGCAGTCACATATTTGATGCTTTTATGGAACAGATGCATGGAGGACGTTTCTGTTAGAATAGAGTTAGTTAGCAGGTTGCTTTTTAATTAGTTAGTTTGATACCTAAATCCTTCCTTCCTGTCACTTAGGCATGTTAGATAAAGAAAGGTTGATTATTTCAGAAGTCATTTAACTTTTGCTTTGTTTTCTTTCAGGTTTTGTATGGTTTATTCAGAAGTGCCAAATTTCAGTGAACCCAATCCAGACTATCGAGGACAACCAAACAAAGGGGTAATTAAAGTCTGCTTTTATGACGAGGCTGATTTTGACCGTCTGCCATGATTCCATGGCGAGATTGCCAACCCTGTCACACCCAGAGTGTAATGAAGACGGTCTAAAAAGTCATGAAAAGTCCTTTTCAAAGTCCTTTTTATTCTGTTGGCTCTGTGAGCCTGAATATGTTTCTGTGGTGTCATATATTTAAGTGTCTGTGCCATTTAGCACTTTGGGGAGTGGGGAGTAATATCTGGAAATGAAATAAAATGAGAGGTTTGGGGAACATGAGTATTTTAACATTGAATGGACTTGGATAAATATATTAAAAATTTGTTTAAGAAAACCTGAGAAATTAAGGGAATGGATACAACATGTTTTAATAATGTAAAGTGTGTTTTTGATTTTTAGTCTTCATTTGGTTAAATTAAAATATTTTTTTTAGGCACATAGTGAACAGAAGAATAATTCCATGAATGGTAATATGGGTACAGGTACATTTGGATCAGTGGGTAAGATTTTTTTTTCTTTTCATAATTGTAATCAGGTGTGAGAATTCTAGAATATATATTTTACGAAAGCTTTAGAGGAAAACTTTGTCATTAGGCATAAATTAGTTCTAAAAGGGAACTACTGGTAACCAGGGAATTCCCAAATAGCTGATTTTCTAGAAAGCAGATAGCCTTTAAACTAATTTATTGAGCTCACTCTATTGAAACATTTGGGCCAGTTCCTGGGAATAGTGGTGCACGTTGGCTGATAATAGAGACGTCCACGTTTCGGAGATGTGTCCTTTCTGTAGCCCAGTGACTGACAGGTGCCGAGCTACTGGTTATTTTTATGCACGGAAAGCCTTTTATCTTCAGACTAATAACTCACCTTCCTTTTTCACATGCTGACCACTGCCCCTTTAAAAGATTAGCTTTTACCCTTCAAATACCCTTAAACGTCCTGTTCGTGGTTTTTGCAGCCAGGTGGAAGGTTTTTGGAAGTTTGGTCCTTAGGTAACTGAGGAGAAGTCTTTTGGGACCAGAGTTTATTTCGGGTGGCTGTTCCTCTTTGAGCTGGTAGCCGATCACTGCACTGTGGAAACTTCTTTAAAAAGTTAGAATTCCGTTCTCGTGAATCATCATTGGCCGTATTTGAGTCCAGTGCCAGGACTCACGTGCCACTTGCCCTTTCTCCGTCTTCCCTGGTGGTGAAGGCAGTGCGTTATCTGTGCTCTTCCTACTCGACCCGTTTCTCATTCTGTTGCCCAAGTTGCTCTATTTTCCTCTCTGTTAATACAGCATCAAGTCAGTATATTTCCAGTAGTCACATCTATACTAATTAAAGGGTAACATGCTAATTAAACTGGATAGACTGGATGTCTTCTGGACATCCTCCTGGATGTCCTTCTGGACAAAGCCAAGGTGGCGGGGCCGAGGCAGAGGCAGTTGGGGGCGATCAGGCCAGCAGGCAGAGAGGTTAGGGGCGATCAGGCCGGCAGGTGAGAGCAGTTAGGGGCCATCAGACAGGCAGGTAGGCAGGTGAGCGGTTAGGAGCCAGCAGTCCCGAATTGCAAGAGGGATGTCTGACTGCCGGTTTAGTCCCAAGGATTAGGTCTAAACCGGCAGTCAGACATCCCTCGAGGGGTCCCGGATTGGAGAGGGTGCAGGCTGGGCTGAGGGGACCCCCCCCCCCATGCACGAATTTCGTGCACCGGGCCTCTCGTGTTTGAATAAACCTAGAACTTAATGGGATTTCCCCCCAGGAGTTTAAAGGCATTTGTTTTCCCCAGTATTACTTGTAAGCATTAATACCATGTGTGAACAGCAAATAGGTGCACCTCTGTAGATCAGTGTCTGAAAATGGTGATGAATTTTTATATTCTCTTTTTAGGAAATGGGGTTCAGCCCAGCCCAGAACCACGGGGATGCCAGTTTTCCTTTGCTGGTAGAAGCAATGGCCGGGGGCCTGGGAACCCGCAGCCAGCTGGAGCAGCTGGTAATCAGACAGGCACGGCCACAATAAGTAATGGCAGGGACCCTCGGAGAGCCTTGAAAAGATGACCGATGCCAAACACCACACGTAGTGTGTAAACTACGTGCCCTACTTGAACACGCACTGCACTTTTATTTATGGTTAACTGTGAAAACCGTTCTTTGTCGGTTTCCTTTTATGTTTCTGGTTTGTTAACAAGAGTTGTTTGCTTTTATAGCAAGACTGTTAAGCTGCTCGAGTCTCCTGTGGAAGAATGGGAACACGCTGAAAAGTAGGGGTGTTGATTTCTAGAGCCAAAATGTCTTTGGGTAGCCTCAACAGCCTGCCCCCCGTCCATGGGGGAGCTACTTAAGACATCATCAGCATTACAGCCTCTGTGAGTCCACCTTCTGCGGACAGTTTGTAATATTTAAAATAAGGCTTAGTGGGAGCTGTTCTCTGTCTTAAAGTCAGATATTGCCAACTAAAGTGATGACCACAAAAAAAAAAAAAAAAAAGGCCACCAAAAACTTAATCAATGCTAACAGTGATTTGTGAGTGTTTGTGACTCCTGGAATGACTGGCTTCATCAATGAGTGGCTGCTATTAAGATTTTTCCAAGGACTGAATCATCCTCAACTCCTGTTTTATTACCAAAAAAACCCCACATTCTTTACCAGAATCCGATCTGTAGTCTAACGAGTGATTTTTAGGAGAAAGCTGCGTGTACTTCATGTTAGAGCAGTCCCATCACTCTTCGTTATCATCCTTGTGTGTTACACTGAAGGAGAATTTTAAAACTGAGGCCTTGAATACTTTTTTGAAGCTATCACGTCCAATATTAAAAGTATAATTTGAAGGCGGTATAAGCCTAATAAGCATGGATCTGATTATTGTTAAAAATTAGGGGAAGTACACATAGTGAAGGCAATTAGAGTTGAATCCATGGAGAAATCAGCCATCTCGTTACAGGGCCCTAGGGACTTGCAGAAACTCAGCCAGCCTAGGTGCTTTCTTGACTTGGAGGGTGTGTGTGTGCTGTGTGGTGTGGATTGTCCGCGTTCCTGAACACACATGACCAAGCCTTATCAGCAAAAGTTAGGAAATGGCTCTCTCAGAAGCGAAGACAGCTTTATTCAGAAATGTACGAGTTTGCTCCTGTGTTGTAAATGCTCCCCAGGTCCACTGTCCGTTGTGGGGTGGATAACTGGCCGAGTTTCCTGTGTTAGAGTTCTACCTTTATTATGTCTTGAATAAAAATGTGCATTCACGGTAACAGACCTCCTTCCTCTGCTCTTCCAGCGGCTTGCAGCGAGAGCCAGCGCGTGTGCCCGCCCTGGTCCTGGTGGCTCCACCCTGGGGACTGCCCGGCGCTGCTTGGCTGCTGTGTCTCTGTCCGCACTTCAAATCACAAAGAATTGAAGTCGACTTGGTTTTCTAAAAATTCCGTAGTGTTTGAATATAAAGTCTGCGCCAGATTACTTCCTGGTTCTAATTGAGTGTACGTAACAAATATTTCAGAAACGTTGACGCCTGTATTAGGCCACTTCTGAGGAGAGTTCGGGGTAGACGAACTCCTGAACCATCTCGAGGCGGTTACCTGTATGGTGTGTAGCGCTTGGGTAACGGGCTTATGTATGTACAGGTGGGGCCAAAGCAGGGTCACAGTTGTGAGTAGGCAAAACAGTTGATTCTTGTGTTGTTATTGTGCTATTTCCCGTATGAGCAACTGTAACCCTACTTTTGCCCCGCCCTGTACTATAGAAAAGTTTTTCCTGTATGTATGATGATTATAGTTCATTTGGCTTTATGACTGATATTTTCTTAAGATGTTTACAATATTACAGAGATTGTGTACAAATTAGTGCATCATTTTTTCTTTTAAATCAAGTAGTGGGAGGAGCAAGAACACTGTTGGTGGGAGAATATTGTGTTAAAGGTGATTTATTGTTTTGTTTTTAAAAAAATATATATTTTATTGATTTTTTACAGAGAGGAAGGGAGAGGGATAGAGAGCTAGAAACATTGATGAGAGGGAAACATCGATCAGCTGCCTCCTGCACACCCCCCACTGGGGATGTGCCCGCAACCAAGGTACATGCCCTTGACCGGAATCGAACCCAGGACCCTTGAGTCCGCAGGCCGTTGCTCTATCCACTGAGCCACACCGGTTTCGGCTAAAGGTGATTTTTAAGAGGAAGGAAGACCTCAGCCGGTGCTGTTGTGATTGACACTTGTAATGCTCTAACCTTGTCTGTGCTTTGTGTCATCTATTAACAAGTTTCTTTTTTCTCAAGGGAAGCCTCTCAAACGCAAACAGGGAGTGTCCGTCCGTCCGTTGCGAACGCTCGCGCGCCGTCTGCCTGGACGCACTCAGCACGAAGAGGAAGAAGGTTCGCCGCCTTCCCCTTCCTGGCGCTCGGCTCTCAGCTCCCTCTCAGACACGTTTAAACACCTGAGCACAAACACCCCTCACTCAGTACAGAAGCACACGCTCCGGGGTGACCCCATCTCATTTCCACAAAACCCATCTGAGGGGCTGCGGTCGCGGCCCCGCTGGCCGCCTGGGCTGGCCGGCCTCGGGGGTTGCTGGGGCACAGGAGGAGGGAGGTGGACCCCAGGCCGGGGACGTGCCCGGGGCCTGCGCATCTCCCCAAGTGCCCCTACCCGCTCAGCTCTGCCCCTGTAGCTGCAGGAATTCCATTTTGCACGTGAGGACAGTTCAACTTGAGGGCACCCTGAACATTTGTAATATTGTTTGTCGCTTGTATTTTTATCATGTAACATTTTTTAAAAATACATTTTTATTGACTTCAGAGAGGAAGGGAGAGGGAGAGAGAAACCTCAATGATGAGAGAGATTCAGTGATTGGCTGCCTCGACACATCCCCTACGGGGGATCGAGCCCGCAACCCAGGCATGTGCACTTGGCTGGAATCGAACCTGGGACCCTTCAGTCTGCAGGCTGATGCTCTACCCACTGAGCCAAACTGGCCAGGGCTGTCGTGTAACATTTTAAAAGAATGCTTGATTGGCTTGGTTGGGTAATGAAGCCAAGGGAATGATGGCTGGAAACAAGTAGATGTGAGGTTAGTATAAAAAAAAAGTTACAATTTTTGTTAGGAGAGCGTTTCAAGTGTAGGAAGGGGTTAACTGGCCCTAGATCATCTCCCTAGAAGGGAGAGTCTTACATCAATGAAGACACAGGCATTTGACGTTGATAGAGATCTGATGTCCCCATGACTGAAACGCCTGTTCTGGCCTCAGTAAGGTAATGACTGCTCCACGCAGTTAGGTGATTCCTTAGGTTCTTGGAAGTATTCGGAAAGGCTCCAGACACCCCAAACCCGAACGCCATGTGGAAACAACGTGGAACACGTACCCCTGTTTTTAATCTCCTCCCCTGTGGGCTGGCTCCTGGGATTACTTGCCCTGTGACGGACTTTATTTTTAAACCTGTTTTTCCTGCTCTTCATCTTAGCCCTGTCGGGTGAGGGTCTGCACATTTCTAGTAGAAAAGGGGTCACAGTTTCCCCCGCGTGAGCCCTGTGGCGGGTAAAGGCGGAACTTGGCGGTGATACATCTGTGTATTGTCCCCTACGTGTTGGGGTGAACAGCCCCACCTTTCACGCAGTCTATCATCATGTGAAGGCTTGCTTCTGAGAGAGTCTGACATAATAGCGCTGTCACGTCAGGCCCCGAGGGGGAAGCTAGGAGAAGAACTCCCCTCGCAGGCAGAGCCAGCTTTCCTCCAAATTCATTCCTCGACATTTGCTTTACTAGGATGTACCAGAGTTTGTATCAGATCCTGGACCCGGATCATGTCAGGGTTCTGAGCTAAAGGCCTGACGATGGTTTTTCAGAGCCCAGATCACTGTAAGGAACAGAACAGAACATGAGGCCACACCACCTGTCAAGCCACTTATTTCACACGGTTTCTCACTAAGAACGGGCTGTGCACGCACGGGCATAGCCGGTGTGACGGAGAGGAAATGCACATTTTACCAAGTTTGGCAGGCAGACGTTCCGTTCCTGTCTTGAGAGACGGCCCATTTCATTGTGGCTCCCCAGGTGGCAGCCTGGTGGCAGCTGTCGGAGGACAGAGCCCAGGCGTGGGGAGGCCCCGCGGACGCCACAGCCCTCACCGTCACGCTTGTCCAACGCACCTCTCTGCCGGAGGGTTGTTGACGTGTCTTTATTTTTTTAAATATATTTTTATTGATTTCAGAGAGGGAGGGAGACAGAAACATCAATGAGGAGAGAATCATTGATCAGCTGCTTCCTGTACGCCCCCTACTGGGGACAGCCTGCAACACAGGCCTGTGCCCTGACTGGGAATCGAACCCAGGGCCCTTCAGTCTGCAGGCTGATGCTCTATCCACTGAGCCACACCAGCCAGGGCGTGTTGCCATGTCTTCAAAAGCCAGTTCTTGACCCACTTCCCACCATACGTTCAAGTTGTTTTACTCCATCGGAGTATATGTTCCTGGACAGAGTCAAGCCTGTCACCTTGGCCTGTACGTTGACTGTTGAATGCAAAGAGCAGTTAGCACCTGCACGGATTCCCCGGGAGCTCCTTAGAGGTGTGGAATGTTCTCAGCGTTCCGGGAGAGCTCGGGGGTCTGGGAGAGCCGCCCTCGAGAGACTGGGAGCCTTGTCTCCTGCCAGGGCGCCTCCCTGAGCACTGGAATAGTCTTGCTTTGAGGCACACGTGGAAGCTCCTCAGCTTCTACCGTTGGGGGGCTAGGACACCCCCGCGTTCTAGATGGTACAGGGTGAGACGCCGCCCACGGGCAGAGCTGCGGGCAGCGAGGGGTCCAGCGGAGCAGGGAGCACGGCCCGGACGGGAGTGTGTGCGTGAATTGGGCTCAGCATGCTTTACGTGATAGCAGTTTAGAGATCAGATCCGAGTGGAGTCTCCCTGGCTTCATCTGGGCCTACACAGATCAAAGGGAGAAGTTTCCCTGAGGGTTCCGTTAACTTTTTTTTTTTTTAATGGGTTTTCTTGTGGCTTATCCCAGCAAATATGTTTGCAGCACTGCCCACCTTCACCAGGCTCCTCCCCCAGGCCCTAGGCCCCTGCTTCATTACTGAGCTGCTGGCCAAGGTGAAGAGCAGGGGGCTGGCTCCTGGAGCTGTGCGCCTGTCCGTCCCCGCCCCCCCGCCCCCCAGGCGTGACACCTTTACCTCCCCTCCAAAGCACCAAGGCCCTTGCTTTTGCCCCTGTAACTTGTTCATACAGCTCACTCCTACTTCTGTGGGGGGGGGGGGGGTGGGGTGGGTGGGTAGTTGGGTTGGAGGTAAACATTTCTGAGAACCTGCCTCTTACGGACCCTGATCACGTTCTGCAGGAGGGGCAGCTGCAACAAGCCTCCTGCACAAGTAGTGTCCGCAGGCACGGTGTGACTGCCAGTTGGGCGAGGTGGTTTCAGCATCACTGATGGGGCGGGGGGGGGGGGGGTCCGGGGACCTCTGGCCTCAGTCGCTGGGTGGTTCAGATGGAAACCATACACCTGGCAGCCAGCGCCAGTGCCTCCGGGGACGGCTACACAGTTGGAGCCCTGGGCCTTCCCTGCCCTGCCCAGGAGCCTCGCATACAAGAGCAGTGGGGGTGGTGGGCGCCAATGGGTGCAGACACCTGCTCCCCCCCGCCCCCCCGCAGGGCCAGTCAATGCCCACTTCCTCCCAGGGGCAGTGGGAAGAAGAGGCAGGTGCTGGCCATTTCTCATCAGAAGGCGATCTGAACATTTGTAAGCCATTTATTGCAGCCAGGTGTGTGTGTATGAAACAGCCAGCCTTTTAGTCTCTTCTGGGCCCAGGACGGTGCTGACGGCCCGCCGCGTGTAGGGGTGAGTCATGGCACACCGGCCCGGTAGCCGGGTTCCCTGTGCTCTGGCCCATCCCGCTTTGCCCCGAGGGCGAGGGCACGGTGTGGAGCTGATGAGGAAGAGGGAGGACGGGGCGGGCTTGGTGCCAGGAAGGAGGTCAGTGGCCACGAGGAAGGCACGGGATGCCCACCGCAGCCTCTGGATGGCCGCGTACCCAGCGCGCAGTCACTGTTTCTGAGGAAGCACGGAGTGGGGGTGGGGGGGGGGCTTTCCCAAGTTTCATGAAAGCTTCCAGACATCAGCGATGTGCGTGAGCTTTAGTGCAAACTCCTGTGTGCTCACCACCTAGGTTTCCCCTTTCACACCTGACCATCCTGGTCTGTTACATATCCATCTCCTTCGTGCGATAATCCAGGTGTTTGGATTAGGTGATTTTTTAAAATGGAGTTTATTGGGGCGACATTGGTTCATGAAATTGTATAGGTGTACAATTCAGTACATCGTGGGCCTATTACGTGCTTACCACCCCGAGTTGTCTCCTTCCATCACCGTTTATTCCCCCTTGACCCGCTCCCACCGCCTTCCGACCCCTCCACCGGGCGGCCGCCACGCTGTTGTCTGTGTCCCGGAGGCTCTTCTGTGCTTGGTCCCTTCACCCTTCTCACCCAGCCCCCACGCCTCCTCCCCCGGTAGCTGTCAGCCCATGGGTCTGTCTGCACTTTGTTAGTTTGTTGTGTTGATTAGATTCCACACAGAAGTGAGATCACGTGGTACTTGTCTTTCTCTGGCTGGCTTATTCCACTTCAGCATCATTTCCGGGTCTGTCCTTGCTGTTGCAAAAGGTAACATTTCCTTCCTTTTTAAGGCTGAGTAGTATCCCATTGTGTGGATGTACCGCAGCTTTTTTATCCACTCACGTACTGACGGCACTCGGGCTGCTTCCAGTCTTGGCTGTTGTCAGTCACACTGCAATGAACGTAGGCGCGCATGTTCTTTGGGATTAGTGTTTTACTTTGTTGATGTTTTCTTTTGCTGTGCAGAAGCTTTCTATTTTATTTTATTATTTTTTTAAATTTCTTTATTGATTAAGGTGTCACATATTTGTCCTCATCCCCCCATTCCCATCCCCCACCCCTCCCCACGGATGCCCCCACCCCCCTGTTGTCCTTAACCACTCACATGTGGTTAGGCTCGTATGCATGCACACAAGTCCTTTGGTTGATCTCTCCCCCCAGAAGCTTTTTATTTTGATGCAGTCTCATCTGTTTTCGCCTTCGTTTCCTTTGCCCTAGGACCGTGGTCGGCAAACTGCAGCTCGCGAACCACATGCGGCTTGCAAGCCGAGGTTTGCCACTCTGTTGACTAATGAGTTTGCCGACCACTGACCTAGATTCTAGATTCCAATAATTACAGGCTGTTGCTGTTCCTTGTGATTAAGCCCCTACCAGTGGGTGGCAAACTCAGTCAATAGAGCGGCAAACCGCGGCTTGCGAGCTGCATGTGGCTCGCGAGCCGCAGTTTGCCGACCACTGCCCTAGGTGTAGCCACAAACATTGCTACCAGAGATATCTGAGATTCTGTTGCCTATGGTTTCTTCTAGGATTTTTATGGTTTCACGACTTGCATTTAAATCTTTAGTCCATTTTGAGTTTACTCTTGTGTATGGTGTAGGTTGGTGGTCTAGTTTCATTTTTTTGGCATGTATCTGTCCAATTTTCCCAACACTATTTATTGAAGAGGCTGTCTTAACTCCATTGTATGTTCTTGCCTCCTTTGTCAAATATTAATTGAGCGTAATGGCTTGGGTCAATTTCTGGGCTCTCTGTTCTGTTCCATAGATCTATTTGTCTGTTCTTGTGCCGAATGACAAGTGCTGGCGAGGATGTGGAGAAAAGGGAACCCTCCTTCACTGCTGGTGGGAATGCAGACTGGGGCAGCCACTGTGGAGAACAGTATGGAGTTTCCTCAAAAAATTAAAAATGGAACTGCCATTTGACCCAGTAATCCCACTTCTAGGAATATATCCCAAGAAACCAGAAACACCAGTCAGAAAGGATATATGCACCCCTATGTTCATAGCGGCACAATGCACAATAGCTTAGATCTGGAAACAGCCCAGGTGCCCATCAGCAGATGAGTGGATAAAAAAGCTGTGGTACATCTACACAGTGGAATACTATGCAGCTGTAAAAAAGAAGGACCCCTTACCCTTTGAGACAGCATGGAGGGACTTGGAGAATATTATGCTACGTGAAATAAGCCAGGCAGAGAAAGACAAGAATCACATGATCGCACTCACATGTGGAATCTAAAGAACAAAATAAACTGATGAACAAAACAGATCCAGAGACATAGAGACATGGAACAGACTGGAATCTCAGAGGGAAGGTGGGGGTGGGTGGGTGAGAAGAGATGAACCCAAAGGGGATATCTGTAATACTTCCAACAATAAAGATAAAATTTTTTTTTAAAAGGGAGTGTAGATCCAGCTATAGGCTGGGTGGAAGATGGAGAACAGAAATTAATAATTTGAGTAATTCAAGTTTTTTCTGGGAGTAGTCACTTCAAATGTCAACTGACACAGACTCACTTAGTTAAATGTAGTCTATAGCAAAAGTACCTCGATAGGAAACATGAGATAATTGGAAACCCCCTCCCCGACACACATTTCAGGAAAACATGGTGATATTCCCCCTTATTTGGGGATGGAGAAAACTTTCCTAGCAATGGCTCAAAAGCTAGAAACATTAAAGGAAAGACTGACAAATGAGACCGTTTGCTTGGTTAGAAATGTGCAAAGACAAATGATAAGAAGCATTTGTCACAGATCATTGACAAAGGACTAATATTTCTAACACATAAAAAGCTTGTGAAAGTAAAGCAGAGCAATCACACTGGAAAATGGACAAGAAGTATAGGCATTCACAGAAAAGAAATGGCTCCTGAGCATCTGAAAAGATGGCTCAACCTCATGAGAGAGGCAGGCTGAACTGCCGTGACGATAGCATTACTCCCTGTGACCGGCCACGTATAAAGTCTGAAAACATGCTCGGTGGAGACGCTGTGAGACACAGGCACCTGCATGCGTAGTTGGACAGCAAACTGCCCAGTCCCTCGTGGTGGTGGAGGGAGGGTTTCTTTGGCCTTTTACTTTGGAATTTGCCCTGGGACCCCACAGTCCTGCCTCTGGGGTCCAGCCCCGTGGCGGGTGGTTTGCCAACCCCGTTACAATCGTTGGGGCCCGCTGCCTGCCTGCGCCCCTTGGCCGGTCCTCCTCGGAGACCCTGGGCCGCTCCGAGTGCCCGGAGCGGTGCCAGTTGCAGGCCAGCCGAGGCTGGAGAGGGTGGTGCACGGGGCTGCTTTCTGTCGATGCCCTTGGGGCCCTGAGAGCCAGGAGACCATGGGAATGAGAGCCAGCTAGCCACCTGGAGAGGCCACCGGAGCCCCTTGGCCCCCAGCCTGCCCACCTTCGGCCTCCGACCTCTGACCTCCGGGCATGTGAATGAGTCTGTCTTGGACTCTCTAGCTCTGACGGAGCTGCCAGCTGACTTCAGTCCCCTGGTGAGAGCAGCGGACGGACGGAGGGACAGGGCTGACCTGGCCACGACTGCTGCCTTCAGGACACGGAGCTGAGGATGCGCTCTCTGCACCGAGTGTGGAGGGAGGGAGCTGTTGGTAGCAGGAGGTCACCTGACACGGTACCACAGATGCGCTGGCAAACACACGCGAAGACATGTGTCCTGGAGCATGGACTAAAACAGCACAAGACTGGGGACAGCTCAGATGCCCACCGCGCCAGGGACGGCGGAGACATGACAATGCGTTCCTCGGTGGGACACCAGCAGGCCGGACGGAAATCTCCGCATGCTTGTGTGAGTGAAGTGTAGGCTGTATGAAGTGAAAAAGGCAAGGCACATAGTACACGTGTGAAATACCCTACCTTTTAGTTCAGGAGAATGTGCATATTTTTGCTTTCTATTTTTTTAAATGGAAGAATTGACAAAAATGATTTCTTCAAAGGAAAGGGGCATGGATAGAAGCCAGACCTCACTAAGTGTTCCTTGTTTTGCAGATACAAGTTTAGAATCATGGGAACGTTGGACACATAGATGTATGCATACACACACATATAAAGTCAAGATAAAATGTATCTAAAGAAAAAGCAACATTAAATGAAAATTCTGTTGCTGGCTTAACCGCACAAATATTTATTTCAAGTATTTTAAACCATGGTCATCTGTGCATTCTTGGGTATATCCTAAGATAAAGATTCATTAGGAAGCAATATTGTTAATGATAATTTTGTTAATCTAAATCTATTTTATAAACGTTTTTCAGGATAAATAAAATACACAATTTTGTTAATGGTATTAGGAATCAAGAAAAGATATACAAATATAAAATCAAAGATGCTGAGTAAATTTTAAATGTAGTTATAATGATATTTATACAGTACTGATTTGAGTTGGAAATATCTCTATGAAGTATATTGTATTTCCTTAAGGAAAGGGACATCTTCCAAAGTTGTTTTGGAAGGGCTGGTGAGGAACATTTTGAGAGCGAGTTGACTCTTCAGGACCGACCCCCTTGATCAATCACAAAGAAATAGACAACTAGACTTTATGCACCTCCCGTTGTGAAGCAATAAGAAGTACTAACCAGTCGTTTTAATAAAAAATGGAACCTGAAAAAAATTGGAACCTGAATTTATTTAGGTCTCTAGATCTAACTGCTGATTACAGGAGGCACAGAGTACAGAGGAGCAAGTTGAACAGAAACCTGGAAAATTACAAGACCAATAGTCCTGATTCTTCAACAAGAAAATTACAAACTTGTGGGGAAAAAAGGAACATCAAGCACATGTGGAATCAAGAAAAGATCGTGGACTATTTGAATTTGGGTTGGAAAATAACTGAATAAAAGCATTTATTAGACATTTGAACAGTGGTTAGATATTGATGATATATTAAGGAATTAGCCATTTTTGGGGTGTCGTACGATCTGGTGGCTGTGTTAAAGAGCTCTTATTTTTTGGAGTTACATTCTGTATCAGTTGATGTAATCAAGAAAAGAACCACACAGTACTATGAACGGAGAGAATTTACATAAATGATTATTAAGTGGCACCAGGAAATGAACTACAAAGAGGTAGAGCACATATTCAGGAACAGAGAAAGGAGATCAGGAGCAGCCACAACTGCCTGCCTCCAGGCCTGAGTCAGCACCATCGAAGGAACAACCCTCCCCCACCTCCCGCACGCCCGTGCCATCCCACTCTCTCTGGAGATGCTGCACCGTGGGCGCCCTAGATGGCAGGGACGTGCCCTAGCGTGCGGGCGGGAGAGGGTGGCCACCCCGCTCCGGGGAAGGGTCAGCTGTGACCTGTGAGCCACAGGGAGCTGGCTGAGAGGCCGCAGACTCCCTGGGGAGCCACCAGCTGGGTGCTGCTGGGACTGGCTGGGGCGAGTGCCCCCGTGTGGCTCCTGAGCTGTGGCTGCTGGAAGCACTCGGTGCAGGCGGGGAGAAATGCCCTCCAGCTCCAGTGCCCTCTGGTGTCCTCTGTGATGAAGCGTAACGTCCCACCAGCCGCTGGAGCAGAGGGGTGGGTCCGGGTCCCAGCTGAGGAGCAGCAGTGACAGCTGGCCACGTGCTGAGGTGTTCCCCGCCGGATAACAGGCGTCCGCTGCCTCACAATGTTCCGGGGGGCGAGGGGGGGGGCGTGCAGAGCAAGCAGGATGGATCCCACGTTGGTGATTGTTGGGGACTGGAGTATAGGGGTTAGTATACTCTGCACTTTTTTTTTTTTCCAGAAAGTTGCATATATTTATTTTATTATTATTGTTCTTTAATCCTCCCCCGAGGATATTTTTCCATTGATTTTTAGGGAGAGTGGAAGAGAGAGGGGAAGACAGAGAAAAATGTCATGAGAGAAACACATCAATTGGTTGCCTCCTGCATGAGCCCCGACCAGGGCCCGGGCTGGGAAGGAACCTGCAACCAAGGTACATGCCCTTGACCGGAATCGAACCCAGGACCCTCCAGTCTGCAGGCCGACGCTCTATCCACTGAGCCAAACTGGCCAGGGCATGTACTTTTAATAAATGTTTATCATAGATATGAGACATACCGTACTTTCCGGCGTATAAGACGACTGGGTGTATAAGATTTTCCTGGTTTAAAAAGTCGTCTTATACGCTGGAAAATACGGTAGTCCAATATATCTAACCCATCATATCTAATCCCATCAATGTAGTCCAATATACCGTATTTTCTGGCGTATAAAACGACTTTTTAACCCAGGAAAATCTTATACGCCCAGTCGTCTTATACGCCGGAAAGTACGGTATGTATATTTGAATATGAGAGCTATCCATGAGCGACTGACATGTTTACCTCATGCACAGGTATGCACGTATATGCAAATGGTCCTTACTCATTTTCATAATACAAGCTGCAAAATGTACGCTGACACATCTCTGTCCCTGGAAGTTTGAGCTTTCTAGTGTAACCTGCAGCCAGGGCTGCTCGGGTCTGGAAGAGGCCAGGTAGCCGCCTGCAGCACTCTGAGTCTGGGGACGGGGAAGACAGGCCCGGCACTCTGGCTGCTTACGGGAAAGTCCCTTCTGTTGGAAGGTCCGAGGCCGGAGCCAGGAGGCCAGCACAGGTTAAATGTTCTTCACATGGGAAGGGCCCGCCGTTGCCTTGAATGCGTTCCTGTGTATCAAGCGCTGAAAACAGTGCCTGGACTACCCTCCGGCCACGTGCTATTTGTTGCTATCTCATACGAATAATTTCCCCATCGCCGGTCCACCTGGAGTGAGCTCGAGCTGGCCCGTTGCTGGGGTTCGGGAGCACTGGCCTCCCCCGCCCCGGAGCTGGGGAGACTCCCTGATGCTTGTGTTTGCAGGGGGAGGAAGGTGGTGGGAACAGGTGAGCCATGTCCTGGGAGGAAGGGGTCTGAGCCGGTGGAACCTGACCCAGAGCAAAGCCTGGTCAGCAGGGCAGGAGGTGTGAGCACGAGGCAGCCTGTTCCCAGAAGGCGTCCTGGCCCTGCAGGGCTGGCTGGGTCCCGGGAGGAGAGAGGAAGGGGAAATGCGGATGCCCCCGCCTCCCTGCCCATCACCTGAGCCTCCTCCAGGTGAGGTCAGACACTAGGAGGGGGGGAGCGCAGGGCGGAGTCTGCTCCCCCCTCCTGCGCCTCAGGACTCACCTGAGGATTGGGGGGTGGGGGTGGGGGCACATGACAGAAGGCTCGGTGCTGGGCCCAGAGGTCAGTAGGAGCAGGTGCACGCAGGGAAGTGGTGGCCGGGTGTGGGGCTCCAGGAACTCTCGGGTTCGAGGCACATTCCCGGGGGCCCAGGGCCCACGCTCCGCCCTCCCGTGTGGGTCACACTCCATATTAACCC
The DNA here is from genome assembly GCF_027574615.1 of Eptesicus fuscus. Taxonomy (NCBI): domain Eukaryota; kingdom Metazoa; phylum Chordata; class Mammalia; order Chiroptera; family Vespertilionidae; genus Eptesicus; species Eptesicus fuscus. Next base: position 90,597,103 of record NC_072483.1, on the reverse strand, counting down.
GTTGCTTTAAAGCGGCTCCAGTTCAAATGGTCTCCTCACAGCCTGGGCTTACGTGACTCTCATTTAACAGAAGCGGTGTCAGTTGTATGAATGCGACGCATTTCCTATACGAGTCTACACTCCTCCTTGTCTCGTCTGCTGGTGGTGGCAGCCTCTGCTGCGGGCACAGGCCTGAGCTCCTGCCTTCCTGTCCTGCTTCCTTTAGACTCCGGAACGCCAAACATGCAACTAATTAAAAAAAATAAGGCTAGGCATCGCCGACTCTCCTTTTCAGGCCAGTTTGGGAAGAAGATTCATTTCTCAGTTGTTTTATGTGACTGCCACGCAAACCTCCTAAAGCAGAATCGATGTGCGGGGAGATCCCGCAGCTGCTGCGCCAGCTTCTCACGGAGACGCGTGTGACAGGGTCGCGCAGAGGAAACCGACGGGGGATGTCTCGCTGGACGCTCATTTCCCCCGGGCACCCCTCCTCCCTCCCGCACTCCTCCCCTGCTCTCAGTAGCTTCGCAAAGCGGCGTGGTATTTAAGAAAACAAAACTCTATAGGAAGGAAGGGGTGTCTGACAAGCATCACCGGCTGCATTTGCTGATCATGGAAGGAAACTAATAGTCAGCAAGTCGGGCTCTCTTCTCATCAATTGATTGTGTGTGTGTGTGTGTGTGTGTGTGTGTGTGTGTTGTTGTTGTTAATCATCACCCGGGGTTACTTTTCCCTTGATTTTTAGAGAGAGTGGAAGGGAGGGGGAGAGACAGAGAGAAACATCCATGCGAAAGAAACACATCAATTGGTTGCCCCCTGCAAGCACCCCAACTAGGGCCGGGGATGGAGCCTGCAACCGAGGTACGTGCCCTTGACCAGAAGTGAACACAGGACTCTTAGTCCTCGGGCTGAGGCTCTATCCACTGAGCCACACCGGCTAGGGCTCCAGCTTAGAAGTCTTACCTCCACCCGCCCCCTTTCCGATTGGGCTGGGGGCTCACCTCAGATCCAGAGGAGGGGGGCCCACCCTTCCTGGCACCACGCGGGCTTGGGCCCAGTTCCGAATCCTGACGTGCACGCGGTGCCTGCTCGTCACAGGAAGGCCCTGTCCATGGCTTCCTTCTCTTCCTCCCCAGCCACACGCAGAACCTTGCTCTCGGCTTCCAGGAATTAATAAAGAGGAGGCAAACGTGAGACTCCCCGGATTCTAATTAACTTTGATGTGGATTTATGTGCCGAGTTGGATGAGTCACTGATTTTTAATAAACGGGAGAGGAAGTCTTAAAGATTAATGTAATAGCTGAGGACACAGGAGCTAGAACTTTGATGCTTGCTTAATTCTTCCTCCCGACCCACGTCATCTGGGGGGAGAAATATCAAAGTCCTTTACAAAGGGGGGGAGGAAGGAGGATTATGCAAATGAGTTCACAGGACCAAACCGTCCCTCTGTGCAAATGAGCTTCTCCTTCGTGGTCTGTTCAGGAGCGGCTTAAGGCCATTTTCTGCTGAGGGTACTTCCTGCGGATAATGAGAAATGGAGGCCTAACAACAAAAAAAAGAGACGGATTAGGAACACATTGGTCTTTCGTGTGTTACAAGAGGTTAAAAAAAAAAAAGGAAAAAAATATCAGTATCCGAGGTTCAGTAAAAACTTGATGTTGTTTACACGAATACTCATCTTTTTAAAAAGGAACAACAGCCCTGGCCGGTGTGGCTCAGGTGGTGGGTGTCGTCCGTCCTGTGCGCCGAAAGGCTGTCGGCTCGATGCCTGGTCAGGACACGTGCCCGGGTTGTGGGCTCGGTCCCTGGTGGGGGGTGTGCAGGAGGCCGATCAATGGTTCAATCTCACATCAGTGTTTTTCTCTCCCTCCCCCTCTCCCTTCATCTCTCTCTAAAATCAATATAAACTTTTACAAAAATAAAAGAGTGCCAATAATGAATTCGTGACAGACAGGGTGAGTTTCCCCCCCTCACCCATCCAGGCAGCAGGTTGAAGCCTAGCTGTCCTTCCGAGTTGTCTAAGCTCTTCACTAGCTTCAGGGCCACTGCTGTCCTGCCCCCTCGCCGGCCCTGATGTGGGGACCAGGGCCGAGTGAGGGTTGTCTGACTGCTGACAGGAGCTTCTTGGGTGGCGTGGTTTAAACCAGCGACTCACCTGGCCGGCGTGGCTCAGTGGTTGAGCATCAATCCATGAACCAGGAGGTCACGGTTCGATTCCCGGTCAGGGCACATGCCCGGGTTGCTGGCTTGATCCCCAGTGGAGGGTGTGCAGGAGGCAGCCAATCAGTGATTCTCTCTCATCACTGGTGTTTCTCTCTCTCTCCCTCTCCCTTCCTCTCTGAAATCAATAAAAATATTTAAAAACAAAAACAAAAAAATCAGCAGCTCTGTAGGCTCCCAGGCCTCTCGCTTCCCCATGTGACGGAACATTCTGGTGTTGAGCATCCTCAGGGTTAAGTAATTTAGCCTGAAGCTCCCTGTGCCCTGATAGTCAATAGCTGTGACATGTAAAGATAGATCCCGAGTAGCTGTGCAGATTAAGTATTCAATTTCCCCCTCAATGATACCCTGACATGGTGATAGATATGAGACAATGCACAAGGCCTTATTGTGTTTGATTAACCTTGACTGTGGGTGCTTTTGTAGCGTAGGCAGCTGGTTTGAACAAACTTATAGATTCACAGCCTTATCAAAAAGTCATTAATCTTTTATCATTTTATAAAGTAGGAACTTAGTATATATTTACTGATAATGAGGGGACATATGTCGGTTGACATAATTTATTCATGCTTTATTTCACACTCGAGTTCTGTGGACAAATACTTATAAATAACGTTCTGGGACACCCATCTTTTCTCACCTGCCATACTTTTTTTCTTAGAATAAATTCATCAGGCTATATGCCACAGAGCCTTTCAGGGGAAGCAATTAATAGTGGTTGTGGGCGCCAGCACAGCCAAGGGTAAACAAGGTAGTGGCCACCATAGTTACAATGTTCTTGTGAGTTTCACTTGTTTTGGCAGCACTTGCTGCACCTCCCACAGCCCATTAGCTACCCAGATAGGCCCTGGGGGGCGGCCAGAGGGAACTGTCAGAGCAGTGCTCTTTATCTGTAACCCATGGCTGCATTAACTGATCTAGAGAGGGAACGGCTCCTGAGAGAGGGGGTTGTTTGCTCCTTGAACTAAACAAAACGGTGGGTCCCGAAGACAGAACTCGGCAGTTCCCCCCAAAGCAGTGTTTTGAGTGGGCCTGAGGTCTTAGGCAGCCTGGGTGTGAGGGGAAGGTATGACCCAGTGTGTTGATGGAGGGAGGTGCCAGACCATGTGAACCTTGTGCCACATCAGAGTTCTGATTTTATGCTCATCAATCAGCCTTCTAATGACAAGTTGGCTCCCCATGTGGTTTCTATGCTGCAAGAAAGCTCCTGTGAGCAGCAGGTCCCCTTTCACCGTCTTCATTAAATTAGCATCCTGGGGAAGAAGCACACATGTCACTCATGGGTTTCTGCGGCGTTGATTCATCATCCTCATGATCTGTCCAACCCGGGGGCACAGGCAAAATTGGGTTTCCGCATCTGTAAGGCTGAGGACCCGTGTCTGCCGGGTGGGGACCTGCAGGGTCAAGGCCTCCTAGCGGGTAGGCAGCTGACTCCGCTGGTACATTCTGACTTTCTCATGATCGCTTCTCCTCGAGGGTGTACACGCCCTGACTCGGAACACACCAGGCAACAGAAGTCAGCAGCCAGACCTCCCGTCTGCCAGAAGCACTGCCGAGGGTGTGAGAATGTACAGCCGGGACATGTGTCCACTTGGGGAACTCTAAGGTCCCACCCAGATCCTCTTTTCCTTGTTTAATTGTGTGTGTGTGTGTGTGTGTGTGTGTGTGTGTGTGTGTCTGTGTGTGTGCCTGTGTGTCAGAGAGAGAGAGAGAGATCATGAAAGTCACTTTTAATCATTATAGAAAAAAAAATGAGGGAACAAAAATAAATAAAGCCAAGTTAACGTCCCTACTCAGAGGCAACCACTGTCTGCATTTTGGCATACTTCCTTCTAGGAAATGTCATTTTTACTTTTAATCTATATGCAATTTTAAAAGCTTCATTATGTTGTTCTCAATTTCACCGTAGAAGTAGCGATTTAGAGAAAGGGAAGAGAAAGGAAAAATCATAAAAAGCACATATAATTTGTTGAAGTGCACAGCTCTCTGGAGTCATTTAATGGCCACAGCCAGCACAGCTGAGTAACTCCAGGGGTCAGCCATTGTATTGTAATTAGTACAATAAGGAAGTCACATCACGATGACCTCAGATCATCATGAAGTGGTTCAATTATGCTCCGTGTACTTCTGTTCAAAGTCGGAGATATAAAGCACAGGCTTCTGAACTATATCATTCAAGCTGGTTGATACACACAGAGGTGAAGTGGACCCTTAGGGGTCTAGAAGCTCGACTATACAGAATCCTTCCTTTTCTCCGGGTTCAAGATGGACAAGAAGGAGCTAACACTTGGTTGTTTCCCTGGCACCCACTCCACCCTTCTCCCAGGAGGTGGTGGCCATGCTCTTGGTGGGACATGCTGCTCCAGAGAAAGGTTCTGCTTGGCCTAAGCTGGTCATGCTGACCACATCCCCTCCCCAGTAACCGGTCCAGGAACGAGCCTGGAGCCATGGCCTAAGCCCGTGGTCGGCAAACCGCGGCTCGTGAGCCACATGCGGCTCTTTGGCCCCTTGAGTGTGGCTCTTCCACAAAATACCACGGGCGGGCGCGCACGTACAGTGCGACTGAAACTTCGTGGCCCATGCGCAGAAGTCGGTTTTCGGCCTGGGCGAGTCTGTTTTGAAGAAGTGGCGTTAGAACACTCAAGGGGCCAAAGAGCCGCAGGTGGCTCGAGAGCCGTGGTTTGCCGACCACTGACCTGAGCCAACAGCTCAAAGCATTTCTAGGGATGATGTTGCCAAGAACTCAAACTGGTAGTGCTCAGCGGCCTTCCCTTTTCTCTAGCTAACACGGAGTGGTTGTCAGCATCTTCTCCCAGGCTGCTGTTTTCCACTCTTGCTTTTGTGGCCCATCATCTTCTACTCGTGTTGGTTTTCTTCCAATCTAAGTCTTGCAGACTTGACTAGGATGCCACTTATACTCTGATGCCCGGGCTCCCTCCTTGCGCCTGCCCTCAGTCACCTTGAGTGGAGTTCTAAGTGTTCACAAGCATCCCCTTCATACATTTTTAAAGACAACCTTTGGAGTTTATTCCCATAGTTGAAAATGTATATTTAGGGACGTAGATATTTCTTGTTTGTTCATTCGTTCATCCATCCATCCATCCATCCATCCATCCATCCATTTATTCACTCATTCCTTCCATAAATCCTCAGTGCATGTCTACTGTGTGTCAGGTAGTGTGTTAGGCTGGGATAATCCTGGTTAGTGATCCAGACACAGTTCGGCCCTTCTCAGCCCTTGTGATGAGCATTGGGAGACAGATCCTTCTAGACCTGAGATATGGTGGCAGTTCCTGTTGCTGCTGGAGCCAAAGCATCAGTGCTCCTGGGAGTGTCCACTGATGTCCATCAATGGTTGGCAGTTTTCCTCGTGGATGGCTCCACTGCCTCAGTACCAGTACTGCCCGCCCGGGAGACCGCCATGGGTGGCAGGAAGGAAGCTGGGACTGTGTCTAAGTCTGGGCTCAGGGCCACCAAGGCTGTGAAGCGTGTGCGGTAGGTACCGAGGGGGCCTTTTCTGGCGCCCTGGAGGCTGATGGCCTCAATGCCAACTGCACTGCTGTCCTGTTGGAACCTTCCTCACTGCTCCCTCCACCTCGGCTTTATTGAGATGTAATTGACATGTAACGTTGTCTCAGACACACATGCCCTGCTGGGCCGGGGCCAGGAGCAGGTGCCAGGACCAACTGTGCGCCTATTAGCAGCTGTGCGCCCTGGCTGCTGGCATGCACCCTCTGGCTGCAGGGTCTCCCCGTGTGTACCTGGCAGTGAAGGACAGTGATGGGAGAGAGCCAGGGGCATGCAGGTGCCCAGTGGAGGGGCAAACCAGCAGTGCAGGCTGGTGACAGCAGACCAGGCTGGTCTGGGCCCAGAGCCAGCGTCTGGGTCTCTGTTGTCAACATGCGCTCCTGTGGCTTCAGGGTCTCCCCACGGGCTGTGGTTTTGCAGGTGCACAGCTGCATCTCCAGGCTGGTGGGGACCAGCTGCTGGGGTCTAGGCTGGTGCCTGCACCCCCAGAGCGGCAGAGGGGCCTGGGCTGGATCCCAGCATGAATCCAGGTCTGCCAGGGTTGGGGGAGGGCAGGGCTGGGGAAGGGCAGGGCTGGGGAGAGAGCTGGTGTCTGGGAGTGAGAAGCCCGTGGTGGGACCTCAGTGGTGAGAGCTGTGGGGGCCTGTGGCAGCCGTGCGGGGCCTGGTATCTTCCGCAGGGAGAGCTGCCAGTCCTCGCAGAGCAGGTCCAGTCTGCTGTCACTCCCTCTGCCTGACCTTGTCCCTGGCTATCTCTAGGTGTCCCCGTTTTGTTGGTCTCTGGATGGGGTGAGCTCCCAGAGGGGACTTAAGCGCCATGAAAGGCTGGGAGAGCTGGTTGCTCCCTCCCCTGCTGGTAGGGGGTCTCTCTGAACCGAGGGGTGCACCTTGGTGCTGTGCAGGGTCCGCCTGGAGGACGGGTGATGCGGGGAAACGAAGCTGGTCTTCCTTCCTTTTGTCCTGGTGTCTCAGGAGATTTTTTTGGTTCCACTGTGCTGCTGATGTGGGCTCCTCAGCTCTCTCAGAGTGATGTCTGCTCGTGCGTAGCTGTCTGGTTGCTGACCTTCGCGGGGGAACTGAGGCTGGGTCTCCTACTCCGCCTGGCGGTGACGTTACCTGGCTCCCTCACTCAGCCCTCCTGTCTGCACTCAGCACCCCCGCCGCTGCATCTGAAAGGTGCGTCTTGACTCTCTCTTCTCTTAGAATGACTTCCCTCCTCCGCTGTAAGTAGGCTCCTGGTTCGTCCGCACCCATTCCTCATGAAGGCACCCCAAGTCCCTCAGTCAGCCAAACTTCGGGTCAAGTCAACACGCCTGTAACAGATGCATTTAACTCTGTCATCAAGAAGCCTATGGTCATATGCATAGAGCATTAACCCAGGGCCTAGCAAAGGACCTCGCACAGTCAGAAGGAAGGGCAGAGAGGGAATGGAAAAGGAAGGAAAAGGATGGAGTAGGAAAGGAGGAAAGGATAAATTCTAGTACAGAAGCTAAGAAATTTGGCACATAATAAATCCTTAATAATTTAAGATAGGGAAGTAAGCCATGGTTTACAGTTTCCTAGAGATTCTGATACGTTTTCATAGAGTCTATCCTATCTAATAAAGAGGGAATATGCAAATTGACCACAATACTGTCACAAAAATGGCAGCGCCCATAGCCACAAGATGGCAGCGCCCAGTCCCCTCAGCCCCGCCGGAGTCCCCCAGTCCTTTTAGCCCAGCCAGGGGAGAGGGCGGTGGGGTGTGTGTGGCAGGTGCATGGTGCAGCCAGACCCGTCCTCAGCCCCCCAGCCGCCCAGGGCCAGCCCGAGGTGCAGGCAAGCCTCGGATGGCGGCTGCCCAGCCGCCCAGGGCCTCCTGAGGCTCAGGTAACCAGGGCCTGCCGAGGCTTTCACTGCCGGCAGTGGCAGCAGCAGAGGCGTAATGGGGGTGTTACCTTCCCCTGATCACTGGGTTACCTCCCGCCCCTGAGGGCTCCCAGACTGTGAGAGGGGGCAGGCCGGGCTGAGGGACCCCCCTCCCCACCAGTGCATGAATTTTCATGCACTGGGCCTCTAGTATTATATAATCTAGAATGGATAAAGAGAAACAAGACAGAACACAACTAGAACTATAACACTTAAAGCAGAACCCCCAGATCCATTTACAAATTTACTTTCTGTTTCCAGGGATAGAAATGTCGTTTCTTGGGAAATTTCAGATGACTCGTTGTGCCAGATCCATAGGCGCCATTTGTGAAACCGTGTGAGGACATTACCGTACAGAACTGCTTATCCGGGATGTAAGGAGCCGCAGCGTCCGCGGGGAGCGGGCCTGAGCCGGGCCTTCCACACCCCCAGAGGCAGAGCCCGGCGGGAGGGGGCCCTACTGCGGAGCTGGCTCACACCGGCCGGTTCCTGTGCGGTGGGCTCGGTGTGCTGTGCAGTGCGAGCCAGAACCCCAGAGCCTGGGAGCGAGGGCAGGCGTATTAAAGACATCTTGTACCTTCGGTTGCGTGTCTGTAAAAAGCTTAGGAACAGCAGCGCTGAATTCATTGCTTCTGCCCTGTAGGTGTTTTAATGAGCCACACAGCCTGCCTCTGCTCTGTAAAGCAATAACGGGGGGTGGGGTGTGTGTGTGGGGGGTGCTGATCTTTAGGTTCCGAAGAGAGAGACACATCCGACTCACTGCTCTCAGGAGTCTTATGCACATGTAACAGTGTGTCGTGGCTGGAAAGGGCTGGGCCCGGAAAGGCTATGTCTCCCTGAGCGGAAATCTTTACTGTGAGTTTCATGGCGAGGCCCCAAGCATAGGCCCGCCTGTCCGGCCACAGAAACGAAAGAGTGTGTGACTGCGCTCAGAGGAGGGGGCTTGGGCATCTCTGCTCCACCCCCTCCTCTCTGATCTAGATGAAGTGAGGTAAGAGAGACATGATAGGGTACCAATGGAATCAAGCTCACAGAGTTAAAAAATAATACAGAGCATTATATTATTCATGCTGCCTCTCAGTCACAAGTACTGGAAGTTCAACTTGAACTGGCGTAGAGAACAGACGTGTGCGTAGTGTGCGGACTCCGGGGACCGTGACCAGGCGAGGCTGGGCCTGGCGGGGGGCGAGTTGTCAGGCACTTGCTTCACTCTGTCACTAGATTTTTCTTTTTCTTGGTGTTGGCTTTGTTCTTAGGCTCCTTCTAAACAACCAAGGGCTTACATCCCACCCCCTGAGCAACACCAGCGGTATCTCTCTTTCCTACTAAGTCCAGAAGCGGCTCTCAAGCTACTTCATTGGACCAGAGCGGCTCACAGATCCATTTCTGAGCCCAACATTTACTCTGATGGGCAGAACCTGGCAATGTGCCCACTCTTCCCCCTCAACCAGTCAGGCTCAGCCACCCCCAGGATGTGAGACTGAGAGGTGGATGGGTCTGTGAACTATACAAGAGGAAGAAGGTAGAAAACTTAAACAAGTGGCAAGATATTTTGTGTATTTGGTTAGACTCACTTAACCACATAGGAATGTCAGTTTTCTCAAGTTATATCAATTTAAGGCAAGCCCGATAGAAATACCAATGGATTTTCCTCTAGAGCTAGACACATTGAATCTAAAGATAACTTGAAAAATAATCCAGCAGGAACAACTAGACAAACCCTAAAGTGAAAAGCAGTGAAAGAAACCATACCTCACTCCCCATTCCAGTTTCCAACGTTACCGTTATGGACAATACAGCAGAGTTGGCGCTGCATGTATTCCTGTGCCTCCACGCAAGCTTTTTGCCTCAGAAGGGGGATTAGGGGGTTTCGGCTATATGTAACTACTAAGCAGTTCTTACATCTTTTTGTATTCTAACGGTTTAAAAACCGAACCACAGTGTGACAGAGATATTTCTGTATAAATGTTTCCAAGTACAACTTTTATGCTTATCAAAAACACTGAGAATAATAGAACCTATCCCACAGGACGAGAGTTATCTGAGAGTTGAGTTTACTGAACAATAATGTAATAATCATATTGGAGACAATCTGAAAGGGATAAGCATTGTGACGGTGCTGCTTGGATCTCCCATCTTTCCTTAGCAGGGAAGTCATATAACTCGTGGCTGGCCTTTGTCCTCAGTCATCTTAGCTCTTCGTGGCCCGTGATTTCCATTCTGACCCTCTCTCATCCTTTCTGAACGGATCGGAATCTTGTGTCAGTGCCTTTAATGCTTAAGAGAGTTCTCAGACAATTTCATTTTTGACAAATTCACACATGACTGAGTTTTCGGATTCACGCATGCAGCACACTGCTTGGCAGAGAGAGGACCTTCTGATAACTGGTGTCTTCGCCGATTACAGTTCACAGCCCTCGCCATCCCTGACGCAGGCACAGCTCCATGCTAAGTTCCCACCCGGAGCTTGCCATGCATGCTTGGAAACAGTATTGCCCGATGGTTCCCACAGAAATATACTCGACGAAAAGAGAAATTGTCCACAAACCAAAATGGCACAAGCTGCTCGGAGCAGCTTATTGCCGATAATCTGTACTACACCTTACACTTTACATTAGGCAGTTTTTGATCAAGTATTCATTTTTCAAGAACTTCCTCTGTTTTCAAGCAAGTGGATAATATATATCCCAAGAAAGCAAATTTCCTGTTTTTTTTTGCGCTAATACTTACTCTGCTGAGTTAATTGGTCCATATATTAACCGTGACCCGTTGCTGATTTTGTAGAGGAACTTCTCAAAAGTTCATTCCAGAACATTTTTCTGAGAATTATGAAAACCAGACTAGCGTTTTACCACTGAATTTACATTTACCAGTAAATATTAATGTTCACATAGATTTATATGTCTATTTGTTATCCATTACTGTGTAACAAATTACGACTCCAAATCGTAGTGGCTTTAAATAACGTTGATTATCTCTCACAGTATTTACTATGTTTGTGGGTAGGGAATCCAGGAGAGGGGGGTGGTTCTGGTCAGGACTTCTCACGAGTCCGAGTCCGTGGTCAGTTGGGGCAGTGGCTGTGTGAGGGCCTCCCTGGGGCTGGAGGGTGCCTGGCAAGGTGGCCGGCTCACATGGCGGGCGAGTTGGTGTGGCCCCCTGAACTGGGTCCTGGAACAGAGAGAGAGAAAATTAATAGAAAAATTGGTAAAAATCCAAGTGTTTTTGGGTTTCAAGAGATTAGTTAACAATAATGTACCAAGGTCTTTTTTTTTTTTTTTAACTTCGGCAGATGTACTGTGGCAATGTAAGGTACTAATGTGGGTGAGCGGTGTACTGAAACTATATTTTCTTTCCAACTTTACTGCCAGTCTCAAATTATTCCAAAATAAGAAAGGTTTTTAATTAAATTAAAAAAACAACAACACACACTAGGAGAATGCAGGTGTCTCTTTGCATTTAGAAAAAGCTCTTCCAAGATTGCCTATATTGGCCAGAGCTCCGAAGTTATCGACGCTGTGCATTAAGGCTGCGAATAGAACCGCGGACAGTGCGGTTCACATGAGCCAAGGTCAGTTGCCTTGGTTACGGAGGCTTGCTGTTTACAAAGGAAAAAAAAAAAAGGTCAAGTAGATCCAAGCTGGACCTTGCTTCATGTGAACTATAGAAAGGAAAGCACTGGTCCTTCCCGGGGAAGAACGCAGCCCGGACCTGCTGGGCCCCGAGGCTGGGCAGGGAAAAGTGAGCTCTCACGACAGGCGAAGGCTGCCACCACGTGCCACCGGCGCCGGCTGGAATAGGTGTCTTCCTCGGTGCGGGCCTATGTTTTCAAAGTCAGGATTTGAGTAATTTAAACACGTTTTTATGTCTTAAACATATGCTGCCAATATTGTCCTAGTAGGCTATACTCATACATTTATCTTTTTTGCACACAAGATGTTTTCACTTATTAAAACGGCAATTAAAAGCAGCCACAAGAAGAGTGCCCGTAGTAGGGGAACCTGACGGCTTCTGGAACTTATTCCCAACCGGAATGGGAGATATTGGCAAATTCAATCTGTCGCTTCCCCATTGACCGTGGACATGATTGTGAATTTCCTTCTCCTGTTTCTTCAGTCTTTATTCTCAGGCTACCTTTAGAAGGTAAGCGATAACTTTAGGGCATGTCCCGTTCCCAGTGCATTTTATCATTAAGCACAACATGCTTTACCCGGCTTAGATGTATAATGCACACATCTTGTTCTAACCTGAAACCCCTACGGGCATGTATACCTTGGGAAATCGTATTATCTTTAGAGATAGCGCTATTCCATTCTCTTAGAATCACATAAACCTATTTTTATATAATTCCATTTAAAAATATATTGTTTGCGATGACAGTCAGGTGAAAGGTAATGATGTTACCGCTGGCTGTAGACTGTTTCTCTTGGCCTGGGTTATCACTGACATTTCTAGTTTGGGGCATTTTTCATCTCACAAAAACCGTGGGCTTTTGTGCCCTTTCTATTTCATCACTTGTGAAGCTGGTGGGCAAACAATGGCGTGGGCACAAAATCGTATTTCAATCCCTTTTCACATTTCCATCCGGAGGAAGGCCGAGCAGGAAGGAAATGCTGGAAGCCCAGGGGATCTGTGCACTGCAGTCCCGCCCCCCCCCCCCTCCCCGGTTCACTGCAGTAGGTCAAGGGTAACCTTAGCGGCTTTGTACCTGCGTTCCAGGAAGGGATTTTATGTTTCTAATGATATCTATCACTCAAGATATAAATTTCTAATGACTTTAAGGAGGTCTAAAGGAACAGCAACAACAAATAAAGGTCAATTGGAATGTGGACATGATTCAATGGCCAAAGGACATAGTTTTCAGAAGTACAGGTATTTTATTTATTTATTTATTTATTTACTTACTTATTTATTTATTTATTATTGTTTAAGGCATTACAAATAGTAGTACATATGTCTCCTTCCCCCACCCCCCCCATTGACCTCCCTCCCACCGCCTCCCCAGTGTCTTGTGTCTGTTGGTTGTGCTTATATGCATGCATACAAGTCCTTCAGCTGATCTCTTACTCCCCCAACCTCCCGTACCTTCCCGCTGTAGTTTGACAGTCTGTTCGATGCTTCTTTGCCTCTATTTTTGTTCAACAGTTTATAATGTTCTTTATATTCCACAAATGAGTGAGATCATGTGGTATTTATCTTTCTCTGACTGGCTTATTTCACTTGGCATAATGCTCTTCAGTCCCATCCATGCTGTTGCAAATGGTAACAATTCCTTCCTTTTACAGCAGCATAGTATTCCATTGTGTAGATGTACCACAGTTTTCTGATCCACTCTCTGCTAATGGGCTGTTTCCAAATCTTAGCCATTGTAAATTGTGCTGCTATGAACATAGGGGTAGATATATCCTTTCTGATTGGTGTTCTAGTTTCTTGGGATATATTCCTAGAAGTGGGATTACTGGGTCAAATGGCAGTTCCATTTTTAATTTTTTGAGGAAACTCCATACTGTCTTCCATAGTGGCTGCACCAGTCTGTATTCCCACCAGCAGTGTACGAGGGTTCCTTTTTCTCTGCATCCTCGCCAGCACTTGTCGTTTGTTGATTTGTTGATGATAGCCATTCTGACAGGTGTGAGTTGGTACCGCATTGTTTTGATTTGCATCTCTCGGATGATTAGTGACTTTGAGCATGTTTTCATATGTCTCTTGGCCTTCTGAATGTCCTCTTTCGAAAAGTGTCGATTTAGGTCCTTTGCCCAGTTTTTGATTGGGTTGTTTATCTTCCTTTTGTTAAGTTGTATGAGTTCCCTGTAGATGTTGGAGATTAAACCCTTATTGGAGATAACATTGGCAAATATGTTCTCCCATGCAGTGGGCTTTCTTGTTGTGTTGATGGTTTCTTTTGCTGTGCAGAAGCTTTTTATTTTGATGTAGTCCCATTTGTTTATTTTCTCTTTAGTTTCCATTGCCCAAGGAGCTGTATCGGTAAAGAAATTGCTATGACAAATGTCTGCTATTTTGCTGCCTATGGCTTCTTCTAAGATTTTTATAGTTTCCCATCTTACGTTTAAGTCCTTTATCCATTTTGAGTTTATTTTTGTGTATGGTGTAAGTTGGTGGTCTAGTTTCATTTTTTTTGCATGTATCTGTCCAGTTTTCCCAACCATTTATTGAAGAGACTGTCTTGTCTCCATTGTATGCTTTTGCCTCCTTTGTCAACTATTAATTGTGCATAATGGCTTGTATTGATTTCTAGGTTCTCTGTTCTGTTCTACTGGTCTACATGTCTGTTCTTGTGCCAGTACCAGGCAGTTTTGAGAACTATGGCTTTGTAGTATAGCTTGATATCTGGTATTGTGATCCCTCCAACATTGTTCTTCTTTCTCAAGATTGTTGCAGCTATTTGGGGTCTTTTTTTATTCCAGATGAATTTTTGGAGAATTTGTTCTAGGTCTTTGAGGTATGCCGTTGGTATTTTAATGGGGATTGCATTGAATCTATAGATTGCTTTGGATAGTATGGACATTTTAATGATGTTGATTCTACCAATCCATGAAGATGGTATATTCTTCCATTTGTTCATGTCTTCCTCTATCTCTTTTTTTAGTGTCCTGAAATTTTTTGAGTACAGGTCCTTTGTCTCCTTGGTTAAGTTTATTCCTAGGTATCTTAATTTTTTTGTTACAATGGTAAATGGGATTGCTTTTTAAATTTCTCTTTCTGTGAGTTCATTATTGGTGTATAGAAAAGCCAAAGACTTCTGGGTGTTAATTTTGTATCCTGCTACATTGCTGAATTCATTTATTAAGTCTAGTAGTTTTTTGTTTTTTTTTAAAATATATTTTATTGATTTTTTACAGAGAGGAAGAGAGAGGGATAGAGTCAGAAACATCGATGAGAGAGAAACATCTATCAGCTGCCTCTTGTACACCCCCTACTGGGGATGTGCCTGCAACCAAGGTACATGCCCTTGACCGGAATCGAACCTGGGACCCTTTGAGTCTGCAGGCCGACGCTCTATCCACTGAGCCAAACCGGTTTCGGCAAGTCTAGTAGTTTTTTGATGGAGTCTTTGGGGTTTTCTATGTACAATATCATGCAAAGGACATTTTTGTACCTGTGACTTACACCTAACAAAATGCATTTCTGGATTTTAGCATCTGAGGGAATTCCAGTCCCCTCTTACCCCCAGGAATATCCTACACATGTATTTAATTCAGATGCTGAAAAAATAAAAGAACAGAATAATTATCCTTTTATTATATATTTTTTTAAAATATATTTTTATTGATTTCATAGAGAAAGGGAGAAGGAGAGAGAGATAGAAACATCAATGATGAGAGAGAATCATTGATCGGCTGCCTCCTGCATACCCCACACTGGGGATCGAGCCCACAACCCTGGCATGTGAATTGAACCGTGACTTCCTGGTTCATGGGTCAATGCTCAACCACTGAGCCAAGCCGGTAGGGCCTTTCATTATATTTTCAAGAACAATCAAAAACTTTGTTTCTTCTAGGGGAATGAAGATGCTAACATTTCCCCAGCCTTCAGGGGCAGGTTTCTCAATCATAAAGGACCCCTGACCTTTGAAGGCTCCATGTTTCACGTTATAGCATGGGGTTAGCACCACCAAGACACCCACTCAGGACACTCCATGTGTCACACCAATAATACATCTCTTTCTTACTTTACATTTAGCCAAAGTCGGAGTATATGAAATCATTTGAATGTGCCAAGGAAACTCTTATAAAATACCACTTTGGGCAGAGTAAGATGTTTACATTTTATTAAAACATCTGCTCTCCGTGAGGATATAGTCATTTATTTTAAAAGGTGAATGTTGATTAACAACCTTTAATAGAAAGCTGAAGAAGAATCATCAGCTTCCATTTGAAAATACTTCTATTCAGTCACTTTGAATAGTATATTTAGAATATTTTAACAAAAATATGTTGAACAGTCCAGGTCAGTAAGTATTATGCCTGTCCTTAATATTTAAGATGATGACAGGATAATATGGAGTTAAAACCTGAAGTATAACTAAATATTTCAGAATTTTTATATTCTGGTTTGATTATCATAGACATACACATATTTTAAATTACTGTAGATTTGAATTAACTTGGATTTGTGTGAAGCCTACTGTTTAGAGGAATTGCAGAATCAAGGTGGCAGTTAGCAACCAATTTTGAACAATCCTCCTCCCTTGTAAAATCACTAATTTTAGGTGAATAATTTTGGTAGGGGAAGAGTCAGTATTCCATAAATTCATGAAAAAGGCTGTGATTACGCAAGCATAATTACCATGACTGACATAAATACTTTATAGTAAGTAATAAAACTCTCTCTCAACCCATTCTTTGTTCAAAGCTCAATTTGCAGATAAGGAGAATTACGAAGATGAGAAATGGCGTGCGTTCTAATCTGCCATCCAGGTTACGCTGCAGTCACGTTCCCCCATTTTCTTTTGTTCCATAACATACTCTATCTTTCCTAAAAGCTGATTATTTTACCAATAAGGCCTTACTTCCTAAAATGAAAGTGTTTATCAAGGAGGTAGATTTCTCTTTGGAAAAAGAAATTGGGAGCAAAAATGAGAAAATAAGAAAACCAAGTTATAAAAGATGGCATAATTTGACTAGCCAATTTAAATGGTGTCTAAGCTTTAATCTTCTCTATTTTTTTTGCAGTTGAATGAAATGATTTGTTTCATTGTGCATCTGAAAGGAGAAAATTCCTAATAGTTGTAAAGTCCTCACCGTCCTTCAATGTGAACTATTTGCTATGAAGCCCATTTCCTGGCCCAGCAGCATGACCTGAGGGCTAGAGATCATGGTCATGAGTAGGTCAACTACAGGCATTTGGAATTTCTGCAGCTGTTACAGCCCCATATATTTTTCTGTTTTAACTTTAAGTTTCTCTAGGAACCCAGTTTTGGAACCTCGGTGTGGCCTTGGGCAAATTGCTTAAAACAATGGTGATGAATCCATTAAATACAGAGCATATGTAAGTCAGATTGAAATGAGGGATTCATTCAATCACTAGTTGTGTTCTTGGTCATGAGAGAAATATATTCTTCAAACCAAGTCCTCTGTCCTAAAATAGGTTGTGGTCTGAAGGGATTTCCTTAGAGTTTGGGGCCAGGAGGGGTCAGACCGGACACATTTCTAACGTGATGGAATGGTGTGTTTCGCTCTGCTGCTTCTGTTCTGTGAAAAAAATTACCAAAAGTTAGAAACAAGGGAAAGAGATGGCTGTGTGTCCTTTCTGTGTCATATTGCAATGGTGTCTAACAGGCCCACCCAAGGGCTACTGAATTTTGGGAGGAATAAATATTTTCTTTGACACATTATTTGTTATTGATAAGGACCCATATTCTGTGAAGTTACGTGTTAATGCACAGAGTTTTGTCTGGTAGATATGCATATTATTTCTGTCTAGGAGAACATGTGACCCCGAAGGTTATGGTTCTATTGCTTTGTAGAATATCCACCAGTTTTATATCTAACCTAGTAATCTTTTTTTTTTTTAATATATATTTTTTATTGATTTTTTACAGAGAGGAAGGGAGAGGGATAGAGAGTTAGAAACATCGATGAGAGAGAAACATCGATCAGCCGCCTCCTGCACACCCCCTACTGGGGATGTGCCCACAACCAAGGTACATGCCCTTGACCGGAATCGAACCTGGGACCCTTCAGTCCGCAGGCCGACGCTCTATCCGCTGAGCCACACTGGTCAGGGCCTAACCTAGTAATCTTATTCCAACATTCCTTCTTCAGGATTTCTGTAAGTGCTCAATTCTGCAAATGCTCTTTGAACCAGTGTTATCGTCCTGCTGGTTTCTTTATTAATGCGTTATGTGAAATTTAGCACACTTTATATTTGTAAGAGTCATAGTTATAACATTAAGAAATTTTTACTTTGGAGGCTCCTTGCTGCTTTTGCTACCTCTCTACTGCCACCACATGGAAGAGTAGAGGGTTGCCCAAAGCAGAAAAAGTTCTGACTCAATACCGAGCTCCTAGCTATTTCTATTTCCATCTTTTTTTCCCCCCTTCATCTGTGTCCTACTCTAGTAGGCAGTTAGACAGGCAAGAGCAGAGTAGGTGCAATAGGTATGGAATGTATGGAAGGTCACCAGGGCGCAAAGTTCCGGGTACCTAGTAACAGGCAAAACTGGGAAAGCAAGGACCTCGCCCAGTGTGACCTTTCCTCCCCTAGCATATTGCTGGTCACGCATGTTAGACCCCTGATCTTTCCTACTGCTGGTCATGCGGTTCAGACCCTCCCCTGACCTTTCCTCCCCTGGCATGTCACCAGTCATGTGGCAGACCCCCTTGGAGAGGGAATGAGGGGAGTCAGAAAATAGCTTCATAGGACTGTCATAAAGCCCATGCATGACCACTCCGTGCATTAAGCCCTCAGGACAACGAGGTTCTGACCTACATCAAATAGTCTGAGGAACAAAGCCTCGGGTCTGTTGACCACAGAGGCAGAGTTTTGGTCACACCAGAGATAACATCTAGGCCTCAGTTGTTTTTCAGCTCCAGGCTCAGGCAAGCAGCAAGGCCAGGTGGGGCAACTCCATAGCTGACATCAGGACCAGCTGCAATGACTAATGACCTCCTGGCACCAACCAATCAGTGGAGACCAGGACCCTGAGAGGACACACCTGGAAACCTGATGAATATTCCATTGAGATCCTTCTCTGGGGCCCACCCTAAGGTCCCCACCTTTACAGAGGGGGGAAAACCTAAGACAACAGATTCATCTTCCTTCCTTCCTCTCCGCCCCCCCCCCCCTCCCTACACCTCTTTCTTTAGGCATGTGTCTTTGCTTTCTTTCTTTTAAGCTCCAAGGGCCCTTCTTATTTCCTGGGTCCACACAGCTCATTTCTTCCATGACTCACTTCTACCTCTGTGTCTTTCTAAAACTTTTGCTTGCATTTGAGTCTGAATTCTTTCTTAGCCAGAACTCAAGAACCAAGGTTGTTGAACTGAGGTCCAATTGCCAGTGACATTCTGGTGCCATTTCACCACTAACACTACCCCCCTGCTTCATGGTGTATGTTGTAATGATTGAGTCCAATTACAGTAGATTACTGGGATTCAAGGCTTAAACATTGGTGCTTTTGACTATTTTCAAGCAACTTAACATGTTGTGATTTGCAGTTTTGCTGAGGAATGAATTTTGGTTGTAGGCTTTGCGACACGGACGTGCTGGAATGACTCAGAGAAGTAGGGAGGAACCAGCACAGCCTTTGGTTTTCTACTTGGCAGTGTGGTTCCATACTCATTAACATGCACACAAACGCTCCTAAAGTGATAAAAACTTGGTTTATTCATGTAAAATGGGCTATAAAAGAAAATCATCCACTAGTGTTGGTAGTGAAGAGAAAGAAAGGAGATCCACAAAAACAATAATTCTCACCAACAAAACAGAAGTTTTGGAGTTACAAAGCTCACTGTCAATCCAGTTAATTCAGCAAAGAAGAAACATGGAAGATCTTCGTCTATTTAATGATCAACTACTTAATTAAAACAACATATACACATAGTCTAATGTAGTTGCCTTGGGGTGGGACCCAGACATGAGTAGTTTTTAAAAGCCCCTCAGGTGATTTTACTGTGTGGCTGGGATTTAGAAACAACAAACAACTTACAGTATTATCTTTCTCAGATATTTGAAGGTTGAAAGTTTAGGCTTTATGGGAAAGGAACAGTTTTGATGAAAGCCATTTCAGACATCAGTGGGTGGGGAAGTCCCCAGAAATCCCACTAACCTAGACCTCGCATGGCACCTGGAGGAGGTGTTCAAGAAATGTTGGTGGAAGAGATGGTAGAATCCACACCAGGCAGAGGTCCCTCGATCTGTGTGTTCCGGCCGATCTCTGCACCCGGAACAGTTGAACTATGGAGACCGCTCACACAATGGAATAGTCTGAGAAGTAAAAATTCTAGACCAGTGTGGGAAAATGTATGGGTGGGAGGATGTTTATGAATCCATGTGCAGATAAAACACAAATATGTCTTGCATAATATACTACCTTTTCCCCCAAAAGTGTGTTGATAATACCCTGGTGAATAAAAGACACACGTTTCTTCCTAAATGCATTGATCTCATTGAAGCCTTTATTCTGTATTTTCTTGTTAAACAGAAGTGAAGTTACAATTATTGTCACCTGGGAGTCTTTTTTTTTTTTTTACCTTGAAAAGAAGTATTTATATTTAAAAAGAGTAATTTCTCATTCCTCTGGTCTGGAAGAAGACTGTTTTGGAGAAAGAAGTGAAGGACATGCGTGGAAGTGAGAGGGCTTGGTGGAGGATGTCCAGTGTGTACCCAATATGTGCCATTTTATTTTGTGCTGGAAGAAGCTAGAGTTAATGTGAGCTCTGAGTACCCAGGTTTGATATAAAATAAAGCTTTCGCATCCCGCCCTGCTCACAGCGGGGCCCAGTGTCATTCTTAGGGAAGCATGAAGGTAGACGGTCCCAGAAGCCTGTTTGTGGCTGCGGGGCAGGTAGTTTATCCCGGTCCCTTCAACCAGAGCTCTGATTCTTGTAAGAAGCCACGATATCTCCCCTCTGTCATGATAATCAGCAGTCAAAAGCTTATCCCTTTCTTTATCAGATCCACAGAAGAGAGGGTAAATGATAAAGTAGCATCCCCACCCAAAGTGAATGAGTATAATGGCTGAGTGCTTATCTTCATAGCGACTCACTGCTTCTATCTGACCTCAGTATGGAGGACACCCAGGCCACTTGTACGTCCTCCATCAAGTCATTAAGAAGTGAAATGACAATGACCAATGCTGTCTCCGACATTTATTATCTAGGAAACGTATTCAGGAGAGGGGAGACCGGGCCGTTTTGAAACAACTATAAAGGTGCAAGACTGAAAGCATCCACCGTGACATTCAGCTGCTCAGTTATTCCAGAAAATGGTGCGTGCCCTTCTGTGTGAGACTTGACTTTTACCGTAGACTCAAGGCAGGAAGAGGCCACCGTCATAACTGTGACTTGGAGTCACAAGTCCTGGTTCTGAGTCACTGTTCTGACAGGTAAAGACTTGTCGATCCTGAGCAAGTCCCTTAAGCTCATCCTCAGTGTCCTCACCTGTAAACAGGAAATAACAAGAATGTCTGCTGTACTACTTCAGTTAGGTGTGACAGAATGAGAATGGTGAAAGTATTTCATAAAATACAGAACAGCCCGCAGATCTTTGTTATTATTGCTGCATCGATCACCAGTGACCTTATTTAGTCTAAAACAGTGCTGCCCGGATCGTGGCTTCACAACCTCTGGGCTCTGTGTTACTGCGTCCCATACCCCCATCAGCAATAAATATTCATTGTGGGGCCCAATGATAGTCAGGGGACTTTAGGTTAAAGGTAATTGCAAGTCATCTCTATAGAGATCCATAGACGAATAAGGGAGAGGAACATTGGCAAAACTTATACGGGGAGAGTCAAGTCTACTATTGATGCCGAAGTACTGACGTTTTGGTCAGGGTGTTGAAAAGTTACAGAAAAATGGAGATATTAGAACACGTGCTCCAACAGTAGGTGAGCAGGCCCAGGAGGGGCCCAGTGTGGGAGCCACCGGGAGCTGCTGGGTGCCGCATGTGGCCAGCTGTGTGCCGGAAGTGCCCGGCTCTCTGGTAGAGCACGACCCAGGGGACCACCATCCCAGGGAAGGGGGAGGGAGATTCGTGTCTCACAGCTGAGGACTCGCTGCCTTGGATGCTTCCAGAAAGCTCACACTGGAGGGTACCAGCTTCGCCTAGCATCCTCAGGGACTCACATCTCTCTCTCCTGCTTTGCTTTGCTCCATGCATGAGGTGTTTTGGTTCCTTATTTATTTATTTAAATATATTTTTTATTGATGTCGGACAGGAAAGTAGGAGAGAGGGATAGAAACATCCAATATATTTTGCTGATGTCAGACAGGAAGGTAGGAGAGAGAGTCATTGATCAACTGCCTTCTGCACACCCCACACTGGGGATGGAGCCCACAACCCAGGCATGTGCCCTGACCGGGAATCGAACCTGGGACCTCCTGGTTCATAGGTTGACGCTCAACCACTGAGCCACGCCGGCCGGGCGATTCCATGTTTACTGATACTAACATTTTGCTTCTGGTACTCACATCACAACCTCAGACAACGCTGCCTTTGCTCTTTGGCTTCCTGAACTGCAATCATGAGCATGAGGTTTCGTAGCCCAGTGCTCAGTTCAGGCCTCCCGCACCCACAGCACTTTCCACCAGGGGCCACACCACAGACCACGCAGCTGGGAGGGAGGTCATACGGAGATACTGACATACAACTCGCAGCTCCTGCGCAACTGCAGCGAGAAGGAAGCTTCCTGGGCTGTGGCACACTCATCTGGCCTCGGAGCGCTCGGTGGTCCTGTGTACCGAGCACTTGCTTGGGATTGAACTCGTTTTCATCTCTGACCGTCTCCTCGCGCCCCTAATACACCTGGTCTGGGACTGGTCACCTGGCTAGACCTCACTTTTACCTTTTCTTGTTTCCAGCTCTAACTCCAATCTTTGAACCAGTCCAGTCGTTTTCTTGATGAAGGATCCTGGAAAGGGAGTGGCTGAGTAGGTAAAACTTGGATGAAGCTCAATGTTGTCTTTGTTTTTCAAGGCTAAACAGGACATATGAAAAGAAAAGAAATAATACAATTATGATTTTCTTCTCCACCTGTGATAAGTAGAAAATAGACAGGCCTACCTCATCAATTTTTTCCCCCAGTAAAGAAACATATGGCATGACCATACTTCTCCATTTCCTAGATGAGAAGAGATTCTACATTATAGTGAAAGACTGAGGGAGATGGTTGTCGGAAGAATTAAAGCCAGCTGCATACAAGGAACTTAGGGAGGTGTAGTCTTCTGGGCTGTGATAATATTAAAACCTCAGATAACTTGTGTGTGGATGTGCCCCCTCAGCTCATCCATTTGGAAATGGGGGGCCATCACGAAGCTTTTCCAGAAGTTCCTAAAGGAGAGCTTGTTCAGCAAACATCTTCATAATGGTTCAGAAGACCTTCCATTTCCAGAGGAATGACGCTGCACCATGCACAGAGGGTGTTATGCAGTCAGATCCTGCCAAGGAACTGCTGGGCAGATTGGTGTCCATATGAATTCCTTTGGCAAGAGATACGGGAAGTTCTGGGTTTGTGAAGTTAAAATCTGGTGGCAAATGAGCTTACTGCCTCAGAGAAAGGAAGAGTTGGGTGGCATGTGTATGAGATGCAGAATATTTCCATTAACAGAATATTTCTATTAATGTGGTCCAGCTGAGTCAGGCTCCTGTGCCTCTGATCAGGGAAAAATCAGGGCAACTAGAACTAACTTGTCCGGTGAGTAAGATGAACTGAAAGAATCATGGTATCCATTTTAAGAATCTCTCTCTCTCTCTCTCTCTCTCTCTCTCTCAGATTTATTCGCATTTCCATATTCTTTAATCCCAGAAAGAACTAATGGTTTTATACTATAAAAGTATTTTTAATATGCAACATTCATTTTTAGAGTTTAGATCTGTGGCCTATTAACAGGGTGGTGTGATAAACGTGCTAATGTAGGAGTTTGCCCAGGAGTTGGCTCTGTTGCATTCACATCAGTGGACAGAGTTCCCGCGGCCCCTTTGGTCCCTAACTCCGCTGGAAAGACAGACTCCCTGCTGATATTTACTCAGCCATTTACCATTTTATAATGAGCACTGACAGCTCGGAAAGGACCGGATACAGCCGCCCACACATGGCTGTTTGCTTCGTCATGGGGTTGGGATTTTTGTGCAGAATTTTCACGGTTCTCTAGTTCTCTGGGCTTTAAATAGATTAGTGTGACACTGCAGAACATCTCATGGTAATGGGGGAAAACTGGCAGCAGAAGTGTCTAGCAAAAATAGGGTTACAGCTCCAAAATAGAGTGCCTTAAAGCTCTGGAGGCTCGAGGACCGTATTCTGCGGGGTCCTGCTGACACCACTCGTTTGCTGTGTCTCTTTCTCTTTTGCCTACTCACACCCCTCATAACCCTGACATCTCACAAGTCCTGAAACCTGAGTAGATCTAGGTCTTTCTGCTTCTGGCCAATTAAAAGAAATCGTCCCAAATGCCTTTAAGATTTCGTATGCTTTTACTAGAGTACTTGGAAGAGATGTCAAACTGGAATTCCGTGGCCTGGCACTGGGCAAACATGCCCACTGTCCACAGAGCTACAGTAGGCCCACCCACGATCCCATGGCCTTTTCTCTCTCCTCGTGGTCAGCCAGAACCTCAGCTCCTCTGCCCTCTCCCAGGCTCGTCTGCCCGCCGTCCAGCCCCCTCCAGGCCTCAGTTCGCAGCTCTGTGCCCTCTTGGTGCTTTCTCTTCCCAAGACCCCCCGTCAGCCTGAAGGCGGCCCCAGAGTGAGCAGCAGCCCACCATCTCCTGAAACTGGCAGAGGAAGAGAGGCGGTGACTGTATGCATATGCTCCGCTCTGTCAAATAGACTCACACACATCCTAACGCAGGTTTAGAACTCAGATACGTGCCTTCCTAAGACATATGACCGAGAGAATCCAGTTCTGGGAATATATCTGAAGAAACCTGAAACACAAATCCAGAAGAAAAAAAAAAAATATATATATCTCACCCCCTTGTTCGTTACAGCATTATTTACTAGTACATTGGTTAAGATATGGGAGCAACCCAAGTGCCCAGAAGATGAGTGGACAAAAAGCAGTGGTACATATACACAATGGAATACTACTCGGCCACAAAAAAGAATGGAATCTTACCATTTGCAACAGCATGGATGGACCTAGAGGGTATTATATTATGCTAAGTGAAGTAAGTCAGAGAAACACAAATACCGTAGGATTTCACTTATGTGTGGAATCTAAAGAACGAAACAAACAAACAAAATAGAAATAGACGCATAGAAACAGAGAACAAACTGCGAATTGCCAGATGGGAGGGGATTTGGGAGAAAGGGTGAAAAGGGTGAAGGGATTAAGAAGTACAAATTAGTAATTATAGAATAGTCACAGGTGTAGATTACGGCCTAGGGAGTATAGTCAATAATATCATAATAAGTGTGTGTGTGGGGCTAGGTGGATACTTGAAATATGGCAGAGACCACTCTGTAAAGTACACGGTTGTTTAACCACTATGCTGTATGTCTAAAACTAATGCAGAATGCTATGGAAAGAAAGTGTTGGTTGCTAGCAACCTCTATTTCATTCCCCACACTTTTCCTCACACATCTCCTGTTGTGTTTGCTTTGCTGTCGGCAAGTTCCTTGGTCACAATAACGAGAAGTGCTGGAGGCTATTCAGAGGTAGGGTCCTGACTGACTCCTGGGAGGGAGAAGGCTTAGCCTGCTCGGGTGGGGCCTGGGCACAGCAGGAACCTGCTGAGTGCCTCTCTACGTAGACACCTACGTTTGGGAGGAGAGTTTCAAGTCAGGTGGAAAGGAATAAAGCAAAGTGGCAATAAATACGCATATTTATTTTGAGAAATTTATTGATGTGAAAGAGGGGAGAGAGTGAAACAAAACTAGACAGGGCTCACAGCCGAGGTAAGGAGCCAGGGAGACCGACGGTGTAAAAGAAGAGACGATGAAGATATCCGGGGGCACGGTAGGCAACAGAATCAAACAGATGGGAAGAAAGGGTTAACATGTCATAACACTGTGGCTTCATTTCCTTTAAGGAACCTAAAGGAAATGAAGCCACAGTGTTATGACATGTTAACCCTTTTCCATATTCTTTAATCCCAGAAAGAACTAATGGTTTTATACTATAAAAGTATTTTTAATATGCAACATTCATTTTTAGAGTTTAGATCTGTGGCCTATTAACAGAGTGGTGTGATAAACGTGCTAATGTAGGAGTTTGCCCAGGAGTTGGCTCTGTTGCATTCACTTCAGTGGACAGAGTTCCCGCGGCCCCTTTGGTCCCTAACTCCGCTGGAAAGACAGACTCCCTGCTGATATTTACTCAGCCATTTACCATTTTCTAGAGTATCTTTGTGGTTGTTATGGTGAGCGTGGCTTCTCTTTTCTTCCAGAAGGTCACTGGCAGGCTTGCGTGTCTGTGAGGAGCTGGGGGAGGCCTGGTGTTGAGGGAGTAGAGAGTAAAAGACTTAATCAGGGTCTTGAAAATTTTGATGACAAGTCTAACTCCAGTCTGTGGTCTTGATATTTTGTCTATTTAAGAATTTATTTAAACATAATTGTGTGTGTTAGTCTTGCCTATGACCTACTTTATCTCTTATCTCATTGGCGAAGGCTATTCCTGGCCACGCACCATGAATAAAATAAAGTAAAATAATACATTTAAATTGCAATAGGAAGCTATGTTCATTGTGGAAAAAAAAGCGTGAATCAACTATAATTTCTTTCAGATATATTGATAGCTATAGGAATAGGTACATATCTGTACATCTTGGTACCATGCAGTTATTTGATAAATTATTATTTAGTAACATAACACGACTACCTTCCCACATCATTTTAGTGAGATGTCAGCCAATGTATGAGAGCAAGTTATATTGGAATAAATCCATACTGTGACTCACTTATTCTGTAACTTGAAAATCAGATATTTGGAACAAATGGCATTATTAGTGAGGAGAAGACCAAATTCTACCTAAGAACTTGAGTAATCATAAACTATGCATCTCTTACCTGTGGTGCTCAGTGCGGGAAAGGCCATTTGGAAGGCAGGGCAAGAGTATGGCTTCTTTTAGCAGCATTTCTGATACGTTCTACAAAGGAATTTAGCAGCCCGGCCAGTGTGGCTCAGTGGTTGAGTGTTGACCCATAAACGAAGAGGTCACTGGTTCAATTCCTTTTCAGGTCAGGGCACATGCCCTGGTTGTGGGCTCGATCCCCAGTAGGGGGGATGCAGGAGGCAGCTGATCTATGTTGCGCTCTCATTGATGTTTCTATCTCTCTCCATTCCTCTCTAAACTCAGTAAAAACATATTAAAAAAAAGGAATTTAGTAATGATTTATTAATTAATATTTGTAAAGCATTTCACAATCCATTCAACTTGAAACTATACGCTACATTATCTATATATATCCACTTCAGGGCATGGTTTTGCCTTTATTTTTTTTCTACAAAGAAGAAAAATGTGTCTTTTGGGATAGAAAAATGTCTAATGTATTTTCTAGTTCTGAGTTTTGAACTCATATTCTACTGAAAAACTGAGATACTCTAGAAAATGATTTAATGTCAGAACTACAACACCTCATTTACTATTCACAGTGTAATTTTTTATTAAATACATTTTCAATCCCCTTATCATTTTTTAAGCTACTTAGCTCCAATCAAAACGAAGATGCCCATTTCTTCGTCTTTAGTCCTGCCTTTCACATCCCAGTGCCCTGGAAAGAGCTTTTCTCCACGGGCACATGGAAAACTCTGGTTGCTCCTTACGTGGGAGAGGTAGAGATGCAGTGGAAATGAATGACGAGAGAGCTCTCCAACCGCCCCCCACTCGCTTCATTCTGATCGCTGCCCTAGAAGTGCATCTGTTATTTTTGTCTTCCCTGATAGCATTGGCTCCCTCGCCAGCATTATTTATCCTCCTTCCCTTTCTCTAGGGGCTGAGATGGGGGAGTTGGCTGAGCTTTGAAAGTGCACTTTTCACCTTACGCATCATAATTGGGAAAAGTGTTCCCCCAAAGCAGCACTAGGCTGAGAGGAAAGGTCTCTCAAAGGCTATACAGTAAGAATGCAAAAAGACCCCCCTCCCCATGGATGTAAATAGCAATGTGGCCTATGTACTGGGCCCAGGGACCACCTCACTGAGCTGTAACATGAACATGTATTTCCTCCCAACACCACGTGTTCTGGGACTTGATTTTCGAATGACAGGTCTTAGAAGGAAACAGGAAAGTCAGCTCCTATTTTCAAAAGTCTGGGTTATTAAAAAATACAAATGCGTTTGCAGATGAGAGATAGACAGTTCGGAAAACTGTCTTCTAACGCAGATCTTGTTTCCTTTCACTTGGCAGCGCAGAGGATTCGACTCCTCCCAGTTCCGTAGATGCCATCTGCTTTGGGCTGACCTTCATTTTCTGGATGACTGCGTTCCTTCAGATATTGTAAGTCATGACTACATTTCATTTAACAAGAAATGTTTAGGTTAGCTTGTGAGCAAGAAATCAGATGTTATGAATCCAAACATATTTTAACAAACTGATTTATAATTTTGTGTTATTGCCGGGATAAAGTCCATTTTTTTCTCGGCCCTTTAAGGCTCACAACAGAAAGGGCCGCATTTATTTCAACTTCATTTTATTCTGACATTTCACAAACAGTGGCATGATATTTCTTATAAAGGAAAATTCTGGCTCGTTAATAATGAAAAACTGACTACAAAGTTTTAAAATGTTAACTTAAAATTAGAATTAGATTAATTCACATCTCATTTGACAAATTTTATTTTATTTTTGATAAAAATCAGTATTTCCCAAATTGGTATGATCATAAACATTACTGGAATGCTTATTAAAAATCGACCTGGAGGTCATGGTTTGATTCCCGGTCAGGGCACAAGACTGGGGTTGTGGGCTTGTAGGAGGCAGCCGATCAATGATTCTTTCTCATCACCGATGTTTCTCTCTCTCTCTCTCTCTCTCTTCCTCTATGAAATCAATAAAAATATATTTAAAAAAATCAACTCCCAACCCTCTTATTCTGATATAGTGAGTCTGGGGCTCAGGTTTAATCATATTCCCACGTTGATCTTAGGACCCCGAAGGGGTAGAAAACACTGCAACGTATTCAGAGTCCAGATGTCACTGCTCAGGTCTTCCCCGAGACCAGCCAACACAGACGCTCTGGGACCCGGGCTTGGAATAGTAAAGCAAACATTCCCATTCACTGCACATGCGAGTCCACACGACATACTGATGGGAAATGGCTCACACAGTTAGGTGAACGGTTCTCTGTAATGAGAGCTAGAATGTCCGCTCCACAAGGGCAGGCAACATCTGTGTCATAATCTCTGTTCCTTTAGTCCCAAGCACAGTGGCTTCCACAGACGTTACGGATGCACAAAAAATATTGATTGAGTAAGGAAATAGTTCCTGTTGGCTACGATTGTAATCACCTTCAACTATGGAGGTCTTGCTACAAATGAATTTTAACAATTGGACATGAAATACTGTCTAACAATGGCTAAAACTCATACATGTTACGGTAGACATGAGAGAGAGCCGGTGAGGCCAGGGGAAGGCTGATTCCAAGGTATCCCTGGCGAGCCAGACAGGGCTTTCCCCAAAAGTGCCCAGAGTAGGTGCCCATCTCAGCGCCATCACTGTCTGATGATCGGCAGCCCATGTAGCAATCACATTGGTAAGCCCCTGTCCCTACTGCTAGGGATGGAGCAGGGTAGCTTATCTGGGAAGAAGTGTACCTCGTAGTCCAACCCCTCTAGGTGATCCTACAACAGGGAGAGATAATTGTAGAAACATACGGGTAATACTCCATGAAGAAGTAAGTGTTCTTGAAGAACAAGGAAAGGCAGTTGGCAGAGAAAATCCTTGAAAAATGTGCTGTGGGGTTTTGAGAGGGAAAGGCATGGAAGGAAGAGGCATTTCCATAACGAAATCCGAGTGTAAATTGGATAGGAGATCTCTGGGGCTGTGCCCTTGATTGCTTAACCCGAGTAAATGGTACACAGGGAAAACTTTCTGGGTATTTGTTGTTGAATAATTTAGATTATCCTGCTGATTGAAAAATATCTAAACCAACACCAAATTGGCTTTAAATTGTTTCTATAATAAGACCAATTTTTAAGTTTATTCTGGTTTCCTTTAACTACATTTCAGCTCTTTCCATAAAAATGGCTCACTTGACAATTGAATAAGGTAATTTGACTCAAGTGATAACATCCAAATAATCAAGATAGTTGAAAAAAAAGCTTCATGAGAATCATAAAAAGCTTACTTGGGCAGTCCAATCCTTGAACACCATTAGCTAATGTTCTGATGATCAAATAATAAATACATAAGTGGATTAAAGAAACATAAATGCAAACTCATCTAAATTTAATTTACCTTAGATAAAATCCACATGTATGTTTGAATATTGAATTTTAATGATGTAAATATTTTAGGGAGAAAGCGGGAGTTTGAGAGCAAACATAGTAAATTAGTTATAAGTTTCTAAGAAGTTATCCCTAGGTATCCTTTATTCTTGACGCTTGGCTTTTGCTGAAGCTTTGCATGAAAAATAGCACTGCCAACTTCTCTCTTTCTTTTTGTCTTCTTTTATACATGTTTTCTTCTCTGAGAGTGTAAAACCCTGATAGAGTGTGTCTTTCTACCTGGATCCTGGGGGCTGTGGATGGGAGAGTTTGAACAGGTCGCCATGGATGGTTTGAGTAGCACGAATTTGTGAAGGAGGAAGAGAATTGTTCATGTTTCTTTCTATTCTCCACCTCAAAGATTCAACTTTTCTATTTATATTTGAATTATAATTTATGGATACCTATGGCTAACTACAGTTTAAGATTACAATGGAGGGCACATTTACCGTAAGAACATGAACACAAAAGTAGAAAATCATTGTGTGAAGGAGAGAAAAAGCCTACTAAAAACTTGGGTTAATACTATTGCAGTATTCATGCTGAAGCATGAAATCTAGACATTCTTTTCAGATTTGGTGAATTTGTGGATGTAGGGCTGGATCTACTTTGGGTCAACAAATGAACATTTTAATTAAAGCTTTTGAGGGGATCCAAGTAAATGGTAATAACACTTTTTATGAAGGGCAAATGAATTGTTTTGTGTTAGTTTGATTTGTACTGCCTGTACTCACATAAGGTTGTATTGAATCTGGAGGACAATTTATGTATTTATTGAAAAGGATAAATGGCCTGGTAGGTAGTGAGAAAATTATCTTCCCAGTGCACTTCCTCTCGAGGAGGTAAGACCCACTTAAAAATTCAATTGATTTAAGAAGTTGCTTGACATTTAATGAAATCAGCAAGGAGCTAGTAATGATAATGCAATAGTTCTCCAATCCACCTGGTGAGGTGCTAGAACAGCTGAGGAAAGTAAATCACCTCTGGCCCCTCCAACTCTGATCCCAATGTCATGCGCTGGGCCTAGGAGGAGGGGCCAAATTGTCTGACCTTCATACTGAGTTTCATATTTATTAAAATTCACTCAAAATCTAAATTCTTTCCCACAATGTATCTATAATTCTTTTGATGTTAATATGTTATTTAAAATTTTTTTTTGTTGATTTCAGACAGGAAGGTAGAGGGAGAGAGAGATAAAAACATCAATGATAAGAGAGAATCATTGATTAGCTACCTCTTGCACTCCCCACACTGGGGATCCAGCCTGCAACCGGGCATGTGCTATGACCGCAAATTGAACTATGACCTCCTGGTTCATAGATCAACACTCAACCACTCATCCATGGGTATGATTTTATTGACGAGAGAGAGAAAGAGAGAGAGAGAGAGAGAGAGAGAGAGAGAGAGAGAGAGAGAGAGAGAGAGAGAAAGATGCCGATGTGAGAGAGAAACATTGATTGGTTGCCTCCCATCGGTTGCCTTGCACCTGAACCAGCTACCAGGGATTGAACCTACAACTCAGGTATGTGCCCTGACGGGAAATCACACCTTCAACCTTTCAGTTCAGGGATGAGGCTTTAGCCACACTGGCCAGGGCGATGTTATTATATTTTAATTTGACATCTAGTTTTAGAAATGTACTATGCTTACCCTGGGGTTCCTCACATCTCCAGAATCACCTTCAGTTCCCCGAGGATGCGCATATGATGATTGGAGAATCATTGCCCTGAAGGATAGATAGTTCCATCAAGCTGTGATGATTTTGTAAAATGCCCTTCTTAACCCCAGGGATGGTTCCATCCTGGGAAATAATTTTCTAGAAGCACTTGGTGATGTTGGAGACATAGGAGCCATTTATCTCCAGGATCTTCTTTTCCAACACTTGTCACTGCAGTTCTTCTGATTACATCATTTTCCCCCTCTAGTCTCAAAACTTTACAATTACTCAACTTCAAGTTTATGACTGCTTCAGGGAGAGGGAACTCCAGAAATTGACCTTGCTTTACTGTCTTAATCATTTTTCCCCTTCAACAGCAATAACAAAAAATTTATTGAGTTTCTTCTACTGTTAGGGCACACTCCTAGGGAATTAAAGAAGTGCAGGTCTGATTCCCGCTGTTAACCTACACAATGCAGCAGAGAAAGTAGATGATATACATGGAAAGGCAAATGATTATAAAAGGTAGCAAAACATGAATGATATGGTATATAATTAACCACTCCAGTCAGTGAGTGCATACTAAGTGCCTACTCTTGATCGGGCACTGGGCAGAGCCGTGAGGGAGAGCCAAAGGGAAATACGATGGTCTCCACACGAACATCATCTCCTGCGACGTAAGAGGGCAGTGGATGTGCGGAACCTGCTGTGGGAGCAGGAGAGGGAGTGACTCGCTCTTTGGGAGAGTTGAAGCCAGATTCCCCGTTTTACTAGTGGCCTCTGTTCTGTGTTTGGCATCACTTCCTTTCCTTCCCAGTTCCACAGTCCATCGCGGGAATCATTCTCTCACCAGTTTCTTGGGGTTTTGGCCTTTCTGTGGATCAGTTCACCGTTTTGCCTTTTTAGCTCTTGGGACTGGACTATGGAATGAGAAGGATGCCAATGCAAATCCATGCACTTCAGACTCTGTTCTCCAACCCTCAATGCTGCCAGAAGTCCTTGCACACCTTCCAGAAGTCCCCTCTTCTACTCTCAAGAGCAGCTAATGCCAACTCCTACTGATGCCCTCCACCAGCCCCAGCTCTTCTGTCAGCAGGCGACTTCCTTTGCTTCACAAAGAAGATTTAGAAACGATTAGAATGCAACCCCATCCATTTCTGTCTGAATGCTAGGCGTGCTCCCACCTCACATCCTTGGATCAGCTGATCTCTTCGCCTGGGTCACTCCCTCTTCTCCCAGACTCTGCCTGGCTAACCCACGTTTCTGTCCTTTTTTTTTTTTTTAAATCCTCACCTGAGGATATTTTCCCATTGGTTTTTAGAGAGAGAGGAAGGGAGAGGGAAAGACAGAGAGAAATATTGATGTGAGAGAAATATTGAGTGGTTGCCTCCTGTACACTCCCTGACCAAGGCCTGGGCTTGGGAGGAGCCTGCAACCAAGGTACCCGCCCTTGACCAGAATCAAACCCGGGATCCTTTGGTCCACAGGACTACTCTCCGTCCACTGAGCCACACGGGCTAGGGCCCCACTTTTCTTTTTAGTGTCTTTGCTTAATTGTCACCTTCTCAATAACGCTTACCCTACTTAGACTCCCATCCCACTCCCCCCAGAGACATACTCTGTTCCCCTTACATGAACATGCTCATGCGCATTTGTTGAAGGAATGTTGCTTTCCTGCGCACCTCTCTCTCCTACCTGGTGCAAGTCCCTCTTACCTCTGGTCCACTTCCTAGCCCCAGATCTTCATGAATCCGAATTCACCAGTTCTCCAATCTCTCCAGCTCTTCTCCATCAGCACATATATACTTTTTTTCAGTCTCTCACAGAAAAGCAATCATCCTCTTCATTCTAGATCTTCCCTCGAGCTCCCTTACAACCAAACATCTTGAAAGGGGAGTCTTCACCTACGGTGTCCACTGCCCCATTTCCGGTTCACCCCTTGAATCCAGTCTGACTGAAAAGAAATCGCTCCCATGAAAATGACCAATGGCTCCTATTAGATGAGGCCCCCTATTGTTCACAGCTCCCTCCATCATCCATGTTATTGCACGATAAAGCCTTTGTTATCTTATCTACTGGACTTTTTATTTGTGGTTATTTATGCCACCAAGACCTATTGAATGTTCACATATACAGACATTAGAACAGGTCCTGAGGGATTACTGATAAACTGACACAGAGTTTATGCCAAATGCAGTTCACAGCCCTACGAAAGAAGCAGGGTTCCAACAAAGGAACGATGGTACCGTTAGGAATGCCATCCTGGTTCAGAAGGCTTTTCGGGCGCTGTGAAAGTTCTTAGTGAGAGCACTGGACCTTTCAGAAGACTTGAAGAAGACTCCCTGAGAAAGGGCTGTGGGGCTGAGGAGGAAAGCAGAGCAGGTGGCAGCTGGTCAAGGCCACGGGCAGGGCAGGAGGAAACGGGATGTGTAAGCCTGGGGTTGGAGGGGCGAGCAGCGTTGGAGGCCGAGGATGGGAGCTGATGCGGCTGGAGTCCCAGGACATAGGGCGGAGCGACTGAGGCAGCCACGAGTGAGAATTGGAGGCCACGTGACAGTGCCTTTTAGAGGAGATTAAGGATTCGGGTGTTTAATACTCACAATATGAGGATGTTTTTAGAATGGAGGTTGTGTCCCCTTCATATCTTTATCCCTAGCTACCCGTTCAGGCCAAGACTTACCATCGAAGCTCATTAAATGTGTTTTTTAAAGGAGGGACCAACCTTCCACCCAGAGGAAGAGAGATAGATTTATTGATTTCAGAGAAGATGGGAGAGGGGAAGAGAGGTAGAAACATTAATGTTGAGAGAGGATCATGGATCGGCTGCCTCCTGTACGCCCCACACTGGGGATGGAGCCCACAACCTGGGCATGTGCCCTGACCAGGAATCAAACCATGACCTCCTGGTTCATAGGTCGATGCTCAACCACTGAGCCACACTGGCCGAGCTCATTAAATGTTTATTAAATGAAGGAAGAAATGGACGTTTGAACTAGGTCTCAGAGACGGACTCTGGCCAGGAAGAAGGAGTGGAGGACATTTCTTTGCCAATGACTGTGTTTGAAGAAACCTGGAGGTGTGATAAAAACATATTTTTATTCAGATGGGGCAAGGGGTTCCACGTGACTGAATGGGGGTGGGGGGGGGGCGAGAGCCACTAGAGATGATGAGGGTGCTGGGGAAGGAGCCCCGGGAGGTGCCGGAGGAAGTGTTACCAGGGTTCAGCGGAAGGCAAGATCGCGGGGGTCACAGCCCTGGGGGAGAGGGGCCCCGGATGGTCGCGTGGGGCGGCTAGATGAAGATCTCTATTTTGTTTGAAAGGACAGGTAGGTCTTAGACAAGCAGCGAGACACGGGGAGCATTCTCCACTCGGGAAATGGAACGAGTCATGGCTCGGAGGCCAGAATACACCGGAATTCGTCCTTTTCTAGTACAAGCTTGGTCCCTCTTTACCTCTGTACATGTTTCAGCGTTTTTCTTTTTCTTTTTGCTCTGCTCCATTTCCCATAATGAACTGTGCTTTTAAAAAAGTCTTTACCAAAAAGAGCCTAAATCTTAAAACCCCCACAAATTCCTAAAGAGAGTATTCCATTTCACCGGCGTTTTGCGTGATTGACAGTAACCTGGGGAGCAGGGCAGAGCGGCTGGATCTGTTTGCAGCACTGGCTCCTGCAGCCTCCCCCATCCCGCAGCCTCCCCCTCGCCAGCTGACACCCAGGGACAGAGTTCCTCCCGCATTCCCGTCCCACATTCCCGTCCCACATTCCCGTCCCGCCAGAGGCTGCTCCCAGCTGCACTGGGGGACAGTGTCAGCTCCTGGGAACCTGGGGCTTTTGGTGAAGAAATCACTCCCCTGGGGCTGGCTTGTTGAGCTGCCACAGGAGGGGCATCTGCCGGCCTGCTGTGTGAGCAGAGGGCCAGGAGGTGAGGATGGGGGGCGGGGGCTGTGTGTGAGTGAGTTCTATCGGGCTTCCTCAGGACTGACTGTTCCATGCATGTCCATTCCCCCTGGGTGGGGCCTGGGTGCTCTTGTCAGCGCTCAGGAAGCACCAGGAAGAAGCAGCCCCTTCTCCATCGGGAGCCCTCCCCCAAGGCGACGGGCTCCCTGGACAGGAGGGGAGAGGCTCTCTGGGTGACACAGTCTTTCCTGTAAAAACGGCCCCTGCAAGGTTAGGGCCTGCTGGCAGTTCCGCAGGGAACGCTGGCGTCTCACTGACGTCCCCAGTGCATGGGCCGCAGCAGCCGGAACGTATTTGTCAGCCCAGCCGAGCGCGACCGGCCGCCCTCGTGCTCCGGGGGCAGCACCTCCCTGTGCTCCCGGCGGGGGGGGGGGGGGGGGGGGGGGGCGGCAGGGCGGGAGGGGCCTCTCACATGGTTACAGCTTGGGTTTTAGTTTTGGGAACACAGTTTGGAGGTGAGAGGGGAGGGACTTCGAATCTTTCTTCTGCCGTGAGGTTTGTTCAGGACGGTGTTGTCCGTGTGTCTGCTTGGGGGGGCTTGTGTCCACATCTCCCTACCGGGCCTGTGCCCTGACGGGGGATGGAACAGGACCTCCTGGTTCATAGGTCCACGCTCAACCACGGAGCCGCCGGCTCGGCTCTGCCCAGCTCTTCTGGAATAGAAAAACGGTAACCTGGTCCAGCCGGTTTGGCTCAGTGGATAGAGCATCGGCCTGCGGACTGAAGGGTCCTGGGTTTGATTCCGGTCAAGGTCACATGCCCGGGTTGTGACCCAGTCCCCAGTAGGGGGTGTGCAGGAGGCAGCCGATCCGTGATTCTCTGTCATCATTGATGTTTCTCTCTCCCTCTCCTTCTCCCTTCCTCTCTGACATCACTAACAAAAGAGAAAAGGTAACCTGTAACTCACAGATCTTCACTAAGAACACTGAGTGGCCTGCAATGACCTAAGAGTATGCATTGGACCCCCAATTTGTACAAGGGTGTCCCTTCACTGTAAGGGGGGACCCCGCGCCCTCACTCCTGGAGCCCCCATCCTGCCTGGGGCTGCCTGGGTCCGATCAGACGGAGCTGAAACCAATTGGCATCGTTCCTCGGCGGATGTCAGCAGGCCAGGCACTTACCGCGGGGATGCGCTTCATTTTAATAAGTAATTTATTTAATGAGCCGACAATGGCAAATGTCAAGTGCAGAGACTTCAAGGATGCGCAGCGCAATTACACGGAGCAGGAAGCCGGTGGGGTTGGCGAGAGCAGGCCTCGGGACTGAGGCCCCTGGAGCGATCCCTTACCGCTTGGCAGCTGATTGGAAGGGGACGGCGCCTGAGCCTGAGAGAAGTAAGGCCGCCCTTGTCGAGTTTGGCAGTTAAAGTGCAGAGGCAGGTGTGGAGAGGCGTGAGGGCAGGGGGCAGAGGGCAGGGGGCAGGGGGTAGGTGCTCACGTTTTCCGAGAAGAGGGAGGTAGGAGCCACACTCTGATCAGTGTCAGCTCTGGGTCGAGGCAGGATTTCTCAAAGGTCTCCGCGGGGCCACATAGGTCTTTGCGACAAAGTTCTCCCGGCATATTGGCTGCCTCCTCCGTCTGCGCCTAAGCCCTGGCTAACAGAAAGAGGATCTTTTATTTACTTAAATATATTATTATTGATTTCAGAGAGGAAGGGAGATGGCGAGAGAGATAGAAACATCAATGATGAGACTGAATCATGGATCGGCTGCCTCCTGTACACCCCGCACTGGGGATGGAGCCCACAACCTGGGCCTGTGCCCTGACCAGGAATCGAACCATGACCTCCTGGTTCATAGGTCGATGCTCAACCACTGAGCCACGCCGGCCGGGCTAAAGCTAACTTTCTATTTGCTTCCTGACAAAGTTAACATCAGGGGCCTAACTCACACTTTGAAATGACTATTCCTTCTAGGAGCCTGTATCCAAATTTTATATCATTATTATTACTAGAGGCCCGATGCACGGAATTCGTGCAAGAGTAGGCCTTCCTTTCCCAAGCTGCTAACACCGGCTTCCCTCTGGCATCCGGGACCTGGGCTTCCCTCGCAGCCCTGGCTTCGTCCGGAAGGTCGTCCTGGAGGACGTTCGGTCTAATTAGCATATTATGCTTTTATTATTATAGATTATTATTATTATTGTTTGCCAGGTGGAAACGAAGTTGCCAGGTGCACTGTGCTGCGTCTGATAGGGTTATCTGGGTGTTCTTCAGCCATTCCTGTTAGTTTCTCTTCCTCTGAGAGAATTTAAACTCATTTTGTGTCATTCTCCCCTCTGCCTCTGGGGGGCCCTGCAATGTGCTGTAATCCTTCCTAGGCTCAATGCAGGGAGGAAAGCCCTTTCTGCTGGGAGTCTGTGGTTCTGGCCGTGAACTTGTCCTGTGTTGCTCCTCTCCCGGCCGCGGTGCCTGACTGATCCTGGTTGGCACGTGCTGGCTGGTCCCCGACCCACACGTGGGAGCTGCTGTTAGGGGGCGTGTAACACTTTATTTTCCATCCTGCTTAGAATTTTTTTAAAAAACATATTTTATTGATTTTTTACAGAGGAAGAGAGAGGGATAGAGAGTTAGAAACATCGATGAGAGAGAAACATCGATCAGCTGCCTCCTGCACTCCTCTCACTGGGGATGTGCCCGCAACCAAGGTACATGCCCTTGACCGGAATCGTACCTGGGACCTTTACCGGAATTGTACCTGGGACCTTTTAGTCTGCAGGCCAACGCTCTATCCACTGAGCCAAACCGGTTTCGGCCCGCTTAGAATTTTAAGGCTCACTGGCCAACACCTGTCATCCCTCACTTTGAAAAATTTTAGTTACCTTTTTTATGATTGTAACAGTAATAATATTATTAAAATTTAGAAAATATAAAAAGTATAATAAAGAAAATAACCCATAATCCC
Source organism: Eptesicus fuscus (assembly GCF_027574615.1). Classification (NCBI taxonomy): domain Eukaryota; kingdom Metazoa; phylum Chordata; class Mammalia; order Chiroptera; family Vespertilionidae; genus Eptesicus; species Eptesicus fuscus. The sequence continues at coordinate 90,558,851 of NC_072483.1, read as the reverse complement.
ATGACTCTGAGTTAACCATTATTAGCCTTCTATTTGCATATATTCTATAATATACTAGTATATACAGTTTTGTATTTTACTTGTTTGTCCTCCCCAGTATCTTGTGAGAATATCCTCAATAATATTAAAAATCTTTGAAGAGCTAATTTTAATGCCTGCATGATATTTAATTAGGTAGCTTTATCACAATTTATTTAGCCAATACTTTATTGTTGGATATAGTTTATAATTCATTATTCTTTTACATACTGTGGGTCATAGCCTTGTTATACGTTCTAAATACCTCCCTAAGTAATTCCTTAAGAAAAATGTCTAGAAATAAAATTATTGGGTAATTGGACACATATCACCTGGTTATTGCCTAGAAGGTTTTTTTCAGAATAGACTCTTGCTAGAATCGTGTATTCACATTTTAGAAAAATCGATGTCCATTTGTTAGACAAAAGAAGCATCTCACCATTGTCTTATTTTTCCAGGTGCTGGGATCCTAGGGAGATTGAATCTGTGTTTCACATGTTTATTGGCCATTTCTGTAACCTGTTGATGCTGTACATTGTCTCTGCGCCTTTAGCCACCTGTCCACGGGTGTGCGTGGTCCATTGAAGAACGGACCCCCAGGGCCGTCTCCCCTGCCTGGGCACGGGTCACGCAGAAGGGAGTGCAGAGGTGACTGCTCAAGGGCGCAGAGGAGGAGGTTACCTGGGGCCATCCAGGTGGGGTGGTTACAGGGGAGAGAAGGAAGGAAGGGCTGGAGTCGGAGCAGCTGCGGCTGATGGCTGAGGATGGAAGAGAGGCAGGGAGAGGACTGGGGTGTCACATGGAGGGCGTGAAGGTGGAGGAAGGGCGAGAAGCGCAGGTGGCCTAGAAGCCAGAGGCGGGTGAAGGGCCTCTTCCAGAGCCAAGAACATCAGCGAGAAGCAGCCTGCGGACATCAGCCCCGGGAACTTGGGACTCCTGAGCTCCAGAAATGTAAGAAAACGAAGTTGGATCATTTTAAGTTAAGCCACTAAATCTGTGGCAACCTGTTACTAAGGCAGCGGGAAACTCATTGATGTGTTAATACTCTTCTACCCAATCAAGTTATTAACGTGTGATCAATGCTACCGATATTTTCCTCGGTTTGCAGTTACTTTTAAGTATTTTTATGGTGTTTTCTGATCGGGTTTCATGGTTAACTTTTAAAACACTGTCTGTTCCATTCGACGAGCTTTATTTCAGTGGCACACACGTTTTAAAAGTTCCGCAGTCAAATCTGTGTATCTTTTCCTTGGTGATATATTCGATCGCTTTTAAATCAGTTTTATATTCACCAATGTTACTTGCAGCATTTTTATGGCAGGTGATTTTTCATTTATCATTCTTTATTAAGTTTTTATATATTTTTAGTCCTATTTCAAGGCTATCTAATCTGTCCTATTAATCTGTCAAGTCCGGTGCTATTACTGCACCATCTAAATTATTGTACTTTCATAAAAGTTTTTATATCTAGTAAGCCAAGTTCTCATTCACTACTCTTTTCATTAACATTTTTTAAAAAGCTGGCCTCAACATTTTATTTTTCCAGATGAGTCTTGGAATCATTTAGACAAGTGAGAAAATTTCATGGGTATTTGAGTGCGAGAATTACAGTAAATCTGTCCATTAATTTGGCAAGAGGGTGTCTTTTTAAGATCAGCTCTTCTCAGGGGAGAAGATGGCACGTTTTTCCATTTACGAAACTTAACAATCCTATTTCTTTAAAGGCTTATGGATGTGGCTGGGTAGGGTTAGTTTAGGAATTTAGTCTGCTTGGTTTCCATTGCAGTTAGCATGTTTTTTTCTATGGTTTTAAAAACCGATTTCAGCTGCTGCTTTGGAAAGCTGTTTTTATACGCACATCTTCTGCATTATTGAACTTTACTAACTATGAGGTTCTCAGTTGGTTCTCTTTGTTGTTTTTTTAGGAATGTAATTATATCATGTGCAAATGCTGGTGACTGTCTCGTGAATCCTTAAACTTTAAGATTTTTATTTCAAACTTTAAAGTATCGACCGGAACGTTTAGAACCATGTTGAATATTCACAGTAACATGACGAGGCCGCCCCTTACTCATGCTTTGAACATTATGTCTCAAGAAGTTTGCATTCAGTATGGCTCTGGCCTTGTTTTCCACGTTCAGGAGGCATTCTCTTTCCAGTTTAAAGCATGGGCTGACATTATTTGAGTTCATTTTTCTAACTGGATCTATTGAGCTAATATTTGAGATGAATTGTTTTCTGAATAATAAACTCAATTTGTGGTTCTAGGATGTACTCTATTTTGCTCATTGGGCATTCTTTACAATACGCTATAGAATTTAGCTGGCTAAATTGCCTGTTTATGAGAATTGCTGAACCTATATTTACAAATGTGACAAGGCTGTAGTTAAATATTTTCCTCTCTCCATCGGATTTGGCATTGGGGCCAGCGTTTAGCTTCCTAAAATGCTTTTGGTTCTTTATGTTTTTTTATGTGTGTGTTTTTTTTTTTTTTAAAGAAGTCACCCATAAAACTATTTGCTTTGGATTATTTTGGAGGTCATTTTGAAGTTAATGAATTTCTTTTATGATTTTCCTCTAATAAGTTCATCTCTACTTGTCATTTTTAGTAATTTATATTTTTTCCACAAAGTTGTCTTTTTATTGAGATCTCAGTAAATGAAGTTTTGAAAGAATGGTTTGTATGACTAAGTTTTCAGTCCTTCCAAGATGGAACATGGCTACTCCCATTCTAGATGCATAGAGGGGAGCTACATGGAATGGATGCCTTCGGGTTTAATTCTCTCCTGGAACTGGTTGCAAGGGCTGGAATCCTATATAATAAAGGCTTAACATGAAAATTATCCCCTTGGGCGATGGTTTGACTGGGAGTTCAACTGGGAGATCGGGGGTTCGACCGCTCGCTATGACGTGCGCTGACCACCAGGGGGCGGCACAGAACATGGTAGGCATTGGCGCTGGCAGCGGGCGGCAGTGGGCAGCAGTGGAGGCGCTGCCGGCCCAGATGGGCCCAGACGAGAGCAGGACCTCGGTGGGATGGTGGAGTAGGTGAGCAGGCGGTGCCAGGCCAAGGCGGGTATGAGCAGGGGCCTGATCGCCCCGCCTATTGCCCCACAGACAGTGACCAGCAGCGGCGGCGGGGGACGGGGCCACTGCCTGGCTCCCAGGCGCTGAGAGAGAAAGGGCAAATAGCAACATTAAAGTATTCCTTCTAATTATTTCCCTTTCAATGTGCACGAATCCGTGCACCGGGCCACTAGTAGTTATATATGATACTTTAAAATAGTTGTACAAATGCTCTTACTGGTTTTTGTATTTTCTCTCTCCTTATATATGGAGTCATTTTCTTTTTAGATTTGTTATCATTTTTCTCAAAGAACCCGTTCTCGGATTTCATTTATAATTTGGTTATATCTGCTTTTATTTTTATTATTTCTTTCCTTCGGAGTTTATTAGGTTTCATTTGTTGAACTTTTTCTAATGGTTCGAAAGGGAACTCATTTCAAAGGGAATAATCGGAACGCTCTGAGAGAGCTGAATGGTTAAGAGCTGAATGGTTTGCCGTGGTCGGCAAACTGTGGCTCGCGAGCCACATGCGGCTCTTTGGCCCCTTGAGTGTGGCTCTTCCACAAAATACCACGGCCTGGGCGAGTCTATTTTGAAGAAGTGGCGTTAGAAGAAGTTTATGTTTAAGAAATTTGTCTCTCAAAAGAAATTTCAATCGTTGTACTATTGATATTTGGCTCTGTTGACTGATGAGTTTGCCGACCACTGGGTTAAGGTCGGCATGGGGGAGGTGGGTAGAGAGAGATAGCACCTTGGAAGGCTGGTATAGATCGGATCTTGAATGCAAAAACTGAGACTGTATTTGGAGTGGCAACCATCGCGTGTTAGTGGTCGTGGAGCTAGAAGGAGTTATTTGCTCTGCGGACGGTTTTACCCTCGCGGCTGACCAGCGCCCACCCTCTTGTGAAGACAGTCTGTGCTCATTAACCCATTCCTTGGCTGTGAGAGATTGGTGGGGGGTCTGCCATGAGTGCTCTGCCTGGAGCCCCGTCTTAGGGGCAGCGCAGACCATGCAAGAGGAGCTGTGACATTTGAGCTTTCTGTTGCAAAAGCACACTAAGTTTGTGGCAGCATCAGCGAAGAAAGACCCTGGTCTGGATCTGGAACACACAGAGCAGATTGTCTGAAAAGGCAGAATTTGAGCTGAGTCTGAAAGAAGGGAAAGAAAAGAAGGTGCAGTAACACACGGGCCGGTTGGAGAGCGGGGTGGGGAGAGCCTGGTGGGGATGAGGGTGGTGGAGGCGTGAGAGGAGGGGTGGAGAACACCAGAGCATAGCAGGTTATGGAGGATGTTTACAGCCAGCACCTGTGCCTCAGTGCAGTAAACGGGGGTGGGGGGGGGGGCAGCGTGGAAGGTTCTTGATAGGGGTGAGCTGATAAACCCTCCTTCCAGGTGACTGGGTCACCAGGCTGGCAGCAGTGCTCAGGCCGGCTTGGGGGCGGGAGAGCTGTCAGGCAGGGAGGGAGCTGCAGGAGCTCCTTCACACAGCACAGGTGTGAGCGTGGAGATGGGGTTACACCTGCGGGGTGCTTCTGTGAGGTGGCAGGCGGAAAGCCCGGGAAAGCCAGGGAAACCTTAAACACATCTCTCCGTTCTGATTCGTAAATATTCGAATCCACCTGGCTGTAGAGGGATCCTGTTGGAGGAGGAATCTGATGTGGAGATTGTGGGCTTCTGGAGTGTGAGGTTACGGCTGGGCATCCCCTTGCAGGGAGCCTGTGGCCGGTGGGAAATGGGAGACTAGTGTGCGGAGGACTGGGGCACACAGAGGCAGGCCTGACCAGACCATGGGCCCGGACGAGCCCACCCCAAGGTTAACGGCACACGGAGAGGAGTGGAAGACAGCCCCTCCACCCTGCGGAGTCAGCACAGCTTTGGGGATGGGTGGAGAGTAAATTCAAGATGCGTAAGCCTCAAGGCAGTGGGAAGTGTTACACGCGGCAGTGGAAGCTGGTGGGTACAGAGTCACATGTTAGATCAGCTGGGCAGCAAAGGAAGAAACACGTGAGGCTTGGAAGAAGGGAAACAGGGCCAGTGAACAATAGCATTAGCAGTAATAATAGTCATGCCCGGAAAGTTTTCATCCACTGTAAACATCAGGTTAAGCCACAGGTGAGCAGGGAAAGGCAGAAGGAAGTTCTATAGAGAACGACGTGTACGTATAGGAGCAAGTTTTAGTCTTTCTCTGAAATAGATTAGCTATACTGACCCAAATACATTAATCAAATGGAATAAAATATCGTTTTAGAAGTTAGCAGGAGTTCAGATAAACGAAACTAGACGTAGTCTATTCTCAGAAAGGTATGCTCTGAGTGATAAAGAATAAAGTGCTATTCAGTATTAGTTAGCATGTAATACCCAAGAGCAAAAGAATGGAAATGGATGACAATTATGAACTTAGTTCAGGCTAAGAAGTCGTAGGATAGTTAAAAATCCAGGGTTAATCCGTTCTAAAGAATAACTGGATGGTTTTTATCCATATTTCTGACTTGGCCCTCCCATAAATGGGATCTACGTGTCTTTGAAGTTTATAAATCAAAGTGACTTTGATATGAGCTTCTTTGGAATAATTGAAAAAATTCTGAAGTTTTTCATTTTTCTTTTCTCTTGAGTTGTTACTTGGAATTTGCATACTTTTCTCAGAGCAATGAAATGTAGTCTAAAGTTCAAGGTAGCTATTTATATTTTATTAAACTCTTAAGTTTCAGATAACTTTTCTTGGAGTAGTGATTTATATTTGACTGAAAGCTACAGGCAAAGAAAGAATTGGTCACATAGGCTTTCTTTCGTTTCTTTTTCTTTTCTTTTTTGAGAGAAAGGAAGGGTAGAAAGCTCTGGGAGAAACAAATGGAAAACCATTTTTGTTTCTGATCAGAGAAATGAAAATAAAAATGTATGTGTCAAGGCGTGATTTAAAAGACTATCCTTCAGTGTGGTGATTGTGGGAATAGGTGGGTGGGTGGAGGTAGATAAATGGTGACGGGGGAAAAAAAAAAAAAAAGCCTGGGCCCTTGCTTATGCTGACGAGGAGAGAAGGAAGTGAGGAGCTGGAGGACTGGAGTGGAAAACCAGGAGAGGGTGTTTGGAAACGGGGTCACCAGCAGGAGACCAGTGCACAGATCAGAGTGTGCGGGAGCTTAGATGACGATGGAGAAGGGCTGGCCAGGAAGGAAGAGACGGGGCCCCGGGAGCGTGTGCAGGAGCCCCCTGAACTGGCCTGATGGCGTTCTTTGGTGCAAAGCCACCTCTGAAGGCCCAAGGCCTGGTCTTGAGAGCTGCCCGCTGCAGAGTTCAAGGCCCCGCGTGCTAAAGCCAGCATCTCTCTGTCGGTGCCAAACATTCTTCCGGTAGAAATGCACCTTCTCTTGAGCATAGCACAATATTTTTTTCTCTGAATATCTTTCTGATTAAGCCTAATTTTGTTCTGTACTTGAAAAAAGTCCTTAAAGAAAAGAATGCTTTCATCACCCATGGTCAAGGCAATGTGGTGGTGAAGGCCTGGGGTTGGGGGCGGGGCGGGGTAGAAGAGGTCAGTGGGGAAAAAGGGGACATATGTAATACTTCCAACAATAAAGATTAAAAAAAAAGAAAGAAAGAAAGGAAAGGATGCTTTCATTGGCTCTGTACCTATTCAGACGACTCTGCCCAGGCTGCTGGGGAGGTGGTCGGTCAGCCTGCGGGGAAACCTGGGGCGTACAGGCTGCCCCGCTGGGTCTAGGATGTTTTCAAGTAAATCGAGGCTCTGAGGTTCCCAGCTCAGGGTAGTCTGTGGGGTCCTGGACCAGAAGGGAAGATAGTTCTTAGGTCTGTGGAAATCTGCAGAGAACTTCCTTCCGTGGATGTAGCACATCCGTTCTCTTTTTTTTTTTTTTAATATATTTTATTGATTTTTTACAGAGAGAAGGGAGAGGGATAGAGTTAGAAACATCCATCAGCTGCCTCCTGCACACCCCCCACTGGGGATGTGCCCGCAACCAAGGTACATGCCTTTGACCGGAATCGAACCTGGGACCCTTCAGTCCGCAGGCCGACGCTCTATCCACTGAGCCAAACCGGTCAGGGCAACCGTTCTCTTGACTATAAGAGTTCGGTTTGCTTTAGATGAATGGCACATTTTGGAAAAATTAAAGAACAAACTGGAGGGGAAGGGCAGTGGGATGGTTAGGGGCATGGACTCTGGAGCCAGAATGACTGGGTTCATGTCCAGAGCTATCACCACCACCTGCGTAACGTTGGCCAAGGCTGAATCTGTGCCTCATTTCCTCATCGATTAAATGAAGAGGCAGTGTGATAATGACAAGACTAAAATAATAACTATGTTGTTATTATTATAAGGTGGTTGTACTGGTCAAACGAGTGGGGATATGTAAAGGACTGAGAACTACACCTGATGCTGGTGAAGCAGTTGTAATTTAGTTATTTTTAAATAATGAATTTAATGTTGGATACTGACCCTACATTTCACATTTTCTGTAACATGTGGGTTACGGTTTGAGGTCAAAGTTGTATTAAAAAGCACCCCCACCAATATTTCCTTCGTTTCTGTAGAAACCACATTATACTCTTCCCACTGGAAAATGACAATAATGCTGTTGACTCGCCATCTGGATGCTGTGTTCTGTATTTCTGTTCTGTTGCCAAGATAAAATGAAGATCTTTGACTAACTACCTCAATATCGTCAGTTGAATTGATTTAGTTCAGCTCTTGGCTCCATCCACTGAGGCAGCTCTGTAAGGCCTTCTTTTAAAGGATATTTCAATGAGTCACTTACTTGCTAATTTTTTTTTTTTTTTGAAAAAAGTCTCCTTATTGAAACTGGAAGACAAAACTTGTTGGCTTATAGGGCACTCAAAATTATAAATAAGGTGATTAAAGTCAGTATTAGAACAAGTTGAAGGGGATTGTTAATGCTCTCTGTCTTCCAAGAAATTGTTAAGGAGTGCCCATTTGCTTGAAAAAAACCCTTGAAATGTAGGTTTTTAAAACATTTCTCCTAAGGTTATGTTTTATTCCCTGACCAGGAATCGAACCGTAACCTTCTGGTTCAGAGGTCGACGCTGAACCCCTGAGCCACATTGGCTGGGCTGTTTGTTTGACAACTGATTTTTAGAATTGCAGCTGTTTTGTAGCTCAGTGTCTACCATGGTTGCATTGAGCCATTTGGATCAAGAATGATCAGAGAAAGGCATAGCCAAGGAAGTCTGCATTTGCAGAACACAGTAGAGAGCGGGGGTGTTGTCTTTCCTTCCCTGCACTCTATCGCTGGCTAACAGAACTGCCTTTGCAATCTGGTTAGAGAAACTATAGCAAGCATGAGTGGGTATTGGAGAGTAAGTCTTAATATGAGATGGAAAAAAATATCAGAATTTCAACAAAAAGAGACATTACATCAAGTACCCCTTTGTCCAGGTCCTATTTAAAGCATTGACTGTAGATTATTAAATATTTCCTGGGGATTATTTGTGTATAAGGTTCTGGGCACCTTGGGAATCATGAATGGGAAGAAAAGGTGAAGCCCCTGCCTCTAAGGTCTGTCAAATGCACAGGAGAGGAACCCGTAAAAAGCAGTAATACTTGGTGGTATGTGCTTAATGACACGAAATACACACGAGGACATGGAGGGGGACCAGTCTAGCTGGGGAACTCGGAGAGAACTGTATGGAGTAGCTAGAATTTGACAAGAGCTGGAAAGATGGCGCCCGCAGGACAGATGTGGAGGGAGAAGGTGTCCAGGTGAAGAGGACCAGGTGAGCAAAGGTGCAGAGTAGCAGAGTATTGTGTGCCTTTAAGAACTGTGGATTGCCTGGCTGGCATGGCTCAGTGGTTGAGTGTCGACCTATGAACCAGGAGGTCATAGTTTGATTCCCGGTTAGGGCACATGCCTGGGTTGTAGGTTTGATCCCCAGTGCAGAGCGTGCAGGAGGCAGCCGATCGATGATTCTCTCTCATCATTGACATTTCTCCCTCTTTCTCCCTCTCCCTTCCTCTCTGAAAGGGAGCGGGCCTAAGCCATCAGTTGGACATCCCCTGAGGGCTCCCAGGCTGCCAGAGGGATGTCTGACTGCCAGTTTAGGCCCAATCCCCTGGGGAGCAGGCCTAAGCCAGCAGGTGGACATCCCCCGAAGTCTCCCAGACTGTGAGAGGGCTGGGCTGGGCTGAGGGACCCCCCCCTCTCCCAAATGCATGAATTTTCACGCACCAGGCCTCTAGTATACATATAATTGTGGATTGTCTCAGTGGCTGGAGGAGAGAATTTCCAATGGTGGTTTGGAGACAAAAAAAAGGGGGGGGTGTACATATGAGTGAAGAATATGCTAAAACCAGCCTCTCCCTCAGGACTTGTTTATGCTCTTGCCTCCCAGAACTCCTTCTGGGGGAACCATCTTTTATTCTCTTTCCCCTTAAGATCAATAAATGCGTAATATTCTTATTAATCTTTACAACTTGGCATTTCCGTGAGGGTCTGGAAAATGAGACCCCTCATGAGCGTGGAATCTGGTAAGTGTGGGACTCAGCTACGGACAGTTTTGAAAGCCAGGTGAGGAGGTCTGGGTTTGGGTCTGTGCCACGAGGAGCCTTTGGAACATTTTGCAAAAGGGAACTTTATGGTCAGAGCTGTGTTTCTGAAGATAACACAATGGTACATAGGACGCATTGGAGAGAGGAAAAGCCCCAGGCAAGGAGGACTGTCAGCCGATGTCACCAAAATCTAGGTGTGGGAGACAGAGCCTGGGCTGAGCGGGCACAGGTGGTGGGGGTGGAATGGAGAAAGAAACTCAATGAGATCTGGCAACATTTTGATATAGAGAATGAAGAGAATGAAAGGGAGCACCTGGAGTTACCGGTCAAACTCAGGTCCCTTAAAAATCTTTCAACTAGCTGCCACGTCCGCGTGATTCCATAGGCTGCTCAGACCGCTCCTTCTTGCTGGGGAAGTCCAGCATGAAATGTGAGTCTTTAGAAGCAAAAGCTGGACCAGCCCACAGCTTGACAGTATCACGGAGTGATGGCGGCTGGTGGAGACTTCTGGGCCTTGCAGGCAGGAGCCACGTGCATGCAAGACGAAGGCCTCTGCAGAAAGGGTCAGGGATTGGCGACCACAGACCCCTGTCAACTGTGCGGATACGGAATGGAAGTGTCAGTTACGCCTCAGCGATTTTGCTTAATAATTGGGGACGTCTGCAACGTGACAGGTCCATGCAGCTGATTCGATTGTTTCTTGAAAGCATTTGCCTGGCTGAGGATGGCGATGAGGAGGCGTTCCATGTTTTCCTGCTTTTAGGGAATCCTATTTTTTTTCTTGACTTGAACAGTTTTGTATGAAAATCAATAAACTGTACTTCACAAAAAATTGTTTTCCTCTAGCGAGGAAGTGTTTTGGCTGCTGTCTTTCTCTTGGTGCTTATATGAACCGAAAGAAAACATTCACAGCAGACGTATGCTAAAGCTTGTCAGGTCGGAAATGGCTTCCAAGTCAATAAATGTGAAGAAGCCTTGATTTTACCAAGAATTCCACAGTGGCTCATGGAATGATGAAACTTCAGGAAAGCACCTCTGTCAGCCTTCGAAGTTTGTGTAGAATTATTCAGTACCCACAGGTAAGCAATTTTTTTTAAAGGAGTTGAGACAAATACCAATTGTCAAGGCATCAAAACAACAATACTGATTACCTATGGATTGTCAGAAGCCGGTGGTGTCAGAAAAAGGGACGTATGGCCCTGGCCAGGGTGGCTCAGTTGGTTGAGCGTTGTCCTGTGCAACAGAAGGTCACCAGTTTGATTCTTGGTCAAGGACATACCCAGGTTGTGGGCTTGACCCCCATGAGGGGATGTGCAGGAGGCAGCCAACTTACACTCTCACATCTATGTTTCTCTTTCCTGCCTTCTTCTCTCCCTAAAAGTCAACAAAATATTCTTTAAAAAAAGGTGGATGAAACTGTATGTCCAAGAAGTATCATGGAGGATTTCTAAAGTGAAATACGCTATAGCAAAGTAGCAGGCATTTTCTAACAGATAGAGACGGTATCTATCCCTGAGTCCTTGGTGCTTGTAGCATCAGACCCAAAACAAGGATGGAGCCATTTTTTCTTGGATTGAATATTGAGGATCCTGTGGAGGAGGAATTGGCATAAAACTGATGAGATCACTATTTATTGGTTAAAATGTTTCATTATGAAACACTAGTGGCCCAGTGCACAGATTCGTGCACATTGAAAGGAAATAAATTAGAAGGTGGCCAGCAGGGGGTGGGACTGGGCGAGACGGGCCGGACACACCCTGGAGCCAATGTCCTGCGGTCCCACCCCAGCTGGCTGCACTGTGGCTCGAAGGGCAACTGTGGAGTAAGCGGGGTCCCCTGGCAGGTGGGGTCCCTCGGCCTGGCCTGGGGGGATCGGGCCGAAACTGGCTCTCCGACATCCCCCGATGGGGTCCCGGAGTGCGAGAGGGCACTCTGCAAAGTTGCTGTCGCTCGGCAGTTCCTGCATTGAGCATCTGCCCCCTGGTGGTCAGTGCGTGTCATACCTACTGGACAGTCAGACAGTCGCTTAGCCTTTTATATATATACTAGAGGCCCGGTGCATGAAATTCATGCACGGGGAGGGGGTCCCTCAGCCCAGTCTGCACCCTCTCCAATCCGGGACCCCTTGGGGGATGTCCTACTGCCGGTTTAGGCCCCATTCTGCAGGGAAGCAGCAGTTGGACATCCTTCTCGCAATCCAGGACTGCTGGCTCCTAACTGCTTGCCTGCCTGCTGGCCTGCTGGCCACTTAACCACTCCCCTGCCAGCCTGATGGCCCCCAACTGCCCTCCCCTGCCCGCCTGATCGCCCCCAACTGCCCTCCCCTGCCTGCCTGATCGCCCCTAACCACCTCTGCCTTGGCCCTCACCACCGTGGCTTTGTCTGGAAGGAAGTCAGACATCCAGAAGATCTCCAGTCACCCAGTCTAATTAGCATACTACCCTTTTATTAGTATGGATAGAATAAACAAGAATAAATTCATTCAAATGATGTTTATTGAGTATTTACTTTGTAAAATTTTTGCAATAATCCAAATATAAAGGACATTTGGGCTTCCCAAGAGGCATTGGTGATGACTAAATCATTTATTAGAGGGAGGACTATCCTTTGGCAAAATCGGGATGGGGTGGGATGGCTTTCAATGCCCTCTGTTCCCTGCTTTTTCCCTCTGTATTTCTCATCTTTCAGCTCCTCCCTTTCTTGTCCTGCACCTGCTCCCGCCTGCTTTCCTAGATTCTCCCTGTCTGAGAGGAATGTGAGGAAAAGCTGTTCACCCATGGCCCTGGCTCTTGGCTCTGGCTCCTGTGGGTGTCACGAGGGCAGCAGAGCTTGCAGGGTGCCCCCGAGTCCCTGACTTCTCTCCTAGCTGGCATCTGGGCGTTGATGGCTTTGATGCAGGCGGAGCTGAGAACCGAATGGTCTTCCAACTTCCCCTCTCACATAATTTTGGAAAATCATTTCACTTTGCGCATTTTTAAGTTAATATAAAAATGTTACAACTTAAGTTTAAGCAGCTCCAAATAATGTGATTTTCCACATGTGACAAATCATGACAATTTAAAAATAAAGCGAATAAAGTATTGCCTGAGTCCAGTGAGTCTCTGGGGTTAGACACCTCCCTGCCCTTATTCACTTAAGAGGTGAACAAGCCCTCTTTTTTCAGGTGGGACTTTACATGATTCCTTTTCTTCCTTGAACTCCTATATCCATTCTATTTCTCTCACATAATGTTGCCCCTATTGATTATTTCACTATCTTTGTGCGGGACTGGAGGCGGTTGGACACTAAACGTGCGTTCTCCAGCGCTGCTTTGTAGATAGAAAGCTGGTTCTTCAAAGGGAGGAAGGGATGCAAACCCACTGATTTGCATTTGGCTAAACATCGCTCTTTGCCCACCTCCCTCCCTGTGAAATCTGGCTCTTCCCGCCAGTTCTAATTAGCTACTGCTCTTTGCAGTGTGCATCGCTCTTGGCAGACGTGCATGGCACAGTACTTATCACACCCCTAAATTGCATTTGAAGTAGAATAATCAAGTTATTTTCATTAGAAAACTGATTACCTTCCTCTTTTTATCAGTTGGATTGGCTCCCTCTAAATTGTAAAGGTCAATCATTTTAATTGATTTTCAAGTTTCGGGTTCAGTTTGAGTTAAAGATCGACTTCTACTGCCCATTTCCATGATGACGGGGACCCCTCCCCCCCGCCCACTCCTCACCCTCCTCTTCCTCTTTATTCTCCACTTCCACTCCTGCCCTCTGCCCTCTTCTCCTCCCTTTCTGCCATCAGAAGACTGACTTTAATTCAGGCCGCAAAGTGCCCAGTTTTAATGAATGAATAATGATTGGCAAGGGACCTGGTTTTTCTTTGCTAGTGATTGGGGCAGTGGTTCTCAACCCTTAGTGTGAATCAGAGCGACCTGGAGAAGCTGTTAGAACCCCCACTCTGGAGTTTCTGACTCAGTAGGTCTGGGATGGGGCCTGAGAGTTTTTATTTATATTTTTAAATATATTTTTATGGTGAGAATTTGTATCTTTAAATGCTGATGCCACTGGCCTGAGAACTGCACTTTGAGAAACAGGTGTGGGGTTTAGGCTTGGGACTCCTGCTGGTCAGGAAGCTGTCAGAAGGCCTGGGAGACTTGTCCTTCCTGACAAGGAGCCATCCGGGCGCAGGAAGAAGGCTTCACTGTTCCTCGCACCCTCCGTCTCCTCGTGTCCTGTTTCGGATGCTGTCCTGTGAGGTCCAGGTGGCGGGAGCTGCTGGGGCCATCCTGGGACAAGGCGAGGGGCCAGGAGGATGTTGGGGGGAAAGTGCCTTCCCTATCCTGACATGAAGGAGCTCCTGAAAACCTCATGGTCTCCTAATTGTAAAAGTTTTTATTTTCTAGCCACAATCTCCCCCCTCCTGTTGTCTGCATTTGCCACAAAGGCAGGGCCTGCCCCTCCCAAACCAGCCTGCCGTCCGCGGGGGGATGGACCTAAGACCCGGTTATCCCAGAACCGGGGGGCTAACGCCCACTGCCTTTGGCTAAGATACAGCAAGTCTCTTTCTAATAAACATGGGAACGGCGTCGCAGGGTGAGGCGTTAGAGGGGGCTGTGCAGACTGGGTGTCTCTCTGTGAGGCCGGACCTCAGCAGGCTGAGATGCGGCACCCGAAATGCTGGCTCCTGGGTTAAAGTCCGGGGACCCCTATAGACGTTTGCTGATGACACGCAGTGAGGGAGACTGGGAAACGGGTGTCCGGGCTTTCTGGGGGGTGGGAAGATGACTTGCCCTTGGCAGCGTCGGAGAAAAGAACAGTGTTACTAATTAGACTTCATAGAAATGCGCACGTTGTCTCTAAGGAGACTCATTGGCAGCCCCGAGAGGCTGTGCACGGAAGCTCTCTCCACGGGGAGCTAAGGGCTACCTCCCTTTCTGTTCACCGGGAGGCTGAGAAACCACGCGCAGGCCTGTGGTTCATCTCTCAGCAAACACCAGCACCACACACTAAACACTTCCCATGGCCCGGGGAGGGTGACGCGCAGGAAACTGCCGGTGTGCGGTCATTTTTGATTTACAGAAATGGCAATTTCATATGGCTCTACCGGAGGAGAGAGGGCAGCGCCCTGGGTAGAACACGAGGTCTCCCAGGTCGCGGATCGGGGGGCAGCCTGTGAGCCACGGGCATCGTCCTGATGGAGGGGTGCGGACTACACAAGCCACACGGTTGTGCTGGGTCCTGAGAGGTTTGATACAACGAGTTACTGACCCAGCATGAGCCCTTGTTCCAGCTCACCCGGAGTGTGTGTGTGTGTGTTAGGTTCTGTGTTCTTACGTTCATAAGTAGGGATGGATCTTCAGAATACCCTAGATTGGTTCAAGAAGGCACTGTTTATTTTGAATCTGTGTCACTTCATTGGGGAATTCACCTCATAAATTTGCAATCAGGGAGGTACAACATTTAAAAATATATATATTTTTATTGATTTTAGAAAGAAAGGGAGAGGGAGAGAGAGGTGGAGACATCAGTGAGGAGAGAGAATCATTGATCGGCTGCCTCTTGCACACCCCACACTGGGGATTGAGTCCGTAACCCGGGCATGTGCCCTGACTGGGAATTGAACTGTGACCTCCCGGTTCATAGGTCGATGCTCAACCACTGAGCCATGCTGACCAGGCAGCATTTTTATATTGGCTCTAGTTACTTGTGCAAGTATCTAAGGATCTTCAGAATTTTAGTGTTTTGGGATATATTATATGTTATGTGTTACATGTTACAGTGCACACGGCACATGTTATATGTTATACATTATATGTTATACATTATGTTATATATAATATATTAAATTATATATATAATTATAATAATTACTAGAGGCCTGGTGCATGAAAATTCATGCACTGGAGGGAGGTTCCCTCAGCCCGGCCTGCTCCCTCTCACAGTACGGGAGCCCTCAGAGGCAGGAGGCGACCCAGCAATTAGGGGAAGGTGACACCCCCATCACACCTCTGCTGCTGCCACTGCCGGCAGCGCAAGCTTTGGCTGGCCCTGGTTACCTGAGCCTTGGGCGGCCCTGAGTGGCTGGGCAGCCACCATCCCAGGCTTGCCTGCGTATTGGGTGTCGGCTGGGCAGCCAACATCCAAGGTTTGCCTGCACCTCGGGCCGGCCCTGGGCAGCTGGGGGCTGAGGGGACTGGGGGACTCCGGAGGCAGGCACGTGGAGCGGCCAGACCCACCTGGGGGCGGGCCTGGCCATGCTGTGCCTGCTGCCTTGGTGGGGCTGAGGGGACTGGGTACCGCCATCTTGTGGCTGTGGGTGCTGCCATCTTTGAGGGCGTGGCAGTCAATTAGCATATTCCCTCCTTATTGGCTGTGGGTGCCGCCATCTTTGTGAGGGTGTGATGGTCAATTAGCATATTCCCTCTTTATTAGATAGGATTATTGTATTATTTTCCATACAAGCATCTGTAAAACCTACTTTCCCCCACCCTGCATAGGTATTGTGTCTGATAAATTAAAAAAATGCATGAAGATAATGGCCAAATAAACAACATTTCAAGGAGCTGTTTAATGTGCTGAAAAAATTCACACCAATGACAAGACTTAGAAGAAAAAAGGTTCCGTTCTGAAGGAGGGCACGGGGGTTAAATGAAACGTCAAGAGGAACATCCCAGTGTGGGTGCGTTCCTTGTTCGACAATCGAACCCCTCGCTTCACAGCATGGGAGAGTGTGATTCCACTTCAGAGGCGGTAAACAAGCTGAACAGGAAGAGGTGGTGAAAAAGGAAGGGGTTCCTAATGTCAAGGACAAAACACTTGTAATCTGATTTGTAATCTGCAGACAATGGGGAGTATCGAGTCGTCATGCAGTGCGAGGACAGGCCGCTAATTGAAGTTGAAGGTGGGAACGGTAAGGACATCGATTCCAAGTGACAAAGCAGCTGGATCTGTCATCATTTCAGCAGATGGAGTCGCTCTGATTGATGGAATGACAAGGCTCTGACACGAAACTGAAAATTAAAGGTGCAGCCAGATAATCCTGGCACCCACAGCATCCAATTGCAGAAACTTGGAGGAACGGGCCAGGGAAGCACCTTGGTGCTGCTCCTGGGTGGCGTTTGTCAGTTGACGCAAACCTGCCACATCTGATCACTGCTCGGGGCCTGGGAGTCCCGCAGAATCCTCGATGCCATTGCTTGGGTGTAGGTGGCGAAACCACAGGCAACAGGACTGCTTCTGAGTGAGCGATTCTTCGCACTGGGTTTTAAAAAAAAATGTATTTTTATTGATTTCAGAGAGTGAGAGAGAGACAGAAACATCCATGATGAGAGAGAATCTTGGATCGGCTGCTTTCTGCACGTCCCACACTGGGGATCGAGCCGTGACCTTGACTGGGAATCGAACCGTGACCTCCTGGTTCAGAGGTCAACGCTCAACCACTGAGCCATGCAACCAGGCTCTTGGTGGTGACTTTATAACTGCTGCTGCCTGAGCTTCATCACATCACAGACAGATGCAGTGTTCTCTGAACTATTACCGTGAGCACCAGGGGCCCCAGGAGGTGCTGGTAGACATTCCGGGAGAAGCTTCCCCGGTCAGATAAGTCTGGAGAAGGCTTATCATAGGATGCCTCCTGGAGAGTTCCAGCACATGTGAGCATAGCGAAGGCAGACCCTCTAACAAAGCGAGAACTTCCTCAGCTTCTCTGGCTGCCGAAATGAATCTTTAAGAAACACCCATCACATCTCTGAGGGACTGTTATTGCTTTGGTGCCGTTTGGAGACTGTTACCCTGGTCCCGCCCAAAGCATTCATACACCCGTGCCCTTCTCAGTACTTACAGACTCCACGCTGGGGGGGAGGGGGAGGGTGTGTGTCTGTGTGTGTGTGTGTGTGTGTGTGTGTGTATGAGTGTGTGAGTGTGTGACCAAACCCCTGCGGAGAACCTGCGCAGCAGGAGATATTTGCTCAGTAGCTGACATTTCAAATGCACTTGATTGTGTTTGGAAAGACGCTGCCTCGGTCCTCCTGCCTCAGTCTGTGTGAGTCACAGGGAGTGTTGACGGATGATCAGAGGCAGGCTGTGGTCTGCTTTGCCGAGAAGATGTGTCCAGGGCGCAGTCTCTCAGCGGGCGTTTCTGGGTAAGAAAGCACCTCTGGTCAGTAATATCTAGCTCTGTGCTTCATGTCACAAGAGCATCTCTTTAGGTTTTACTTAAGAAAATCAAGGCATTTGATTGGAGCAAACATTTCTTCTTTCATCGCCTTTCTTAAAAAAAAAAAAAAAAGACAGTTGTCTAAGGATACTGTGACTAGTTCCCTAAATTCATAGAATAGACCCCATTTCTAATGACCTCAACTGAAAAAGTGACAGTGTACATGCCACATGACTTTTGAAACATCAAAGAATCCACATAGAACAGCATATCACTAGACTAAAGGACAAAACCCGCCAGAACAGGGCACGGTCAGGGACTGAGGAAGAGGACCAATGTCCTCCCTGGTCCCCTGCCCCAAAGGTGGGGTGGGACCGCATGGAGTGGAGCGCAACATTCCTCACCGACACGGAGCAGAGTTCATCAGCCACACACGGGAGCTTGAAGTATGTGTATCTCTTTAAACCCCTACGACCCACTCACCCAGGCCAACCCTGAGCGTCATGTTTTTGTAGCATATTCACAACTCCTTATGTGGGCATTTAACCACCATGTTACAGGCCTGTGGGTACAGCTCCACAGAATCTGCAGCCTTTCCCCGTCCGCCCCGCCCCCCCGTGCGTGCCCTGGGGGTCCGAGTTCTGTCCCTTCAGCGTGACTGCAGCGTGTCTTCCTCCTCTTTCTTAGCAGCTCACTCACTGCCCTAGTCTGAGCTATTTCATCTGCGAGTGAGCACGAGGATGGCGAAATGATCGTTTCTGCTGTCCCGGTTTCTCCCAAGGCTTTAAGCTGAACAATGAAAATGGAGATGGAGGAGAAGCAGTCAGAAGGGTACTTTTAGGGAAGAAAATCTCCAGAATAGGGGTCAGTTAATGAAATATTATCTCCTGCAAAAGAAGAGGGTTCTTACTGTAATCCCTATAATTAGGGTGGATCCTATTTTTCAAATGGGACCAGATATAACATATAGGGTGTCAGCAGTGCTCTGCATGGGTGGCTTTATTTATTTTTATTTACAAAAATATTTTTATTGATTTTAGAGAGGAAGAGAGAGGGAGAGAGAAACATCAATGATAAGAGAGAAGCACTGGATTGGCTGCCTGAACCCACAACCCAGGCATGTGCCCTGACCGGAATCCAACCATGACCTCCTGGTTCATAGGTCGACGCTCAACCACTGAGCCCCGCTGGCGTGGCAGTTGGTGGTTTTATTTATTGAAGAAGTTTCGCTGGCGGGACCAGGAAGAGCACCCTGCCCTGGGCTCGGATGACCCCTTCCAGGTTTTGAGGGGATAAGAGCACGGGGGTTTTGGACACAGGCCCCGCTGAGCTGCTTACCGTTGTGCTCCCCTAAACTCTGCCTTTTGTGCGGGAGAGGAATAAGCAGGGTCTGATCCATTTCTTAGCCAGTTTAATATCCCTTCTGCCTACACAGAACAAGGAGGAGGGACGGCAGAGGGAAGTGGGAAAAGGCAGATATTTTACTATGAAATCACTTATTTACATGCATTTCCAACAGTTAAGTCTATACAGCTAGGGTACAGTTTACATGTAAATCGAAGTCCAAAACATGGCTTGGCTTCAGTCAGTCAGATCACCACCAGCTACAATGGCAGGGCAGGGAGCTCCAGTTAGACTCTCACCCGGGACGGGCGATGCTCGCCAGGCTTGGCTACCCTAGCACAGCATTGCCTTTGGGCACTGGGAGGAGCCTGCCAGGACCCAGCAACTACAGCATGATTTGGGGAGCCCTCCCAAGGACTGGGGGGTGCCCATTGCAGGGATCCCGTGTGGGGATGGACTTTTGGGAGGTGGCCAGTTGTTTGTCTGAGAAGCAAGCCATTTGAGACGGCTTCCATAGACCACAGGGCACTGCACATCTCACAACAGAATATTGTCTTCACGAGCAGTTTTCCCAAACCCAGAGCTGAGCCACTCGGGCGTCGAAGGGCCTGTCGGGACAGACGTACGTCTGGGCCAGCAGGCGAAGCAGAGGCATTCCTCCTGAACATGACACGCTGTCACTGGAGAGGGAGCTGCTCCCTTGGTTGGTTTCTAAGAGTCTGGCCTTGGAGAGAGTTTCTAGACCTCACTGAACCTTCGGTGACACATTTTATCCTCCCATCAACGTCACAGGATGAACCAGCATCAGGGGGGCAGCGGGCCCTTCCACGAGCTGACTCCCCTCGGCTGAGCGCTTTCATCTGCTGCAGCGACAGAGCGAGGACAGGCCCTGCGCGCCAGCCACATCCTGATGGGACGGCGGTTGTGTCACCATAAAAGCTCGAGGCTGGGTGGGTAGAAGAGCATTTGGGGATTATTTTCGGAAGGTCTTTGTTTCATTCCATTTCTCTACAAGTCCTCCTCCCTTTCCTTACTCATAAAGACTATTTCTAGGTTAGGAAGATTCTATAATCATTTTATCGGGTGAGCACTCATTGCCTACTGGAAAATCTCCTTCCCTCTTGCCTGACAATTGAGTGAGAAGCTGTTATAAGGCAGTGGTCGGCAAACTCATTAGTCAACAGAGCCAAATATCAACAGGACAACGATTGAAATTTCTTTTGAGAGCCAAATTTTTTAAACTTAAACTTCTTCTAACGCCACTTCTTCAAAATAGACTTGCCCAGGCCGTGGTATTTGTGGAAGAGCCACACTCAAGGGGCCAAAGAGCCGCATGTGGCTCTCGAGCCACAGTTTGCCGACCATGGTTATAAGGGGTCTATGGAGGGTTCCTCCCCTATTCTCTTCTCTCTTGCCTTTCCTTCTTTCATTATTTCCCTTTCCTAGTCAAGTCACCTAAAATTACTTCTAGAATTGGATTTTGTAGAGAATTAGTATTCTCCTTGGGATGGTCACGGAGTAGAAAACCCTGTTCTTTGATGGGCTTTTATCAAGAGGGAATTGACAAGAGTGGAGACAGACCGGGGAGAGAGGCGACGGAAGTGGAAAAATCTAGCCTCAAACTGGAAGGAAGACAGGCAATAGGCATGTCGGGCTGTGTAGGGGACGAACCATCACTGGGGAGATGATGAGGAGTGTAGTGTTGAACATGGTGCATTGGGTTCATCAGGAGCAGACACTGGGGCTGTGTGTTAGATCCTGTAGCAGCTATACAAACGCATCCCAAGCTTAGTTGCTTCACCCATCCCAAGTTTACTCTCCCGTAGCTGTCGAGGGCAGCAGTCTGAGACGGGCCTCGCTGGGCTAACGTGAAGGCGTTAGCAGGGCGGTCCTCCTCCTGGGGCCTCTAGCGGGGTACTCTGTTTCTTTGCCTTTTCCAGTTGCTCCACGTCGACTGCATCCGCTTCTTTTTTTTTTTTTTAAATATATTTTATTGATTTTTTTTACAGAGAGGAAGGGAGAGGGATAGAGAGTTAGAAACATCGATGAGAGAGAAACATTGATCAGCTGCCTCCTGCACACCCCCCACTGGGGATGTGTCCGCAACCAAGGTACATGCCCTTGACCGGAATCGAACCTGGGACCCTTGAGTCCGCAGGCCGACGCTCTATCCACTGAGCCACACCGGTCAGGGCTGCATCCGCTTCTTCGTAGAGTCTTTCTCCATATTCCCAGCCAGCCCTGTGGCGTCTTCAGACATTTGGCGGTTACTCTCCTGCCTCCCTCTTTCCTTGACAGGGGGCCTTGCCGTGACACTGGCCCCACCCAGAACATCCACAACCTGAAACAGCCCCGGGGCCACGTAAGGTAGTTTATCCTCAGGTTCCTGGGATTAGGACCTTGCGTCGTTAGTGGGAGCATCATTCTGCACACGCAGGAGGCATTCGCCCAGAGGCAATATCGTGTGTTTGGGTTTGTCCCTTTATAAACCCAAGGGAATGTGGGTAGAGACAGAGAAGCCCAGAGGGATAAAGAATATGTTTTTCTTCTCTTAGTTTTCTTGTCATTTTTCTACCCTGTCTTCCCTCTTCTCGTCTCAGTATCAGAGAGAATTGTCTTGGCCGACGGTGATTTCCCCCCAACTCTTTGAACCACTCTCTGGTGTCTTCTCAAACAAAGCTTGAACTGTGGTGGAATTTTTCATGGAAAAGAGAGTGATTTTTATTTCCTTTTAAAATATCACCTGTTGCCTTGCAAAAGCAGTGGAATTTCTGAAAGAAGCAAAGATTTCATTTGTTTAGTTTCATTTTATTTTCATGTGTTTAGTCTTCATAGTCTTGAGTCTTATCTGCTTAGACTGGACTTGATAACATAGCACTTGTTATGGTTGTACTACTGCTCAGTAAGCGACATGCAGTTCATTCTTTCCTCCATCTAAATAAGGAGGAAATGATTGTGTTTTCAATACCAGGACTAAACTGCTCTGCTATTGACCAAGTCTTAATTGATTTGAAACATGAGAAAGTTCATGCCCTTCTCGATGTGATTCATTGGCTGGAGCCTTGGGTGCTCCGCATGGATTTCGCCACGGAGCATGCTCGCCGAGTGCTGCCTCCTGCTCAGGGCCTGTGCTCAGTGCTGCCTCCCCCTGGATCTGAGCGACAGTGTGCTGCAGGCCGCGGAGAAGCTTCTTAAGCTGTGACAGGAGGTTTGTGGGCTCTGGAGTCACATCCATTCATTTACTCATTGATTTTTTTATTCTGCAGCAAACACTGGAGTGCCCATGGTGTGTTAGGCACTGGGCTAGAGCCGGGGGATAGAACACTGAATAAACCACAGTCTCCAGCAGTTACGATACTTACAGTCATTGGTTGGGGATGGAAGGGAGAAGTCCTACAAGAAAATAGGCAGTTATACTATACCATGGAGCCCGGCCAGCATGGCTCAGTGGTTGAGCATAGACCTATGAACTAGGAGGTCATGGCTCGATTCCGAGTAGGGGGCATGCAGGAGGCAGCTGATCATTAAAGTTTCCATCTCTCTCTCCCTCTCCCTTCCTCTCTGAAATTAATAAAAAAAAATATTTAAAATATATTTTTATTTATTTCAGAGAGGAAGGGAGAGGGAGAGAGAGATAGAAGCATCAATGATGAGAGAGAATCATTGATTGGCTGCCTCCTGCATGCCCCACACTGGGGATCGAGCCTGCAACTCAGGCATGTACCCTGACTGGGAATCAAACCGGTTGACCTCTTGGTTCCTGGGTTGACACTCAACCACTGGGCCACACCCGGCTGGCAATACAAATATATTTAAAAATGTATTATACATGAAAAGCACTGTGATGGGGGTGGGGAGCCTAGAGTACTGTGGGGGCACATGTAAGAGGTTCTCCATCCAGGCATTGGCTCAGGGAAGGCTTCCTAGAAGGAATAAGATCTAAGTTGAGTCTTAAAGGAAAGACCCTAAGAATGAAAGACCCTAAGAATCGTCCAGGCAGATATAGACATGGGGAGAAGGCATTATGGTCTTTCCCGGGAGAGGGGTTAGCAGGTGCCAAAGATGAGGCAAGAGAAGCAAGGCTGGAATTCTACTCAATTTCTTCTTCTGGGCATCTTGGGGAATCACTTAAACTGTCCCAGTCTAAGTCCCTTCATCTCTGACACGAGGCCAGTCCTATCTCAAGGAATTTCAAGAAACTGGTAGAGCTGGGATTCAATATGTTATCTAGAGATAATATGTTTCTTGCTTTTTTTGGTCTTTTGTTTTTCATTAGTAATTAATCAGTGATCCTCCCCACTCCACAAAAAATAAAAATAAAAGTGAAAAAACAAAACAACAAAAATAAAATCTCAACCTGAATATGCTCTAGATTTTGTAGCCTGAATCCAGGTTACTTATTCTAACAGCATCCATGCAACTTAGATTATTCAGTGATTAATAATGATTTTAATTTGTCAATCACAATTGAAGTAGTGCTCTAATCTTCAGCTTTGATATATGTGTTATATGTAAATATACCTATACAGGATGTCTCAAAAGATATATACACACTTTGATTATAAAGTCAGTGTTTATTAACATACAATTCATTTTCAAAATTTAAAAGAATCTACAGAAATAAATAATTTTGTTAGAGTGTGTATATATTTTTTTGGGGACACCCTATATATATTTACTGAAGTCTTATCCTTTTAACTTTTTTTTCCAATTTCAGTTGACATTCAAGATTATATTAGTTTCAGGTTTACAGCATAGTGGTTAGACATTTACATAACCTATGAAGTGGTCACCCCAATACATCTAGTACCCATCTGGCACTACACATAATTATCTACACTAATAAAAGAGAAAGATGCAAATTGACTGTGCCTTTGCGACACCCACCAGCCAATCAGGAGTGAGTATGCAAATTAACCCAACAAAGATGGTGGGTTAATTTGCATACGCAGGCACCAAGTGACAGGGGTGGGACACTTGTGTTATCGCCATAGTGATGATGCAGGCGTTCCGCACCACCCCGGTCTCTCAGGGCCTCTGGGCAGCGTGAGAAGGCAGAGATGGAGTGGAAAGAGGCGGCTCTGGGGAAGAGGGGAAAGGCGGTGCTGTCCCGGAGCAGAAAGAGGTGGCTCTGGGGCTGGAGCAGAAAGAGACGGCTCGGGGCAGGAGCGGAAAGGCGGTGCCGGCAGCCAGGGAAAGGAAGGCCCATTCTAGCACGAATCTTAGTGCATTGGGCTTCTAATTACAATATAATTGACTATATCCGTACCTTTTCTTTTTCAAAATACTTTGACAAATCAGATGAACACATGCCCACATGGCTTAAAAGAGCCCAATCACGGACCTAAAATGTAGCATGTATTTTCTTTGATTTCTGCAATGTATTTATTTTTGTAAGAAATTCTCTCCCAAGGAGCCCCGGGTTTGCTTAAGCTAGAGATGTTGGTAACAGTTGGGGACAATGGGCATGACTCAGAGGGAGTGAAAAGCATTATTTTAATGCTTTAATCTTCAGCTTTTATATATGACTGATGGATGCATCCTGCGATTTAGAACCATTTGTCCTTTCTATGAAAGTCTGCATTATCATCATCTGCCTCGCTCTCGTTATGAATGTATAAAGCTCATAGGGATGCTGGGAGAGACTTATTTCATTTTCAGTGTAGAGTTAATAAAAGTTATTTATTGTTCAGTAATTAAATAAGCATCTCAAATTCCTAGAAAATTGAGAGAAGACATGGCATAGTGAGTCATGGATGTCAGTGAAGGGGTTAAACACAAGGACATTCCAATGTCAGATTGCGGTTTACCAGGCTCCACACCTGGCCCTGACAAATGACCGGTCTGTGCTTCAGTTTTCTCATCTGTAAAATGGGGGTATGAACAGTACTTTCCTCAAAGGGTACTTAAAATAATTAAAGGAAACAATCCTTTAGAATTAATTATGTTTCATACAGAGATTCATAGAGATAAATATTAGTAGGTGTCATTATCAAAGCTTCTTTTTTTCAAGTTTAGCTCATGTTGCCATTGCTGAACTGAAGAGTCCAAGAGAGAGAGATGGGGTGGGGGGTGGGGGGAGGAGGGATCAGAGGGAAGCAGCTGGTCGTGCTCTCAAGTGACAAAGGACCCGAATCCAAGACTTAAGGCAGCCGATCGATGATTCTCTCTCATCACTGATGTTTCTATCCCTCTCTCCCTCTCTCTCCCTCTCTGAAATTAATAAAAATATATTTAAAAAATTCAGACCTCTTTTAACAAGACTGCCTGCGGTTTCCTCCCGCTGATCTAAGGTTTGAGATCCACTTAGAATGAAAATGCAGGCAACAGGAAAAAATCGGAAGTTTATTTTTATTTTTTATTTATTTATTTATTTATTTAAATGAATCTTTATTGTTCAGATTACAATTGTTTCTCCTTTTTCCCCACATATCTCCCCACCACCCAGTTCCTACCCCCCCTTCCCTTACCTCCCCCCCCGACTGTCCTTATCCATAGGTGTATGATTTTTGTCCAGTCTCTTCCCATACTCCCCACACAGACACCCCTTTCCCCCTGAGAATTATCAATCCACTCCCATTCTATGCCTGATTCTATTAAGTTCACCAGTTTATTCTGTTCCTCAGATTTTTAATTCACTTGACTTTTAGATTCACTTGTTGATAGATATGTATTTGTTGTTCATAATTTTTATCTTTCTTCTTCTTTTTCCTCTTTTTAAAGAATACCTTTCAGCATTTCATATAATGCTGGTTTGGTGGTGATGAACTCCTTTAGCTTTTTCTTATCTGTGAAGCTCTTTATCTGCCCTTCAATTCTGAATGATAACTTTGCTGGGTAGAGTAGTCTTGGTTGTAGGTTCCTGCTATTCATCACTTTGAATATTTCTTGCCACTCCCGTCTGGCCTGCATGGTTTCTGTTGAGAAATTAGCTGATAATCGTATGGGAGCTCCCTTGTAGGTAACTAACTGTTTTTCTCTTGCTGCTTGTAAGATTCTCTCTTTGTCTTTTGCTCTTGGCATTTTAATTATGATGTGTCTTGGTGTGGTCCTCTTTGGATTCCTTTTGTTTGGGGTTCTGTGTGCTTCCTGGACTTGTAAGTCTATTTCTTTCATCAGGTGGGGGAAGTTTTCGTTCATTATTTCTTCAAATAGGTTTTCAGCATCTTGCTCTCTCTCTTCTTCTGGTACCCCCATAATTCTGATGTTGGTTCGCTTGAAGTTGTCCCAGAGGCTTCTTACACTATCTTCAACTTTCTGAATTCTCTTCTCTTCATGCTTCTCTGGAAGAGTGTCCTTGGCCTCTTTGTATTCCAAATCTTTGAGTTGATTCTTGCAATCCTCTAGTCTGCTTTTGGGTCTCTGTATAATATTTTTTATCTCAGTCAGTGTATGTTTAATTTCTAGTTGGCCCTCATTGAATTTATCGGCCTTTTCCATGAAATTCTTGAAAAACCTTATAACCATGGTTTTGAACTCTATGTCCAGTCGCTTGTTCTCCTCCATTTCTTTGGTTTGTGATCTGTTTCCTTGCCTTCTCATATTCTCTGCTTCCCTAAGTTGGTAGGGTAGTTTTGTGTACTAGGTGTCCTATTGGTTCAACGGGTCAGCCTCCCAGTTACTTGAGGTGGACACTCTTGGTGTACCCTTGTGTACTGTGTGTCCCCCAGCAGGAGCTACAGCAAGGGCTAGTTTTCTCCTCCTTTGCTTGGGCGGTTTTGGAGCAGTCTGACTGGAGCTGCAGTTATTTTGGTTAAGCTGGCACAGAACAGGCCATTTATATGCAAAAGCCGCTGTGTGGAGCCTGGGCGGGTTTGTAGAATGTGCGGGGCGGGGCCTCAGGGCGGGGCCTCAGGGCGGGGCGGGGTCTCAGGGCGTCACTAGGCTGGGGCGTGGCCAACGGCGATGGCTGCCGTCAGCCGTCTCTGCCTTTCCACGTTTCCAAGTCCCTGCGCCCCGCACTCCAGCACAGTAAACAATGATTGCTGGGCGCACCACTGCAAAAAAGTCACTCTCACTTTCCGACCCGATGGCCGAGAGTCCAGCTTCTCCCCGTAGGTGCCTGGGTCCCCCGAGTGTCCCCAGAAACTGGCTTTCAGAGTGATCGGGAGCTTGTCTCCCTGCGGGTTGAAGAAAAGCCGCGCACCCAGCCGCCCGCCGCCGGCCCGATTCACGTGCCTCCGTACCTCAGCTTTTCAGCGATTGTGCTCCTTTCTGTTCTTAGTTGTCAGTCTTCCACTCAGCCAGCTTTCCCATGGTTCTGGGTGGTAGACGTTTTTGTCTTTTAGTTGTGTTTTTGAAATTGTTGTGTGAGGCAGCAGATTAGTTGTTTAACTATGCCGCCATCTTGGTTCCTCCCTCAAAATCGGAAGTTTAAAATGTCACCCATGGAAAGGGGAGGGTACTGAGGACGGTGCACCCGAGTGCGGTCCCGTCTCTCTGAGTGTTTGTGCGGCTCAAAGGCGTGCACCCCGCATCACTGAGACACCCCGCGTCACTGAGACAGCCCGCTGGCTGCTCCTGGGCAGTTCGCGGCCCACAGTACGTCCCCCCGCATCGGATGCGTGTCCTGCAGACACTGAAAGGAGAATTACGATGGCTGCTCGTGGCGGCTGCTCTCTGAACGGGTGCCGAGGGGTTGAGTGATTATTGGTGCAATGTCAAGCTTTACTTCTTTTCCAATACACGTGTGCTTTCGAGTCGCAGCATTGCTTTGGTCGAGAAGCAGATATCCATGGCTGCGGGATATTGTGTTTGTTTTTAATGTGGACAGATCATCCTTTACTTACACTGTTCAGGGTTTGACTGGCCAGGTGTGTGGCATCTTTCCTTGATTGGTTTGACCTGCTTTTCTGTGCATCCCAGGTCCGAGGGTGGACGGACTCAGATACCAGTGACAAGACGGCCTTGCTGTCTGTCTATACAGAGCTATTTTTTTCAGAGTTGTTGCTATAACTCAAATCTTCCTTAGATTTTTAATTTCCTTTCAGTGTTCACATTTTGATGACTTCAGTGGGAACTCTAATTGCACTTAATTTCTGCCTCTTAACCCATCTGGAAAATATCATGGCCTTGGACCAGGCGTGTCAGCTATTTAATTTCTCTTGAAGGAAAACTCCATCTGCTTTTACGATTCTCTGCTGAGGTTATGGGAATGGATTCTCTAATAATGAAGATTCCTCAAGAAAATCTTTAAACTTCTGGAAATACAGAGAGTTATTTTAACTCCAGAAGACCTGAGGGAAATCTTGTTGAACTCGAGATGCATAACCCGGCCAGGATGCTGACAGCGACTGGCCATCCCCTGAGTGCTTTGCTGGTTAGCGACACATCCGCCCTGCTCAGGGTGGGGGGAGAGTCGATCACTTCCAGCTCACTCTGGTCATAACTGTACCAAACTGGTGTTATAATTCAGCAGCAGATACTCTCCCTTCTGCAATATTGTCTAATAATTCCAGCTAAGCCCAGAGTTCAGAAGCATTCCTTTTCTTATAACTGAAGCATAGCTAAAAATAAATAATAATAAAAAAGAATAGGAAGACGGATACAATTAGGACAATAAAGGTAGAATTGATTTTTTTAATCAAACGTTCAAACATTAAAATTCATACTGAGTGCTTGCTACACACAATGTACTATGCGAGGCATTGTATTATCAGGAAAAAATGTGAAGGGCTCAAATGGGCCAAAACATAAAAAAAGAGAATCCCAAGTGTCCTGTTTAGCACAAGCTTCTGGGTTATCTGTGAGCGTCATTGTCTCGTAGCTATTTTATAACTCTCCAAGTTGTAGAGAACTGATAAGAATGCAAATGCGTCTTGTCTACGGAAATGGAAATTAATTGTGTCAGGTGGAATAAAATGGGTTATAGCTCCATGAATAGGCCTGTCTGGCATCTAGTTGTAAATTGATTTCAGAATTCCTTATCTGATTATCTGTGTACTGTACTTTAAAGTCTCCTCTGAGCGGACTGGAACATCTTACTGGTCCCCTCATTAATTATTGAGGTAAATAAAATCCTCATTCATTTTATATTCATATAAAGGTCATAATTACACCTTCTTTTAAACATTCTCTTGAACAATTTGACATGACTCATACTTGCTCCTAATTGTTTGCTTTTTAAATGGGAGTGATAAGACATTTAAGTACAAGTTGACATGCAATTCTGAGCTCTCAGGCAACAAGGTTGAGGTTGGCATTACTACAGATTTCCAGGGTGGATTGTATTAATCGATAACTATTTGCACGTCCTACTCTTTCAGGCCCTTTAACTAACTGATTACTTGAAAGTGAGAAAATTCATGTAAAAAGATAAAAGAATAAAATTCCATGCTACTATAGACACACAGATTTAAAAACAATTTTAGAACTTTTTTCCATTATCAAAATAAAATTTTTTTTATCAACATTTGGAAAAATAATAAATCGTGGAAAATACCAAAATGTGGAAACCATGGAAAAGCAAGGAGAATAGGCCACAGCTCGACCAGGTAATGCAAACATTTTGGTATATTTTCCGTCTAGGTTTTCTAGGCTTGGTGTTTGTTTGGTGTGTTACTCCTGCACAGTGTGTGAAGGCTGGACAATGGCCCCAAATATCCACATCCCAGGCCAGGAACCTGTGAATGTGTGAGGCTGCACAGCCAGGGGAACTGAAGCTGCGGATGGAAGGAAGGGATCAGCTGACCTTCAAATAGGTCGATTATCCTGGGTAGTCAGATTGGTGAGGCCGACATGGTGACCAGGGTCCCACACAGTGACAGAAGGAGAACCAGAAGATGGTTCTGAGAGCTCAGTCAGGTGCTGGAGAAGGGGACCACGTGCCGAGGAACGTGGAGCAGCGATTTTCAGTGGGTGTGCCACGGCACACTGGTGTGCCCCAAGAAATGTTACTACCTGTTTAGTCAGGGGCATGGACCCCTTTTCCTTTAGATTTTAAAAAATGACAACAGCTAACACAACACAGTAGCCACCTGGTGTGAATGAGTCTTGTAGGGAGCGGCTATAGGGTTAAGCCTCGGGTTGACCTGTTGGCAGAGCCACACACAAGTCCCAGCTTAGAGGGCACAGCCCTCTTAGCATAATTAACCTTGACCTTATGGACACCCCCTAGATCCTTCCTGGGTAGCTGATGGGCTGTGGGAGGTGCAGCAAGTGCTGCCAAAACAAGTGAAACTCACAAGAACATGGTAACTATATTGACCACTACCTTGTTTTTCTCTGACTATAAAATAAAGCATCCGCTTGCAGGCTGGGTCTTTTCTGTGTCCTTACCCAGGCATGGGAGATCCGCCGAGCCCCAGCTTATTCTCTCTGTCTGTCTTCTTTAATCCTTCACCACCCTCCCTCAGGTTCACCCTTGGCCATGCTGGCACGGCACATGAATCAAAATTAGAAATTTTTTATTTTGGCAGATTGGCACTGACTTTTAGTAATCAGTTTATGTGTGCCATGAGATGGAAGAGGTTGAAGATCGCTGCTCTAGGGGCTGCAGAAAGCAAGACAACATAGCTTATAATGGGTTATTTCATGGTTTTCCAGCTTTCACCCAACCCATTCAAAAGAACTGAGCAAGCAATCCTCCTTGCCTCCTTTTTTCACCTCCCCCAATGCCCAGAGGGACACAACCCAAAAGAAGACGAGACAAATTCCAGAGGTCTGGGTGACAGTCTTACAGACTCGGGTACAGAAAGTGGCAGAGTGGCATCATTGACCCTAGAATAGGTCACTGGTGAATGGCCCAGAGTTCAGCAGAGCTTCTCGGGGAAAAACCATCTCCCTCAAATACATTGAGGGCGACACTTTTTTCTTTCCTCAAGTAGGACAGTGGTCATCTTGGGATGGGGCCTCAGAGGGAGATCAGCATCCTTTTCAGGTAAAAGATGATGTTCTGAGCATGGACAAGGGATGCTTCATTTGGTACCATGGTTCATGTTTGCCAGTGCCTGCTAGGAGAGACTTTACCATGAATGTCAGAACCCACTGTAGTATTTTTATATGTTGTTTATCATAAGCTGCATGGTAGCCCATCTGCAATTCTTACTCTACAGGGCCGGCTCAGTGATTCCTTTTGTCATCTTCCTGAAGGATTATAACGGATCTATCCAGATATAATAGATAGGCTATATCTATTATATAATCTATGTAATCTATATAATCTACGAGGTGTCTGGTGTGGTTGAGATACTTGGCAATTGTACTCGGAATTCCTGTCCCTGGAGTGGGCAGACCAGGTCAACAGTGCCTCTCCCTCTCCCGCCCCCGAGCCCGTGTGGCATGTTGCCTTTGTCTGGGTGTGCTGCCCAGCATGCTGTCGCGTCCTGACTTTGTACTTGCAGAGGCTATTCCTTGAGCAAGAGTCAAGTGATGCAGCCAGTTGAAAAAAAAAGGGGGGGGGGGAGAACGTGAAGTTTTTCAATTAGCTATTTCCTGGATTCCCTAGATAACTGGCAGAGAGGAGGTTTTTAAGCGTTTAAGCCAATCTTAGTGAAATAAAGAATCCTTGATTTTTAGAGATGCAGGGAAAAGTAGAACTGGGGAAAAGAAATGAACTCAAAGGTCCAAGCATAATGTTAATTATTATATTTTAAAATTTTCCACTTATTAACAGTTGCTCAGCCACTGTTTCATCCTCTCTTTTTTAAAAAAAAAAAAATATTTTATTGATTGCAGAGAGGAAGGGAGAGGGAGAGGGAGAGATAGAAACATCAATGATGAGAGAGAATCATTGATTGGCTGCCTCCTGCACACTCCCTATTGGGGGATTGAGCCCACAACACAGACATGTGCCCTGACCAGGAATCAAACCGTGACCAGGGATCGAACCATAGGTCATTGCTCAACCACTGAGCCATACGGGCCGGGCTTCATTCTCTCTTTAACTTATTTTACAGGTGATTTCCTTTAATGAGCCGTGAGAAGGGGCATCAGGACAGGTTGGAGTGTTTCTTCAGGGTGTCTGTGGCTGGGATCTCGTGGGAGACCATCTTTAGATACGATACCCAGCGCTAAGCAGCAAGAAGACAGATACCTGGGTGGGAATGTGTCTTTCCCGATGGAGTCGGGCCTTTGACTCTGCCATGAACTGGTGCAAATTCTAATTTTTCTAAAAGAGCCTCCCGTGTTGACCTAGAAGGACCGAAGCAAGGTTATAATTTCATTAGGATAGGTTTGTTTTGATGAGGTCCGCTTTGGATGGGATTGCAGGATGGGGGCTCCTGCGGATACTTCTGGAAGCTCCTGGGAGCAATAAGGAAGAACACTGAATGAAAAGGCGACAGTTGCTCAGGAGCCAGCCAGCAGCGCTCGGCTGATCTTCCCAGGGTGGAGGCACTTCTTAGAATGAAATGGATTCGGAAATAATCACTTTCGTGCCGAACGAGCCCACCCAGGAAGGAGAAGCCGTTAGGCCCTCCATGCAGCCTCCCCCAGGAGTTAAAGCA
Organism: Eptesicus fuscus; assembly: GCF_027574615.1. Lineage (NCBI taxonomy): Eukaryota > Metazoa > Chordata > Mammalia > Chiroptera > Vespertilionidae > Eptesicus > Eptesicus fuscus. Next base: position 90,526,318 of record NC_072483.1, on the reverse strand, counting down.
ACACGTCTGCCACCAAGGACCTCATTCTCCAGAGAGGCCTGTAAGTTAACGGCCTTGTCTAGGGAGCCTCACTTTGCAAACATATTCTAAATATTTACCTACAAACTTCAGTTTCCATTGATTCTTGAAGGTAAAATAGGGAGGACCATGATGTTCGGTAAAGAAGTATATTAGAAGATCCCTTTGGAGACGTAAATTTGCAAAAAACCAGTAACTGAATCTGTAGCTGTTTCAACATTCAACTGTGTGAATACATTAAGTATTCTAATTCCTCATTCTTGCCGTGCATATGTAAATATGGGATTCTGTACTTGTGGAGTTGTTTAGATAATTACAGATTTGGAGTCTGCGCTCCAAAATCAAGTCTTTCAAAGACACATTTGGCTGAGAAAAAAGTGGGACAATTTTTTTTTTCTCCCATTTTTGCTTTCTTGGGTTATGAGAAAAAAAAAAAAAGTTCTTATTGACTTTAGAGAGAGAGGAAGGGAGAAGCAGAGAGAGATAGAAACATCGATCAGGATCCAGCCTGCAACTGAGAATTGAACTGGTGACCTCTCGGGGCATGGGTCGATGCTCAACCACTGAGCCACATGGGCCGGGCTAAAGAAAGAAAGTTCTTTTTTTTAAAAAAAAGTAAATTCTTCATTGTTTAAGGTATTACATGAGTCTCCTTTCCCCTCTATTGACCTCTCCCAGGCTGAAGAAAGTTCTTTTGGTCAACTTAAGTTATGTTGCCGCCAACCTCTCAAATGAAATGGTAGTTTGTGCGTGGAAACTAATGGGTCAAATAGAAAAAAATAAATGGTGATTAGAAAAAGAGAGTAAGAGCAATATGGAAAGATGTCAAGTGGTGCATAGGAGACAAATACTTATGCTACGGAGCAGTTTCAGGGGGCTTTGTACTCAAGAGGAGGCATAGGTCAAAGCTGATTGATTCATTGATTTATTCAATAAATCGATTGAGTGCCTAGTAGGGGACAGGCAATCTGCAAGGCTGGTGATTCAGGAGTGAAGCAGGAAGAGGAAACTCGGGCCCCGCTGGAGAGGCCCCAAGGGAAGGGTCATTGCAGGGCCTTGAGGCCGGGACGGGGCAGCTGTCCTGCTGACTACGAGGGAAGCACATTTCTCCGGGTCCATCTCATCGATACAAACGAGGGTCCCTGTTAACCAGGCAAGCATCTGGAAAAGTCTGTGCATCACATACCTCACAGGCTCCTTGGACAAGCCAAGGGTTGGGGCTGGAGTCTACGTTCAGAGAGTTGTCCTTCTGAGTATATTTTGATGATCCAGGTCTGGGGTTTCTCAAGCAGGCTTAGACCACTCATGCAAATAGCTGAGAAACATTTATGTAGCTTCTTCTAGGTTCCAGGCCCCGTGAAGATACAGTGGTGACAAGCTCTGTAGACTCTGCCCTCACGCCGTTTTGAGGCTAGTGAGAGAGACAGAGACCAATGAAATAATAGAAGAAAAACACGTGATTACAAACTGAGGCCAGAAGTCCAAGGCTCTGTGAGATGGGACGGGGCCTCTCAGCGGTGCTGAGATCTGAAGAGGGGAGTGTAGTAGGGGGGTGGGACAGAGAGGCACGTGCCAGAAAGAGGCCAGCTTAGGAGAATCCCTGGGGTTGGAGAGGAAGAAGGGCACTGTGGCCGGACCATAGTGAGTGTTGGCAAGTGATGAGATCACTGGCAGGGTAGGCGAGGAAGGAGGGCACAAGGAGGAAAGGAGAAATCTCTGGATGCTGACAGTTGGGCTGGTGGTGGTCTCCAGCAAGCACAGAAAGTGGGGCCTGGCGGGGTGTTAGGAGGAGGAGGCATTAGATAAATTATTTTCAAAGTCAGGCTAACGTTAGACTTAATGAATGAGCGTAGTTTGTTAAACATTCTAGGTTCAAATGCAGCAGGACACTATCGTAAAGTATCTGTGCCATCAGTGTGTCCACCTCTGGTTACTTTCTCTAGTTCGTGGGCACGAAGGGGGATTTGATAACACATTTCTCACAATCTAGCACAGTGCCTGCCTGGAGTATGCGCTGAAAAACAAATTGCTGGTTGATTAAGTTCAATTTAATAAAAATAATTACTATCCTGTAGATTACAACCTCAGAAAGGCCTTCTGTGTATGATAGACATTCAGGCATAGGATGGGGGAAATACATGGGAATATTAACTAAATAATTTACATATTCATCTCAAAAGCTGAATTGCCCAAGTCCTGGAGAAAAGATTGTTTTGTTCTTTCGATCACTGAAGTTTTGGGATAATTCAGATACAATGTCTGATATTAAAGCATGAGACCTCACAATTGTGAGGACTTTGTCTGCATGATCTACCCTAAAAGGTGCATCTTAGGGGAGAAGAAACTTCAGTCATTGAAAGGCGAGACCCTACCTTTTCTCATGATTTTTTTGTATATAAACTCGGCATCAAGACTAGCATTCTGACTTGATAAATCCATTTCTAGTTTGAGGCGGATAGAAAGTGTTTGCTTATCTTGCTCGGGTTTCAAACAGCAGTTTTGAAACGGGGGCCCAGGCAGACCTGGCCGCTCACAGACTTTGCAGGAGCACAGAGTCCGGGACACTCTGAAGGGAACCGATTCCAGGTCCTCGGCTGCTCCGTGGACCTTTCTAGAACCAACCTCCCGGGGAGAATGGCTGTGCGGGGCCACTGTCCTTCCCAACCGCCTTCCACAGTCCCTCTGTCCTGCAGAAGACAGCGGCCTCCACCCGTCTCTCCTCCCACCGCGGGGCCCGCAGTGGCACCTGAGGCCGCTGGCTCCTGGGCGGCCTCCCTGACGTCCCAGGCCTCTGACTTCCCAGCAAGGGCGGCTCCTGTCGGCCCTCAGACCAGGGCACCCTCTGCGCCATCCCGTGGGGTCGGTGTTCGGGGAGGTCTGATGGATCGGTACTACTCCAATGAGATCGGGAGGTTAACCGTCTGTTTCCAGGGCGTGGCAATTCACAGCAGTCTGCAGCGTGGAATGTTCCAGGGCTTAGAGCATGCTGGGCCTTTATGGGCTGCACCAGCAGGTGGTGATAGCGTACCATAGAAAAGCACATAGCTTGGGCCGGCGCTGGGCGGTGCAGTTTTGCTCCGCTTTGTTATTGAAGCTTGGCAGTGCCCGTCTCTGTATTCCGTGGGTGCGGCGTGCGGAGCCCAGGCTGATCTTAAACTTGGTTTATGATGATATCATTATTTTTTACGGCTACAAATTAACTGTCGGCTTCAATCTAGCCCTGCTCCAGCCGCCTTCCGGGGATCATCTTGTCAGTTATGCAGCTTTCCAGTTTTATGGCTGAGCTCAGGAGTGACGCCTTAAAGGCACACGGGGAACACAATCCGTCTCCGGAATGAAATGTGGGGCGTGGATGCGAGCTTGGCGGCACGGCCAGCATGGCCGGTGTGAGGACACACAGCCGAGGGCGGGCCCCGAGGCCCGGTGCGGCGGAAATGTCAATGTGTGACATTTGCTCAGGTGGAGCCATTCACGGGCGTGTCCACAGCGGCCGCTCTCCGTGGAGTGAAGCGGTTAGACGAGCTCCGCTGGTATCTCACGGAGTTAAGCTCAGCCGTGTGAGGATGCGAAGGGGCCGTGCGGGCCACAGGGCTGCTCCGCTCCCCGGGAGTTCTTCCTCTAAGACACAAAGCAGCTTGCGACGCCCCTCATTTGTTCTTCCTCAGTCGACTGCTACGAGGTGTCCCAGGGGCTAGACAGTCCTGGTGAACGTATTGGGCAGAAGCTCGATCGCGCCTCATCTCCCCACCTTCTTTTGAAGCGGAAGGGCAAAGAGAGTCAGGCCCTCTCCACAGAGCCGGCCGAGCCCCGTTGATTGACTCCCATCAGCAACGCATCGTCATAAACCCGTCACGGAATTCTGCTTCCAGCTCACACACTCTCCAGGGAAGCACTGAGAGGTGGGGAGGGTCCACAGGCCGAGGTTATAGGCTGGCCTGAGTTTCAGATGCCGAACAGAGAGCGTGAGCATGGGTTCAAGCTCCCTGCCAAACGACCTGGAGTCCACAGAACGCTTCTTCCTCTGGCTTCCTAAGGGACGTGACCCCTGCTCTCGAATTTGCCGGTTTTTATTAGAATCAAATGACAGCAGTTAGCGTATAGCATGCTCAATACTGTATGGGCCAGGCCCCTTCCAGGTATTATTTCAATGCTTTTTAATACCTATATCTATATCTATATCTATCTATCTATCTATCTATCTATCATCTATCTATCTATCTATCTATCTATCTATCTATCTATCTATAGATATTTAGAGAGAGAGGAAGGGAGAGAGATAGAGAGATAGAAGCATTGATGAGGTAGAAACATCAATGATGAGAGAGAAGTCATTGATTGGCTGCCTTCTGCACGCCCCCTACTGGGGATTGAGCCCACAACTTGGGCATGTGCCCTGACCAGGAATCAAACCAGTGACCTCCTGGTTCATGGGTTGATGCTCAACCACTGAGCCACACTGGCCGGGCTTATTTCCATCTTTATTACGCTTATTCCAGCTAGGCATTATTACACTCCTTTAACATGTAACTGTCACTTAAAGAGGCTGGTTACGTTGCCTGGTTACTAGCCAGCCCTGGACTCGAAGGAAGGTCTGCCCACGCGCTCCCACCGTGTTCCCCTCTCGTCTGAAGCGCTGCTTGCGCTCACACTGCTCTGTTGGCTGGAACAGGTAGGAAAGCGAGGGAAAGGCAGGGACCCTGAGATCTGCACTGGGAGCAGGACAGACGTCAAGGTGTGGGGTGCGGGTGTCATGCCCAGGGCCGCGGGGGCCCCAGCGTGTGGGCTGCAGAGCTTTGCCACGTCGGGAGCATCAGCAGACACGCTGCAGGTCCTGCCAGCAGAACTGGGGGCTTGTTCTGAGCGAAGGCCTCGGGCGGCGACAGACGGGGAGTCCCCGGTGGGGCAGCAGAGTCTTGGAACTCGCAGAGCAGGAGCACGTTCTCTGACAGGAACAGAGGACGGAGCGCCGCGCTTCCAGCTCCAGCTCCAGCTCCAGCTCTGCCAGGAGGGCTATACGGCCGGCAGGAGGTGGGCACCTCAGCCACGGAGTGGACGATGGAGAGAAAGTGCGCAGTGGTAAGTGCCCAGGACCCCTCGGGGCGCCCAGCGGTGCACATGGGCCCGCTATTGATTCCAGCGGAAATGTGCGCGCCTGCCTCCTGGGCAAGTGTGACCCCCCCAGACGGCCTTTAAGGAAACAGCAAGTCTGATGGCTCCGGCGGCATTTGCAGGCTCATTCCCCTCTCCATGTGTTTGGGCGTTTTGCTGAGTTGGGAGCAGGCTGGGGGCAGCAGCCCCCGGGGACCCGCACAGGAGAGTTTCCGAGGACACAGCAGCATCCTCAGTGGCTGTGTGGGTCCCACTGAGGTGTCCCAGTGATGCTGCCGGAGAGGAAGGAGATGATAGGACGGTAGCGGGAAGGCACACAAAGGCACCTCAGGGTTCACATCAGCTGGTGTGGCGGCCTCGGATGCCAGGAAGCAACCTGGTGAGACGCTGCCCAACTCAACTGCCATTCCACACGCACATGACGGAACCCTCCGTGACGGTGGACACAGCCCAGCGTGGAGGACCGCTCAGGGCCGCCTACGGGTCATTAGAATCAGTAGCTCTCCTCCGAGCTAGCCAGAACAATCACATCTATGTCTAAGGGGACCAGATCAGTTGTGGGAAACCACCTATTGTCTTCACTAGCAGAGAGGTGTGGACAAGGAGCCCAGAAGGCTGGTGACCCTTGAGCCCGGGCAAGGGTCAGAGCTATGACATCGTGACGCAACAACAAGAAGAAGCCAAGCTGCACATCCATCTGGTTGCTCACGCTCTCCAGGCATCATCTGGATCGCCTGTCCATTTCGGTCTGGGCCCTTGTCAGAGGTTCCCAACGGCAAGTCCCTCCAGGCCAGGACTGATGTCCTCTCCGTCCCTGAGAGCCCAGGGCTCCTCTCCCCGTGAGCATGTCTGAGGGCCCCTCACAGAGCAGGCTCCTCCATGGCACGCTGCCTCCTCCACCTGAGCCAGGGCCGCGAAGCCATTTCCTGTCCCGCATGAATAAATGTGTGCAGGGAGCCTAAGCTTCGCCCTCCATTTTCTCTCTGCAAGCTTGTCTTCCCCATCTCCCCACCCTGCAGGGGAAGGGCGAGGAGGATCAGGCATGCTGCTTTCTGAGTCTTGAGTATTCAATTCGAAGCTAAGGTGGATGGTGTAGGTACAGCTGGCTCAGACCTAGGCGGCATCCATTGGGTGTTGAATGGTGGACATTGGCTGTGTTTGATCTTTCTTCTTTTTAAAAATTGTTATTATTATTATTATTGCTTTAATCTCCTCATTGTCAGGAAACAAACACAAAGCATTACCTCGAAACCCCCTTCCCCCTGCCCCCACACACAAACCACTGTGGCTCTTTTATGCCTCAGGGCCGCCCACCAACATCTGGAGGTACTTGTGGCCATTGAGCCGTCTTGAACCTATAAGCCACATGACATTAGCAAGCAGATCTAGGAGAGCAGGATCTCAAATGTATCAATCAGTACCTTTAGAAAGATCCGGAAGGTCTTTCAGTCCTGGGAGCCTTGTGTGTTCAAAACTCTGGCTGTGGAGATGTTGTTGGTCTGGCTGTGTGGACATCTGGAGTTTTTGCCTTTAGATATAAATCGTTTATATTGGTATAATCTATTCCATTTTTAGATCCTTTAATCCCCTCTTCTGGACAATGTTGACAAAGATAGGAACCGAAGTAGGACAGCTGTCCCTCTCTATGCGGGGGGGAGGGGTTTGGCTCCAGGACATCCCCTCCCATACCCAAATCTGCTTCTATAGAACGGCCTAGTATTTGCATACAACTCGCCCATATCCTCTTGTGTTCTTTAAATCATCGCTGTGACTTATAATACCTGGTCCAATCGGCCGCTGGAGGGACTGATCATTCCACTCTCAGACTCAGATCTGCCACAGCTCTGGACTCAGAGTGCCCACGGTCGTCTTATCGCTGGGTTGCCCCTGCCACGTCAGAAAGGGCCGAGTCCCAGTCACCGGGGTGCTGGGAACGGCCCGTGGGAGGCGTGCAGGTTTGCTACTGACCTACATGGGCTTTGGGATGGATCACCCGAATTCAAATCCTAGCCCCGCCCATTACTCACTGTGACCTGAGAAAGCCACTTACCCCTTAAACCTCTCTTTTTTATCTGCCGTAAATGGATACTAGGAACACCCACCGTTTATTTAAACTGTTTCCATGTGCCAGATCCCATGTTCAGTGTTTAACATGTGCTAACTCATTTAACCTTCTTTCTTTAAAAAAAAAGAAATACTTTTATTGATTTCAGAGAGGAAGGGAGAGGGAGAGACAAAAACATCAACGATGATGAGAATCATTGATCGGCTGCTTCCTGCACGCCCCCTCCTGGGGATGGAGCCCGCAACCAGGGCATGCGCCCTGACTGGGAATGGAACCGCAATCTCGTGGTTCATAGGTCGATGCCCAACCACTGGGCCACTTCCAGGTCGGGCTAACCTTATTTCTAACACTCATTTTACAAATAAAAAAAAAAAAAGAGAGAAAGAGAAAAATAAAACCCCCAAAACACAATTTCTGGGGTTACACAGCAAGTAAGTGTTGCAGCGGGTATCAATCCACTGACGACTGTGTGGCTGGAAGGGAGAACACTGCATGCTGGCGTTGGAGCCTGCACCGCGCCGGCATCTTTAAACAGAAGTAAATGCCGGTTGGTGCTATCACAAGGAAGCTATTACTCTGGCGTTAGTGCTTCTGTCCACCTTGTCTGCCTTTTGCTCAGCTGGATTTCTGAAGAGGTAAGATTCTGTTATGAAACTGAGCTCAGGCCCCATGAAGAGGGAAGTGTGTATTGATGCTGACGTAGAAATCCATGATCTTAGACTCTGGTAAACTCTGGAAAATCTAAGGAAGGACGTTTTACCCCTTTCCTCCTTCTTCTCCACATTCCTCTCCTCCTCTCCTACTTTATGAACACTCTTTATAAATGCATTCGCTGATCCTCCCCAACTACATACAAGCATTACAAACAACGTCTTACTCTTGCACCAATAGTAAAACCCAACGTCGCCATTTACTCCCACAAATCAGGGTTCTAATCCAATGATGATCAGTCAACTTGATCAGAATAGGAGCAGCACTGTACCGACCCCCACCCAGTGCTCCCTCTGGAGCCGCTCAGGTCACCGTGGGGCCACAGAATGGCCACTGAGCCCCATACACATGGCAGCGAGTTGGCCCTGCTGGCTGACAGCTTCCATGGCCCCAGCGAAAGGAAGTTTGGAGAGGGGTCAACGAAAACGCATCATAACTTCCGGGTTGGCTGGACCGCAGGAGGCCGGGTTAGAAGGCCTTGCAAGCTCTGCCCCACCTTTGGGAAACCATTTCTTTGTGGGTGTGGAGCGGGGGAGTCGCAAGGAAGATGCCAGAAGGAGCCGCATGATAGCTCACAGCTGTCCTTTCACCGGAAGTCCATCTGCCATTTTCCTCTTTTCTCTGGCCCTTGGCTGGTGATATTTTCCCCCTGCAGCAAGTAGCCAGCCTCTCCCCTGTCACAAAAGTGGGGCTCCCATCAGTAAGGTGTCTTAATTCAGTAGAAAACAGAAGGGAGGCCACTGCCCACGCCCTGTTCCAGGAATGTTTTTCTCAAAATAGGAAATCTATACTCTGTGGGCTGGACGGCTAGAATTAGGCTGGCTGCGTGTGACACAGAGAGATTTGTTTGCTTCAGGAAGAATCTCCCACGGCCTTGCCTGGCTGCCGGGTCCAGGACGGGTCTCTGGACGCAGAGGTGTGACAGCCCAACGGCTCTGAATGGATCAGGATAATGATGACCCTCCCCCGGGCTCCTACACACCTTGAACAAAGCCTTTCTAGTTAAGATTCTGAAACCATTCTATTTCATGCCTTCTCTTCTTGATTAAGTCGAGAGAGAGAAAAAGAGAGAGAGAGAAAGGGAGAGAGAGAGAGGGCTTTCCTATGGACAGAGGCAAATCTTTTGTTTCTCTGTTTTTATAGTGAACTCTGATATAAAGTCTGTCTGTTCTTTCGACATCCACATGAAATCAATCACCTCAAAATGGAGAGGAGGAAGGTGGAAGTGCAAGATGACACGTCTGAGGCTGTTTCTGTGCCTTCACACAGCCCCGGGTTCAGGCTAGTGCATGCACTGCCCCCAGCCTCGGAGTGTCTTTCCCATTTCCCTGTTGGCGCAGAAGCTCAGCGCCACCCTGACGCCTCGGTTCATCCAGAGCAGCCACGGCCATGCAGGCCGCTCCCTTCCATCCAGCACAAGGTCTGCGAGGAGAGGAGGAACATGGAATGCCTAGTGCCTCCACTGAGGAACAGGGAGGGCCCCACCCCTGCAGAGTGTGTGTGTCTCCCTGGGGGAAGGGTTCCCACGTAACAGGACCCAGGCAATGCCAATACCACTCGGACCTCAGGAGGAGAGTTCTCTCTGCTCCCCCAAACCTCCCCCTCGAAAGCTCCCTCCTCCCGTTAAAGAAGAACTGTGCTTTGTGATTCATAAAGTCTGTTTGGCTTTGTTCGTCAAGTTGAAGGGGAAGGTTCTGCTTGTGCCCTTCACTTAATGGCTATTCTCCAACGGGTAGCTTTTCTCGCATGTGGGGAGAAGGAATAATTCTGAATTACGAGCACCAAAAGAGGTTAAGGATACATTATGCCAGGGCTGTAGTTTGTTACCAGGCAAAGGAAGCGCAAGTCATAGGGTGTAACGCAGCGGTTCTCAACCTTTCTAATGCCGTGACCCTTTAATACAGTTCCTTATGTTGTGGTGACCCCCAACCACAAAATTATTTTCGTTGCTACTTCATAACTGTAATTTTGCTACTGTTATGAATCATAATGTAAATATCTGTGTTTTCCGATGGTCTTAGGCGACCCTGCTAACAGTTCTCAATCCGATGGTCTTAGGCTCTACAGCAGCGGTTCTCAACCTGTGGGTCGCGGCATTAGAAAGGTTGAGAACCACTGGGTAACGCAATGAAAGGCAACTGGGCGCGATTGCCAGCCATTCCATCCCCTCGACCTCCCCTCTCGATGCCAGAGGTGGCCCTTTTCAGTCTGCCTAGAATCTGACGGCGTCCTGGGTGCGTTCCTAATTTTGGAGCAAATCACCATTGGCGAGTGTGGTGGATGCTCGGGCGCCCTGCCTGGATCCCTCACCAGCCCAGGCGCCCTTCTCCCGCAGCTGTGAGCCCTGGCTGCCAATGGCCCAGCTCTGGCCCTCCACGTCCTTCCAGAGAATTGCTGATCCAGCTGCATCCCCCTAGAGGTTCTGATCCTCCAACTAGGACCAGGCAGTGCTGGATGGACACGGGGCTACCACGGCTGGCCACCTCCCATCAAGGGAGACGGTCATGATTAATCATGTGATGTGATCCCATGGCCCGGAGCGAGACTAGCCTGCACAGAGGACCACCCTTTCCTCTTCCCTTTTCTGCTTGTCATACGCCCAGAAGAGCTTGCCTTGAAAAGCACCCCTTCAGTCCCCTTCACCCACCAGCATGACCGTCTTAGGCGTGGATTCTAGCGTGTTCAGATCCACGACAGTGCCCATGAATTGGAACCCATCTTGCCCTGATGAATTATACGATACAAGGTCATTGCTAACCAGAATTCCACTGGCAAACAAGAAACGATTCTCTCTGGGTGGCTGACGTCTTCTTCTGAGCCGTAATAAGCCTTTGTCACAGAAGAACGGTCCCTTCAGCTCTGTGTGGCTCTGTGCGGCCTCTGTCCCTCGGCTCACACAGGAGCAGGGCTGGCACGGCTTCCGAGCCACGGGAAGGTTGGGGACTTGAAGGCCATCGCCGATTCCCACTCCCTTCCAGTGTCATGCTGTTCCCTGGAATGAACTCTATGTATAGAACTCCTTCCAACAGCTTGGCTTTTCACAGGGTTGGGACAGGGTCCTGCCACGACAGGAGTCATGATTATGGTCCGAGTTTGTGGAAGTCAGACGGTGGGAGACACGATGAGAGATCTCCACGTGGAATCTAACAGCCCAGCCCAGGCGGGAGGGGCCGTGTCTCCAGGGCCCTCTGTAATTAGAAACGCGATTGTGTAAATGTCTGAAAGCCTGCCCTGGCTTCAGAGAACGTGGCCCAGAGCCACTCCAATCCAGACACAAAACTGTGCAAGATGTGAAGGTCTCCTTGCGTGGCTCCAGGTCGCGGGCTGAAGGTGGCTGACTCAGCGATCGGGGACCAGGACCGCTCCCGGAGGGAGTGGCAGGCCGCCCCGCCGCCCAGGAGGACAGCGCGCAGAGGGCGGCGATGAGAGAGGACACGGGAACACAGCCTTTCGAGGCAGCATTTCCGGTGGGTGCGGAAATAGACATGATTCCACAGTGGAAGTCTGAACCCTTCAGAGACATCAAACCTGTGCTTTGAGCCAGATGTGCTGACGGAGGCACCAAACGTGCTGATGGAGGCACCAAATTGGATACGACTGATTCTCAGCCTAATATTTTGGTCTAAAGAAATGAGCTCTTTGTTTTCACATGTTATTGCTTATTTAGAGTCAGTATCTTTTAATTAAATCTGAAGCTTCTTTTCTAAAGCAAGCAGGTGCTCGCTACTTTCTATTCAGCCATCTGATGTTCCTTTTGTTTCAGTTTCTTCATGTTCACAAGTGATTTTGGCTGGGATCTCAAGTTGTTAGCAGTCAACATTTGAATGAGATGCATCCATTTGGAGACCAGTACTAAAAAATCAGGTTATTGTTTTTAATAGTATAGAATTTATAGTTTACTGGTATGACTTTCCCCCAGGATTCTGTTCCAAAAAGGCTACTGCTTTTTAAAGAAATATAAACACATTTTCTTGTTGAATTTCCAAATACAAGAGCTTTGAACTTGTGGTTCATTACTAAGAAAGTAGAAATCTCCCAGCTGGTGTGGCTCAGTGGTTGAGGGTAGACCCATGAACCAGCAGGTCATGGTTCAATTCCCAGTCAGGACACATGCCAGGATTGCAGGCTCGATCCCCAATAGGGGGCATGCAAGAGGCAACCGATCAATGCTTCTCTCTCATCACTGATGTTTCTCTCTCTCTCTCTCTCTCTCTCTCTCTCTCTCTCTCTCTCTCTCTCCCTTCCTCTCTGAAATCAATAACAAATATTTTTTAGAAAAGCAGAAATAATTATTATAGCCACTAGCATTCTTATTAAAAATCCTTCCCCGCTCGCCACAGGGTCGTCATGCCACTTGAAAGTGTTAGATGCCATAAGAAGCGTCTCTGAAAGTTAAGGGACTTTTTATCCTGTTTGATAAAAGGGAAGCAAACTTGGTGAGTGAAGAGAAAAAGAATTACTTCAGAATATCCGAATTATTCTCTACTATTTTCCCTAAGGCTTTCTTGTATTTTATAGCCACCTCTATGCAAATGAAAGATCGACTGCGTTTTTGAAAACAAGAATGGTGGTACTGACAAAATGTCTAAAATTTTATTAGAAAAATTTGGAAGTATAAAATGAACTTCAAATTTTAATGTACTGTGTCATTAGAATGTTTTATTCTCTAACTTTTATATTTGTAAGATTTATTAAAAGGAAAATCAATGGGATTAGAAAATTAAAAATCCCATGAGAATAAAATATTGATTGTTTAGATCATGTATCTCCAGTAGCATTTTTCTAGCTTAGAAGTTGGCAGGGTAAGAAATTAGTGAGTAAGAAAAAAGGATACATCTTTATAGAATGACTATATACTTTCTGAGTTGGTTTAGATATTTATTTAAAATTTAATATTTTTCTTTATTTTCTTTTTCTAATTCTTTCTTGCTCATTTCTAGAAATAAACTATGATTTTTTGAACTGAAGCTAGGCCTTTGCTATTCACCTCTTATGATAGTTGGGTCAAGTAATTGTTTGATCAGACAAATCATTTTTAAATCATTAAGCAGAATAATCACCTATGAATAAGTAATTATTTTTGTAGATATAAATATGGGTGATATATGGAATAACAGACATTCATATAATGGAAACCTTAAAATAGTTAATCTGCTATTATATATGTCCATAAAAAAGACAAAGTTATTCCAAGAGATAGATACTTCAGAAATAACCTGATATGGTAAGATGCATTTATATGATTGTTAGAGCAGATTTTCTTCCATAAGTAACATCAAAATTAATTTCTATTCTCTGAGTTTCTACCAACTAATGAAATAGTGAGGCCATCTAGAAACACTCAGTGTTGGAAGTCAGACAATCTAGAAAGAAAACTTTAATTTTATGCAGTTAATTTATTAACTAAATAAACCATATCTGAGTAATTGAGAATTATCTTCAAGCAGGAAAAAATACAAAAATAGGATAGCTACAAAAAAAAAAAAGTACAAAAGTCCCCAAGTCTTTGCAACACATAACGGTAATTATTTCATTGTGTGTATAAAATATTTGCTAAATCAAGTCATGTGCATTCCCCAGCCATGTAATGTGAAATCTGTGGCTCTACTGAGAAAGATGAAATAGTGTGTTAGCAAGTTACCTGCTATCTTTCCTCAGGACCACCCCTAAGAGGTACAGGGTTCCAGGCCAATATCTTCTGTAGGACCTCTGTCTAAACAAAAATACCGATTTAAAAAATTGTTATAAAATTCATGGGCCTATGTAAGATATGGTAATTTGCAATAAAGCTTCAGAAGGATGATAAAGTAGAGCTATTTGCACATATTTATTGTCCAATCATTGCACGTAAAGATTCTTTTTTGTAGCTAAGCATGGTATCTTCTTGTTCTTTGTTGTCAAGTGCATGGTTCCTGGCTAATTTCATATCTCTCACCATGTGAGAAAAAGGTAGCAATGCTGTTGTTATTCACAATGCCATGGCTCTTTAGATTCTGTTTGAATGGAAACACTATAGATCTCCTTGCCTCTGTAGTGTCGAACACCACTTATTTAGTGCCGGTTGCATCATTACTCATGAGTCTGTATCATCCATCACGCCACGAACAATGGTTTTCCATGACTGTCTCAAAAGTTGTTATTGTGCTTTGTTGATGCTGACCCCAAATGCAAGCCTTATCCAGCACATGTAGGAAAATGTGAATGAGCAGTTGTTTTCGGGTCATGTCGAATGTAGTGTTCAGAATTTTATAGCATCGACTTAGAATGATTCGCCTTCCAGGTATGGCTTCTCTTGAAGTCCTTGGGCAGTGATGATGGCGTCCCTAGAATAAGGTCTGTTTCAATGTTGGCTTTACCTCTTTTCATACCACTTCCACCAGGAAGATGGGCGGGAACTGTGGAGAACAAGGAGAGTGGTTCCATTTGTACTAGAATGTCCATCCCTTGTCCAGCATGGCTTAAGCCCAGCCCGGCTGAGAACAACATGAAGTAAGGCAAGAGAGGACATGGATTAGAAGAATCACTGGACATGGGGGAATAGAGGTCTCAAAAGCTCTTGGAGATGGGTGAGGTGACCTCGGGGAAGTAGCCTAACACGTGATGTGGACCCTGAGGGGGAAGTGGGGTGACAGCCCTGGATAAACCTGCATCCACCTTGCTTCCATGATGCTAGCGACTGGAGGTGACACCTCTTCTACCAGCCCACACCCCCGGCTGAAGCCTCGGGGTTGGCAGTATACCAGTGGCATCCTAGAGCCCTAAACTTGTCCTTGTCCCTCAGAAACGTGAGTTTCCACAAGTCATCATGTCAGCACCATTCCAGAGGCCCATCTGACCCAGACGCTCATGGCTTCCTAAAAGAAATACTCTGCTGGCTAACACACACAAAAGGCTCTTTGAGACATCTGGCTCAGCCCTTGATGGTCAGAGGCTTAGACAGTGCTGCGAAAGGGAGCGAGCTTAGAATTCCTCATCTTCCCTGCAGGGCCAGGTCTTAACCACACATCTCGAAGCGTTGCCCACTGGGACACTTCAGCAGGAACTTGGCAGCCATTTTAGAACACACCGCAAGCTTGGAGGCTGGGATGCACAGGGTCCTGAGTTGATCTGTGTCTTCTTGTCCAACGACACTGTCAGCTCTGGCTGGTCCCAGGCACCAGAAGGAAACGTAGAAAAAAAAGTTTGGAAGGTACATTAGAGCATGGGGCTCCCTGAGGAGCAGGCAAAGTCTGGGCTCCCTGCTTGTCTGGGTCTAAGGGCGAGATTTCCTCGTGGCTTTCAGTCGCAATTGCCTCATACAAATTTGGGGTGTGTTCTTAAATGGTTGCTAAGTGATTACCCAAGTGCCCTCCCCGTGCCCCAGGAGGCAACCCTTAGAGGTGTGTTCTCAAGATATCGCCCGGCTGCAGGGAAGATGAGGGACTCTGAGATTTTAAGAGCAAACCACACAGGCTCCATGCGTACACCCATCAATTGTGTTTAATAGTTCATCTTCATTTCAGAAGAGTGGACCAAGCTCTGAAGAGACACTTTCAGCGCATGGACTCCTCACACAAAGACAATGCTCGTGGAAATGGGGGCCATTATTATTACTTCCTGGGTTTTCATTTAAATTGATGAAAGCGGAGTAACTTGTCACTTCAGTAGGGAAAAAATGAATATATGAGTTTCGTGGGAGCTTCAGAAGTTGCAAGCTATGACTTGCAATGTAAATCTACTTTTTAATGTCTAGTCCCATTCAAAGAACAATAAAAGGAAGGGAAGTCTCTTTGTCTTTTTTGCACTTAGAAGAAGCAGATATGAAAAATTGGTATTCTAAAGCGATAGATCAAACAGGATAGTTTAAAAACTTTAGGATGACAATAATTAGAAAGAAATGCATCTTTTGTGGGAAAAAAATGCATCTTTTGTGGAAAAAAATAAAATCCCTTCTATTTCTTTGATGTTGCTATGGAGAAGAGAGGTGGTAATGGTCAGAGGTGACGCTTTCTTCCTGTTCTGAAACACAAATGAATTCTAGACTTCAGTTTCACTCTAATTGATGTATTCCTCCTTTCTGTTTCCTTCCTCTTCCTCCTGCTCCTCTCTCCCCTCTTTTCCTTCTTATCTTCCTTCTTCTTTGGCACCCTTCCTTTGCTTCACGCAGGCTCCACACTGGCTTGTTAATTAGAACGAATGAATGCACTCACTGTCAATGCTGCATTTTAAAAACTATAGATTTTTCCCCCTCAGAATCTCCCTTCCGCCATTTTGCTTCGTATTTCAGAGCGGAGAGATTTCTATCCCTGTGTCCTCTTTGTCTCCACACCTTCAGCCTCCACAGTTTAGCCTCCCTCCATGTCTAGCCTGGACATGTATGATGTCACACAGCCTGGCCACAGCACCTCCATGAGCTATCTTGAGTGATTGTTTCTCAAATAACAATTTCTTAAGGCTGGAGACTTTCTTATTTTTATTTATTTATTCCTATTGCACATCCCTCCTTCATTATACTGATCTGAAAAAGATTTAGTAGTTATACCCCAAATGCTTACTGGGCCCCAGTGACAGGGCCACACAACTGGAACAGGATCAGAGCTCAGGCACAGGGGGAGACACCCCTGGGCATGATCAAGAGGCCTCTCACTGCCATGGGGTGAGGAATGGCTTCTTTTGTGATGACCACATGTGGGAGTATTTCAACCACCAGGAAAAACCCCAGAAGGGTTTTTGTTTTGTATTGTAGAAACTAGAGGCCTGGTGCACGAGATTCGTGCACAGGGGTGGGGGGGGGTCCCCTCAGCCCAGCCTGCACCCTCTCCAGTACGGGACCCCTCAGGGGATGTCCGACTGTCAGTTTAGGCCCAATCCCAAACCAGCAATTAAACATCCCTCTAGCAATCCGGGACTGCTGGCTCTAACCACTCACCTGCCTGCTGGCCTGATCACCCTAACTGCTCTCCCCTGCTGATCTGATCGCCCCTAACTGCCTCTGCCTTAGCCCCACCACCATGGCTTTGTCCAGAAGGACGTCCGGAAGGTCGTCAGAAGATGTCTGGTATAATTAGCATATTACCCTCTCCTCCGGGGTCATGCCTTAACAAGGCTCCTCCCTCTCCCCCTAAGGATCTCAAGCAGGTCCTTAGTAGTAAACAAAACTAGCAAAAAAACAAAACAAAACAAAACAAAAATGGAGCTACCACCTCTGGATGCTCCTACATAAGAGTCTTCCTCGGCTTGGACGAGGTCCCAGGCCCCAGAGGTGCCATCCTGACTGGGTTGAAGGGAGTGGGTGTGGGAGACAAAATGGCTAAAACAAAATAGGGAGCCACCCGCCCCCATCTGCAGCTGCACCCTCAGATGCCTACAGATGCGGTCAGTGTGGCATGTGCGCAGGGGGATGCAGAGGGCTGGGCTGGGAGGGAGGTGACCTTGCGAAGGTCGTCCACCCACTCGCCTTCACTTCCTGGCCTTGCCCTGGGCAGCCACAGCCTCCATGGCTTTACCCACGGGCCCTTCACCCCCAGGAACTGCATGGGCTCGATGGGCTTCAAGTTCTCGTCCAATTCATAGGCATGGGAAGCCCAGTCGGCAGGTGCAGCTCCACGATCGCCCCTTCAGAAAGCCCCCCCCCCCCCCATGTCTGACAAGGCCTGGAAGGCTGCTGCCATGGGCTGCAATCAGTACCCGTGTCCCCTCCTTGATGGGGGCACGATTTCTTCATTCCCAAAGGGCAGAGCGCTGACAATGGTGTCCTTCAGACCCTCCCAGGAGGGCAGCTGGTCTCCAGCGAGGCCTGCACACCTGCGGTCCTTGCGGATGTGGCTGTAGAGGGACGGGCGGGCTCCATCGGCGGTGGTGGGACATCATAGGAGCGCCTCCAGATCGTTACCCGGCCTCGCCATCCTTAGCAGCGGTTTCTGCTTTAAGGCCAGGCTGACCCCCACAGTGCTGCTCATCGACCCGCCAGGTCCTCACTCAGGCAGCCACAGGGGGTCAGTGGCACCCAGCACTGGCCAGAGGGTCTGGACTGCCCTCTTCTGCACTGAGGGGAAGCAGACGTCAAACTCATAGCCGGCATCTCGCAGCACCGTCCTCCTCCCTCCACCTCCTGTCCACCCCCCACCCCCGCGCCTGCACGCTCACCAGGCTGATTTCTTTTTCTTTCAAATTATTTGTTCCCTTTTGCTTTGCTATTATAAGTTCAAAATATTTTTTAAAAAATGTATATTTTTTATTGATTTCAGAAAGGAAGGGAGAGGGAGAGAGATAGACACATCAGTGAAGAGACAGAATCATTGATCGGCTGCCTCCTGCACGCCCCACACTGGGGATCGAGCCCCCAACCCGGGCATGTGCCCTGACCAGGAATCAAACTGTGACCTCCTGGTTCATAGGTCAACGCTCAACCACTGAGCCTGAGCCACGCGCCCGGGCTTGAAATCTTAATGTGGCGATTCTCACACTCTCTCCTTCCTCAATACATGGTTTCTAGACGGCAAAGACTCTTCTCTTATTCTCCGTCATATCTGCAGGTCCGGCACAGGGCCTGGCGTATAACTGCCCAGGACACGTAATAGTGTTAATAAAACAAAGGGGATACCTTTCCTGGGGAAACTTTTCTTGCAGACGAAAACTGCCTGTGGTTATTGGATAGTTCACGCCTCCCTGCTTTTATTTATCTCTGAAATGTCTAGTTTCAAGGTAGGTGGGAAAGATATTTTTAGTTCAGAAAGAAAGAGAGGAAAGGAAGGCTGTTATGAAAGGGTACCCCATGTGCTTCAGGCTCCCTTCCTCTGGCTAATTTCACGGGCAGGCTCCTAACCCGAGGCAGTGCTTCACTCCCCCATCCTGGGAGGAGGCGTCCTTTATTCTGTGGGGATTTAACATTATTGATGGAAGGTCCGTAGGAAAGTTGATTTTTCAAGGGAGGCACGTTCACAAGGTCTTCCCTGCGTGGCCCTGGGATTCTGGAGGCAGCGAACAGTGCCCCTTGGAGAGCGCAGCTGAGCCCTGAGCGGCTTTAGAGCTCCGGTGGCGGCCGGTTCCTCCTTGACAAAGGGCCGCTTGCCCCTTGCGCTACACCTGCGACAGGTTCCCCCCAAACTCTGAGCTCTGAAGGCTCAATTTAGCATCCGAAAAATTGAGCTGTGTTCTTTCCCTTTAGTGCCTCATTACGAACAATAAAGAGTTGAAGAATGGAGTGTTGGCTGGCAATTTTGCTATGATATATTGCAGAGCAGAATTCAGACTTGCTGTTTTGTCCTCTGTAGGACCTCCAGGTTATTGACAGGAATATATATACTAGAGGCTCAATGCACAAAATTTGTGCAAGAGTAGATCTTCCTTCCCCCAGCTGCCGTCCCTGGCTGCCCTCTGGCACCTGGGACCCAGGCTTCCTCTGGCCGCCGGCAGGCACCCGGGACCTGGGCTTCCCTTGAAGCTCCGGCTTCGTCCTGAAGGTCATCTGGAAGGACTTCCAGTCTAATTAGCATACTATGCTTTTATTATTATAGATAAGTAGGTATTTTCAACTGGAAAATATATATATTATATATAAATATTTTGTATATAAATAAATATATATATTTTTAGTAGGTGTTTTTCAACTGGAACATAGAAATAGGATAGTCACATCCTATGCTCAGTTTACCAAAACTACCAATCCCTTAGACAAGCAAGGGTTTTGCCGGTAACCCACAAGTAGTTAGCGATGCTAATAATAAGTGGTGCTTTGCCATTAGAGACCCTACAACCACCTTTCTTTTTATTTATTTATCTTTATTGTTTTAAGTATTACAGATGTCCCCCCTTTTCCCTCATTGACCCCCTCCACCCTGGTCCCGCCCCCTCCCCAGGCCTTCATCGCCCTATTGTCTGCATATGCGTTCTTTGGTTAATGATTTCCCCCTTCCCTTTCCCTCTGAAATTTGTCAGTCTGTTGCATGCTTCGATGTCTCTGTGGAATCTAATGAACAAAATAACCTGATGAACAAAATAGATCCTCTAGCCACCTTTCAATGTGATAGGTGGCTCTCTCCCCAGTCACTAGCTATGCAGCATGAACAGGAATCTTACAAATTCAGGAAGCAGTAAGAGAACATTGCTTACAAGTTCTGGGAAGAGTGGTTGGCATATATTTCCTAAGAAGGTTTGTGTTTTTTTTCCTCAAGGCAAATCCAATCCTGGGACTAGCTTCTACTCTTGAGTCTGTGCCTCAGGGTGGGAAGGAGCGTTCAGAGCCTTCATCTCTATAGACCGGAAGTCAGACACTGTGGTCCATGCCAGGGATCCATCGAGAGCAGGCAGTTACTACTGGCTTGCATGCTAGTTAACATGATTTGAGCCAGTTGCCAAGAGTTAAAAGCAAAGAGGATTTCATGTAGAAAGAAATCTGAATTTTGGCCCTTCTTAAAAGAAGTAGAAGTTTTGGCAACACGGGGCTTGGTTTCTGACATGGCAAGTGGAGTTGGGTAGTGGCTGGCCGTTTACCCCAATCCTGGGCGGCGCCTAGAATGTACCATCCCTTTCTGGAAATTGAAAAAAGGCACCATCTTTGGGCGGGTGAGTTAGAAGGGCGCCCCATCCGGAGGATGTGGCCCACGTGCAACAGCTTTGGAACCATTGCCGCCACCTCCTGGCACCATTTTGCTCATTGTGAGCCCCCGTAGACATTTGGGTTTGTGACCGCTGCCAGAGCCTTTGGAAGAAGCCTGCCTGCAGCATCCGTCTCGGTGGGAGAGGGCTGGCCTGGAGGGCTTCCTTTGGTGGCTTGAGCACAGAAACGAGGCACCAGCGTTTGCTCCTGTTCCCCTAGGGAAGACAGCCGGACGGTTTGTAGGAATTATCGTCAGGGCCAGGTCTCCCTCTCCTCGAGATTCACCGTACTCCTGAACCTCCATCCTCCCCTGCACAACCCCATGCTGATTTGCCACTTGTTTATCTTTTCAGCCTATCAGAGGTCGTGCCCAGGCAGGAGATGGTGATTTCTCCAGCATGACACAAGGGGATGATTCCTTTAACGCACAGAGTTGGAGCAGACGTCTTGTGCCATCTTCGAATTAGCCAATCCCAGCCTCTCTCTCTGTTGACAAGCTGCCCTTATTAAACCATGCCCCAAAGTGAACCTGCAGCTACTGACAATGGACAATGCCCAGGAGCTGGGGAGCCCCTCCGTGGCCTCCGCAAACTTGAATAATAGTCTCTGTGTGGCTCCCCAAGAACCAGGGCCTGCTTTTTCTTAGCATTGAATCACAATCTCCAAAACCATTTACGTGGCATGGCTATCTGTGACACCTGCTGTCTAAGGGGCGATACAATGACGTTAGTTCTACCCCATCTGAGAGCCTGTAAAGTGACTCGTTAAGCACAGTTGGATGATACAATTAGGAGTCTGTTTTGGCAAAAGCATGGAGTTCAGACTGGGATTGAGCATTGACTCTCACACTCAATAGTTACGTGAACTTGGGCCAGACTTTTAACTCTGTGACCAGCAAAGGGAAAATAGTTAAATTATAACACGACGAGTGAGAACCTAGAGTGGTTAAGAATTCTGGAGTTCCCTCTCTCCCCCATCTTACTTGTTGGAGTAAATTGTCAAAAGTCTCAGGTGCAAAAATAGCACCTTTCTAATAGGATTTGTTTGATTGAATGAGATAGAGCTTGTGACTAGCGTGTGGTAGGCACGCAGGACCTGACCACTGGAGATCCCATCCCGGTGTAACAGAAGCTATCAGAAAGATTGGTTCCCACCCCAGCTGGTTTGGCTCAGTGGATAGAGCGTTGGCCTATGGACTGAAGGGTTCCTGGTTGATTCTGGTCAAGGGCACGTACTTCGGTTGCAGGCTCGACCCCCAGCCCTGGTCTGTCCTGTGCAGGAGGCAACCAATCAATGTGTCTCTCTCACATTGATGTTTCTCTCTCTCTCTCTCTCCTCCTCTCTCTCTAAAATCAATCCAAAAATATCCTCTGGTGAGGAATGACCAAAATATATAACTATTGGTTCCCTCTCCCCCAGGCTTGTGTCTTCCTGCTTTGGGGACTAAGAATTTTTAGCCAGTGGGAGAGACAAATGGTTGCATTGCTGAATAAATATTTAATGAATTGGTTTTGTGGTGGAAAGTCTAAATGTATGACTATCATGCTGTTTTGCTGAAGGTCTGGCTTTTTCACTGGGAAGTTTGAGTGGAGAGTTAAAAATAATTTCAGTGCTTCAGGACAATGCAATGTTTAAAACAAAAATAAGAAGACTCTCTCTTCAGTAATGGGAGTTACTGCCCGTTCCCTTTAGGCAGGAGCTCCTGGCTGCAGAAGTCTTTATCTCGACACCCAGATCCAGCACAACACAAAGGTCACAACGCCAGTTTCATCTGAGCAGCTTTGTGGTGTCCGCGTTGGTTTTTAGGAGAGGACGGGTGGTTGCTATGGAACTGTTAATAATGGTCGCTGCCTGCACCTCGATTCCTCATGCTCTCAATCTCCAATATAAAATCACTTAGGCTGGGGCCGGAGGGCAGTAAACAAACTTTCAAGCAAGAATTAACTGGGCCCGGGCATTAGTCTCTTAATGTAGGAAGTGACTTTCAATATAACCTTTACCAACACTCGCTGCTTGGCTCTGTCCAAGGAGCTTCCGGTTTCCTGATCTTGGCCTGAAATGCAGGAGGTTTAAACCTTGATTTTTTTTTTTTTTTTTTTGCCCAAAAGCAGAAACATTCTGGGCTTTCATCACACAATAAATGTGGAAAAAAAAATCTTTATTTTGTGCAGAACTGGCCCTAGCGTGGGTCTTTTATTTTCATGTGTATAAAGAAATTCAGACATAGACTGGATCCCTAATTGGAAAGAGAAAAATGTTCCTGTTGAAATATGTATCTATATATTTTAAAAATAAAATCTCGTAGAAAAGTGACATCTTTGCTGTATTTCTGTGAGATTTGTGATCCATGTAATGAAGTTTTTTGCTTCTGAATTATGTTTCTAAGATATGGATCTCAGTGCTTATTAATGTACAACCAACCTTTGGGGGGAAACTAATCCCGTGAGCGCCAGGCACATAAGTTAGAAATGGGTTAGTGGCCGGGCGGGGGGAAGACATGTCTAATTTGGGGACTTTGCAGCCTCACCAGAATGCAAATAATTCAACAGCAACACAGAGGAAACAGCTTCTGCCTCCTCAACGGCTCCTCTCTGATCCCGGCTGTGTGTGCTTTCCAGCAATTCTCTGGCCTTGTTCTCTGCTTATTGCTTAGGATTTTAATGCTTCGAATGTGGAGCATAGAGTAAATTGTTTGCCAGTAAAACCTGAAAAGATGCCTGCGTGTAGTTTTTCACTACACCGCATGCGCATTTTTTGAAAAGGAAATGCAATCATCACGTTAACCCTGGACCCTCCACCTCCTTGGCAGCAAGAAGGGATAGCAACCTAGTGCAGGTGGAACAGGCATGCCGAGGGCCATGAGCGAAATGAAGTCTTCCACCGGATGTATGGCAATGAGGAGGCAGAGGTTCATGGGTGTGGAAGCCACTGAACGCACAGCCCGATACATTTGTGTTTGCAGGGCTGCTTAAGGTATTACGAGGCCTGGCACCACACAGTAAAAATGCAGATGGAAATATCAAATTCATCAAGCAGCTGCAATCAATTCAGCTGCTCCCCCGAGCTGGCAAGGTGATGTCAAGAAAGTTAAACTTGAAGAATGAGACTCAGATTCTAAATGAGATCAGGGAAAAGAGAAAGCCGAGTTAATAGGGGAAATCAAGACGGAAACAATCAACATTACAGCTATATTTGGAGGAGAGTTTAAAAATCAATTCTCTCTGCTTGTTCTAAAATTGTTCTGCCAACACACTGACACTGTTAGGTACTTTTCATTTTTGGTTTATTTAGTCTTCTTTAACACAGCCGTTGTTAGTTCAACCATCTCATACGTGGGGTACATGATTGCAAAAACAAGGGTAGCTGTATAGGTTACGCCATCAATACATCTGTTAAACTTATCTCTTATAAGACAAAGCAGTTCGTTAATACTGTGTTGGATTAGCTACAGTGGTGAGGCTACTTATGGTGAGTGGTGAAATCTAAAGGCAGGGATCTGCTCCCTGCTACCTGTCTTCAAACTAGTTTCATAGTATTCTCAACACATTAGCAT
This sequence comes from Eptesicus fuscus, assembly GCF_027574615.1. NCBI lineage: Eukaryota > Metazoa > Chordata > Mammalia > Chiroptera > Vespertilionidae > Eptesicus > Eptesicus fuscus. Next base: position 90,502,285 of record NC_072483.1, on the reverse strand, counting down.
TCTGTAATTAAAAATAGATAAAGCAACATTTTAGTATAATGTTAGGCAGTAGTAAAAATTACCCTATCTGACTATATGTGCATATATACATAAATACTAGCATGCTTTAAAAAGGTAACAAACATACTAAAATGATGTGAAATTGACATATAAATAAAACATGACCTGGAATGAAATTATCATTATGTCTAAAAAAAAGGACAAACAGAAGCCCTCCCTTTCCCAAACCTGTTGATTTTAATATCCTATAAACCAACATTACGTTTTGAGTGCAAGTGTTATTTCAAATTTGGAAAACATTACATTAAAGACTAGTATGATCCAACTTCCTAGAAAAGGCAGTATGCATTAATTAATTTTGAATATTTATATTCATTCCCAGTGTTAAAGAGACAACATCCTTTTGAGTTTCTTCAGAGGAATATTTCTAATGTCTTTTATATATTAAGAAAAAAATACAGCTTTAACACAGTAAAATGTCTTTATATTATTTGAAAATGTTAGAAAATAAAAATATTGTGAAAATATAACATTATTCTAGATATATGAACTTCTTTAGTATTGTTATAAAGAGCAAAATATTTGAATTATATAGTAAATATTCTACTTCTAAGCCCATATTTTTTTCTCTCTCTTTGTCTTCATTTTCTTTGGCATTCTTTGTTCCTGTTTTTCTTATTTCCCCACATCTCTTTCTTAGTTTTCTTTTTCTAATAGTCCTGATTTTCCTACATGTCTTACTTATTCAGCTAAAAATTACAGTTTACTTTGTTTTCAAGAAAACGACGGTTTCTATTAAGTGGATGGTCAACTGGACTTTTTCTTCTACCTTTTAAAAAACTTCTTTTTTTAAAAAAGCAGTTACCCTTTAGCTTAAACACACATGTATATCGTACATCACACACCTGAAAAATAACTAACAGATGCACGGAGTTCTGGGAAATTCCATCTGTTGCTGGTACGCTCTGCAGCAAGCTTATGGAGTGACCCCAAATCAATCACCCTTCATGACCAGTGTCTGCAGGAGCCCCTGGTTCTCCTAAGCTAAACTGATCCGTGTTTTTCAACTGCTTCATTTCTTCTGGGCAATCTGGGAGAAATCCTACAGGAACAGGGCCTAGGAGCAAATTAGAAATGGAGCCCCCCACAGGCTGCCTTCATAGCGGATCTTGGTCACGTGTGTGCTGCTTGCTACATGGACAACAACACAGTAGTGAGTGGGTAGTGCTAGAGACGCGTGGACGCGGGTCCTAGGCTCCCACCTGCCTGCAGGCGCCGCTGGCCCAGTGGGCCCCTGCTCAGGCCAGGTGGCCCACCGGCAGCACAGGGGGCTGGGCGGCCTCCTCTTCCGACCGCTCTGCCTCCTTGGAGTTGAGCGCGTAGCCGCCCTCGTAGCGCACCTTCTGTGCCTGTTCCCGGGCCACCAACGACTCCTCATCTACCTCCACGGTCAAGTCCACGTTGCTGTCCATGCCAGAGTTACTCCCCCGCGAGGCTGCCCTCCCACTCTCCCCCTCGGCCCCCTTCCCTTCGGCCAGGACGCTGGAGAGGGATGCTTGGGAGAGCCCCTCGGCCAGTGAGCTCCCCTCGTGGTCATGGTCGTTGGGCACGTCTTCGGACTTGGCCTCGTTCTCCCCAGCGCTTTCCGCCTCTCGGACTTTCTTGCGCCCGAAAGTGAGAGGGGAGACCTTGAAGGGGGAGCTTTTCCCGGAGGATGTTTTCTCGTGGTTGGAAGCGAACGATTTCTTGATCTTCTCCCTCCTCTCCACAGACACGATCTTTGTCCCCAGCTTGTTCATCTGCTTCTCGATGTTCTGGCGAGAGAAGGCCTTCTTGAGGCTGTCCACCTTCCGGAGGCTGGACCTTTTGATTTTCTCGGCTCTGCTCTCTCCCAGGCTTTCCTCTGCGCTGTCTTCCAGGGCCTCCTCGTCGTGGGCCAACTCATCTTCCGACGAGAGGTCCACTGTGTGCAAGGTTTCCTCCAGAGACTTGTTCTCATCGGCAAGTTCCTCCTTCCCTTCGGTGGGGCTGGACACGGGCTCTTTGGCAAACACACTGGCGGGGATCTCGTGCTCTTCCTGGAGAGACGGACAAGGCAGATTTCACGTTAGTAACGCATTCCCCAAACAGGCCTGAGCGGCCGTAATGCCTGTGCGGCCAGTTTTGGGCGTGATAGAAACCCAATGTTTGTGGCTTCAGTTTTCTAGGACATGAAGAGTTAATTGTCAGTCAGTCAAGGCTTGCCCCTCCCCGCAAGCTGGATAAGGCCAAGGGCTCCCCATGGGAAGATTAGGAGGGTTCTGGCAAGGGCTCTATCAGTGACAGGCAGAGGGGGAAGTGGGCTGTGGCTCAGATCGGCCAGGAAACTGCCTCTATAAAGGAGCTAAAGTAAGTCACTGTGAACTTCTCTCCTACCCAGCTCGGTTCCTGCCAATATCCCACCGAGAAGGAGCCTGGTGGTCAGGTTGGAAGATAAAAGGTGGGGGCAGGGGAGAGAAAACAGGAAGTCCTCAAGTGTCAAACCCCATGTAAAGCCTTGACCAGGTTTCCTCCCCAACTAGCGGTCGGAAGTAAAGATAAGGCCAACCTTGGTATCTGTTCCAAGTGCACTCTAGTTCTTCTGAGGACATAATTTTAGAGGAAGGGAAGCAAGGGCCAGCCTTCCTGGGGACCCACTCACAAAACCTGTGGTTTAGTATATCCTTTGTGGGCATTAAAAAGGGGAGGTGGCATACTAGAGCCATATTTAGAGTAGTCAAGGGGAATTATGATGCCAAGTGTAGCTTATCAAGCCTCTATTGTTCAACCGGGCTTCCTGGACAAGAATGCTTCAGCCCCCACCTAGAGCTAAGAGTGAGGAGAGAAGCTCAGGACTCGCCCCATAGTGTGTACTCTATGCCCAGTACACCTCTCTCTCCAGCTTCTAGGCACACAGGCACAGACCTGCCCCTGCCATGTCTCAGGGGGCAGAGCCGGGGCACCTGCCTCCACAGAGCAAGGGGAATGGTTCGCCAGTGTTGCTAAGTGGGGAGATTTGAATGTAGACAGACTTGGATCCCTCAGCATGGAAATCTCTTTGATTTTTATATTTCTATTTGAATATTGGAAAACAAGACCCAACCAAATGCTTTCACATTTTCATGAAAAGAAACAGCACAGTAGAAAGAGCATGTGACCGGAAGTCTGAATTCCAGTCCTTGCTGTACTGCTAAATGGTGTGCGACTTTTGGCAAATAACTTCATCTCCTTGGGTCTCGGTGTCTTCCAGACATGAACAGGAGGATCTGACCTAGATTAGCAGCCTCCGGACTGTACATCCAGGGACACTAGGGCTCTGCAAGAAGGCCAAGGTGGGCCCGGCGCCAGAGCCCATACCACCTGCTTCCACCAAAGCCGTGATGTTACCTGGTTATGTTGTGGACTGCCCAGTACACTTAGTGTCTTTAGAAGTCTGTCTGGGATCTAAACTTCATGCAAAGTTCATGTTAACAGTAAGAACTTCCCTTCTCATTTTGCAATTTTGAAAAATTGGCATTATAATCGGAAACATGTTCTAAGAGTGAGCCTACATATTTTTTTAACTTCTTGCTACAAAGGCTAAATGAACAAAGTTTTGATAAAGAGAAAATTAAAAATTTCTCTCCTTCTTACCACTGAATGGTATAATTATGATACTCTCTGCAAAGACACAGCCCTATGTCTCCCCCTTACACACACATACTCATACCTGAGCCCTTTCTAAACTGGTTAGAAACAAAGGGGAAAGTCCTGGGTAGAGGTAAAGAGCAGAATTGCCTGGTTAAGTAGAATCCTTGGTAGAGAGAAGAAGTCACAGATTCCATTTCCTAAAGCTTTCTCCACACCCACCCATTTTTAAAACTTGAATTTATTGGGGTAACATTGGTTAGCAAAACCATATAGGTCTCAAATGTACAACTCAATGAAACATCATCTGCACACTGTATCATGTGCCCATTGACCCAAGCAAAGTCTCTTTCCATCCCATTTCCCCCTACCTCTGCCCACCTGCACCCCGCCCCCCCCCCCACCTCCGTTTCCCTATGGCTATCCCCACATAGTCCTCTGCCTATGTGGTATGTATATATGTTTTTTGGCTAATCCCTTCACATTCTTTTATCCACACCCTCCCATTTTGAATGTCAACAAATTGTCAGGGCTAGCCAGTTTGGCTCAATGGATAGAGCATTGGCCTATGGACCGAAGGGTCCTGGGTTGGATTCCGGTCAAGGGCAAGTACCTCAGTTGCAGGCTCCTCTCCGGCCCGGGCCCTGGTCAGAGCGTGTGCAGGAGGCAACCAATCAATGTGTTCCTCTCACATTGATATTTTTCTCTGTCTTTCCCTCTCTCTAAAAATCAATGGAAAAATATCCTCGGGTGAGGATTAAAAAATAAATGTCAGGAACACCATATAAAAGACAAAGTTAAAAAATAAAAGGAGGCTGGGATTCCCACAAATCATTTATGACATGGGCTTTTACAGAGCAATGTTCCCATGTTGCAAGTCTCAGCTCGCCTCTGTTTCATTGGCATGTGCTCCCCATGAAGGTGGAGTTTTTGTCTCTTCACTGTTATGCCCCAGTGACCAGGAATAGTTCCTGGCAGCTCAACAGCTATTTGTTGAATGAGTGCATGTTGGGTACGGCGGCTTTCTAAGACAGCCCCGAGGGTAGCTGGAGCGGAGACGCCCCTCCGTTGGCAAGGCTTGAAGCCTGCAAAAGTATGGGCCCTGCTCTGCGTCGAGAAGCAAATTTGCTGACTGTGGCTGTTGCTGGGGAATCAGGAGAAACTAAGGCGTGAGGAGAGCAGTGGCTGCCATTTGTAAGAAGGACTTTATTCTCAGAGGATGAGTGTGACTGAACGAGGGCAGACTGTAGAAGTAGCTAGGGCTCTGATGCTTAGTCTAGAAGCGAAATTACCTGTGGATTTGATAAGAGGGTTGGGATGCTTTGACAGGAGTTGCTTGAAGGAAAGGAAGAAACCAAGAGCTCAGGGAAATGTTATTAAAAGTCCTTAGTGGCCGAAACCGGTTTGGCTCAGTGGATAGAGCGTCGGCCTACGGACTGAAAGGTCCCGGGTTTGATTCCAGTCAAGGGCATGTACTTTGGTTGTGGGCACATCCCCAGTAGGGGGTGTGCAGGAGGCGGCTGATCGATGTTTCTCTCTCATCGATGTTTCTAACTCTCTATCCCTCTCCCTTCCTCTCTGTGAAAAATCAATAAAATATATTTAAAAAAAAAGTCCTTAGTGGCTCTAGTTGGTTTGGATCAGTGGATAGAACACCAGCCTGTGGACTGAAGGGTCCCAGGTTCAATTCTGGTCAAGGGTACATGCCCGGGTCGCTGGCTTGACCCCTAGTTGGGGGCGTGTAGGAGGCCGCTGATCAATGATTCTCTCTCATCATTGATGTTTCTATCTCCCTCTCCCTCTCCCTTTCTCCCTGAAATCAATATATATATATATTTTAAAAAAGACCTTAGTGAAGACGGCAGACATGCAGGTGGAAAACTCAAAATGAGCCGTGGCTCGGTGAGAAGAGGTACATGTGTGCAATCGCCCACGGTAACCAAAGGATTGCCCTGCCAGCTTTCTTTTCTTCAACCTCAAGGAAAGGTAGACCCGGTAACGGGGCTTCTAAAAGAATTCAACTAATAATTTTGCATGTTTTCTTCAATGTCAATGTTATTACTAAAAAAGCATGGCTGAGCTTAACTCATCTCTCTCCTTATGTGTCCTCTGAGGACGGTTTGAGCACAGTGCGTGAGCGTGTGATGGAGAAATGACCTGGGGCGGATTCACACTGCAGAGCTGCGGGCAGTGAAGACATAGTAGGAACCGCAACTGGATCCTTTTATGCGCTGTAATTTACAGGGAAATTTACACAAGTGCCAACTGTGGAAATAAACGCAGCAGGAACAGACACAATCCAGAATGGGCTGGGTGCGTCCTCCTGGGACTGCAACCGAGGGAGATACATCTTCTTGGCGATCTGCGAGGCGTCTGTGGTCACTGTCATTACTCGAGCCGTGCTTGGTGTCCTGTTTACTGGGCAGCATTTATTTCGTGGCTTCTGACGGCATCACGCTGAAGGTGAGCCCTCTGCCTTTTCTGTTCATGCAGGACTCTGTGAATGTGCAAGCTCAGGCAGGCCTCACCTCCCCATGATGTCTGTGTAGGAGCAGCACAGTACTGACACCCTTAAAGAGCTCCATCCTTTAGTAAAATGCATGCGTGGTATTTAATATGAAGTGACTGTTGGGATGGAAACTCAACTTGAACCTTGGACAGTGGCTCCTCTGTCACTGCACAGACCCCCAGGCGCCCAGGCTCACCTGCACACGTGCCTTGCTCAGGACACGCACACCTCAAGGACACACTTGATATCTCACCTCCCGACAGGGGAGGGCACACTTCTGCCTTTGGCCTCTGGTCATAACGTCTTTGACCTACTTTCTCGGAAGATTCCAAGACGGTTGGCTCTTTCAAGCGGGGGGGCAATCAGATAGACACCTTCAGTTCTGTCACTGCGGACTTATGCTGCCCATATATCTACTAGGGGGTTGTCATTCCCTCGCGTGGCATTAAGAATCCCTTGGGGGTTGCATTGCCTCCTTCGGAAGTTGTACCAGCTGACTATTTGCCCGACAGACTCATACCCAGGCTCCTCTGAGGACCTGCTCCTGGCTCTGAAGTTCCACAAAAACCCTCAGGAATAGTTCAGAGGAAGGAAGAATGAAACAGAACACTTCAAACATACACGGATGACACGCTCGCAAGAGAAAAAGAATGGAGAGGGCTCTTGAGCAGTGGTATTTTCCCTTGTACTTCCGCTTGTTTGCTGTTTACGTTAATTCTTTTAAACTGATAATTCCAGCTGTGCATATAGACATCAACAGAGAAACTTGCGAGGCACCTTTTGGGTTGGGACTCGTGGACGGGAATCTTTGCCCATATACACGGCTAGGGACACTTTCAAAGACAAGGAGGCTGTGACTAGCGTTCGGAAAGGAGGCCACAGTAAGTCCTTTAAAGCTTGAATAAAGAGAGACAAGCCAGCGGCTTGCTCTCCTGTCACTAATGTATCACCCCTGTTGTTAGAAGACAATAACAAAGGCTGCCATCGTCCCACCGGGAGGTGGTGGCATCTTGGAGGGATATGAGGATCATAAATTTATGTCCATGAAATGTTTTATCCAATAATCTCTAAATACTGGTTATTAAAATGGAACGATGCCCACCTGACATTCTGATTTATGGGCCTCTCGTACACATTGATGGCTCTCTCCGATTTGTGTTGCTGAGATATAGATTGCCGAGTGGATAAAGCATTGATTAGAACTGCACCCGAAGGCGGCTGCGGGTGGGAGCGGCAAGTCATAAGAATAAAAAGCACTCCTTACAATCCCCGAGCAGTCTTTCACATTCGGGAGGATTTAAAAGTTTCATTATTTTTCAGTGTTATCAAGGGCTCAATTCTTTTTTAAGATCACACTGGTTAGGTGTTCTTTGTTACACACCAAAAACACATAAGACAAAGCAAAACCAAATCGCACTGAATTATTGAAAAGCTGGCGTCAACAGCCCAGCGAACCTGAACTTTGCCCTCGTGGGATTAGAGCGATTGCTTCTACTGATTTCACAATTCAGCTCTGTAATTTCTACTGTTCATCAAATGAAACCTGCCCAGTTACTTTGCTTCTCGGGGCCTTGGCTTCTTTGAAATAAAACGAGGTTAAACGAAATGATTATGAAGGCGCTTTCCAGCTCTAAAATATCCGATTCTGTGACATTAACCTAAATACCATGGAAAATAGTTAACAAACGACGGAAGCAATCCCACAGTATCCTAATGCCAACCACGTTTTGTTTCACACGAGAACCAAAACCCTGAGACCTGAGCTGCATGGGAGAACATGCTTCACCCGATTCCAACACATACAGATTACCAAGCAGCAGAAGGCGCATCGCTTCCTTGGCAAGGCCTTGTCTGGGGGCTCAGTCATTTAACACAGAAAGTAATGATTCTTTTGAAGAAATACCAACGATAATCAGTTATTCCCATAAAGGGCCTGAGGGAGGGCTGGCATTCAATAAGTCTAAACAATAACAATAAGAACCAGTATTTTGTTTCTCTCATAAACTAAAGGGCACTGGGTAAGTGGCATATTGAAACCAATATTCCATTATGGGAACATTAATCAATGTGATATAAACATCACGCGTTGTCATATAAAAGGTGTTTTTTATGATCCGGGCCCTGTTTCTTCTAAGTCTGAATTAACGTTGCAGGTTGCAGGTCAGTGGCTTGGGATAGAGAAAGGAGTACAGTCTTTAAAAAAAAAAAAAATCCATTTAAAAACAGTCTGAAGGGGCTACCCTTTTAGCACCTTTCTAAAATTCTGACCTCATTGAAGGAACCCAAAAGATGAATATTTGATCACATTGAAAAGCTTGATTCTCCACGAATATTTCCACAGCAAGCCCCTAACCTCTACTCTCTTCACCCGATTTCACAATGTCATGTGGATGAAAGGGTAAGCTGTCCACGAGGACTCTCATTTTCTTTCTGGATTTGAAATAATTCCCAAACTGCTCTTTCAAATAATCATGAGCTAACCCCTTAAGAGGCCATCGGTGGGCCCCGCACCCCCAGGCAGGGTCAGTTACCTATGAAATTCCAGTCCTTTCAATCAACAGAGACAATTCCCTCTTACCTGCATATTCACTGACTTTCCATAGACATTCTATTGTTTAGTAAAAAGCTAGCCTGCCTTACAGGTGAAGAGTTAGCCTTATTAGTCGTTAGCATTTGCTTTTTGATCAGCAACCCCTCTGAGTCGCATTTCACTTATTCTGGGTCCTGCCACAGTATTTTGAATTTGAACATTGATCTTATAGAAATGTAGAAAGGAAAGCTGCTAAGCTTAACAAGGATCTGACAATTTCCTCTATTGCTTAAAGGGAAATGAATTTTGTCCAGTTTTAGATACTCCTGGGTTTATAATCTGAGGTAATGGCTAAGACCTGAGAGGCTTAACATGTAAATTCAGCACAGGTTTAAATAAACAAATGACCTGAGAACAAAGTTTGGAATTTTAGACAATGCAAATGTGTAAGCATCTAGGTCCACCCAGCCAATCCAGAAGTACGTGCAGATTTGGGAGGACATACCAGGAACTAACACACTAGACACGTGACCTCCTAAACACCGCAGCACCAGGTGCCTCACGCCAGTAACAGCTTACCTTCCCCCGCTCTCCTCGTTCACTTTCACATGAACTCTTTGGTCGTAAATTAGAAAGCCGATGGATTCAGTACAGGAAAGACCAGCATAACGTTCAACTGACTGGAAGTGACAGCAATCACGTAAAGGTATGAGGTGGCCCTGGTACCTTACCTGCCCTCCGCCCTCTCTGCGGATTTAGGGAGCACCGGCCTCTGCCACACGGTGCAGGCGGGGCTGCTGCCAAGAGGGTCTGTGTGGGGAAGGCTCCGTGGGCAGGTCCTTTGCTTTCATGGAGCGGTGGTCACATGCTACTGATTTCAACATGGTAGTTGTCATACAATGTATGGTAGGGAGTGGGAGTGTGTAGGTGTGTGTGTGTGTGTGACTTCTAATAAGTCTCAACTGAAAAAGCATAAGCATAGCTGTTTGAAGATCCTGGGTAGGATGAGGTCAGTTTTTCCTCAAGAAGCATATTTATTTATTATTATTTTTATTTATTTGTATTATTTTTATTTTTAAAAAATCTTCATTGTTGAAAATATTACAGATACCCTCCCCCCTCCACTGACCTTTCCCAGCTCCCCTCCCCCCGCCCCCCCCGCCCAGGCCTTTTCCACCCTATTGCCTGTGTCCATGGGTTATGCATATATGCAGACAAGGTCTTTGGTTGATAAGAAGCACATTTCTAACCAAGCAAAAGTGTAGCCCCCTCTCCCCGCAAATGCATTTCAAATCCACCCAGGAAGAGCTTCTTTCTCTTCCTTGTGTTCTTACACCAGGCCAGTCACTAGCCATTTTAAGTGTTATTTCCTGGATTCCTCACCCTCGGAGAGAGCTAGGAGGGGGGAAGCATTTATGCTTAAGAGCACACACTTTGGAATCGGTCAAACCCCAGCTTCATCACTTGCTTAACAAATAACTTCAGACAAGATATAAATATCTCAACATCCTCATCGGCAAACTGGGGGAAGCGAGATAACGCCCAGAAAAACGCTCAGTATGTCGGCAGGGCTTATTAAGAGCTTAAACGTTCTTTGCCCTTATTAATATTCTTAGTGCACAGATGAGGACACACGCGTGGAGAAGCTATAAAACGTGCACACTGTTGGCAAGTGGGGAAACTGGGATCTGAACCAGTGTCTGATGGCAACATTAACCATCTCTGTCCCTATGCTAAGCCACTCTCTGACGCAGTGATTGTCGTAGCCACTGGCACAGTTCCTACTCCTGAAACCCTCGCTTTAAGAAGGATCAAGAGAAAGAGCAACCCTTCCACTGAGGAGCGCACTCACATTTGTTTCTTTAAATAACCATCAGGCGATGCCTTGAGAGTTGAGATTTCGAATATCCTTTGGGCTAAGAAAGGGTCTTACTGGCTTAAGAAAGGCCCAGTTCCTTGCCTCCTAAACGGCTCTTTTCAAAAACAAGTGTCCTTGGGGGCTGCCCGCGAAGAGGCCCAGCGTGGAGCTTGAACACGTTGCCTTGGGTTCCCTTCGCTCCCCCCTGGGTCTCGAGCGCCCCTGTCTCACCTTTCGCCCACTCCACGGAGAATGTCTTCCCTCTCTGGCTGCAATCTCACACCTGTCAACCCGATGTGACAAAACAGGAGGCCGCGGCCAGGCGTCAGCAGCAGCCTGTGTCTTTAAGCTCCCCAACGATTGTTTAGCTAACTGTCAGATTTAGGTTTCTCTCCAATTTTTAGTCACGTGTCTTCTCCATCCATCCCCCCAACGTCTACAGGTGTCTGTGGCAAATCAAAACAAGACCTGATCCCTACAAAGGGTGTTTTTCCTCCTGAACTGAGGGCTAGGGCAAGAGGGATTCTCTTTGACCCAGACTGGCAGGAGGGAGATTTCCTCTAACAGGTCTGCGCATGTTTGGTGTTGCGTGGAGATGAGTATTTAACTTAGCAGTGCTTCCACAGCGAGGTCTCTACTATCTTTTGGGCTAATCAAGTAAGGACCTTTTATGGCTTAAGAAAGATAACAGTTACTATCTCTTCAGTTTATTTGGTGCATGAAAAGCTGTTCCATTTGCATTAAAAGCTAAAAAACTTCCAGCTGCAGAAAGCCTGCAAGGTGTAGGAGGACGTCAGCTGCCTGAAGCTTTAGGACAGCAAGTGCGATTTGGGGAGGACAATGCAGCGGCCGGATGAGCCTGTCCTTTTTTGGGGGGAAGGAGGCTGGGGCTCTGGCTTGGCAGAGCGGGTTCGTTTAGGAAAAGAAGGCTCCCTTGGTTCCAAGCCCCATTTCCCAATCTCTCGTGGGAGATGAAGGCTCTTCTGTGTGCCTTTCACAATCAGTCAGTGGTCCCAGCCTCTCCTCTCCAGGGCTTTGAAACCCTCCCCTATTCACAGGCTCACAAGGAGACAGCCCTGGGGCAGGGAGGGACCGTGATCGCTTCCTGGGGTCCCAGCTGGCGGGGTGCACGGGGCGGAAGGCTCCTGGCAGTAGGCAGGGCTGCCCTTGGCTTCGCAAATGCCCACCGCCTGGCGGAGCCACGGCTCACGCAGACTCCCTGTCCCCAGAGAGCCTCTTGCTACATTCATTGCATCACGGATGCCTTAAAAAAATTCAAGGGGCCCTTTTATCCTAAGGCAACCATCGGCAACAGCAAATACTCAAGACCAGCCTTTGTAACTGGAACTGATCGCACGGCTTTCATCTCACTTGGCAGCTGTGGCTGTGTCTCTGCGCGATGAGAGGCACATCTGGGGTGTCTGCGAGGAGCTCTGCTCTGTCCTGTCAGTGCGTCCTTTGCTGGAAAAGAACTCAACAAGATCCTTTGGCCAGAAGAGTCCTGGGAGGACGAGGCTAGTGAACTCGACGGGAAACAGCCTTCAGTACCTGCTTAGCCCCCAAAACGCTGGTAGCCTTTAGCCACAGGGAGACTTGACACAGCCATGAGTTTAACTTTTTGGTTTAAAAAACAACTCCCCCTAACAAACGAACACCTCACATGCTTACCTCATTTGCACAAAGAGTTAATAAACAGCCACTGAAGGACTGGGCCCTGCCCAGCTGACGGCGGCAGCCAGCGCCCGGTTCACAGGCAGGGAGACGGACGGGTCTGACTGGGGCGCCGGCACCTGCTCACCTTCCCCAGCTGGATGGAGGCCATCCAGGTGTTCCCCGATGAGTGACCCCGCCCGGCTAACCTCGGGGGCATCGGCCTTGAGTGCGGGCCTCGGGGACCTGGCAAGGTCACCTGTGTGCACAGCTTTCCCCTCTGCCTGCTGAAGGCGGACAGGGACAACGCCTGTGTGTCTGAGCCCTGCCGGGCAGGACAGATGGACAGAGGGCGAGAGCCAGGCCCGCTGAGCTCAGGAATGCGAGGGCGGCAGCTGCGGGGATTGGGGGGGAAGGGGGGGGACACTGACCTGGAAGATGAGCACTTTGAAATGGTTGCGGCGCAGGAGCTGCGCGTGGTTGCTCTCCAGCCGCTTCACCTGCGCGCACTGGCGCTCCAGGCGCTCCCGGACGGCGCGCGTGTGCGCGCTCACCTTGCGGGACTTGTCCAGCAGCTTGCTCACCGTGTTGCCGGTGGAGGCCTGGTACTTGGAGAGCTTGGTCAGGTCGTTCTGGATGCCCTTCACCGAGCCCTCCAGGCTGATCTGCCGCTGCTCCATCTTGTGCTGGTTCTCCTGCACCACGTCCATCATCTTCACCAGCTTGTCCAGCAGCGTGAGCACCGTGACCGCGTTCACCTGCGCGTGGTCCCGGAGCGCCTCGTCCGTGCTGCCGGGGTGCAGGCTGGGGCTGGGCGTGGAGGAGGGCGCCGGGCTGGGGCTGGCTGGCTTCTCCGGCCGCAGCTCGGAGCCCGGGTGCTGGGGCTTCTCGGCGTGGGCAGCGTCCTCCCCCATGGCCGGGCAGCTGGGCAGGGCCGGTCCCGCTTCTTGCTCCGGGGAGGACGGTGGCGAGGGGCGCAGAGCTAGGCCGGCCGCTTGGAGCTCAGAGCCCCGCTCTGCAGCCTGGAGAGGTTCAGACAGGCCAGCACCGGCTACTCTGACCTGGGCCTGCACCCCGGCGGCTCTTAAAAGCCCCGCTCCACCCAGTGGGAGGCGAAGGTCAGAGGAGAGCCTCTGGGGCTCAGAGGGATCGCACACTTCCTCGCGCGTCCGCTGGGCGCAGGGCGCTTTCCTGCAGGGCCAGCTTTTCTTTCCGACTCCTCTTCCCTTTTAAAAAGCAGTTGAATGCCATATTTCAGTCATGACTTCATCCAGGGGCGGGGAGAACACGCTCACCCGCCCGGCTCCCGGCTCCAGTTGGCCAGCGCTGGTAAACTTGTCTCCGGCTGCTATGCTACAGATGCAACAGAGCGGCTGTTCTTTTTTTTTTTCCTCTTTCCTGAATACAAGTTATTCTAACGGAAAGTATTGTTTGCATTTGCCCTAGACCTGCCCGATGGACTGCAGAACGCCTGGTGTCTGTCCAAGGAGATGGGAGGGGTCAAGGGTAAAAGGTACTTGCAGCCCAGCTTGTGGTGTTGGTTCTTAATGTCTGAAGGAAGGGAAGGGACCCTGGTAACCCCAGGAAGGCAGCCCCGTTCTCCTTCACAAGTTCTTCTTGTAACCGGAGAGCAAGATAAGTCAGAAGAGACTGAACCTCGAGGATGGTAAAACGTGTAATTGTTGCCCAGCCGGGTGGCGTGGCTCAGTGGTTGAGCATCGACCTATGAACCAGGAGGTCACAGTTCAATTCCCAGTCAGGGCGCATGCCCGGGATGCGGGCTTGATCCCCAGTGTGGGGTGTGCAGGAGGCAGATGATCCATGATTCTCTCTCATCATTGATGCTTCCGTCTCTCTCTCTTTCTCTCTTCCTCTCTGAAATCAATAAAAACATATTTCAAAAATTATACTTTCTTTTGGAAAGCAAAATTGAAAGAGGAACCCCTCCCGCTCCCCCAGTAAATAAAGCCTGGTCTCTTTAAGAGCCTACCAGGCCATTTGTTTGAACTGGCTTATGATCACTGCTGAGAGACCTTCTCAGAGGCCCCCTCGGCAAGGCACTTACTGACACGGGCCCAGAAGGGGGCCGCCAGGCGGGCTGAGTTGGAGTTTCTAAAGTGCTTCTGTGTCTGACATCTCCAGATTCCTGTGCAGTGAAGTGGCACACCTGTTCCCGGCCGGGCCGCCCCCGCCCAGCCCTGGGGAGCGGGCCTGATTTCCTAGGACGACTTGACATGCTTGGATGGGTTTTAAATGCAGTCAGCCTTCGAAAGCGCTTTCGGCAGGAAATTTGTAATAGGCCTTCGATGAACAATTTTGAGAAGCACACGTGCCAGCTCCTGAGTTCGGGGACTGATGATGGGAAAGTGCCGTTCTTCAATGGCAAAGCCTGCGCGTGAGCCCATCCATCAGAGGGTCATTCGCTGTCACATTTATCGAATTTGTGAGTTTCTGCTGTCTGTACCGTCCGATGATTGGTGAACTGTCCAGAGGATATTCTGAGCCCTGCCCTCAGTGGGTATACCTGTTAGTTAGGGAGAGGAGTGAAAGCTATTCACAGAGTCCACAGAGGTTTCCTCAAGTAATTGGTATCTCCCCAAACCAACTTAATGCTTTATTTAAAAAAAATTTTTTAAAAATAGATTTTTATTGATTTCAGAGAGGAAGGGAAAGGGAGATTGGAACATCAATGATGAGAGAGAATCATTGATTGGCTGCCTCCTGCATGCCCCCTAATGGGGATAAAGCCCACAACTCAGAATTGAACTGTGACCTCCTGGTTCATAGGTTAATGCTCAACCACTGAGCCATGTTGGTCGAGCTAAAGTGAAAAATAGGAACAAAAAGATTTGGTTGGAACTATAAAAAAGGTAAGACAATCATTAAAATTAATTTACCTTACATTTAACAAATTTTAGCTGGTCAATGATGTGTTAAGTGTTAGAACAAAGGACGAATCAAGTGCTGATTTGGAGAAGCGTAATTTTCTAACAAAATTATATGGTCTCATCCACCATATCCCTTTACATTTGATTTCAGTGGACAAGTCATAAAGAGGGTCATTATTGCAAAAATATTTGAAGGTTTCATCAGTTCCCCTAGAGCCTCTCTTAAATCCTGACATTCAAATTACTCCCTTCGGAAGCAGTTATTGTGCCATCATCTGTGAGGATTTCTTCTTTAAATGTTAACCATTCCAGCTGCAGATTCTCATTCGTCAGAGGAGTTACCCATGATTCAAGGGCTTCTCTCACATCACCTTCATCAACTTCATGATTTCTTACACATTTAGAAAGATTTGCAATTTTACATTATAATCACTTTGCCCTGACTTTTTGCATTGATTGGCACTGATTTTTGCATTGCATTGTTGGGTATTGTATAATCTGTTAGATAAACAGAGACCTTAAAGACACAGGGTTAAGGTAGGAAAAAGAGAGAGAGGCTACCGGTTAAACAGGAAGAAAGATTTGCAAGTGAGCCTAGTTATTTAAAAAAGTTAATTTTGAATAAGACACGTAACATATCGCAACAGTTATCTATTGCTGTGTAACGAACCAGCCTGAAATTCCAAGGCTGAAAACAACTACAGTCCTGAGTTTGATGTACTCATGATTGTGTGATGGCTAGGCAGGGCTCAGCCAGAATGGTCGTCTCGGCTAGGCATGCCACTCAGCTGTCAATGGAATCCAAGATGGTCTTCATCACATGACTGGCTCTTTAGCCGGGACAACTAGGATGTGGGATTTCTCTCTCCTCAATCTTTCAGCCTCAGGGAGACCAGGGAATGAAAGCAAAAGCTGCAAGATTTGGGAAGCTTGGAATTCTCCTCTTGTCACGTCCACTACATTCATTGGGTCCAAGCAGGTCACAGGCCAAGCTCAGGTTCAAGGGCACAGAAAACAGACCCTGCCTCTTTATAGGAGGAGCAGACAGGGTGCTGGAGTGGGTCACATGGGAGCGTTAGCCACCAGGGTATGGTTAGGGGTCTGAATCCTCCATCCATTCACTAGCTACCAACTGTTCCCTTAGTCCCTAAGCCTAACCCTGCCCTGCCCACATGAGGCCCTTGGCCTTGTGATGACTCAGAGATGAGTCATCGTTGCTGGGCCCTGGCCTGATTTCCGATCCACAAAACTGTAGGTATAAGAAGATGATGTTTGTGTTATGTCACTAAGTTTTGGGGTGGTTTGTTATGCAGTAATAGATCATTGTGACCATGTAGTTTGCAATGAAAATGTGGTTCTTGAAAAATTATGAGCTATCTAGGTTTGTCCCCAGCACTCCTGCATCCGATCCATTTATATGTACTACTGTCCCCACACCTAACTCCTAAAATAACCTTACCCTCAGCAAAACTGCGCTCTGAGCTTGATACCAAAATGGTGGGCTAAGCAGACACTAAGGTAAAATGAATTAGGCAGAAAGGAAGGTGGCGTTGAAGGCTCACCCAACCACAGCTGGCTTCGCTCTGCACAGCACCCCACAGGGGCGCAGACGAAAGGGGTGCGGCTTGTAGAAGGCCAGAGGGCCCTGCCTTTCCCTGATCCTTTTCTGAGGCGACGGGGAGGAATTGTGTTCAGTAGAAATATCAAGGATGAAAAGCGTGTGTCTATATGACCTTAACCACTTCCAACCAAAGTCTCCACGTAACCTGTATGGAAATGTATATAAATGAGTGGTGAAGCATAAATAATGTACAGTTTTGACAGAAAAGGTGGGTTCCACTTTGCTCACCATGTGCTGTCATTTAGGAAATGCCATGATTTTTGGGGAAATTCTAGAAGGGCTTGCATTTTCCAGGCCTCCTCTGCCTCTGGGACCCCCTGCTCCCCAGGTGCCATTTCCATCTTGCTCCATGCCTTCCCAGCTGGGAGCCCCAACCCTTGTTAGGCATCACAGCACCCACTCACACCACGCATTCGCTCAGGGCAGTGCATGGTAATGAGATGCAGGGTCACAGGAAGATGGCTGACACCCTTCTGGTCCCTCTCCCCCCGGTTTCCTGCCTTCTGTTTTCTCTATCCTCCACTTCCTATTTACTGAGGGGAATGTTAGCCCAACACAGGCTCTCGGGTTTTATCCTACACCAAGGAGATGTATCATTATTATCGTGAAAAAGTAGTTTTCTACCTTTTTAAAAGACAAACAACAAAACTCTGGTACCAGTTAAGATAACTAAACTCTTTTCCATCATGTTTTATTGTCAAGATCAGAGGCAGAGAGACAAGTTAGACTAGTGTTCATTCATGATTCATTCATTCATTCATTCATTCAGCAAATATTACTGAGCAACACGCAGGCGCTGGCAATGTAGCTGTGAACAAGACATAAAGTCCCTGCTCCTGTGGAGTTCATGCTTTGAGGGGTGGGGTGGAAGCCAGCGACAATAAAAATAACCTGTAATTTTAGCCAGTGATACATTTCTATGAAGAAAAATAAAGCAGAAGAGTGGGTCAGAGGGTGGCAGGGTGTGATCTTAGATAGGCAGTCCAGGACATCCTCTTGAAACAGGGCCATCTGAGCAGATACCGTATGTCCCAGGAATCCGGGTGAGAGGAGAGGCCTTGTGCAGTGATGGAGTGAGTTAACCAGCGACAGAGTCTTAGGTAGGTACATCCTTACCCAGCTTAAGACTGCACTCCTGTCTCTCAGAGCTGGGGGTAGATGCATTACCAAGTTCTGTTCAACAGACATCAGCAGAAGTGCCATGGGCCACTTTTGAAATCTGCCCTTTAAAGGATTGGGTGTGTAGTCCACCGGTCCCTAGTCTGCTTTCCCGCATATATTTCCTCAGAGAGGGCAAGCTTACTTGGATGCAGAAATGG
Organism: Eptesicus fuscus; assembly: GCF_027574615.1. Classification (NCBI taxonomy): domain Eukaryota; kingdom Metazoa; phylum Chordata; class Mammalia; order Chiroptera; family Vespertilionidae; genus Eptesicus; species Eptesicus fuscus. The sequence continues at coordinate 90,484,265 of NC_072483.1, read as the reverse complement.
AAACAATTGGATTGGAGGTTGAAGATGGCAGCCTTTTCTCCTCTTCCTCTCTTGTTCCCTCAAATCTCTCCCACTCCTGCCCTCTCTGTCTCCATCTTTCTCCCACATGACCCCTGCCCCAGGTGATTTAGCTTGCACAGAGGACAGTAGTTAAGAGCAGCAGTCACCAGCTGTTGGTCCACAGACCACTGGTGGTCCATGAGGTCTGAAAGGTTGGCGACTGCTGGTTGAGAGCATGGGCTCTCAAGACCAAGTTTCCAGGTTCCAGTTCCAGCAAGCTTGTATGACTTTGGACAAGTTGCTTTTCCTTTCTAGGACACGTTATAAAACAAGATAATTCTTATCTTATTATCACATGTTGTTACTAGAGGCCCAGTGCAAGAAATTTGTGCATGAGGGGGGGGAGTAGGGGTTCCTCAGCCCGGCCTGCGCCCTCTTGCAGTCCAGAATCCATCTCGCAATCTGGGATCCCTCGCTCCTTACCGCCCGCCTGCTCGCTCTTTACCACTCAGCGGGCTGCTCCTTAGCTCTACCGTGGAGGTGGGAGAGGCTCCCGCCACCACCGCTGTGCTCGCCAGCCGTGAGCCCGGCTTCTGGCTGAGCGGCACTCCCTCTGTGGGAGCGCACTGACCACCAGGAGGCAGCTCCTGGGTTGAGCGTCTGTCCCCTGGTGGTCAGTGTGCATCATAGCAACTGGTCGTTCTGCCATAACGGTTGCTTAGGCTTTTACTATATAGATGGGATTTAAATGAGTTGATGTTTGTAAATGCTTGGACCAGTGCCTATAACATGGTAAGCAGCATATGTGTTAAATACATTAATTAAATAAGTAAAACTCCTTAATATAACTGTCTAGTTTAGCTTCTTGGCTTTGAAGATATATTTAAAATTTTTTTCAAAAATATGATCAAAAATAGACTCAGAGGTGTAGAAGCATGGACAGACTGTTGAACCTCAGAGGGAAGGCAGGGGAGGGTGGGTGGGAAGAGATCATCCAATGAACTTGTGTGCATATATGCATAACCCATGGACACAGACAATGGGTGGTGAGGGCCTAGAGGGGGTGGATGGGAGCGGGCTGGAGGGGGTTATTGGGGGGAAAAGGAGGACCTATGTAATGCTTTCAACAACAAAGATTAAAAAACATGTTCATGTCTTGTGTTACATATGTCATATTCAAAATTAATACTTCTTCTGCTATCCCTCTCTGACACTTTGGGGTACACCCAGAGGAGATATGTGAGGGTACCCCAGCCTTCCCCGCCAATAAATTCATCAGCTGCTCCAAGCGAGTTGTTACATGCTCTGCGTCAACTGAGACTCTCAGCACAAAAAAATTAAAAACAAGGCTTTCATCCCGGAGAAGCTCGGAGTCTTTGGGGAAAAGCGAGATTTACGCACAAGAAGCAATTAGAAGACAATACACGGCAAGACCTAATGAGGCGCTGAAGTTGCCCCTTTCCAGTCTCAGGAAACCCCTTAACCTCCCAGTGACCTCCGCTTCTGCTTTTCTCATTACGGAGCCCTAAAGCAAACAGGATTCGTGGCAAACAGATTTAAATTAGAAGAGTAACTTAGCAAGGCTGCTGTTCTCATAATGCAGTGCTTTCCATGCATGCTGTCTCCGATACCGCACGACCTTGAGGAACAATACTTGGAGGAAGCAGGCGGGCATGCCGCAGGCTTCAGGAACACACGGGTGCTCGGAGAGGCCGGGGCTCTGGACAGGGAGAGGTGTGCAGACTCATTTGGCTCTCCCTTCTCAGCAGGTGGGTCTTCTCCAGCCTCCTCCTCCTCTCCCCGCCCTCTTCCCCTGTCCCCTCCCTCTCCCCTGCACCCTGCTGCTCTTTATTGAATCTGAAATCTCCCCTCGGGAGAACATTCTAGCGTCCTCTAGTCCCCTGTTTCAGAGTTTAACAAGCCTTCTAAGTAGTTAATTTTGAGGTCTATTTTGTGAATCTGTTCCTGGAGGTATCCTGATGAATGAACACTAAGAATTTTATTTGCTATTAAAAAAACCTCAAGGACAACAACAAAAATGTCTCCTTGTCTTAAAAGAAAGGAACTTGTCTTAAAAGAAAGTTCTATTCATTTGAAAGCCTGGAAGAAGGAAATTCCAAAACCATTTTGGTAACCGAGTCTGGCACTGTCAGGAAGCCCTTCTTCACAGATAATCGGAGTCCTTATTGTAGCACTGCGAAGCCATTTCCTGTCCTTCTGTTCTGTTTTTTGAGTTAATGAACATCTACATAACGGATTTCTATAAATTACCTATTAATCTTTTTTCCGTAATTTCTGCATGTTCATGTTAACATTTAGGGTCTCTGATTAACTTGAGGCTGTATCTCTATAGAACCCACTGACATAAATGCTTTTTATCAGAACTATTTTGGCAATGCAGCACGTCTCAGCAATGGAATATTTCTGTAGGGGAAGAATGGTGGTAGCAAGACGCACTGGCCTGGCGGCTTACGCTTGGAAAGCACTCGAAGAATCTTGAATTATCTCTGAATGCCAAAAATGTGTGACTCCAGATTCCTCTCCCTCCAGCTCCCATTTGTTGGCCTCAAAGACGTGTTTTCTTTGCTGAGGCCATGGCTCTGTTCCAATGGAAAAACTAAATAGCTACTAAGTGAGTCAGAAACCCAGGTAACAAGCAGAGGTGACAGGGGCCGCGGGAGTAGGGTTTGGCTGGTTGTCTTCATGGGAATGACTGCTTTATTAAAACATATTTTGAGCCCTAGCCGGTTTGGCTCAGTGGATAGTGTCGGCCTGTGGACCAAAGGGTCCCAGGTTCGGTTCTAGTCAAGGGCGTGCATGTACCTTGGTTGCAGGCTCCTCCCCGACCCGGGCCCTGGTCGGGGCTCATGCAGGAGGCAACCAATCAATGGTTTTCTCTCACATCGATGTTTCTCTCTGGCTTACCCTCTCTCTTCCACTCTCCCTAAAAATCAATGGAAAAATATCCTCGGGCGAGAATTAACAAAATAATCAATCAATGAATCAATCAAACAAATTTTTAGTACTTCTCTCTGAAACAATTTTGGGCTGTTGCATAGACAGTCATAAAGCTGGGCCTGATTAGTGGCGAACAGGATGGAATGTGTTATAATGCGGAACTGAAGGAACCTCGTGTCTTCAGGCCTTACTAGTACTTTCCTCATGTGTAAAACTTGTCCACTTGGTTTCTAAGGCCTTTTCCAGTGATAACATTTATAATGAACACTTAAACTTAGGTTACAGACTAATTTTGCTAGTATTGGCTCAGATTCTCAATTGAAAAATAATAGTGACAAACTTGTGGATCTGGGGTGCCCACGAGTGAGGGGCCAGCCACTCTGCCCCACAGCTCTGCCCCTCCAATGGATGGATGCTGTCGCCCCTTCCTCCTTCTGGGGTAAGAAAGGACCTGGGATGAGCTGTAGTTGGGGCCCAGGGCTCTCCCTCCCTGCCCCTGAGTCTTCCTGGGTGGGGTGGATGGGTCACAGGTTCCAACCTCTGACCTCTCGAGAACTCCCAAGTGCCTTCCCTGTCCAGCTTCCACCTCCAGCTCAGTGCACAGTGTGCCTTGAAGGCAGGGAGGGAGGGCCCGTGGCTTCCTCTCAGAGCCCAGGAGAAAGTGGCCCCTCCCTCCCCCTGTTTCTTCTGTTTAATAAAAACAAACAAACAACACAAACAGGCAAACAAAACACCCAGGAAGATAAACTATGAATAGAAACCTGAAGCAAACAACACAGCATCCCTTGGTCACTGATGCCACCTCTGCTCACAGTCAAGGTCGTTGGACAAAGGGTGGCATTTGAGTGGATTGGGGATGGAAGATACCTGAACTTGAGTTTCAACTCTGACACTGACTGGATGGCATCGAGGAAATGGGTTTGATCGAACTAAGAATGCAATTCAGCAAACATTTATTAGTGGTTTCCTACATTCAAGACCCCTCATGGACAGGAGGGTGGAGTTGGAGGAAACATGATGTAAATGTGCAGAAGCTCTCAGCGAAGTTATACCCGATGGGAAAAGCAGTGCAATAGGGAAAAAGGCACAGAGTTCTGGGGTCCCGAGAAGGCGAGGTGTTCCAGACAATGAGTGGGAGGCGCCCCCAGTGGAAGAGCCTGCGTCCCAGGCACTGCGGCTCCCTGCAGCCTCTGCTGAGGGCCAGGCTACTGTGAAGAGGCACGTCTCCTGTCGTGCTAATTGCACGCTACGGGGGGTGAGAGAAATGCAAACGCAGGAAGATGGAGTCTTTCCAGTTCAGAGATGACCTTTAAAAGAATCAGGGCAGGGAGAATCATCGGGAGGGTGACGAAGCCAGGAGAGGACACTGGTGTAAATTCCCCTGACATAAAATGGAACTAATTTAGGGCAAATGGGAGGAAGCCCAGTCTAAATTAGAGAAAAATTTATCTGAATTACACAATCTCTTTTAAAAAAGCAATTATATTATTTTCAAGTCCACATGGTAAGTTGAACTGATTGCTACAGAAGCACTTCTAAGTTGCTGTGCTATTAGAATCTTCTTTTAGTGAATAGATAAGTTCTGATTTGTTAGGACTATCTGTTGAATGCATATTACTTATGGGTTAATGCGTTTAAAATAAAACGACCAGTTGAGCTCTTTAAAAATTTGCTCAGGCTGCTCCTTTGCTCAGTGGCCTGCCTTTTTATATAAGCGGTTCAGAGGTAAATTTGAACGCAATACTAATACTTGTAGTTTTCAAACCTTGGCCAATGCGTAGGGCCTGGAGAAACGCTGCCTCACTTTGGATCTTGTCTACTAGAAATGGTGCAGTTTTATCACAGTCAGATCTGAAGTTAACTCTAAAAGGCCGTCGTTAAAAGGGTTATCAAAGAGGAAGGCACGCTGGCTGATCCGGGCTGTCACGTGCCCTGCGGAGGGCCTGACGGAGGAGCTTCTGGAAGCTCCTCTTGGGCACAAAAGCAGTGACAGCTCGTGAGAGATGGAAGTGAAACAAAGGAGCAGGGAGAGAACCTCGCCGTCTGCTCACGCGTGGCTATTGGTCGGGAAGAAGGAGGTCACATCCGGGAAGGAGGAAACGGGCTGCTGAGAGGACAGCGTTTAGAAAGCATCCTGAAAGGGAGGCGGTCTGCGTGCAGGAGCGGCCGGCATCAGGGAGCCCCGGGCTGTTTTCTTAAAAAGCATTAGAGCCCGGCCAGTGTGGCTCAGTGGTTGAGCATCGACCTATGAACCAGGAGGTCACAGTTCGATTCGTGGTCAGGGCACATGCCCGGCTTGTGGGCTCGATCCCCAGTGGAGGGTGTGCAGGAGACAGCTGATCAATGATTCTCTCTCATCATTGATGTTTCTAGCTTTCTCTCCATCTCCCTCCCTCTTTGAAATCAATAAAAAATCCTATATAATAAAAGGGTAATATGCAAATTGACCCTAAGGGCAGAACTACCAGTCACTATGACATGCACTGACCACCAGGGGGCAGACACTCAATGTAGGAGCTGCCCCCTGGTGGTCAGTGCGCTTCCACAGGGGGAGCGCTGCTCAGCCAGAAGCTGGCTCATGGTTGGCCAGCACAGCGGTGGTGGCGGGAGCCTCTCCTGCCTCTGTGGCAGCACTAAGGATGTCAGTCGGACATCCCCCAAGGGGTCCCGGACTGCGAGAGGGCACAGGCTGGGCTGAGGGACCCTCCTGAGTGCATGAATTTTTGTGCACCGGGCCTCTAGTCCTACCTAATAAAAGAGTAATATGTAAATTAACCATCACTCCGCTACACCACAAGCCACACCCACCAGCCACATCCACCAGCCAATCAGAGCGAGTATGCAAATAAACCCAACCAAGATGGCTACAGCCACAGAGAGCAGGAGAGAGGCTTGGGTTTCCCAGGCAATGGAGGAAGCAAAGCTTTCCACACACCCTGGCTGGCCCAGGCCTCCACTCAAGGCTACAAATTTTCAATTATAGAAGAACACAAACCCCAACAGAAATGGCTGCCAGCCATGGAGAGAGCAGGAGGCTTGGCTCTGCTCCAGGCTACAAAGTTTCAATTGTAGAAGGAAAATAAATTCCAGATACCAGGGCCTCCGCTTGGGTCACCAGGGAGTGTGGCCGGTCTGCAAACCACTACAGGCCCCTCGTTCAGGCCGCCCCATGCCCCAAGGGAACCCACACCCTGATCCGGGACACCCTTCAGGGCAAACCAGCTGGCCCCCACCCATGCACCAGGCCTCTATCCTATCTAATAAAATAGGATAAAAGAGTAATATGCAGATTGACCATCACTCCAACACACAATATGGTTGCCCCCATGTGGTCAAAGATCCTGCCCCCATGTGGACACAAGATGGCCACCACAAGATGGCCAGCAGGGGAGGGCAGTTGGGAGGCACCCGGCCTGCAAGGGAGGGCATTTGGAGGCGATCAACCCTGCAGGGGAGGGCAGTTAGGGGTGACAAGGCCGGCAGAGTAGGGAAGTTGGGGGCAAACAGGCTAGCAGGGGAGCAGTTAGGCATCAATCAGGCTGGCAGCGGAGTGGTTAGGGGGTGATCAGGTTGGCAGGCAGAAGCGGTTAGGGGCAATCAGGAAGGCAGGCAGGTGAGCAGTTGGGAGCCAGCAGTCCTGGATTGTGAGAGGGATGTCCGACTGCCCAGTGGGATCGGGCCTAAATGGGCAGTCGGACATCCCTTGAGGGGTCCCAGATTGGAGAGGGTGCAGGCTGGGCTGAGAGACACCCCCCGCCCCCATGCACAAATTTCGTGCACTGGGCCTCTAGTGTATATATAAGAGAAAAGCTGTTCTTTAAAAGGTAAGACAAGAAAAGCATTTGAAACGTGGGAAACACAGAGTGACCCTCAGTCAGCTTTAGGAGCTGATCGCAGTGGGATTAAAATGGCAGGATAGTCACAGCCAACCTCCACTCTGCCCCCGTGTCCGGTGGTGTAAAATGTCTAGTTCTTCAGTGTGTAGGTCCAGACATGAAATATTACCCACTCATGCTTAGACAATAAGGTTTGGGGCAAATTGACTCACGCTATGAAACTCATAGAGAGTGACTTGTAGAGCACGTGCAGTAATGGATAAAGGAGAGCGATTGGTAGTCACAGACCACAGTGGTCATCTCCTCTGTCCGGGCTCGCTGTTGGGGAGGTCGGACCTCCTCAGGAACAAAGTCACAAAGGTCTGAAGTAGCCCAGTGAGTGTGGGAGAAAGCAGAGGCAGGGGGCATCACCAGGAAAGACTTATTGAGATGAGTAGCTGTAGGTACCGCTCTTCCACATTTTGGGCGTCTTTCTGTCTGGTCTGCAGCGCCTGGCAATGAGGGTACCTTCACAAATCTCTAGTAAAGTAAACAATAAATAAATAAAGGAAGTAAACATGGAATTACCATAAAATGAAATATATTTAACTTAAAAGAGTACTAGGTATGCTTTATTCTGTGATTATGTTATTTTTATTTTTTTATGTCAAAAATCTTGGCCCTACCCGGTTTGGCTCAGTGGATAGAACATTAGCCCATGGACTGAAGGGTCCTGGGTTCAATTCCAATCAATGGCATGTACTTCGGTTGCAGGCTCAATTCCTGGCCCTGGTTGGGGCATGTGTGGGAGGCAACCAATCAATGTGTCTCTCTCACATCAATGTTTCTTTCTTTCTGTCTCTCCCCCTCCCTTTCACTCTCTCTAAAAGTCAATGGAAAAATAAAGAGGTCATGGGTTCAAGTCCCGGTCAGGGCACATGACTAGGTTGCAGGCTTGATCCCCAGTAGGGGGTGTGCAGGAGGCAGCCGATTCATGATTCTCTCTCATCATGGATGTTCCTCTCTCTCTCTCTCTCCCCCTTCCTCTCTGAAATCAATTTAAAAAAAAAAAAAAGAAAAAGAAAAATATTCCCTGGTGAGGATTAACAAAATAAATTAAAAATAAAATAAAACAATGTATATTTTTAAAAAATCTTCTTGCTTTGGGGAAATTATAGTACCCTCTTTGGAAATGTTCTTTGACTTGGCAGAATGAAAGTATCGGCAACCCTACGACAGGCCCCAAGTTTTTCATTGTTAGGGGGTGATTCATGGATACAGGACAACCCAAAGTCTGAGAATCACTGGTGTATAAAACTGAAATAGATCTGTATGCCAACCAACGGCTTTTGAACTTTTGACCGAGACCCACAGAGAAACACATGATCACATCAAAATTACTTGCAACTCACATATACTTAAATATGTATCTGTAGATATTTACAATAGGATTGAAAGCTTCCCAAAACAGTACTTCACTTGACCTCATGGGATGCGTTCTGGGCTCTCCTATCTGGTTAAAAATGTACGTAGCTCTTCAACAATTGGATTTCGTGACCCACAGATGAGTCACAACCGGAAATGGCAAACACTGTTGTAGACGCAGCCTCTCCATCCCAGGACCAAGCTGAATAAACAGCCACAGGTGCTTCCTTTCTGGGTCTCCTTTTACGGGCCCCACTCAGATGACACCCCCCTGCTGCACAGTGGTTGCCTGGAGAGATGACAATACAATTGGTTAACTGAGAATTTCTGCATGCCGGTCATATCTCTGTCCTTAGGATTCTCTCTTGCCACCTTGCTGACATTGGGAAATAGTCCCCGGTTCCTTCAGATTTGAAAGTCACGTGGTCTTTTTTGTATTCATTTAAGAAAATATATATATTTTTGATTTCAGAGAGGAAGGAAGAAGAAGAGAGAGATAGAAACATCCATGATGAAAGAGAATCATTGATTGGCTGCCTCCTGCACACCTACCACAGGGATCGAGCCCACAACCCGGGCATGTGCCCTGACCGGGAATTGAACCATGACCTCCTGGTTCATAGGTCGACGCTCAATCACTGAGCCACGCTGGCTGGGCACGTGGTCTTCTTATTACACCACCAGGAGGTCCCGTGGCCTCATTAGCCCCACATTTACCAAAGGCTGTTCTGCAGATTAGCAATTTCCATCTGTTTCGATCAATTCTATTGCCCTCAACTGCAGGGCATGTCCCTTTAGTTATTACTCAACTTCCAGATTTGGGGATGCCCTACACAAGCCCTCAAACATTGGTCAAGCAATAGAAGACAGAGAACTCAGAGGAAAATAGAAATTTAAAAAACGAATGATTAAGCTAAGTTAAAATGTCCAGCTACAATCAGTGTGGCTGTGTCAACTTGCCACCAAGGTAGTGAAGCACCGAAGATGTGCCAGCTGGGTTGTAGTCATCATTTTTTAAAAATATGCTTTTATTTATTTCAGGGAGGAAGGGAGAGGGAGAGAGAGATAGAAACATCAATGATCAGCTGCCTCCTGCATGCCCCCTAGTGGGGATTGAGCCCACAACCTCGGGCATGTGCCCTTGACTGGAATCGATCCAGGGACCCTTCAGTCTAAAGACTGATGCTCTATCCACTGAGCCAAACCAACTAGGGCATCATTTTTAAAAAATTTTTTTGGATTATAGGGTTGGTGCCAGTGTAGAGGTGTCATATGCTGTTCAGATGATGCCAGACTGTCTGGGATCGAACCCGTCCGCTGCCTTTTACTTCACAGAGGGTACCAGTGATGCCCGACCTTAGGGTGAGGGCCTGAGCCCAGAGACGGGAAGTGGCCTCAGACAAGTTCCTTCACCTCTGAGATTCATCTAGAAAACGAGGAACACCGGGCGCCTGCTTCGGAGGATTGCTGCGAGGATTAAACGGGTTTACGTGTTTCCTTAGCCCAGCACGTGCTCAGCCCTTAGGCATTTGAGTCGTTACTGCAGTCTCATCCAGCTAGTGTAGTGGTCGGCAAACTCATTAGTCAACAGAGCCAAATATCAATAGTACAACGATTGAAATTTCTTTTGAGAGCCAAAAACCAACTTCTGTGCATGGGCCACGAAGTTTCAATCTCCCTGTACGTGCGCGCCCGCACGTGCTATTTTGTGGAAGAGCCACATTCAAGGGGACAAAGAGCCGCATGTGGCTCACGAGCCGCAGTTTGCCGACCACTGAGCGGTTTACGGGCCGAGTGTGAGTCAATCACCTGGATCTCAGACCCAGCTTCTTGCCTACTAGCCGTGAGAAAATTATGTGATCTTTCTAAGCCTCAATTTCTTCATTAAAAATAATTCTACTCCTGCTAACAATACTACTTCCTGCAGTGTTGTTTGATGTTTCACAGATCTAATGATAACTGCGCAGGGCCTACTATATACAACATACAAAAGAACTTGCCAGCTGGCCCAAATTACCCATGTGCCCCCATTCTGTATTTATTCAATTGACTCCGTCTTCCTAATCTATTCATTGAGATCTTGACTTATACATCAATGGTCTTAGATAAAGCGCAATTTAAGTTTTTTCTCTTTATGTTTTCCCAAAAGGGAGCAATATTCTCTCCAAAGTAGCCAAACATGAAACTTCAAATAAAGTTGAAGAATTCACTCCAATTCAATAACTGACATATAAGGCAAATCTAAAAGGCAAATTAAAAAATATATGTTTTATTGATTTCAGAGAGGAAGAGGGAGAGAGAGATAGAAACATCCATGATGAGAGAGAATCATTGATCAGCTGCCTCCTGCACGTCCCCCACTGGGGATCGAGCCCACACTGGGGAATGTGCCCTTGACCGGAATCAAACCCAGGACCCTTCAGTCCGCAGGCCAATGCTCTATCCACTGAGCCAAACCGGCAAGGGCAAGGCTAATTTTTTAAAAAAAGTAAAATTTAAAAGAATACCGTAATTAGAACTTTCGATAACGGCACTTAAACTGATTAATATCCAATAGCACCCACTCTCCTGAAGCATATTTTTAGGCAGTTGTAGTTTTCTATTAACTTAAACATTCATTGAATAAATGAGCTTATGTAGTAGCGTCTCCATCTCGTTCCTGGAGAGAAGTCTGTGATGCCAGGGCCCCTGTGGCTGAGGGCTTCCCCTAGCTACTTTCTCTGCCTGGACTGTTCTTTGCATTTCTTCTCACACGTCTGGCTTTTCTCTCACATCCAGAAGTCGTCTTCCCTTCCCATGGTACCTAGTGGGGGTCCCACCCTTATCCCCTCTCCCCTCCCACCCCCGGCATTTTCTCACGGTGCATATCCATAGTGGAAACAATACTGTTCATTTGTGAGCTGCTTTTTGTCTCTCTCCCTGACTAGATCTAAAGTTCCAGGAGAGCAGGAATCTGGTCCATAATATCCACTCTCTCTATTATTTTTTTCTATTGAAATTTGGCAGCTTAAAACAACACACGTTTATTAACTCAGTTTCTGCGGGTCTAGAGTCCGTGCCTGGGTCAGCTGGGTCCTCTGCTCAGGACCTCACCAGGCAGAAACGAAGGTGGTGGCCTGGGTGCCACCTCCCCTGAGGCTCAGAGTCCTCTCCTGAGCTCATCCAGGTCGCTGGCAGGAGGGATTTCTGTGGTCGCAGGATGCCGGTCCCCTTTTCCTGGCTGGCGATCAGTTGGTGGGACATTCTCCGCTTCTAGAGGCTGCCCAGGGTTCTAGCCATGAGACTTTTCCACAACATGCAGTTTAGTTCTCCAAGGTCAGCAGTAAGCCACTGACCTGCATATCTTCTTTTTAAATACATTTTTTATTGACTTCAGAGAGGAAGGGAGAGGGAAAGAGAGAGCGAAACATCAATGATGAGAGAGAATCATTGACCAGCTGCCTCCTGCGCACCCCACACTGGGGATTGAGCCGGCAACCCAGGCATGTGCCCTGACTGGGAATCGAATCATGACCTCCTGGTTCATAGGTTGACACTCAACCACTGAGCCACACCTGCTGGGCTAGATCTTGTTTTAAGAGCTCACCTGATTAGGTCCGGCCCACCCAGGTTAATCTCCTTTTGAGTCACTCAGAGTCAATAGATCGAGGGGCCTTAATTCCATCTCCCCACCGTTACCACATAATGCCACTTAATCAGAGGAGGGATAACGCGCCATCTTCACAGGTGCCGCTCACACTCAAGGGGAGGAGAGTATATGGGAAGGTACATGAGGGGCAGGAGTCTGGGAGGCCAGCTGATCCTTCTGCCCACTGCACTGTTGTAGCTCCAAGGCCTGGAAGGGCGTCTGACACTTGGGAGGTATTTAATTCATACTTGTGAATGAATGAATGAATCAAATGAGAACCCAGGAGTCAGTGAGAAGTAAAAATGAGTGATTGCCTATGTACTCCAATGTATGTTTAGTATCTGATATTGAATTCAAAAGATTATGTGAGTTGATTGTCCATTTGATTCACTTTCCTCACTGAGGAGCCTGGGAGTATGGGACTATTATACATGTAAGGGGAAATCAAGTGGTATTTGTTGTATTCTATTAGCAAAGTTTCTGTAGTCTAATCTTGATGAATTGTTCTGCCCAGCAATCCTATGCGGATGAAACCATTACACCTAAGGATGCTAGGGTGGCTTACGTGTGGGCTGGGGAGGAGCCTACAACTGAGGCACGTGCCCTTGACCCTTTGGTCCACAGTCCAGCGTTTTATCCACTGAGCCATACCGGCTAGGGCGAAATTTTATCATTTCTAACTGGAAGACTAAGTTTCTGTCTCCACTTGGGATAGAGTGATGACTTGGAAATGAAGACCTCTCTCTCTCTCTCCTTTGGGAGTGACCCCAAAGCTCCCACACGTGCAGCTTTTGTCCGGGGCGGAAGGAGAGTTTCCTGGGAAAGGTCCGAGCAGGCGGTCCCTGGGGCTCCCTCCATCCCTCGGAAATCGTGCTGCTGACAGAACAGGACTCCTCTCCCTTCCTCCCACGCCCCGTGGACGTGAGAATCTCCCCGCTGTCTTGGCTCTGGCAGAAGTCTGTGCCCGGAGCTGGTTCCGGCGCTTTAGGAACACAGGGAATGCCGGTTCCAACATACCTGAGCTTCGTTTCCAGTGACTCACTGCATACATCCCGGCTTGCTCACCAGGGCGGGGCAGCCTCAGGGTGAGCTAACGCTGCTAGTCCTTACACTAGGGCGGTGTGAAGCATACGCAGGATTTCACTGAAGGCTCCCAATCTCCGGCCTCTGTGTCTGAATGAAAAACAATGCAACCTGTGTAAATATTGCTCTCATTTCTCTCCTGTGCAAACGTGGCACCATTGTGGAATTTCTGGGAAACCATCCAAACAGACTATGTAACAACTTAATAGAATCTACGAATGTGTAGGACATGGGCCGGCACGACTCTCCCTGGCTCTGCTATTGGCTACAGTAAGCGTAGGTAGGTTACTTCACCTGTAGCTCTTATTTACGGGTAAATAATAAAATGAGGTTTAGGGAATTCCTAGAGGAAAGAGGCGACTTGTCTATGAAGATGTGATAAATACCTCACGGCTTTAATTATTTGTGACTCTTAGGATAGCCATCAGAAAAAATATTGCTGGTGCTGCATGACTAGACAACCAACACTACATTTTGCTTGTGGGATCTCCATGAGGACTTTCCTGGTCCATCTCCCAGGCCTGCTGTTGGTTAAACAGCTGTGAGCAGATAGTAACACAACCATCAGGAGAACGATAGTGACAGCCAAGCACACTGACCGGGGCCTCTCCCTTCTCTGCTCCGCTCTCAGGGGGGGCTCTGGGCCTGCCCCCCTCCCCCGCCGGCCTGCAGGCCCTTTATCCTTCAGCTTCACCCTCCACACCCCTGTTACACTTGCTCCGAAGCATCCCTTCCCGCCAGCCTCTCTCTTCAGCCTTCCCTACTTAGAGATTCTTAACAGCATCAGGGCTCAGTGTACCAGCCCTGTTCTTTGTTGAAACACCTTGTGTTGTGTTGAAGCATGATGAAGGTGGCACTTTCCTGTTGATATAAGAGAAGAAAACACCTGATCGTGGTGCCGACCAGTCTTTTCCTTGGAAACTCTGTATAATACGGAAAGGCATGAAGAATGAGTTTCTTTCTTTTCTTTTTTTTTATTTTATAAAATTACATTTTTATAAAAAATATACAAGAGCTAACCACAAAAGCGTTTCTAGAGCATCATGTACAAACAGAGTATGCTAAGACCAACATTTAGTTTCTTTTTATGAAATATTCTTCAAATAAACTTAGCTATTATTTTTTACAATGGAATTCATGTGGCATATGGCTTATTTTCAAGTCCCCCTCCCACCCAAGGAATATGTTATTTAACTTACCTATGAAAGAGCATATATGTTGGAAGTGGGGGAAGAGCGACTTTTTCACATGTATTAGCAGGCCCATATGCTGTTTATTACATTTGATGCTAGTCAACCAAAGGAATGAGTTTCTTGGTCAGGAAGTCACCAAAGCCATTTTTAGAAAGATCTACGTGGATCCAGACAGCTTCTGGCAAGGCTCCTCATTCGACGCTCACCACCACACTGATCTCTACGTTGGCATTTTCCAGTGTGGGACTGTTTACTTCTTCCCATCTATGAGCAGAGCATTGGATCCAGGAAGACTGTCTTCTTAGAGTTAAACTCAGAACAAGCATTCTCAGCCATGTCCTTTATTTAACCGGCGTGGGCCAGGCACTGTTCTGAGTGCTGATTCCCGGTCAGGGCCCAGGCCTGGGTTGTGGGCTCCATCCCCAGTGTGGGGCCTGCTAGAGGCAGCTGATGACTGATTCTCTTTCGTCACTGATGTTTCTATCTCTCTCTCCTTCTCCCTTCTTATCTGAAATCAATAAAATATATGAAAAGGGTACAGTACAGATGGGATTTTGTCCCTGCTGGCCACCTGCAGCTCCCCCTGCATTTTGCCTTTGGGATGCAGCTGTTTGTACCGTAGAGGAAGTAGTGCGATTCCCTACAAAGTGAACGTTAGGCCACAGGATGACTCTCAGACAGGATCCGGCAGGCTCTTCCTGAAGTGCGCATGAGCTGCCTCTCTGCGCTTGTATCCGTGACCCGCCTTTCCCCTCAGGCAGGCTGAGCCGCAGGCTGTGGAATGCTGCAATTCCAACCAGGTCTGCATACGCCACAGAGTCCCAGCCACCCTGAGTCACCATGCAGCGTTTTCATTTCTTTTCCTTGGACAAGACAGGGTTCCAGCAGCTACATAAGACCAAGTTCACGGTTACTTTTCCAAAAGGAATACCTGCTATTTTACTATTTTCAGTGGTAAGAATAAGGAATTTAGGAATAGACTTTAAAGCATGGAAAATTATTTGTCATTGCTTAGGAGATTTGGAAGTTAAATAATTATGCTTGGATTAAAAAAAAAAAAGACTATTGCCCAGCCAGTATGGCTCAGTGGTTGAGTGTTTACTTATGAACCAGTAGGTCACGGTTTGATTTCAGGTCAGGGCACATGCCTGGTTGTGAGCTCAATCCCCAGTGGGGGGTGTGCAGGAGGCAGCTGATCAGTGATTCTCTCTTATCATTGATGTTTCTATCTCTCTCTCCCTCTCCCTTCCTCTCTGAAATCAATTAAAATACACACACACACACACCCACATATACATACATATATACACTGAGTGGCCAGATTATTATGATCTCTGAATGCATAATAATCTGGCCACTCAGTGTATAAAGACTATTACCACACACAGGACATGGATCAGCACGGATCGTGTGTGTGTGTGTGTGTGTGTGTGTGTGTGTGTGTGTGTGTGTGTGTGAATTGTGGAACTAAATGCAATGTACCCCCTGGCTTCTGAACAGTAATGTCTCAGATGCTTCATTAACACCCACGAGGCTGCCAGAGCTGGAGTCTGAAGTCTCTGAATCAGCAGAGACAGCTGTCAAATCACAGGGAGACAGACAGTTTACCATGGGCTGCAGATCAAAGCGGGCTCCTGTGTGTTGTGTGTTCTAGCAGGCACCGGGAATGTGTGGAACGTGTGAAAGTGCTTTTGAGAACCCGTTAACAAAGCCTGCCTTTGCTTTCAACCTCCTACCTTCCAAATCCCCATCTTCCCTTCATACCCCATATTGGAGGCAGCGAAACCCTCAGCAGCGGAGCGTGGAGGAGGGGGCTCAGGTACAGGTGCTGGCGGCTCGCTGAGCGCACCTGGGCCGTGTTCCTGTGAGATCCTCCGCATCCCAGCCCCAACGTCAGTCCGGGTTCCTGTCAACTCTAATGTGCCTGAAAAATCTTCTTCAAGGCAGTTTCCTCCTCTAACACATCCCTGGGGGAGTTGCCCCTAGGGGTGCGAGCACCAGTAGGCTGTGACTGTGCCGGGATATTCCCAGGGTGCAGGAGTTTTGTATGACAAGCAGCACATTGCATCTGTTGTTTTCCTCCCATCGGTGTTTTTTACACCGAGTGATCCTGGCACTGCAGCTCAGGACTCGTCTTAACTCCCCTGCAGTCTTGTACCTCCTCCTCCTCCTCGCCGCGCTGGGTGACATATGGCCGTCTGTCTGTGAAGTGTGCCGCGCACAGCCCATTGGCTTCCTGACTCTGGGGGATTGTGTTTCATTTTGGGCCTCATCTTTCTTAAAGAGGTATTGACACACTGAAACGCAGTCTCCAGAAATCTTTTTTTTTTTTTTTTTGGAATAAGACAGGAGCAACAACAATTGCATTCATGTCTGCATAACTGGGGCCTGCACGAGGGAGGCCTCTAAGAAGGGCGGGGAGTCAGCACAGGGCTGGAGACACCGCTCAGAAACCTGGAGGCGGTCAGCCTAGAAGGACCAACCATTTAATTATTGTTGCAGAGGTGGGGGTGGGGATGGGGAGGTAGTGGCCCTGATCCAAATGTTGGGAAGGCTGACATGTGAAGATGCAAAATCATGTTTTCTTTTTCCATGTAGTTCCAATCAGCAGAACTAGAACCAATATGTGGGCTTCATGGGTAAATAGGTTTTTTTTCCTCTGTGTAAGGAATATCATTCTGCTTGTTAGAGCTGTGTAGTGATGGAAGGTGTGTGTGTGTGTGTGTGTGTGTGTGTGTGTGTGTGTATATATCCCTTGAGGATATGGGGTCCCATATTGGAGAGGGTACAGGCTGGGCTGAGGGACAACCCCCCCTCCGTGCACGAATTTCGTGCACCGGGCCTCTAGTATATATATACATACACACACACACACACACCCACCGGTGGGATCGGGCCTAAACGTGCAGTCGGACATCCCTCTCACAATCCAGGACTGCTGGCTCCCAACTGCTTGCCTGCCTGCCTTCCTGATTGCCCCTAACCACTCTGCTGCCAGCCTGTTTGCCCCCAACTTCCCTCCTCTGCCGGCCTGGTCACCCCTAACTGCCCTCTCCTGCAGGGTTGATCACCTCCAACTGCCCTCCCTTGCAGGCTTGGTCCCTCTCAACTGCCCTCCCTTGCAGGCAGGGTGCCTCCCAACTGCCCTCTCCTGCTGGCCATCTTGTGGTGGCCATCTTGTGTCCACATGGGGGCAGGATCTTTGACCACATGGGGGCAGCTATATTGTGTGTTGCAGTGATGATAAATCTGCATAGTACTCTTTTATTAGATAGGATAGAGGCCTGGTACAGGGGTGGGGGCCAGCTGGTTTGCCCTAAAGGGCATCCCGGATCAGGTGGGGGTTCCCTTGGGGCATGGGGTGGCCTGAGCGAGGGGCCTGTGGTGATTTGCAGGCCGGCCATGCCCCCTGGAAACCCAGCACATTGCATCTGTTGTTTTCCTCCCATCGGTGTTTTTTACACCGAGTGATCCTGGCAAGTGAACTGCTTGCCTGCCTGCCTTCCTGATTGCCCCTAACCACTGGAAACCCAAGCAGAGGCCCTGGTATCTGGAATTTATTTTCCTTCTACAATTGAAACTTTGTAGCCTGGAGTGGAGCCAAGCCTGGGGCTCCCTCCGAGGCCGGCAGCCATTTGTGTTGGGGTTATAATTGAAACTTTGTTGCCTTAAGCAGGTGGGCCCGGCCAGGGTGTGCGGAAAGCTTTGCTTCCCCTGTTGCTGGCGGCAACCCTGGCCTGCTCTCTCAAGCTCCATTCTGCCACCATTTGTTTGAATTTGTTTACCTTCTATAATTGAAACTTTGTAGCTTGAGTGGAGGCTTAGGCCTGGCAAGGGCAGGCGGAAAGCTTGGCTTCCTCTGTTACCTAGGAAACCTTGCTCTCTGTGGCTGTAGCCATCTTGGTTTGGGTTAATTTGCATACTTGCTCTGATTGGATGGTGGGCATGGCTTGTGGGTGTGTCAGAGGTATGGTCAATTTGCATATTTGTCTATTATTAGATAGGATATCCTCCTATATAATAAAGAGGTAATATGCAAATTGACCTTCACACCCTCACAATATGGCTGCCTATGACCAGGCCAGCAGGGGGGGTTAGTGAGGGACGACCAAATGACTGAACAGCAGGCTGTGTGGGGTGACCAGGCTGGTGGAGGAGGGGGAACTTGGGGGCAACCAGGCCAGCAGAGGGGGGAAGTTGGAGGCGACCAGGCCAGTGTGTGTGTGTGGGGGAAGTAAGAGGCAACCAGGCCAGCGGGGCAGGGGGGGGCAGTTCGGGGCAACCAGACTGGCAGGGGGGGCAGTTGGGGGCAACCAGTCTGGCAGGGGGTGCAGTTAGGGGTAACCAGGCTGGCTGGGGGGCAGTTAGGAGTGACCAGGCCAGCAGGGAGGGGGCAGTTGGGGGCAACCTGGCCAGCAGCAGGGGGCAGTTAGGGGCAACCAGGCTAGCAGGGGGGCAGACAGGGGCAATCAGGCCAGCGGGGGGAGGGTGGGCGGGGAGAGCAGTTAGGGGTGAACAGCAGGCAGGCAGATGAGCGATTAGGAGCCAGCAGACCAGGATTGTGAGAGGAATGTCAGACTGCTAGTTTAAGCCCTATCCCTGGGATTGGTCCTAAACCAGAAGTCGGACATCCCCTGAGGGGTACCTGATTGGAGAAGGTGAAGGCTGGGCTGAGGGCCGCCCCCCCCTGCTTACACGAATTTCATGCACTGGGCCTCTAGTATCTATATCTATATCTATATCTATATCTATATCTATATCTATATCTATATCTATATCTATATCTATATCTATATCTATATCTATATCTATATCTATATCTATATCTATATCTATATCTCTATGCCAGCTAAAGCTACAGATCTTGTAAAGAGAATTCTGCACTGAATAAGTAGTGAGGTCGGACCTGTGAAGATACCTACCATCAAATATTTTATAATTTTATCAATTAGGTGTTTCTTGTTCAATTTTCTTTTGAACAGAGGCTTAAAAGACCTCTTTTTTCTTCCCCTAGCCCTTAATAGGACAAGATAATTGAGCTGGCTAAGCTGTTCCATGGCTTTAACCCAGTTCGTCTTATGCCCATTTTTTAGGTTTGAGCTATTTTCTCTTCTGGAGCTCATAATCATGGATTGAGGAAAACTTACCCATCAGCTAAGTGCCCATGGATGCTCATTACAGCCCGACAGCCTCCTAAGATCTGATGGAGTTTTGGTGTCTTGTTGCGTCCCTGCTTGTAGAGCTGACCTTGTACCGAGTTGCCCACTCGGTATCCATTCTCATTTCCTTTCCTGTCTTGTCTTGCCCACTGCCTGCCTCTTGGTCATTCCCCCTCAGAGATCCTTGCCTTCTGCAGGCGGAGGGGTGGGGACTGACCCACACGTGGCCAGTCAGGCTGTTTCCTGGGAGCTGGCCTGCTGAGTGCGGTGGCCAGGGCTGAGAGGTGGGGCTGCCGGTCTCCCTCCGTGACCCTGGGCAGGGGAAGTCTTTAGCTCTTCTTCCTGGATCCGCAGGCAGACGGATGGCCCACTGGTCTCACAGGCCGTGTGCTTGTTATGCAGCCGTGTTGCCTGATGGAAAATTGGTACCAAGATTGGGAGTGTGGCCTGGTTGGTTTTCGGTGAAAATGGAAAAGGACACATACACAGGGTCTTCAGTGCCGCATCTCTGGGGAGAGATTTCCACGGGCTCATCTCACCAGCGGGGAGGGGGTGCATGCCTGCCTCCTGGAGTGCTGGGGAGTTAAGGTCAAACGCTGGGTGTGTTTCAAGTTCGGAGACAATACCAGCCGCTTTCAAAGCCGTGTTTGCGTGTGCGTGCACCTGTGTGTGTACAGAACCGGAGAGGCGGCCTCCACCACTTCACTTTGGACGACGCCAAAGCACCAGCCGCACGTTTGTACAGGAAAGTCTGTGTGTGGATGGGACCTGTCTCTTTCCTAAACGCCAGGCTCGGAGCGGCCTGGCTCCCCTCGCCCGGCCTTTGAACTTTTGTTCGCATCGGCGGTTTCCCTCGCGGCTGGGAACTTCCCTCTGCGGTGACATTCACAATTGCCTCGACCTGGCAAGAAGGCGATGGAAAGAAAGGGCGTGTTGGACGCGACGGCACTTTTCCTGAACACTCTGCGAGAGCAGGATGTGTGGGGCGTGAGTCATCACTTTCTGTTGGAAACTTTTCTGACCTTTCCAGAGGGGGTCAAGTTCTTCCCAAGCTGTGCTTCTTCACACCCCAGCGCGTGACAGCGCGGGGCACATGCGAGGGAAGCAGAGCGCCGCACGGTTTTCCTGCAATCTGGTCCACAGGGTTGTTTTTGACACACTCTGCTGCACAGGACAGTCCGAATGCTGGCAACGAAGGTCCCGGGTGCTGCGAGACTAGGCGGGCCTGCCCGGCGTGACTGTTTACACTCGGGTGGGGTGGACCCAAGTCCCGCTGGCATGAGGCTGGTAGAGAAGAGCAGGAAGGCGTGGCTGAGGGCTGGAGAAAATGGTTTAGTGATGGGGGAGGGCCCCGAGGGAAGAAGATGCCACGTTGTGAATCCTAGCCATTTAGCAAACTTGAACTCGATTTGGTAAACCGGAACAAGGGACTGTCAGTCGAGGGCCACACAGCTCGACAACGGTCAGCCCTAACGTTATCATGGTTTGGCCAGTGGTGTTAATAGGGAAGAATGTGGGCCCCCAGGGACATTTTTGTTGCACCTATTATATTCTTTTTATTTTATTTTATTTTCACTTTTTTATTAAGGTATTATATGTGTACATATCTTACCATTGCCCCCCCCACCCCACTCCCATACATGCCCTCACCCCCCAGCGTTTTGCATCCATTGGTTATGCTTATATGCATGCATACAAGTCCTTCGGTTGATCTCTTATCTCCCCCACCTCTCCTTAACCTTCCCCCTGTAATTTGACAGTCTGTTTGATGCTTTACTGTCTCTGTATCTATCTTTTTGTTCATCAGTTTATAATGTTCTTTATTATCCATAAATGAGTGAGATCATGTGGTATTTTTCTTTCATGGACTGGCTCATTTCACTTAGCATAATGTTCTCCAGTTCCATCCAGGTTGCTGCAAATGGTGAGAATTCCTTCTTTTTTATGGCAGCATAGTACTCCATTGTGTAGATGTACCACAGTTTTCTGATCCACTCATCTGCTGATGGGCACCTAGGCTGTTTCCAAATCTTAGCTATGGTAAATTGTGCTGCTATAAACATAGGGGTGCATATATCCTTTCTGATTGGTGTTTCTGGTTTCTTGGGATATATTCCTAGGAGTGGGATTACTGGGTCAAATGGGAGTTCCATTTTTAGTTTTTTGAGGAAACTCCATACTGTTCTCCACAGTGGCTGCACCAGTCTGCATTCCCACCAGCAGTGCACGAGGGTTCCTTTTTCTCCGCATCCTCGCCAGCACTTGTCGTTTGTTGATTTGTTGATGATAGCCATTCTGACAGGTGCGAGATGGTTCCGCATTGTCGTTTTGATTTGCATCTCTTGGATAATTAGTGACTTTGAGCATGTTTTCATGTGTCTCTTGGCCTTCCTTCTGTCTTCTTTCGAAAAGATTCTCTTTAGGTCCGTTGCCCATTTTTTTATTGGATTATTTATCTTCCTTTTATTATATTGTATAAGTTGCTGTAGATGTTGGAGATTAAACCTTTGTCAGTGATAACATTTGCAAATATGTTCTCCCATGCAGTGGGGTTTATTATATTCTTAAGAATCTGCGAATTTGGGTGTGGGGGAAGGGAGCGGGCTGGGAAAGTCCCTGAAAAATTAAGTTGGAATAGAACGTGGCCATGAAAGAACCCAACTGTGTCAGCCCCCTTTCTTTATCCTACAGAAATACTCCATCTTTCTGAAACCATTTAGACATGCAGAAATCTACACTGTGAATCTGTCTTATCTAAAACGTATCCCCTGTAGGCCTCTGGCCACTTTTTCAATAAGAACACGTTTCAATGACAGTTGACATTCAGTGTCATGTGAGTTTCAGGTGTGCAGCAGAGTGAGTAGACACTGCGTAGTGGACGCAATGGTCACCCCAAGAAGTCCGGCTCCCTCTGGCACCAGACCGAGTTCCCACATCACTGACCGTATTCTCCGTGCGTTACTTTTTACTTTAACAAATTTTGACGCTAATCTTTGTAAAATGAACTACACTCTGCTTTGCTTTCTTAAAAGGTTTAGTTAATATACCATTTCCATTTTTCTGTTTCCTGTGAGATGCTCAGCTGTCGGCTCCCGAGGCTCCCACTCCTGCCTCTAGCAGACTTCCCCCCCAGGTCCACTTTGCTACTTTTAAAGGGCAGCGGCTAAAAACTCACCATGGACAGGCTTAGAAATGTTGGTGATCTGTGACTCTGAACGGGACAGAAGAAACTCGTATGCCAAGTGCGTGAACTTTGGTGAAATGCATTTGGGTGACGTGCATCTCAGACCTTTACGGATGTTTCTCAGAGGACCGTTTTTTGTGTGTTTTATCTGCAGTTCTCAGTGGTGTCTTAGACATTTGAAGTTACCAGATAAGTGACCCTCAGATAAGAGGAGTCATTGGACTGACTGCTCTTCAAAGGTTAGAAAAAGAATCAGATCTATCTATTGCCCAACTGGGAGTTGGCGTCAGCTGCAAGAGCAGGTGGCAACGCCATTTAAATTCAACAGCTCGATCACTGTTGCCACCCTGACTTTCTCTGAGTGCTCGCAGGGACATCTTCCCCGGTGAAGATGCTGTGTTAGCACGAGGAGGGGCTGCAGACAGCTCCTAAAGCTGCTACGTGGTGGGCGGGGCCGGGAGTGCAGTGTTTGCAAAGAATAGACCCAACAGGAAGAGCCTTCTGCAGAGGGTGGTGGAGGGACTTTGTGACCGTGACCAGGAGGTGGAACTCTGGTTTTGTTATTTTTTATTTATTTTAAAATATATTTTATTGATTTCAGAGAGGAAGGGAGATACCAATGATGATAGAGAATCATGGATTGGCTGCCTCCTGCACACCCCACACTGGGGATCGAGCCTGCAACCCAGGCATATGCCTTGACTGGGAATCGAACCGTGATCTCCTGGTTCATAGGTCAATGTTCAACCACTGAGCCACGCCGGCCGGGTGGGACTCTGGTTTTTTAAATTGAGCCATCTATAAAACTGTGAGTGACCTGCTCTTAGGAGCTGTGTTTATCAAGAAGGCAAACAAATGCCTCGTAAGTCTTTGAGCCGCTTGAAGCTGGGAAGACTTGCCTCCACCCCAACACGTTTAGAATAAGAAACCCAAGCTGAGGAGAACAAGGTCTGGGCCCTGGGATGAGCTGGCACAAGGACCCAGAGTCTGTGACTCCGAAGCCAGTGATATTGTTTTCTTTTCCGATGATGCTTTTAAGTGCAAAGTATTGAACATACAGCCAAAGATTTTCCACCAGAAATAAGCCTATTTCTAGTTTCTGGATAGAAAAATACTGATGTTAAAATTAGGTGATTTTTTTCACAGTTGAGCAAAAGATGGCAATTGATTGTCTACGGTATAATGGCAAAATGATTCAGAAAAGTTGATTTTATCTTTATTACCTATCAGTAGATGGCAGGAGATACCATCAAATCAAGATTAAAAAAGGGAAACCAATGACAGAATTCATTGTTCCTTGGAATACTAGTAGTACCTGGAAACTTTGGTATCTGGGGTAGTCCATGTGTTGAGAAGAGGTGTTTTTGAATATGGATTTGAGTTCAGTCATTAGTATCCTGATTAATCTGGCGCGATTGCAGTTGGTTTCAAACAATAGTCAAACCTTGGAATTAAATTTACTCCCCTTTGAAGAGACACCTGGAGAAATGATTCATCTTTCATGTTGCTAAGATTAATTGGGCGTTATAATTGTGTTAAGTGGATTCACACACCATGTAAGAATCCAGAGGCTCATCTTCTCTTTATTTTTTTCCCTTCAAGCAGAGAAGAGATAACACAGAGCCAGCCAGCTGCCATGCGGGTTAGGGAGTCTAGCATCGGAACTGGCTTTATCCCAGATTATGCAGATGGAGCACTACAGTTAAACGCCACTAACGAAACACCAGCGTGTTTCCACCTGCTCTAAGGACTCTGGACCCATGAGCTGAGGCTTTTCTATCCAAATAGACGTGATTTTCATCAAGCTTAAATTTCATTTTACTTATTGGTTTTTCTGAAGTGCAGAATTCTCTTAGAAGCCCCATGTTTCCCTTATTTGGAGATTACAGAAAGGTGAAGTACCTGTGGAATGTTCAAGAACCGAAAATTTCAGCCTTCAAGTGTGTTATTCCCTTTTTATCCACTTTTCACCACTTAACAATGATATGATTTTTTTTTTAGGATACAAGCATTTGAATCAGCTACTTTATTTCTTCTTAATTCTTTCATCATTTGAATCTTATTTCTTGAAGGAGTTTTTAAGAAAGAAACTACCCATTTATGGATTTTTTTTCTCTCTCAGACAACTTAACTGAAAACAATTTCTAGGTACGGAAGGCAAACTACAAGTGTTTTTATAGGGGAATCAAGTCTAACGTGAGGCTTGGTGTTGTGTGGAGCTGGAAATTGTCATGGGCTCTCTGGGTGGGGGCTGTGTGCTGTAGAGAGCTTCCAATCCTGGACATCAGAAATGGAACTGGATTTGCTTTAAGCAAATCCAGCTACTTTTCCTTGTACATTTCTCTACTGGAGAAATGCTTTACTCAAAAAACAGATTCTGTCCTCTTTTTAAAAAAATCCAAACTGTGACCAGTACCAAAATATACTGTCAAGAACTCTAAAAAAACAGTCTTCCCAGTCTCTGTGGCATGTCACCTGAAAGTCCCACATTTGTCAATCACTCAGTGTTGCTGAGCTTGGCACTGTGCTGTTGCCTTGTTGGAAATGCTCCTTTGGGTCAGGGAACAGTACTGCTAGGCGTGGGAAACTAGGTGTGAAGTATATAGAGTAGCCTGGACACCCTTTTTGCAGTGATTTTGTAACTTATTAGATGCTGTAAATCCAATACTTTATTCTATTGTTTAGTAACACCCCTTTCATGCTCTAACGTGGCAATGAATTACGTGGTCATCCTATTCCTTCGTTGTCTGTTTCTCTTCACTTCCCTTCCAAAAGACTCTACTTTGCTGTTTTGAATGGACCATTATCTACTGAACTCAACTGCTAAGTGTTAGGGTTTGGTTGGTGATGTGAGCTGTGAAAGAATTCACAACTAAAAGAAGAGATGTGGAGAGGAAGTGTATTTTACTTTTCAGGAGAGGAAAGGGCCAGTGTATCGCTAGTCAGTACAGGGCAGGGAACGAAAAGCGGCTTCCACTTTGAAAGAGTAATGGCTGCTGTTGATAGGTGACAAAGAAAGGAGGAGGACTTGGGGCTAAAGTTGAGCAGATAGCAGGGGCTGTCTTGAAAAGTTACAGTTTGTTTTCCAAGAGGCAGTCTGGCAGATGTCATAGGGAGGTGTCTTATCAGTACTTTCCCCAAGCCTGTAAAACATGCTCAGAGCAAAAGTTATGAAGAGTTCAAAAGAGGTGTGCTTGAAGGGAAGAGGGGAAATGACCATTCTACTAACTAGAGACTCCTTCCTGCGAATTATCCCTGAGTTCTGAAAACAGCTGGGAGGAGGGGGATGCAAGAATGTAGCCTTGAGAGTAGCTTATCTCGTCTTGCAGTTTGAACAGAGGGACTGTTTGAATCAGAGGAGCTAACAATTGTGGGGTTTAGTTACCAGGTGCTTCTCATAAATTGCAGAAGGCCACAGCAAAGACAAAGAGAGGCCTTTTTCCTGTCCTTACCATAAGGATGTACTGCTATAGTCTCATCATGTTGTCCCCTATATAAATATTGTTTACAACAAAGAATCACACAAGATCTTATATGTTATTTTCACATATGTTATAATTAATAAAGCTTAAGAACATAAACCAAAGAAATACATCTCTATTCAGATAATTGCGAAGTACCATGACAAGCCTGACACTTTACCCTACTTGCAAACTAAAACGTTAGCCAGTTTCGTGGATGCTGGCAGACAACCTGAGATGCCAAGGACAGAGATAAAGAACTATTTCTCACAATAACATTAGTAGCCAGATTTCGGCCCTAATTCTCACCAGAGTGGAGCAAAAAGAGTGAGGTAACACCTGTGTGTACAGTGGGGTGTGTTATAAGGGAGGAATCCAGAACATAGTAAAACTCAATATTTTATAATAGGCAGTAAACATGTCTGCCCTTTGCTCTAGAATATACTATATATTCCAAGGCTGTTCACTAATCAAACACACTAGAGAAGATAGCCAAGAATAAAGACATGCTGAAACATGAGAGACCCATGGAGGTCTGTCTCCCAGTAATAACTGAAGATCAATAAGAGGACTGGGAGAATTTGTTTGGGAATTTGTTTGGGGCAAATTTTTAGTCTTTGTAGAGCAATCATGTATTTTGCTTATACGTGGGGCTGACTTCAGTTTTCCAAATCATTCCAGCAAGCTAGTCTTCCTGCTTTAAATATATTTCTATCAATAAATTTATAAGCTCATATTTTCCCTCATAGTAAGAGTAATATATTACTATTACAGAAAATGCAGAAAAGTATAAGGAAAACTATAAAAATTATTTGCAATCTCATGACTCAGAGGTAATCTCTATTAAAATAGTAGTCCTTTAGTGCCTTAATTTATATTTATTTTTATATAAATTGGCACATTTTAAGTGGCACAATGCATTTTTTTTTGAAGTGGTGTAGGTAGAGAGAGACAGAGAAATAGGGATGGATTAAATTTTTTTCCCTTCAGAGCCAGATAATAACAGGCAAAGCCCAGTTTCATGCAAAATCAATGGGGGTGAGTTATTTTGACAGAAATGTGCCATCCTTCACTGATCATGTGGCGCTCCAGATAATAAATATTTTAATCCAGTGCATTGCTGGTAATTTATTAGGCAGTATGAAATAATAAAAACAAGACAAAAGTCTAGAGTTGAAAATACTTGGGCTGGGGACACAGCAACTTCCTGGCGTTTTTGGTTACAGGTTAGTGGCACAGAACAACAGCTGCTCAGTCGATCTGGGCATTTCCTTTTCTGTTAAAATGATCTCCCTGTGCACTTTCCTATAAGGATTATGCTTTTCCCCAAAAGAAAAACTCAGGAAAACATTTGTTTTTTTTCTTTTCCGGTCACACGTCTGGGATGTCATTTCATTTCGATGTCATCTGTGTTTCCTGCAGATCTAGACAATGCATTCAGATGTTGTTCGATGAGGAGCAATGCAAAAATTACATTCTTCACAGAATACAGAAATACCAGGTCCATTAAACTCAGTTTCAATAAATTCAAGGGCTCTTTTTCCATGCAAGTGGGTTACCAGCTACCGAAGTCAATGTTGGAGGAAGACAGCTGCTTCAGAAATGCTTGTGACACCAGCGTAGCATGCGCCCTGACCTTGTAGGAGCTTAACGGGGCTTCAGGCAGGTCAATACCCATCTTAACGGGGCTCTGGGCAGATCAATACGCATCACAGAGAGAATCGAGTGGAAGCAATCCAGTCCAGCACAGGTTCCAGGATCAGTGGCCAGAGTCCCACCCCGGCTCCTCCACTCAGCGTGAAACTTTGTGTAAGCCACTCATTTCTCTCTTCTTTAGTTGCTCCCTCATTTCTAACCTGGACCATAATTCTACCCAGGAGCGTTGTTATGAGGATGAAATGAGCGGATCTGCCTCATGGCCTTCAAATTGGGACTGGCACAGAAGAAGAACTTGATAGAAATGTTTGTTAAGTAAATAAAGGAAACTCCTTGGGAAAGAGATGAAGTTGGGAGAGGCAGAGCCAGGCCCATGGAGTCTCCTGAGGCCTGTGCATCTGAAATGGAGGATTCTGGGATAAAGAAAGTAGAGGAAATGGGTCTTGAGAAGATGCTGTGGTCCACACAGTTTACACGCAGGTCACAGAGGGAGTTTAGGACTGAAATTACCCAAGCGAAGGGCCCGGTGTCTGTGTGCGGAGCGTGGCTGAGAGGGAAGTCGGGAAGCCGAGGGACAGCAGAGCCTGGGAGGCCTTCCTTTTTGTTCTTCCTGTTAAACCCTGCTTGCTTCTGTGTGTTGCAGTCACCTCAGATGCCTTCTGAAAGTAGGTGAGCTCTACGTTCCCTCATTTAATAAAGTAAAAAAAAAGTCCAGGAAATAAATAATGATGTCTTGGGCCAGGAGATCCCAGCCAGGCTGAAGAGGAAGTGGGCTTAGGGTTGTTGAGGTAACACTAACGTTTAGATTGTACAATTACTAAATGTGGAGGAGGCAGCAGACCTATGATCTTGAGGTTCTGGGCTCAAGAAAAAGTAGTTGTAGGCTAGGGTATGGTCATAATAAGTGTATGGAGATTCTGAATACGTGAAAACAAGGATTTGGTTTTAATTAGAGATGTTTTCAATGTAACAGGCAGCACAGTATTGGACCAAAGCGGAGGGGAGAGGACAGGCCAGGAGCTGTTTGCGTGTCAGAGCAGCTTGGGTCCCTGCAGCACAGGGACCTCGGATGGAGAGAGTTTTCTTTTCTTTTTTAAAAAATATATTTTTATTGATTTTAGAGAGGAAGGGAGAGGGAGAAAGAGATAGAAACATCAATGATGAGAGAATCATTGAGTGGCTGCCTCCTGCACGCCCCCTATGGGCATGTGTCCTTGACCAGAGTCGAACCCAAGAGCCATCAGTCCACAGGCCAATGCTCTATCCACTGAGCCAAACCGCCCAGGGCAAGAGAGAGTTTTCAGTGAAGCCTTCTGGTAGCAGTGAAAGTATGCTCTTACATTAAATTTGGAAATTTCTTCAAAACTGCTTCTTCAAAGACAAATGACCTCTTACCACGTGTCCAGTTAAATGCAGTAAGGGATGTGAAAGGCTTTGCACAGCATTAAGGTGCTGTATAAGTGTAAGGGGTGACTATTGTGTACTGTTAGGAAACACGCAGTGAAAAGAGAGTGTTTCTGTGAGCTAAATAATCAAATATAGGCCGCGTGACCGTGCGGTGAATCAGAGCCATGGCTGATGGATGGCTGTGTCCAGGGAGGGCTGATTAATGTGCGGACGACAACCTGGAAGAGCACCCTGGTGTGACGCTACAGGGTTTTGGTTTTGTTTCCTTTCGTTGGCCCTTTCTTGTTTAAACTATTTCTCAGCGAGTTAAAGACATACTTAAGAAATTTGATGATGAGACTAGCAAGGGAGAGGGAGCTAATATACCAGCCATCTTCGGAAGTATTCTGCCATAGGAATAAACCAAGCTTCAGCTCGGACAGTAACGTGCCCGAGACTACATAATGGTCAATAGTATTACGTGAACAGCCTACTCTTGAGCTAGACGAAGAGCTTTCCCCGTAGGGTGGCAGAGCTGAGATGTGGAACCAGACAATGTGACTCTAGAGAATGTATGCAAAAGCCACGTTGTTTTAGTGTTCATGCATTTACAGTAAATGCTCACTTAATGCCCTCCATAGGTTCTGTGACGGTAAGTGAAAATGTCACATGACAAAACCAATGCTATCATAGGCTAATTGACATAAGCAAGAGTCACGATCCTAGGGCATCTCATCAGCAGTACATCCAACAGACGTTGAACGGAACAGCGTTATTTGAGGACCTGCTGTCTTTAACAAACATAATTTACACTCACACCAGGGATTGAGCTGAGCATTATAAAACGTTACTCATTCAATCCTCAGAACAACCTCCCGAGGCAGATGCTGTCATTGCTTTCTATAGCTTAGAAACGGAGGCACAAAGAAGTTGAGTAACCTGCCCAAGGTCACACAGCTAGCGAGTGGATTCAAGCACAGGTAGTCTGGTGGGGGAAGCCAGGCCTCTGCTCCCTGCTCTCCTCACTCAATACCGCGCCCAGCTTCACGCCGCCAGATCTGCAGTGGTCCTGCCCCCTCCTTTCCCTGGAACCACAGAGTCTTTGAGGTTACAAGGGAAGCAGCGAGCATTTGTGATTGGTGCATGCCCTTTTGACCTGCCGTGGAGCACCCAGGCCTGAAGGCACCTCTTCTGATGCCACCAATGTCATCCTAGACTCTTAAACCCTTGTCTGTGGTATTCAGCGCCAGACAGCATTTCCTCCTGCATGAAATACATCCCCATTCTCATTACATCTCCCCATAAAACTTTCATCAATTTGAAAATTGTAAAATGCATTCCTTTTTATGCAGACATTTAATCTATGGTTAAATGACAATTGAGCAATATATCCTCCTGCATGCTCAAATACCATCCCAACTCTGCAATCGGAAAATAAACCGACAGTCTTAAAATTGGCGTGGGTTTTAAGGAAAGGAAGTACTTTCAACCACAGACTTTAGCGGATGTTTATCTGCACGGTGAACTGCAGGGCACGCGTTGGCTTGGTCAACAGATTCCACTTCAGAAAGGTTTCGTATAGAGCGACCACTTAGCAGATCCGATTTGCACTGATCTGTGAGCCAAACGCTGTGCTCCCTTCTTATGGGCAGGGAAGAAGCAGAACTTTCCAGCTCTCAGCCTCTCAACCTCTCACGTTCAGAAGCAGTGAAGTTTAAAATATAAAGGTGTTGTTTTTGCTTCACACCCAAATGTCAGAGCAAGAGATTCTGATTTCTCTTGATTGGCTCCAGGTGATGTTAAGTGGAATGCAGAAAATTATCAAAATCAATCTATCATTCAAAGGCTTCCTTTGAAATGACAGGAACTGAAGCAAAATGTAAAATAAAATTCTTTCTATTCTACGTTTTCTTCCAAGATTTCTCATAGCTTTTGCTCTATCAGTTTTAATTTTGCCCTTTAGAAAGGTGATATAGCTTTAATATTTTCCAAAGAAATACAGTATTTCTTAAACAACCTGACTCTTGCTTACTGCATTTCTAAAGGATTTAGTTACTATCTCAAGGGTTTAGAAAATTCCCCCACTTCAACTTATCAGCATAGTGACTTGCATATTAACTATAAAAGGCAGGGCATGAGTCATAAAGAACCAGCTGACACCCCGGACGGTAATCCATGACCAACCATAATTGTTCAGTCAAGATATTCAAATACTTCCATCAGAGAATGCCCATGCATCGGGGAGCAAAGGTCCCAATCAAAACCCAAATCTAGTAGAAACTGGACTATTCCAGAAAACAAAACAAAATACAGAGAAATATAGAATATAAATCTGGAGATACTCTTCAATGTCTGGGAAGAGGCGGTTGGCGGTGACTTTTACCTAGGAGTTTGTCTTAGGCCCGTGGTAGGCAAATTGCGGCTCGAGAGCCACATGCGGCTCTTTGGCCCCTTGAGTGTGGCTCTTCCACAAAATACCACGGCCTGGGCGAGTCCGTTTTGAAGAAGTGGCATTAGAAGAAGTTTAAGTTTAAAAAATTTGGCTCTCAAAAGAAATTTCAATCGTTGTACTGTTGATATTTGGCTCTGTTGACTAATGAGTTTGTCGACCACTGTCTTAGGCTAAACCTAGGCTCTCTAAACCAGAATCTAATCTTTAGCAAGATCTTCAGGTGATTTGTGATCTGATTAAAGCTTGACAATCATTAAAGTGGTTTTGAGTGTGGAATTATCTGCATAATTCCCATTTCTTTGGCAAAGCAGCAACAGTGTCGCCTACCAAGAGGGAGTACTCATCCTTATTCTGTGACGGGCCATCCTTTGGGGATGGGAAAATCCCTCGCACACCATTGCTCCGGGAAGGTAATGCGGAGACAGAGCTATTTTCCTGGCGGAGCAAAAGCACTGGCAGGGGATGGACTATCACTCATCACTCTGGCAACACACGCCGGCTTGACCTGCACTGTCATGTCTGACACGTCGCCTGGCATTCCTCATCGCATGCTGCTGGGGGTGCTTTACCTTCCACTTTTTATTGTTTGTTTTTGGGTCAGAGGAGGAACCCGACCGGAGACCGCCTCGGGCGTTGGGACACGCGGCCTCCTGGTCTGTGGCAGCGGCCTCACCTGGTGCTTCTAACAGCTTATCAGTCACGAGACTGTTGAGATGCCCAAGCATCAAGCCAGCACCTCCCCCTCGACAGGATCACTTGTGTTACTAGTGACAGGAGGCTGTGATGGGAGATGGGAGCAAATAGAAGACAGAGTGGTGCCTGGGGAGGGGCTGGGCAGGGAGAGCGGGCAGGGGCTCGGTGTGCAGGGCTCTATCCCTAACGTCACGCGGGAGGATGTGGAGCAAACAGATCGTTGGGCAGCACCAGCTCGGAGAGGACAGGCCATCGGTCATCAGGCCCCTTCTCGGCGGCCGGCGCCCGGACAGCCCCTGCTCCCAGCAGGTCCTCCTCTGTCATCTTGGCGAAAGCTTACTCTGAGCTGACTGGGGAAGAAGAGACGCGGCTGGCAGACACGAGGGCCACGTGACTGCCCTGGTGGTGCACCTTCGCAGAGGAGGGCCGGAGCGCAGTGGCTTTTTAAGCGGGGACCATTTTAGCTGTGACTGGGAGGAACTGGAGTCCCCCAGCCTGGGTGACACAGTCCACTGTGACAGCAACGTCAGTGCTGTCGGTCAGATTAGTTGCCATTCGCTCCTCGTCCCCATGGGAGAGGCTGACGCTGTAGCCGGGACCTCCAAGGGATCCCAGCTAATTTGCTATGGGTCCGTGTGAATGCTGTGATTATCCGCCGGGGTCAAAACGAACTTGAACTGTGTGGCTACCCTTTTGTAATTGAGGAGGGAAAAATTGGGCATGTAGGCTATGGATAAGCTCCCTATGAATGCTGTTTTCAACCTCTTCTTCCCTGACTACCGGTCTATTCTCCTTCACAATGAACCCCTCATACCTGCCAACATCACCTCATCCATTGGTCTCTTGAATTCCAGCCTTACCCCCCATCTATCCACCCAGTAGCCATGGGACTCATCCCAAAATATAAGATGGGCCATGTCACTCCTTAGCTCAAACCCTCCAATGTCCTCTCATGCCACCCAGAGGCAAACCTCAAGGCCTAACTCTGCAGACAGGCCCGAGGACGCAGCCGGCCACCACCCACACCTGTGCCATCTCTGACGTCACCTCCTGTCCCCTTCACCATCGCCCAGCCGGCCTGGTCTTCTCCGTCCTCAACTACACACTACACTAGACACGTCTCGCCTCTGGGTCTCCGCCTGGACTGTAACTCCCAATGCAGACCTTCCCCTGCCCCTCAGGTTTCTGCTCCAGGGTTACCTTATCAGAGCACTTCCCCTGCCCACCCTCCGAACCCTGCTCTCCGAGCGGGCGCCTGTGAGAGTCTCTCAGTCTCTGTTTTCCCACCTGGACCCACCTGTGCCAGGGGAGGTTTGCTCCCTCCGGCCAGGCAGTGACCTGACAAGTGCCAGCACACACGGAGACACATGCGCAGTCAGTGCTGGTGAGCAGGCGCTCTCTGGTGCTGGGTGCACACCTGGCGTTTCGCTCATTCCCTCGCTGTGTTGGCTCAGAGCCCCATTCGCCTTCCTGCTCCTGTAGTTTCACGTTTCCTCTTCCGCCTGGGGCTGCCCTCCCACTTCCCCACCAGCAAGTTCAAGTCTTTCCTTTTCCACATTTTCACATTTTTAAAATTTATTATTATTATTTAATTATTTATTGTTGAAAATATTGCATATGTCCCCCTTGTCCCCCATTGGCCTCTCCCAGCCCCCCGTCCCCGCATTGTCTGTGTCCATGGGTTATGCAGATACGCATATGAGTTCTTTGGTTGATCTCTTCCCCTCCTCCCCTCAGCCCACCCTCCCCTGCCTTCCCTCTGAGGAGTGACAGCCTGTTCGATGCTTCTATGTCTCTGGGTCTATCTTTTATTCATCAGTTTATGTTGGCCATTAGAGTGAGGTCATGTGATACTTGTCTTTCTCCGACTGGCTTCTTTCGCTCAGTATGATGCTCTCCAGGTCCTTCTTGTTTACACGAGTCTGTCTTTCTTCAAGCCCCGGGTCCTCCAGCAAGGCCCTGGCTCTGTCCCCAGCGTACCCGCTCCCAGCACTGACCGTGGCCCTGGCCCAGCGTCGGCCTCTGGGTCTGCAGTGGCGGTTCCCCTCCAGCCGCAGCTCTCAGCGCAGGCCACGTGCGGTCTGTCTTCACCCCGAACCCTCAGGCTGGTTGGTTGCTTTGTACATAGCAGGTCTCCTGCACAGCTGGTGAGTGACATCGCCGAGGAGGTGGGCTAGTGCCCCAGTGCCCATCACGGGGTGGACCTGGATGAGGAAGGGGCCGAGCGCCCTCAGCCTGCAGCTTCCCTCCTCCCCCGTCTGCCCTGGTGGCTTGGTCTGGTGTTTTGTGCATGAGCAGGGTGGACGGACTTCACGCTCGGTCGTGGTTATTTTGCTTTATTGTAATCAGTGCCGCAAGAGGACAGGATACCCACAGCCAGCAAGTCTGCTGTGTGTCTGGCTGCCTGGCCCCCAGCTGCCTCGACCTCTTGGGAAGGCTCCTGTCCCGGGGGCTCTGCGAACAGCTGTCACCCCTGAGTAGCCTGCCCCCGCCCGCTGGCCCTGCTCCTGGGCTAAGGACAGAATCCTGAGCAGGAGGCAGCTGTGCACTTTTGTCTAAAAGTCGGATTTTTTTGGCATGAGGTTTTCTGCAAACCATCAAGTCCCAGGATGAGCCGCTCATAGCGCACTTTCCTGCGGAGCAGCCGGCTAACGGGGTGAGTTGGCGGTGACATGAGGACTCATTAGGCTCCTGCCATCAGGGTGTGAGCCGGGAGCTGACCACCCGGAGGAGGACTTAGGTTCCCGGGAGAGGCACCGATCGGCGCTCCCCACAGTGAAACCAGGGACTTCAGTGCTCCGCTCCCGTGACAAAAGCGGGACTGACAGCCTGTGTCGGGTTCCTTGTTGAACCCACACAGCATGGGAGACGCAGAAGATCCATTTTTTTGTGGCAACAGTACCATCACTTTTCTCAATTAGCCCGGCTCGCCTCTCCTGCTCTCACCGTGTTCCCAAGCGGACCGCTGCCTTCACTAAGGAAGGCACAGGAGGCCTGTCTGTTTTCTCTCACACGGCATTTTGCCTGCTCTGTGGCACACCTGCACTCCTTAATTAAAACTAATAACGCCAGAGGTTTGCCAGGTCTGCCAGGGCGCCTCTGGGCCCAGGTTCCAGGGAGGCGCACAGAGATGAGGGGAAGAGGCGGGCAGTTCCAGCGCTGGGTCCCCCAGGGCTGTGCCTGCCGACCATCAGGAGCCAGCGCATGCCCGGCCTGTCATTTGTCATGTTTCCTGCAGCACACGACACTGTCATTCTCACGGCGCGGCTGTTGTCTTGCTGCATTCTCCGAACACTAAGGTCGCAGCCACGGGGGAGCATTTGTCTACCTTTTGGGTGGTTTTATCTTTATTATTATTTTTAAAATAAACTTTTATTGATCTCAGAGAGGAAAGAGAGAGGGAGAGAGATAGAAACATCCATGATGAGAGAGAATCATGGACTGACTGCCTCCTGCACGCCCCACACTGAGGACCAAGCCCACAACCCGGGCATGTGCACTGACCGGGAATCGAACTGTGACCCCCTAGTGCAAAGGTTGATGCTCAACCCCTGAGCCACGCCGGCCGGGCTGGGTGGTTTCATTTTAAAAAGCAGCGATGCACATTGGCACGGCCCTCCCCCTGCTCCTCCAAAGACCGGAGTTACGAATGCTGCAGAGGCAACGAGTTGGCAGATGATGGCCAAGTCTGACACCTGAAGCCAAGCTCATGGTCTTACTCCAATGTGCTTGGCCGCAGAGGCCGGAGGGAGCGGAGCCTTCGGGGAGCTCAGGCCTCGGAGGTGCCAGGCAGGGCCCTGGGCGGTGGCTGCTGGAGGATGGGCACGGGGCTTGGCCTCCCTGGCGCGCACGAAGCCCTCCGATGTGCAGGCAGGAAGCGGGCTCTGGGAAGGAGGGGGCGAGGGCGGGATGGAGAAGGCCGAGCTGCTCAGTCATGGACTCTGACAGCGTCTGGGGCCCCGTGGCGTCAGCAGGAGCAGCAGGCACACCTGTCTCCACCGGCAGCTCAGCGAGGGCCGTGGTGGTGATGAGTGAGCGAGGCCATGTGTTGCCTGGTGACAGAAGGTGTGACTCGCAGGTGGGCAGACAAAGTCTTGAGGACACTGTCCCTCCCCCCACCTCTCAACACCCACCATGAGGCACTGCGTCACATGGGCCTGGAGTGGGGCGGACTTCAGTGCACGGGCGCCCCTGCTAATGGCAGATGTGAAAACGCAGGGGCCTCGCACCCCTGCAGGAGTAGCTGCTTTAGTTCCTGAGGCGTGAAAACTCACACTTATAGGCCGCTGTGCTGTTGGTGGTAATGAGGTGTTGGGCCTCAGTTCCCCTGCCAGGAGCTGGACCTCCGTGGGTGCCAGGTGGTGGATGAAGACATGTAAAGTCGTAGGCTTATAGGAGAGACTTTATTGCAGACCAAGGAGCCATTGCTAACAAGGAGCCATCAGACAAAACAGTTCTTTATAGCAGCCCCACACAGCAGCCACGCGCCGGCTGGTCAGTAACTCATCTTTACACCAACTCAGACAAAAGAGGCGACTTGCCAAACAGTGGCATTCATCTGTGGGTTACAGAAAGGTACGCCTGGAGTTGCCTACAGTAAAGCTGCTGTGTCATTGCCTTTGCACATGCGCATGGCAAATTGGCCTTGGCCATCCGGCCTCTGCTTCGGTTCCCACACGGGGCTATTGGCCACTCAGCCCCCTGCAGACAAGAGCAAAGCTCACCTCAGCCTCTGGAGTTCCCCCTTTGGCTTCAATCAGAAATGTTAACGATGATTATTCCTAGGAGTCCTGAGACCGCTGTCCTTCTCTCTCTTTTTTTAAAAAAATGTATTTTTATTGATTTCAGAGAAGAAGGGAGAGGGAGAGAGAGATGGAAACATCAATGATGAGAAAGAATTATTGATCCGCTGCCTCCTGCACACCCCACACTGGGGATTGAGCCTGCAACCCGGGCATGTGCCCTGACCGGCAATGGAACCGTGACCTCCTGGTTCACAGGTTGACGCTCAGCCACTGAGCCACGCTGGCCGGGCCATCCTCCTCTTTTCCCTTCCAGGGTGTGAAGTGGCCCTAAGGGTTCCGCAGAGGAGAGGAGGGGCGATGGTGTCATTCTCACTGTTACTAAGGCCACTGCTACAAAGCTGACGGTTACGATGCCACAAGCCTTACCCCCTGTCTTACGCGTTGGTCTCCTCTCTCACCACCTTATGGCTCCTGGGAAGGGCGATGTTCCCGTCTGCCCCAGGACCACACAGCCCGGAGCCCCGGAGGTGAGGCAGCTCTAAAAATGCAGTCTGGAAGCATCCTTCCGGAATACCCCTTCCTCCTGCAGAAGTCAGGAGGGTGGGGCCGCTGGGGGCTCTATTCTGGCTGAGGACCAGCCACTGGGTGTGAGAGGCTGTGCTCAAGGAAAGGAAGAGTAAAGGACTCCGTGCAAACAGGGAACACACGCAAGAGCCTTCAAGAAGAGAGTCAGAAAAGTGAAGGCGCAGAAGGAACAGACGCTTTGGGCAAATGTCAGAGGACAAGAGGCTTTGGGAGCTGCTGTCGGTGCGTGGAGCGCAGTGGGAGGGCCACGGGCAGCAACAGGACAGCCCGCTCGTCCCAGTCCCCTTTGGCATCTGTCCCTGGGCCAGCAGAACGCCTCCCGGGCCGGGAAGGCTGGAGGAGCAGCGGGGAGGAGAGCTGGGAGGCCAGATGTGGAAGGAGAGCCTCAGAGAGCACTGGCCGATGCTCAGGTCTGGTCACCCCTGTCCCGCTCCTGTGGAGACACGGATGGCTGTGTGACAGCCCGTGAGGGAGCAGAGGCGATGGGGAAATGCGAGCAGCCCGACACCGGGTCCCGGCCTCCACGCTCTGGAAGGGACGGTATGTCATTCAACAAGTGACTTACGTCCGTTTGGAGAGGGAAGCAGGGCTGGGATGAGGGCCACTGTCACCGAGCTGAGCGAGGCCAGTGGCAAGGACAGCACTGGATTGGTCACGTGCGCACCGTTCAGTATGGGCGACCTGTGCACACACAACAGAAGTCCCTCCACGACGTGGTGCTGGCTCCTCTGGGGCTCGGTGCCAGAGGGGGGAGGGATTGTGCTTCTCCTGCAACCCTCCCATGCAGGTCTCCCCGCCCTCCACAGCACAGCGGCTTTGGGAAGAAGTGTCTAGAATATGCCTCCACTCTGTCCCTCCTCCCCGTTAGCATCCCTCACAAGCTGACTTGCACTGAGAAGTGGGGTGTAACGGTTATCTGGGGGAAGACCGTTGAGAAGGAGCCACAGAAGCTCTGGTCAGCAGCTGCTTGTGGGAAAGGCACCGAGAGAGGGTCTGGCGAATGTTTGCTTCCCGGGCACTGGGGCCAAGCTCGTGGCCCTGCTCCGTGGTCCTCTCCTCTGGGAGATGGGAGCACAGCGGGGTGGCGGTCACCGCACTCTCCTCTCCAGATGCCCCCTCTCACCCTTGTTTTCTAGGGGCTCTTTCTGGGCTTTCCACGGACTTCACTTTGGCTTAGTAACAGCATTTTTTTTTAAATCAGGGTCACAGGATTTTGTTTCTTGACCAACTGGGCATACATAGTGAACTCTCTTAAAGCGCTGCAATGGACAAGGGAGGAAGAGGAGGCATCCGAGCACGCTAGGCCTAATTGGAAACTCGAGGCGCCCTCTGCTCCCGCATTTCCACATTTCCCCACGCAGCTTTGTGCACGCTCGTGAGTCACAGGCTGCCTGCAGGGGCTGCGGGTCCCAGCGCGAGCTTTGTCCCTGCTGAGCCAGGGGGTGGGGACAGCCCTTCTCCACGCCGCCGGCTCTGTGTCCTCTCAGTACAGCCAGGGGCTGGCCTGCATTGTCTCCCAGGCCTTTCCAACGCCGGCATTCTACCGGATCTCTGATCCCAAGCCAACAGCGGCATTAGGGAACGAAGGGACAGTCCGCATAAGTGCAAGTTGATTGGGAAATGGCATCGGATTTCTCTCTTAAATTGGCTTTCACGGTAATGATGACAGAGGGAAGATCCAGAGAAGAGGCGCACAGTTTGTGGGAGTGTTCACAGAAGCGTGGCTCCTGTCAAACAATGGCTTCTGGAAAGAACCTTTCGTTCCTCGCCCTTAGATTTTGCCTAATGGATGGCATAAGAGGGAGCCTCTGCCTGGACGGTGGCTTTCATTCCATTTGGCGTCACCCCGTCGCGGGCGCCGCTGCGGTCCCGTTAGCTGACATTGCGGTGGAGCAGTGTGGAGCGGCAGGGGGAGGGTGACAGGGCGGGTCGGAGGCGACGCTTGCTTTCTGCCAGTTAGTCATCGTGTAGAGGCTGGTGTTTAGAGGCATCTTTAGATAATTCAATAGCTCTGCGTCCCTGGGCGGGAGGATGTCCACCCGAGTTAATTTTTCTTGCTTATCAGACGTGATGGGACAAGATGACATTAAAACGGTTGAAAGAAACTACCCGTAATGAATATTTTAAAAATCAAGCACATATTTAAGGAGCTTAGGAGTTACTTGGATTGATTTACTGCAGCCATGAATTCAAGGGGAAAAATTATAACTGTCACAGACTATTGTGCGGGATCAACCCAGATAATTCCCATCGCTCTCCTTTGTCTTGATGCATCACAGCCTCCGGTGACGTCGCAGTCTTCTCATTTTGATTGAAGTCAAATCTGGTGAAGGGAAAAGAATTTTAAAGTGACTAGGATTGCCATGTCCGGGTGGTTCAGTCGGTTGGACCGTCGTCCTGTGCACCAAAGGGTTGTGGGTTCGATTCCCAGTCAGGGCACATCCCTGGTTGAGGCCTGTATGGGAGGCAAATGATCGATGTTTCTCTCTCTCATCAATGTTTCTCTCTCTCTCTCTCTTTAAAAAAAATCAATAAAAACATATTCTTGGGTGAGGATTAAAAATAAGTAAAAACAAACAAACAAACAAAGTGACTAGGTCTTATTCATTTATTTGTCCTTTGAGTAGACTCAAACTCACTAATCTGTAGGCACAATGGAACCACATTTCCCTCATGTACCAAATTTTACAGGCCCTCCCGTCACCTGCTCAGCCCCTGCGGTGCCCCCTGAAATGGTAATTACAAGGATTCCCACGTGTGCCTGCGAGATGCCCACACACCGCGTGGCTGCTCGGCTCTCCAGTCAGTCCTGCAGCCCCCGACGGGCACGGGATGAGACAGCCCGCTCAGTGGCCCAACCGCAGGATGGTCCGTGACAGTGGAGAAGGCGACCTCCCTCCCACACTGCGTTGGACCGTTTTAGGGATGGGCTGCAATGTGCTGGGGCCTCTGTCAGCGTGGGGTTTGAGGAAATAGGACAGCGGGGTTTTACCTGGAACCCTCTTTCCTGCTGGGCGACCGAAGGGCACTGGTCGGAGGGAAGGGAAAAGAGTGCCAGGGCCTGGGTCTTCTCTTCAGCAACCAAGCCATTGTTGGGGGTCGTCTTTATTTTGTCAGGATGCGTTTCTCTGGGAAGTTCTCTCTCCCTGAAACAACTAAACTCCGGTGGGGTCCTCCTCACCGGTTTGCTGGAGCTGCCCCAGCTGAGTTCTCTGACATGTGGTCGCAGCAGGGCCCGAGGTGGGTCCCTGACACTGTTCACCTCATGGGCCCTTCCCAAGCGGATTCGATGCGAGAAAGGCTGCTGTCTCCTTCAGTCCTCTCTTCTCTCAAGGAGTTTTTCTTGGGAAGATGGTTTGGAGGAAGAATTGGCAGTTAGGGCTCCTTTTAACTCAGACCATGAAGTCCTTTTCAAATAAACCACCTTAGAGAAGACATGTACTTTTAGAACATGGGTTTCTCCAGCCAGAGCCTTTCTATAGACAGAGGCTATGAAACAACTTGGATTCTACCGGCTGATCAGATGTCCTTGTGGAGGAGCAAATAATTAGAGAAGTGCAGCGTTATTTAACCTCCAGAACAAGCAATAACGGGGAACGCACGATCTAATTCTTTCCTTGGTACTGGACTGGATCTATGTCTGTACAGGTCATGCATGTTTTGAAGTTTTCTAGAATTCTTGATATTTATCTTAGAATCTGAACATTATTTCAGTGACTTACTTTTTGTATATATTCCAGTGCAAAATTATTTCAGTGCATTGCATAATGTCACATTTTGCATGAATGAAGTGTGAGACAATATTTATTCCTGTGTGTATGTTGGTACTAAATCACCTGCACTTAAAAAGAGCATTGTATTCACAGCCATTCATCCATTGCACGTAAACATGAATGGACTACAATGTTGATTTAGACATGGCTAGGCACTCACATGTTTTATATAATTGCTCACATAGCATCCTCAGTTTCAAAAAAGAATGCCTCTTGACATGCAGCTGGCCAATAGATACACGGAAAGACGCTCAGGATCACTGATCATCAGAGAAACGCAAATTAAAACCACAATGAGGTATCCCCTCACACCTGTCAGAATGGCTGTCATCAATAAATCCACTACTGACGAGTGCTGGCCAGGATGTGACGAAGAGGAGCCCCTCGTGTACTGTTGGTGGAAAAGCGAGTGACGCAGCCACTGTGGAGAGCAGCATGGGGGATTAAAAGGGAACTGTCATTAAAAATGGAACTGCCTTATGACCCGGTGAATCCACTTCTGGGTACACTAGTATTTCTGAAGAAACCCAAAACACTCATCCGGAAGAATATACACTGAATGGCCAGATTATTATGACCACCTGACATTTGTAGGCAAGTTAGCCGTACACTGCATCGTATGGGATATGGAAGCCGAAGGCCTGTTTGAACACCTTTGCTGTCTGTAGTTACCAAGATAAAACATCTCCAATTCACACAGGAACACAAGGATTGGACAGTCGAGCATTGGAAAAAAGTCATGTGGTCCGATGAATCACGTTTCCAGTTGCATCATGCAGATGGCGGAGTGAGAATTTCATGGAAACAGCATGAAAGCATGCACCCCACATGCATGAGTACAACCCTTCAAGCTGGAGGGGGCAGTGTTATGGTTTGGGGCATGTTTTCCCGGCATGATTTGGGCCCTTTAATTCATGTGGAACAACATCTGAATAGCACAACATACCTAAGTATCATTGCTGATCAAGTTCATCCTATCATGTTGATGGTGTATCCCAATGGAGATGGCTTCTTCCAACAAGACAATGCGCCATGCCATGGTGCTTGTATTGTGCAGGAGTGGTTTCAAGAACATGAGGGAGACTTTACCTTGCTTAGGTGGCCCCCACAATCACCAGATCTTAATCCAATTGAGCATTTTTGGGACGAAGTTAAAAGAGCCATCAGGCAGCTGGTTCCACAACCATCAAATTTCACAGAACTGGACAGTGCTATTCATCAGGCATGGCGTCAGATTCCTCGCATCACCTTTCAGCATCTCGTGGAGTCAATGCCAAGAAGAATCGCCACAGTATTGAAGGCAAAAGATGGCCCAACAAAGTACTGATGGGGGGGGTCATAATAATCTGGCCACTCAGTGTATATTCACCCCTATGTTTGTTGCAGTGTTGTTCACAATAGCCAGGCTATGGTAGCAACCCAGGTGCCTATCAATACATGAATGGATAAAAAACTGTTGTATGTACATTCAATGGATTATTTAGCCATACAAAACAACGAAATCTTACCATCTATGAAGTATGGATGGATCTAGAGGGTATTATGCTGGTTGAAATAAGTCACTCAGAGAACAACAAAGACCACATGATTTCACTTATACGTGGAATCTAAAGAACAATATAAATGAACAAACAAAACAGAAACAGATCTACAGATACAGAGAACAGAATGAGGTTGCCAGACGGCAGGGTTTGGGGGACGGGGTGAAAAAGGTGAAGGGATTGAGAAGTACAGATTGGGAGTTGCAAAGTATTCACAGAGATGTAAAGTACGACATAGGAAATATGGTCAAAAATATTGTAATAACTATGTCTGGTACCAGTTTGGTACTGGAAATATCAGGGGGAACACTTGGTAAAATATACGATTGTTTAACCACGAGCTGCACACCTAAAACAGATACAAAATAATATTGAATGCAAACTGTAATTGAAAAAAAAAAAAAAAAGAATGCTTCTTGTCTCAGTGAGTCCTGCCATATATAGAAGTCCCCCATGCTCCAACGTGGAATTGCTGGATCCAATAGTAATTCCATTTTACATTCTCATCCACAGCACGCAGGGTTCCAGTTCCAATTTTCCCACATCCTTCCCAACACTTGTTACTTGCTCTTTATTTTTCAACATAGCCATTCTAACAGATGTGTTTCAATTCTCTTCTTATAAAAAAAAATTCTCACCCATCTTTCTGCCTCCATTTCTGTCTTCTTCCCCCCTTTTCTGAAGAAAGAAGATGTCCAGTTTTTCCATAATCAGGCTTCTTCTGATGGTGGGCCTGCACTGCCAATTTACAGTGGAAGACATAAAAACCCGCTGGTCCCGAACTTGAGTTGGAGATATCAGCGCATACGGACACAGGATATATCTTACCCTCGTCTCAAGTCGCATATTTCCTAACCTTGTTTCTTGTAAAAGGCCTGGAACAAAGACCAATGCAAGCAGCAAGTGAGCACCCCCAGCTCTTAGTTCTCACCACATCGGAACCACAA
This sequence comes from Eptesicus fuscus, assembly GCF_027574615.1. NCBI lineage: Eukaryota > Metazoa > Chordata > Mammalia > Chiroptera > Vespertilionidae > Eptesicus > Eptesicus fuscus. Next base: position 90,440,581 of record NC_072483.1, on the reverse strand, counting down.
CTTCTTGGAGAAGAGGCTGATTTCGGGTCAGGGACAGGCACTACACAAGATGAGCATGGAGATCTTGTCCCACTTGAAAGCGAAGTCACGGTCAACGACGACTGAGACCATTTCAAAGGACTCAGGCGTCAACACGAGCAGGCTGACCCTAAAGATGAACTCATTCCTGCACAAATGAAAACAATCCTTTCTATGGATTAAAACATATTAAATATATTAAAGAGGCACTAAAATAAATAAGAAAGAAACATTCCAAAGTTACCTTTGGAGGAGTCTGTGGATCCAAATTCATTATTTTGAAAGGCTGGTAAGTAAATGAATAGAATCAAGCGTTTCTTCTGCTTTTTCCTATACTATAACGATGAATAAATCTATTGCCTAATGTAAGCCTAGCTTTTCCAGAAATTTCACACAAAAGCATGTAAGCATTTGCCTGCTTCAGATTTTTGTCTGAGGAAGAGGTTAATCTTGGCGGCAAAGGAGACTTTTTAAAAGAAGTTGGCACTTCACATGATGCCCATTATTTCTCCTGACGTCTTATCTTCTTCTCTGGCTCTTGGTTCTGTGGAGTGAGATGAAAGAAAATTGGGAGCCCTCCGTAGCACTGTGTGCTTGGTTTGAGTCATCTTGATTTGGTTCAGATATTTTAAATATTTTCCTCTCTGAAACAGGGAAAGGACAGAGTGAGACTCAAATAAGGGGCCAGCAGGAAGAGGAGCAGTTAAATTGCACTCTATAGTATTCAAGTCTCCTGGCTACAGAGATAATCCTATTAACAATCTTGTCCTCTGACCTCATGTAGTCTGGATTCTTTGTTCTCTGTCTGTTGAGTGCACATATCTTCCAGTGAATAGTAAAAATCTGAAAAATTTGAAATGCCAACTTAAAAGGTATTTGCTTTGCTTGGAAGCCAAGGAAGAATTCTAAGGGTTCTCCCCTATGTCAAGTCCAGGAATGTTTGGATATTATTCATTGTAATGATTAATACAGAATTCTTTGGGTATGAGTTTAAGCTGCAAACTGCAGATGCCTCGTTATGAATCCTCATTTGAAGGCAAGTTATCTATTGCTTGTTTTAAATCTATTCATGACTAATTCTTACTGCTTCAGATTTATTGTGTGGTGTCCATTCATTCCTTCAAACACTTAACAATTATTTATGAAATATGTATTGAACACCAGCTATGTACCAGGTATTGTACTGGGTCATGAAACTATAGAAATGGACAAGATCTACACATTCTCTTCTCTCCAGGAGGTTATAGTTTTACCCTATTTATCTTCACAACTTTTTCATCCCCTTTGTAACTGACCCCTTGTGTTCAATCCCCTCTGTTTGAAATGCCTAGACACCTCTCATTTCCTAGCTATGCCCTGACTGGTGGACCTGCTTTGGAAGAAGTCACAAGGGAAGATTCTCCTAAAGGAGTGACATTTATTATTATTTTTTAAATATTTGATTGATTTCAGAGAGAAAGGGAGTGGGAGAGAGAGAGAGATAGAGACATCAATGATGAGAGAGAATTATTGAGTGGCTGCCTCCTGCACGCCCCCTACTGGGGATCAAGCCAGCAACCTATGTATGTGCCCTTGACCGGAATCTAAGCAGGGTCCTACAGTCCACAGATGCTCTATCCACTGAGCCAAACCAGCTAGGGCTGGAGTGACAAATATTTAAACTAGCGAGATGAGTAGGAGCTATCTGAGATGGGCTGACTGTAGGACTGTTATTGGTACAGTAGCTTTTCTTTTAGGTGACCTGTGAGTTTCCAAATAGCGTAATGGCTCGAAGTACAGGTTCTGGAGCTGAAGTGCTCTGGGTGCAATCCACAGCATCGGCTACTCTCTAGAGATGTGGCCTCAGGCAGGGGATGAACCAAGTTCCTTGCACTTCAGCGTCCTCTTTTGTAAAAGAGTAATCACATCACTCTCCATGGAAGCTGTGAGAAGTAAAGAAGTTAGTGTATATAGACAACTTCCGGTTTGATGTTATCGGTTTTCATATGCATGACGAAACTCTGCAGAAGCGTCCCTATGCTCATGCGCACTCAGCCTTCCGGAGAAGGATATTGTAGAGGGGGAGGTGACCTTCATTTTCATCTGGCGTCTAATGTTCCAGGGAAGAAGTCTGAGGTTAGCTTAATTTTTTGTTTGTTACTCATTCTAGGTCACCTTCTTTTTCCTAATCAGTAAAATCATTTTTTTTAAAAATACGTTTCATTGATTTCAGAAAGGAAGGGAGAGGGAGAGAGAGATAGAAACATTAACGATGAGAATCATTCATCGGCTGCCTCCTGCAGCCTTCTCATGCTCCCTACTGAGGATCAAACCCAGGAATTAAACTGTGACCTCCTGGTTCATAGGTTGATGCTCAACCACTGGGCCAGGCTGAATGAGCAGTAAAATGGTTTGAATAATAGTTTCTCCATAGGTTTGTTGGTGATTATGAAATTAGATAATGCTTTGCATGTTCCCTGCCACACATAAATATTCAATATACCTAAGTTGTTATTATTGTCATCATTATTATCACTGGCCAATATCTAAATTGGTACCATATATTTTAATGCTATGTCTTTCTCATTTTAATCTAATAAATACACCTATCCCTTGTAAGTTGAGGAATTTGAAGGAAAAAACCTGCAATCTGGGTGAACTGGACATTTGAGCTAGAATTCAGTTTTTAGCAAGAATCAGCTGGAGAGAAATGCTGGAAGCTTAAAGCTCTATTTCTTAAACGGATTTGGATTGGAGTATTCTATTTTCTGCTCAAGGAAGATCAATTACCCAGATGTCAGATTTCTGCTGCTCGCTCTCCTCTCCTTTATCTCGGACTTTTTCATTTCCTTTTATTTACCTTTTATTTCTGGGAGTGCATGTCCAGTCTCTCTTCATATCCCAGGTTTAATGTTCTGCAGGCCAATTTGGTTCTCTACTGCTTAGGGCTACATTTTAAATGCCACCGAGGCATTATTGGTCACCTCGCCTGCTTTACTTCCCCCTAATGCCGTCACTCCCTTTCAAAAACATCTCCCCGTATCTTAGCTCTCATTTTAAATATTATAAAAGCAATGCTGTAAAAGGCTTGACTGTTTGTTTTATGGAACAGAGCTTTGTTAAAATAGACTCTCCCAGCTTTCTCATGTTATCTTTCTTTTCTTGCCAAAACTTTCCAAAGGACTTAGCACTGTTTGTGTGGACTAATCTCTGAGAGAAGGCAGGTCTATTTTGATCTATTTGAACGAATATTAAGAGGGCACATTCTCCTTGGGTCTGTTTACTGCTTAGCTTGACATTTTTCATTCCTCCTTTTATGTCTTATGATGATAAAGGGAGATAATACAAATGCATGTTAATCGCTTGGTTACTGGTCAGATAGAGAGGGTGGAGGGGGATTGGGGCATGGATAGTCCCAGAAGGAGTAAGCCCTTTAGACCCTGTGTCTGGTTTTCCTACTGTTGCTGGTCTCTACGGGACGTCACTGTCCTGGGCCTTTGGTCTGTCTGCCACTTGGAGCGAATGCCCTTTGTTTCCGGAAGACTCTCTGAGTCAGGTGCACTGGCCGTTGGTGAGGAGCTGCTGACTGAGCCCCCTTGGCTGAGCCCTGGGTTTCCTCGGCGGCATGGGCTCCGCCCTGGAGTGCTCTTCCTGAAGCGCCCCCTGACTCCAAGGCAAGGATCCTCTTTTCCTACAATTCCTCCCTCCCTTCCTCCCTCCCCTCCTTCTTTCCCCTCCCTCCCCCCCCCGCCTTCCTTCCCTCCTTGCTTCCCTCCTTCCTTCTTTTCTCCCTTACTCTAACCTCCCTCCCTTCCTCCCTCCCTTCCTCCCTCCCTCCCTTCCTTCCTTCCTTCCTTCCTTCCTTCCTTCCTTCCTTCCTTCCTTCCTTCCTTCCTTCCTTCTTTCCTTCCTTCTTTCCTTCCTTTCCATTTCTTCCTCCTTCTCTCTCTTTCTCCTTTAGGAAAAATTGCCCTTCAATTCACTAAAGTATTCCATCACATTGGGTGGGGGAACCCATTAACAGGACATTGGGGTCAGCAGAATCCCTGCCTCTCTCTGCCTCACATCATTGGCTCCCATGACACATTGGTGCACGGGGTCCACGCGGAGCTGTCCCTCTCTGTCCCTTGTCTCACTTTCTTACACTCTTCATGGCTGGGCGAGAGCGCTTGGCTGAGTGGGGGCTGAAATTCATATTTTTGCTGACTGAGCTGGACCAAGACTGCTTCCCCCGGAGGAAGAGGCCCTCTCTAAACTCATCGTAAATGCATGTGTACTTGACCAGGCGGGGGCCAGTCCTGGAGGCAGGAGGTTTGCGTTTCTCACTTGCAGGAGGTTTAACGCGGCTGTTTTATCGGTGGCCTGGTGACATCGGGTGGTTTGTGCGCTGTTTCCTCGGAGGGAGATCGCCGGTTCGCTCTCCAAGACTCGCTTCGCTCTTGTTCTGACTGGGCCATCTCCGGGAGAAACTTCTCCACACACTTTGCTTATTTTTTCAGCCGGGATGAAAAAAATAGTTTTGATCCACTTTTCTGTTATCATCTTTCTGAGAAGTCCTTACTTTATTAAAAAAAAGTATCAATTTATTGAAAAACTTAAGTAAATATATAGACGAATGAATAAAGTATTAGTGAACTATCTTCTTCCCATCCTTATCCCCAATTTGCTGAGTTCTTACTGTACTGCCATAAATAACTACTTTTCTTTTTCTGTTAATCCTAGGATATTTTTCTCCAGTGCATTTTAGAGAGAGTGGAAGGGAGGGAGGAGAGGGGTGAAAAAGAGAGAGAGAACATCGATGTGAGAGACACACATCACATCAATTGGTTGCCTCCAGCACATGCCCCGACTGGGGTGGGGATCAAACCTGCAACCCAGGTACGTGCCCCTGACTGGGAATTGAACCTGAGACCTTCAGTGCCAAGGCCAACACTAACCACTGAGCACACTGGCCAGGTTGGTAACCACTGTTAATAGTTATGTGCCCTTTCACAATTTGTTTGTGCATCATACACAAGCAAACACAAGTGTAAATTCTTTTAAATAAAAAGGATATACCATGTGGCCTACATTTGAGTTTTTGCTTTCATCTAACAATGTCTTCAAGATTCTTCAGATTTGAACGCTGAATGGTTCCTCCTTCTTTTATCTAGCTGCATAATAGCTTATTGTATGGGTAATTGTTTAACCGGTCTCTCCCAGATAAACATTAGGGATGTTTCCAATCATTTGTTCTTATAAACAATGCTATAATGACTAGCCATGCAAGTTACTCATTTTGCACGTGGGAAAATATGTCTATAGGATAAATAGCCACAAGTAGAAGAATGGTGCCAAGCGTCTTTTGAATCTGTGATATTGGTAGATATTGCCAAATTACCGCCCACACGATTTCAGCAGTTGCCATTCCTACCAGTGGAGTCTGAAAAGGTGTGCTGTTGTCTTCCCGGCAGGCTTGCTAGAATAGTGTGCTCTCAAGCTCTTAGTTTCATCCATGCTGAGAGGTGAGAAAGGGCAGTTCAGCATCATTGTAATTTGCATTTCTCTTACTGTGAGGGAGATGGAGTATTTTTTCATAGGACGATGAGCCATTTTTATTTCACTTTCTATGTGGTATTGTGTATGTCCTTTTCCTCGTGGGTTATTGGTTTTTAATTATTTAAATAAATTTTTAGGGAACATTTCATATATTAATGTAGTTCCTCCTCTGTTATATGAGTTGTAAATACTATCTTTTGTTATCAGTTTGTTTTGTCTTTATTTTATTTTGGCAGGTAGAAATCTTTTGTTTAGTTGTTGTTTTAATGTAAGCAGAATTATGAATATTTTTATTTCTGACTTCTGGAGTTTGAATATTTTGAAAGAAATCCTTGAAACTAAGTTTATAAGAAATGCTCCATTAACTTCCCCTATGATTTAATTATTTGCATGTAAATTTTGATTGATTTGGAACTTGTCCTGGTATAAGGTATAAGGTATAAGTTATGGATATAATTTTTTTTTTCTAGATGGCTACCCATCTTAATGAGATGTCAATTCCCACTGTTGCCACTTTTCTTCACCCTTATTCTGGAAGTAGTCATCCAGCATTTAGACTAAAAAAAGGACAACAGAGGTATAAACATATTAAAGATGGTTAAAAAGTTACTATTTAGAGGTAATATGATTGTATACCTGAAGAACCCAAGAGAACAAACTAAAAAAGGGATACTGAAACAATAAGATATTAAACAAGACAATGCAGTAAAAATTTAGTACCTATAAATCAATAGCGTCCATACACAAATCACAACCAGTGTTAAGATCTATTATAATTTGTAAAAAAAAAATCACATATATAAAAGCAGCATTAAAAACAAAATACCTTGGAATACACTTAGTAAAGTATGTGCATGATTTATATTTTAAAAGTTTAGGGCACTGTTATAAAAGGCATCAAAAAACCGCTGAACAAATTGAAAGACATATCTCGTTTTGGATAGCAGTCATCAAAAGGACAGTATGCTGATAACAATTGGCGTGCCAATAGAAAGACCAGCAGGATATTTTTGAAACAAACATGTTGATGCAAAAGGATACTTGGGAGAATGAATGTGAAGAGCTTGGAAAATTCTGAAAAGGAAGAACCCCCGAGGGGAACGAACACTAGCAGGTACACAACCCGTTAGAGGACCTCGACAGCTCCTGCGGTATGACCAGTGCGTAAATAGAGCAGCGGGGTAAACAGAAAGCCCAGAACAGACTCTAAAAAATAATGGGAATTTTGTGCGTGAGACAGGTCCAGTCTCTACCTAGTGGGGAGAAGATAATGTTGGAACAGCTTGTTTATTTTAAACTGCAACTTGAGAATCAGCCGATAAACAGTGCAATTTCTAAAACGCATCGCAACGGCCCCGCGTCCTGGAAAGGCGAATGAGGTGGAGGATGCGCTTTGGGTTCTAACTAAACCCGGGACATCAGCAAAGAAAGAACTTGCTTCTATGCCGAAAGGAAGCAAGTGGCCCAGTTCCATCTCCAGAGATCAGGACGGAATTTCCATGCACTGCTCCCCGGGCCCCGGGGTGTGGGAACATGGGAGGGGAGGACGCAGACTCTGCAGAGGCCCAGCAGGTTCGGGTAGCAGGACACGGGCAATGGACATCAACTCCGGCCCCCGGCTGGAGGACACGGAGGCGTAGGCATGTGCTCCCGCCAAGGGCGAAGACAAGGGCATCGCTTACAAAAACCGCTTTTAGAGACCCCAGGGGGTATTCTTCCACTCCTGTCCCACTTGGTAGGACCATGCGCCTAATGCAGTGGTTCCCAACCTCCCTAATGCCGCGACCCTTTGACACAGTTCCTCATGTCGTGGTGACCCCCAACCATGAAGTTATTTTCGTTGCGACTTCATAACTATAATTTTGCTACTGTTAATGAATCGTAATGTAAATATCTGTGTTTTCCGATGGTCTCAGGCTCTACAGCAGCAGTTCTCAACCTGTGGGTCACTAGCAGGGTCGCCTAAGACCATCGGAAAACACAGATATTTACATTACGACTCATAACAGTAGCAAAATTACAGTTATGAAGTAGCAACGAAAATAATTTCATGGTTGGGGGTCACCACGACATGAGGAACTGTGTTAAAGGGTCGCGGCATTAGGAAGGTTGGGAACCACTGGCCTAATGTCTTAGGCAGAGCGCCGCTTTCTGCTGATGCCACCGCGAAGACCTGCAGGCCACGGCCACCACGGGGAGCCCCAGCCCAGCGGCAGGAAGTGGGGGGCAGCGGTGTGCGGGCTAATTGCCGTCATTAGCCCGGGAATCTCAGGGCAGGCCTTGGGCTTTTCATCTCCAGGTGTTATTCCAGTGTGCTGCTTTATCGCCCTGCTTACCTAATTCCCCTTTCCCCGTTTCCAGGTTCAATTTGAATAACATTTCCTCAGAGCTTCCTGAGATACGGGGCGAGATGTGCTGCCGAGAGGCAGGAATTCAGGGTCTCGGAGCCATTTGATTCAGGGCGCAGTATAAATGCAAAGCAGGGTGCGCAGCCAAGCAACATGCTAATTGCGGCCGGGGAGGCAGCCGCTGCCGGTCCAGGTACCAGATGTGTGTCCCTCTCGGTTTCCCGGGCTGGCTCCTTGAGAAGACGGGGGCCTGTGGATGGTGTAAACGGACTAAAAACAAATCACTCGGAAGAATAAAAACCATCGAGCCAGCGGCGCTACAATTACCCCCAGAAAAATGAGAATGCCACTCCCTGGAAGGCAGCCAGGGGGAGCGGGCAACGGAAGAGCTGGTAAAATATCGGGTCCAAAGAAAATGCGCGCGCGCTGATGAATTATGCTCCTGTTTGTTTTCTTTGTACATTGTTGCCTGGTGTAATAAGAAGTTGGAAAACCACTTCGAAGACCTGGACATGATTCAATCTAAGCTATGGGAATTTTTCAAGATAACCTTTTTTTTTTTTCCAGTGTGGGCCCAGGATTTCATAGCAAAATGGGATGTTTAGTTTATAAGTGATTTATTATGTTCTGCGAAGACTAGGTAAGCACGAAAGAGTTCATGGAGAAATTGAATTGCTCTCAACTAGCTACAGGATGAAGTTGGTCTTTTAACTTATTTTGTATCACATGTCCCAGAAGGTTTATGCCCAGCAAGAACACATCAGAGGAAATGGCCATCAGTTCAGGCCAGCAGGCCAGCGGAAATGGAAGCGACAAGGGTGAATTCAGTCTCTCCCACCACGCATCAGAACATCCCCGAGGCTCTGTCGAAGGAGACCTAGGAAGTTGCATGGTTTTTGTTTATCAGGAAGGAGGGAACGTATGAATACTTCAAAAGAGCGCTGATTCTGAATAAAATTTAATAAAGCAGCAACGTAATGTCCTGCTTTTGCCAACAGTTTAATAAAAATGAAGAAGACATTTGAAATATGAATTTGACTCAATTCTGAAAATCATAAAATCCTATTAAAAAATATGGGAAACAAACAACTCTACAAGGTCACCAATGTTTAGTGCTGGGTCTGTTTAGCTTGCAGGAGCATTATCCAGACAGATACCGCAGAGTCCCCAAGGGCCAATGTGAATACAGAAGCAGACAAAAGCAAGGACTCTGGAATGGTTACAAATCCACCCTGCGTATCATCCCAGCTGGTAAAGGAGCTTTAGCGTAGGATCATTTTTTGAATATTTTTCTTCACAGGCTTTGTTACCTACTTCTACAACTCCATCTGTCTAGCACCGTGGTCGGCAAACTGCGGCTCACGAGCCACATGTGGCTCGAGAGCCACATGCGGCTCTTTGGCCCCTTGAGTGTGGCTCTTCCACAAAATACCACGGCCTGGGCGAGTCTATTTTGAAGAAGTGGCGTTAGAAGAAGTTTAAGTTTAAAAAATTTGGCTCCTAAAAGAAATCTCAATCGTTGTACTGTTGATATTTGGCTCTTTTGACTAATGAGTTTGCCGATCACTGGTCTAGCATAATTCCACCCATGATATATAATGTTTGAACTATCCCTGTGAGAAAAACAACAACCCCTAAACACAACAGGATGTACTGTGATGAACTGGCATCTTCAGGGACTGGACAGAGCTGCCCGCACCAACAAATGGTCAGTGAAGGTGGCAAAGAGGAGGTATCCTCTCTTCCAACCTCTCCTCGATCTCCCCTCTCACGCTCAGCAGAGGAAATAGAAGCTGCTATTTAGAAATAGTCTTCACTTCATTTTTTAAAATTTCTTTATTGATTAAGGTGTTACATATGTGTCCTTATTCCCCCATTACCATCCCCATCCCCCCACTCATGCCCTCACCCCTCTGGTGTCTGTGTCCATTGGTAATGCTTATATGCATGCATACAAGTCCTTTGGTTGATCTCTACCCCTTACCCTCCCCCTCCCCTACCTTCCCTCTGAGGTTTGATGGTCTGATCGATGCTTCTCTGTCTCTGGATCTGGATTCATCAGTTTATGTTGTTCATTATATTCCACAAATGAGTGAGATCATGTGATATTTATGTTTCTCCGACTGGCTTATTTCGCTTAGCATAATGCTCTCTAGTTCCATCCATGCTGTTGCAAATGGTAAGAATTCCTTCTTTTTTACTGCAGTGTAGCATTCCATTGTGTAGATATACCACAGTTTTTTAATCCACTCATCTGCTGATGGGCACTTAGGCTGTTTCCAAATCTTAGCTATGGTGCATTGTGCTGCTATGAACATAGGGGTGCATATATCCTTTCTGATTGGTGTTTCCAGTTTCTTAGGATATATTCCTAGAAGTGGGATCACTGGGTCAAATGGCAGTTCCATGTTTAGCTTTTTGAGGAAACTCCATAGCCTTCACTTCTTGCTCTGCCCCGATCAGGCCTGCCTTCCCCACTTGTTCCCTTTCTCTGGCAGAAGATAAGCAGAGGCATAGTAAACGTTTTAAGAGTTTGAGTGAAAATCGATTTGAACAGGGCAGTTCCAAACCGGAAGTGGATAGAAACAATCTCTAACAAGAGCTGGGAGAGACCTTGGTGGGGAAAGGCGGGGGCAGAGGCAGGCCATGGCCCATGGCTGTGGTTCAGCCCGGTTGGCTGTGTGTCACTGGTTGCCCGCAGTTCCCATTCTGTAACCTGGAGACATTCCCAGGCTCTGGTGGGGTTTGCTGACCAAGGCCTCCGTGGCGCTAGAGCCTCCTGTCTCAGGGCGTCCTTGTTCAGGTAGCGCCGTTGTCACCTGGGCCCAAGGGTCCCTCTCTACCTGGAGCCTCAATCCTCTGCTCTCTAGGTCCGCTCCCTGCAAACACGCTGGTTCTCTGCTCCTTCCCATCCCCTCGGCCCCTGCACTCACGGCTTCGGGAAAAGCAGCAGGTACAGAAGCAATGACGGAGCCCACGGCCCCTGTGCTCTGCTGCCCGATTTCTTCCTCCCCTTCCCGGTCAGACCTGCGGGGCGGGCAGCCGATTCCACAGCTCCACCTCCCTTGTGCCCTTCAGTGGCTGCTGTCTGGCTTCTCCCCGCACTCGCGTGGAAGCAGCTCTCACCAGAGTGACTGATCATGTCCTGTTGCTCCATTCCCCTGGGGCCTCCAGAGCCCCTGGTCTCTCAGCAGCAGCAGCCCTCTCCTCCCGTCCTGACTGTCCTCTGCTCTGGGACACACTGCTCTTGGGGCTCCCCCACTCTGACGTCTTGTCCTGGCGTCCTCTGGGCTTCTAGTCCGACAGTTTCATAAATTTTGATTCTCTTCCCGCCTCCTTTTAATTTCACACAGTACACTTGCTGGGGGCGGAGGGGGGGGGGCGGGGGGAGAAGAGATCTCATCTACTCTTACGGCTTTAATTACCATTTCTTTTGAACTTCAGACTTTTACATCCAACTGCCTCCTGGACTTCACCTGCCAGATAAATGTCAGGCCCCAGGAGTCCAGTGTGTCCAGGCCTGAACTGTCTTGTCCCCTAACTTGTCCCTTCTGTGTGCCCTGCACAACATTCACTCAGAAACTCAGGTGTCATCCTCAACTTCTCGTTCTCCGCCAGCCCTCCCTCCCGTCACTCTCCGTCTTCTGTTGATTCTGCCTCCAACCTCCCCTCAAACTGTGCAGCGTCTCCACCTCCCCTGACCATCCTGGACCCAGCGCTACTCCTGCTCCCCTGGACGGCTGCTCTCACCTCTGTCTCCTGCTCAGGCCTTGCTCCTCCCTCATTTGTTCTCACTGCTGCCAGAGAGATCTTGGTGCCAAGCAAACCCGATGATGTCATTTCCACACTTAAAAACTTCCCAAGACTCCTCATTCCTCTCACGCAGCAGCTAAAACCTTCGCTATGGCTCATAAAGCTCTTCATGGTCTCATTTTCATTTTCCTCTTTGGTTTCATTTTTTTTTTAAGTATACAATTTTTTAAGCCAGGGGGAATTTATTTACTTCCCCAACATATGGGCCCAAAATCCATAGACAGGAACACAGACTTTGGCACCAGACTATTTGGGTTCAAATCCCGCCTTTGCCTAGTAATGTTATGACCTCAAGTAAGTTCCTTAACTTCTCTGTTTCAGTTTCTCCTTCTACAAAATGGGATGATGGGGTTCTTATGTGGTTTAAGTGAATCAATGCTCATAAAACACTTAGAACAATCAGGGACATAATTAGCATTCAATAAGTAATGTCACTGGCCCTAAATACTGAACAGGTTGTCTACTCTACATTTGAGATTCAACACAAAAGCAATTGTACTTGTGAAGTACATTTAGACAGTAAGAAAGCCTAACAAAAGTATGTTTTTTAAAATAATTGCTACTTTGATCTTTTTTGAAATATTAGATTGAAAAAAAGTGAAATTTTATTGCTCTTGCTTTTTTTTTTTTTTTTTTAATCCTCACACGAGGATATTTTTTCCATTGGTTTTTTGTTGTTTTTGTTTAGAGAGAGTGGAAGGGAGGGGGAGAGACAAAGAGAAAGAAACATCAAAAGAGAGACATTGGCTGGTTGCCTCCTGCACCCACCCACTCCAGGCCAAGATCGAGCCTGCACCCCAGGCATGTGCCCTTGACAGGATTCGAACCTGCTACCCTTCAGTCTGTGGGCCGAGGCTCTAACCACTAAGCAAAATGGCTAGGGCTGTTGCTCTTGCTTTGTTGGAGATTCATCCTGTGCTTAATCTGGGTTTTTGATCTAATGCATGCTTTTCCCTCTTTCTACAACACTTTCCCTCACACTGCTTTTTATTTTGAGCCAAATCTTATTCCTTATTTAGGTCTCCAGTTACATGGTAGCTCTTCTTAATGGCCGGGCCTGACCTGGGGTCTGAGCTGGCCCCTGCCAATGCACTCTCATCACATGCTGTCACCCCCAAACTTGGCACCCGCCATCTGTGTTATTTTAACTTTCCTTTGCTTGGCCTCTCTCTCATGATAACGCTGTCCCCATGGAGGCAGAGCTTACGCTGTCTTGTACACATCATTATCTCCTGCGCCTGGCAGAGTGTGTGCTCAGTAAATCAGTGCCCAAAACCTCACCTTTCTTCAGGCATCATCTCACCAGAACAGAGATAACACTGTGTAAGAGTAAATTCATCTATTTGAAAAGTACCATCTATTTTTTCCTTCTGACATTAAGGTAGCTCTGCCTTAAATGCCACTCAGACCCAAAGAATTACTAGCTTGGTCTTTGCTGTTTTCAAATTCAAATACCAAAAATGAGGTAACATTGATTAAGAGTGAGTGTTTGAAAACCTCTTCCAAATCTAATGGGGTTTTCTGTGTGCTGAGGGGGAGAACCAGGTATGAAGGCATTGTTCTTGAATCTTTTGTCTTAAGTCTATCCCAAGGTCCTTCATGGGAGGAATCTCAGTCCTGGACAGACTGGTCAGGAGCCTGTGAAACTGGAGTCAAGGGACAATGACCTGTTCACCTGCATATGAAGCAGCTCCTGAGTTTCAGACCTGAGGGTCCCTGGGCGACCCCTGATTTTGTTTGGCAGTTAGGTGCTGAGATTTCATCACTCTATCGTAAATTACTAGAGGCCTGGTGCACGAATTCGTGCTTGGATGGGGTCCAGCTGGCCCACCCCAATGGGGGCCGATCAGAACTGGGCCGGCTGAGTGGGGAGGGGATGTGGTAGGTTGGCTGGCCAGTCTCATCGCCGATTCGGGTGGCGAGGCCCGATCAGGGGTGGGCCAGCTGAGGGGAGGGGCCATGGGAGGTTTTGGGGGGTCAATCAGGGCCCCCATTGGGCCGGTAGGCCGCTGCATTGCACGTCATAGCAACCAGTCGTTCCAGTTGTTCTGGTCATTCTGTTGTTCAGGTCACTTGGCTTTTATATATATAGATTCCACAGACACTCATAAGTTCTTCCTAGGAGGTTTATACTAGCACCTGTAGAGGCATGATGTGATACACAAAGACAAAGACATGGTCCCGCCCCACAGAAATTACAACCCAGATGCCACCTGCTGCTCTTAAGAATCTCGGTTTGTCACCTTAAAGGAAACACCATTACCTGCCCCAGGAATGTCCAGGGAGATTGGCTTTATCTCATCATCCTGGGATCTGATTTCTTACTGATTATTTTTTGTTTTGTGGCTGTTCTTTTATCTCTGTCCTTGTGTAGGAGCAGAAAAAGAATTTTTCCTCCAACCTCATTAAGTTCCGGCTGAACTAATAACATGAGACAGATTAATGGAAGAAAATTCACATTTATTACACAGGTACATACGGGGTTCCCTAAGAATATGAGACCTGAGGACACATTGGGCAATTGAGACTTTAAAATTTTTTTTCTTTTATTGATTTCAGAGAGGAAGGGAGAGGGAGAGAGAGAGATAGAAACATCAACGATGAGAGAGAATCATTGAGTGGCTGCCTCCTGCAATGCCCCACACTGGGGATCAAGGCTGCAACCCAGGCATGTGCCCTTGACCAGAATCGAACCTGGGACCCTTCAGTCTGCAGGCCGATGCTCCATCCACTGAGCCAAACCAGCTAGGGCGCAGTTGAGACTTATATGCCATTTTGAGCTAAGGAGAAGTGGGCAGGGTGGGTGTGGTTTAGGACTTCAAAGAGTAGGAAGGCAATTCCCACAGAGATGAAAAGGAAAATAAATGTTCAGTGAACAAATGTCTGCTGGGCCATATTTAACAATGGGACGCAGAGAGGACTTGGATCAATGGCTCTTGCTAGGTTCCTGCCTGTCCAAAACACACTAGTTTATGTGAAGTTATAGGTAGTTCCCTTCCTGGAGCAGGTCCTCTATTTAAATTCCTTTTTAGGCAGTTAGAGGGAAGGCTCAAGGTTTTTTCTGCATCTTTTTTTGTTTGTTTTTAAATAACCAACTTAAAACAGTCAATATCCCAAAGGACATATATGTATGGTAGGCAGTTAGACAGACATGAGCGGAGTAGGAAGGATAGGCCACGTATAGAACGTCACCAGGCAGAAAGCCCAGCTGTGTAGCCACACTGCGAAAACAAGAATCTCACCCCCAGGGTAACCTCTCTTCTCTGGTATGTCACTGGTCATGCCTGTTTGACCCCCAATCTCTCCTATCGCTAGTCCTGTGGTTTAGACCCTCCCCTGACCTTTCCTCCCCTGGCATGTCTCTAGTCATGCGTAGACCCCTCGGAGGAGGAACAGGGGGCTGGAGAATAGCCTCACATGACTCTCATATGAGCCCTTGCATGACTACATGCTTAAGCACTAAGCTCTCAGGACAATGAGGTTCTGGCCGCATCAAATAATCTCAGGAATGAAGTGTCGGGTCTGTTGACTAGAGACACAGAGTCTTGGTCACACCAGAGATGACAGTTAGGCCTCAATTGCGTTTCCGATCCAGGCCCAGAAAAGCAGCAAAACCAGATGGAGTGACGCCATGGCTGATATCAGGACCAGATGCAACAACTAATGACTCCCTCCCCTGTGGCTGACCAATCAGTGGAGACCAGGACCCTGGAAGGACACACCTGGAAGCTGATGAATATTCCATTGAGACGCTCCCTTGAGACCTCCCCCGAAATCCTCGCCTTTAAAAACCTGAAGATGAAGGCCCCTGCTCTCCTTCTCTCCCTAAATCCGCCCGGGCCTTCTTCGTTCAGGTCTGTGTTTTGCCTCTTTCTCCTAAGCTCCAAGGGCCCTTCTTTTGCCTCTGTCACTGGTTTCCTGAGCCCACGCAGCCCAGCTGGCTCCCTTCCTCCATGGCCCCTTCTTCTAAGTAAACGTTTGCTTGGATTTGAGTCTTGGCTCCGAATTCTTTCTTAGCCAGAAATCACCAACCCAGGTTGCTGAACCGAGGTCCCATTGCCGGTGACATTCTGGTGCCGTTCCCCCGCTGACACATTGAGGTGGCAAACTCCGTTCCCTCTCCCTGGCATCAGCCCAGGCATAGGACACGGACTCCAGGAGTCTTTCCTTCCTCTTCCTAAAATAGCATCTGGGGAGCAGCGGGGTGTGGCAGCATTTTACCGAGGAAACGAGTGCGAGCGAGAGAAGTTAGATGGCATCCCCCAGCCAGAGAGTCCAGAATGAAACACCCCGCTCTTCAAAAGCCCCTCAGCCATTCTCCCCACTGAAGTTCCGGATGCCGGCTAGTTGTTGTTGTTTTTTTTTTTTAGCTCTCTCTCCTTTTCCTCTCTGTACTGCCTTTCAGCCACTCCAAAGAGGAAAATAATATTTTCTCATGCTTGTTTATGCTGAGCAACCCGGCTGCCTCTGTTTCCGACCCATGACTGCCGGGCTTCCTCGGCATGGCTGTGGTCCATCATTGTGCTTTGCTAAACAATGCACTGAACTCCATGTCCCCGCGCGCTCCTTTCTCCCGATGATGTGACCTGTGTCACTGCCACCACGCACACCCCTCCTCCTCTGAAGGCACATGTGGATAGAGCCACCTTTGGTGTCAATCACATTTCCCCCAGCCGGTGTGGCTCAGCAGTTGAGCATCGACCCAGGAACCAAGAGGTCATGGGTTGGATTCCGGTCAGGGCACATGCCCAGGTTGTGGGCTCCATCTCCAGTGGGGCCGGAGGGGGGTGGGGTGTGCAGGAGGCAGCCGATCCATGGTTCTCTCTCATCACTGATGTTTCTACCTCTCTCTCCCTCTCCCTTCCCCTCTCTGAAATTAATAAAAACGTATTTAAATGACGTCTCTACCATTTCTCTATGGAAGTTTGAGGCCTGGGGAGGATGTGGAATGAGGTGAATGCTTACTTATGGAATGCTTTATTTCCACTCTTCAAAGACAAGGTCCAAGTCTTATTCGCCATGGTCTCCCAGCCCCCCACAGAGCAGGCAGCCACCCCGAGTTCATCGTGTGGCTACTTCTCAGTGTCCGGGAGCGCTGCCCTGGAGCTACCTGTGGTCCTTTCTTTACACAGCTCAGCCCCGCCTGACCCCCTGGCATCCAATATGCATCGGATCCGAGTGTGTCCAGGGCACTGCTGAAGCACAGGCCTGGTCCTCAGCTTGCATCCTCCTCACAGCCTTCTCTGATTGGTGGTGAGGAGCTGGCAAAGGGTTTGACTCTGCAGACAGTTTTGCTCTCTTCAGGGGCGGCTGCCAGCATTGGGAGCGAGAGTGAACTTTTGACTCCGGGCGACGCATAGCCTCACGCTGGTCCTGCAGGAGCAGCGAGTGATGGGCTTACGGAGCCATGGCTTTGCTGAGGCCGGAGGCAGCTTCACCCACATGGGCATCAGCGAGGAGGCCTGCAGCTTCACCCACATGGGCATCAGCGAGGAGGCCTGCAGCTTCACCCACATGGGCATCAGCGAGGAGGCCTTCAGCTTCACCCACATGGGCATCAGCGAGGAGGCCGGAGGCAGCTTCACCCACATGGGCATCAGCGAGGAGGCCTGCAGCTTCACCCACATGGGCATCAGCGAGGAGGCCTGCAGCTTCACCCACATGGGCATCAGCGAGGAGGCCTCCCTGAGAGCAGGCGGACAGCCACAGAGCAGGCTTGTGAGGTGCCATCCAGCTCCCGGAACCAGCGGCTGGAATCCGTGTTTGACCTCCGTGTTGGTTTTTACAGCTTTGCCACCAGCAGCTGTCCGCTGTGTGTTTTCCAGCATCGTGTCCTTGACAGGAGTCTCATCTCTTACACATCCTGTTTTCCCTCAGGTGAAATGATCCCTGGAAACCATTTTACTTAAAGAAATGATCAGCCTGGGCTGAGGAGCTTTACATTGAACAGGGCATTGCTTTACTTCCGAAGGAGCTTCAGTGAGCACACCGATGGCGAGGTACCTGTTGGCCTTAAAGATGATATATTTGCATTTCTGTGCTGTGTACTTTCTCAGGAGAAACTTATGTCATTTTCCTGGTCCTTTGGTGAAATAGTGTGATCCCTCACACAGGTAGGACACATTGGGGAAGTACTGGGGTCCCTCACACAGGTAGGACACATTGGGGAAGTATTGGGGTCCCTCACACAGGTGGGACAGGTTGGGGAAATATGGGGGTCCCTCACACAGGTGGGACAGGTTGGGGAAGTATGGGGGTCCCTCACACAGGTGGGACAGGCTGGGGAAGTAGGGGGGTCCCTCACACAGGTGGGACAGGCTGGGGAAGTATGGGGGTCCCTCACACAGGTGGGACACATTGGGGAAGTATGGGAGTCCCTCACACAGGTGGGACAGGTTGGAGAAGTATGGGGGTCCCTCACACAGGTGGGACAGGTTGGGGAAGTATGAGGGTCCCTCACACAGGTGGGACACGTTGGGGAAGTACTGGGGTCCCTCACACAGGTGGGACAGGTTGGGGAAGTATGGGGGTCCCTCACACAGGTGGGACAGGTTGGGGAAGTATGGGGGTCCCTCACACAGGTGGGACAGGTTGGGGAAGTATGGGGGTCCCTCACACAGGTGGGACAGGTTGGGGAAGTATGGGGGTCCCTCACACAGGTGGGACAGGTTGGGGAAGTATGGGGGTCCCTCACACAGGTGGGACACGTTGGGGAAGTACTGGGGTCCCTCACACAGGTGGGACAGGTTGGGGAAGTATGGGGGTCCCTCACACAGGTGGGACAGGTTGGGGAAATATGGGGGTTCCTCACACAGGTGGGACAGGTTGGGGAAGTATGGGGGTCCCTCACACAGGTGGGACAGGTTGGGGAAGTATGGGGGTCCCTCACACAGGTGGGACAGTTGGATCTTCCATCAATGGTGCCACAGGTTCTCCCTTGCCTCCCACCGCCCGCATTTGGGGGGCGGCCAGGACCGCAGAGCTGCGGGAGCCGTTGGAGCAGGTTCTCTGTTGTGTTCGCTTCTGGTTTGGAAACCGTGAGAACTGCTGCTCAGTGAAGAGGCCAGGGGGCCTCAGCTCAGTGTGGGTGCGGCGCCTCCAGCAGCGACACGGCAGGTGCTCCGAGGAAGCTGTTAGGAGACCCCACCCTTTCCCCCTGACCCCGGCATCAGTGTGTGTCCTCCTCGCGGTGAGCAGCCCGGATAATCCCCACCCGGGCCGGTGCATTCTGGTTCGCCCGTGGGAAAAGGAGGCCTGACGGTGCTTCGATGTCCCTCCTCGGTGAGCCGGCAGAGGAACACCTAGATCAACAGCCTCTCCTTTGCTGAAGAGAGAGCATTGGGTGAGTCACATTAGAATGCTCTGCAGCGACTCTAGCCCATTAGTGTTTATGGTCCATTTATGATTTCGTTCCCTTTAATACATTATTTCATCCATTCAATCACCTGATCACCCTATGATTTGTGTGCTCTTTATTCAGGTGTTCTTTTATTCAACACACATAGATCAAGCATCTCGTCTGTACAAGATACGACGCAAGATGATTGATCCTGCCCTTCTCCAAAAACAAACAAAAAAGGAAACCACATAAAAAATAAGTTGCCGACATCCATGGGTTTACAAGCCGATCCGGCAGACAATAATGGCACGTGCACAATACTGGGCAGTTAAAAGACCTTTATGTTGCATGCTTTTAAATTATTTTTATAATTTCCATATTTCTTCCACTTAGAGCATGCAACGTGCACACTTTTACATGCACAGATCTTCATTCTTCCCCTCTTGTAATTTTGACTTTGCCACCCTGTTGCTAACTGTGTTGTACTTAGCATTAAAACGACACTTACAGGTATGTGTGTCTTTCTGAAGGTTTTTGTCAAGAAACGCATCCGATGGAGTTTCTGTTGCCATCGTCACTCCCCCGCGTCATCGAGTTGTTCAGTATCGTGCGTCTTTCCTGGCCTGTGCATTTCGCTCCTCTCGAGACCATTCGGAAGGCAGGGCAGATTGTAATTAGAACGAGAAGTGAGGATGCCAGACTGTGTTTCCGGCGGGCACAGCAGCAAGAGGCAAACAAAACATCCTGAGAGGGCCCGTAACTACCGCTTAAAGGATGGGCGAGGAGGAGCACATCCCTCCCGGGAAGAGAGCTGATTGCCGTTCCAGGAGGGACAGGGCAGCCTGCAGCAGCTGTGCCGTCCCACCACGGAGGGGAACAGCATCCTGTCTCCCAGGTAACGTCCCCTCAGCCCTAAAATTCCGATTCCAATTCTGTCCTCCGTGGAGGCCTTGCAACTTCTGCAGCACAGAGACCGCGTGACTCACGGTAACGTGCAGGTATGAACAGAACGATGGACCGTCAACACCCAGGTCTGCACACGGGGAGGACGGACGCATTGAGGCGACAGAGCGAGCTGTCACATTCGGAATGTGGGCTTTTGGTAAAGCACTTGCATGTGTGTTATCATCTTGGTATCCTTACCGCCTGCGACCTGGGCGAGGTGACAGCACTTGAGTGACACGTGCACTGAAGTCAGCAATAGAGCTCGGGGAGGCGGGGTCTCCACGCGCGGGCTCCCCTCCTCTCCAGCGGGCGCCCTGGAGGCCTGAAGGGGGGTCGTCCACAGTGCATTTGCTGTCTGCCTCACTCTCAGCCATCGCGGCTCCTCTGGGCCGCGTCCAGTGTAACTGATTGTTTCTCATGAATGCCCGTCTTGTTGGTCTAGAAGTGCTGTAGATGGGATTGAGGAAAATCAAGGAGGTCACCAGGATTTCTTCAGAGCCAGAGTGAAGGGGTCAGGAGAGAGCCACAGTGGGGCAGCATCGCCTTCCCAACTAATTTCTGCCTCAAACGTTTGGGGGACACACAGACCAGGTGATGTTAGTGTGCAGAGTACCCCTTTAACAAACCCCGAAGTCAGTGTAAGTCCCGTTTCCCAGTTACCTGCATCTGTTTCCTAACCTAACGATTAGGATGCTCACTTTTCATGTGCATCACAGGAAAGAATCATAACTACACGCCTTTCTGTATGTGGCATGTTTCACGAAATGCTCTGACACACAAACCCGGCCATCTTTCTCCCAAAGAAAGAACACTGGCAAACCTGTGAATGCTAGCTGGCCTTGGTCTCCTGGTGAGGGAGTCCGAGTTAGCAGGTGGCTTACAGGGGAAGACAGAGGCCGTCACTTCTGAGGGACGTGGGATTTGAACAATCCAGAGGGTGGGCAGAATGTGACGAGAAGCAAGTTGTGGTTGGGCTATCAGTGTGTTCTAAGTGAGAGTGGAACACTTTCACTCTGGAACATCAGAGTGCGTACGGGAGGAGGGAAGATCGGAGTCATAGGCCTGAGCCCCATCGCCGAGATGCCCCAGGCCAGATTAACTGCCTGAGGTCGAAGCATGGACGTTTTGAAGCAGGGGGAGGTCACGATTAGATTGATGTTTTCAAAAGCAAACCTGGTAGCAATACATGTAACAGAAACGGATTAGGAGACTCTTACAAAACCCAGGTGAGGGTTTTGGGGGCAGAAACTGGAACAGCAGCGGGTCCTGAGGTAGCAAGGAGAAGTGAAGTCCCAAGAGTTGGAACTGACTGGGTAGAAACGTGGGGTCCCCTACACAGAGTCAGGAATGAGTTGAAGGTGGTCGGTGAGTAGGGATAGGGACTGTATGTCCCCACTGAAATAATATCACAGTGGTTATGTTCCAGCTTTATGTTTAAGGCACCACTTATTTCATAACATGGCTCCTAGCTTAGAAAAGCACGGGGAATGGCATTCGGGGATTAACTCGAGAGGCCTGAGCGTTAATCAGCAAAGTTTTCATCAAATCAGGGTGTGGGAGGCAGGAGGGAGTGAAGATGACGCCAAGGTCGGAACGGGGTGCATGAGGAGATAATGATGCTATGCGTGGGATTGGGAAGTCAGAGGAGGATGTGGGGACAAGGAGAATTTGAGTTGGTGGCAGTGGATCAAAATACGTCGCTAGCCAGGCCTGTGTACAGGAGTGCCCCCAGGAGGCCATGGAAGCTGGAGCCTAGAGCTGGGACGGATACCTGGGCTTTGGAGCAGTAAGTGGGAGCCTTGGGTAAAGAACAAGGATAAGAAGAAGAGAGAAGGGCCCAAGGAGACCTTCGGAGAAAACAGACGAGAGGTGTGGCTGATGAACCTCATGGGCAGGCTTTGTTACATGCGGAAATCAAAAGCGCACACTGAAATACACAGCTTCTCTGGGATGATAGCATTGTGTGTGTGTGTGTGTGTGTGTGTGTGTGTGTGTGTGTTGGGGGGGGGGGGGCGGGCAGTCCCACTTTTTAGAACAAGAGAGCAGAGGTGACATGACCTGTAAGGTCCTCGGTTGCCAGTCCTGGTGTGTGTGGATGTTCAGAGGGTGCTGTTTTCTCTCGGGAAGAGCAAGGAGCGCTGACTGCCCAGCTGTGTCCGCGGAGTGACTGCAGGTTTGTAAGATGCGTGCTTCCCAGTTTTAGCCAGTGACTCCCGTTTGACTCAGAAGAAGGCGTGTTCACTGCGGAATGAGCAATGATTCCCTTCTGGTCCAACTGTAGCCCTGGGCCCGTTCCATAAAGAATTGCCGGATGAGCAGGATGCTGTGCAGAGGCTCAGGGGCCTGAGCTTCCAGAAAGTGCTCTCTCAGGCATTTTTCTCAGGTCCATCCTGACAGAGCCAAGGGAAGGTCGGGGTGTGGGGGTGCCAGAGGCTTCCCTGTTTCCCACCAGCATCTTCGGGGAGTGGACCACTCTGGGCCTCCCTGGCCTGTGGAGCCCCCTGTCCCGGCCTCTTCTCCCCGCCCCCCGCCCCCCGCCTGGGGTGTTGAATGTGAAGACTAAGTGATGAGAGCCACGTCAGTTCTCTTGATTCCTGACAGAGATTCTGAAACCCCTCGCTTCCTTCCCGCTCCCTTCCCAGCCGACACTCTCTCCGTCTGGCTCCCACCGCTCTTTCTTCCCCAGCCCCTGCCCCGGCAGCCTCCTTAGCATCCTTCCCAAGTAGAGAGCCTTGCTCAGCAGAGTACCAGCTGGATTGGAAACCGGTCCCGCGGGGCCCACGGCCGGTCCCTGAAAGCTTTTTCATCGTGTCCCTTGTTCCCCCAGAGAACGATTACTTCAAAGACAGCCCCAGCGCCTGGCATTTCAGCTCGTCTCATCACCGCCGCCTTTTGCCAAGCCCGCCAGGTGCCAGGAGTCACGTCGGGGCGCGGGCAGGCCGGCTGGCCGCTGCCCACCCTGCAGTGCGCCCCATCCAAGGCTGTCATCGTGGCCTCTGAGTTGGCGGTGCCTCCTGACATGGGGTGGCCTGCAGTGCTGGAGTCCTGTTTGAGCTGCCTGTCACCCGGAGCTAATGAATTCTATTAGCATAGCCGCCTGCCAGCTGGGGGGCCAGGAGGGGCCGGCGCCAAGCGAAGCTGGCAGAGCTCAGCTCCGTGCTTCAGAGAGCGCCTTGGCAGTGGGCACCGGAGGCTCCCGTAAGGCGCTGTGCAGACCAGGGATGTCTGGGCACTCGGGAGCTTACTTGTTGTAATGCACTCGAGCGGGGAAAAGGGGATGAGAGATGACATTTTTTAACTGTGGGGCCTACCTCAGGCGTTTGAAAGGATAAGAGGGCCTTGAGAATGCCCCAGGCTCTCCTAATCTAATCTTGCATTCCGTTCGGAAATGAGAATGTATGGAAACAAGGTCTATTTTCCGCATGGCTTTAAAAAAAAGACGGCTCAAGATACTCATCTGATATTAATTTCATTTTAACCGTGATGACCAGTGATTGACATCATTGCTTTAATGACTGGGCGTCATTCCTAGGACGGCTGCTGGCGAGTGGATGGCAGCTTAATGGCCAAGACGCCCCCCTTCCCGGCCCTTCATTGAAATTCAACTCCCCATTATAGCAAAATGCAGAATTATTAATAGCAAGCAAAGTGCATTTTTCTAGCAACAGAGACTTGAAGTGGATATATATTCATGGCCAGTTTTATATTAGTGTTTAGGATAAGTGCGGGTACAGCGTTGCTAGGCAACCAGTGGTGATTGTTATGCCCAATATTCAACTCTTAAAGGTATGCTTAATGAGTGTAATCTTCAATTTAGTTTGAGATTAATCTTAAAATGTATAGCTTGAAATACTTTATGTTAATAAACTTAAATATTGCAACGTGGTATTAATGCTAAATGTGTGACAGGCACTGAATTCCAGAAAGGTTTCTTAAAACTGCATTAACTTGTGGTTGAAACTAAATTATTCTGCCCACCAAAATAACGTTTGAATAAATTAACAAATTAATTATCATTAACCTCAAAGACTTTGTGAAAAACGGCGTATTTCTGGGTAAAGGACTGCAGACAGAGCAAGTGTAATGATAAGAGCTATAGCTGCAAGTTCAGTCTTTGGCTGTTTTTTTTTATTTAAGTTATTTGTCTCTTATATTAAATATGATCACTTTTCAATCTCTATTATCAATGGAAGAAATACATGGAGGAACTTGGACTTATTGCATCGAATGAATCACTGAGATTCTAATATTTATTTTGGAAAGACAATCTACAACAGTTGAGCATAAGATTTAAAACATATTTTTATTGATTTCTGAGAAGAAGGGAGAGGGAGAGAGAGATAGAAACATCAATGATGAGAGAAAACCATTGATTGTCTGCCTCCTGTGCACCTTACACTGAGGATTGAGCCCACAAACCGGGCATGTGCCCTGACTGGGAACCAAACTGAAACCCCCTGGTTCATAGGTCACTGCTCAACCACTGAGCCACACTGGCAGGGCAAGATTTTTTTTTTTAACTCCAAGATCATGGTGCACAACATTCTTTATGATCTTATATTATTTTTCTTTCATTTGCTTATTTTTTTTGTTAAAGTTTATTTATCTGTTTCTTCTTTCTTAAAAGTAAATACAGTGTGCCTCTCGCTATGGCCCATAGCAGTTGACCTGTTGTTTATTTGGCTTTTTGGAAATTGAATGAGTGCAATGAGATGAAGTTAAATATGCCGTTGGCTATTATAGACACTATTAGTTGCTTATTTAACAGTAAATCCTGCGTGTGCTTCTCCATCCCCTAATTTCTTCTTCAGAACCATGACTTCTTCATGCTCCTGGATGAAGCTGGACTTCCCTAGCCCCTCGGCATGGTGGATCTTGATTAGTTCACGACCGAGGCAATCACAGTAAGTCCAGTCCCCTTGACTGCTATTGGCTTAGGACCAGGCATGCTATGCAATTCTGGCTAAAGGGGTCTGAAGAAAATATGAGAAAGAGATGTGTCCTAATTTCCCAATCTGACATTTGGGTAGTATGTGATCATGTGGTATTTGAAACTACAACTTACAACGCTGAAGGAGGCACACAGGTATAAAATCCTGAAGATGACCAATAACAAAGATGTAATTGTTGAGTCACTGAATCTAGTCAACCCTGGAGCTCTGGACTTCTTCTTATGGGAGAGAATACATTTTCCTTTTTGTGTAGGCAATACACTTTCCATTTCTTGCAGCTAAGTCATCGTAACTAACACTGCCCGGCACTATTTTTAGGTAGGATATTTGCTAAGACCAATGTTTATGATTTCTTATGTGTCTTTGCTCTTAGTTTATTAAAACGGCAGACAATGTACAATATTTTCCTTTGTTTCACCTGGTTGGCTCTCTATGGCATATGTTTCCACGCTTGCCTTCAATGCAGCAATCAGAGGAACTGATTAACTGATTGCTCTGCTCATTAGTCATCGGTAGGCAAACCCCTCTGCCAGGAACAGTTATAAATACAGTGCAATTGCTATAATCGGAGGATATTCAACAAGATAAAACTGTTCTTTGGGTGCACACTGAGAGTACATCTTTGATGTACAGTGCAGGAGGAGGAAAGATAGGATAAGGGGGGGAGGAGAGAATTTCATTTGTATTTTCAGCAATGAAGCCCAGTTTGTAATTACATTTTCTTTTTTTTTAAATATATTTTATTGATTTTAGAGAAGAAGGAAAAGGGAGAAAGAGATAGAAACATCAATGATGAGAGAGAATCATTGATTGGCTGCCTCCTGCACGCCCCCTACTGGGGACCGAGCCCGCAACTCAGGCATGTGCCCTTGGCCGGAATCGAACCTGGGACCCTTCAGTCCGCAGGCTGACGCTCTATCCATTGAGCCAAACCAGCTAGGACAAGGTAATTACATTTTCATAAAAACACATTGGCTCTCTCAGGGGCAGTTTTCCTTTTATGTGTTTGCAAGGAAGGCGAGTGTGGGCCACAGTGGAGCACTCCAGGAGGTCAGCGGCACAGCGTGCTGCTCAGGACCAGAAAGACAGCACCCGGTGAAGACAGAGTGACAGTCAGAGCTTCAGCCAGAACTGGAGCTGGACCAACCAGAAAAGTCCATCGGATTCATCTCGGTAAATAGCCCTCGATCAGAGGAGGGATGGATGGTTTGTACACTAACAGGACAGAGGCTCTTAGCATTGCTCACTTTCCATCCCAACCACACCAAATTACTTACAAACAAATTTACAAAGCTATTCCGCAAATACCAAGCTGTCCCCAAGCACTAAGCGATTCTATGCTCTGTAGCTTTGCACATGCTAAGACCTATATATGAATTGCCCTCTGTTCCTTGTTGGCTAAATGTTGTTGATTCTTCAAAGGCATCCTGGCCACTAAGGCGTAGGTCATCACCTCCTGTGAGCCTTTTCTGGGTCCCGACCCCTTAAAGATGTGCTCAGCCTGCTCTGTGCTGCTTGTATCTTGCGCAGTAACATGCCTCTCACACTTCATGGTGATGACTGGTTCCCACGTCTTCCTTCCTCATCAGCTTGGAGCTCCTTTGAGGAAGGACCATGGTTTGTTCATCTCTTTTTACTTTTAATTTTTTTCCCCTCTTTGTATCTCCAATGCGTGAAACAGAGACAGATATGTAAAAGGCAGCCTTTATAGGCTGCTAACATGGTCTTAAGTGGGGGCACTGCAATAGTATTGTTAAGAATGAAAGAAATGAAGTTTCATAATTACATAAGCACATGCTCCCCCCAGCCTCAGACCACGCAAGGCCAATCTGTAGACTCCATACCAACAGATATGTTGGACCCAGCCACTTCAGGGCATACCATTGAATTTATAACTATCCGAGCCCTTTATCTTCTCCTTACTCAATATCACCTGGGGATTTTAGGCACTGAGAATGCCTGGTGATGACACAAAGAGGAAAGATGAGGCTCCAAAAAGTCACTGTTACTCTTCGTGCTATGAAAGGAAAAGTGAGACACGTCACAGCTACTGGGGGAGGCCTTGATTGCCTGTGGGGTTTCATGTCTTATTTCCCTCTGCCCCTGATGATGGAGATAATAGGGAAGTGAGAGCTGGGTTTCTATCGGGAGGTATAATTGGATGGGCCCCAAGGAGCTTCCCTTCAGCTTGTAATTAGGAGCCATGGACTAGTTCACGCAACTTGACCACCGCCTGCGTTCCCGCCGTTCCCGGGATGACCCCAGTGGACTCTGCCTTATGCAGTCTCTCCGGGTCTTTGCTTAACGGTGCTGTTAGGCCTGAAAGAGCTGCGAAATGAGTAAGAGAATATCGATGCCCCGCTATTTAATTGCCTTCTGAATCCATGGTAAATTTTTTTAGTGATTTTAAACTCTGAAAGAATAGCAGACTCATTGATTTCTATAATTCACTTATTTAGGGATTTCTATTATCCACTGAATTTGATTGATGGCTTCATGGCAAATAGCTGTGTGCTCAGCATATAACAGCCCCCTGTACGCTCACTCAGCCATAAGCAATGGGCGACATCATCCCGAGGTCCTTTCGCTGAGTCTGTGCTTCGTGATTTAGGGAACAACTGGTTGAGATTCCTTGAGTGAAGGGAGTTAAGTGAAATTCCCACTTCGCTCCCTCGGTGAAGAAAGGGCTCCCATGATATTTGGACGTGGGCCCTGAGAGTTCTCAGAGTCCTATTTTGAGATTCTGTGGCATTTGGCTCCAAAATGTCAAGCCCCCTCTCATGATCCAGAATGCAGCGGAGTCATTTGACAAAGACAGTGGCCGTGTGTGTGCTGTGACGGCTGAGTGCGCCTCTAAGTCTGTGCCATTCGGACATACGAGATGGTAGGTAGTGAGATGTTTTCATCAAAAAACCAAAGCGCAGCCCCATACATCGTTTTATCTTTTCTGTTGATTCACATGATAAAAGCTCCAGTCCTAAAAACCTGGATTGTCAGTGAGATTTTCTTGACTACATAGACTTCTTCCAGATCACAGAAATGGACGTTTGTGATACCTATTTTTAAATGCCCTAATGCTTTGCCTGATTATAAGTCAATTAATTTATATGAAAGGAAACTGGAAAATAAAAAAATATAAAAAAGGAAATTAAGATGATCAATCAAACCAAAACCAGAGATTGCCATTTTTAACATTTTAGCTAATGAGCTATTGTAAGTGAATACTTCTCTTCTTAGAACACCAAGCAGGCAGAGATTATTATTGGGCGAGGGTTACTGCTGGTCCTAATGACGAGGGTTCTGTATTTTTGCTGCTTACCTAACATTTACCACGGAGTGTAGAGACTGAGTCCGGATGTTGAGTCGGGGACACGGTGGCAAGTTGGACAAGAGTGTGGCCACTCCAGGCACCAGACAGCCTTTGCCTTCACCACCACCCGCTGCGGGAGAACAGGAAGTTCCACTGAGGCAATCACAGTAAGTCCCCTCATTTTGGGCTTCATAACTGATAAATTCACAAATATAAGTTCCAGCTACCTAGAGTAAGGTGAGGCTATGCACAGCAGAGCTGAAAGAGGTTAAGTTATGCTGTCTTGTGAGAAATGTGGCATCAAAATATTTACTTTTAAAATGTGATGACTGGTTAATTTTAAGTACAGATTATATAGGGTTAGAGAGTATTGCAATGATTTTAGCGCGAGATCAAAAAGTAAATATGTTGATAAGCACCATCCCTATTGTCATCTAACCTCTATTTTACATTAGCTTCCCAGAGTGTCGGATAACCATTCTTGGTTATTTGGTGAGGTGAGCTAACCATTTCACACTCAGCTTTCTGGTATTTAAAAGACATGTAATGAGTAACATGTTGAAACATTAATTCCTTATAAGAATATTATCTGCCTTTTAGGATGAGTAAAAAGGTAATGTTTATGAAATTACTATAGCTTTTTTTAAAAAAAGAAAGAAAATTATTTACAATACTAGTTTTCTAATCATTGGTGAATAAATTCTGTATGAAAATAATCTAACAGATCATAATATAAATATTTGGGACTTTTAGGGGGAACTTTTTGCCACATGAGTTGTACTATCCTGTATCTTTATAATTAGTAAATTTATGGTTTATTATATTTAATATTGATTTGTATCATAATAGTTAATTTTTAATTATAATAAAGAAAAAAGTGACACCAATAAATCAAAGATGAAGTTAATCCAACAAAACTTCTAAAATTTTTCATGTCACCTAGCACTGTTCTAATTCTGAGAGAAGCACCAAAAGATATTATAGTAAATTATTTTGGCCTTCTTATTTTCCTCTTTTATAAAAAATTAGGGGCCCAGTGCATGAATTTGTGCACCCTGAAAGGAACTGTGGGCCTCCAGGCTGCGGTGGGCACAGGGGCGGGTCTCAGCCCATCCTCCACACCCCCACTCCGCCCCTCCCACCGTGGCCCCGGTCCCCTGTCTGCCAGCAGCCCCGCTCCCACTGCCACCAATCCCATGCACTGACGGCGGTGCCAGCCCTGCTCGCACCTGCTAATGGTGCAGAGTGATTGGGGCTGGCGCCAGCAGCGTGTGTGAGCGGCTGCTGCTGCCCCGATCACCTCTCAGGAGCAGGGGGAAGTGGAGAAGCCCTCAGGGGTGATTGGGGATGGCAGCCATCACTCACACCTGTTGATGGTGCCCAGCGATCAGGACTGGCACTGGGTGCTGGCAGCGGGTACAAGCGGGGCCATCATTG
The DNA here is from genome assembly GCF_027574615.1 of Eptesicus fuscus. NCBI lineage: Eukaryota > Metazoa > Chordata > Mammalia > Chiroptera > Vespertilionidae > Eptesicus > Eptesicus fuscus. The sequence goes on along the minus strand of NC_072483.1, from coordinate 90,410,902 downwards.
GCAGTGGGTGTGAGAGGTGGCTGCCGGCCCCGATCACCCCTCAGGAGCAGGGAGGGGTGGAGAAGCCCTGAGGGGCAATCAGGGCCAGCACTAGGTGCTGGCAGCGGGTGTGAGCAGCGGCTCCGGCAGCAGGTGCGAGTGGGGCCAGTGCCGGCAGTGGGTGAGAGTGCCAATTGTGACTGTGGTGTGCAGGAGCAAAGAATTTTAGTAACCACCAGAGACTCGCCCCGATGACAGCGACTGGTGCCCTGCCTTGGTTTGGTGCCCCTGCTCACCTGCTCCACCATCCCGCCATAGTCAATGCCCTCCATGTTCTGCTCTCTGCCACCTGCTGTCGATGCCCGCCATTTTTTGCTCATGCCCCCTGGTGATCAGTGCACATCATAGCGACCAGTTATTTGGTTGTTCTGCTGTTCGGTCTATTTGCATATTAGCCTTTTATTATATAGGATGTAGATTTGCTTTCTAAATATCCATCAGTGATACTGAGTAAATTGGACATACATTTTTCTAAAGTTTCCTTCAATCCCTTTATATTTCTAATTTTAACCCTTTCTTGGGGAAATGATAACATCACTTTTAGGTGTTCTCTCACTTCATAGTAGCCTACTAATTGTATTTGTCTAAGAACTAAAGCTTTAACATTTCAAGGAATAGCCTTTAATTTGCACATTGGTGAATAAAGCCACAATCTGTCTACTTACATGTTTTTCCCCAGTAAACATTGATCATACTATATCATTCAAGCTTTGTAACTCTAAGCCAAAAAGTTTTAACGGTTTGTGTCTATTTTGATCATCTACTCACCTCCTTTACTGATTCTGGATGTTTCTCTTTAGGCTTCACTTCAGATTAGATGTACTGTCACCAAGATGTGGTGACGGAAAAGAGCAGACACCTTGCTGCTGAGACACATCTAGTCTTGGAAATGTTCCATGTCTGAAACCCTCTTCCAGGAGCCATCAGCAGTCTTTCTCTTTAGGCCTAGAGGCAAAATAAGCTGATGTTAGGAGGAATGGTTCATAGTACTTCGTAACATTTTCCTAGAGTTTTAGTAATTGGTAAGATCTCATTTCTTATATATATATACTAGAGGCCTGGTCCACGAAATTTGTGCACAGGTAGGGTCCCTAGGCCTGGCCTGCAATCAGGGCCAATCAGGTTCCCTGCCTCCCTGCCTCCTCCTTCCCTCCTTCCCTCAGCACCCTGCCGCCGCCACTGGTCGCCTGCCATGTTCCGTGCCACCCCCTTGTGGTCAGTGCTCGTCATAGTGAGCTATCAAACTCCCTTCTCCTGGTCGAACTCCCAAGGGTACACTTTGCATATTAGCCTTTTATATATAGAGATTTCTAAATTATTCTTTTCTAAGGCGAATCTTTTAATGCACATTCAGGACGCTCTATCACCCTTCTTTCTGCTTAGGCAGCCCTGGAAGGGTGTGGGGCACTTTTCCCCTCATAAGCTTGGATGCTTCATGAGTGTCATGTCATCTGCAAACTTGACTTCTCCACTGGTCTTCTTCTTCTTCCTCTTCCTCCTCCTCCTCCTCCTCCTCCCCTTCACTTCTTCTCCTTCTTCTCCTTCTCCTTCTCCTTCTCCTTCTCCTTCTCCTTCTCCTTCTCCTTCTCCTTCTCCTTCTCCTTCTCCTTCTCCTTCTCCTTCTCCTCCTCCTCCTCCTCCTTCTCCTCCTTCTCCTCCTCCTCCTCCTCCTCCTCCTCCTCCTCCTCCTCCTCCTCCTTCTCCTCCTCCTCCTCCTCCTCCTCCTCCTCCTCCTCCTCCTCCTCCTCCTTTCAAATTCTGTACAAAATTGGATCATCAGGGATACCACCGTTAGCACTTTATCATCCAGAGAAATTCCCATTCTTCTTTCCCCTTTGCCTTTGTCTCTAGGACAATTCCCTTTCTGTGAGAAGCACCTTAATTGTAACTGGAAGAGCCCACTGTGTGTGTGTGTGTGTGTGTGTGTGTGTGTGTGTGTGTGTGTGTGTAATGTTAGGGTGGAATTTGTCAAAGAGTTTTCAAAAACCTAAATAAACAGTACTCGTCGGTTTCCCTTTGGACACATGCTCACATATTTCTGTGTTCTCTCCTTGACTAATGTTTACCTTTATTATGGAGATTTTCAAACACACAAAAGTAGGAAGCAAAGAATCAACCACTGTGTATCCATCTCACAAACAGTCTGCTTTTCTTCTTGTTATAACTATCCTTTTCCTAACTTCTTTCTTTTTGGGTATTTTCATGAAATCCCCCAATATTATATAATTTTATTCATAAATACTCAGGTTTCTAACAATAAATACTCAAAAAACAAAACAAAACCCAAAACATTGCTTAGTATCTGGTTTAAGTTTCCCAAATCATCTAAAGATGTCCCTCATAGATTATTAGCAAAGACTCCCCCTCATATAAGCCACACTCACCTAGGAATTGCGTTTTTAATGTTTATGTAGATGCCGTTACCTTATCAAATTTAGAAATAAGACTGAGCGACTTGTTTCCAGAATCTCCTTTGGAGTTTTTCTGATGAGCGTGAGTCATGCTGGCCAGCTGCCATTCTCCTCCCATCGCTGCTTAATAACAACAGGCCGTACATTGTGTCCACAGCTCTGTAGCCCACCCTCGAGTTCTTTCGGAAGTCTTAGGTGGAAGCTGTCTGGTCCTGATGATTTATTTACATTTCGTTTGTCACTTTGGCCCAGAAAAATCTTGTGATTGTTACTGTTTGTTCTAATAGCGCTGAGCAAGATGGAGCGAGACTCTTTCTAAAGTCTTCGCAGTGAGGACTAAGCCAATAACTAACGGATTCTCCCTCCCATCACTTTGCATCTCAGGGACCTCCGCATTTGCTGGCTTCCTGACTGGTGGTACTTGAAGGGTTTGCGTGTTTGCTCCGGAGCCCTTGTGAGGTGCTCTTTGATTGCTCCATGGACCATTTGTTCTCAGTTTGCCGCTGACCTACTCTGCATTCCTTCCCTTTGAGGGTAGCACGTTTTAACTTGAAATATTTCTATGGCTCTTGTACGTTACCAGCTTGGCACGAGTAGCTTTCGATTCAGCGCTGTTTTGATGGATGCCCATAGTTTTCCTGGCCTTCCAACAAGGTGCTTGAACACAGTCTCCAGGGGGGTTTGCTTACTTTGAAAACGTTTCCTACCCAAACGTGTCCCTTCTACCCGCTTTTCTTGGAAGAATTGTAAGACCACGAGATGGAACTTGAGGCTGTCCCCGTCCCGCTGGAATGCTGGCCATCAGTGTGAGGCTGGTAAAGAGTGATTCTCCCATAAGACACTGGGCTCCATGTCACATCCGCGCCCAGAACCCCGTGCTGCCATGGCTGATTCTGGGGGGCACCGTCCCACCTCCTTCTGCAGCCGCAGGCCTGCCTGGTGGCATTTCCCCGGGGGCTGCTGTGAGACTAGCTTTCCACTCTGTCACTGAGCTGACTAGACAGGGGAGGAGGTGTTTAGGAGTTTGTTCAGAATTTAGGTGGAGCCAATCTGCCACTTATCATTTATGTTTACTCTTTAAGAAAACATGGATGATAGACAGTCAATAATTAAGATTTGACCTCACACATTGTTTAGATGACATAGAGCATCTGTGTCCAGTAGAAATGTAATGTGAGCTACATCGGAAGCTAAAAGTTTACTAGTATGCCTATTTTGAAAAATAAAAAGCAATAGATAAAATTAATTCTAATAATATATTTTATTTAACCCACATAACCAAACTATAATTATTTCAACATATAATAAATTTATGCATTATTGAGATATTTTAAAATAGATTTTAAAAATATATATTTTATTTTTATTTTTTTACAGAGAGGAAGGGAGAGATATAAAGAGTTAGGAACATCGATGAGAGAGAAACATCAATCAGCTGCCCCCTGCACACCCCCTACTGGGGATGTGCCCGCAACCAAGGTACATGCTCTTGACTGGAATCGAACCTGGGACCCTTCAGTCCAAGGCCAATGCTCTATCCACTGAGCCAAACCAGTCAGGGCTTGAATAGATTTTTGAACTCTTGTGTGTACTTTGTACTGACAGCACGTTTCAGTTGGAGCTACTATATTTCAAGGTCTCAGTCGCATGTGACATGGCAGACCTAAGGTCCTCCTTAGAAAACAGCTGTTGAGTGCTCTAAAAACATTCAGAATTTATAGACATATATTTAGTTCCTTTTTCCATTTTACTGACACCTGTGGTAGCACATCAGCATAACAAACTCTGAAGGAGCCATTTCACCTGACGGGAAGAAAGCTGATGACTCTAACTAGCTGCATTACTCTAATGTACTTGGTATCTACCCTCTAATTAAAATAAGATTATCTCACAGCTTATGAAATGAAGATTTGGCGTAATGGACTCAGAATGTGATGAAAATGTTTTCATTAAGTTCTAAGATACCCTGCAAGGCATGGCATTTTATCTCAAGTCTCTAATAACATTAATATACCCTTTTAATCTCCGGAGCATTTTAGACTTAATGGGAACTCCGTAAAGCATGCCAGAACGGTAAGACTTGCAAGGCTACTTTAACGTACAAGTACACACGATCCTCCATGAACTTGAGCAAGTGTCAGATTCGTCGTGGCTGGAATGTACCAGGACAGCTTTGTTTACTCTGGGACGAGACTCAAAGCCACACGTGTAAACGGAGGAAAGCGGGGTGAACGGTGGTTTCCAGGCATTGTCCTCACCCTCAGCCCGGGCAGCGTGACGTGGCCGCCGGTCCCCCGGGGATGATGCTCCGTGTGCGGAAGTTGGGACCTGAGACCAAGTGACTGGGAATTTTATGATCACCTTTCCCAACGATTTGCGGGGAAACGGCAGTTACCGAGGCTCCCCCTCTCCCCCGATGTCACTGCCCGAGCATGCTCACTTGCTGCTTTCCTGAGCAGAGGAGCTATGGACAGAGGGTGAATCTTACGTTGTTACCTAGATTGCTGCAGGTCCCAGCTTCCATTCAAATCACTGAAAGCAATGCGGTGGTGGTGGTGGGGGGGGTCGCTGAGTGTTTTAGGGAACTGCTCACACTTGATGTCGAATAGAGCAATGACGTGTGGCGAGTCGGGGGAATGGAACTCCCTTTACTGACAGTCAGTGCCCACGTTGGGTGACTCTGTTTACTGTCTCAGATCTTATTTGTGCAATTATTCTAACGGAACAGGGTAGAGTGGAATGAAGCCCGTTGCTCAAGCCACTCGCGCTGGGTCTCCAGGAAAGTGAATGAGCAGAGCCCGCTGCGGAGGTGCGCCCGCCATCGAGGCGCCTCCAGGGCCCCTTGCAGAGTCCAGTGCTGGAATTTTTGAAAACATGTTTTTATTGATTTTTAGGGAGTGAAAGGGAGAGGGAGAGGGAGATAGAAAGATCGATGAGAGAGAAACATCATCGATCCACTGCCTCCCTCACCCCCCTCACTAGGGACCAAGGCCACAACCCGGGCTTGTGGCCTGGCCGGGAATCGAACCGTAACCTCCTGGTTCCTGGGTCGATGCTCAGCCTCTGGGACACACCAGCCGGGCAATGCCTGCATCTTTCACCAGCGCCCCAGTGACATCAGCAGCACAGAGGCCTCGCTCTGGGAAACATCGCCAAGTTCAGCAGAAAGACTACAAGGCTCTGTTGTCCCGACTCCTGGAGCCCAGCAGCTGACTCGTGCGAAGAGTTTTAGTCTTTGTCCTGGAGTCTTCCCACTCCTCTGATAACTGACATGGACCTTCTGGGTCTCTGACTCTGTTCATTTTTTTATTGTCTCTGATGGAATGACAGTTCACTCTCTTTTTTGTTTTCAGTGGCCCTTGTACTCAGTGTGGAGCTCTTGCCCTCTGCCCCCACCCCTGCCCACGTCTCTGTCTTGCCCTTTGCCCTCCCCACCCCCACCAAGTCCTTGAGTATCCCTTTACCCTTGGCCAGACACCTGGTCAGTTCCATACGCACCTGCCATTCAATTTCAGCAGCTCCATGCTGGCGTGTCTTGCCCGCTCCATCATCCTTGAAACCTACAGGGCATGGAAAGCCCATCAAGGGTGAGTGTGCGTAAACAGGTCAGCTGTGCTAAGCGCAGGCTTTTGAAAGACGCCCGGCATTTGAGGCTGTGGAAGAACAAAAAGAGGAAGCAAAGCATGGGGATCACAGCTTCTCCCAGAAACACCTCTGCTGGGAACACAACGAAGGTTAAATTGTGCCTGACACAGAGCAACGGCAGCGGGGCCACGGGTCTTAGAGGAAGTTGTTTGATAACATCGTTCTGAAAGCAACCAGACCCGCAGAGTTGGCGCCAGTAAAAGGCTGCTATTACGGGCTCATTTTCCAAGCATCTAAACAGAAGCTGTTTCTTAAAAACAAATGGCCTTCCCCCTCCCCATCGGACTAACATTTAGAGCACTTTTCCTCGCTACCACGGGGCTTCACAGGCCTCGTTATCAAAATGCTCCCGGACCCACGCTGGGCGCACATGCTCACGCTGGCCCCTCTGCTTTCCTGGGGTTTCCTTTGCTCGTCTGCCCCGGGGGCTGAACCACTTTTTCGCTCGAGGCAGGCCTCCAGGTCAGATGTCAGTCCCTCTGGGCTGTGGGACGCCGTGGTGCTACGATTTGGTTCATGGGAATTAGGAGGTATTTTTGTGTTTATTTAGCCAAGAACTGACTGGTTCAGATTCTGGGTTTACTTCAATTTTCACAAAAATTTCAAGGTGTGGACGGGCAAGATGCCTTTCATCAGACTCACCTGCGGTGACTGCTACATACGGAAACTCGCAGGTCCACTATGGATGAACTGGATCTGAATTTTGCGGTTTGGAGCTCAGGAATTTTTATCAAAACAACTTCTTTAGATGATTCTCATGCACAAAAAAAACAACAACATTGAGAGCCATTACTCTAGTTGCCAGATTTCCTTACTTTTATAACTTAAAATGCCTATGAGATAATTAGACAACCTGACACCAGGGTCAGTAGCATCTAGTACACATTCTCCTAGCACAACTGCTCAAGCACATTGTGCACATTTCAGCACATGCCCAGTGTTCCCACTTGTGTACCTAATGGTCTGTGGGAAACAAAAGCCATTCAGTGTCTGTGAGGTGCCTTTAAGACGTCCTCACTACTGCCCGCACTGCCCTTGGGCAGAACATGACCAGGGTGTTGTAGCTTCCTTCTTACCAGGCGGTCATCCGCTGGGTAAACAAACGTTACTGAAGGTAACAGGATGCAAGTGTCATTAAAAAGGAACGTTTTATTTCCTCTGTTCGTAGTATTGGAAAGCATCCCCAGGTAGCCTTTCTGCTTATGGTGCCCTGACCAAAGTGTGGCGACAGTGTGTATCAAAGTGAGACCACTGGGTAACCACTGTAAAGCTTAACTCAGCTTGAAGTCCATAAGTCATCCTAGTAATAGGCCAGATTTAAACTTTCATAATTATGTACAAATATAGCTTCATGGGGTTTCAAGGTGGCTCGTGCACATTAGATGTAGGCGATGGACAGTATCGGTAAACTTATCTGAACTTCATGGTAGTTTTAGACCATGTTGAGAAGAGCCCGCAGTATTTGGTAGGGAGTTATGACCCTGAGGGGCAGGGTAAATCAGAGAAAGATGAGACAGGGAAACCTTTTGGGAACATGTGATGGTCTGTTGGGCTGTTGGTCTTGTTCTTCTTTCCTGGAATCTGTATCTCTCTCTTTCTCTTAAATTTTTTTAGCATTTTTTAATAGTATTACCAATCTGTAGCATATTAGACCAGGGATAGCTGACCGAAGCTGGATAAATTAGATTATCCAGCTTTGGAATATCTCTCAAGAATATGGTATTTGGGGTTGGGAGACCTGAGAAGAGAAGTTGGTGGACTAGAGTTGGGTTAGGGTGGAGCTGGAGAAAGAGGCTCAACACACTTCTGCTGACTACACAGGCTCCTGACTTTCCTAGGCCTTTTGTTAAACACTTCCTTGAATTTATGATATTCAAGGTATTTGACCTCTTGCAATTGCAGGAGCTGGTTCAGCAGTCTCTAGAAGGCTGTGGACAAAGCACAATTGCCTGGCCAGGGATTCAGAGAGGCGGAAGGGGAAAATGCTGGGGCAGTTGGAGCAGATGCAGTCCTGGCACTCCGTCATGCCGGTAGGCGCGCTCGCAGGTCAGCAATGCTAATGTGTGTGCTACAGAATGCTGCTGCTTCCTTTTTCACATCCAACTTTCCCATGAGATTCATAGGACCCAGAACCAATTTGGACAACTCACCCTTAAGATTCTATTTCTCTGGGACCACTCTCAGAATCAAAGTCTCTTTGTTATCTACTACTGAATAATACATTACCCTAAATCTTGGTCACTGAAAATAAATATTTATCAGCTCATAGTTCCTGTGGGTCAAGGATCTAGGAGCTGTTTACTGGAGGTTATGCCTCAGGGTCTCTCTCAAGGCTGCAATCAAGTGTTGGCTGGGACTGCACTCATCTGCAGGGTCAACCAGGGAAGCACTCATGTCCAAGGTCACTCTGTGGCAATCGGATGGCCTCAGTTTCTTGTCAACCAGGCCTTTCCACAGGTGGCTGTGTTTTCCAGAGACAGTGATCCAAGAATGGATGAGGGAGACCAAGTGTTCAAATAGAAGACATTTAAAAAATAATCTGATCTTGGAAGTGACATCTCATTACTTTTGCCATAGTCTGTTCATTAGTCAATAAATCCAGTGAACATTCAAGGGGAGAGGGTTACACAAGGACATAAAGACCAGGAGTAGGATCCTGAGGGGTATTTGAGGCTTCCCACCACAACCTGAGGTTAAGTATCCTTTTTTCTTATGCTTTCTTGAACTGTTTCATTATGTAAAACCAAGTAAATTATCCTTAATATAGTAGCATTGCAATAGTCTAAGCAAGAGTTTGATGTTTTGCAATAATAAGCACAAGTGACAGACTAATACAAATGAATAATGATTTATGCAACAATAAAATATTGTTGAATAATACAGTACCCTAAATATTGGTCACTGAAAATAAACATCAACTCAAAGTTAGTATTGATCATCTTGACAATATTGGGCACTGGTTCAGAGTTGGAAAAAATGGGTTTTGCATTTTGGCCATTGCATTTATTAGATATACTAGAGGCCTGGTGCATGAAATTTGTGCACAGTGTGTGTGGGGGGGTCCCCTCAGCCCAGCCTGCACCCTCTCCAATCTGGGACCGCTTGGGGGATATCTGACTGCCAGTTTAGGCCCGATCTCGGGGATCAGCCTAAACCGACAGTTGGACATCCCTCTCACAATCCTGGACTGCTGGCTCATAATCGCTCACCTGCCTACCTGCCTGGTTGCCCCTAACTGTCCCACCCCTGCCGGCCTGATTGCCCCTCACTGCCTCTGAGTGTCAGCCTGATCACCCCCAACTGCCCCTTCCCTGCCAGCCTGGTGGCTCCTAACTGCCCTCCCCCCCCCCCCCCCACCTGGCCATCCCTTACTCCCCCCCCCCCCGCAGGCCTGGTTGCCCTTAACTGCTCCCCCCTGCTGGCCTGGTCTCCCCCAAGTGCCCCCCCCGCGATGGCCTAGTCACCCCCTCACTGCTCCCCCTGCCAGCCTAATCACCCCCAACTGCCCGGTGCATGAAATTTGTGGTCCCCAGCCCAGCCTGCACCCTCTCCAATCCAGAACCTCTTGGGGGAAGTCTGACTGTCAGTTTAGGCCTGATCCCGGGGATCAGCCTAAACCGGCAGTTGGACATCCCTCTCACAATCCTGGACCGCTGGCTCCTAATCGCTCACCTGCATACCTGCCTGATCACCCCTCACTGCCTCTGAATGCCAGCCTGATCACCCCCAACTGCCCCCTCCCTGCCAGTCTAGTGTCTCCTAACTGCCCCCCCCCTGTGCTGGCCTGGTCACCCCTTAATGCACCCCCTGCTGGCCTGGTCACCCCTTACTGCCCCCCTCTGCCAGTCTGGTTGCCTCTAACTGCCCCCCACTGCTGGCTTGGTCTCCCCCAACTGCCCCCCCCCCCGCCGCCGGCCTAGTCACCCCTCACTGCCTCCCCTGCCAGCCTAATTGCCCCCAACTGCCCCCCCCCACCTGCTGGCCTGGTCACCCCCAACTGCCCTCCCTACTGGCCTGGTTGCCCTACGCAGCCTGTTTGTTCAGTGTTTGGTCATTCCTCACTAACCACCCTGCCAGCTTGGTTGTAGGCAGTCATCTTGAGAGGGCGTGATGGTCAATTTGCATATTACCTCTTTCTTATATAGGATGAACTGGGGCAAGTTCTAAACTGATTTAAGTCATAGTTTCCTCACCTATCAAAGGGTACCTACCTCATGATGCTGCTGAGAGGATGCTATGCATGTGTATCAGTCAGGGTCCCAGTAGGGAGCGGATGTCCCATCTAAGTCAGGTGACTGGGAAGGGTTTAATACTGGGAATGCTCATAGAGATGTGGGCAGGGTTAAGGCAAAGCACAAGGATGGTGAAACAGAACAGATAGGCCTGAAGGGAGGAGGGGAGGAATCAGTAGCTATAGGGGAGGGCTGCTGGCTAGGGTTTTCTCTACAGAGAGCCAGCCAACCTTCTGTGGAGGGCACAGAGGGGATAATACCCTGGCCTCATTCTCTCCCTCCCACCCATCTACTCCCAGTGACTTGTGCGTGTAAGTTGAACCCATTCAGAAGTCAGAGAACAAGGGAGCCTACAAGTGTAGACCAGAATGGTCACCTCCCAGGGCACAGGGAAAGGCACAAAACAGGGTGATGACACACGCAGAGGGCTCTGAGGGGCAAATAAAAATTACTCAGTCTAGCATGGAAGGTGCTCAACACCAGTTACGTCAAAGAGGTAAGTGCCCAGTTTATGTTAGCTATTGTTGTAATTATTATTGTCTCCTAATGGGACATATGAATGGAGATAACCCCCAGTTAGAGTGCGTGTGGGGAGGGTAGAGAGACTCCAAAGATACATCATGTTTCTACCCATGGAGACAAGGTCTGGCCATCCCACCATCAGGAAATGTAGGCAGAGTGGAGTTTACTGAATTGCTCGGCATCATTTACTTGGGTCACGGCAGGAAAAAAATCTCATTTATTACAATATTTCATCTACTGACCCATTCAGAGGAGTTTTCCTCCTCATTTCTAATCCTTTTGGAATGACAGAGAGCTTCCCACACGATGCCTCCTAACTCCTCCAGAGACGTGCCTTCAGCCCCACGATAGAGGGTCCATCTTGCTGGGCGTGGTGAGCTGCTCCAGCAAAGCTCTCCCACCCAGCTCCCCTCCCACCCAGCTCCCCTCCCACCCATCTTCCCTCCCACCCAGTTGCCCTCCCACCCAGCTGCCCTCCCACCCACCTGCCCTCCCACCCAGCTGCCCTCCCACCCAGCTGCCCTCTCATCCAGCTGCCCTCCCACCCAACTTCCCTCCCACCCAGCTGCCCTCCCATCCAGCTGCCCTCCCACCCATCTTCCCTCCCACCCACCTTCCCTCCCACCTAGCTGCCCTCCCACCCAGCTTTCCTCCCACCCAGCTGCCCTCCCACCCAGCTGCCCTCCCACCCATCTTCCCTCCCACCCAGCTGCCCTCCCATCCAGCTGCCCTCCCACCCATCTTCCCTCCCACCCAGCTTCCCTCCCACCCATCTTCCCTTCCACCCAGCTGCCCTCCCACCCAGCTGCCCTCCCACCCAGCTCCCCTCCCACCCAGCTGCCCTCCCTCCCAGCTTCCCTCCCACCCAGCTTTCCTCCCACCCAGCTGCCCTTCCACCCAGCTGCCCTCCCATCCAGCTGCCCTCCCAACCCAGCTCCCCTCCCACCCAGCTTCCCTCCCACCCAGCTGCCCTCCCATCCAGCTGCCCTCCCATCCAGCTGCCCTCCCACCCAGCTGCCCTCCCACCCAGCTGCCCGCCTCTCCGGGTCCCCCTCGCTGTGAAAGGGGCCCTCCCACGTAGGCCAGCGCAGAGTATTCTGGGTTTCCTGAGCAGCAGGGGCCACCGGCAGCAGATGGAGAAGCTGTGTCAGACCCAGAGGAGCTGCAGGAGAGGTGGGCAGCGAGGCAAGGCGCCCGGTGGGCAGTGTGGGAGACGGAGGCCCACCAGCAGGGAGAGCTCTGGTTGCAGAGTGGAGGGTTCCTGCAGAGCCGCAGACCGCACAGCCCCACGTTCCCCGCCTCCCCTGCTCCTCTCCCCCACTTTTCTTGGGTAGTCACGTGCCATCGTGGTTCCCAAGTCTGCGATTCCATCGAAGGCTGAGCTTCCACAGCTCTGTGCCGTGAAGGGAGAGACCAAGGCAGTGCAGATGGTATTCCAAACGTATTTGTTTCTGTGTCATCTGCTGGGAACATAAATATCAGTTCAGTGACTTCGCTGTTGTAAGTGATAAGCTGAAACATCATCCGTTGTTTTTTAGTGAAATGACAGCAACGGAATGAAAGTCGCCATCAGAAAGCCTGTCTCGGCATGTTTTCATGCTGTCAAAGAACACGGCTCTCATGTGGCATAAGGAGGGTTCTTACACAGAAACATTGCAGCTTTCCAGATCTAAGGAAGATCAAAAAATAAATGCTGAAATTTCATTTATAAAAAGAAACGGAGCCCTTATCCCGCCGGAGAATCATCACCGCGCTTTCTAGTGGCATTTCTAATGGCATATTAATTCAGAGTCATAATTTTGAGTAGGAGTGACTCCATCTACATAAACATCCAAGCATTCCAAATGCGCGACATTATCACAGCGGCTGGAAGTTAAGTGAACAGCGCTGCAATAGTTAAATCTGATGGCACCTTCTGAATCATTTGTAAATGATTTCTTATTTCTATAGAACTTTACTTGTTTTAATTTTTCTAAGCTCTGATCCACCTTTCCATTTTGAGAGCGTTCACTTTTGAAAGTTCCCTCCAAAAGCCATTTCTAGTGATTTGGGACCCGCTGCGCATTTGAATAGCGATAAGGCCCGATTGGTCAAACACACACACACACACACACACACACACACACACACACACACACACTCATACAATCTTCGTGCTGCCAGTAATTGTCTTGCTACACTGCTGAATTTTTACTGTGTTTTACAGCCACGATGGCTGACCTGAATGGCACTGCTTCCGTTCTGGATGGAGAGGAAAGACGCCTTTTCCATCTCAGTGATAACAGCTGAGCCACATTGTATAAAACGAAGACAGCCGGAACTCAGGGGAGAAGGTTCCTAGTCTCTCCCCCGCCCCCCGAAGACTGTGAAAGAACTACAAGGGCTGCGGTGAAGGGATTCCTTAGCGGGAGTTCTCTGCCTCTTCCCTTCTCCTTCCAGCATTCGTCAGGAGGGCCAGCAATCGCATCCTGCCATCGTAGCGCCTTCAGTGAGACACTGGGCAGCGGGCAGGCCCGGTTTCAGCAGGTGTGGGCCGTGGAGGGCTCCCAGCCTCAGAGGGAAACGTGGACGACCTTGCTTGTCTGATGCCTGCCTCTCTGGGGTCACTCACAGGGATGGGCCTCCCCCCCCCCCCCCCGAAATGTAAACCCGACCCAGCGCTGTAGGCAAGTGCTTCGCCGCGCCTCGTCACTTGGCACGCTTCTGGGATTGCCCCGTCCTCAGATTTCTGTTTCTTAGCCGATCTCACACCTTCAAAAGCCAGCAGGGCACGTGACTGGCACGGAAACACAGCCTAACACAGGCAGCTGGCACTGTGCCTGGGACTCGCCTGTGCTGCCACACGCCCTGCTGCCCAGAGCCAGTGCGGGGGTCCCTGGCCACGAGAGCTGTGGCCATCGCAGGGCCCAGATGAGAGACTGGTAAAATCTGTGCCAAACACCCCCTTCCCAAAGCTGGTGTGTGCGCTCTCAGATGAGGGTCCTCAGCGCCCCTCCCCAGCTCACCCCAAACCCCAAACTCAACACTGGTACCAAGAGTGGAAACGAGAAAAGCTGCAGCCACGCGTTTTTACAATCAGTCAGGAGCTTCTTATTCTGCGAGTTGGTGTTGCTGTTCAGCTGGAACACTGTGGCGATACACTGAGTGGCCAGATTATTATGATCTCTGAATGCAGTGTATATCCTATATAATAAAAGGCTAATATGCAAATTGCCCCTCGACCAGGAGTTCGACCAGCAGGCAAGCCGGCCAATGGCCCATGTCCCCTCCCCCTGGCCAGGCTGGCCGGACCCCACCCATGCACGAATTCATGCACCGGGCCTCTAATATATATATACAGACACACACACACTGAGTGGCCAGGTTATTATGTGTTCAGAGGTCATCACAATCCGGCCACTCAGTGTATTTGTTTGCACAGAGTCACTGTGCCTTCTTCATAGACGGCTCAGCTTCCTGGATGTCCTTGCGATGCGTTCTCAGAGCCAGTCTCGCCCGCAGATCAAAGGCGCCCAGCGCCCTGCCCTCAGAGCAGAGGTCCTCCCACCAGCCAGTCCCTTTACAGCTCCCTCGGGCTGCCCTGGCTCTGGGTTTGCGGCTCCTAATGTAGTGCCATCCCCGCAGCCTCTTCTTGGACCTGTTCATGGGGCCCAGGGCAGACCTGAATGGACCCAGTTCAGATGACAAACACGGCGCAGCTAACTCTCCCCGGGCCCCCGGTTACTCTTCCTGTCCCGAGGAAGGAAGGAGCCATCCAATTGAAATAATAAACGTGCGAACACACGACCGGATTGTGGGCAGTTAAGACCGGTTCAGTCTCCTGGAACGTCGCCTGGATTTTTCTCTCCAACACATTTGGGGTCTGAGAGGTTCAGGGCTGTACCCTCCACCTACTAATTGTCGTTATTAACCGCTAACGAGGCAGGTTCTTTTTATTTGAGATTTTAAAAGGAGCAGGGATTGCAGTAGAGATCCTGGGAATGGGTCATTTACAATGCGTCCCCCCCTCACTCCCCACTGCTCCCCAGGCAGAGCTCAGGGGGAGGCACGCTCTGTCCCGGAGAGGGCTCTCCCTGCCTCCGCTGCGGCAATTTCCTCAGAATCCTCTTTCCCTTAAGGCTGACCCGCCCGAAGCAGCTTCATTTCACAGTTTCTGCCCCCGCAGCTTCGGAGTCCGCTCTCGGGTAGCCACCCTTTCCCTCTGTCCCTGCATCCCCGCACGGAACGGGAAGGCAGAACCAGGACCCGCGTCCTGAGCGAATGGAACCAGACGCGGTGCCCTTGGTCCCTTAGCGTTTGAATTTTATCTTTGTACCAGCTCACCTCTGGGCCCTGCAGGGCCCCCGAACAAGTTTTCTGTCTTTGAGAAAAGGTCAGACATGGGCGATATTAATAAGACATAAAGCCAAGGTCGGTGTCCGCCCTGACTACTCAGAGCGTCTATGCGCGCCATCTGGGGGTTCCAGTAATGACTACGCCTTCCCGCAGGTTCCAAATGCGCTTTCTGATTTCTCATCCCGCTTCCTTAGGCAGTGCCGGGGCCACAAGGCCTTGTCCCCTTCCGCTGCCTGGCCCGAGGTGTTAAAGGGACACAGTGAGAGACAAGGGAGAGAGAACAGCTTCCACAAATGAGTCTGCACGCTCCAGCGCCTTTCAGAAGCAACAAGTCGTTCTTAATCTGACAATTTCTAATTAAATCGATTGAGGGACAAAATGCACCCCGGAAGTGTCTGACACACATGAGGCAACGAGCCAGGTGGGTGGCAACAGGCACTGAAGGCCCCTCAGCCTGTCTGGGAGTGGATGCCCTTGAAAGCTCTCAGAGCAGGAGTTCAAGCTCCCAGCCGGGGGAGGCTGCTGGGTTGTCCTGACTGTAACGTACAGCCCACCGGCTCCGTAATACCCTTTGCCCGCCAGGGTGCTGCCTGCAAGCTGGTGAGGCTCTGGAGGGTGGGAAGGAAGGGGGAAGGGAGAGAGGCTCCGAGACCCTTTTAGCAGCCTCTGCCCTGTCTGCTTAGACTGCTGGGGTCTCTTGCGAAGACCAGCAACTTCCAAGCCATGTCTTTTCCAAAATCTGCTGATTCATGCGTAACGGCTTGTTATGTTTCCGACTTACATAGCCAGTCATTCCAGGTAGGATGGCAGAAGCTCATAGATGACGGATTTCATTCATTCATTCATTCATTCATTCAATAAGTGCTAATTAAGAACCTACAGTGTTCTAGGAACTATTCTAAGCACCAGGGTCACGTGAACAAGACAGGCTTCTTCATCACATGAAGCTTAGCACTGGGGGAGAGGGGCCAGAGATGAAGAAGAGACGGGGAAACAAGTAAACATACATGATCCAGACAAAATCTGGTATGATAACCACCCAGAATTATCTTGTTCACTCTCTCCTGACACCTACACAGGCTGGGGCAACAGTAGGCTTCCCGTTGTGAGTATGCGAAACACAGAATTTATTCTTGTGTTATTATTTATTGCGTTACTTTTCCACAGGAACTTTAGGTAGAAAGGGTTATGTGGCTGGCCGAGTTCATTAAAACGGGGAGAGTGAGGCGGAGGGGAGAAAGGAGGAAAAGGTAAGACCGCCGTGGCAGTATTTTTATGATACGTTGAAACAGGTGTTCTCTGTGGCTCATATATTGTCTCTGAGGATCAATTCCACAGCAGAATTCCACAGTGATGGGAGCAACGGCAGCATTATTGGAACAAGTGTTTGGCTGGCCCGCAGGTCAGCTGAAAAGATACGTGGTTTCTGACACACGAGTCTAAAACCAAGAGTAACGAACCAGCATGATGCCATGGAGCAGAATGGGTTCTGATCAAATGTTGGCCACGACTCATCGTAGCTCTCCGACCTTGACCAAGTTATTTACAGCTTTACCAAGTTACTGTACAGTTAAGTCATCAATAATAACCCACACAAACAAATAAAACCCAAATCACCTTATAATAAGTGTCTCAGAGGCTCATGGTACGAAATGAGCAAAACAGTGTTCATAGAGTGCCCCAAAAGATGAGTTGAAAATCAATATGTATCTACTTTGTTTTCATCCTTAGCCGTAAGTTATCATTTCATGTACGTCATGCATATCACAATCAATCAACAAACCATAATATCAATTCTTAAAATCCTCAGACGTAACCAGAAAGAAAAAGTCAGTCCTTTAAGGGCATTTTTATTCTACTTCCTTCAGGTGAAAAAAAAAAAAAGGGGGGGGAGTTAGTCTTAAATATAAGGAGCTTCGATTTTGTATGTCAGGGTCAAATCTGGCATAGCGTTCCTTTGAGTGTGGTCACTGTTCAGATTCTAGCTTTTGAGGCTTTTGGACACCGAAACAACCGCTTAATTAAGGATCAAAGGAAGGAAAAGTCAAGGTTGATTCCTAGCACCGGGCACAATGGGAAGCTGCTGATGCCAGGGAGGCGGAACGCAGGAGAACAGAAAGACCTGGATTTCAAAGAAGGGAAAAAATCAATGACTTCATCTCTCTAAAGCCTCAGATCCTGACAGAAACGTTTCAGCGATGAAAAGAAAGCAGCAAAATGCAGATGGCTGGGCCAGTCCCCCCAAACCCTCAGGGACTGAGTATCAGCTCCGGACTTTCCAAAGGGAAATCTCCCCCACGGAGGACCTCGTGGGCGCAAAGACGTAGAAGTCTCTCCTCTCTGTCTTGCTCCTGAATAACCAGGCAGGGGTGAGCAAGGATAATAGTTTTGTACAGTATATCATGTGCTTCCAAATATGAAATGCCGTTTTTGCTTAAGGACCTTTTCACAGAAGTTGGTGGTATGATATAGGTATTTAGTCATTAGGCATCGTGTTTCTAGGTGTTGCTTAAGACATTAACTCAGGTTAGGAATGTATGTTCCTATTTTTATGTTTTTCTTCTTTTTTATTTTTATTGATTTCAGAGAGAAAGGGAGAGGGAGAGAGACATGGAAACATCAATGATGAGAGAGGATCATTGATCGGCTGCCTCCTGCACTCCCCACACTGGGGATGGAGCCCACAACCCGGGCATGCGCCCTGACCAAGAATTGAACCCTGACCTCCTGGTTCATAGGCCAAAATTAACCACTAAGCCACGCTGGCCGGGCTTTTATATTTTTCTGAAAATAAATGTAATTTGCCTAACTTCAATTTACAAGTTGAAATTCTTTACAAACTAGACTTCCATGCAATCTGGTGCGGGTTTGAGATCTTGCTCCTCATGAGTTTTCCGAGGCACTCACAGGCTGTCTGGTCTCTCTCTCCCTCAAAGCCCTTCTTTGTGGCATCTGGCTCTTGGTGCGCTCGGTGGACAGGGGGTTGACTGTGCCGCACCAGCACGGCCAAGGGTGACCCTGAGAGGGGGCGGCTGAAAGGCTTAGAAAAGACAGACAAGAGAGTGAAAGCTGGGTCTTGGTGGGACGCTGCTCCCGGATGGAGAGACAGCGCCAGCGCCCACAAGCCGAGTCTTTATTTTACAGCAGATGCCACGAGGCAAAGTAAGGGCGTGGGTTTCAATCCTACTCAACTACATGCACCTGAACTCTATCAAGCCCACATCACTCAGGCACGTGGGCCGTGTTCAGACCACAGGTTCAAGCTCACAACTACAGCTGTTGGCTATCACTGTGCTGGGCGGGCCCTGCCCTCCACGCTGGGACTTGCATGTGGCCAGGAGAGGACTGTGCCCTCTCAGCAGTC
The DNA here is from genome assembly GCF_027574615.1 of Eptesicus fuscus. NCBI lineage: Eukaryota > Metazoa > Chordata > Mammalia > Chiroptera > Vespertilionidae > Eptesicus > Eptesicus fuscus. The sequence goes on along the minus strand of NC_072483.1, from coordinate 90,392,354 downwards.
CGAGGCTTGGCCCTGTCCAAACGCTGTGGCCGCTCTCCACAGTTGACAATGTGGCAGAAGGAAGTGTCCATCCGTGGTGGTGGCCAGCGCGTGGGCACTCAGCCCCTCGGGGATGCTGTGCAGCTTCTCGGGGTGTTTGCGGGCCCCACTGAGCTTCGGAGGATGGACCGTCCCCCTGCTGCGGCCCATCCCTTCCTTCCTGCGCAGGCTCAGCTCAGGGACTCGCCCTTGTCGCGGGGTTTCTGGCAGCGGGTCTGGCAGGAGCCAGGGAAGAACATGGCACGTTGGGCGTGGGCTGCGGGGAGCTCCCACTTTCAGCTCCCGTTCCTGTGCATCGATCCGCTGTCCCGCCAGGGGAGCGCCGTGCTCCTGTTTGTGGCGAAAGGGATGCGGGAAAGACAAAGACACAGGTGGGAGATGAGAGGGGAGGCGGCCTGTCCTCACTTGTGGCCAGAGCAGCTTGGGATCCGGATCGCCCTTTGAAGAGCTGCTTCTGGAAGACGAGAGGGAGGGAGAGAGAGAGGAGAGAGAGAGAGAGAGAGAGAGAGAGAGAGAGAGAGAGAGAGAGAGAGAGAGAGAGAGAGAGAGAGAGAGAGAGACTCATTCTCTTGCCCTTTGCAGATTTTTTTAACCCAGAGAGTTAAACTCTGCGAGGGATGCAGAAGTTCTGAACCCAAGATCCTTGCTACAAAACACTCGCTTGATGCGCCCACGTTTCAGAAAAAGCGGATCCTTGGCTCCGACTGGAGGAAGACTGAGACGCGGCGCCCAGGCGCTCCTGACGGAGGGCGGAAAGCCTGCGACTGGCCAGGCCCGGTTCAGAGAGGCTGTGCGTCCCCACCGGCTGGGCACCAAGGAACAGCCCTTCCTTCTCAACCCTGCGCGGCCGCAGTGAAGCAGGAGCGTCAATTTCCTGTAAATCATGCATCCCTGTCCCTGGACACGAACATGCATGTGCATCTTACTTAGGCGGGAATCTGATGCTACTCTGGGGACGCCGGTGCGTGAGCCCCAGCCTCTGGGGCACATCCTGGCTGTCCCCCAGGCCTGGGCGCTGGGCTCGACGACAAGGCCCGCGTGGCTCTGCTGGCCTGGGAGGAACTCAGCCACAGACTTGGAAAGGCTGAGGGGGGTGGGGGAGGACACAGGACTTCCATTCCCATTTCTGTATTTTTTATTTTTAATGATTTCAGAGGAAAAGGGAGAGGGTGAGAGAGATAGAAACATCACTGAGAGAGAATCATTGATCGGCTGGCTAACTCCTGCTCGCCCCCTACTGGGGATGGAGCCCACAACCCGGGCCTGTGCCCTGACCGGGAATCGAACCATGAACTCCTGGTTCATAGGTCGACCCTCAACCACTGAGCCACGCCGCTGGGCCCATTTCTTTCTTCACCTCCACTCGCAGAGCAGCTGTTTCTCCTGCTACACGTCCTTTCAAACTAAACCGCACTTTCCGAAGGCTGACTCCGCCGGGCAGTCCTGACCCACCCTCCCGGGTCCGCAGAGGCTCTGTGTTCTGCAGGCAGGGCTGGCGCTTCCTGTGGTGGCGTGTCCCTCCTGCCGCTGCCCAGGGCTGCCTGAGGACACGGACTGTTTTCCAGGTATGGCCGGATCAGATGCTCCCAGCAGCTGTCTGTGATCGCCCCGCCTCCACCACACGGTGGGGGGTGGGGGGGCAGCTGTGGTAGGAGGAGCTGGCCGTTGCCCTCCTGCGGGGTGACCTGCAGCTCCAGTCTCCTCTGCACACCTCGAGGTCAGGAATTGGGGGGGAGAAAATATGGCCGTGCCCACCCTTTTTATTTTAAACACATTTCTGGAGCTGTGACCCGGCCTCACTGTGCCCAGCTCGCCAAGCCGGCTCCTCACCTACCAGCCCTGGCCCCGCAGCGGCTGGTCACCGAGACCCCAGGGCAGGGCCTGCGCAGGGTGCCGCCGCTCTGCTCTCTGCCTTCTCGCTGCCCGTCCATAGCCCTGCAGCCCTGCTTAAGTGCTTCTTCTTGAAGAGCCATTTGAATGAACCATTTCTTTAATTCCTCTTCCCGTAATCGCCCCTCCCCCATCCCAATCCAAATGTGTGCTACCTTCCTCCGTCCCCCTGTCCCAGAACCTTTGGTCTCTCACTCTTCCTTGCTCCCTTTCTTCCCTCCCCACCCCCACACTGTCATTCTCACTGAGGGTCTTACCTGAAATGCCATTGATCCAGGGGTTACAAATGCGAACAGATGAAGTCACTTCTAGCCACGAATTTTGGTTTTCAAGAAAGTAGTAAGGAGGTGTGTTCCCTCGTGGCCATCGTGTTTCTCTTCTCCTTGTTCTTGTAAGAGATGCTCATGTAAAGTTACCAGTTGGTGCAATGAGAAGGTCTTGTTACCGATTTCCGGATGAGGAATTATGTGACTGAGTGACAGTCACAGTTGGTGCAGGTGCTGCACGGCTTTGGAAATGGGAAGGGCCATTGAAGATAGACACGAGTAGAGAGCCCAATAGGACGTTGCCATAATCTCTGTCATAGTTCGATAGTCTCCGCTGACTTCTCCTCAAGCATCCATGAAAGTGAAGAATCAGGCCCACAAAGCTCTGCGCTAGTGACCCACTCATCCTGTGCCCAGAAGCGCCAGGAGGGCACGTGTTTATCAGGATGGACCGCCGTTAAGGTGGAAGAAGAACGCTTCCTCTTGTTCACCTACCATGTCAGCGGCCCATTTGGAAAAAACAGGGAAGCTGTATTGTTCCTGAACTCCATGTCGCCTTTTTTCCAGAAGCTGCTCTCTTGCCTCTGAAGGGATGACCCGCCCCTTTGAATCAGCACTGTTAGTGGTTCCTTCTACCTCTGACCTATGCTTCCATTCTGCTTCATGTAACGGATGACAGGTGGCTTCTTCTTTACTTTTACACTATGTATATATATAATATCCCTAAAATTAACGTCCATATATTAAGAGCTTATCATGTGCATGCCATGTTCTAAGCCCAACATGGATTGCCTTATTTCTCCTCACAGCCAGATGGGTGTGGCGGGCACTTTTCTCTCCATTTCAAATGCTCGGCGTGAAGCACTGGGCAGTCTGCCCAGGTTAAACAGCTAGTGAAGTGGAGCCTAGACTGGGGCCCATTTCTGCTTTGCTTCAGAGGCCAAGCTTTCTCCCTCCCTCCCTCCCTCCCTCCCTCCCTCCCTTCTTTCCTTCTTTCTTTTTTCTTTTTCATTTTAAAATATGTTTTTATTGATTTCAGAGAGAGGAAGGGAGAGAGAGAGAGATAGAAACATCAATGATGAGAGAGAATCATTGATTGGCTGCCTCCTGCACGCCCCACACTGGGGATCGAGCCCACAGTCCAGGCATGTGCCCTGACCAGGAATCGAAATGGTGACCTCCTGGTTCACAAGTCAACGCTCAACCACTGAGCCATGCCAGCCCAGCAAAGCTTTAGATACTACACTCTCCTCGGAGGGACCCAATTTCTGGTAAACACCCCTGAATCACCACATTCCATTTTTAATTCTTTGAACGGAATGTATACATTTCTAGTTCTGTGGTTATTGTTTAATTCTCCCTCCATTCCTCCTGCTTAGAGTGTACATCTAAGAGCAGAGTCCTGTTACTTCGCTGCTGCATGACAGCACCTGGAACAATGTCTGCCATGGGGTAGGCACCCAAACAAGGTTTGTTAACTCTTACCCAAGGATAGTTTCCCACTGATTTTCAGAGAGAGTGGAAGGGAGTGGGAGAGACACAGAGAGAGAAGCATTGATGTGAGAGAGACCCATCAATTGGTTGCCTCCCTCATGTACCCTGACCAGGGCCAGGGATGGAGCCTACAACTGAGGTTCGTGCCCTTGACCGGAATTGAACCCAGTACCCTTCAGTCCCCAGGCCGATGCTCTATCCACATAGCCAAATCGACTAGGGCCCACCAAACGTTTGTTGAATAAATGAAAACAGCTGACAAGGCCCTAATTTCTGCCTGCTTGTTGCTCCCAGGCTAAGGGAGAGACAGACGTGTGTCTGGGAAATTAAGGGAGAACCGGGGAAGCGCCATAACCGAATTGGGAAGATGCCCAGGGAGTCAGGAGGCCTCACACATGAGCTGTTCTCTGCTGTGGGGATGGTGGAGAGAAGAAGGGCGTGGAGAGAGCATGGGGAGCGGATAAACCTCCGAAGCAAGGAGAGTTTGTGTGGAGAATGAAGTCATGCCAAAACCGGTTTGGCTCAGTGGATAGAGCGTTGGTCTGCGGACTGAAAGGTCCCAGGTTCGATTCCGGTCAAGGGCATGTACATTGGTTGCGGGCACATCCCTGGTAGGGGGTGTGGGAGGCAGCTGGTCGATGTTTCTCTCTCATCGATGTTTCTAACTCTCTATCCCTCTCCCTTCCTCTCTGTAAAAAGTCAATAAAATATATTAAAAAAAAAAAAAGTCAGCCCGTGGATCTCACCGTGAAGCAGCACATCTGCCCGGCCTGGAGCTGTCTCCTGGGGGCCCCCTCCCCCCGACACACACATTCCAGACTGGCCATTCTCGGGGCCCCCCATGGGCTATGTGATCTTTGATACAAGAGACCCAGATGATTTGACGGTGAACTTTTCAGGCAGGGACTCTGGCTTACTTATCTTTGTCTTCTCATAGATTAGCACGGTGCTGGTCATAGGTGACCCTCAGTATATCATGTATAATACATGTAGAATGAATCAATGGGTGAATCAATGAGTGAATGACATGGCTTAATAGCAGTTCACTTAGAGTTTTGACTTTAAGTTAGGATAAGTAGCAAAAATAGCGAATGTGGTCTTAGATAGCAACAGTAAAAGGATGGTGACTGGGTGTGAGCATCTAGAATCCTGGAATTACAGAGATGGAAGTGATGAGCGAACGGAGACCTGAGATGTGGAATGACTTGCTTATGGTTCCATAGCAAAGCTGTGGTCCCAGCAGGCCTTGAATGTAGAGATCATGGCTCTCAGTGAAATTGTCTTCTGCAAGTTTAACTACATTCTGTGCTGGTCAGACCACACACCTGTGGCAATCCGTGCAGTTCTGAGGAGAGTTTGTCCGAGGAAGGCTTTTGCAGGTGCTAGGGGGATGTGGGAATCACACACGCGGAGATCAGATGAGGACATTAAGGACATTTCATCTGAAGAAGAAAATACTTGCAAACGGGCTGTGGGGAGTCGGGGGGGGGGGGAATGGAAAACGTGATATCTGAGATGATACTTTAAATACATATTTCATATTCCTTTGTTCCAGAGAGAAAAAAGAGGAGCCATGGGTAGAAACTATAGAGAAATAAATTTCAACTCAATATGAGGATAATTGCTCTCAAAATTAGAATTGCCCAAGAATACCCAACAAAGAGTGCATGTCAGTGAAACTGGAGTTTCTTTTAAGGCCGATAAGCCCTGTGATGTTGCATTTCTGCCCTGCCTTTAGGAGAAGGGTTTGTTTGCTACAACTCCTGTCATCCAAAGGAGACCAGGGTTGGTTACATTTCTGCACCTGTTTCCAAACCAAAATTCCCCGCAGACGTTTAAATGGAGTGTGTTTTGTACAAGAGGCACAGGACTGGCTTATGGGAACAGCTGAATGATGGCTATGCCAAGAGATTCACACTTTTCTAAGTGAAGACTAACCTAGTTAAACAGGTTTTCACAGAGTCCCAACTCCTATGGAGGTTGTCACCTCTTAATGTTTTAGCAAATATCTTAAATATCACTTAAGGAACCTTATTTTTCACTGAATATTTTATATTCAGAATGTGTTGCTTTGATCCTTGTCTTATTTTTTCTTCCTTTCTTTTTTTTAGACACGGGAGTGTCTCTCCTTTTAGTCCATGCAGAGGTCATTTGAAGGAGACAAAGAAAGCTTTGTTGTAGCTACAGAAAGCTATAAAGAACTACATAATAAAACGGCAATTATTTGATTTGTTATTTTCATGTTTCTTTGATACATTTTTAGTTAATTTCTTCCAAAACAAATTAGTCCTAGATATTTGTATGCTCCAAAATCCACCAACTTCCCACTAAGCTCTTTCTGATGCTATGGGATTCATTTTTTTTCTTTATTTCATCATATAAATATGCTTAAAACATATTTCTCTATTTTATAAAATACTAGAGGCCTGGTGTATGAAATTCGTGCACTTTGTGGGGGGAGGGCGTCCCTCAGCCCAGCCTGTGTCTTCTCACAGTCCTGGAACCTTGGGGGTTGTCCGACTGACAGCTTAGGCCTACTGGTGAGTGGGCCTAAGCCGTCAGTCGGACATCCTTAGTGCTGCCTTGGAGGCAGGAGAGGCTCCCGCCACCGCTGCTGTGCTTGCCAGCCGTGAGCCCAGCTTCTGGCTGAGTGGCGCTCCCCATGTGGGAGCGCACTGACCACCAGGGGGCAGCTCCTGCATTGAGCATCTGCCCCCTGGTGGTCAGTGCGCATCATAGTGACTGGTCGTTCCACCATTCAGTAGATTTGCATATTAGCCTTTTATTATATAAGATTTTCATCACCTTAGTTCCATTTCATTTCAAATAATAGTGATACATTAATCATAAAACTATTCATGAGGTATTTGGTTGTGATTCCAACTTCTTTTTAAAGAACTATATACTACAAATATAGCAAGGGGCTTCAAAGAGTTCATGATTTTGGTGTTTCACATTTAATGGTGTTATTAAAATTTTCCCATAGTTGCTAATTCCACCCCGTAAATGGAATAGATTATGTGCTCTGTGTATTCCTAACATGTAACTTGTTCAGGACCCTCGGATACGTGCACTTAACTGGGAGATTCTGAGATGCTTCGCAAATAAAAACCAATAAATGCTTCCCCTCTCTGTTATGAGTGATAAAACACTTTCCCTTCCCTTCTTCTTTGATTGAATTTATATGCCAGAGATTTTTCTGCTCTGGGGATGAAAATGGAGGACCAGGGAAGAAAGTTGATAAAATAGAGATGATTCAAAGATCTGAAATATTTTATCCTCACTCAATATAAAGTAAATTATTTTTTCTCTTTTCCAATAACCACTATTTCCCTTGATCTTGGAATCACTCAAAACTTAGCCACTGAGTCCTGTCTAAACGAATGCTCTGCCTCAAGATGTGGAGAGAGATGAAATCCTGGGCCTGCACAGATCGCACTGGCTCGATCGTATTTACAGTTATGAGGTACCGCAAATTTAAGAATGCCATTTTTTCTCATCACTGAGCATTTATTATATATAACAAATACATGGGAAAGAAAAAACTATATTGTGTGATATAAATAGTTTATTTACATTACAGAAAAACATCAAGACAATGTATACTATTTCAAATATATCCATACATAATCAAATATAGCTGTAGGACGTGTTTTCATTGGTGTAGATTACCACAAATGCAAGGCAACATGTGTAGATCTCTTGTCTTACTCTTTTGTCTAGAATACTGTATGTGTAGTCCAAGCTCTCGGCAGTCCGGCCACGCACTGTGCGACATGCTCCCTTCAGATCAACCGTGTGGACGCCCTCGTCGTGTTGTCCGAACTGTAGTGCCCTGTGTTTTGCTTCTGCCTGTGAATTCTGTTGCTTCTGGGGCATTTCCTAGAAGGTCGGAAAGTTTACAAACTTAGTCCAGTGCTATCACCTACAGTTTGGTCCTACAATCTCAGAGGGAAGTTATGGAGTAAGCAAGTTATTAAGATAGTTCAGAGGAAAGAATGTACTAGTAGTACCGCCAAGTTGCAGTCATCTTTGAGGTTCTGTTGAGGAGCACTGAAGAACAGAAGTGGGAGTTGAAGAGAAATACATTTACTAGGTCTTCAACTGCTGACTCACCCAAGCACAAAGAATGACTCAGCACATGCAATCAAATAAATCCTGAGCCTCTCTAATCTCACTTGAGAGGTCTTTGACAATTTTATACTTTAAATGTCCTAAGGATGAATGTTATTGACATTTCAACGCTGCAAGTTTAAATCCCATCAAACCAGAGAATGAGCCAAGTTTTAATATCTGACATATAATGGAAAGAGACATTATATTGGTTCAGCCTAATAAAATTTTTCACGTTAATACTGTACGCTAAGGACATAAATTGGTACCAATTATGTAGCCTCTATGAAAAGCTAATATTCAGTCAAATTATCTGAAAAGCTCTGACCTAGTACCTCTTGTCTTGTAATACAATAATGCTTTGATGATGCAAATGAGAACAACAACGTAAAGTTCATAAAAATCCTATCATAATAAGCTGTGGGTACCAGAGCGCATATATATGATTCTTTTGGGGAGGGGGATGGTAGAGCTACCAAAATGAACATGGAGCTGGGAGTCACATTTAAGCAAGCGGGAGCCAGAGATTAAAAGGTTGAAAATCCATCTTCTCAACAGAGCAACTCTTTCATGTCTCTAGATGTTTACATTTTTTAATAAAACATTGAATTTAGGAGGAGGGCAGGTGCTTAACTAAAATAGTAAAAACAAGGGGAAGAAATCAGAAAAAAATAAAGAATGTGGGATGAGGAGAAAAGGAAGAAAAGTAGAAAACAGGAGAATGCAGGTGATGAAGAGATTATTTAAAAAATTGAAAAGAAGGAAGGGATCTCTGCTTGGTGCAATATTTTAAATCTTTTAGCAACTGGATATTTTGGAGTAGATCTTGACACACACACGTGTCCAGGTTACCAAGAAGGGAGGGTTTGGTGTGTGTGCTTGGGGGGGGTGGGGGGGTGGGAGTGGCCTAGTTGGAAAGCCTGGAGTTTGAGCAGAATATTTTCACGTGATTGAAATAATCCTCTCTGGGAACAGTGTAGTTTGCTGACTAGTTCGACTCCTGGAAAGACTTTGGAAGACTTGGCTATCATAAGACAGGTTATACAAGGCATTACAATAATGCTAACTGAGTTCATCTGCTATTTCTCTTCCTCAAAAGTAAACAGAAGGTAAGTTTTGTTTGTTTTAACACGGATCATGATAATGACCTCGTGCCTTGAAGAAGTGGCTTGCTCTAATTTGGAGCTCAGTTGAGGTTGCCGTGACCATCGGAATATGGGACACTGTGACCAGCCAGGGGGCGGTATGAGCAGGGGGTAAGTGCACAGCTCTGACACAAGGCAGCCCTCCATTTCCACCCTATTGTTCAGCTGTGTATACTCAGCAAATTGCTAACTTCTCATACCTCAGAGTCCCTATCTTGAAAGTAGGGATAATTACGCCTTCTTCATAATGCTATTCAATGTATGCCTCTCTCTTTCTCTTTTTGTACGTGTGTATATACACACATAATATATATGCACACAATTCCTGGTGCGGTAAGGGCCCTATGCATTCCAGTTGTGTTTATTGTGCATGGGAATGGAAATGTGATTAAAAACAGACTCAAAAACATCTGCTAAAGTATTTAACATTCTCATTTTTGTGAGTACAGGAAGTAACAAATTCAATTGTTATCAGATTAGATCTACTAAATATAAATGTTGTTTTTCATATCCTGACATCGCTTAGCTATTAGGAAGCTCAAGACCCTCAGAGTAATATGGTGTAGTCTGCTGTGTTTTAGATTCTTTTCTATCTTCTCTTTTCTACTCAGTGTTTTTGGTTTCTTCAGTCATCTTTCTGTTCCCCAGGATCTATTTTCATATAATCCACTGACTCACTTGGCATCTACACGTGCGAGTCAGTTGATGAACTCGGCTTGGCTCAGAGTGGCACGGAGCTCCAGTCGATGATCTTCCTTAAGCCTTTAGGCCGGGCAAGGATTTATAAACCGTATTTTGTCTTTTTCAAGAGAAAATGCCACACTTATCCTCAAGAAGATAGTGCAATATAGAGACTGAGATGTGTTATGGTCTTTATTTTCTAAAGATATGATACTGTCTTTCATTTTCTTCCCTTTTGAAAAGAATTTCTGGGGAAACATTCTGATTTACAGTAGAGCTGTGCAAACACATGACAGTCTAAATGCCTTGTGAATTTGGGAAAAACCTTGAAAATGTCCTGAGAACTATTTTCTCCAGGAGAGGAAACAGGGCTGAAAGTAATGTCTTCAATCATGTTTCTGTTGGATGGGACATAAACAATGTGCATTTGGGTTAGCAGCTAATTCCTGGTTACCGTGGATTTCTATGCTAGTCAACTCAAGCAAGTACCAGGCCTCGGTCCTTTGCTCCAAGCCCTGTCAGGCATCACTAATTAATCATGGATTTCTTTCCCGTTCAAACTGGATGAAGTCTCTGCATCTCTCACAATCTTGCTCTCTGGGAAACAATAACCCTTTGATTGCTCCGGGGGTTTTGATATTTGCTGCACGTTTCCAGATATCAAAAGTTTTCATGTATTAGAACATGACTTTTCTCATTTGGACTGTTTTCTTTGAGTTTTGTGATCAAAGGCTATATTGTTAACTTAAGATAAAAATGTACTTGCTGTTTATATCCAATGTGTGAAAAATGATTATATCTAAGAATTACACTAGGAAATATAAGTGCCATAAAGGAGAGATATAATTTCATACTTTTCTAAGCCTTGCTTAAAATCTCTTCTGACCTCATTCATCATATTGACCTGGATAAGTAAGGAAACAGTGGTCATTTAAACAGTCTATTAATAGTGTCAATGAAGACTGACTTTTTTCTAGTTGAAAGAGAGTATATATATTTTTTATTTTTTTAAATCCTCACCCGAGGATAGTTTTCCATTGATTTTTAGAGAGAGTAGGAGAGGGGGAAAGACAGAGAGAAATATTGATGTGGGAGAAACACATGGATTGGTTGCCTCCTGCACGAGCCCTGGGCCAGGGAAGAGCCTGCAACCAAGGTACGTGCCCTTGACCGTAATCGAACCCGGGACCCTTTGGTCAGCAGGCCAATGTGCTATCCACTGAGCCAAACCGGCCAGGGCTGAAGAGTATATTTACACAAAGATTGGCATGACACATTAGAGAGGAGAAAGACCTTTGCTTAGAAAATAAATAATCCTCATCAAAAGGCAAAAATAAGAGAAATAGTTGGTGCTACTCCAGCATGAAAACCAATGCCCCTCCATGTGGCTATTCAGCGGCTGCTGGGAGAAGACATGGCCGCAGCGTCCACGAGGGGACCGGCCCTCACCCGCTCGGACCGCGGCCTCCCGCCCCGCGCAGCACTGACCTCGTGATGCACAGCACCACCACGCAGATGACGGCGATCTGCACCGTCCCGATCACGGCCGCGATGAGGACGTACTGGAAGCGCACGGGCCCGGGCACCACGTACAGCACGCTGTAGTCCTTCTTGTCACAGTGCTGCCCCGTGTAGCCGGCGTCGCACCTGGAAGACAGGACAGCCGGTCACCGAGGCCGCCGGACTGCGCTCCGCTGGCCTGTCCGCATTGATCGTCATCACCAGAGCGGGGCGTCCCGTCCCCTTCTCTAAGAACAGGCTACTGAGCAGACAGCAGGCCTCCCCACTTACTTGCAGAAAAACCTCTCCGTGTTTTTGATTTCAAAGACAACGTGGTTTCCTTTTACGCGCACAATAAGAGAGTTTGAGAATTCTCCCTCTGATGTTTTTTTCAGGTGAGCCTTATGTTTTCCGTACGTGTTCTTTCGGCACCCTGTCAGCACGGTGCCCTGAGACGGGTTTCTTTCTGCTGACACGGGTGACGAAGGGGGCTGTTGGACTTACACTGTGGGCGAGCGCTCTCTATGCCTCCCCTGGCACACGTGCTGGGCATGTTCGGGCCAGGGGCACATGCGAGCAGTCTCGTTAGCTGCTGCTTGGACAGGGGCCTCTGACGCCAGGGAGGAGCTCCCAGGATGCGGATGCGGATGCTGATGCTGCGGGGCCGGGGTCTGCCCAGCGAGCGGCCCGTCCCGAGCCTGAGGCTGCCCCCCCCCCCCCCCCTCGCCCCCGCCGGACGCTCAGGCAGAACCTGCGCCAGAAGCGGCCTCCGACAGCGAGGCCAGGAAGCAGCTCCCGGACAACACCCCCCTGGGATCGGCCTGTCCTGGACTTTGTACAGCCATTCACTCCTTCACTTGGATCTTCTCCCAACTGCAGCCGGGGCCTTTCCTGTCCGCCTGGAAGTGTTTTCTCACGGCCACCGGGCTGAGGGGGAGGCCAGGGGCAGCCTCTGGTGAGGCTCACTCTGCCTGGCTTAGCGGGGGGGGGGGGGGGGGGGGGGGGGGGGGAGTAAGGGGGGAGGGGGGGCGGGGGGGGGAGGGCAGGTGCTACTGACTCAGGGAAGGGAAACGGGAGAGGAAGACAGTTGTTGAGAAGAGTGGGGAGGGGCGGAGAGCAGAGAGGAAGACAGAGGGAGAGAAACTCCTTTCTTTTTAAAAAATATATATTCTTATTGATTTCAGAGAGAGGGAGAGGGAGAGAGATAGAAATATCAGGATGAGAGTCATTGATCAGCTGCCTCCTGCACGCCCCACACTGGGGATCGAGCCTGTAGCTCCGGCCTGTGCCCTGATCTGGAATGGAACCGTGACCTCCTGGTTCATAGGTCGACTCAACCACTGAGCTACACTGGCCGGCCAGAAACTCCTTTCATTGTATATCAATACACAACCTATTTCATCATATGTCACGTGTGTATTCCTTTAATAAACCTGCACTGGCGTTTTTACTCTGGCTTTTACCATCTCGGGAAGAAACATGTCCGCTCTGTGAACACTGAGCAGACGTGTACTGTTATTAACTAAATCCAGACAAGTGGTTTCTCTGTGTCTCACCTGAGTTTGGATCTGCGGAGGGATCGCTATCGCCTCACTACACAAGGCTGGTGGATAGCGGGTCCCCAGCAAAGAACGTGTGCCGGCAGACCAAGGGCCATGACCTCTCTTCTGAGGCCTGAGGGACCAGGGAGAGATGGCCTCCTAGAGGCAACTAGGTCGTCCCGGGGGCAGGAAGGCTCCCCGCCCGCTTGTTTGAGACTGTTTATAATGAAGCACCTACTATGTGCTGTCCTATGTCCCCGGGAAGAGGGAGAATAAAACAGAGGAGCCTGAGTCTTTAAGGAGCTTGTGACACCCAGAGTGCAATGTAACCTTCTACTAGAAGAGCATGTATGTAATGACGTGTTACACAGCACTTGGGTGTGCAAGGCACACACATTTCACAGGTCCCTGGTGGGGCCTGTGTGGGTGGGAGAGGCGGAGGCCAGTCTGGCTGCTGATCACCCATTCGGGCCGCACGGCGTCCCGTGCCCTGCCCAGGCCCAGCATTTGGGGTCCCCGTGCTCGCCCCACACCTTTCCCAGGTGAAGGTGAGCGTTACCTGCAGGACGGCTCCTGCGTGTTGACGGCGTGCTCGCACTTGCCGTGCATGCAGAAGCCGTTGTAATGTTCCGGGCAGGGGACGTGGTGTTCTCTGGCGCTTTCTTCCAGTTTGTTAGCATTCTCTGTGGACACAGATAAAAGCAAACGCCCTGTCAATACGTTTCTGAGCCCGGTAAGATCAGCCAGGACATTAGGAAGCGAAGTTACAGCAGGTAAAAAGATTGAAAAGGGCAGGAACTGAAAGGCCACACTTCAGGAGAAAGGGAGCATTGAAAGACGGACGTCCCTACAATTGTGTTGAGAGAGGGAGCTGGAAAATCACCCCGTGCTTTTCATGCTTTTATGCAGTCTCCTACATCTTCCACAGCCAGTAATGTGTCCATGCGTTGGCCGACAGCCTTAATGTTTTTGTGTAGAGACTGTACATTTATCATAAAATAATCCAAGAAAAAACAGCCTATTTTTTGAATATCAAAGCCTAGCACAATGTCCCTCATAGAAAATTGCTGCAGTACGTTGATACTTTCTCAATGTGGGAGCTTAAAAGTTAAAATATGGCTGCATTCAGTTGTTAAGCAGATGTTTTCCAAAACTGAATGCAAATTTCAACAAATGTATTCTTTCAGGCTTTTTTCATCGACTGTGAACATGAATTTTACTAGCACCCATACATTTTCTTATTGCCAAAGTAAAGCTATTGAAAGAGCAAGCGTTATTTCATAATCGCTTCTGTAGACGCTAACACAGAACATACCCAATGCTGTAAATGTGTGTAATGCATAACATTTGGCCCATGTTAACAATGTTACGTGAAATTTAAACTTGTGATAAAGAAAAATAATCTTGTGTTTTAAATAAACCCTTTCCTTTGTCATTAGGAAGTTTTGTTTTCTCATATTTTCCTAGAGATATTAAAATATTTTTCCGACTTATGTTAATCCAAATACTTTTGCTTCATATTTGCAATATCATCTCTAAGCAGTCTTTTGATTCCTTATATGTTCATCCTATATAATAAAGAGGGAATGTGCTAATTGATCCTCACACCATCGCAAAGATGGCAGCGCCCAGAGCCAATAAGGAGGGAATATGCTAATTGATTACCACGCCCTCAAAGATGGCGGCACCCACAGCCATAAGATGGCAGGGCCCAGTCCCCTCAGCCCCACCGGGGCGGCAGACACATGGCAAGGCCGGGCCCGTCCCCAGGTGGGCCCAGCCACTCTGCGCACCTGCCTCCAGAGTTCCCCAGTCCCCTCAGCCCCCCAGCCACCCAGGGCTGGCCCGAAGCACAGGCAAGCCTTGGATAGTGGCTGCCCAGCTGCCCAGGGCCGCCAGAGGCTCAGGTAACCAGGGCCGGCCGAGGCTTGTGCTGCTGACAGTGGCAGCAGCAGAGGTGTGATGGGGCATCACCTTCCCCTGATCACAGGGTCGCCTCCCACCCCTGAGGGCTCCTGGACTGTGAGAGGGGGCAGGCCGGGCTGAGGGACCCCCCCTCCAGTGCATGAATTTTCATGCACCATGCCTCTAGTTTTATAACATAAAGTTTTGCCTACTTTGAGTCTTTTCTATGATCTGAGACCTGACATACTTTAAAATTCTTGCCCAAATACAAAGGCAATGTAACTTTCTTTTTTTAAAAAAAATATATTTTATTGATTTTTTTTTACAGAGAGGAAGGGAGAGGGATAGTCAGAAACATCGATGAGAGGGAAACATTGATCAGCTGCCTCCTGCACACCCCCTACTGGGGATGTGACCGCAACCAAGGTACATGCCCCTGACCAGAATCGAACCTGGGACCCTTCAGTCCGTAGGCCAGTGCTCTATCCACTGAGCCAAACCGGCCAGGGCACACTGTAACTTTCTTAACGCCAATCTAAATTATCCTTCAACACCACCTAACTGGTCAGCGGTAATGGGAGATTGAGAATGAACTACTAAGCTTATGAAATAGATTATTATTTCCACACATAATTTTTTATTATAGTGTGTTCTTATCATTTTTACTGACACTCATAGATGATAAGTCTAATCATCAGGAGAAAAAACATACCTTCGTTATTAGTGAATCAGACAAATGTATTATTAATGTTTAAGTGAAGCTGTGAACTATCTATACACTTTACGATCTAGGTGTCCACTGCAAAACATTGAAGTTTGAAATAAATTGTTAAATAAGTTAAGTGCTTTCGTGTGTGGAAATATTCACATACTTTGTTATGAGGGGCAACATTTCAAATTACAGACCCACATTCATAAAGGATCTCCGATGAGGATGCTGGAGGGGCTGAGGTTATCCATTGTTCTGTGTCTGAGAGCCTTTACCTGTACAGGTGACCTTTTGTTGGCGCTGTCATATTCCTACTATGACATTTGCCATTAAACCGAAGGCAACACTTCCACGGAAAGACTAAGCATAGGCATAGGCCGAATTTTCTTTCTTTTTTATTTTTTTTGGTTTCTCCCATTCTTCCAAACTATATTGGAATTTTGCATCATGGTGTGTTGGCTAACCAATTGCAGCTGCAGTAAGCAAGCACCAAACTGAAATGGATTCGTGCTGAGTGAAATATCCACTCGGGGGCTCCGTGACCGAGGCAGAAGTAGGGCAACCGCGGTGTTTAGATGCACCTTGTGATCACGCACGAACCCCCAGAGTGGCCGACCTGGCTCATTCTGGGGGCTGCAAGCGAGAGTCAAACCAGGCACCTGCTGCTTAAAGACGATCTTGCTGGCCCCACTGCTGAGGTAATGAGCCAGCACTGATTTCCCCTCGTATTTCTGGATCTTTCCCCACAGCAAACTATTAAGCACTTCTATTTAGGGTTCGTTAGCAACCCTCCAGTGCCTCCACGCACCTGCACGCGGCGCATTTTCTGTACCTCCCTACCTTTCAGCTGGGGGCCGGGATTTCAGTCCCAGAGTCCTTTATTGGGGCAATTTGTCTTTCTGTCAGTTGTAAGAGAAGACCAAGAATTGTCTTAACTGAAAATCCGTTTTTAAGGCTATTTTATTTTTAACTCCATCCCTCACCCCATACTGTTTGTTTCTGGATTTGTACCATATTCACGATTATGAACTGAAGGCCAAGGGCAAAACAGAAGCTTGTTGGAGTGAGTCTGTTGTCTCGGTGTGGTAAAAGCTGCATCTTTTTACAAAGTTCATTACCCAGCCAGGGCGATCACCTGGGAGGGGAAGCGTATCCAGCATCAAATCTGCTAAATAGTTTACGCCATCCCTCACGAGCTTAGAGCGCTCTATTTGTGGGATTCTGTCAAACACGAAAGTCGGGAGATTGAAAATAAATGAGTAGAAGAAATGATCCCTGGGCAAGAAAATGAGGAAACATCAATATATGTCAACAAATTTATAGTCAATCCAACCAAGTATACCAGCTGATTGAAAACCTGAATATATAACCACTCCTGGTAATGCGATAGACATATTTTTAGAAATGTAATTTAACTATATTAAGAAAAATAGAGACACAGAAATTTAATATTCCAACTGAATATGTGTATGGACCATTGTATTTGTAATTCTGATGTTTATGCATAGGTATTCAAGCAATAATAAATCATTTAGAGCTTTAAAATCATATAAATGATACTCTGGAAGTCTGTATGGTATGTTCCCTCCAGTGGCTGATGATTTTGACATCAATTTCTCTATCCTCCCTATAAAAAGAGATTTAATGTAAGGGTTGTGCTCTTTTCTCTAAGAGAGAGTGATAATGGTAGAAACTCTTCTGTCTTTGTTGAAAATCTCTGACTAATTTTCTATTTAAATGTTTATAAATGGTTTGTTCTAAAAGATCCTGACTCTAGCCTGGGGCATGACTTAGTGGTTGAGTGTTGACCTATGAACCAGGAGGTCACTGTTTGATTCCCAGTCAGGGCATATGCCTGGGTTGTGGGCTCCATTCCCAATAGGGGGTGTGTAGGAGGCAATTGATCAATGATTTTCTCTCATCATTGATGTTTCTCTCTCTCTCTCTCTCTCTCTCTCTCTCTCTCCCTCTCCTTCCTCTCTGAAATCAATAAAAACATATTTAAAAAAAAGATATCCTGACCCTTTTAGGAAAACAATTTCTAGTATAATCTGAGTTGACTAGCCCATTGCTAGTCAATACTCCAGTCAAGAATTATAGAAGCTGCTGGGGTGGGGGCGGGGGGGGTGGGGAGGGGTCCTCTACAGCACAGCTATACCTATTGTTTCTGTCCCGGTGCTTACAGGGAAAGAGACAGGAGGGGCCATAGACAGCGGGCGCGACAATTACCCTCACTATGGGCTCACCTGCTCCCAAGTCAATTAAGGTGAGTGGGCAGAGCCTGGCACAGAATTTTAGAGACTAAACCAGGCGTCCTCAAACTACGGCCCGCGGGCCACACGCGGGTGTTTTTGCCGTTTTTTTTTTTACTTCAAAATAAGGTATGTGCAGTGTGCATAGGAATGTGTTCATAGTTTTTTTTAAGCTATAGTCCGGCCCTCCAACGGCCTGAGGGACAGTGAACTGGCCCCCTGTTTAAAAAGTTTGAGGACCCCTGGACTAAATCAATACAGTGAGGGCAGGTTGTGTGTGCATGTATGTGTATGTTTACTGTTACTCCTGACTTTTTCTCTCCAAAAAGCTTGGAATAAGATGCCATCAGAGAACCTACCATAGCAACACACTGCAGATCAAAGAAGAGCTATGACAGTATAAAATTGGACTAACTGCCCTAACCGGGTTGGCTCAGTGGATAGAGCATCAGCCTGCGGATGGAAGGGTCCTGGGTTCGATTCCGGTCAAGGGCATGTACCTTGGTTGCGGGCACATCCCCAGTGGGGGGTGTGCAGGAGGCAGCTGATCGATGTTTCTCTCTCATCGATGTTTCTAACTCTCTATCCCTCTCCCTTCCTCTCTGTAAAAAATCAATAAAATATATTAAAAAAATTGGACTATCCGTATGTCTGGACAAAGAACATTTACTTTTGGACAAGGGTTACAGCTCGGGAAAAGAAGCTCCTGAAAGTCAAGTCAACTCTACCTCCCAGCGTTCTCAGGGTGCCCTGGGGGGGGGGGGGGCTGGGGAGCCCCCCGAACCAGGAAACCCGGAGTCTTGGTTGCAGAGATGGATGCGCTAGACTCTCAGTGTCTGACGCTGTTAAACCATTTCTTTTGTCCTCATGCTCTGCTCTCTAAACAGCCTTAAAACAAGCTGACTTCTCTGTAGCCTACACATTGGCAATGGCTTTGGCAGCGCCACCTGAGGATCTTAGCAGTTTGACCGCAGTAGTATATTTTGTTTGAGTGAATTAATTGGTCCTGAACTTCTGTGCAGTCTTTTGGACACAAGTCAGCTTCTTCAGCCCACTCAGTTCTGGGGTTTTGTGAAATCTGACTTCTGCACCTACAGGCTAGAGGGCTGGACCCTACCCAGGGTGCACTGCGGCCTGGGTGGCCTTTGCAGGACAGGTCAGATGATATTCCTCGGGAGAGACCCACGCTTTGCGTTATTCCAGCCTTTCTTGCGAATATATACACATCTCGTGGGCCGCTGCTTCTCCAGTGGGGGTCTGATTCTGTGCAAGAATTTCAGAGCAAGTTGGAAAGATCCTAAATGAGAGGTAACATTGAGGATTCAGTGAGTGTTTTAGGGAAGCAGATTGCTACTGCACATTTTTAAGCAAGCAGAGGGGTTCAATAGGGGAAGCGTTAAGTAGTGAAGAAGTGGGTTTCTGCTGGAGTTGGAAAGGAGCTGCGCTGATATTGGTCAGGGATATTACAGAGTGCTACTGTGCGGTAGATTAGATTATTTCAGACCTCTAGGTTCTTTGAATTCTAAGAGTAATATTTGAGTATTGCTAATACTTATTTGTGGCAAGTTACTAATATAGTTTACTAATATTTATTGTAAAATATTATTTTTTATATTCTTGGAAAAAGAAATGGAGAAATAGGGCTCCTATTTAGACACAGTAAATAAAAGAAATCACTTTGCTATAATTATGGGAACATTTTACTTTTACAAAGGGTGTAAAATGTCTTACATATTGACTCTACCTATAATTCAGACATTCTTGCATAGAGTGATCTTCATTAATTGTTGTCTTCCTTGTGGAGAACAACATGTTTATGGATCTAAATTTGATTTTAGCATCATGCAAATTACCTTGACAAGGCCATGGGTATGAGTACAGTGTGGCTTATTATCTTTTCAGCTATCTTTTCCTGTGGGCACACACAATGTACCACATTTCCCCAGTAAACTAGTTATTTTCAATTTGAATATACTTACATAATACTTCTATTTTCATATTTAATAACAATACAAGGAAACGAAACTATGTGTATACTTGTACACCTCTTGTGAGTACTCCATTTTACTTCTCCCCTACTTACTGCCATATCTCCAAAGCAACTTGAAAATATTTTATTTAACCAACTAGGAAAAGGAAAACTATCTTTCTTTCTATTATGTTTATATTGTGCCTGGGGCAGGAACAAATTTCGAATTTAGAAGTGAAAATCGTGATTGTCCCTGTTGTTGATTAGAGTTGGTTTCAAAGAAGATATATAATTCTTATGATTTCCTCTCCTTATCTTATCAGGCATGAACATACGCGGTGGCGGTAAAACCTCATATCTAGCTTGAATTGCAATCGAAGTTTTTTCAAGGCCAGAAAAGCGTTCCTATTGAGCGGGCTCTGAATGAGATGCTATATGAGTTCTTGCACGTTAACAAATTCCATAATAGCTTCGCCGGCTGTCACAATTTCTTCAAGGCACAGATGAGTAGATGAGAAGAGTCTCCTTTCTAAGGACAAAGACTCAAATGAGAATGCGAGGAAAGTGACAGCCTCGCATGGGGGACATGGAGGCATTTAAGGACACAATCGATTCTGAAGTTTGGTGAAGAGCAGAGACCATCCAAGTGTCCTAGTTTACTGAATCTCTTAAATATTTAGAAAAATAACTTCAAAACAGAGACCAAGTCCTTCAAATTCAACATTTCTTCTGCAAGTGGAACATGAGCCTTTTTTCCCCTTCCAGAACAGTACTTTAATTCAAACTATTTGAGCCCTAGACGGTTTTGCCCAATGGATAGTCAGACTGTGCACTGAAGGGTCCCTGGTTCGATTCTGGTCAAGGGCACGTGCCTCAGTTGGGGCTCCTGCAGGAGGCAACTAATTGATGTGTTTCTCTCACATCGATGTTTCTCTCTCTCTCTCTCCATCTCTCTTCTACTCTCCCTAAAAATCAATGGAAAAATATCCTCGGGTAAGGATTAACAAACAACAAACAAACAAACAAAAACCTATTTGACCCTCAACTTTGCCAAGTAGGCAGGGGTGTGGAGTTGGAAGCGGGATGGAAGGATTCAGAGAGAAGTTCTTTCCTATGCCATCATCGATCAGGCAGTGATAGAAAACGTGAAATGTGATTATTCATATAACTACCTGAATATATAAATATTATAATTGGACACAAATGAAAATAAAATGGAAGAAAACGAATTTTCATGTTACTACATTCTCAAGCAAGGGCTTAATGACATTATTCAAGAACAGCTGGAATAAAAAAAAAAAAAAAAGGACCAGCCTCTGAAATAGACATAGTCATGTGGGGGCTGGAGTGATTGAAATGCAACACTAGCGGGTGATTATTTGCTTGGGCTTTTATTATCTCCGTTTCCACTGGTGAGATATTGACATAGAAAGAAGCTGAGAAATCTGTGGAATCTTGGGAGTGATACATGTAACATTTTAACTGACGACGTCTACATACAATTATTATGATTCAAGAATTTGGCATAACAAGCCTCATACAGAATTAGTTAGAATTCTAGACTCGGGGGGGGGGGGTATTCTTTTTGTTTGTTTGTTTGTTTACTTCTAAGAGCTAAAGAAGCAGGCCTGTGTTGTCTGCTCCAGCCTCTGACTCAGCAGCGCCCCCGGCTCCAGCTGGCAGAGCCTGGAAAGAGGGGGGGCGCGGGCCGCAGACACTGTGCTCGGCCTCTCCTGGTCCTTTCCAGCGTCCCCATCCCGTCAAGAGCCCATTACTCTCAGCAAGTGGGTGACTCCTATAGGTTTAGAGGGTTTAGCTCGAAGACTTTGTAAAACGATAGTGTTTTCTGGAACTTCAGATGTCTCCGACAACACTTGGTAAACATCAGGCCTCGCGAAGAGGAAGGGCTCTCTGGGTCATTAGCCGCCGCCGTCCAGGGCCAGTGCTGCCGAAGCTTCTCGGAGCAATCTGCTCCAGCCCTCCCTCCTGCGCTCCCTCCTGCGCTCTGGCTGCGGCCACCCGGCTCCCCTGCAAGCTGCTCTCAGCAGACGGAGTTTACTGTCAGCCTCACAGAAAGGAGAAACGATGGAAGCTCTGTATGCCGAGCATATTCAAGGAGAGTCCCCTCTCCTGCTTTCTTTTCTCTGGAACCAAATGTATGCATTTCTGGCCAAATGTGTGTGCTGAGTGGCTGATCGGGGCGCCTGTCTGAGCGAGCTCCTTTGGTGCCAATGCTGAAAACGACAGCCCAAGCGAGAGGGTTCAGGTCCCGCCCCCTTTGCCTCTGGGCTCGGTGGGTCCAGCGATTGTCCTCTGCACAGGAGGCAGAGGCGGAGGCAGGAAGGAACAGCCAGTGGAGGTGCACCTTCTCGAGGAGGCAGTGTTGTCCTCTGTCCCCTGAGGTCACTGCCCAGCACAGCGTCCGGGGACCCACACTGCACCAGGCACAGCCAGTTCTGAATTCCTAGATTCTGATTTGGCCATTCACTCTGTGTCTACAGTATTGGCCAGAAGGGAGAAATGTTGGTGAAACTCTTTTAGGACAACAGGAGAGCAGCTTTTATTAAAAACAAAGCAAATAAAACACAACACTCGCAAATGAATTTCAACACAGAAACGAAGATGAGGAATGAATAAAACTTTTCCTTGTTGTCTGCTTCTGAATATAACCATGCATTTCTTCTCATGCTGAAAATAACAGGTGATAAACACCCGAACTCTACATACAGATACACTTACGATATTGCAATGACTAAAGCTAGCGATCACCTTGGTTTCCTACGAGAGCCCTCCACAAAGGACGGAAGAGCTTTCAGAGTTTTTAAACTAAGGAACAAAGTGACAGCTTCTACTCTTCACACCCTTTCAAGAGCAGTCTCAACTTGCTTGAGAAAAGACCCTAGGAGCAGTGTACAGTCGCTATGGCAACGGCTTTACAACTGGACTTCTCTTCCGGACAAAATAAAGAGAAGTACATAAGCTCCATAACATTTGTGGTAAAAGCACTTCCAGGAGCCAGAAGTGCTACATAACATTTAAGTGGCATATTTAAGTTCATGCAATGCGAAATGCCTGGGCAAATTTCTAGATACAGAAACGTAGATTTTGCATGTTACAGAGTAGAAGACACTCTTGATGCTTTGATACAGTCACAGAAGTGTGTGCATACACGTGTGTGAGTTTTGTATAAACATAATTCTATGCTGATCTCTTACGAATGGCAGATTTAAGGAGGAACGGAAGTGGCTTAGGATCCTAAATTCTTCCTTTAAGGGCAAGGCTGCTGGCTGTGGTGCAGACTCACCTTCAGCGCTTGTCAAAACTAGATTCCCAGGGTTTGGTCCTGATCCACCAAATCAGAGTCACCAACTGAGGAAGGGCCTGAAGTCAACATTTTAAAAGTACCCCAGGTGATGCTGCTCATTTGGGTCACACTACTCCTGAGCCCACCCAGTCAGGTCTCCTCACCTCTGTCTCTGGCTGTCTAATGCGAGGTTTTCCTGCTCCGTGGATCCCGCTTCCTCCCCTGGTACCTGCCCTGGAGCTGGCCCATCTCCCACATCCCAGGTCTATCTCAGCTCCTTCTCTGTAAATCCGGGTCTCAGCCCCGTTTCCTGTCCGGCGTGTTTGTGAGCCATGGTGTGCCCAGTGCCGCCCTTCCCAGCCCACCCTGGCTGTGAGGACAAGTCCTCAGGGGTCCTCAGCCATCAAGCCTTCCTCGAGCTTGGTTGTCAGCCTAACAATTCACTTTATTTTAGAACGTCTTTGCCTCTTCTGAGAACACAACACTTAAGAACAGGCGTGTGTCTGTCACAAACGCTAACATCCCCGAGACTTCCTAATGTTGTCAAATCTCAGGTATCTGGAGACCACCTTTTGCAAATCTCCAGCCTCCTGTAATGGCTCTGTTAGAAAACTGACAGGAACTCGCTGTGTGAAAGCAAATGAAGCATTCTCTTGGGTAGAGGAACAAAGAACACAGCTGAGAAAAGATGCAGATTGAACCAATGCATGTGACTGGTTCAATTTCCACGTGGGAGTGAAGGAGTGTGGGTCCACTTGTGATATCCTTACAAGTTCAACTCTTCTGTGGGAAAGATAAAGTCATAAGAGAAATGATGGGGGCAGGAAAGAAGACCCAGACAGGGAAATAAATGGAAGCAAAAACCGCCATTGCAGTGGTGCACCAACTGGGAGAGAAGATGTTACAACGAAGAGCAGGCGTTGACAGCCCAAGAGAAAGGGCAGCAGGCAGGGATGAGTCTTCAGTGTCAGGGGGCAGGACAAACAGCCACCTGTGCTTCTAGACTGCAGGTTCTACGGACAATGGCCATCCCTCCAGACCAGAGTTTCCCAAGGGGAGGCATGGCTACTTCTGGGGCAAGCTGCATGGACAAAGGGGTGCTATAGTCAAGTAAGTTTGGCAAAGACCAAGTTATATGGGTTTCTTTACTGCTGGTTTTCTGACTTCTTAAAAGGCCAACCTGCATTGTGAAATGCCTAGAAAGAACACCCATCATGTTCTGTCCCTAAACCCACTTGTCCAGGGAAACTCCCTGTTCTTTTTAGGAACATTTTGTGGGGCTTTTCTACCAGATCCCCTCTGGGAAACACTGCATTAGACCATCTCCAGAGTTTTCACACACCACACACATAGCAAATGATCCTATTTGGTTTTAGATAAAAGAACAAGACAACCAGCCTGGAGGCTCTAGCTGCCCAAACCATCTGAAGGCCGAGGTGGACCAATGAGCTTACACACTTGTTATGTATTCAGGACACACCAGACAGCTTAGGGCCGAGACTGTGTGTTGTCCACTGCGACCTCTATAGGGTATAGAACAGGAACAAACACAAAGTGGGTGTGTAATAGGCAGCATGAAGGAATATTCTAGACCAGTGGTCGGCAAACTCATTAGTCAACAGAGCCAAATATCAACAGTACAACGACTGAAATTTCTTTTGAGAGCCACATTTCTTAAACTTAAACTTCTTCTAACACCACTTCTTCAAAATAGACTCGCCCAGGCCGTGGTATTTTGTGGAAGAGCCACACTCAAGGGGCCAAAGAGCCACATGTGGCTTGCGAGCCGCAGTTTGCCGACCACTGTTCTAGACATAGGCACTGTATTTTGCAGTCACCCATTCCTTGGTATGGTGACTTTCAAAAAATTAATGCCTGTTAGTCGTTTGCATCAGAGTCAACTGAACTTCAGTGATGTACCCAGAAAGGCACAGACAATCCTCACCTTAAGTGGCAAAGTGAGGTACAATATGGCAGAGAACTCCAGTCTACTCAACAGAATGTATGTATTCAGTATGACAGGACTAGATGTGCAAGTAAAAGTCATATTTGCACTTCAGTCTTATTCAGTGAAAGAGAAAGGATGGAGGGCGAAAACGTGTGGCTAATCATAAAGACCAGAGAGATACCTACAAATGAACCGACAGTGCAAGTGTAGGCCCCTGATGGGCTGTGGGTTTGCACATTTCTCCCGTATGATGTCATGGCCCACAGAGGCAGTTAGAGAAAGTACAGTGTCGGTTTGGATTCACTTAAAAGTTGGAGTACTGCCATAGGATGGTACCTGACCGCATGAATGTAAATGACTTCTGTCAAAGGGGTTAGAAGGAATATGATCTCTTCAAATATTCAATCATAAGACAAAATAGTTAAAAAAACACAAATCTAGTTAATTGGCTATGAGTACTTCAGAAGGTTGGGTTGACATTTCAAATTAGCATTCTAGATAAAATTAGTGAAACGTCAGAGAGTCGACTTTAAGACAGAACTTTGTAGTTTTTACTAAGAAATCATTTCTGAATGCAGCATAGCTCCTGAACAGTTCAATGGTGTGAAAATATTATACTGTTTTGATGATAATTTTCAATTATATCTTGGCACATGTCTGTGAATCAAGTATCTTTGTGTTTAAGCAGAATGAGACTATTATTGACGGTGGTGTTACTTTAAATAAAACTTTTAATGATGTAATAATTCATCATAGAATCCATATGGTCTCTCCATTTAACCTGTTATTACAGAGACATGATAATACCAATAAACATCTTTTTCATACCAAGTATTATACTATTTTTAACTGTCCATAAAACCTTATGTCTAAGTGATTATTTGATAAAATAATAACCAAATATTTTATTGGTTATGGTACTGGGTATGAATAGTGTTCCTCCAAAACTCATGTCTACCTGAAATCTCAGAATGTAGTTTTATTTAAAAATAAGTAATTAGCTCAGATGATGCCATACTTGATTAGAGTGGGCCCTAAATCCACTGACTGGTGTTCTCATAAGAAGGTCATATGAAGACACACACGGAGAAGGTCAAGATGGAAGCAGAGATTGGAACTAAGCTGCTATGAGTCAAGGAATACAGGAGCCACCAGGAGCTGCAGGATGCAAGGTAGGATTTCTCTTTAAGCTTCTGGAGGGGGCATGGCCCTGCCTACAGCTGAATTTCAGATGTTTTTAGCCCCCAAACTGTAAGATAATAAATTTCTGTTAAGTTGCCCAGTTAGTGGTAATTTGTCATAGCAACCCCAGCCAACTAATACAGTTACTATTTAGCAATTAAACTCTTACTTTGATGAAATACACTTTGTAGTAGTCCATATGAAATCAATAGAAATGAGCTGAAAGGTTGGTTTAAGCTAGGATGTGAGCCGGACAGCCTTGGTTTATGTTTACTTTCCCAGTATAATTATGAATAGTGCTTCCTTTCACTTTAAAGTTACTTTGGGTGAAAAATTATATTATCACCTCGCGTTAGCTTATGCTGAAGTATCTGTGGGTCACGCATTTGCAAGACAAATAGTATGTGTGGCAGGTGCGGATGTGTCGACAAATGCTAATAGTCACAGTAAGGAATTTTTGAGAAGATAGAAAAACCATATAGAAGGTTCTACATTCGTTTTTTTATATATGAATCCATCTTATTAAAAAAGGCAGTTATCTTACATTGGTCATTTTGTCATACAACAAATAATGCTGCATTTTTTCTTTATTAGAAAGAAGCAAATGACCAAGAAGAAAAATGACATCAATGACCTTTCAACACAAAATTCCAAGTAGCATCTGGGGTGTGATCTCCCACGTTATCTCTACCTGCATTTTCAGAATGCCTGAAGCTGATGTTCTTGTGGAATTCTGACTCATTAAGAAAATACTAGGGGGTATTTAGCCTTTTGGTTTAAGAAGGATGGAAGTTTAGCCCGTCCAGTGTAGCTCAGTAGTTAAACATCAACCCTAGAGCCAAGAGGTCACTGGTTCGATTCCGGTCAGGGAACGTGCCCGGGTTTCTGGGTCCATCCCCAGTAGGGGGCGTGCAGGAGGCAGTTGATAGATGATGTTTCTCTCTTATTGATGTTTCTTTCTCTTTATTCCACTCCCTTCCTCTCTCTCTAAAAATTAATAAAACATATTTTTAAAATAGCTTTTTTAAAAAAGGATGGAAGTTTAGAGTACTCCATTAAGAAAATTTGAACATTTAATGTCCTTGTATTTGAAGTATTACCCTTCAGTTAAGAGCAAATCTTTTTAATGTAGGGCAACTCATTCCCCCCAGGTATTCTAAATAGCTCTACAGTCAGTCTTTTTTTTCTCCCCAGTTTTGAACAATTGATTTGCTTCTGGCATTTCCTTAATTTCTAGTCAGTGATAACTCCAAGTGCAAAAAGCTGCTCTAGAAACATTATGGATGAGGTGTGTCTTAACACTTTCTTTCCACTTGAACAGCACTTAGGGCTTGACATCAGTTATTAACTAAATGGTACTTTGTGGTGTCATGGTGTTAGTTTACCTTTTAACAGGTCAAACACACTCCCAGTGTATAATTTACACTTTTTAAGTACATAGTTAGCCACTCAAGAAATCAATAGGGGTTATAAAACATGTACAAATTTGAATTTGGAGAGAGTCAAACACCTATTTTATCTATTAGAAATAAAACAGCTGACATTTAGAATTGGGACTTAGAGAAAACCATTTATTCTGAATAAACAGAAAAAGCAAAAATGGCTAAGTCCAGAGATGCGAGTGGAGTATGACACAGATAATTCAAACAAAGCTCATCACTTTCCCTGTGGTGAATGCTGTCATTACCAACCCACAACTTTCACCTTTTGGTGTGTAACTATGCGGACGTTTGGATCCAGAGAAGAAACATATTTTCTTTTATGAGGCTTCAAAATTTACTGGACCTCGGCCCAACCTCTACCTAATTAATTCGTCAATTTATTCATTCACTTAAAAAATAATAACTCATCTCCTCTTATGTGCCAAATATTAGAGATATAGGGTATAGAGTGGTAAATCAAAGTTTCTCTCCTGAGGTCATCTGTATGAGAGAGGGAGACAGGCAAAGGATAAAAACAAACAGAAAACCTAACATCTACATTAGTAATGTGACAGGGGAAAAGGGGAATTCCGATATGGGAGAGTAGGGTGGGACACCGATTTTAGAGACAGAGGCAGGGGGCTGGGGAGGGGAGGGTGAGAAAGAGCTGGCGAGGCGAAGAGGGCCAAGGAGCCCCGGCTGTGTGGACGGCACACGTGGAAACAGACTCTACGCAGGAAAGAGAGGTCCCAGGAGCCATCCCTGTGGCTGGAGCCAAGGGCGCCAGGGGCAGCAGAGAGAGGGACAAAATGAATTGGAGAAGGACGTCCAATGGAGCAAAACCCTTCCTTTGTGGAACGTACTAGCCAGGCTGAGGGGTATCAGTTTAAGTTCAAGTGCAACGGGAGACCATTTGGGTCGTCTCCCCAGCAGACCCGCCTGGCATGGAAAACGGATGACATCACTATGGTAGGACGCGTGAAAGACAACATCTGAGTCTTGGGTTTGGGTAACAGCAATGGAGGCAGAAACAGATACGTCTGGAGGCGGGCTGAGCATGCCTTGGTTATGTGTCACACACGGGAGGAGCAAACCAAGGATGCCTAGGGTTTTGGCTTGACCATCTGGGCAGTGCCCTTTTGCATAATGGGGAAGACTAGGAGAAAACAATTAAGGTCCAATGTATAAACATGACAGAGATCCCTTCTTAGGATTTTTCATAGCCTAACAAAACTTCCATGCTTATGTTTGGGCATGTATATGATGGACCGATGCTAACTGGAAAGAATTCATCGTTTGGTAGGAAAATTATTAGGGGGTAAAGTGTCTATTAAGAAGATTAAGCAAGTTTATGATTACCAAATTGAAACCTTCAGCTACATGATGTCTAAATGAGGACGAAAGGCATTTATAATGGTCTGCATAATTTTAGAGGAAAGATAAGAAACACGAAATGAAAGGGAAAAATTAAACTATGAAGAAACATCAGTGAGGAATGCTTTTAAGCAAAGCATTTCCTTTCCTTTTGAAAAAAATTATCACAAGAAAATAAGAGTTATTATAGATAAGAAGTTTGTGCTTTCGCTCTTTTCAATTTCCATTACATAACAGAGGTTCTATTTCGGCCAAAATATGATTAAATCATATTCTTATTTTACTTTATTTTATGTTTACCTTCCCAAATTTTTTGTAGCTACTATTTTATTTGAGACTACAAAACTCCTAAACATTAGGTAAGTTTAGGTTGTGTGCGTGTGTGTGTGTGTGTGTGTGTGTGTATGGTGTTCCTTGATCTATTAAGAGGTGAAGACCAGACATATTCAATTATTACCTGTTGTCACACAGTGGCTTACAGGCAGAAAGCTGGCTCTGGAAGCCGTGTGTCCTCATTTAAAAAAACCACACCTTTGACTTTAAAAAGTTCAGGTTATAGAAAAGTTACAGAGTACAGAGAACTCTCATACACCTGCACCTACTTTTCCTGTGTATCCTTTTTAATCTGGTGTTTTCTTCACAATTTTTCAATGGTAAAGAATTGTCTTAGCGTTGTACATATAGTGATAGGAGGGAATGAAAGAGGCAGCCATCTGGATAATTCCAGGCCAGAAAACAATTTTGTCTGAAAGATATAGATAATTGAGACAGAAATGCCTTTTTGCCGGGAGAGAGCCCCGTGATTTCCTCTTTCTCCTCTGTGTGCAGGTACAGTCATGACCTGAGGTGTTTCACTTACTAATAGGAAACGGCGTATCACTCAATGCGAAGACTGCGAGGTTTTGGAGGGGGCTAAATTGCTTCGTTGTCTATTTTTTTTTTTTTCTTAAAAATAAAGCGTATTGGATATTTTTCATTATAAAAGCAATTCACACTGACTTAAGAACAGTAGAAAATACACGAAGTAAGAGAAGGATAGAAAGTCTTCATCATTTACAACCTAAAGAAAACCATGTTCAACATTTGATGTGGTTCCTCCCAGTCTTTTTGCTATGTGTCTTGTTTGGGTTTGTTTACTTAGACTGGACCAGGCACAGGGGATTTTTTAAAAGTTTCGGATCAGCATGTCTGAAAGGCAACCTCACGTAGCAGGACTGTTAAATCGGTTAGCATTGTGCCTGTAAGTAAGCCACTCAGTCATTCTGGAAAGTACTGGAGAGCCACCGGAAGGCCGCATTTCATGTTAGTTGGCCAGGGGTTGGTGGCGCAGGGACAAGAATCTAAGATATAGTCCATGGGAGAGAAAATGGCACAAACTCTCAAAAACTAATATGGTATTATATACAAAGAGCCTCAAAAGCAGACCAAGATTCGTAAGGCAATGGCAACATACTATATAAAAATGAAAAATGAGAATTTAATCAAATGTTCAGCAATACTATAATATAGTTAAGTGAATTGCAGTGCAACTAAGTGATAAACTATTATTTAACTAGAAAAAGATTATGAAGAATTTTGATGACACACAAAAAAATGAGTAGGCTACAAAAATATATAATGTGTGAAAAAAAGAAAAAATCTGGAAGGGGATTCACCAAAATATTGAGTTTAATGACAATGATTATCTCTGGGAGAAGTCATTTCCTATAATAAATACGTTTTATTTTTATCAGAAAAATTAAAAAATAAAGGTCAGCGTGTGAGTCTTCCTTTTTTGGGGGGGTTGTGGGAGGTCCTAAAAAAGGAATGCTCAGGTCTTTAAAGTTAAGATATGAGTCTTACTTGATCAGTTTAGGTTGGGTACATTTAGAATGTTTTATCACTTATTAACACCTTCTTCTAGTGGAAATGTAAATCTCACTCCCCCAGCTTATTAAAACGCTAACCATCGTCACCATCATCGTCATGTCCTCATACTGTGGTCCCCAACCTGACTGAGTGCATTTCCATTCTCTGGGAGCTGCACAATCTTCTCCCTCACGGCTGGCAGTGCCAGGGATGGACTGATGGCTCTTGAAGGTCAACATTTCTTTCAGGTTTCTATTGTCTTATGGCCCTGGGTCCTGGAAGCACCCCCTCGCAGGTCCTGGCTGTGGCCAGAGGTGACGGAACGGTCCGTGCAAAGCCCCGCAGGCTTGGACTCCTATCAGGTCGGGATCTTTGAGACTCGGGACAATGAATCTCCCACACGAATTAAAGAGGTTGAGTTTACCCAGAGAAGATAAAGCATGCCCCGCAGAGGAACAGCTTTGCAGAGTCTCCAGACCCATCTGTCTTCCTGCTAAACCAAGAGGACCCACAGCCCTTTATCATCGTCTCCGCCTGGCCATTCCAAAGAAACGAGGAGCAAAATGTGAGCTTTAGAATCACTTCTAGGATCACTTCTAGAATCACTTCTCTCTTATTCTCTCAGTGTTCTCTGAAGGAGATAGAACATAAGGCATGTTTGCTGTCATTCTCATAATCGATATGTTGTAGGAGTCAAATAGTTTTCATAACCAACAGTGACTTTTTTGCTAACCCTGGAAATAACTCCATTTCTCCTATGGACAAGGAGTTGTGTTAAACTGAGTTCAGAATCCTCCATCTACCAGCTGTGGGATTTAAAGTCAGTCACATGTATCTCTCTGTGGGCCAGTTTCCTCATCTGAAAAGTGGGGGTGGTAAGAGTATTTGCATCACAGGGTTAGAGTGAGACAGAAATAAGAATGAATCTTCTGATCAATAGCTAGCAAATAATTGGCACTTAATGTGATAGTTACTGTTAGTTATTGTCATCTCTTGTCATCACAGTCATGTTTGTAAATGTTAAATCTAAAGGAACCAAAGAAGAAGGAAGCAATAGGCTCAGCTGGTGGGTGTGGCTCCGCTGGTGGGGCGTCACCCCATGCGGGGAAAGGTAGGCGCCAAGAGGCAGCCAATTGATGTCTTGCTCTCACATGGATTTTTCTCTCTCTCCCTTCCTCTCTCTATAAAAAGCAATTAAAAATCTTTAAAAAAAAGGAATGAAGCAATCCACCTGGAAAGAAATGTGGTCTGTGTTCTCTGTTTTCCTGGGAGTGTGGTCTGTGGAGAAGCGCCGGGCTCACTCTCACCAGCCATTGTTCACCAGAGGAAAACACACAGCCGCTGGCAGGACAGGGCCCAGCTCCAGGCCTAGCGTGGCCATCGCGGACTGTTAATGGCCTCTTGGCAAGTCACTGCACTCCCCAAGGCTTCCGTTTCCTCGTTGAAAAAGAAGGAACTTAGAAAAACAAACAGGCAAATACAATGCTACGTGATGAGTGGGTAGAGATGGGGGCCAGAGAGCACACAGAATTCACCCCTAACTGCAGGGCGAGGCTGGGAAGCGGAGGCTTCCGTTTCCTCACTTTTAAACGGTGGAAATAATGGATGTACCTGTTAACACTTGTGGGGCAATAAGACCTCTGGCTTGGGAGCCTGACTGTCTGGGTTCAATTCTGCACACATTACCCCCCCCCCCGCCCCCATGCCCCAACTCTGTGACCACAGCCAAGTTATTAACCTTTATACACGTCTGTAAAACATTGATAACAATGTCTGGCACCCAGTAAGCACTCAATAAATTAAGCCTGTTCTAAACGAATATGTGTAATGAGTCAACTAGATTTTAAATGCAAGGAAACATTTATGTAGCAGCACAGTGCCTGCTACTTAGTAAAGGCTCAAATAAACGGGAGTCAAAATCTTCCAAATCTTAGCTACTGTAAATCGCTCTGCTATAAGCACAGCGGTGCATATATCCTTTCTGATGAGTGTTTCGAGTTTCTCAGAGCCCACCAGCAGACGCGTGGATAAAAAAGCTGTGGTAAGTCCATTTACACAGTGGAATACTACGTGGCAATAAAAAAAAACAAAGAACTCTTACCATTGGCAACAGCATGGAGGGACCTGGAGAGTATCATGCTAAGCGAAATAAGCCAGTCAGAGAAAGACAAGTATCACATGATCTCACTCATATGCGGAATCTAATGAACAAAATAAACTGATGAACAAAAATAGACCCAGAGACATGGAAGCATGAACAGACTATTGAACCTCAGAGGGAAGGCAGGGGAGGGTGGGTGGGAAGAGATCAACCAAAGGACTTGTATGCATATTCGCATAACCTGTGGACACAGACAGTGGGGAGGGGAGGGCCTGGGGCTGGAGGAGGTTAATGGGGAGGGGAGGAAGGAGGAACTATGTAATACTTTCAACAATAAAGATTAAAAAACAAATAAATAAAATAAAGAATTAAAAAAAAAGTCTTTGTCATTCCCGGATGGAGGCCATCTACGCTGAAACATGAAGAATGAACCACCATTAGACAAATGAAAGATGAATAAGAGAGTTCCACGTTGGAAAGTACATACAGAAGCTGAGATGAGAGGCAGAGCGTGGCCTGCAGGGGACTGCCAGCCTCTGGGACACAGTGCGGGGAGGAGAGGGGGGTAGAGGGCAGTAGGAGCGTGGTGCACACCATCAAGGCATTGCA
Organism: Eptesicus fuscus; assembly: GCF_027574615.1. NCBI lineage: Eukaryota > Metazoa > Chordata > Mammalia > Chiroptera > Vespertilionidae > Eptesicus > Eptesicus fuscus. The sequence continues at coordinate 90,359,063 of NC_072483.1, read as the reverse complement.
CCCTCCTGCAGTAACGCTCTCTCTACCTGGCACTCCTGGGAGGCGGCCTCGCCAGCAGGGACCCTGACGCCTCCTTAGCCAGCCTTTGAGTTTGTGTCCTCACTGGCACTTTAAGGGAGAGACTCGGTTATAGTCAGCGGCAGATTCCTGCAGGAGCCCTGGGAGCTGAAGGGGCCCTGGGAGCTGAAGGAGCCCTCGACTGAGATGAAGCAGAGGGATTGTAGGGTCAGGAAAGGGGCACTTCATTCTGAAAATCTACAAAAGGGACAAACACCACGGTGTCTCCATCTCTAACCAAAAGCTCTCTCTTCTGTGAAGGCTTATAGCAGAAATGGAACCCTCTCTCTGCACAGCAAACGTATCCCAGGGTTAGGTCATTTCTCAAACCCAAGGCACTATTTGAGGTGTAATTGGAGACATGTATTAATAACAGCAAATCTCATAACTTGAAATGTATTCTTATCTCTTAGATGCAAGAGTTGCTGACTCCGTAGGGTCTATTCCAATGGAAACATGGGGGTTACAATAAGAGAACCCCCATGTTTCTTTTTTACAAATAACGTTCTGTTTGATGGATGATGAGGTTCTGTAATGCAGTGGAGAAACAACCACGTGGGATATGTATTCACTGTGGCAGAATTGCATAATTGCTCCGCTTTCCTTTATCATTAATAGAAGACTGTGAATAACAACATCCTAATACCCAGCAGATGTTCAGAAAAACATAAATATCTCCACATGTCAGCACATTTTAGCAAAAAGTCAACAAAAATTTTCCACTTATTTTTCCTTTTTTTTTTTTTTTTTAGTGTTCTGAACGTGTGTGTTTTTAATATGATATTTTTAATCCTCATTAGGGATTTGCTTTGGTTCCTGTAACATCTGCCACCGGAGACTCACTGTATACTTTCAAATGTAGCCAGCCTGCATCTGGGTACCTTTTCTGATATTATGCTTTATATCAGGAGGCAGGCTGGTGTAGGGAAAAGAGATCAACCAGCTTTGTGGTAAAAAGGTATCTGTTTACAAATATCCTTAGCTTCTTAATAGTAGGTAACCTGGGGGAAATGGATTCAACTTTCTGAGCCCAAATTTATTTCCCTTTACAACAGTGACAATTCTCTCATTGAGGGTCACTTAGAAGAGAAACACTAATAAACTGCTAAGCATTCAGCCATCTATAATAATGAAAGTGTAATATGCTTATTAGACCAGACGTCCTTCTGGAAGACCTTCTGGACAAAGCTGGGCTGTGAGGGAAGCCCAGGTCCCGGGTGCCAGAGGGAAGCCGGTGCCGGCAGCTGGGGGAAGGAAGGCCTACTCTTGCACGAATTTCATGCATCGGGCCTCTAGTTATTCAATAAAAGGCAGCATTGACAGCCCGGCGAGTGACTTAGTTGGTTGAGCATTGTTCATGCACCAAAAAGGTTGTGGATTCGATTCCTGGTCTGGGCACATACCTAGTAGTGGATTGGAACCTCAGTCACGGTGTGTGTGTGGGAAAACTGATCAGAGGCAACTAATCGATGGTTTTCTCTCACATCAATGTCATCAATGTTTCTCTGTCTCATTTTCTCTCTCTCTCAAATCCTTGGGTGAGGATTAAAAACTTTTTTTTTTTTTTAAAGGCAGCAATTACATTACCCATCTGAATACCATTCTGATTTCTTGGTTTCCTTTGAGTATTGGATTTTCCAATTTTCTTCCCCACTGATACCTTAAGCATATTAAAATTTCTTTTATCCTAAAATGCTAGTGTTTCCTTTCAGTTGTCATTCTAGAAGCATATTCTTTAGCCCCAGCCCCTTATAAATATGCTGTGCAAGGGTGAGGCAGGCTTCGCTACGCTTCTTAACACCCAGGACAAAACTATGGTGCGGGCGCCACCTGACGATTGCAGAGCTGCCCCTGCTACAGACATGCAGCTCCCACAGGGGCTCTGTGGGATGACCGGCATACATTGCATAAAACACATTATCTAAAAACTAGAGGCCCGGTGCATTAAACTCGTGCATGGGTAGGGTCCCCTAGGCCTGGCCAGCGATCAGGGCCTATCGGGGCCTTCCAGCTGCCAGCCAGGGCCTTCCTTCTGGCTGCCGGCTGGGGCCTTCCTTCATTCCCCACCGCCCCCTGGTGGTCAGAGCCCATCATAGCAAGTGATCTCCTGGTCTCCCAGTCGAACGCCTGAGGGGACACTTTGCATATTAGCCTTTTATATATAGATAATTTCCTGTGGTGCATTCCATAGTCTCAATGCAGAAAGGAGCAAATGGCCTACGGTAAAAATACTACCTGGGTACCTGGTCCCCGGGAATGGGCTGCCCACTCGGGTGAGGATAATGGTTTACAGAGCGGTACCCTGCGTCCAGGAAGAATACAGGTTTAATCGAGAGGCGTTCTTTACCCGCCTCTGGTGGTTTACATGCTGTGCTTTCCCAGACGCATTCGCCCGGGTGTCTATCCTGCACCAAGGCAGTGGAACCAATAGGACAGAAGAAAGAGGTAAACATTAAAAATCTTTGCTCTTTTAGTCCACTCTTTATTATCTCACCTCAAAACAATCCTGACAGAGAGGCTAAGCATAGAACACATCCTGAGGCCCTTGGTTTCCAGGTCAATATTTATTTAGTTTTTAAAATTGATTTCAGAGAAAAGAAGGGAAAGGGAGAGAGAGAAACATCAGTGATGAGAGAGAAACATCATATGGCTGCCTCCTGCAGGCCCCAAACTGGGGATTGAGCCCACAACCTGGGCATGTGCCTGACCAGGAATCAAACTGTGACCTCCTGAGCCACGTTGGCCGGGCTCCCTGTCAATATTTAGAGGGAAGCAAATACTTGATAAAAAAGTTGTCACTTTTCATTTTGGATCTGTGAACCCCTTTTCTGCTTCATGTTTGATCCTGTCACATTAAAGTACTGCGTGGCTCCTTTGGTTTGCACTGCGGCCGGGTGGCCTTTGACCTGGAGGAAGAGGTAGTGACTGGACTCACTGTCAAGCTCTCAGTTTCCTTTGATATAGAAACTGGCTAATGCTACGGAGTCTCCCTTCCCTGGAATTCAGAAAGCGGCTTCTGTCTGCGTGGATGTAGCCGTGTGACATTTCCAAATGCCACCCATTTGCATATGAAGGTCTCTTCCTTCCCCTTTCGGTAAACACTCTACCATTACTTCCAAGCGATGTGTACAATTACATTTTCCATATGGAGCTTTCCTTCAAATGCCTTTAAATGCCCAGGAGAGATAAAATAGGAAACCCCCCATTTTTAGGGCCAAAAACTTACATACGTGTACAGATGGTACAGGGTGAGGCAAAAGTAGGTTTAGAGTTGTATGTGGAACAGAGTTTATTCTTGTATTATTTATTAATTATTGTATTATTTTTATATGAACAACTGTAAACCTATGTTTGCTCCACCCTCCTGTATGTATGTATGTGTGTGTGTGTATGTGTGTATGTATGTATGTATGTATGTATATATGTATATGTATATATATATATATACACACACACACATATATATATATATACTTATATGTATATGTACTAGTATATCTTAGCACCTTCTGTTTCTGTGGCTTTGCACTAAAATGTGTGTAAAATAATAAAAATATCATTATGGCCCAATTTTCTCTGGAAGAAAACAAAAGTGACATTAATTTGATGTGGAGTTGCCTTTAAAATCCATATAGCCTGGTTTCTGGAGAGATACCTGTCCTATTATTCGACAAATAATTCCTGAGTGTGTCTATATGCCAGGCATTTTCCCAGGGACTGTATTTACCGTGGGGGCCAGACACATGCCCCATCCTGGTGCAGGTCACATGATACCAAAAGAAGACAAAATAAAGGGCAAAAACACAAATACACGAATAGGATTCTGTTCTCATTCAACACCGAGAAAACCACGGTGTTAGCAGAGAGGACGTGCGGGGAGCAGGCGGGCATTAGTGGAATGACCAGGCAGGCTTTCTCTGGATGGTGACGGGTCCTCCTGGGGGGACGTAGAGGGAGGTGCCCCTTTAGGGACACGGAGGCGGCTGGGGGACAGGGAGCTTTAGACAAAAGCAAGGTTTGCCACAGGAAGGCCGTTCTAAAACACAACTCTGAAAGGCGAAGGGGCACGCATTGGCGTTAGAGTCGGAGGAAACCCGACGTGCGAGGGAAGGAAACGAAGGAGAGAAGCTACTGCTCCCACCACTGCCATGGGCTCCCGGGCTCCTCGTGATCACGTGTCCCAGGGATTTCCTCTCGGTCGGCGTTGCTTTCTCCTCTGCTGTGTTCCCTGACACCCCTCAACCCAGCCACAGCTGGAGGGCCACACTCCAGGATCGCCATCCGCACTGGTCTCCAGACCTCCAGCGACCACATGCCCATTTCCATGCTGCTGTCCTCACACAGAACAGGCGACAAGCCGACTCAGTGTTTTGCTCCCAAACCTGCTCTTCCTCATCCGGCTTCATGTTCATCTCAGAGGCCAGAACTCTCCTGACCCTGGGCAGCCAGGCCAGGGCCTCCCTGGTCCTGACCTCCCTTCTCCTGGCACTGACCTCTGGCCATTAGCAAACCTGGTAACGCCTCGCTCCCACGTCCACGCTACGTCTCTCTCCCCCTCTGCCACCACCCCACCATCCACCACGCTCATGACCTGCTTTCTGTGGGGGAGCACCAGCTTTTCCTCGCTCATCCTGCCTCGTGTTCCTCCCCCCCTTCCCTTTGCTGTCAGGCTGCCTTGCTGCCTCTGCTCCTTTGAAGTCCTGGCTCTGCCCGCCGCCACTTCCAGGGGGTCACAGTCACACTCAGAGCCCTCGGTAATTTCTGGAAAGAACTAGCACTTCGCTAGGCATTTTGTTGAGCTCAGGCAACCACGTTGACTACAGCAAGAAGGGCTTGGAAGAGATACTCTGTCGATTTGCTAGGCTTTTCAGGGTTCTAACACACCTATGCACATTCGGGGGCCAGTCTCACTGCATTCGCAGACTGAGCGATCGGGCCTGTGGCTGTATGTGCCATCACCACAGAGCAATGGAGAGACTATTGTCGTAAACAGACATTGCGGCCATCTCCCCGAGACCTGCGATGTACAGGTAAGAAAAGTTAAGGCTCACGGAGGGCCTACTGCTGGTCTCCCTGGGATTAGTGCACAGCGATGGCCAGAACCAAGGCTGCAGGCAAGCCCAATCCTGAGGTCCCCCCCCCATCCCCCCGTGTGGAAATGCCTGTTATGCAGACATCATACCCCTTTCACCGCTGTTAGCAGGAGATATTGGGAACAGGTAAATGGGGGAAAAAGAAAGGAGGTAGAGAGTTATACCAGCTTTAAAAATGACATTAGATGTAACATAAAAATGTTAAAAGGATTTGAGATGAGTGAAGCATTTGAATGACTGCCCGCTAGTTTCAGGAATTATGACTTTCATACTAAGAATAATAGATGAGATGCATCAACATAGTAGTTAAGTTTCTGATGTGAAATCGTATTTTTTCCCATCAAAATTTCTATTTAATTTTTAATTCTCATAGAACACAATATTCCTAGCCAATTGAACGGTAAAAGTTTTATGGGAACAGTTTTATTTTTTTTGAGACCTCTTAATTTTAAAAGGTTCTCCACGTGTAGGATGTGTTTTTAACCTCTGGTAGCCATTTCCCGGGAGAAAGATGTGGATTTTGTGATGAACGTCACCAGAGACCAAAACTCACTGACCGCAGGTGGGCGGAAGGGGACGGTGCGGGAGGCAGGCAGCCCACACACCTGCATTTCCCATGAGACGTGAAGTGACACTGAGCACAGTCCTTCCTCAGTGAGAACTCTGCCTCCGGAGTATCTGACAGTGTCAAAAGCATCCCATACCCCAATGCTCTAGATACACACGCAGAAGGGGAGTGACCAATGACAGACACTGGTAGGTGAGGGTAATACACCCGCTGGGTGACCTGACAGGCAGGGGGGGACAATTTTCACGTGACCCTAAACAAAGCGAGGGGATGCTCGCACATCGGCACTTCTCTGGAGGCAGCGGATCTGCGTGACCTGCCGTTTTAGACACGTGTCAGGACTACTGAGAGCTGGTGCGGGCGATCATTTCCTTGGCACTGTGGCAGGGGACAGTGCATGATTGATGATGCCTCTTCGTCTTTTCTTTCCTCCTAGGGGCAGACAGGGACATGCACCTTTGTCACCCCAAGGGATGTAAGGATTCTGCCTGCAGGGTGAGGCAGGAGAGCTTTATTCATCTGAAAACCCCATCTCTCTCTCTCTCTCTCTCTCTCTCTCTCTCTCTGTCAGTGTGTGTGTGTGTGTGTATGTGTTTGAAGAAACAGTAGAATATGCAAGTGATCTTGACATATGAGATGACAATGCTTGGTAGGATGATAATAACATGCTTCTTTAAAAAAATTTTTTTAATCGGTTTCAGAGAGGAAGGAAGGGAGAGATAGAAATATCAATGATGAGAGGGAATCATTGATTGGCTGCCTCCTGCACATCCCATGCTGGGGATCGAGCCCACAACCTGGGCATGTGCCCTGACTGGGAATCAAACCGTGACCTCCTGGTTCATAGGTTGACACTCAACTACTGAGCCACGCCAGCCGGGCAATAACATGCTTCTTATTAACAGGGTTCTACCCCAGGGCACGGAGCCTGGCACAGGCCTGAGGTGCGGAGTGCAGCATGTGAGCTCCGAGTTCTGACAGGGAAGTGAGCGGTGGCTGTGGGATGGGCCCCACCACACGAAGAGAGTGACCGATAAGACCCACTGTGAGAAACAGCGCAAGGCCCAGGCCGGAAGGGAGAGCGAGAGCATTTCCCTAAGGTTTATATTCATTTCAGGGTTTCCGAGGCAATTTTCTGAATCAAATCAATCCAATATTGTTTCTAAATGCTGAACCCAGCGAGAAAAGGCTTTTATTTTCTAAGAATAATACTGTTTGCTCAGGTGTTTAAAATGTCACATAGAGCAGTGAATGAACTATGCTATTTCCAGGTTCAAAATTAAATACAAACTCTAATAATAGCCTGTAGCTGTTTTCTACCAAACTCTGAGTAGCCCATCTACTAAAAACACTATGAGTCAAGGTAAATATAAGACATGAAGGTAAACCACAAGAGTCTCTTTTCTGTCTTTTTTTCTTTTTAAAGAAATAAAGGGCAACCATGAAAATCAAGTCCCAGTAAGAGGGGAAAAAAAGCTTTGTTCATTAAAAGAAAGCATTTTCTTTTTTATATTGAGGGTTATTAACCAATAGATCAGGTCAGTGATTTTCAACCTTTTTTTACCTCATGGCTCACATAAACTAATTACTAAAATTCCGCGGCACATCAATATATATATATATATATATATATATATATGTATATATATATATGCTGATCTGACAAAAAATAGGTATAATTATGATTCATTCACACCAGATGGCTGTTGTCATTTTTTTTATCTGACAATCTAAGGGAAGAGAGGACAGTGCCCCTGATTACATAGTCAGGTACTACACATGTTTTAAAAATTCTTGAGGCACACTAGTTGAAAATCGCTGGGTTAGGGCAACAAGAAAACGGGCAATCTACTTCTCCAAGACATTTACATACAGGCCCATATCTATGGGGAGGAGGGAGAGTGAATCTGCATGAACACAGTGACTAAACTATTTATTTCTTTATTTTCTGTTAGCCCCAAAGAGGACAAGAGCTACAACTTAAAATCCCTTCTTGCTGGTAGCAGGAATATCTCTGTTTGTGTTTACTGATGAAATTCCCAGTGGGTCAAACTCATAAGCAAAATGTGGGAATGATGGAATGTGCCATATGGAATAAGCTCTTGACATTTTTAACTTAAGAAAATACTCTTAACAGGGCTAAGCCAAATTACTTTAGATTCATTTCACTCAAATACTGGAACATTTCACTCAAGTACTGGAACAGTTTATACATCTTGAGTACAATGAACTCTTCCATTACTTAGGAACATGTTGAGGAAAAACCCACTGCAACAATAGGAATAGTTGCCCCAAATAGCTCTTATGCTTTTAGAAAATGGAGCTTGGACAGGACTTAAGTCAATCAGCGGGGAAGAGCAATGCCTGGGACATAAATTCGAAGCTTTATACATAGGCAAGGGAAGATGGAGTCCAACAGCCTTGCAACTTATTATTTCTCAATCTGGAAAATGATGACAACTTTGCTGACGTGTAAACTGTGTTAGCAGAAGAAACATCCATATCCTAAATTTGTGCCAATAACAATTCCTTCTACCTGCATAGCAAGTCACATCTCACAAGGCGTTTCATTTCCTAAACATGTAAAAAAAAAAAAAAAAAAGGCAGAAAAGAGCCCGGCTTATGTGGCTCAGTGGTTGAGTGTCAACCTTTGAACCAGGAGGTCACGGTTCGATTCCCAGTCAGGGCATATACCCAGGTTGTGGGCTTGATCCCCAGTGTGGGTGTGCAGGAGGCAGCCGATCAATGATTCTCTCTCATCATTGATGTCTCTCTCTCTCTCTCTCTCTCTCTCTCTCTCTCTTTCTTTCTCTCTCTCTTCTCTGAAATCAATAAAATTATATTTTAAAGAAAATATAGAATCTTCAAAGGTTCTCAGAGAGGTTAGGAGACTTTTCAAGATTATATAGCATTTGTAAGCTGAGCAACTAGTTTTAGAATTTAGGTCTTTTCATAACCTATGCTTTCCACAAAATCAAAACATTTCAGCAGGGAGTTAACAAACCCCACACAGACTAACATTCAATAAATGGGTGAAAGATAACTTGCATGTTATTTCATTTGTCTGTATGAGAATGATTACTTCATTTATTTCTTTTAGTGACTAACTTTTGGCATAAAATTAGTGTAGACGAAAAGAAAATGGTCTCATCTTTCAGAGATAGTCTATTTCCAGAAAAGGACATCAAAACGCTTTCAAAAATTAACCCGTCTCTCAGACCAACCTCTCCTTCTTTCCTATTTCTTTTGTTCCAGTAAAAAGGCAAATGATACACATACTGTATGAATCGATAGTATAATCCAAGACAAAAAATAGCGTTGCCACAATAGTTATTCACTTGTTTCAATACTAAAGTAATTACCGTAGCAAAGACTTGCTCATTTATCATTTCTTGTTGTCTTTGCTATTTTTTTTTCAAGTTGTCTTTTTAAACAAATATCCTATTATCCTCGTTATAAAACCAACAACTTTATTTCACCAGGTCCAGCAGCAAACTAATGCAGCAAGGTTTATTCTGTTCCAAAGTGGATCTGCACCTAGGAGCCACTAAATTTACCGCATAGCCCGACTGGTGTGGCTCAGTGGTTGAGTGTCGACCCATGAACCAAGGTGGTCACGGTTTGATTCCCAGTCAGGGCACATGCTAGGGATGCTGGTTCGATCCCCAGTAGGGGGCGTGCAGGAGGCAGCTGATCAATGATTCTCTCTCATCACTGATGTTTCTATCTCTCCCTCTCCCTTCCTCTCTGAAATCAATAAAAACATATATTAAAAAACAAAAACATGACACGGTCAAGGTGAGCACTCACTGCCACTTGACAGAGAGAGTCAGGTGCCCCTCCGTTTGAGCTAGGAAAGTTTTCTTAACTACTTGAGTTTTAATGCCGCATCAAGCCATTTTTCGTGAACAATAGAATTTCAGTCTTAAGAATTGTTGTTGGACACGTTCCTAGGATTCAGCCAGTTGGCTTTAAATACCTCCCTATGAACCAAAGTCTACACAGATTTACACTGTGGAAGTGCCGGATAGTAACAAGGAGCTTTGAAAGGGTTGCTGTGGCCTCCTCAAAGCACATCATTAACCATCTTTCAAACAGGAAGTGTTTGCTTCAGCAGTTTAGTCAACATGCGTAAGGAGTAGCTACGACAAATGAAAAGATGACACAGCTTTGAACAGAAGCAAAGCGGGGACCCAGGTTATAGGAATTCTAGTTAGGAATGCTGAGTAGGAGAGCCAATTATGCCCAGAAGCATCCTCAACCACTTAGGCTCTGACAACTAAGCAGAGCTTTCTTTATAGAGGAGAATGTCTATCTCTCCAGAGCTGCTTCTTCAGAAACAGAGATTCCTTCTTATTAGTGCGCCTGAAAGAACAGCTCTACCTCTGGGGCAACCGGCATTTACAAGTCAGTGTGTGTGTGTGTGAAGCACTAAGATAAAAAAAAACAAAAAGCTTGGGCTAAGCCAGTGATCCACGGTCTGGGGTTGGGTCTCCATTGAGGGCCCAGGAGAATAGAGAAGTGATTAGAGAGCCCCGCTCAGGACTTCACAGACCCTCCTCATTTCTAGATTCCATGTGACATGCAGGTTCCCGTAATTTCCAACACCATAAAGCAGGATTTCCAAACCTTGGAAGTATTGGCATTTTGGCTGGATAAGTCTTTGTTGTGGGGACCTTTTCTGTGCATTGTAGGATGCTTAGCAGCATCCCTGGCCTCCACCCCCTCTAGACACAAGTAGCACCCCCCAAAAATTCTCCAAACATTGCCAAGTGTTGCCCCCGTTGAGAATCACTGTCATAGATGATGGTCGACCACTTTCCCTCAAGTTCCTGATCTCTGAACTAAAGCTATATTCCTGGTCATGGAATCCTAAGCCCAAAAATGCATCATTATAATCCGATCTTATTTCCACATGTTGCTGATGAGAAAACTTAGGTTTGAGAGGCTAAATATTTAAGTTTCGATGAGTTAGCTTGGAATAAACAAGAGACTGAACCAAAAGTTTCTACAGTCCTATTCCAGGCTCTTCCTCCTATAAAATGCTACTTAGAAGTCATTTGCTCTAAAATTCAAATAAAAATAAGAAGTAAATATGACCAGCCACATCACTGGAGAATTCAGAGCAATAGATAACACACATACAATTTCTAGTTGATTCTGGAATGAACTAGGTGACCCTATTCCAGTGGTATGATTTTTCTGACATGATGATGATGATGATGATGATGGTGATAGTCAAGATTATAATGAAGATAACAATGGTTTCCTTAGGATCTCATGACAATTAGCCGTGTTTCCTAAGCACATGCGCATCCAAGGCTATAGGAAACAGCGAAGCAGCATGCCAAATGGCAGAACGCAGCCAGCCTGCAAGCTGGAAAACAGCCCCAATAATCTACCTCGAGAAGCGAGAGCCAATGGTGGCCTATCTTGTTGACAAGGTATTATGCTTCTGTCAATTGTTCCACATATGGAGGACAGCATGGACACTCCACTGAGGCTACCTCTCAGCTACGTTTCTTTGGACTGCTTGTTGGTCCTGCCCCAGGCCCCCATGGCTACATTTCATTACAAACAGGAAACAGCCCTGGCTGGTTTCGCTCCGAGGATAGGGTGTTGGCCTCCAGATGGAAAGGCCCAGGGGTTGGTTCCGGTCAAGGACACGTACCCAGGTTGCGGCTTGATCCCCAGGAGGGGATGTGCAGGAGGCAGCTGATCAATGATTCTCTCTCATCACTGATGTTTCTATCTCTCTCTCCTCTCCCTTCCTCTCTGAAATCAATAGAAATATATTTTTAAAAAAGGGAAACAAAGGCAGAGGTGCCACCTGTGCAGAAGGGCGAGTGGCCAGGGTTGTGGAAACCGGACTGGGATTTGCTCAGAGGTTATTTCAGGCAACAGGAAGCCTTCAACTTCTCTGGGGCTCTGTAAACAACAGAAAAATACATAGAAAAACCCCCAGTGGGGCAGAATTTGTAGAATAATTGTGACAGTACATGACCAGTCCTTGTGCAGAAGTGAATTTGGACGTGTACTGCCTGACAAAACACTAATTGAGTGTTGGTTTAAAGTCTGAAGACTAATAATGTGATCTTTCTAGAATACTTGATTTCTGGAGGACAAATGGAACTTGTTTTGGGATTCATTTTTAAAATGATTTTTAAAATTTATTTAATCTTTTTTTTTTTTAGTTCACAGACATTTATTTCCATTATTAAATAAACATTTTAAATGAAATACCCCTGGGAGGGGGTTTTCTGATGTATGATATACACAGTTTTGAATCTTAGAAAATATAAAGAAGATTAAGGGCAGTGGATTTTTTTTTATTGGCCTCGGCTCTATTTTACAGAAATATCATGTAGCACCATCAAACATGGTTAATGCATTCACACTTTCTGCAGAACTCCCCGTCTCCTCCTGGGTGGGGTAATTAATAAACCCATTCTGTTTAGGTTTGTATAAAATGAAACATTAGCCGTATCACCATCAAGGGTATTTATTAGCATAAATGTTAAGAATTAACTCAGGTCGTCCCCCAAATAGTAAATTTGCTTTCTAAGATTTATTCATGTTTTCTTTGTTATTGCTTCAATCCTTTTTGGATCACAGATTAAAGAATGGCTCTCAGGGTTATTAACTTTGTGTAAACACTTCTGTGGGCTCCACAATGCTAGAAGGACCTATTACCCCTATAAGGCTAACGCTGGTGTTCTGTACTTCTACGTCATTTCTTGGGGGCTCCCGAATGAGAGGCCAGAGGAACTCAGAAGCAAGGAGAGTAGGATGGCCCGTGCTTTCCCTAGAATGCCTGAAACTCCTAAAATGGCTCTGGGAGAGCAGGCCTCGGCTTCCCCCTGACTCAACTGACTACAGGAGGAAACCAGCTACATTGGACAAGCACTACCCAGACGTGGAAACTCAACAGAGGAGAGTCAGCCACCGAGGCCAGTAGTGGGAGGGCAACCTCTGCCCATGGGAGAGGAAGTCCTGGCCAAGGGCACTTGTCATCTATGCTGGCTTGAGGGCAGGAGTTCCCCTACTGTGTGCGCATTTGCATCAGGCTGTCTTAGCTTGATGCTCTAAATACCTAAAGAAGATATGCCCTATTGAGGCTCACTGAGTGGCCTCATTATACCCGGGCTTCTCAGAGAATTCGACTCTAAGAAGAGAATGCATCCACCCGTCAGAGGACCCAAGTCATCGAGGTAACTTTCTCATTGCAAATCCACACACAGACACTGAATCTGGTTCATTGGAGTTCACCACTGAGCAAGAGCTCATGATTGGTGTGTTTAAAGTTTAGATTCCCGAGTCTACAAGTCCAAGAGCTTGTGTCATAAATTTAGTCACTATCCACTCTTGGCCTGTCCTGTCCCAGTTGCTCATCACCACTGATCAGCATATTCGTGATGTGCTGTCCTTGTTGGTTCTCTGCCCTTGACTAACCCTGTCTCTCTGCTCCCAAATTTCAACCACTCCCCAAATCCCCCCAGAACTGTGCTCCATTATCGGCAAATTCCCCGGTACCCTTCGGTGCTTCACTGAAATGCTCGTCTCTCTTCTTTTTAACATTTTTACTGGTTTCAGAGAGGAAGGGAGAGGGAGAGAGAGAGAAACATCCATGATGATAGAGATCAGCTGCCTCCTGCACGCGCCACATTGAGGAATGAGCTCGAAATCCAGGCATGTGCCCGGACCAGGAATAGAACCATGACCTCCTGGTTCATAGGTAGAAGCTCAACCACTGAGCCACGCCAGCCGGCTCATCTCTCTTCTTGCATACCGCAGCACCAGCTTTCCCTGGGAATACAAATCCCTTCTGCCTCCTGACCAGGTGGCCAGGGCCCCTGCCCTCCTCTCTGGTCCCCAAGCTACTTTCATATTCTTGGACCACCACGTTCCTCAAGCCTTAGCACTGATTCCCATACGTTGGTGTACGTGGAGTTTGGCTCATAGACTAGGCTTCTGCTGATTACATCTGAGTTCACACTAAATGTCTGAGCATTTTCCTTGTGTTCATGAGCAAATGGAAGCTACAGGGAACAAGCTATGACCCGTGAAACAAGTAGCACTGCTTGAAAATGCAATTTCTCGGGGAGATTTTAGTTTCACAGATATTTAAAGATATTTTAGTTGATTACATTTGTACACAGTCTCAGATCATCAGGATGTGAGAACGGAATTTTAATGTGCTTGAAAACGCGGGTTCATCTGCTTGGGGCATGTCAGGCTCATTAACAAAAGCAGCAAATCAAAGTGATCTGGATTTTTTAAAAACTGCTTGAATTTTATTTATTAGTTTTATGGAGAACAGCGTGCTTAGAAATTCTACAGAGCGTGTGGACTTATTCCTACCCTTCTTTCAGTTTCACACATTCTACCCATACTTAGAGGAACAGAAAGAACATGCTGGAGGTAAAGAGGTAAATGAAGGTGGAGAGGAATATCAAGTTCAGCCGTGATAGCGAGATGTCTGCGCTCAAACAGCGTTTCCTCTTTGCCTCCTGTGCTTAGTAGACTTGTGTTTCCTTGATGATGAGTTTTTGTTGAAAATGTTTGCTGTGATCTTGATGCTTTGCCTCTTTTAATGTGTGTGTGTGTGTGTGTGTGTGTGTGTGTGTGTGTGTGTGTGTGCGCGAGCGTGCACATATTGATTGATGATGTGTAAACATTAACTTTCTGAGTGAAAATCATGTTTTGCATAAACAGAAATAATTCTTATATGCCACATTCCTGTTGCTTTTGCTTGTGGTCATCAGTATGTGGCCACCCATGATACAGGCTTCTTTCTTTTTTCAAATATGTTTTTATTGATTTCAGAGAGGGGAGGGAGAGGGAGAGATAGAAGCATCAGTGATGTGAGAGAATCATTGATTGACTGTCCCCTGCATGCCCCCACACTGTGGATGGAGCCCGCAACCCAAGTATGTGCTCTGACGGGGAATCGAACCATTAACCTCCTGATTCATGGATGGATGCTCAACCACTGAGCAATACCGGCCAGGCTATAGGTTTCTTTTAAGTAATAAATATGTAGGTCCTTCAACCATGTACCTTGGGATATAAATGACTAATTTAAAGGTCAAATAGGAAATAAATATAACTACTATCATAACTTTGCAGTTCTGTCAAATGTTATGTCTTCTCATTAAATTTCTACTTAAACCTCATGCAGTAATAATCTGGTGATCATATTATTTTAAAGTGATCAAAATATACCACGCATAAAATTATGTTGACTGGTGGAAAACTGAAAATTAGCCATGTGAATGTTTAGACATCTCAATGTACTGAAGACTTGTAAATAGTAGAAATATTGAATAAATATTTCTTCATCATGACTTAAAAAGTCAAGTCTCTGGCCAACCGTTTGCTATATGACCTGAGCAGAAGATCATATCTCATATAATCTGTTACATTTCCCATAAAAATAAAATTTTCAATGGTCAGACCAAAAGGAAAATAATAACAATAGCTCGCTTACCAGGTGCTTGCTTGCGCCTCACATGATGTCTTTTCAGACCTCAACCCTATGGCAGTAGGCTTAACGCCAATGAACAGATGAAGAAACTGAGGCTCAGAAAGGTCAACTAATGGGCTCAAGGTTAACTGATCAATACAAGCATGGCCAGTATTTAAACGCAGCCCTGTCTGATCTTTTAGTGGGGTTCACACTGACTGCCACACCTCCCCGGAAGAGAGAGGAGGATAAGCCACACCTCAAGGGGAACGATTTGTTTCCGAAAGGCGCCGTTCAAATAGGAAAAAGGGCACACCAATGACGCAGGATGCGCGTGTGAACTGGGGCATAAACGCCAAGTTTCCCGGGGCGTCTGCCAGGGCCCAGGGCAAGTCTTCAGCGGAAAACCGTCACCTGTATGGCGAACAGCACTTCAGCGTTTATCTATCACCGTGAGCACAACGCAACAGCACAGAGGACTGGCTGCGTGGTCTTACAGGGAACCCAGGGCAAGCACAGGAGTCCAGGAGCCCGGAGGAGTGGGGAGTGAGGGTGCGCAGAAAGCTTTGTACGTCCTGCAGCCTCTACTGCAGTCCTGCGGGGGGGGGGGGGGGGGGGGGAGAATACTTGACTTGAGACACTTCCTCAGAAATCCTGACATCCTAATTCGTTTCCCGAGCTTAAATATTCTAGGCTAGTCTGGGGCACGGTAAGAGCCTGGCAGACCTTTGTATTTATTTCGCTGCTGATACCAGTATTTGTGCTGCAAGCTGCTGCCGGCATGAGCTGCTGTTTGTTTATTTCCCGCAGATCCAATGACTGGCCTGGGTGGAACACGCGCTCCGGTGAGGGGCTCCTTGCGCTCAGGAGCAAATGGGAA
Source organism: Eptesicus fuscus (assembly GCF_027574615.1). Classification (NCBI taxonomy): domain Eukaryota; kingdom Metazoa; phylum Chordata; class Mammalia; order Chiroptera; family Vespertilionidae; genus Eptesicus; species Eptesicus fuscus. The sequence continues at coordinate 90,342,999 of NC_072483.1, read as the reverse complement.
AGGCCTCCGTTTTAAATGCGCATTTTTGCCACATGACTGAGTTAATTCGCGTTGTGAATATGATATGTGAGCACTTGGCATGCCCGTCTGCGCGTGCGCAGAGGCACAGAGCCGATACATCAGGACGTGCCTTGTTCGCATGGGTGGCCGGCCAATATGTCAAAACACTGTGTCCACGTCCAGGTCCGCCTCTCAGCTTTGTTATTTTTTATTTTTAGCCTCAATTTTATTCCCCCTGGTATCTGTAACCCAGTTTTACTGGGTTGACATTAGAGCGAATCAGGCGATGTGAACGGATTGTTACAAAACCGCCAAGTATCACGCACACATTTCCTACCAACGGAGGCTTTACTCGGAGCAAGGCCTGTCCCCCTCGGCTCCGCTGGTCCCGGTGGGGAGGGAGGACACGGGACAGGTGATTTCAAACCCAAACGGCAGCGCACCTGTGGGTGCTGATGAGAGGTGACACCGTTTAAGGAGACGAGCAGCTCCTTGGGGCGTCTCACCGCCACGCAGACGCCCGGGGAAGCAGCGGGGAGGCTGAACTCCCGGTGCAGAGGGCGCCCCAAAGCCTCTGGGAATGGGAGGCAGGGACCGTCTCCGGCCCCTCACCGCGCACGCTCTGCTGGGAGAGGGAATCAGCAGTGGTGGTTTGAACCTTCGCTCTATCACGTAGCCTTTTCACTTAACCTCCCTGACCCTCCATTTCCCGCCTGTCAGATGTGTGTGATAGCTCCCTCACGGTCCTGTGGTCAGGACTGCAGGGCACAGCCCATGGAAACGCCTCTGAGGACGGCAGTGGTTCCTGCAGAGAACACGTGACTGTGCCAATTCACTTAGACTGTTTGGTACCCTTCCAAGGTGTAGTTCATACATATAACATTTTATGTATATACAAAAATTATATACATATATATATATAATTTCAAGAGGTGCAAAACATTTGCTGTTTTAAAACTTTCCTCTTCATGTGGAAAAAGGGGTTGATGGGAGAATAATGGGGTGGATAGAATTTGGTTGAAATGTGTACTTCTGAGGGCTTTCTTCCGTATTTCAGACCTTACCTTAATATTTAAAGGATTGCTTAACGATAAGGAACAGGTTTCTAAAGAGAATGTTTCCTAAAAATTAATCCTCCCTAAATGTTCTAAGAAATGAGGAACAGCCACAGGGCAGTGAGCGGCGGGAGACATAGGGACCCTGCCTGCTGGGACCCACACTCGGCTCCCTCCCAGGGCCCGAGTGACTCAGGGCTTACTTCCCTCTCAACAGCTCAGAGAACCAGGGGCATTGCTTTTTCCCAAATACATACTATCCTCTCACATAGTTTTTTTTCTTTCCTTGGGCTTCCTAATTGTTCTGTTACCCACTCCCTGTTGAACCTGCAGACATCGGAGAAAGACAAGCTCCCCCGCCCCCAACACACACACACACACACACACACACACACACACACACACACACACACACACCCCTTTCCCTGCCACGGAAATACCATCATTGTGTTATACATATTTCAGTGCTATGCTCCAGTATGTTATAAAAATTGATTGAAAACCCTCCCCAGCCATAGGAAGAGCTTCCTGGCATATTTTATAAAAATCACGGTCGGAGATATTATCCATTCTATGTTCCCGGCGCTACCTTACAAAAAGATCTAGGCTAAATCTTCCTTTTAGAAGTTAGTGCTAGAGATGTTGCCTTTGGTCTCTGCGCCTATATTTCTTTTTCTCAGACAGCAGAAATCCAGGCTCCATTTAGCAGAGACCTGGGCGACGAGTTCACCTCTGCGAAGCCCAGGAGAGTGGGGTGCATCTAGCAGGGCTCTGTGGCTATTTCCTGGATAAATGGACTCAGCCACTGCATTTGCAAGAAAGCTCGGGGCCAAATGCAGTAACTTGGAATAGCCTATGTTGTTGATATATTCATTTTTCCTCGACAATTCTGCTTTTATGTTTTCAGTTTCTCTTTAAACATTCTTATTGAGTATGTTTTAATTATAAGCCACTGGAAATCGTTTGGGAAACTGATACAGAATGTCATAAAAGAAAAGACATTTTATTTTCTAGGTGATAAAAGGCAAAATAATTTAACTTCATGTTTTTTTTTCTTTTTAAATCTAACTTAGGAAATTAAGTATATTTGCACTGGAAAAATATGTAGCCACTTTTTTTCTGAAGCACGACCAGACTTTTAGGTAGAAAAACAACACAATAAGAAAATACATATACCAGATAATGGAAAACAAAATAGATGACTTCACTTTTTCCCCACTGTAAGACATGAGGGAATATATCTATGTGTAATTGCAAGTTTTAAGAGATGTAAAACAATTGCTATTTTGAAACTTCCAGAAAGAAAGTTTAATATTAACAATGGAAATCCTCACAAGTCCTGGCTTTGTGGTTTTTAAACCCTGTATCTCAGACTGTGGAACCTCAGAGGGAAGGCAGGGGAGAGTGGGGGGGAAGAGATCAACCAATGACCTTGTGTGCATATATGCATCACCCATGGACACAGGCAATGGGGTGGTGAGGGCCTGGGGGGAACGGGAGCGGGCTGGGAGAGGTTAATGGGGGGAAAGGAGGACCTATGTAATACTTTCAACAATAAAGATAAATAAATAAAATAAATAAAAACTGCATTCTTTAAACCTTTCTGCAAGTGAAGAGAAAGACCTAAATCCAAGCCCACCTTTCAGAGCAGGGCAGGGAGAATGCCGTTCAGTGGGCTGTTGAGCTTATCAGACGGGGATCCCGTCCCTCTGCCTGGAACAATGTGATCCAAAGCTCCCCATTCAGGGCTCTCTCAGGCCTCGGGTTTCTTTCACGGGCAGAGGGCAGAACCGAGACCCAGTCAGACACAACCAGGAAGCAGTGCTGCAGGGCCGCGCTGGGAAATGCTGTTTTCCTGGTGCCAGCTGCGCTTGCCAGGGTCAGGGAACCCACAGCTCTAACCCAGCGGGTGTTTTCTCTTTGGAGGCCAGGCTCCCTTCCTTGGTTTTTACTTATTTTATTGATTTTTTACAGAGAGGAAGAGAGAGGGATAGAGAGCTAGAAACATCAACGAGAGAGAAACACCGACCAGCTGCCTCTTGCACACCCCCCACTGGGGATGTGCCCACAACCAAGGTACATGCCCTTGACCGGAATCGAACCCAGGACCTTTCAGTCCACAGGCTGACGCTCTATCCACTGAGCCAAACTGGTTTCGGCTCCCTTCCTTGGTTTTTACTTTTGTTGTTGTTCTTGTTTTGTAAATCACCCTCTGCTGGTCCCTACTGGAGTCTTGCTTTTCAATGATATTAAAAATAAGAGCATCTTTAAGATGTAGGCTTTCTTTAAAGTGTATTTCCATTTTTGTAATCAGAAATGTGTGTTGACAGCTTTAAGGTAGGCTCAGAAGGAAAGGGGTTGTGTGTGGGATACTGGACCAGGGTTTTAACCTCTGGTATTGGTGACATGGACGGACCCCATGAGCAAGCGTTAAGATCAGCACTTCCCTCTGGTGGGAGAGTCCTGAATGTTCTGTCTAACAAGGGCAGTGACTGGCATGGAAGGAGCTGTGTGCACAGAGGACTCTAGGAATATGAGTCACACACTTCCTGTCCTCCCCCTCCCCCCCGGGGGGGGGAGCATGGAGCCTGTGAAACAGACATGAAGAGGACACGCTGTTCTGTCCTCGGCACTTTCTCCATTAGTCAACCTCCAGTGTTGTTGTTGTTTTTTTTTTACATTTTTTTTATTGGTGTGTTGTAAAATCATGGCAACTTATTTTAGTCCTTATGTTACTTACTCTTATTCTAGGTTTTAGTAAAATTATTTGAGATAAGTGAGCATGCACATTTTAAGTAGAAGCATAAGGGAAAAGGAAAGAAAAAAAGAATCTCCAGGTGGTTCTTTTAAATTTTTCCAAAGTTTGCGTTCCAAAATTCAGGAAAATGCTAATACTCTTGGAAGCTCGGACATGTTGAGGAACATGGCTATTTTTTAAATCATGTCTAAAAAGGGGTATACATTGCATTTTAATAAGATCACCAAGAAAGATAAAGGCATCTAAATGACATTCAAGGAAAATTGTTAGGTATGCAATCAATGTTTAATTAGGAATTGCAAGCTTCAATTGACATTATCTCCATTCCTGTCTTAAACTGGGATTTCAACAAATATGTGTTGTTAAAGTTCACTTTAACCTTAAATAAATCTGATGTCAAACTAGAAGACTTTGAAGGACACTAAGCAGTTTTCATTTGCCTGTATTCAAAGATAAATTCTCTTTCCTTTTCACATTCGATAAAGTGATAAGATAAAAAATGTCAATCAAAAGCATTGACACTGACCATCAGAGGTTGTTTGAAACCAAACCGAAATATGAATTTATTTTGGAATAAAAATTTAACCCCCCCAAAACACATCTATTTGTGTATTGGCAGTCATCAATATGAAGAGTTCTTTGTTTCAGGGACAAAATTCTCAGGAAGAGGTTTGATTTTCCTCTGAGTCCAATGATAGATGGGTCAATGGGGAAATATTCATAGAATGTTAAATTTTTGAAGATTTCCTCCTCATATGAATTAGTTTTCAAAACATGTATTAAAGTATTTTAAGCACAGTTAGTAAGCTACTCCTGGAATGGAAATAAGATCCTTATGAAATTTAGAAATAATTTAGGCTACAGTAAAATTAAATGTGCCAGGTGGTGGCTTATAACACTGTAAAGATATAGTTATTGTAAGTAATAAAGCTATAGAAATAAAACTTTATTTCGTTTAAAGTATAAAATATGTATTATTAGCCTCAGAACTTAGTTTTCTATTATTATCCTTTATTACTTTTAATATTTTCCTGCAGATCAGCATATTCTAAAATGCATTCTTGGGAACACTACTACTGTAAAACTTGCCACACACAAAAAATGTGTTATTGCCCTGGCCAGTGTGGCTCGGTTGGGCATCAGGAGGTTCGATTCCTGGTCAGGGCACAAGCCCTGGTTGCCGGCTCGATCCCCAGTAGGGGGCGTGCAGGACACAGAGTATAAGATGTGCTCTCACATCAGTGTTTCTCTCTCCATCTCCCTTCCTCTCTCTCTAAAAATCAATCAACTATTAAAAAAAGTGTTATTCATCAAATAAATTTGACAAAAGTTATGTATTATAAAGATATATTCATAATTATGTTGGGTGTGATGACACTGTAATATTGCATACAAAAGGGGTGATCTTTTAAAGATGCAGGTTACAGTGTTTGTGAATGAAATGATGCCATTTCTGGCATTCACGTCCACATATTTTGAAAGTGGGGAAACTGCTAAAGGTGGGAATAAGGGTAGGTGAGCCGTGCATGGGTTGGTGCTACTGAGTTTGATGAGTACATGTGGGTTCACCATACTCTCCAGTCTACATTTGTGTGTGTTTTGTGCTGATTAGAAATTCTCCATAACAAAAAAATAAATGAGTAAATAAATAATAAAGGATGCATATCTCTTAAAAAGTTTATAGTACACATAGGAGTTGTGAGGAATCCTGGGTAAAAAAAAATCATTTGTTTTTCTGTGCTCTTCCCCAAAGTACTGATTATGAACAATTCTTTTCAAGGAACACTTATTAATATCTCTCCTGGACACCGTGGGGACAGCTATACAATAGCACAGCTAACGTTTTCTTCATGTATCACTGCCTATGACAATTCTAAACTTCTATCACGTGAAAAGTTTTACTTACATGTTCAAAAACATTTAGATAAAAATAAAAAATAACGTTAAAAGAAGTCTTTTACTATTTTTAAATTCTAAAAGGTCTGAAGTATCTGTAAGTAAAATATATGATTGACCAATTTTTTTCAGTTTCATCAAGATTGACTTTGTATATAAATATAACATCAGGAACATTGTTAAGGGAAATGCAATTTCAAAAAGAATGAGTGGTAGTGCATATTTTGAAATGTAAGGGGACATCTGTAATAGTGTCAACAATAAAAATAAAAAACATTATAAAAATCCACTTTACGTGTGTGTAGTTTTCAAAGCAAATTACAAAATGCTTTCTTTCACCAGTTCTTAATAATAGCCTTGTAAGGTATAATAAAGCTTTTGCAGATCATAAAAAAATAAGCAATTCTTTTTTATTGAATATTAGCCATAAATCTAGCTATAAATTCTTAATAGCTAAGTGAAAAAATATTTAAAAAAAATCCACATATTGTAATCAACTTCAATGATTCAATTTTTATATTTATCTTGAGTTCTGTATAAAATTCAAGGATCTGTTTAATCCCATTTGTATATCTATAAATTATTTTACAACCTAGGAAAATTATATTTGGTAGAAATAGTCCTTAAAATAATATCCTATAATTGCAAAATAAAATTTACATTTTTATATAAAATGCTTTGTAATTTTGCATTGTGTCAGAAGATGCATTTAACTTTCTAAGTAAATTAAAGAAATTTATTATTTTTAAAAACAAATTATACATACCTTTTTAACTTCCCTTCTGAATAGAGACAGCCTGCAATACTATTTATAGCTGTCCTTTATTTCCAGCTTTTTTAGAGCCTAGCAAACATTTTTATTGTTGACTTTTATGAAAATTCAAACTAGAACATTTGCATTCATTACAATATACTGCCAAAAATGGCATTAATTTCCACGGATACCCATTAATTTGATAAATGTTTTGTCATTTGTACCATTTGCACTGTCAAAACAAGTTAATTATATCTTACTGACATTCTTGACAATTGCTTTAACTCTGGCAAAAAAAAGGGTCTTCTTTACTTCAAAAAATTCACTCTTGCCTACTGAAAGACGGAACAAAGCAGGAGAAGACCCAGCATGTCAGAAACATCGCACCATGAAACTCAGGACCAATGGTGAACAATGAATCCTCAGGACCATCTATCGCCGTGCCCACGTCTTGTCATAGAAAATCTTACGTACCTGCATAATCTGTTCTTGCATAATGTCCATCTTCAGATTTAGTAGTTGTAGTTGTGTTGTCTGTGTTAAAAAAGTTAACAATAAAGATTGGTTAACCATTTCTTAACATCTAACGTCAACTTTATATTACCCCCAATAGCACTTTCATTGCAATTAAGGTATTTTTACAACTACACTTCTAAGCAACCATGATATAAAGACAGATTGACAATGTCAGTATCAGTTTGAGAGCGAATAATAGAATGATACCAGTTTTCTAAATTTTAGGGCAAGGAGAGGGTTATCAATATAACTAAGATAAGTTGGGTAAAAAAAAACAAGTAAAAAATCAACAAAATATTTCTGAACAAGAAACAAAATAGAACATTCGCCTTAAAAATGTACTTGAAATATTTCTATTAAATCCATATATGAGTGGTGTTATTTACTTTTAATTTCAAAGATTCTTTGCTAAAACGATGTTGACTTTCTTTTTGTCCTCCGCAGGGAGAATGTCGGTTACCTCCTGAAAACTGGCTCTTGTGTTTCTGTGTCTATGGCCCGGTGAAGGTACAGTCCCGTTAGACAGAAAAAGATACGGGCCGCTGTCCATAGCCCTGAAGCTTATAATCAACACAAATACCACAGTCGACTCTACTAGCCATTACACACCAGAACTGCCTTTTGGAATGAAACAGCTGCCTAATAAGAAGCTTTCTTCACTTTCATTTCTAGACAAAGACTAAAACATCCTTTGAAATGAATTTTTAAAAATACTTTTATTTTTTTCAGAGAGGAAGGGAGAGGGAGAGATTGAAACATCAATGATGAGAGAGAATCATTGATCGGCTGCCTCCTGCACGCCCCCTACTGGGGATGGAGCCCATATGGGGCATGTGCCCTTGACGGGGAATCCCACGGGCCGACGCTCTATCCACTGAGCCACACCAGCCAGGGCCTGTGAGATGAATTTTAGGATGAACATTACCTTGACATCGACCCAGAGACAGGACTTCGATTTTCTCCTGTTTCTGACACGACGCCTCCTTGATCTGACAGGCGTTGTCATAGGACTTCCCGTCGGAGGCGCAGAGGGGATTGAAGTTGGTTTGAGAACAGTCAATGTTGCACACACACCTAAGGGGAGAGAGAGCACAACACGTCACGTCAATGGGGACAGTACCACGTTACAAGCAAACACCACGTGGAAGAATGGCGAGGCTGGCAAACAGCAAGTTGGCAAAACGGAAGGGTTTCCTTCCAGGGAAGTGCCTCGCGATTCCACCTGATACAAAAAGAGAACGAATCACAACGACTTCGAACGACGGAGCCGCGGGTGACAGACACACAGGGAAAACTCAGACAGGGACCGTCAGGGGGTCCCGGCCGCGGGGACCTCGCAAGCCTGCACATGACCTTGACGCTGAGCCCGCAGAAGCCACACCGGCTGAGCAGCCCTGCCGCTGCGGTGCGTCTCCCTCAGCGCACCCCCTGTGCTGGTCCTTCCTCGGGGTGCTGGGCGGGGAGAGCCGGAGGGAAAGGGTGCAGGCGAGATTTAACCGGAAGCCAACAAGGAGACCATGGAATGCAACCAGAAGTCCATCTCCTCGGCATGCATGCGATGCATGTCCACTGTGCTGACCCGGAATCCTCCCCGATCCTTAACATTTCGGGGGGCCCCAGACCCTGGAGAATCCAACGAAAGGTGTGGGTCTCTCCTCAGAAATACCCACGGACAACTCTGCATAGTATGTTGGGGTTCCAAGAGCCCCTTGAGGCCTACCCCGTGGCCCCTTCCCCAGATCCCCTGCTCTTTTCCTAGTTCACTTGTACATAGGAAGCTGATTACCACTCGTGACTTTAGTATGTTTCTTAGGATGAATACAAATGTGGCGAAAGAATGAGAATTAGGCCACCTGAATTAGAAGAATTTTTTTAAAGCAAAATTCTAATGATTTTTCCCATGTTCTTGTAATGCTCTGTATTTTACAATGTACTTTGTTACTCAGAATGTTGGGTTGTTTCTGGCCTTGAAATATTTACTCTCTTAGAATATGAACTCATCTTTCACATTTTTACTAGGAGTCATATTATATTCCTGAACAGACTGTGTGCTCCTCGGAGGTGGAGCGCACCTTTTACCTGTGTCCCCTCCTCAGAGCGGCACAGACTGTGCTGATGAAAGCACACAGCTCGCTACCGGCCGGGCTCCTCGCGTGCCTGGCGTTATTTCATCAACACAACAGCCTTTGACGGACCAATGGCATTACATGAGGTCAGAGAGCCAGTGAATCGTGGAGCGAGGACCCTCTCCGGGTGTGTTCAAGTAAAACCCAGCCCTTTCCTCTTGCCATGGAGTGTGTGTTAGGATTTTCCAGAAAACTTTACAATATACTGATTCATAGGCAAGCTTCAGGGGTGCGGCCTAGAATTCTGCCTTCTCAGGCGGTCGCCCTGGCAGGGGTCTCACCTCCTGGGAATCGGTTTGGATCCGATCGGTTTGTTGATGGAGTGGGAGGGTTGTCTGCACACCCGTGTTTGTCTCAGAGTGTCGTCCTGCAGACCATCGTATCGGAATGATCTAGCCCTCTGCTCAAGAGGCCGGCGGGAAAGGCGCGCATGCACTTCACTCTTTGGGGGCAAGAGAACTGCTTTAGGAACTCTGGCTGTTTTCACTCTGTTTAGGGCCGGCGAGCTCGGATAGAGGTGACCGTCTCTACATGCTCGTCACTGAGGAGTGGCTTCCTGCTTTAGCCGTGACGGTGCCATGTGGCCACAGCTATGGGATCACGCCGCTGCTTGAAATGGGATCAAGAACTTGTAAAGAGTGGAATTTGTAGAAATCCATGTTCACGTGTGTGTTTGCATGAGTGAAGGAGTGTGTGCGCGCGTGTGTGTGTGTGTGTGTGTAAATGGGCTCCGTGGTGGCATTCACTGCATTGCTAATGGTTCTATTTGCTAGTTTATATCTTGACTTTTCTACAACCTTCTCACCAACAGTATGTCTTTTTCATGTCGATTTCCTGGTACCCAGTACAGCGCGTCAGAGCGGGTTTTCAATAAACGCCTGTTGACTTAATTCCCTAGTTCAGAGTGGCAGGGGGGCTGGTGGAGTTAAAGGAACGGTCCTTGTTGTAGACATTCCCACACCAGAGAGAGGGGCAGTCACACGCTCATACACCCTCCCTAACTCTGCGCTGCGTGGCTCACGGCCTCCCTGGGGAAGGAGAGGCGGCCCCGGGGGACTCAGGCCCTTCCTCCTTGGCTCTGTGGCCGCAGGGAGGAAGCAGCACTGGCCCTCGGTGGCTCAATGGCATTGAACTCCAACTGTGAAAAGATGGGTTTGCCGGGCTATTATTTATATTTTGTGGTGCAGATTTGGGGAGCCAATATAATTTAAACGTGGCAGTGACTTGGTTTATTGCTACCTCAAACAACTAAAAAGTATAAGGCTCTGATAAAAAAGTGACAGAATTATCATACAGTGTGATGGTGACACGGCAGGTCACCCTGGATTAATTTGCGTAATTTTCATAATTATGCAAATTAATCCAGGGTTTGTGTTGTTGTTTTTTTTCTTTTCCTACAGAAATGAAAGGCAGACATTTTTAAAAACAGAAACGTTCCCTTCTTCACTGCCTTTGGCAAATAATTGCATTATTATTCATTCTGAGAGGAGTCACTAGTTAATTACAGCGTGTCACAAGTATTTATGTGAGCCAGGGATTTGTTAGGCTTTGGACTGCATGGTGGCGTTAGGGATTTTTTTTTGGCGCTTTTTCTTCTTCTTTCAACCTATCTCAGTCTTTTGACATTTTGGCACTGCGGTTACATAGATTTCTTGTCTTCTAGGCTACGGAGAAAGAGAATAAGTCTCACTTGAAAATAATCATTTTAGGGGTCTCTCTGTGGAAATAGAGCCCTTTAAGATCCCTCAAAGAAAATTAACATTGACTGAAAACCTGTGCTGTCTGAATCGTAAGAAAGAAAAGAAACATGCAATCATTTTAAAAGATCACCTGATGGAGTGAAAAGTCTAAATTATAGGAAGCGGAAGGTGGTGTCTAAGACAACTTAGAGACATTTATAATTACCTCATGAATATGTGGGCAGGGGGCTTGACTTAACTGAGTGCCTGCCTGGCTTAAATGGCTCTTTCAAGGATGTTCTGCAGTGAGTTAAGCTAGCTTTGCCCGAGTACTTAGGAACGGCTCTTCCCTGGCCGAGTCTGTGTAAGGCTGCCAACGCCGCCAGGCAGTAAATCACCTGCTCATACATCTGGTTTGTGGTTCCCTCTCATGTCACTAGATGAGGTTCCCTTTATCGGGCAGGCCTGTCACTCATTCCTCTCCCAAGCTTCTTGACCAGTGTCCACTCTGCATTTCGGCCACACAGCCCTGGCCCTGGGCTGGATGTCTCCCTGGAGCCTGTCCCTGGGGAAGCGGGCAGACCCGCTCTGGCGGCTGGTCAGTGAGGTCAGGGCTGCTGTCTGTGCCCTCCATCAGACCTGTAATGGAGGAGCTGCCTCCCATTAATAACAGCAAAAACAGGGCACCTTTCACTCAAGACTCTTGTGATAATTTCAGCCCATTTACTCATTAACTCTCACACCACTCCTGCTGATGGAACTTGATTACGGCATTTTATCTGTAAAGGGACGGCCACTCAGGATTAACTGTGACTGGTGAGGGGAAAATGAGATGTGAAAGCCCACTGAAAACTTAAACCCCCTATGCAAAGCGCGTGAAAGCACTGGCTGAGAGGTAGACTAGCAAGTCTCCCGTGTTGTCACTCGGGACATTTGTGAGGTTGGGTATACACACTGGAGACGGGCAACCCTTTGACTAGCAGCTTTGAAACCTAGGAAGCACAATGCCCTTCTCCAGACATGTGACCCAGGACCGCAGTGAGCTTCTCCAAGGGGGACCGGGCTTACTAGTACCTTGGACATGGAAAACATTAGCTGCCATTAATATCTCTCTCTTTATAAGGAGGAAAAGCATGGCAGTTGGCCTACTAGACGGGAAGTTCTCGGGAATATTGGGGCAAAGCCCAGGACAACAAATAGCTACTCACTGGGTATCTACAGGAAGGAAAACGGAGTTGAGAAACCCTTCTCCTGGGGGAGGGAGAGGCACGCAAAACTTCCAAAACCAGAATCACATACTGAACAGGGAGAACCATGCCTGGGGAAGATACTGACAGTCATATCCTATATAATAAAAGACTAATATGCAAATAGACCCAACGGCGGAATGACTGGTTGGCGGGGAGTGGGGCTGGCGAGCGGGTGACGCCAGACCAGCCAAGGCTGGTGCCAGCGGGCAGAGAGAGGGGACAGCGACTGGCGGTAACCGGTGGTGGTGGAGGGGCGATCGATGGGCGGGGCTGGCCACTCGCCAGCCTGCGCTGTCCCCCTGATCGCCTGGCTGGTCACCTCCTGCAGAGGGAGGCCAGACTGCACTTAGGCCCACTCCTCACGGGGAGCGGTGCTAAGCCATCAGTCAGACATCCCCCAAAGGCTCCTGGTCTGTGAGAAGGTGTGGGCCAGGCTGAGGGACTCCTCCTTCTCCCCCCCGCCCAGTGCATGAATATTTATGAATATTCATGTACCAGGCCTCTAGTATTGAAATAATGTCTAACACAATGACACAGGTAGATGGGAATGTGACTAGAGCTTGGAATTTGGTATCAGACCTGTGTGTAATTGAGGCTCGATCATATACTGGCTGTATGGCCTTGGACTAGTTCCTTCACTTCCCCAAGCCCATGGAAACAGAGAGACTAACTCAGGGTTATAGGGATACAATGAAATAACGCACACAGATTGCTAACAAAGTCTCTGAGAAGCTGTAATTGCCCAATAAATATTGATCATTAATAACGTTTGATTCAGTGGTTTCCAATCCTGGATGCAGATCCAGCCTCTGTGGAGTATTTCACCTTGGGCCCACGCTCTCGCTGTCGCTGAAGAGGCTAGGTGAGGCCCAGGTGAGTGCAGCTGTCAGTCATGCCCCCGGTGATGCTGGTGTGCAGTACTAATTACAGTGAATGCGTTCTCTCCCTCTAAGTCCCAGAGACTTCCCATGCTCACTGTGGGTAAGATTTACCATGAGAGAGTGCGATGCCATAGTTCTGGGCAGGACGCATCCATCAGCATTTTACACGAGTCCCTTAGCTCTTTCCGAGGCGGGTGACTTGCACAGTCTACGGAGAAACCTCAGCTAGTCTGGCTCCAGCCGCACCCTTTTCCCTCTCCCCTTCATTCCACTATAAGGAGCTTAACGTTCTTACTTAATGTACATGCTTCAGTGACATGCACTGAAATGCCTTCCTCCACATGGGACCTGTGTGGCGATGGGGACCAGTCATTAAATGCATGGACTCGCAAACATCAGGGGCAGAGCAGCTGGCAGAACCGACTCACCAAGTGAAACCAAGAGCGAGGGGTGAGAAAGGAGAGGAAGCGCTGGAGGGCTCCTCTGTGCCAGGCACGTAGCTCCCCTGCAAGACTCTCAGGTTCATGCTCACAAGGCGGGGGGTGTGGGGGGTCGGGGGGGGGGGGGAAGGTGGAGACGGAACTACCTCAAAGGATGGGGAGGCCTGAACAGAATCGCGGTGAAGTGAGCGACAGGGGAGATGTGGGGAGGCAGGCAGGGCACCCGGTGCTGGGGGACCGCGAATAGACCGATCTGATTGGAACCAGCTCTTCCCATCAGAAGTGCGGCGGCCTACAACCCTCCAGATTGCAAAGGGCCTCGATGCCCGTCCAAGGAGTGGCCTTTACCTTCTAGGGCAGTGGTCGGCAAACTCATTAGTCACCAGAGCCAAATATCAACAGCACAACGATTGAAATTCCTTTTGAGAGCCAAATTTTTTAAACTTAAACTTCTTCTAACGCCACTTCTTCAAAATAGACTCGCCCAGGACGTGGTATTTTATGGAAGAGCCACACTCAAGGGGCCAAAGAGCCGCATGTGGCTTGCGAGCCGCAGTGTGCCGACCACTGCTCTAGGCAGTGGGGAGTCCCGAGAGCTCTCTGAGCACGGGGTGATGAGAAGGTCATGTGATGGAAGGGGTGCTCTAGGAAGATGAAGCGGCGGTGGGGTGTGGGCAGAGGGACCAGTCACCAGGCTATTGCCATCAGCAGGGGGCTCCCAGGAGAGCCCGGAGTGAGGCATTCACGTAAGAAGGAAAAGGGAGCATCAGCAGGGCCTAGGGACCTGACAGGAAGGCACAGCACAGCCAGCAGCGGAGGAAAACACGTCCCACCGCGCTTCCTGCTCTGCCCTTCCTGCCTTCTTCCTGCCCTGCTGTGTGCCGAGGCGGAGAATGAGGGGGGAGCGTGGGCTCGGGGGGCAATGATTCCTTTCTCTGCTGCTGAGAGGGGGCGAACGGGGCTCCGCCGACCATGGCAGCGCCTTCACTGCAGGTGCCAGAGGGCTGCTCCTGGTACCAGCGCCGGCCGGCCGATCCCAGGACGGACCGAAGACGCCGTGGCAGCAGCTCCTTCCGGTGCCAGGGCCTCTCAGTGTCCCGATCCAGAAGCAGAATCTGCCTCGTGCACCACAGCATTTTTCCCGGATTTCTTTTCCTTTTGGGAGCAGCTGCATTTACACCCTCAGATAATCAAAGTCAACAATTCTTCCTCCTCATACGCGTTGTTTAAAGCAGCTTGAAGCAACAACCCCTCCTGAGCATCACGTGTAGGCTCTTGCTCACTGGGCTGGAAAACACGTCCAATAACCAAGGGTGACTCTGTGATCACTAACGGGAGGCCGCTCTGTCTAGATGGGCCTTAATACACCCCCAAGTCAGAAAGCATGGAAGCCCCATTAATAGCTGGATGGAAAACAATATAATGAAACTGGGCGGGGGGGGGGATCACATTCAATAGACTCCATCCTCACTCTCTTCTCTGGTCACGTGCTCCCCTTTGGGCCCGGCTGTGGGACTGCCACACCCAGCGGGGCGCCCTCATGTTCACATTTTACCAGCTGACCCTCTGGCATGCTTTCCTTTGACAAAGATCTTTCAAGAGTAAGTGTGTCTGAGCAGCACTGCAGTCTAGTTTTCCACAAAGCTGCAATTTAACATCACACCCTTGGATTTTATCCATGCGACATAGGGAACGGTAGATGAAAAACAGCTCTGCATTGAGGAAAAATGGCTATTTTGAAAATATTGCCCAGTCCACTGTATAGATCATTTTGATTTGCTTAACTTTTATTCGTTTTTTCTATAAGGATATTCGTGATCATTCTTTTCAGGGGGAAAAGGTGATCTTACTTGATGATCTGGCTTACCTCCTTTGGTTAGATAATGTGAGCTTCAGACCTGATATGTTGTCCTTTATGCCTTGGCTCTCAGGGAGCTTGGAGCTCAGCAGTGAGTGAGTGTGTGTGTATGTGTGTGTGTGTGTGTGTGTGTGTGTGTGTATGTGGGTGGGTGAGGGGTGTGTGTGAATGAATGATGGGTGGCACATGCGAACAACACAATATCTGTCCAACAAGTTTCAATCCATTTTTTGCTCTTAGGATATAAAGGTAGGAAAATAAGACGATGTTTGTATACTTATAACATTTCCTTATGGAATTAATTCTCAGTGTTTTTGTGACATGCTTTTTCCAGACGGATAACAACACAAGTTTATGCTGTTATAGTTAATCATAAAAATAAGGCACTGACTCAATTGTTCTGGTAGGAACTAATTCTATTCAATTACAAGTTAGACCAAATGATCTCGCTTTATGATTACACCATCCTTTCTTTTTTACTAATTTAAAATGGCACTAAAATAAAATTTAATACATACTGTAACATGTTATCATAAATTTCATTATTGGAATAATGGCAAAAATTACAATGAAAGTATTCGTAGCGATTCCGTATCCTAACCTTGGAAAGAAAAGATGGGGAACATGATTAATGAAGGAGGATGCCTTAAGTTTATCTGTAATGCTATCTTTTATGTTTTTCTTAATGTTACTTATGTTAAGAAAAGATCAAAAGAAAATATGATAAAATGTTCATTTGTTAAAACTAGGTGGTGGATGCACAAGTGTTATATCATCTTTGATAAATTCAAAATATAATTAAAAATAAAAATATTAGATTTGAGTCCGGCCGGTGCGGCTCAATGGTTGAGCATCAACCCATGAACCAGGAGGTGACTCTGGATTCCCCGTCAGGGCACATGCCCAGGTTGGGGCTCGATGATGCTTCAGTGATGTTTCTCTCTCATTGATGTTTCTATCCCTCTCTCTAAAGACAACAAAAACATTTAAAAAATACATTATATTTGACAATTTGCTTAAAATGATGACATTACCAACCTAGGTAAATTTATCTTACATCGATTTAGATCTGGATAATTTATATCTAAATTATTTAAACCCATTTGAAAAAACAACAACATATGTACATGAAAAAATTCCAGTGGAATAGAATGTTCCTTTGGAAACAACGCAGATTGAACTTCTGTCTGTACAAACATGACTTTCAAGCAGAGCCTTCACGTGAAGGAGCGTCCCCGTCTCTCTCCCCCTCTTCCGTGTCAGCCACGGGAAAGCTGACCTCGCAGACACGAGGTGGCCTTGGGGTGGCCCCGTAGCGCCCACGGCAGGGGCTGGCTGCGCCCAAACAGGGCTGTGTGCAGCGTGTGGGCCAGAACAGTCGTGAGCTGCTCCACGCCCTGGGAGGAAGGCCTTTAGGTAGAAACGTTGGGAAATTTTTCCCTGAAATAAGAATTATTCAGAACATTCTCAAAAATATTAAGCTTTGAAAGGGAGCCATGAGCTCCCCATAAGGCCTTCTTGCTAACGGTGTTGGGAGGGCGGCAGCTCTTCCTGGCAGACACCCCCTTTTTCACGCCTAAGCACACGCATTTTCATTCATCATTTTAGTCCAAACCCGTAAGCACCAAACACCTACGAGGTGCCAGGTATGTGACCTCAGCATCAGGGCCATGGAGCCCCACAGCAGCGATCACAGCGGAAGAGACACACAAGCATCCGTGACAGGTGGTCAGTCGGGCTCTGTTGGCACGACACTGTGTCCTGTGAGCAGTTAGGGCCTCAGCCCATTATCTGTCCCTAATAAATGCTCACTGAGTGAGTGACAGTGGCTTCTACCTGCAGGTTCTGCCAAGGATTCAGACTTCTCTCCTGCGTGTTCCTTTAAGAAATACATGACAACTCAAAACTCTCGTCTTGCATTTCTGTGAGAAACGGCATCATATGGGGACACAGAGTCACAGAGGCTTCTGGAGGTCAGGCCCGGCCAGTGAAGAACCCAGTGCTGGAGGCAGGGCTCCGGGACCTGGGTGGGCACTGTCTCTCCAGCCGCTGGAAGGACCAGCTGGCCCAGGATGATGTCCAGGGCGGTCAGCGCTAAAGCGCCCACATTGGTTTCCTGGGCTCATGCTGCCAGTCACTTCCATTTACCCGTTCATCCTGTCTCCTACCACCCTCTCAGCCTCTGCGCTTCTCCTCTGTCTCTGCCTAAATGAGTGCGGCAACCTGCCCCCCCTCCCTGACCCCTAGGCACCGCGCTTGCACACGAGACACTCTGCATGTCGTGGTCAATGAGTGGATGGATGAATGAGCATTGTGCCTGATTTTTCAACATTCCCTCCTGGCCTCCCAGTCAGTGAGGTCCTCATTGAGTCCCACCTACCCTGGCTCCACTCCTGCTCCTTTGTCATGCGAATGCTTCCTTCCTGGGGCTGATGGCGCGCCCTCTACTTCTCCTGGGGAGCTTGCATTCTCATCGTCTGTAGCCATACTCATGTGCTTTCTGTTCAGTCCCGTGTCACCCGAGTCCAGAGTTTAGTGGGAAGGACATGGGCCTGTAGATCTTGTAATTAGAGCCTCAGCCCATTATCTGTCCCTAATAAATGCTCACTGAGTGAGAGACAGACCTGAGTTAGAATCCCAATTCTTCAAGTTAGTTGACGCCTCTCTAAAATGTAGAAAGTAACGCCTCGCTCATACTAACCCCACCTCAAAAGGTCGTCTGAGGGTGTGAGTGGAGACCAAATGGAAACCACCTTGGGTGATATTAGGTGGGCAGGTTGTGCTGTCTCCCTGGCTCCTGGAGCTTGGTCTTCATCTTGTATTAAATTGGTCTAGTCCATTCCAGGTTGAACATAACTACATCACCTTCCCACCTTCACCTAACTCATCAACTGCAAATAAGCTTTGACTCAATGCAGACAAAAGAACTATTTGGCATACATATTTACCTAAAATCTATAAATTGAGCTTTTTCTGCCATGTTTGGAAGTACGAGAAGCCTACTATTTCTTTCAATTTTTTTTTTATAAGAAAGAAAGAAACTGGTGACAGATAGCATCTCCAGTGTATTCTATTTTAAAGATGAGATATTTGGCTCTGTCCTATTCATTTTACTATTTTTTTTATTCTATGTACGGTAACTTTCAAAATACAAAAACCACTTGTTATTTATCCGGTTTTCCAAAAATATTACAAATTCTTGCAAAACCTGAGAATATCACTGTACTGAAGAATGCTAAAAATAAGTTTTTTCACTCCGATATTTTCCCCAGCCCTTGTTATCTGTGTCCTTCCTTTCTTCCCTTCCTTCCTTCCTTCCTTCCTTCCTTCCTTTCCTTCCTTCCTTCCTTCCTTCCTCCCTCCCTCCTCCCTTCCTTCCTCCCTCCGTTCCTTCCTTCCTTCCTTCCCTGCCTTCTATCTATTTATTTAAGTCAACATACAATTTAACTACATATGAAGAAAAATTCCCTGCTGCTCATGGTGCTTACCATCTAGCACACACACTTATCATCTAGAACATGGAAAGGGTCAACATTCTTGATAATGTGGAAAAACACTTTTTAATATATATTGTCTATAAAGATGATATAAATGTATTTATATGCAGAGACAATATAAATAAAATGAGAGACAAATCTACTTGTACTTTTGAACATAGTAGAAACAAACTAAATTTATAGATTTTAGATAAATGTCCACAGCAACATGCAGAAAGTCATTTTGGATTATTTTTGCTCTCATTTAATTTTTCATGCTAGAGTTATTTGTTAATGGCGCTATTCTTTTTATTTTAATGAAAATGCCTGCATTCCTTTTCTTAAGTGTGGCTGTGCAAAATGGTCCCGCTCTTGGCTTCATCTCAGAAGTCTTTTTAAGATGCACGGCCAAACGCATGTCAAGACTTTTTCTTTTAGTCATAGGAGGTGACTGTTACAGGAACACAATATGCTTTTTAAAAGAGTGTTTTGAATTTTAAGAGGAAAAAAGCCAAGACACTATTGGCTCTAACAAACACTAGAGTTATCAGAAATTATAAACTGAAATTTGGCAATATTTCCATGGTTTTAACTTTGATGTGACTATATATTTTAACTATTTGCCTGCCATAAGCATCTACAGACCAACTTTAAAGTCATTTTTTGTGAGAATTTTCAACTGAAAATATTCAAGAACACCCAAATTGTGAGCAATACATTTATTTTTTTAATATTCATTGCAAATTGATTTTTTAAATTAAATTCAAAATATCGTGGCATGTGGGGATGGTTTCCGTTTTGGACGTATGGCAGTTAACTGGTTAAATGGTACATCTTAGGAATTTGATTTATCCTTACCAATGCTATTTACCCACTTCACAAATTGCCAGTCTTCTATCTTAAGCAAGCTAAATTATAATTTCTTTGAATTCAAAACAATATTTCTTATCATTATCTTTTAGGTTTTTATTTTCAAAATAAGTACCGTTAAGCGCCACACTATAAAAGTGGGCATATAAAAATAAATAAATTCTGCTCAAGTAAATCAGCCTATAGCTGATTACAGTATAAAGTCCTTGGGTGAACACTTTCATTTGTGAATAGGGGTATCCTACACCTTTCTCATTCCTAACTGGTCTTCCATGGTTTGACAGTTGTCAGGCAGGCGGGTTTCGGGCTTGCTGAGACCATTACAGACACATGTCAAGGCACCCATGGGAGCAATGCCAAGAAACCGTGCAGCATGCTCTCATCACTCATCCAGATGTGGTACCAGGCAGGGGCCTCTTCAACATCCGCTGCAGTGTAAGCTCACATTTTCCCTCATAAAATGCCAGTCCTCTATACATGCCTGGTCTGTTCTCTAATCGGTGATTTTTCGAATATGAAAAAAGTTACCTTTTAGATGTAAAGTTCTAACAAAAAATAACATGATATAGCCGAAACCGGTTTGGCTCAGTGGATAGAGCGTCGGTCTGCGGACTGAGGGGTCCCAGGTTCGATTCTGGTCAAGGGCATGTACATTGGTTGCAGGCACATCCCGAGTGGGGGGTGTGCAGGAGGCAGCTGGTCGATGTTTCTCTCTCATCGATGTTTCTAGCACTCTATCCCTCTCCCTTCCTCTCTATAAAAAAATCAATAAAATATTTTTTTAAAAATAACATGATATAATTACAAATATATTGTGATCTAGAAAGATTTGGGATGACTTTAGCTTTTTATTCATACTCAGATGGGAGAGTATTTTGGATTATAAGAGCTTGAAAATACTGTACTGAGAAAAAATTGGAATGACAAGATATAGAAAAATTAGTAAAAGTGTAATACAATAAAAAAAAAAGAATATTTGGAGACTAATCCAGAATTAGGACACTAAGATCATAGGAATAAAAAATACAGCTACAATGAGTTTGTGTATGTGTGTGTGTGTGTGTGTGTGTGTGTGTGTGTGTGTGTGTTTGTGTATACATATAAGTCAGCAGGGAAATACAGCTACAATGAGTTTACAGTAAAATACAGCTACAATGAGCTTGTATATGTGTGTGTGTGTGTGTGTCTATACATATAAATCAGCAGGGAAATGAAGGCGCCTCTGAATGGCTTTCCTTGTTTCCCAAGAGCCAGCTGACTGCACAGCCAGGGTGATGCTCTTAACATGCAAACAAGACCACATCATTCCCTTGCTCAAAACCCAGCAAAGGCTTCCCATGGGCCTTAGGGTAAAATCTGTGGTTGTTACCAGGGTTGATGAGGCCCTACTCAATCTGGCCTATAGTGACCTCTCCAATTTCATTTGTTCATCAATCTTTTCCACCCATTTCTATGTTTCACAATTACTGACTTTTTTTTTTACTGCTCCCTGGACATACCGTCTATACCCCTACCCCAGGACTTCCCCGGCTGCTCCCTCTGCCTGAAATGTTCTCACAACATAGAGTTGCACGGTTCAAAGAGGTCAAAATCAACACACTTCCATCTGGAGTCCTGTCATGATATCACACACTTGAGTGTTAAATTGTCTGTCTTCTCCGTTTCGTATGTGCTGTGTGCAGAAAGTGACCTTGTCTGTTTTGCTTGCTGTTGCACTCTTCATGCCTAGCACAGTATCTGGCACACAGTAGGCACTCAATAAACATTTACTGGCCATGTGAGTCAATGAGTGAATGGGTTCCTGACCTAAAGTATGCTTAGATGTCAGTGGCCTAGACAAGACAAAGTTTTGTTTTGAACTGTATGGCTGATTAGAGAAATTTGTATTATTTTGCTTTGATTACCAAGGAAAGAATTCATTCCCACCTACAAGAAAAATGTCTTCATTTTTTGTTAAATGCTTAGCTCATAGTGGATATGCAATAACTACTGACTGACTAAATGGAGTGCTCACCACGTATTACTTATTAGGCATTTTGGTACTGAATTACCCCAAATGGGCAAACAGCCCTGTCAGGTGGCCTAGGTTATTTGAAACCAGATGATGAATTTCATGGTGCAAGGACAGTCTTCAATAATCAGTATGAATCATAAAGGTCCCTAGGTTACATGTAGTCCATAGAGGTAGCCTTTTCATTAACAATGCACATTTTCCCATTAAAAACCATAGTATACTATTCTCAAGCTCCAATATTATGATAAGCAAAAAAAGCCAGACAGAAAAAGTTAAGAAGCATATGATTTCCCTCAGATGTGAAATATAAAACTGAAAGCAACAAATGAACAAACAAGAAAAACAAACAAAAAAACCTCAGACATAGACAACGGTATGGTGGTTACCAGCAGGAAGGGGTATGGCAGGGAACAAAAGGTAAAGGGGGGTCAAATATATGGCTATAGAAAAAGATTTGACTTTGGGTGTGGGCACATAATGCAATATACAGATGATGTATCATATCATTGAGCCCATATAATCTTATTAATCAATGCCACCCCAATAAATTTAATCCTATATAATAAAAGCCTAATATGCTAAGTGTCTGACCATTCGTTCGACCATTTGACCAGTCACTATGATGCACACTGACCACCAGGGGGCAGACACTCCGACCAGTAGGTTAGCTTGCTGCTGGGATGCTGGGGTCCGCCCGATTGGGACTGGGCAAGATGGGCCAGACATGCCTTGGAGCCCTCCCATGGTCCCTCCCCGGCCCCAAATGTGCACCAATGAGGTCCCTTGGCCTGGGCTGTGCCCTCTCGCACTCCGGGACCCCTTGGGGGATGCCGGAGAGCCAGTTTCGGCCTGATCCCTGCAGGTCAGGCAGAGGGACCCCACCGGTGCACGAATCCGTGCACCAGGCCTCTAGTTTATAAATACATAAATAAACCATATTATATAATTTCACTTTTTTCCATTGTGATACTCAAAATGGTTTAGATTCCCCATCAGTCAGAATCTCCTTATTCAGAGCGAAAACTCAATCAGCCTCGTTTCTTTTAATGATTATTAAATTTGTGCCAACCTCTGTACTGCTAGCCTTGAGATCACTGATCCTTCAAAGCATGCGTCAGTGTTTACTGCAGAGGTTGAGAGTGATTGAAGGTTACTGTCTGCTGTAAGCCTTTGCCAATCAAGCTGTTTCTTCATCTTTAGTCAGGTTAGTATGTGTCTGATTTAAGTAATTGGATCATTTAATCATTCTGATCTGACTTCCAATTATACTTGTATCAACAGATCTATTTCATTTCAAAGATGCAGGAGCAGCTGCTGGAAGCGGAATCAGCTTGGGCCTGTCCTGGTGGAAAGTGCTTTCTGTAGGTTCAGAAACGTAAAAACAAGGGGGCGGTGCGTATATCCATTTAATACTTACGTTACATGAACGTAATACTAAATCAGGAATTGGAATCGGAAGGCATGCTGAATATGAAATACTTATTTTGGAGCGAAAGATTTTGCATTTTTCATAGGCATTTTTATTTTGTTCTGCACAAAAATGGCTAATCAGGCCAGCAAATTCAGAGAGGACAGCACCTCCTTTCGCCTAACAAGCGTTCTCAGGCAGTAAGGCTCCTCTTTCTGACCCTGAGGCTGCGCGGGGCAGACAGCGTGTCAGGGTGCTGGTGGGTTAATAGTAGGGGCTGGACTATATGTTGCTATTCAAGTTTCATCTACACAGATAATTTATAAAAATAAAATTCAAAAACTATGGTTGTGACTTGTCATTGGAATATTTTTGTTGGCAGAGGGAACATTGAAATGGTTGAAGGGAATTCCAGAGGCTGTCAGCAAAGCCTCTTGGCCAGGCTGGTCCGAACTAACTGCTTACTGGGTTCTAGAAGCAGTCTGGCCATGGTAAGCCAACACTCTTCCAAGCTCTCCAGCAACGCTCTGCACCCAGTCACACAACTAATATCATTTCAGGCCCAGGCTCGGCAACGGCAGTGGTCACTGTGCAATATTCAGTCTCCCGCCTGGCTTTAGACCCTGCTCTCAGAGGGAGCTCTGGCTAGGACCCCATGAACCCATCCCACAGCCTCTCACCCACGCTCCTGTGCTCGCTGGCCATTAGACAGCCAGTGACACTGGACCTTCCTCTCTTTTGCCCCTTAATAAAATTCAGAGTCCAGCGGTGCTTTCCTCAACCAGAGGGAGGAAAAAGAAACCAAGTTACATTTCCTTTAACATTGCATCCTCCAACTGGGCAGTAATAAAACAGCAAGGCAGAAGGCTGGAAAAGAAAAATTACAAATGGCAGAGTTTTGGTAATTTACTCAAAAGATCTGTGCCGGACGTCTAACACGTGGCAGCTCTGTTGTCTGAGTACAGAGTGAATCTGATACTACCTACAGTTAAAGGGCCCAACAAATCAATCGCAGAGTGTTGTTTTAGAGGCACAGCAAGGCTGGGAGAGTAATGGACTTGGGAGTCGGGGAGTGTGGAGGCTTCCCAGCGGAGAGATACAAGTGGAACAGGACTTGGTTGGGCCCAGCAGTGGGAGACGGATCTTCACAGGAGAGGGAAGAGGTTGTGCCCGCACAGAGGCCTGAAGCCTTTGTCCAAGGGGCTATGATGGCTTGGGAGACCGGGAGCTCCCGTGTGCCGGGGAGGCAGGAGAGGAGCCGGAGGAGGGGGGAGGCCAGATCGTGAAGCAGATGATCTGTGACCTGCTGAGGACGGTGCGCTTTACTGAGAGGCTCAGGAGCTTGGAAGAATGGAGGCAGAAGGGTAACGGGGTGGAGCGGCTGGGACTGGAAGAGGGCGATCAGTTCAAAGGCCGTGCGTCAATCTAGAGGAGGAGTGGTGAGGCCGGAATGATCTGGTTACACTGGTGAGCAGCACTCACTCCAGACCAGCCGTCGCCCACCGGGCGTCCTTGAGGCTCCGAAGGCTGGCGCCCGCTGCTCCTGCTTGTTGTGTCAGCATCTCTCCTGGTTCTCCTGTGCTTCTCTGCTGTCCCTCGCCACCCTGTTCATTAGCTCTTTCTCCTTCACGCGCTGCCGGTGGGTGTTCCTTAAGCTCGACCCCAATTTCTCCTTTCTTCTATTCACAGCCTTACAAGTTAAAATGTATGTTTTCAGCGCAGAATCCACTGTAATCCAGCCACTGGATTACAACTGCCTTCTCGGCATACCCACGTGGGTGTCTCCTAAGCACTATGAAGTGACATTAAAAATTGAACTCTTGCCCTAGCCAGTTTGGCTCAGTGGATACAGCGTCGGCCTGTGAACTGAGGGGCCCCGGGTTCGATTCTGGTCAAGGGAAGGTCACATGCTTGGGTTGCCAGTTTGATCCTCAGTAGAAGGTGTGCAGGAGGCAGATCAATGATTCTCTCTCATCATTGATGTTTCTATCTCTCTCTTCCTCTCCCTTCCTCCCCGAAGTCAATAAAAATATATCTAAAAAAATTAAACTCTTGTTCTTTTCCCAGAAATTTACTTCTACTTCATTTTTCCCATCTCAGTGACTGGCAACTACATCGACCACGTGGGCAAGCCAGAAACCCGAGGGGTGAGGTCGATGCTTGCTCTTTCGTACTTCGAATGTTCCACCAGATCTGCTCCTCACGCCTCTCCCTGCCACTGAAGACGGCACGTTTACCTGCGATCACAAGCTTCAGCTTGTCCACAGAGTGAGAGCGAGGGGCTGAGGGGGACCCGGGAGCAGGGGCGGGGATTTCTGCCATTGGAGGGGATGAGGATGACAAGCTCTATCAAAGTCTGGGAGAATGCAAGCCCTGTTGGAGGCAGTGCTGGTTTCTATGAGCCTCAGGTGTCTAGTCTCTGTCAATACACAGCTATTCTTTCTAACTGGTCGAGTCATTTGAGACAGCCAGAGAAAGCATTCTCTACAGCGATGTCAGACTCCTTATTCAGCAAACGCTTCCAAGGAGTTCATTTTTCCCCCTTTGCTTTTAGCTTATCCTGATTCTAGTTTCTTTTTACCCTTGCACGTTAAGACAGCATCCATATCCACTTCCCGATTCTCCTTCCTTCTCAGTTCTGTGAGCACTTTTCGTTTATTCATGCTCATCTTCAAGCATTTAATCTAGTGTACTTGTCTTTCTCTCTCTCATTTCTTTTTTTTATTCAGTCGCTATTTAGAAGAGGATTTGATTGACTTTGTCCTGTTGAACTGGCATCCTGCAGCTTGGCAGCGCCAGACGGGGATCGGCTAGGAGTGGTGTTGGGTCTTTTATTCCTTTCTCTCTCTGTTGCTTTTCACCAGTCAAGTCCCCTGATGATTTCTTTGTAAAACTCTGATTCAATACATTTCCATGTAGCAGTAGTATAATTATTTAAACACTTCAAAGTCATACATTTGAAAAAAAAATCGTAACACAAAATTACAGTTTTCCTATGAATTTAGACAAGTTATGTTTTTGGTTTATTTGCACTATTTTTCAAGGTAGCAAAACTAACTTTGCTACATTTATGAAGTAGTCAGAATATTCTAAGGCCTTATTTCTAATTCACTGTACATATGTGATCAAACCAATTCCTCTGACTACAATAACAGCAATATTTTTTGCAGAATATTGTTAGTTTCTATTACACATGTTCATGCAACATCTACTGTAATGCTTGGTATTTATTTAAAGGCAAAACATTCTTGGAAATAATTCTTCTGAAGGCAAAAATTGGTAAATTTGTTATGTTAATATTTATTTATTACTAGAACTCTTAAAAATAAAGTATATTAATAAATTACTGAGCACATCTTCATAAGAATGAATCTTGACAAATATGAGGAGTACTTTTACCTAGATACTTTATACAGACTTTGTCTTTTCAGCTCACAATGTGCTCAAATATATAAATAAATTGGCGTGCTGACCTAACTTTGGCTAAACAATTTAAATAAAAAATAAGAGCACATTGAACACCAGGAAATTAACTTTGACAATTCTGAACTTAAGGAAGGAAAAGATAACTCTGCCATAATGGGTGCATATGTAAAAAAAAAAAAAAAGAATGTCAGTGTAAAAATAGCTTTGAAAGTTTGTTTTCAGAATTGCTTCCTTCCTCTGAAATGATGATTATAACGTGCACAAATACTGCATTTATAAATATTGTCCATGTTTTTTTTCTCTCTTCAGGATCCTTTTATTTTGCATTGGCTTTTCACAATGGTATATATAGATTAAGTTTGCATTTTTTTTTTTTTTTTACTAAGAATAAAAGGCATTCAGATATTGCTGGATGGTGACTCAATAGGACAGACAAGGTTAGTAAAAAAATTAGAAAAATACATAAACTATGCTCTAGATCAGGGGTGGGGAGCGTCCGGCCCACAGGCTGTAGCAGGCCTGGGAGAGCATTTGGTCTGGCCAAAGCATTAGGAGGCAGTTATTTAAATGTTTGACCAAACCCAGCAGGCTACTTTTTAAGTGGATAATTGTGTACAGCCCATGAAGGGTGCTATAAATATCCAAACGGCCCTTGGCAGGGCAAAGCTTCCCCACCCCTGCTCTAAGTGACCAGAGCATGGCACGCAGAACTGGCTTTGCACAGTGAGAACGATGTGAAAGGCCTTTAGGTTTCATAATGCGGAGAAACTCCGGGTAATTATACTATTTCTGTTTGCTCACATGGAGGCAGTGCTCTCTTTTGCAGATGGGTCTGAGCAGATACACTAAAATAGCAGATTTCATACTATGCTTCTAGGAAACAGTGCTGTTGAGAGCTCACCCAAGATGTTCTGCCATAAGAATAAAACCAGCTTTTTCCCCAATTCCCTGAGAACAATAGGTAAGAAAACTTTCTGGTTTGTAAGCCTCTCTGCCCACTTTTTTTTTAGTTTCATTGATTTTTCAATTTGTCTGTTGGCATGGCTGCTATAAGATGATAAAACGGCCTGGCCAGTGTGCCTCAGTGATTGAGTGTCCATCCATGAACCGACAGGTCACTGATTCGATCCCCAGTCAGGGCACATGCTGGGTTTTGGGCTCGATCTCCAGTAGGGGGCGTGCAGGAGGCAACCGATCAATGTTTCTCTCTCATCATTGATGTTTCTATCTCTCTCTCCCTCTCCCTTCCTCTCTAAAATCAATAAAAGATTTAAAATTTAAAAAAATGACAAAATGAATGAACCAAGAGCACATAAGAGACAAAGCTTATACATGTTAATTCTCAAATACATGTGATGAACAATTACTGTTTATGTATACATATAAAAGCAGTCATATTTCAGCAAGTGAATTTCTTCCTAGTTCTTTCAATCAATTAAGATATCATCACTTCAGGGAAATCTGCAAAAAATATTATAATTTTTAGGTGCTTATGCACTTAAGCATACTGAGAACAACTGAATTAAAATTCTAAATTTATTTACTAGTTCTAAGTTTTTAAGTGGGAACTGTGGTCCCAAGATTTTCTGCTCTATTTCAGAGTCAGGATTAAGTATGAGGATTATACTTGATATTGTTTGGGCTCAACACTTTTTCTGAAATAGCAAGAAAAATACAAAGAAGTTAGAAAACACATTAGCCCTTGCCTGTGCTGGGAAAGTTATTTTCAAAAAGCTTCATGTTAAGTGATACATACCATTAATGGCTGCACATCTAATCTAACTTGAGACCTTGAAGTCGGTTTCTGGTTTGTATTCCATTAAGTTTTTTAATAAGATTTCAACAACAAAAAAATAATAAAAAGCATTCCATTTCACCTCTGCTTCTCCTTAACAATTCAGAATATCAATTATAACATAACCTTCATTTGACTTGCAACCATGCCTGTGCTTTCAACAGAATACTGAATTGTATGCTAACACTTTAAGGACAAAAAGTAAATGTTCTGTTTTACTTTTTAACTTTTGTTTCATTTTAAAGTGACCTATTAAATGTGTAATACCCAGTTTTACTTTATCTATTAAACAGTATTTTTAAGCATTTGTTTTCTTATTCTCTAATTATTTCGAATAGCAGAAAAATCATTTAAAAAGCTTAAGAATACATGTTCCTCATTCCCATCTTTTTTAAAAAAAATATATTTTTATTGATTTCAGAGAGGAAGGAAGAGGGAGAGATAGAAACATCAGTGAAGAGAGAGGATCAGTGATTGGCTGCCTCTTGCAGGCTCCCCACTGGGGATCAAGACCAAAACTTGGGCATGTGCCCTTAACCGGGAATTGAACCATGACCTCCTGATTCATAGGTCGATGCTCAACCACTGAGCCACGCCGGCCGGGCCTCATTCCTATGTTAGAGAAAGACCGTATCTTTTCAAATCCAGATGCCGTATTTCTTTTGAAATGACCACACTCATCCTACCCTGGATTGGAACAGTTGCTTACTCACTCCCTTTATGTTACCAGTCCCTTTCCTAGGACGGATCACAGGGCAAACAGGCTGAAGCGGACGTTAAAGGAAGAAAAAGGGTTTTGATGACTGCAGGGTCCAGAGTTCCCCGCCACTTTAAAGAAGTGCAGAAATTAAGAAAGGAAAGCGAATACCATCTGAAGAGAAAGAGAAATGAGTATCCAAGAGAAGCCGAAGGATAAAATGGCTAAGACATTTTTAGGGCCCACAGAACTATAGTTTTCAAAGCAGACTCAGCAGCTCTGGTTCCCCGTTGGTCAGTCAACAAATACCCCCCAAATCCTCCTTCACAACAGCGCTTCTCAGAGGCTGGTCTGCAAGGTTCTCTGAGGGCCTCCCGGAAGTTAGCCAGTGATGGAGCGTGGGGTCCCCTCCTGGCGAGTTCCCAGACCCAGTGGGAGCAACAGTATGAGGCATGGGGCTCCGAAGCTCGCAGAGTTTGCCTGGAGGACATAAATATTTAAGGAGTACATTTTCTTAAAATGTAACTTAGGATGCAGAAAAGGAAACTGAATTTGTTGTTTATTCATGGCAGCAGGCGTTCTGAACTGTCTGACTCTCGGTGGGAAGAGCTTCCAAACAGCTCGCGGATGACACCCAGAGAGAGAGCCACCCCTTCCTCTCGTACAAAAAGGTGGTATCACCCACAAAAGGGATTTACACTCCATTTTCCTTTGTTTTGTTTTTTTTTCAGAAAGAGAAGATTTAGTTAGTGGTATCTGTATCTCACCTATGTATGCCATTGATTTTAATTAACAGGGAATAAAACTGCTAGGTCCCCCCTCCCCCATTAAGTAAATTGACTTAGGAATGATAAAAACAAAAGCAAAACAAACGTATATTCGAGAGTACCTGCAATGTGTGGGGTGAATTTCCTGGCTGAATCTGGGAAACGCAGTTTAGGAATCGCATGAGAAAAGCATGGCATTGGGACCAAAGAGGCAGTTACCCAGAGGGCCTGAAGTTCTGCTAATAAACCAGGTCAGGGAACCTGAAGGCTGGCTTTTTAGGTCTCAGTGTTGTGGGAAAGCTGCGCCCTTGACTGAAAGAACTGTCGTGTATTAGAGGCCGGTTTAAAGGGCGGCAATGGCTGGACCAACTAGAGAGAAGAGGTGGAAAGGTACTGGTAGAGCTTCCCAGGCAAAGACTCAGGAGTGTGGGACCTGGGGACCGCTCAGGGAGCACCTGAGCGGATGGGGACATTAAATGATGGCGGATGGGGACATTAAATGATGGAGGATGGGGACGTTAAATGACGGAGGATGGTGACATTAAATGACGGAGAAGGATTTCCAGGAGAAAGGGCACTGGCAGCTGGGGGCGTGGGAAGCCCGCGGATATTTAAAAAATCTGAAGTGAGCTGAAGACAGATGTCTCCAAACGTAGAAAAGTAACTAATAAATGTACCAAATCCTGAGCCCACACCCTAGCTCTCTCCTAATTCAGTTGCTATTGCTCCGCTGTCTTCCGGAATTCAGGTTTGCAGAGGAGAAGTCTGGGGCCATCGTAGGTGTGTGTATACAGGGAACTACATTTCCCATCAGACCTGTCCCGCCTGGCTTTGGGCCACCGGAGAGAACTGGCTGGAAGGAAAGCAGCAGCCCCAGTCCATGCGAGGGCGACAGGTGCAGCTGCAGGCCCCCTGACTGCTGCGGGGCGGTCCTTACCGGATTTCCTCCTGGTGAGGCAGCAGGTGGGTCTGCAGCATCACAAGGTACCACACGATTTCCTCCACCAGCGTCTCTGCGCCCTGGGCCAGGGTCACCTTCTGCAGGTCACCCACCCCGAGGTCAAAGGCTGTGAGAACCAGATGAATGTTCCGCTTGGTCCCTGAGAGTTCCAGGCTGGCCTGGCTGTCTTCCTGGAGTCATGCCGGGCTCTCCTCCCTGACCTCTGACCCCAGATGTCAGATGCAGAGGCAGTAGCCTCTCACCTACTCCTTCAGCAGCTCCCACAAGTCGAGGTCTCATCCCGGTACAACATCCCTGATTCTGCCCCATTCACAGTGGTGCTCGCTCCTTGATTGAACTGGTTTTGAGAGATCAGGTAACTTGCTTTTTCCACCCAGATGTTTGCCAGCTTCTTTTCACCATCACGATTAAAATATTTTTCCAGGATGTCTTAGAGTGGACATCCAGCCACTAATGCATTAGTTCTTCCTGGGGAATTTTTCTTTTAATCTGCACTTAGTTTTTCAGATTGCTTGTTTACACTCAAGAACGTTGTTTTTGATGATCTCTTTGGTACCGGTTGTTTTTAATCATTAGCAATGCTCCTTATTGGGTGTGTCCTACCTGCCAGGAAGGAAATGCTTTAGACACGTTATATTCCTCATCTCATTATGATAACCCTGTGAGGCAGACCTCTCCCAATGAGCACAGTAAGTATTACACTGGATTTCCCTAGATGACGAAGCCAGAAAAATAAAGATGCTGGCGAGTTGTTTTGGTCGGCCTGTTGGCTGGCTCATCCGCCTTTGGATAAGTCCTGATTCACCTACACCTCGCCTGCCAATGTGCAAGGTGTATGCGCTGTGATTTGTTCTATTCCGTGACTTTTTTTTGTCCACATATTCCTTTTAGAAATCTATTCCTCAGTGACAGGTTGGCAGCCACACGCATTTTCCAGTCCAATGTCCAGCACCTAGGCTTTCATCGACAATGACCAGTCCTCCCATCTCTCCTCTAAAAAGCCTTTTGGGAAAAGATTGAGTACACAAAACTGACAATCATGGATATGCCCAGCACCCACAGTTCTCTCTATAGCCCCCCCCCTCCTCTGCCTGGAGCACTGTTTTCTTACCTAACTACACCAACACCAGGTACTTCCCACTTTTGCTTAATTATATTCTAGGAACTGTAGTGCTGCCTGCACTTTGAGGAAGTTGGCAGGAATGGGGAAGGAAAGGGGGAGGACAGCATACGGCTCTCTCCAAAAGCAGCACTGAACTCCTAGTATACAAGAAGGGCTGCCCAGTTTCCTGACTGGTTGGTTCTTACGTTTTTTCCAAACAGGCTGAAGTAGGGTGGGCAGATGCAATCTCTGTTTCTGCTGGCAAAGAATTGGTGTTGATTACATTTTTAAATAGTTTTATTGGCTTTGTAGTTAGTAAAATATCTGCAGTTGGTAATATTTTTTATACCTGCTATCTATCTATCTATCTATCTATCTATCTATCTATCTATCTATCTATCTATCTATCTATCTATCTATCTGTCTATCTATCTATCTATCTATCTATCTATCATCTATCATCATCATCCTTTATTTATATTTCTAGTTGTTTTATTAGTAGGGGAAAGTTTCATTAGGTTTGCTAGCCAGACAGAATATTAAAGTGGGAGATCTTTCTCCCCACCACATCTATAATCACCTTTTTAGTGATGTTCCTATTATCCCTAGATTACCTGAATTTAGGACAGACTATACTTACCGAGGGAAGGTTTAGCCTCATTGATTCACAGTGATTAAAAAGCGCCTTAAAGAAAGGTTAACACCCAGCAGAGTCTTTCCTGTGAAATTCTGGGAAGGAAACTGCAGAGGGGAGCGCTCGGGGACCAAAGCGTGGCCACCGCGCAGACCCATCGGTGAGTCAAACATCTGGGAGGCACGCGCTCATTGCTGCTATCGTGCAGCAGCGCATATGTCCATTCATGAGATCGTTCTGAATGGACTTCCACACATGAGGGTTTTCTGTGGCTGATTTATCATAAATGTGAACTACTAGTTTTATCATAAATACTAAAATTGAATTATATTTTATGGATACTTCCTGCTCTTCATTTTGCTCTAAGTTGCATTAAGTCAACATAAACTTTATTGTTTTGTTTTATTGGCTTTGAAATAAAAGCCAACCTATTTCAATGTTAATTCACCATAAGAT
This sequence comes from Eptesicus fuscus, assembly GCF_027574615.1. Classification (NCBI taxonomy): domain Eukaryota; kingdom Metazoa; phylum Chordata; class Mammalia; order Chiroptera; family Vespertilionidae; genus Eptesicus; species Eptesicus fuscus. The sequence continues at coordinate 90,310,180 of NC_072483.1, read as the reverse complement.
TGTATTCTGTAAAACATTCATGAGGGCCCTTCAGTATTAAAAAAGAAAAATTAAAATACGATGGGTTCTTGTCTTTTCATGAGTGAAATCAAAGAGAAGCTGGAAGTTGGTCAAATGAAGTGGGCTGCTTCCTCAGGTGGGTGCTGTACACCACAGAACTGTGTCAGGCATGCAGAGAAGATTGGTGGCTCTTACATGGGATTTTAAACAGTCAACAATAACATTTCAATCTTTGAGTTGGAATGTACCTATTGTAGGCTGTGAAGAGCAGATCTATTTTCTACGTTGAAGACACGAGTTTTGAAGCGTGTGCCCTCAGAGTAGAGGGTCAGCGCCCCATGTGAGTTTTTCCATGTAAAGAACAAGGGAGATGGAGGCCAGAGTTCTAAGCACTTCCTTTGGAGTCCGGCCTGTTTTGTTTACCATTGTCTAATGGTTCCTGCAAACACATTTACATTCAGTGTCTGTTTCTACATTGTTGACCCATGAGAGGCGTCAGCATGAGAGTAAACATCACTGGGCCTCTGAGAAGAAGGATGCCGCCATCTCTCTATGCAGCAGCATTTTCTAAATGGGAGTTCGTTGCATGGATGATTCCCTACAACCACAGGGGGCAGAGCTGGCTGCCTGACTGGGAGAACATGAATGAGAAGCAGACAGGCCTGAGCAGAGAGGAAGGAATGAGGACCACTCTTGCCTAATGTGAGGGGGATAGAGTGCTGCTCAGATGAAGGAGGTGATCAGAACTTGACTCAGTCAGGACTGAGTAATTGATCAGGCAGTCAGAGAGACACACAGACCACAAGCTCTACAGGGTGCTGCTGCGTTGGTGACCGAGACTGGTGAATGAAGCCCACTTTCTAGGATTGTTCATGGGGTTCAATTTCAACGTCAAGCACTTCTATTGAGTGTTGAACTGCTGAGCAGAGGATGAGGACGAATTGGCCTACAATCAAGTGTGAGGTGACTGGTTAATCGATGCAAGGTAAGGTCTTAACTGAGGAAGCAAGTCAACCTACAGGAATGCCTTTCTTTCTGACAGCGTTTTCCTTGTTGCAAAAAACCCCAGGCTGGATGGGGAAGATGTGGCAAACAGCACAGTTCAAACCCAAGAAGTTGGCAAACTCTCACTTTAGGCACAGTTAGAAAGAGTAGATCTGCTTTTCTGTGTCATGAAAAGCAACATTTCTGCGTTAGTCTATCACCGTGGGTATAACATTCAGCTCCTGAGTCGTCGATGGGGAGAGATCTGAAGATGTGCCACAGTCACAGGAAACCCTGTCAGAAGCGACACTCTGATGATTGGCAGATGCCTTTTTAAAATGGGAGACTCAGACATGCGCATGCTCCCTCCTCGCCAGGCGCTAGTCTCCAAGGAAGCAGGACTCAGGGGCGCGATCTAGCCGGAAGGGGGATGTCTGAAGGCGGCCCGGAGGCAGCACGACTCCTTTTGTAGCTTTGTACAAAGAGACAAATGCACACCCGACTGAACTGTTTAACCAACACGCTTATTTCTAAACTTCCGGGCTGAATGGATGCTGGGTTAGTCACACACCCCTACACGAAATATGATGAAGACACAGGGTATTTGTGGGTAAGATGCTGGTAAGAAATCGGTAAAGAACTAAATCACAGTACCATGAATCTGAAACAGTGGGTTCCATCCCTGTCCTGGTCACACATTAGCCAATAGGCAATAGGCCACCAGGAGGACACGAGTGGTTTTCCTGCGAGGACTTCCCTGGGCTGCTGGGTAGGGCACAGTGTGTTGTTTTGTTCAGGCGGGGCAAGGGGTGGAGGGGGGAGTGTGAAGACAGAGGTGGGGGGAGTCCTCACCCCGCGGGCTCGGCGGGCACTCTGCCGCTGTAATAGATGGCTATGTGTCCATGCCCATTAATATTTGATGCGCATCATCATATTCTCCTTCATGTGCACTTTCACGATATCGCGAAGCAGCCAGGCTGCTCCAGACAAGGATTTATACGGCCCAGCGCCTGGCTTTTCCTTGGGAAATCAGCACACACCCCTCCTTACAGTGTCAGAAGGGCCGCGGTCCAGCCGATGGTGAGACACTGCGTTATCTCCAGCGCACAAGCAGGATGGACAGAACAGTGTCTCTGAAGTGGCCCCTGGGCGCGCTCTGTGTTCTGCTCCTCGGAAACAAAGACAGCCTCTGTCCTCACAAACCCTGAGCCTGTCAGGAAGCGAGAGCTTGCGACTGTGGGACTGTGGGACGGACCATGCAGAAAACCGAAGGACATGCTTAGATCTACAAAGCCTTCTGCTCATTCTTCTTTTCTTTTCCCCCTGGAAATGGGACGCCAGCTCTGGGGAGCATGACTTGCCCACCCAATGCCTGGCCGCATGTGCAAACCATCACACGGGCGGGGCGCCCCTGCCATTTTGATTCGGCCCCAAATAAAGATGTCAATGCCAACAGGACGGTTTCTCCAGACATGCGCCCGCTGTCCCTGTAGCATTAATTCTCTCAAGCACAGTAACCCACCATGACAATGACCGGAAGAAGACTGTTTAGAGGTCAGAAAGAGCCCCGGCTTGAAGGAGTTACAAAGAGAAACCAGCACATTGGTTTGTGGATAGAAAATAACCTGAAATCAGAAAGTCAGCCCATCACAAGATCTTGAGACATTTCAGAAAAATATTCAAGTCAATTTTGTTCGTTTTTTTGAATTTTCAAATTTGATTCTTTTTCACAAAAATCACTGGCTGGAATCTAAATGAAACTTCCATTGCTTCATTCATTCATTCACTCACTCATTCATTCCCTCATTCCATGAGCATATATTCAGTGCTTGCCATGAGTTGGATATTACACATGACAGAGGAGAACAGGACATATATCGGAGAGGGACCCTAAAGAGGTGACATCAGGGACAGTACCTGAGATTACTAATCCTATCTAATAAAAGAGTAATAGAGTAATATGCAAACTGACTATCACTCCAACACACAAGATGGCTGTCCCCATGTGGTCAAAGATGGCTGCCCCATGTGGACACAAGATGGCCACCACAAGATGGCCAGCAGGGGAGGGCAGTTGGGAGGGACCAGGTCTACAAGGGAGAGCAGTTGGGGGTGATCAAGCCTGTAGGGGAGGGCAGTTAGGGGTGACCAGGCCGGCAGAGGAGGGAAGAAGGGGGCAACCAGGCCTGTAGGGAAGGGCAGTTGGGGGTGACCAGGCCTGCAGGGGAGGGCAGTTAGGGGCAAACAGGCTGGCAGGGGAGCAGTTAGGCATCAATCAGGCTGGCAGGAGAGTGGTTAGGGGGTGATCAGGCTGGCAGGCAGAAGCGGTTAGGGGCAATCAGGAAGGCAGGCATGTGAGCAGTTGGGAGCCAGCAGTCCTGCATTGTGAGAGGGATGTCCGACTGCCCGTTTAGGCCCGATCCAGGATCGGGCCTAAACGGGCAGTCGGACATCCCTCAAGGGGTCCCAGATTGGAGAGGGTGCAGGCTGGGCTGAGGGACACACACCCCTATGCACAAATTTCATGCACTGGGCCTCTAGTACATATATAAAAGGCTAATATGCAAAGTGTCCCCATGGGAGTTCACCCGGGAGACTGGGATTTCTGTTGCTCCCTATGATGTGTGCTGACCACCAGAGGGTGGCATGAAATAAAGGGAGGCCTCGGCCTGCAGCCGGGAGGCCCCGATTGGCCCTGGTCGCCTGCCAGGCCTAGGGACCCGAATTTCGTGCACTGGCCCTCTAGTATGCACATAATTCCCTAGAGAGCACAAAGGAGAAAGGAACAAGTCAGAAGAGAACAGTGATATTGGATGTGGTAATCGGCATCCAACATGGCCCTCAATGGCCCCTCTCCTCCTGGTATCCATGCCCTTGTGCAGCCCCCTCCCTTGGACCCAGTAACGCCTCTCACACAGCCAAAGCGATGCACTGGGTTAGGCCCACGGGCATGTGACCTGTCCACGCAGGCTCCTGCATTTGGTTCAATGTTCTGTTGTCTCTGACGTGAAATTTCATCTTTCGATTTTGTTCAGTGAAGTCCAGTGACACTGGAGCACGCTCCTCAGCCGAAGAGACTCACGCGGCGTGTGTGTCTGCCTCCTTTCTCGGCCACCTGACTCCCACCTGGTCCACGCCCCATGAGCCAGGGTTTCAGCGGCTCCGTGGTACACGGGAGTTCAGTGAGACCAAGACAAGTCCAGAGGAAGTGGGTTACTTCTACAGCTGAGCCTGAGAAGACATCCTTTCCACCTACACCTGAACTTGCTGAGAGCACAGGAAGAAGGCTCTTGCATCCTCAGGAGCCCAAACAACTAAGACACTCGATCATACTATCTATTTTTTTTCTCTCATGTTACTTCCCTGGATTAGCCAGCCACGTGTGCTAAAGAACAACCCATAGTTCCTGTTCCTTTCAGCCCTTCCTTACCCACCAGTAAAGCGCAGGGAGGGAAGGTTGGTAGGATGAATGAGTATCAAGAAATGAAGCAAAAACAGTTGAATTCATTTTGTGCAGCAGTTGCCACTGTTCTGATGAGAATGATATGTATATGCACGTACGAGCTACAACATACAATTGTGTAATTTTAGCGATTCTGTACATAAATTACATGTACTTTTATTTGCATTTAAACCTAGCTTTGTATAATATAAAAATTAGCAGTAAAATTCCTACTGATGATTAAAAATGTTCATCTTTCTCTACTCAGAATGACATAGCAAATAAAAATCACCATGACAACCCAAGAAAGAGAAACGAACAGAAGAAAGGCAAACTCCGTGAACAGAACTGCCCCCTGCTCTTTGAGCTAGAGACTTCCCATTTGCCTTTGTATTGGCTCCCACAAGCAGCAGAGCCTGATGATGAAATGTCACTTTTAGATTAGGCTATAAAACTCCTCTGGCTCCCATAAATCTCTCTCTCTCCCATCCTCTCACCCTCCCTCAACCTAAAATCTCTCTCCGAGGGAAGAGATAAGAGCAAGCCATCATTCTGTGAGGAGACTTTGGCCAAGAGCCAGCAAGGACCTGTGTCTCGACAACAGCCCCCCGAGTGAGCCTGGGGGTGATCTCCCCCAGCTGAGTCCTGAGGTGACTGCAGCCCTGGCTGACACCAGACGGCAGACTTTGGAAGGACCCTGAGTCAGAAGCACGGGGTGCAGACACATCCAGCTTCCTGACCCACACCAGCTAGGAGGTAACACATGTGATTTTAAGCTGATATATTTTGGGATAATTTGCTTTGCAGCAATAGGAAACGAGTGCAAACGAATGCACTGGGATTCAGTAGAATCAGAGCTTACGTATCAGGACTGAGGAAGGACCTGATATTGTTTTATGATAAGCACCGCTGGTGAAGGCCAGGCGTTGCAGGGAGAGGAGACTGTAATTGAAGCTAGGGCAACACTTCTCAAACCTTTTGATCTCATGATTCCTTTTTTAAACCCTACAACATATTGGGGACCGCAAAGAGCTTTTATTTATGTGCATTATATCTATTGATATTTACCATAGTAAGACATAAACAGAGGCATTTGAAAATCTGAACTTATTAATTCATTTAAAACATACACACACACACACACACACACACACACACACACACACACACACACACTAGAGGCCCAGATTTGTGCACCAGCAGGGCCCTTGGCCTGGCCTGTGCCCTCTCGCAATCCAGGACCCCTCAGGGAATGTTGGACTGCCAATTTTGGCCCAATTCTCGCAGGCCAGGCTGAGGGACCCCACCAGTACACGAATCCATGCACCAGGCCTCTAGTATGCATATAAGATCTTTGGTTAATCTCTTCCTGCCCTCGCCCCTCCCCGCTTCCCTTTGAGATTCATCAGTCTTTTCCATTTTTCCATGCCTGTGCACTGAGCGTCTGCCCCCTGGTGGTCAGTGCACGTCATAGCTACTGGCTGAACGGTTGAATGGTTAAATGGTTGCTTAGGCATATATATACACACACACTGAGTGGCCAGATTATTACGATCTCTGAACGCATAATAATCTGGCCACTCAGTATATATATTAGAGGCCCGGTGCATGAATTCATGCATGGGTGGGGTCCACCCAGCCTGGCCAGGGGGAGGGGATATGGGCAGTTGGCCAGCCTACCTGCTGGTCAAACTCCTGGTTGAGAGGACAATTTGCATATTAGCCTTTTATTATATAGGATATACACTGAGTGGCCAGATTATTATGCGTTCAGAGATCATAATAATCTGGCCACTCAGTGTGAGTGTGTGTGTGTGTGTGTGTGTGTGTGTGTGTATAAACATACTTTTATAAAAATGATATATTTTCTAAAATTAAACTTAGTGAGCATGGCAATGTGTACTTTTTTGAACATTCCCTTAAGCTTGCTTTAATAGACGCAAGCTAGGTTCCAATACCTGCTTCTGCACTGAAACTGTTGAATAACACATAGCAAGTTGCCCCTGGACAAGTCTACTGCGCATCTGTGTAGGGAGGAGAATGAAAAGGCCAATGATATCTGAGTCCCTGGACCGCACCTTGAGGACCACTCATCTAAGGCACGGAGGTGGGCGAGTGCAGAGCACACGGGGGCTAGAGCTGCAGGAGGAGAAGCTCAGCAACGTGGAGCTCAGAAGCTTGAATATCGTAGCCCCAGTATTAGAGAGGGCCCGGCAGAAATGGATTGTTGTCCATTCAAAAGCCATTCCTGCTCTCCCCCCTGGCTAACATATTCATGATTCTGTTCAGACACCGAAAGCTTGTGTGCTGAGGGGGTGCTTGCTGATTGGTTCTCCCCTTTTCCAGGACGTTTCAAAGCACACATATGTGACAGAGCGCGGCCATAAGAAGTCTGCTGTTGCAGGTGGAACTGGCAATGTCTTCGTTTCACTGGATGCTGTGCTGTAAGAAGAGGATGTATTGCTGTGCATCCCATCTGTGCTTGCAGTAACCTTCCTATGTCAACGATGAGAAGGCCAAGGGAACCTGACCGAGCTGACCACAGCCTGGATCCGTGGAGCCACTGCACAGTTGAAGGTTTTGGAAGCGTGAACTGACAAGCTGATTTACGTCCATGAAGACTGAACTGACTGTCATGGATTGGACTTTGAGGCACCAACTTGGTGGTTATTAACATAGTCCAGGGAGAGCTAACATGACCACACACTTATTTCATTTAACACAGGCTCAGTCTCAGCTGGTTTGGATCAGCGATAGAGTGTCGGCCTGCAGACTGAAGGGTCCCGGGTTCGATTCTAGTCAAGGGCACGTGCCTGAGTTGCGGGCTCAATCCCCAGTAGGGAGCATGTGTGCAGGAGGCAGCCGATCAATGATTCTCATCATTGATGTTTCTCTCTCTCTCTTCCTCTCTGAAATAAATATAAATATATTTTAAAAAATAAAGTAAAACAGGCTCAGCCTCAGGATGGCTGTCCTCCTTCTATGAAAAGCAGGTTATCAGTGAAGACAGGCAGTCTCATGGCTTTGCAACTCGTTGTTGCATTTTGTTCATGAACATGAGATAGTAAAACAAGATGAAAATGAGTCTTTCATGGGGCATTCAAATGAACAAATGTTACGACTTCCCCCACTAGTTTGCATAAATGCCAGAAATGAGTTTCAGAGGAGAACGTGCTATTATGCTGGGGAAGGATGGGAGTGCAACCTAGGGCAGATCGTTTAGCTTCTCTCTGCTTTGTGTTCACCAGCGGTAATGCAGACAGACAGCATTATGCGATCTCCAAGGTCCCATCCAGATGGCTGAACACACCGATGGTTGGAGAGGCAATTGAGAGCGGCAGCAAGGAGCCGGGGCTCTGCAAGCAGACTGCCTCCACGCAGACCCTGCGTCCCTTCACTGGCCATTAGCCACACGATGTGACGTGAGGTGCCTCGTCACCCTTGAACCCTCGGTTTCCTCTGTGGTGATATGAGGAGAGGAAGCCTCTTGGGGCACTTTTGGATACTAAACATAATCATTGTTGTAAACTAACTGGTGTTGGATTTTAGTTAAAAAAATCAATAAACACTATTGTGAAAAATCGCTACTTCCTTTATGTTTTAGATTATACTCCTTTTGTTTTTCACCCTCTAACAACGACAACAACAGATTTCCTGAGCATTCAGGATAGCATCAACTTTCTTGGTTTAAACTCCTTAATCTATTTACTACCTACACTACTACTGAAGTATGAAAATAAGTCAAAGCATTCATTTACCTGACACAATTCCAAACAACTGATTTGGCTGTGTTCGCTCCCTCCCCTGCCCCCAGCTCAGCAGAATAAGGTTAAGATTCAAGGCCTAGTCAAGTGGAAGCTCTGGAAACGGATGAAGAATGTCTCAGATAAACCAGGACGCCCTTCCACAGGTCACCGACAATGACAGAACGGGGGTATTCTTCCAGGTCCCAGTCTGAACAATAAGTTACCAGGATGTGCACAAAGAGAAACACTTTTGAGATGTTTGTAAATAAGAAATTCTAAGACAACTGAGGTTAATAATAACAGTGTTCTATCTTCCGAACGCCCTCGTATAATAGATGTGAAAATTCTCTGCATATGAGTGAGAACATGGAGACTCAGGAGGGTTAAGGAACTTGCCTAAGGCCACACAGAAGTGAGTGGCAGGACCCAAACTGAAGCTCAGGCAGCCCGACTTCAGCATTTCAGCTCCAAGTTAGACTGCTTTAGCACAGGGCCCCTTTGTGCAGCTCTATGTTCTCCCAAGAGACCCAGCTGCCTCGTTATATTCCTATACGCTCATCCACCCATCCATCCATCCATCTACCCATCCATCCATCCATCCATCCATCCATCCATCCATCCATCCATCCATCCATCCATCCATCCATCCATCCATCCATCCATCCATCCACCCATCCACCCACCCACCCACTCATCAAAGCATGTCTTTGTCTATTAAAACATAATCACCAGGATTTGAACCCATGGTTCATGGCCAATGAGTAAGTGAGACAGCTTTGTTAGGCTTGCCTTTGATATAATGTGATCCTCACACACCTGGGATTTAGCTCCATGGCACATCAAGGATTCCTCTTGGTGGGGCCGTTTTTTGTTAGGCAGTGAGAATTCTCTTCTTGTGAAAGAAATTTCCTAACAGAATGAGTTTTACTAGCTTGTTTCTCCTTCCCTCTTTTAGAGAAGAAAAAAACGTTTCCCCTTTTTATAGCATGATTGTGAGTTTTAAAAATAAATAAAAATAGATGGCTTCTTAAAGCTCATGATGAATCTCAGATTCCATTTAAATATTAAAAACACGACCTCCAATACAGTTTTAAGTATAATTCCTCAAATTTAAAATTAGGTCACTACCTACTAGTAGTGAAAGATTGAGCTAAAAAAGATACTCATTTTCTTTCCCTTCCGCCCTCATCACCTTTCTATGGGAAAACAATTCACTAATACGTTGCGCACTGTAGGAGCAGGAATGGGTTTACTTCTTCTTGTTCTCTTCTTGTTACTAGTCTCTCTATTTGTTGACCTTATATGGAAAATCAATTTCTGCTTTATTCTCGTAAGCGTGGCTTTATCTTCCTAAATATAGCCTTCTTGTCAGAAGCCAGTCAAGCACCTGGCTCTTCCCATTTGTAAAGCCTTGTCCTACTTTGTGCTTTGGCTTCTGATCACCGGTTCTTTCTTCTCCTGTGTCATGGGCAGGGCAGGCCTGGAGATCTGGAAGCACCACTAACTGTCCTCTCCCCTTCCTGCTCCTCGGGAAAGTCAACCTTGTTCCCGTCGGCTGGGGGGAGGAGGCAGGGAGCGTGTGGGCCAGCCGGTCGGAGGAGCTCACCCGTCGCCCTGCAGGAGATGGCCTACCCTACTTCTCACGGCTGGAGCACGGATGGCGAAGTGAACACATCTGTGGAGAAGTGCCTAGGGCCACCCCACTGCAAGGCCTTTGGGGAGAATCTTAGTCCACTGAGGCTGCTATAATAAAAATGCCATAAGTTGGGTGGCTTATAAACAGAAATACACGTATTTCTCACAGTTCTGGAGGCTGGGGGGTCCAAGATCATGGTGTCAGCAGATTTGATACCTGGTCAGTGGCTGCTCCCTCACAGATGGCTGTACTTGCTATAATGTCACGTGGTGGAAGGGGCGGGCTAGCTCTCTGGGGTCTCTTCGATAAGGACACTAATCACATTCATGGGACTCCACCCTCATGACCTCATCACCTCCCAAAGGCCCACTTCCTGATACCACCCCCTTCGGGGTTATGTTTCCACATATGAATTTGGGGGATGCACAAACTTTCAGACCACAGCAGCCAGTGTCATTTACCAAATTTGGGTCTCTGCTTTCACTGTGAGCCTCGATTTCTTCACTGTTTCCTATCTCAGGAGCCAATCTTCCTCCACATTTACCTGTTCTGATGGGTACTGCGTTCATCAGTCAGGATAAGATGCGATGAAGATGCTACGCTGCAGCAGTAAACAATGTCAGCATCTCAGTGGCTCAGGACAACAGAGATCCCTTTCCTGTCCATGTTACCCGCCCCCCAAGGCCATGGAACAGTCGCCCAACTTGGATGCTGCCGGTTACCACTCCAGAGAGGAAAGGACTCCGCAGAGACCACCACTGGCCATCCAAAGCTCAGTCAAGGTCTGGAATCACACACCCGAGGTTCCCCAAAACCAAGGGAACCGGGAAGTACAATGCTGTAACACAGCCTACTTCCCCTGCTCTGGAGGGGGAAGCGGAATAGTCAGTGAGCAGCAGGGCAGTGATTTCATCTTTTAATTAAACAAGTGGAGGAAAGCAGCTCCTTATGTTTCTTCTTCTTTGGTCTGTTTCCCATTTCTTGCCTCTTAACTAATGTGTCCCGATCGCTTTCTATTTCTCATTACTCGGTTTGCCCTCTCTTTCCAATATCACATTATTTTCAGTAAAGAGTTGGTGTCCTTTTCCCCGGGAGGCTAGCTTTTGGCTAGCCCAGTGCCTATTCTCATTCCTCGGCACCAAGTCTATTTTGCTATTAGATATCTCTGAACTCCTACAGCTCTCTCTGGCTGCACCACACAACTTAACCGTTAATTACTTGCCTATGGGTGTTCCGCTTGGTTCTGCCTTTTGCCAGCTGGATCGGAGCATAACTTTGACCACCCCCTTCCCCTACTCCAAACTGACGACCTCCTGATCCTTATTTCCAAAGTCATTCCCTTTTTCTTCCTAGCACTTGGCATCGGAATCTTCATTTCTCTTTGCCCCTCTTTCTAATCTCTTGCTTCTCATAATTGAGCAGTTGCCAAACTCAAATGGCCATCCGCAGAGAGCCATTCCCTACACACCCAATCTTAAATAGCCCCCTCTCCCAGGACCCCGTGTTTCAGCACTCTTGCTGTCTTCCTAAAAACGTATCAGAAATCACCATGCTTGCTTACTTGTTTGTACATTTCTTCATCACCAGCCCCCTGTCCCTCCTTTTCTTAGAATGTCTATGTCACCCTCTTGGAGCGGAACTTCCCAGGATGTAAGCTCTTTACAACCGTGGACTTTGCATTATACGCTGTGTTATCAGGACTCGCACAGAGCAGGACCCATCATATGCACTGAGTGAATGTCCATGCTACTTACAGCTTCCCTAGCTCAAGGAAATAAGACAATATAATGGATGCAACACGTGGCTTACGTATAGAGAAGGGCAGTGTCAGGACCAGTGGGGTGATTAGGTTTGACAGGTTGGAGAGAATAATTTTAAAATAACAACCAAGCAATAATGAGCACTGCCTGTGTGTCAGGTGGGATCTAGACTTACCAGGGGGATCGCTCTCTCGTTCAGGGACTATCACCAAAGTCCATTACTGGGTTCTTTCTCCTTGACCCAACTTGAACTGTGCAACAGATGTTCTGGGCAGAGCGATGTATGTGGAGGTGAGGACTGCCACTTCCAGGACGGGCCAATACCAGCTCCCATGTAGGATCGTTTCTTCCCTTTCACTTTCTATTAAATGAAGGGATGGGATCTCAGTGATCTAGAGAAGGGCAGGCCCACGATGGGGAAACGGACATGTTCCTCAAAGACCATGGGTGAGGCTGGCTGATCAGGACACTTACCTCGAACTACAAGGAAGACATATAGTGTGTGTTTGCTAAACCTCTGAGAAATGGCACTTCTCTGTTATAGCATGTAGTGTTATTTACCCTAATTTACTGGACAACTAAGCATTCCATCATTTGGCTACAGGTACTTGTCAGTTCTTCAGGTATGATACACAGCCTCAGTCACAGGCTCTTCTTTCACCTGAGAGGACAGTTTCTTTACTTATTCTACCCCAACATCTGCCCTCTAGCATTATGCCATGAAACGGGCGTGGACCTTACAACTACCTTAGACAAATCGGAGGTTGAATTCAAGAACGCCCCCTACCTATCAACCTACATTGCATGCTATTTATCCCTGACACTCAGTATCTTCCTTTGTGTGAAAGTAGGAAATAACTCCTAACTCTCCGCAGTGCTGCACAGGATTAAATGCGACGGGGCACTGGACTGCCACAGATGATGCACGTGGCTTGCATGCTAATAAACACATTTCCTTCTTTGTTTCCCCAAGTGAACTTCTCTCCCTTCTCCACACCTGCAGCTCTTGTGCATCTTGCAAGTTCTCTACTGTCCCCCCAATTTTCTGGGGCATCATGTTCACAAAGTCGGCAAGAGTGTGACCTCAGAGGGTTTAAATCTTGATTTTGACCCTTAATAGCGAAGTAAACTTAGACAAGTTACTTAACACTTTTGTGCCTCACTTTCTTCAAGCTTAACACTGAAATAGTATCTAATTTGTGTGTTCTTGTGAGGATTAAATGAAGTAATAAATGCAAAGCCCTTAGGGGAGTGCAGGGCACACAGGCAGTGCTCATTATTGCTTGGTTGTTATTTTAAAATTATTCTCTCCAACCTGTCAAACCTAATCACCCCGCTGGTCCTGACACTGCCCTTCCCTATACGTAAGCCACGTGTTGCATCCATTATATTGTCTTATTTCCTGTTAAAAAGAAAGACTTCCTAACCAGTAACTTTGCAAGCTACGGTTTTTAATATCCACAGCACGCTACACCAACCCTTCCAGCCAAGGTTATAGAGCAAAATTGGAATTAAACTAAATTACATTTAAAAAATGCAGGACTCCTGCCCTGGTGCACTCAACTTCATTACCCTGTGGTGTTTGGTCCCTCGTGCTGAAGTTTCTCCCCCCTCTAATTCAAACAAAACAAAAACAAACGCATAGATGCTGAGAGCAAATTGGGGGTGGACAGATGGGAGGCAAGTTCGGGGGATGGGTGAAAAGGGTGGAAGGGGTTAAGAAGTACAAATTGCCAATTATTAAACTAGCTAGAGGGATGTGAAGTGCAGCTCAGGAAATATAGTCAAAATATGATGATACCTGTGTATGGTGTCAGGTGGATCTAGACTTACCAGGGGGATCACTTCGTAAGTCATAGGAATGTCTAACCACTATGCTGTACATCTGAAACTAATATAATATTGTATGCCAACTGTAACAAAAATTAAAATATACATTAATAAATAAATACATTTGAAACTGTACTGTGGGTTGGTACAAACAAAACTTGGAGGAAAAAGATGCAATAGATAAATAAGTGGGTTAAAATTTCCTGAAGCTTATACTAATAAAGGACTATAAATCTCAGTATGAGGATTTTCAGAAAACACAGAGTCAAATATACCTAACACATTATTGGTTATTCATTGATTGATTACCTGAGTCAAAATATAAAGAGCAGACTTGATAGTAGAAAGACTTGTAAGTAAATCTATCTCCCAGTTACGTTTTGCATTCTAAACCCATAATCATAATCGTTAGGTCCTACCTTATGATCTACTGGTTTGCGCACTTTTATCTTTTCATTTGTACTTTTTAACCATTTAACAAACTATAATCAAATCAAGAACTTTTGTCATAAAAACTGGATCAGTGTTTCCCCATTTTGCACACACTTTCATGTTCCAGGACAACATAGGACCCTGGCCGCTGCCTCCCTCCGCGCATGAACAAGTTTATCTCTCAATAACTGCTTCGCTTTGGTACCTGCATGAGGGAATTATAACCCTAAACACTTGTATGAAATATTTTAGGGCTTCTGCCTAGTTTCTAGCTGAAATAGCTATAATTAAGAAAGCAGACGATTCCTTTTGTTTTAACCCTGTACTGAGTTAGATGGCATAACAGTGCCGTGTCTGGATATATTTGTTCTGGTCTCAGAGAATTATCTCTGCAGAGTTATAATTTACAGCCATAGAATTTTATCATTGATGCATTATTAAGATCCAATACAACTAATTTTAGATAATTTATAAGCTAGTTATCAAGGAAGCTGTCTTCCATTTCATTAGAAATGTTATTAAAGGCATACAGTATTAATTCTTGTGGAGTTCAGAATTAAAGTACCTTGATACACTAGTTGTCTTTTCTAATTCTACCATAAGAATTATTCCTTTCCTTTTTTCCCCTTGAATTCCAGGATACTCAGAGATTATGTTTGATTAATTATAGCAGTTTCTCTTAGTTTGATTTTTCTTTATAATTATTTCTTCCTATCTCACTTTTCTCTTTCTTCCTTCTCCTCAACATTGTTTTACTAGTCACTTCTTGAATTTCTTCTGATTTAAATAGCTTCATTGTGTTTTTATCTTTTGCCATTGCTGCCCCACATACTTTACAGGCCCTTCTATTTTTCTGTGCTTTCTAAGGAGATGACTAGTCAATAGAAAAAGTGCATTTCTGTTCATTTCGGTCTGAAGGTTTAAGTCCAGAGTGGTAAATGCTGCTTTCTGGACACAATAGAGCATCTCTTCTAACGTAAACATGCCTTAGTGGGAATCTCAGTCCAAAGGGAAGAGAGGATCAATGCCGCTGGGACCACCGAGGAGGCTGCAGAGCTGGTATTTACAGACACAGTGATAACTACGTACGGTGTCGGGGGGCACTGGACTTATCGGGGGTTCCCTTCATAGTTATATAAACGTGTAACCTCCATGCTGAATGCCTGGACCGGATATAACATTGTATGTCAATATTTGCTGATATCTGAAGTCAAAGTCATCATGGAAATCATATTTCCCATATTTTACTTATGAATAAAAACAGTTAGCTCTGGCATAAGGAAAGGCATATACATTAATGGAAGAGAATGAGAGTTCAAAAATAAACCCTCATATACAGGGTCAATTGTTTTCTACAAGAATGCCTGTATATATGAGAAAAAAATAATCTTTGGTATTGGAACACCTGAAAATGTTTTGGGAGCCCACGCCTCCCTCCATATGCAAAAATTTACTCTAAATTAATCACAGATCTAAATATAAGAGCTAAAACTGCAAGTCTTATAGGAGAAAATACAGGAGTAAATCTTCGTGACCTTCGGTTAAGCAAAGCCTTCCTAGCTATGAAACCAAAAACACAAGCAACAGATGAAAAGACAGGCAAACTGGAATTCGTAAAAATTAAAAATCCATGTTCTAAAGGTACCATCATACAAGTGAAAAGACAACTCCACAGGAAGAAGAAACTATTTGCAAGTCATATATATTTGGCAAGAGGCTTATACCTATACTATATTATTAAAAAGCTCCTACAATGCCATAACAAATAGGTAAATAACTCAATTAAAAATGGGCAAATGATCCAAATAGATATTTCTCCAAAGAGGTGATCCAAATGATCAATAGAGGCTCAACATCATCAGCCATCTGGAAAGTGCAAATCAAAACCACAGTTAGATGCCACTTCACACCTACGTGGAGCACAATACTAAAAGAGACGGCAGTAACAAGTACTGGCAAGGATGTGGAGAAATTCGGATCCGCGTGGACTGCTGGTGGAAATATAAAATGATGCAGTGAATCTGGAAAACAGTCAGCAGATCCTCAAAGTGAATCGTAAGTTTACCATTTAACCCAGCAAGTCTACATTTAGGTCTATACCCAAGAGAAAAGAAAACACATGCCCTCCTTGGTCACACACAGAAACCTGGTACACGAATTTTCATAACCGCAGTATGCATCGTAGCCCAAACTGGAAACAACCCACACGTCAATCACCTGATAAATGAGTAAACAAAACATAGTATATCCATATAATGGAATATGTTCTGCAAGTCTTAAGCATAAAATGCCATACATGCTACAATACAGATGAACCTTCAAAACACCGTGCTAAGTGAGAAAAGCCAAGCACAAAGGACCACAGACTGAACGGTCCCATTTATATGAAATGTGAGAACAGAAAAATCTATAAAGTGGACTAGTGGTGGAGGAGGGAAACATGGGGGGCGGGGGAAGGGACTACTAATGCCAAGTTTCTGGAATGATGAAAATATAAAATTGATTGTGTTGACCGTTTCACAACTTAGTGAATATATTAAAAACCATTGACTACTTTAAATGAGTGAGTTTTATGTGAATTATAATATGACTGCAGATCTACTTATTCTCTATCCATCTATCAAACACCTATCTATCTACATAATGTAATGTGTCTATCAAAAACACACACAAAAAACAGGGGTCCAGGAAAATGATGATTTTATCCAAAATGAGAACTCAGACAGACATGAGCAGAGTGGGAAGGATAAGCCAGGTATGGACGGTCACCAGGGCAAAAGCCCCAGGTGCCTAGCAACGTGCAGGGCAGGACCTTGCCCCCAGGGCCATTCCTCCCCTAGCACACCGCAGGTCATGCAGTTCAGACCCTCCTCTGACCTTTCCCCCCTCGGCATGTCGCTAGGTAGACGCCCTTGGAGGGGAAGCAAGGGGGCCAGAGAACAGCCTCCGTGACTCCTTGCATGCGCACTCCCTGAAGCATTAAGCTCTAGAGATAACATCTAGGCCTC
This sequence comes from Eptesicus fuscus, assembly GCF_027574615.1. NCBI lineage: Eukaryota > Metazoa > Chordata > Mammalia > Chiroptera > Vespertilionidae > Eptesicus > Eptesicus fuscus. The sequence continues at coordinate 90,293,342 of NC_072483.1, read as the reverse complement.
AGTTGTTTCAGCTCCAGGCCCAGAAGGACAGGAAGGCCAGTGGGTCGACGCCATGGCTGACATCAGGACCAGCTGCATTGCCTCACGACCGCCTGCCTGGCCCTGATCAATCAGTAGAGACCATGATCCTGAAAGGACACACCTGGAAAGCTGATGAATATTCTATTGTGATCTTCCCCTGAGACCTCCCCTGAAATCCCTGCCTTTGGGAAACATAAAAAATACCACTTAAGACAAAGGACTCACTGCATTTTTTTCTCTTCTCTCTTCTTTCTCCTCCTCTCTCCCCCTCTCCCTCCTCTCCTCTCTCTCTCTCCTCTCTCTCTCTCCTCTCTTCTCTTTTCTCTTCTCTTCTCTTCCCTTCTCTTCTCTTCTCTTTTCTCTCCCCTTCTTTCTCTTCTCTCCCCTTCTTTCTCTTCTCTTCTCTTCTCTTCTCTTCCCTTCTCTTCCCTTCCCTTCCCTTCCCTTCCCTTCCCGTCTCTCTTTTCTCTTCTCTCTCTGTGACCCTCACTCACCCTGTGTGTCTGCGTGTTCTCTCTCCATAGCCATGTGGCCTTCTGCCTGGCCGCACAGACTCCGAACAAGGCTCTAGGTGGAATCCTGGGCACAGCAGCAAAGCAACAGATTGCAGCCTGGAACGCAGGCTCAGCTTGACAAACGCTGGGCTGAACCAAGCTCTCCCAGGGCGCAGGACCCCGGACATGGACTGCTGCTGCCCTGATGTCCCACGGCCGGACAGATGGACGGGGACATCGGGGGGGCATCTTGTTTGTTCTGCTTCACAAGAGAATCTTGCCACCGGACCGCCTCCTCCCTTGCGGGTCCCTTGAAATGCTTTTCCTCATGACATTACAAGAACCCACTTCTCCTGGAAACAGGTATACTGATCGGTACGGGGCGTCCCCCCCGCCCAAGTCTGACTGTTCAATGTCGCTCTAATGCAGACAGCTTTATTGCATTTCATTTTTCTCAAATCAACAAATTTGCTAGAGAAGAAAAATGATATTCAAAATATTAAGTTGTATACTTTCATTAAATATATGATTTATTTCATTGTCATAATTAATACTTGGATGTTATATTTGAATGTCTTAAAGTACCACACTTGTGATATCTATGTATATTACAGAAATGCATCACTGTTTTATTTTTGCTAATGCGAAGCTAATATTTTATTTCATTTCTTACTTTTGCTTTTCCCCCAATTGCTACGTTATGCACTTCTCCCTGATGTTCACCTCTCAATGTCTGCTGAGTCTGGGCACTTATGGCTAGCTGGAACCTGGTATTGCTTTTATTGCCCTGGGTAATATCATTTTGATTGTAGAAAGCTCATTTTAGGATGAGCTCTGAGAAGAGGGTAAACTGCTGTGTCAAAGACACAGGAAAGACTGCAATGAATTAAAAAGAGCCTTTAGAAAATCGTCTATCCCGAGGGCATCATCCCCATTTCTTAAGTTTCATTCCTAGCTTAGTGATAACTGGATGAATGGATGCAATTTAACTTTGCACTGGGGGGCGGGAGGGACTAGAAAAATCAGATATTTGTTTTAATTTATTTTGTTCTTTGTAGTAAAAAAAGCATTTAGATTTTCAGCAGTATTGATTTTTTGAGTGGGTGTTGCACATAATCTTACGATTTGTTCAATCACTTGTTAGATATTACACATCCTGCTTGTTAGGGAAATGTGTCTGGAATACCCCGATGTGGGCTGCCAAGGTGGGCTTGCTAATTTTTTTTAATTATTATTTTTTATTATTTATTGATTGAAGTATTACATATGTCTCCTTTTCCCCCCATTTACCTCTCCCCGGCCACCCTCACCCCCCAGCACATGCCCTCACTCCCCTACAGTCTGTGTCCATTGGTTTAGGCTTATAAGCATGCATACAAGTCCTTTGATTGATCTCTTACTACCACCACCCCTCGCCCCCCTCCCTTCCCTCTGAGGTTTGACAGTCTGATTGATGCTTCTCTGTCTCTGGATCTGTTTTTGTTCATCAGTTTATGTTGTACCTTATATTCCACAAATGAGTGAGATCATGTGATATTCATCTTTCTCTGACTGACTTATTTTGCTTAGCACAATGCTCTCCAGGTCCATCCATGCTGTTGCAAATGGTAAGAATTCCTTCTTTTTTTACTGCAGCATAGTATTCCATTGTGTAGATGCACCCCATTTTTTAATCCACTCATCTGCTGATGGGCACTTAGGCTGTTTCCAAATCTTAGCTGTGGTGAATTGTGCCGCTATGAACATAGGGGTGCATATGTCCTTTCTGATTGGTGTTTTGCTCATTTGTTGTTTAGCTGAACCAACACATACAATATGTTGCTATTTGAAGTAAACCACTGACCAGAAACAGTTTTACCCAACTTAAACCTCCTTTGGGAGGGCAGATTCTTAGTAAATAAGGCTTATGCCTCAGAAATCTACTTGTTATGAATCCTTTGGCTACAGACAATGGAAATGGTTTTGGTACACACGCTATTTAGTCTCTCGGAGTTAACCAAGAAACATGTCTAACGTTGAGTTAGAGAGGATTTAGGTTTTGGTATATTTTTTAGATCACAGTGTGAGGACAGCACTCTCAAATTCATTTGTCTTAAAAAAAAAGCAAACATTTAGGAAGGGTCATTAGAATTTGGACCACAGAAGTTCTGTTCAACTATAAATAGAGTATTCACAAATTTGTTCAACATTCATAATAATCTCCAAACTCAGCCTCAAGATTAAGTAAAAAATTTAAAAGTAGAGACTTTATGGACATGTCAAATATGATCAGACTCATTAGAAATACATGTATACATACACATACGTGCACGTGCACACGTGTACACGTACATGGAAGGAAAATATACAGTGGGAATCTTGGAATGGTGGGATGACATTGTAATAGAGTTTTCAGATTTCTATTCTCTTCAAATTTCTATGACAAACATGTACAACTTTTATAATCAGAGAAAACTATAAAAATTCAATTTCAGTGTAATCATCAAACATGGGAAATAAGAGGCGTGGCATCGTATTTTTAAGTGACACGAAAAAAGATACAGCATTGCCACTAAGATAAGACAACCCCCTGGCGTATGGGCCACATTTAGTTGCCATTTAACTGGGCGGTTCTTTTCTCTTCCTATATATCTTGTAATTTCTATTCTTGCATTTGTCATACTCCCTCCTTTGCCACTTGGAAAGGGGCATGTAGCCCGTTAGTCCCAAAGGCAGCCAAGAATGAATCCCACCTTGCTTAGCCGACGGCTCACAGATCAGTGACCTCGCTCTTCTGGGCCCCTCAGGGCTCGGCGTTTGCAACCCCCCCTGAAATACTGCGATGGTGACACACCAGCATCGCCGACAGGGGGACTGTCACAATGGCCAGTCTCTAAACCTGTGTAAACATCTGAAAACTATCGCTAGTTACAACAAATAAAGAATGCTCACCCTGGTCCATAGTCAGGGTTGCATTGCCATTTCAAAACAAGCAACTTCAAGTTGAAGCTGCTCAAAATAACCACATTTTGGTGAAGATATGTCTGCTCTCTGCAGCCTCTTGGCTATTTTCAATCTAATTGGCACACACATAGTCCTAAGAAGGCTATTTTCCATAGGAAATTGTGGAGAGTGGTCCAGTGATTGGACAGGATCAAGCCTTGGACTAATGAGAAGGCACAGTCCTCTCGTGGCAAAGCCACGTGCAAGTCCCAGCTCAGAGGGCAGAGCCCTCCCAGCACCACTATAGCCGGAGGCTATGGTTGTAAGCTTGAACCTGTGGTCCGAACACGTGGTCCCACATGCCTGAGTGATGTGGGCTTGACGGAGTTCAGGTGCATGTCACTGAGTGGACTGGAACATTGATAACGTCCTGACCACGCCCTTTGCCTCGTGGGACCTGCCTACAAAATAAAAACACGGCTTGTGGGCGCTGTCGCTGTCTCTCTGTCAGAGCAGCAGTGTCCCACCCGGCCCCAGCTTTCATTCTCTTGTCTGTCTTTCCTCAATCCTTCACCGCCCCCCTCAGGTTCACCCTTGGCCGTGCTGGTGCGGCACAGAAAACAGTTCAATATCTCTTAAAAAACAAAAATTTTTGTGGGCAAATGGAAGCTTCGAAGGAAAGAGAGGTGTCTTTTCCCGTCACACCCCACCCATCTGTACAAACAGACAATACTGTGGCCATTTCTCAGGTGACAGCACGGCCTTCTTGGGGGTGGGGGTGAGGAGGCAGGTCCCGGAGGCAGGAATCTCAGCACCGAGAAGGTGATCTCCTACAGCCTTGCATCCAACAGAACCCTCGGATCTTCCAGCCCCGTGGTCGGCAAACTGTGGCTCGCGAGCCGCATGCGGCTCTTCGGCCCCTTGAGGGTGGCTCTTCCACAAAATGCCACGGCCTGGGCGAGTCTACTTTGAAGAAGTGGCGTTAGAAGAAGTTTAAGTTTAAAAAATGTGGCTCTCAAAAGAAATTTCCATCGTTGTCCTGTTGATGTTTGGCTCTGTGGACTAACGAGTTTGCCGACCACTGTCCTAGACAGACCTGTGTCCTGTTGTTGTGCGTGTTTTCATTCTCTCCGTGAGTGAAATGTTAGAAGCCAGAACCGATCAGGTCACCACATGTATGGTTCTCAGGCGAAGAGCACAGGAAATCGCTAAGAGGGAAACAGCCGGGGGAGGCTGACTAAGCTCTTGGTCCCCAAAAGTCTGTGCCTGCTCAGCATCCTCTTCTTTAGATGCCCCCCTAGGCAGCCCGGCCCACCTCCTTCGTACCTAATAGAAAACACTGGAAACCTTCCAATCACAACACAGTCTTTTGTTCCATCTTCGGCAGCAGCCGTTTTTAAGGGCACCCCTTTCTCTATTTTCTACATCGTCCCTTTCCACTCATCATGCAAACGCACTCCAGCGGGGACCTCAGGCCCTGCTTGCTTACGGGGATGGTGAAATCCAGGGCCGAGGGTCGTCCGCGGTCATGGCCCGGCTCTGATGTTCCCGATCCCCCCCAGTCCCCCGTGCATTAAAGGTGGGAACCCTGCCAGCCACACACGTCCTCCCAGCCGCAAGGAGCCTCCTCAGATCAAAGGCACATGAGGTGAAAGGCCTCAGACGCAAGGAACGCCGACTCCCGCACCCCCTTCAGCTCCGGAACATCAATGAGGCAGAAGGAAACAGACGCCCATTCATTCTCTCCTCTGAACCCGTTTCTCTGCAACGACTTTGTTTTCTCCTTTCTCACCCTCGCGGCCCAGCTCGGATATTATGCACGAAAACTGGAAAGCATCGCTAATGTCTCTAAAAGAAAATAAATGGCTGCTTGAGGAATTAATAGCTATGAAGCCGCTGTGCCTTTGCTAATGGAGCCTGAGAGCATGCGAGAAGAACAGGAGAGCGGAGTTAAAGGGAAGGAGACTCTACAGCCACGTGAGAAGCACACACACAGCATCATCGAGCCGGCCCTCCAGGCCACTGTCACCGGCCGCCTCTGCTCCTACACCGGGGCCCTCCCGGGGTCCATCCCGCCCCCCGGACACGGGAGGCACGCAGGCAGCTTCCTGCCCAGCCGTTCCTCGGATCAAACCCAGCTACCGACTTTATTCTTTTATTAAATCAAGAATCAACCCCTGGGCGCTGAACTACCTCTGATCCACGGGACCGATGGAAAGTTCCAGGCTAATTACTTCTTAGGAGTAGTTCCCAGCGCCAAGAGTTCCTGCTGACCTACTTTGGACTTCCTGGAATAATTTATCAGGGAAGATAATGAAGGGAACACAAAGCTGTTTCTATAACCAACCAAGTATCAGAGATGCGTGTTGAGACCACACGGTGGTCTCGGTGTATCAGATGGGGCTGTATTCCTCTGCGGCCAGCCCGTCGTATCATGTCCCAGTTACTTACCTGCTATTCTTTTTCTTTATAAACTATTTTGACAGGATGTATTTGAGAGTCTCTTTGATGTGGAAATGTATCTGTTTTGACTTTTCTTTTCAGTCTAGATATAGAGAAAAGATCTTTAAGCCTTTCTTTTCATTTCTTCTTTTTTAAATGTTTTTAATGATTTCAGAGAGAGGAAGGGAGAGGGAGAGAGGGATAGAAACATCAATGATGAGAGGGAACCATTGATCAGCTGCCTCCTGCACACCCCACACTGGGGATGGAGCCTACAACCCAGGCATGTGCCCTGTCCGGGAATCGAACTGTGACCTCCTGTCCATAGGTCAACGCTCAACCACTGAACCACACTGGCCGGGCTCATTTCTTCTCAACCCCGGCCCCACAAACAAGCCACATACCCCCTCCCTTTGCAAGGTGTTCCAACGATTTTGAAGTCAATGCTACGTGAGAGACTTACATGAGTTTACAAATCACATGTTTTCCCCAAATAAAGGTATTAAAGTGTAAGTAAAACATTAGGACACGGTTTATCAACGCCGCCTCTAATTAGTATTTTTTTCTCCTTTTCTCTACTCTCCTTACTCCTCTCTCCCTTCTCATTGATTTTTTCTTCCCCACATCCAGTGAGGCCTGCTTCTCAGCGAGAAGACTATGGAAACAAGGTCAGCGGACCGTGCTGGCTTCTGACTCCAACCCAGACCCATCCCCGCCTGGGAGGGGCGGCGCCCTGTGCCCAGCCAGCCTCAGTCCTGGGCGGGATGTAAAACACTCATGTCCCGGGCGGGTTCTCATGCTGCAGGTGCAGTAACGACCTTTCTTCTCCGTAGTCCTTCTTCACGGCTTGTTGGGACTCGGTAATGCGGGCTGAGGAGCTGGGTGGGCATGAACCTGCGGCTGGGTTCGCGTCGGAGCGGAAGATAACGCAGAGCACCGAGCGCATTCCCGGCGGCCACACGGCATGTGCGGGGCTTCACGCACCGGGGAGCCGGCCGTGGCTTCACCCCAATCAGTGGCACCTCAGAGCTCCCTGAATCGGTGATGGATGCGGGTCAGGCCACTCCCCTACCGCTTCCCAGCTTTCTCTGTAGCCTCTTCTCCCACGCTGTCTGCCTGTTTATTTCACTCCTTGTCCTCCGGCTCCCTCCTCCACCCTTCATGGCCACCCCTAAATACAATGCGTTCACAGACAAAGGCATTTATGCAAATGAACACTAACACGCTTATCACTGCAGCTCCCTTCCTCGCTGCTGGCCGTGGACACGGTAAGGACCTTTCATTTAACCGCTAACAGCTCTTCCCTCCTGCTTGGCTCCCTCCCCTGCCGCCCCCTACCTGCCCCGCTCTGCCACTTAGCCGCTGGGGGGGGCTCGCCTTAGTCCCCCTTCGGAGCCGGTCCTGTCTGGGGCTGGGGGTGTAGAGATGCCCTTAGCCAGGAGCTAACTGACGCAGCATCCAGGCAGCACGCTGACCCCTGACCTTGGCATTTCTCTCTGAGGTCCAGGTGCTGGCCCCACCCCTGGTTCCTACAGCAGCCCCTGCAAGCGGGTGTCTCCCCAGCGTCCCCCCATCTGCCCAGTTGGGTGCCTTTCCTGGTTGGTAACCCGTTCCTCGCCGACTGAGGGTCTGCCCTGCCCTGCCCTCTCCGTGGTTTTGAACCGAGTTTCTTTTTCTAAGTCCAGGCGCCCTGGGCCTTGCCTGTACCTCCCTGCACCGCCTGCCTCCAGGCCATGGGCACCGCCCCGTCACCGGCTCTCACCCTGTGGGTCCTGAGTCCCGCGATCTGGCCATCATGGCCCTCTCATGACTGCAGACAGGACAGGGAACAGTGAGATTTTAATTGCGTCTTCGCTTGAGCTGTTAGGCTAACGCCCTCGGTGACTTGGAGCTCAGAGCTTCATCTCGGCCCTGCCGCTTAAACACTGGAAAACTAACGCAGCGCCCTCGCTGGAGAGCGAGACCATAAAGGAAGACACCCCGGGCTTCTCCTGAAGATAACTGAGAGAAATGCGCCCACAAATGAGCCAGCCCGAAGTAAGCAGTCCCTAATCTCCACCTGTTCCATCTCCGCCTGCTCGCTCAGCTCAGCTCATGTCTCAAATCTCTGCACTTGTAAAGGGGACGATGTCACTAAGATGATCACGAGCGAGGGGAGAAACCAGGGGAATGGAAAGTCTTAAGAAAAAATCAGGGACCCATGTAAATTTTTTAACAGTAAAGCATTGATAGCAAGATTTCTAACAGCTTTAAAAATAATGTTCAACTGCAGATGCAGTGACAAGCAAACATTAAACATGAGATCTTTAAAAAGTGTATTTCCTGTCAGGGTGTCTTAACATACAGAGCCCTAACGCATCTGGGGAGGAGTAAGTAAGATTCTAAGTCCCACTTTTCTGGAACACGGAGTCTCTAATTTACCCCGCGAGCCCCAGCGCGCCCAGCTGGAATCCTCAACTTCATCTGCACTCAGACATTTTTAAAGATTTTAAGCGCAGACTGTTTCACTCTTGCCAAAATTATGTTGCCTTCGTTTCCTCTTCTTGTCCCTTAAATTGTCCCCTCCACCCACAAAAGTGTGGTCAAAATGATTCCTCTTTAAAAATTGAGATATAGTTGATATATAATATTGTATAGGTTTAAGATGTACAACAGGCTGATTTTTTACACTTTTATATTGCAACCAGAGACCCAGTGCATCGATTCATGCACTGGTGAGTCCCTCGGCCTGGCCTGCACCCTCTCACAATCCTGGACCCCTCTGGGGATGTCAGACTGCCAGTTTCGGCCCAATCCTGGCAGGTCAGGCTGAGGGACCCCACCGGTGCACAAATCCATATGCATATAAGATCTTTGGTTAATCTCTTCCTGCCCTCCCCCTTTCCCTCTGATATTCATCAGTCTTTTCCATGTTTCCAAGCCTGTGCGTTGAGCATCTGCCCCTGGTGGTCAAAGGGTCACTTAGGCATCTATCTATGTATCTATCTATCTATCTATCTATCTATCTATCTATCTAAATAGATATATAGATAGGATTACCACCACGTTAGCTAAAACCACCATCCAGTCACAGAATCACCACCGCTTTTATTGGTGAGAGCAAGTAAGATTTACTCAGTCACTTTGATCAAAATGAGTGCTAAGAGCTCCAGGCAAGCACGGGCGCATTTTGAAGAAAACCAAGGGCACTTGGCTGCTTTCCTGAAAGTTAACAGGTAAAATCCAGTGAGGGAGAAAGGGAGAAGGAAGAGGGAGAGAGAGAGAGAGAGAGAGAGAGAGAGAGAGAGAGTGAGAGAGAGACAGAGAGAGAGTGAGAGAGAGAGAGAGAAAGACAGAGAGAGAGGGAGAGAGAGAGGGAGGCTGTCTCATTCCACTGTCACAGCACAAAGACCTCCTCTGGATTCTAGGCTGGTCACTCTGGGAATGATCAGGGCAGAACCAAACACATGTTCATGCCCTAGAAGGCTAGCATTTTGGGACCCATTCAAAATAAGTATTACTCATTATCGCTTCAGCCTATCTTTACAGGAGAAGCTGCGTATTGCTGGGGTGAAGGGGAAGCTGATCCTAGAGGGCGGCTCCGGTCATTCTTTGCTTTACCATCTTCCCAGTTCAGCTGCCGGCACGCATAGGCAGACCCTTCAGGAAAAGCTCCAGGTCGCCCAGACCCGCCCTTAGAAAGCGGATTAGCAGATGCCCACCGGCTCCTGACCGAGCTTCCTGAGAGATGTTCTGGTAAATGTGACTGTTCTCTCCACCTCTGAACACGGACAGTCCTGGGGAGTCTCTGTGATGGCTTTTATCCCCTATCAAACGAAGCAGACAGCTGGCCCAGCCCAACTCTCAATTCAGCTTCAGAAATCCCCGCCGTTACAATAGCCCTCATATCCTCCCCTCCCCCGCATCCCACCCGCCTTAGGAACTAGATAAGAAAAAGAAATGCCAATCACGTCTTCTTCCGGAAACACCCGAAGGAGTAAAAGGAAGTCAACTTTCACGATTTTGTTGAAAAGCCTCAGGGAGGGCACCTACCAGACATCCTCGGCGTCCTCGTCGCACTCCGCCCCGAACTGGCAGATGTCACAGGTGGACGTCTCCTTCTGGCTGGTCTCGCCTGAGCCTTCGTGGACTGCAGGGGAGAGAGGGAACAAGCCTAACTCAGACAAGTGTGCAAACACCAACACCTCTCAGCCTGTCAGAAAGCGGCTATTTCCCAATGGACCTATTTGCTATCAGGGCTTCATAAGAATGGCGTCCTCAGCTCCTTCCTCCCCTAAATTTAAGGGCAATCTAACAATGACATGCCACCCATTGGACATTTCAGCTTTTTACAAGCAACATAAAACAAATGACAGGGTCTACTGGATTTATGGAAATTCCTTGGCTCATAAATACACCACGTGAAAGAGTGATTTAATGAAAAGGGATTTAGATTTTTTTTTTCCTTGCCTAGAGGAAAAAAATCTAATGTCCACCAGACTGTAAATAAATGCCTAACATTGTCTCATTTCTAAGTTGTATACTTCTTTTTCATTCGCAGGCTTTTATACATAATCTTAAGAATCTGAATGGGCAGCCTTGACTTATTAGATGTATCTTCTTTGTCCTCCCTTGAAATGTTAAGTACTTATAAAGAAAAAAAATGTTAATTATAAATTTCCGGAAAACAGCTTTTAATTGGTTTGTATAATAATTTCTTGATTCTTAAATAAATAGTTCAGAGCCCATCATAGTGATTTCTTCTCTGAGGGTTATGGCCATATATTTCATTTAAAAAATATATATTGTCATCGATGATGATTATTGACATTGTTCTTTCTTCCTCATAAATTAAAAGTACAAAAGTATGCAATTTATAGCCCAATTATAAAAATCAACTGTGCAAAATCAGGGCACATTAGTATAAATCAAGGAAAACTTTCTAGCATTTTCAGTCCAAATAATGAAAATCTGAGCAACACTTTTGAGATAATGAATTATTGTTTACCCAATTAAAAAATAGTTGAAAGCAAAAATGGTTTTTCTTGTAGATGAAAAATTGCCACAACCGAACTACCTCCTAGATACTCTTATTCCTTGGACAGGTCACACACTTAAAAACAGATGTTTACATCAGGGAGATCTTAAAAGTGCACTTCTGCTAAAGGTCAGCATTTTCGGTAGGAAAAGAACACAAACCGTTAAGTATGGCGTGGGTCCTAACTTTATGAACCCCAAAAAGACACAACTTTAACAGAGACATAATTCATTAACACGCACCCTGAACCTAACAAATCCAACCTTACTTATCTCGTTTTAATAAGATACTTTCTCATCGTTTCTTCTTTGTCTATTAACAAGAGTTTTGAACATTTGCAAAAGCAAAGGTCTTTATTCTTGATTTTCTATAATTTTCTGCTTCGCAGAGAAGTGAGACATCTCTGAGAGGACTCTGTTTTCCAGTTTTTCCAGGAAAGATGGGTTTATTTTTTCTAAAGCAATTTCCCCCTGTACTTGATTATTTGCACTTACATTAAAAAATAGGTATGAATGACGACAGATTAACTTCAACCGAAAAAGTATTCATGATACGGTTTTAAACTTAGAAGTCTTGAAAAAAGAACAGGAGTTCCTCCCCAAGAAGAAGGGATTTTGAACTCTGAGAGAACAGACGGCACTTAGCATCCTCTCTGTTCCCCTCACACAGGCAAGGCCATTAGAGAGGCCGTGGGGATGAGCAGGAGGCGGGGGCCTCCCCTCCTGGGAGACGGGGCAGCTGAGCCCGCTCTCTTTATCCCTTTCTTATTATTAATGCAACACGGAAGCTGCTAATGGGAGAGCCTTTTAGTGTCAGCGAGATTCGCAGCTTCCAGACTCTAACCTGCCATCACTCAGGGAACATACTGAGGCGAGGGGACGGTCCTTCAGGAACAGTTACAGCCACTTAGGGCCGCCCCTTCCCTTCCGCAGCTGCGATCCTTCCTTAGGGACCTCCTGGGGGTGACCCAGGGCAGGAATTGTGCTCGCTCACAATTATACACAAAAGTAAGAGCACAAGATACACTGTAATTCATAGGATAATATTCTAACATGTATGATGGTGGTATTATAATTACATATACAGCATTCTTAATAGTTACATGAAGTACATATTACATATATGTGCTATGATATATGTGCTGTACTGCAATAGAGTACCTATGTGTTGTCCTGATAGGAGTTGGTGGAAGTGTTCCCACTTCCCCTACTTCATGAAAGAGTGTGTCTATGACAGCATTATTATTTGATTCTTCATAAAAACTATTTAAATTTTCTATTTTATTGATTTCTGCTCTTATTATTTCCTATGTGTTTAATAGCCAGGGTTTAATTTATTATTTTAATAGTTTCTTAAAATGGAAGAAGTACTTAATTTGACACATTTCTTATTTTCTAATATATATACTTAAACCTATAAATTTCCTCATAAAGACTGCTTTAGCTGCACCTCACAAATATGAATACTGTGCTTTTATGATTTCTGCTCAAAATATATATATATATATATTGTAATAGCCTTTGAGATTTCTTCTCTACTTCATGGATTATTTAGTGAGTGTGTTTTTTCACTTCCAAATATTTGAAGGGTTTTAAAAAGTATATTATTTTACTCATCTATAATGTAACTCTATTATGGTTAGAGAACATGCTCTTTAATTTAAGTCCTTTGATATGTATTGAAACTTGTTTTATGACCTAGAATATTGTCCACCTTCTTGAATAATTCATGGGCACGTTAGAAGTTGTAACCTCTTGTGGGGAGTAATTTTCTGTAAATGTTAATTAGCTTTAAGTAGATGGTTAGTGTTGTTCAAATCAGCTGGAACTGTACCGATTTTTCAATTGATCTGCTACTGAGAACGGAGTGTTAAAATCTCTATCAGTGAAGTGAAATTGTTTCCAGTTCTCTTTTGTTTTGTCTTGTATTTGGAGCTTTGATATTGGGTGCAGAAACATTTAGTAGTCTTATGTCTTCTTAAATAAGTGACCCTTTTCTCATTATAAAATGCACCCTTTGAATCTCTAGCAACATTAGTCATCTTGGAGTCCGCTTTGTTCTGATATGCAGGGCCACACCAGCTTTCTTTTGCTCATTATTTTTATTCTTTTACACCCAACCTGTTTGTTAACATGTTCAAAGTGTGTTACTTGACAGACTCGTAGATACAGAGAGAGGACTGATGGCTTCCAGAGGGAGGGGCTTTGGGTACTGGGTGAAAGAGGCAAAGGGATTAAGAAGGACAAGTCAGTAGCTACAAAACAGTCACAGGGGTGTAAAGTCCAGCATACGGAATAGAGTCAATAATATTATAGTAACTATGTACGGTGCCGGGGGGGAGGGGGTGCTGGGAATATCAAAGGGAACACTTTGCAAAGTATATGACTGTCTAACTACTAGCTGTGCACCTGAAGCTAAATAACATTAAATGAAAACTAATTTAAAAAAAGTGTTTCTTGGAAACATACAGTTGGATCTTGCTTTTTTAATTCAGTCTGAATATGCTGACATCTGATCAGGGCGTTTAGCCCATTTACTTTAATGTAATTAATCGGGGTTATCCTTGTGTTATTACTTCTGTGGTTGCTTTAATGACAGCATGTGTCTTTAAATTCTCCTAAGCCATTACTTCATGAACCTTTAAGAGCTTTATGACAATATGTTTTTAATTACCACTGTTCACTCTTTGCATTCTTATTGTCATCTATCATACCCCCACCTCAGCTGCAAAGCTCAGGTTCCCTTTTAAAGTTAGTTTTACTTAAACAGCCATCCTATCCTTCTGGGCTAATTCAATGGCGAAAGCCAGAGATGCCAGTACTAAGGATGACTCCAGCCTGCTACTGTTAACTGAGTGTTTGACATGCATTTGGTTCCATCTTTTCAAGACTTATCTGTACTCTCACATTCTCCATGGAAGACACCATTGACATGTGACATTTACAGTAGATGACATTATTTTTCTAATTATTTTTTCCACTCTCTCCAATAAATCATTATAAGTTCCTCTCTACAGCCATATGATTTGAGTTCCACGCTATCACCACTGGTCTCATGCTTTCCTTTTGCTACTGAAATGTGAGTGGAAGTGAGAAGCTACAGAAAAGCCATCACGTGGAATTCTACTTTCTTGCCCCTTCCCTTTGCATAAAAAGACACATTCTAGAAGGAGAGCTGTCCCTTCAACCAATCCAGACGGAGGACCCCAGCCGTGGGAGCAAGACTTTTGCTGCTGACACTGCAGCCTCTGAGGGTTTGAGGCCGTGTGTAACCATGGCTTTACCTAGTGAGGGATGACTAATAAGACCTGAGTTAATGTTATCAATAACGTCTAAGAAAACATACTCTCACATCATTTTCACATCTCAGATTTTGATTGCATTACGTTTCTACACAACCTTAGATCTGCTTTTAATTTTCTCCAAGTCTTCCTTCACAATTTTACTACTTCTTTTCCATACTAGCATGTATTGTACAATATTTAAGGTGTTTCTTCTGTTATATTTTCATTTTTCCCAACAGAACACTACCTTTCCCAATCTCTGCATGATTCCCAGTTTTTTTTTCCTCTGTGTAGATATATAAGGTGCCATTCAAATTAAGCAGAGAATAATCATTTAACATAGTACAAAACATAAATGAATAGAAATCTCCACATGCATCATGCCTGAAATAAAGTACGTGGTCCTAGAAATTATCAGATTTTATCAACAAAGAGAATGAGATTTCTAAGCTTAAATATGAATGACCCATAGATACTGGTTCCATACTCTTTAAATTACTACAAAGTTGAGAAAAAAACATATATACAAATTTTATGCAGACCTTAATCGGAACTTTTTCAAAGTTTAGAAGGCATTTTTCTCTTTCTACTTTAGAGTCAATACCAATCTAGTAGTCAGTGTTTTTTTATTAAATTAATTCTTGGTAGACTTTTCATTTTTCCACTTTATTTATATAGATAAAGGATTTTTCAGTGATGATATTCAATGACCTGTTGTAACTAAAATTACTTTGATAATAAAATTATGATAAATAGCAATTTTTATTTTTTAAAAACTTGCATAAATTACTATTTCATTATCATCAAAAGCTGAACTTTGAGTTTATGTTTTAATAAAGAAAACAATTCCACTTAAAGAAAATTTTACATCAAAACTCTCCACTTCATTCTTTCTTTCTTTACTTATTTTAAAAAATATTTTTATTGATTTCAGAGAGGAAGGGAGAGGGAGAGATAGAAACACCAATGATGTGAGAGAATCATTGATCGGCTGCCTCCTGCACGCCCCCCACTGGGGGATCCCAGCCCATAACCCAGGCATGTGCCCTGACCGGGAATCGAACTGTGACCTCTTGGTTCATAGGTCGGCGCCCAAACACTGAGCTACTCGGGCCGGATTCCATTCTTTAATTTGGGTAACGTGTTGGCTTTGCCTTGGTGTGCAGGCTTTGGCTCTCATATGCTTCTCCCACGTGTAAGTTGAACCTAAACGATGGAGCTGCTGACAGTGTCTGGAGGCTCAGACAATGCTAAGCTGTGTTTTTGAGCCTCAATCATGTTCTCTTTTACATTTTCCAACATTTCCCTAGAAAGACTAATATGACTTCCAAGAAAAATAACAATAAGAAATACTTTCCTTTTATTCATATTATAATGTGAGGATATTTTAATAATAATTGCACTGTTCTATTATTGAAATGCTAAAACAAGAGACTTAGCAAACTCTGCTGCTTACAAAACTAACAGATTCATTCTGTGTATGTGCCAGTGCCACAATGCAGTAATATGTGCTCAGACTTTAGGGAGAAACCCATTATCTTAGTCTTTTGAATAAAAAGAAATACAAATCTATTGTTAACTTTTAATTTTTAAGTGATTTAAATGCTAAAAACTAAAGGAAGACTAAAAAGACATATACCCATAATGGTTTAAAGCCACGTGAAATGTCTAAGAACCAAGTTTCAAGACTGAGAAAATGTAATTTTATATTAAACACTCAAAAGAAGAGAGCATTGCAGAAAATTTAATTTTTCATAATTAAGCTAGTTAGAGCTTGACAAAGCTGCTTTAGAAATCACATATAATTTATCTTCTACACAACTAAAAATCATTTAAGAGATGAATACAATGCTACTATATTGAAACACAATTCTATTGTCATTTAAGTCTGACTGATTTCACTCTAACTTAGAACTGAAGATATTCAGTTGATTAGAAAAAGAGAAGGAAAGAAGGTTGGAAGGAAGGAAAGAAAGAAGAGAGCAAGTTTATTCAGCTTGATGCCATGCACGGCAAAATTCCTCCGAGCGAGTTACTCTGCCAGATTCATGAAACTCTACCACATCAATCATGTGATAATATAAGCCAAAAATACTTGTATTCTTCTCAGTTTAATTAGTTTGAATTACTGTATGTAAATTTATAGAAATATTATTTTTCCTTATTAGATTCCTAAAAGATAAGAAATGTATTTTTTTATTGATAAGTTATGAACATTGGCATGGGTTACCTGGGATACTATAAAGCATGGGGAGGACCAAATCCCAGTGGGAGGAAACTGAGAATGGACTAAAAAGTTGGTAAATGGAAAGAATAAATGTAGGTGACACTTTGGCACAGATGTCCAGATGAGAACAGAGAATGAGGCATCATTAGATAAGTCTGTAGCGTCAAGAAAATATTTTGATGAAAGGGTGGAGTTGAGTCTCCATTTTTTGCTGAGAGAAATGATGGAGCAGAGAGAAGCAAACTGAGGCAGGAGGGAAAGCGGATAACCACAGAAGCGATGCCCGTGAGAAGCCATGGTTTACACACAGGTGAAGTGATTGATCTTACAGGCAGGGACACAGCTTGTCCTGTAGGTGAGACGGCAGAGCATGTGTGTACAGATGGAGGAGGGAGGTGATGCTGGAAGGGGAGGATGACATAGATCCCGGCTACATTTTTTGCCTCTGTTGTATTTGTACTTAAGAGGGACATATCCGTTGAGAGAATGTGATACGAAGAGAGATGTGAACATTGTAGGAGAGTGGATGTGAATGAAGAAAGATGGAAGCTTCCTCAGCCTTTTTAGACTAATATATTGCTTTTCAATTCTGTGCTTAATTCTTCTAATGAGCAAATCTCTAATACTAAAGATATGTCTTTGTCAATTTGCAGTTTGTATGTCTTTTAGTATATGACTTTCGGTGTTGATAACCTAAAGGCATTTTGTGATGTAGAAAGTTTTATTTGAATCAACAAATAAAGACTAAACTGCCAGTAGGGTGAACTCTAACCTACAGAATGTCTGTTACGGTAGAATGTCTTTGAAATCTGGTCACATCTTACATGTCATGTTTATTTCCTAAATACTTTCCCATTCCATCACCACTGTACTCACGGAGCCTAAGCTTCTACCACCTGACCTGTATACTTGCAAACTCGCCTATTTTATTTATTTGTTTTTTATTTATTTTTCAAATGTGCCTATTTTAACTATATCTCCCATGTATCTTATTGAAATGCAGATCTGATTATGTGTTTCACACTGACAGTGACATGACGTAATCTAAAGGCCGTTGCATGGTAGACACAATTCAGGCCTCGTGCCAGGAGAGCTGGATTTGGGTTGCCCATTCTCTCTTGGTCCCCAGATTTCTCATTTGTCAACTGAGACGCCTGCCCTGCTTCGCACTGGGCTGTGGTGCAGATTAAACGGGAGGATGTGTGAACGTTCCCTGCGCCCTCTAAATTGGTCTGCCACCCTAAGGTGTTAATGTGACGAGGGCGCTCAAGTTGAAATAAAGTCACGGTCTTGTTCCCGGTCAGAAGGCTCTTTGAAGGAAGTCCAAGGCGGAGCATCACAGATGTGGACTGTGGGTCCTGGTGAGTAGCCTCATAACGGTGCTAACGTCTCGGTGGGTGCAGCGAAATGAAAATCACACGACAAAGTAGAGAAATAAAACCACTGAGGAACTTAGAGAGGAAATCTTGCACCAAAAAAGCAGCTCACTGGGTTTCTTACATGAAGGTAAGAGGTGCAGAGAAGTCCCTGATCGGGATCTCAGAAACGGCCCAGAGCTACGGCTCCTAGGCCACTGGATCTTGAGACAACAACACTAAATCAGTATTTTCTTTCTTTTCTTATTAATGAAGATAAAAAGGAAATAAGGGCTTTTATCTTCTTTTTTTTTCCTACTTGCTACGAGCATTGGTTTCTACTGTAAACCCCCAAACCAAAAAACAAAACAAAAACATATTCCATCTAAGTCTAACTCCCAGGTGCACATGAGACTTAAAAATGAAACTAGGGTCAAGGGTGTTTAAATACACAACTACTGGTCTCCCTCCCAGTTGCGTACCTGGGAGGAAGATGACTATTTGGTGGCTTTCTTTTAACAAGTGGAACTCTTTAGGGGAGGCCGGGGTGGAGGTCAATGGGGGAAAAAAGGAGACATATGTACTACTATTTGCAATACTTTAAACAATAATAAAATAAAATAAACAGAAAAAAATACAACTTATTGACATAAACAGGCCAATGAAATAAAAGAGCAGCAGTGATAATGAAGCCCTTTGAAGAGACCGTAGCGTTTAGTAAAACCGGTGGTCACAGCAATAATGTTTCTGAATTACCTGTAATGTCTTCCAGCCTAGGTTTGCTATTGGAAGTCCAGTCCCTACGTTTTGGAATCACAATAAGCAAACAGCAGGGAGAATGCCAGCTGGAATCCCTGTCTGACCCGTCCCGGGTCCTCCTGGATCTGCCCCCTCCGTCCTCCACCTGCTGGCCTCGCACCGAGAGGCCCTGCTTGGTCTGCACAGTCTCCCTCCTGCCCTTGGCTCCGGGGGTGCTGTGTTACTCTGGGGCCTCCTTTTCCCAGGTGACAGCTGTCGCTCGAACTCTGGATTCAAATCTGGAAGGTGCCGCTCATCGCCCAGCACCCCAAAGACCCCTCTGGTGACGCTTCTTGGAATCTGTCCTCGCCAGCAGCCAAGTAAGGCAGCCCCCCCCCGCCCCCCCAGCCCCCCGCCTTACCCTTGGCTTCCCTCCCAGGAAAGCGCTTTCACTTGCATTATTTCAAATCAACATGAACAAAAGAAAACAAGACAAAAAAATGTATCCTCAAAAGTGTAAGTCTAGAAAGGTCCGAGTTAGCCAATTGAAAGAAGTCATGAACATCTACAAAATGGGGGAACCCCACAAAACAAAGCAAACCCCCAGAAAGGTCTAAGAAAGCTGCAGTGCTGGGAGAGCTAGGAAACGGCCTGGCAGCGAATGGACGTGCCTCCTTGCAGGACAGGAGCCCGGTCCACGCCTGTCAGGGGGAAAGGATGAGTGATTATGGAAAAGACATCAGATTTTCAAAAACCGCGTGGACGTGAGAGAAAACTTCATCAACATTAGATTGTCAGAGATTCCAGAGATAAACAGAAAGAGGTAAAATTATAAAAATTAACCGTGCCCTGCTTGGAATTTCGTAATGAGACTGATTTTCTAAACTTTAAACTGGTTTAAACTCAAACCAGTCTCATTCACAGTTCCATCAAGATTCATTGACCTAGATCTTTTGTTTTTAAACATCTTACACCTGAATTGTAAGATCATTGGAACTGAATTAATTCCTTTGTTTTTGCAGATCTGGAAGAAAAATCTTCAAGTTTTAGGGAAAGTTGATGTTAGCCTAAAATCCTGAAGATTTATGTTTAACATGAACTGTAGCTGATTATTCTATTTTAATGTTTCTTTTAACAATTATAATTTTAAAAAAATATATATTTTATTGATTTTTTTACAGAGAGGAAGGGAGAGGGATAGAGAGTTAGAAACATTAATCAGCTGCCTCCTGCACACCCCACACTGGGGATGTGCCTGCAACCAAGGTACATGCCCTTGACCGGAATCGAACCCGGGACCTTTCAGTCCGCAGGTCGACGCTCTATCCACTGAGCCAAACCTGTTTCAGCAACAATTATAATTTTGAAGGACATACATGCTAAAGTTATCAGGCATAAAATATGATTTAACTTTATGAGTAAACAAAAAACGTTGATAAATATAATAAACCCAAGAAAGAAACATTTTAAAAGGCCAAAATAATTGTAGGTATTATCACAGTGTGTGTTTTACACGGACAGAATTAATAACAACTTTAAAAAACACATGTATTTTTGTAGAGCTTTGCTGTTGTTCATTTATTTTGGTCAGTTGAAATATTTCTAATCACTATTAAATATTGATCAATAAGCAAATTTGAATGATACTTTAAAAATACCAATATTCATTATGCCGTCACCCTGTTTGGTTCAAAAGTTCCCTGTCACCTTCGGGATAAAACCCACAGGCCCCTCTCACTGCGTTCAGGCTTTCAGGACTTGCCCGCCGATCACTCCACCTTCAGCCCTAGCAGCTGGCGTGCGCCTGTGCTCACGCTGGACTTGGACGCGGCTGGGCATGCGCACTCAGTCTCCTCCCACCTCCACGGGTGACTGGGACTCTACCCTGAAGACTCAGCCATGGCGGCACACTATTCGGGAAGGATGCCCCCATCTTCCTCCCTTTTCCTTTATCCCCGGCTGTGTTGGGATCTTGGTTTGTGCACCCACACATTCTTAGAACTAATCCCATTGTTGAGGAATTCTTCAAGGTCAACTTATATGTCTCATTTGCTTTTATACCTATTTTTAGCTTGGGCGATGATAGAAAGAACTGGTCAGAGAAGGGAATTTCAGAATTCCAGACCTTCGTATTGTAGCAATTCAGGTGGTAGATGATAAGGTAGGACCAGGTTTCCAGGTAGCTACACTGAGGTTCGTGAAAAGACTGAGAAGCTATGGGGGGTGCTGAGAGGAAATACCAGGTGTGCCCTGTGGCAGTTAGCAATGTCAGACCCCAACACGGCCAGGCACAGGGCCTGTTGCGCTTCCCGAACGCCCTGTGCTTGACGAGGCTATGTAACTAGTTGCGTGGAAGTGACCCGGGTCAATCAGGCTGGAGGACTTGATTGCTAGTTGGACATCTTCCCTACTACTAAGGGCGCCCGAGAGGGAGGGTGACCTTGGGAGCCTGGGCAGGAAGACAGAAAAACACTGGTCAGAGGTGGCATGTCGTTTGGAGAGAGACCTGACGAGACTGACTGACGGGCTGGGGCCCGATGAACAGGGGGTGTCCACCTGTCTGGGTCACGGGGTGGCCACCCCACTCAGCACCTGGAGCAGCCAACGGCGGTGCACATGCAGGGAGAGTGCACCCGGTTCTTCCAGCCACTCAGTTTGGGGGATGTTTGTTGCTACTGCATAACCTGACCTGACCGAGCACTCCCTGAACATGGGCCTCCATGCAATTGGCTCCCGTGTGCTGATTTCACCAGCGATTCCCAATTACTGATGGTTCCTCTGGCACAGAAGCTACGAAAGTCAGTCAAGGCTAATCCACGGAGGAACATGGCAGGCCCGTGGCGCTCTGCAGCGTACACCTTAAGTACGAGGAAAGGGGGATACAAGCGAAGAGGGTGCGTTTTGAATAAGAAGCCATTTATCGAGTGGCAATGGCAGAGGGCATGGGTATGGTTGCAAAAGGACAGCGTGAAGAAGGAAGTGATGGCCTTGCGGGGGACAGTGATGTAGAAACAGATTAGGCTCGAAGGGGTGTCATGTTGTCACGGGGCAGAAGACAGGAGGAAGCTGCTGGAACATGTAAAACCATTTAACTCTCTCTCCTCTTTCACCAGAGCTGATGTTGATAACAACGCTCATAAAAGTGCAGGAATACACACACTGTGTGTCTTTAAACAGGCCCGATTTTATTTCATTGGCGCATACAAGGAATAGTTCCTAATAGTTACTGGTATTTAAAAAACAACAACGGTGTCACATGCATGCTTTTAATGCCTGGAAGCCCCGTGACACACAGTCAGACTGGCTGATGGGGGCATCCCCCGATGGACAAGCAGTTGCGTATCTCAAAATGCATTCCGCTTCCCGCCCCAAGTCACCCCAAACCCAGCTCTGCACCACCCTGTGCTGCCGGGTTCTCCATGCGTACGTGCATTTTTAGATCAGATAACATGAATGGGAGCTCTTTCTCTGGAATACATGTAGTGCGAGTCAAAGAAAATGCATGTTAATGAATGAAACACTGAAAGCCTTGCAAAATGCTGATATGTAGCAACTAATTTGGTCTCTGCACGCAGCCGCCTTCCCTTTGTGCGTGGGAAGCAGCCTTCTCAGGGAATTCTGCGGCTGGACACGCGCTGGTATTGACCGAGACCTCAATGGACGAGAAGGGGTGGCGGTGGGGAAAGAGATTAATTGGCCCAAACACCATCTCTTTCAAAATATGCCTAACCATGAGGCAGTGCATAGGGACCAATGCTATCTTTATTGCAGTTTTTAAGAAAAACCACCTCCACAGAGAAATAGTTTTCACCAATCAAACACAGGGAGCAAAACGAAGAGGCTCTTCCCCGGTTGTTAAACCGCATGCCCAACCCCCAAACACGGGCTCTTTCGTGGCCAGTTTCATCCCTCCTCTGCTCCCACAGGACCTCCCATGGGGTCGCAGAGAGAGGTTCTTAACCCCATTCCTTTGCCTAAAAGGGATTTTTTTTTTTAAAACCAACAAAACCATGTCCTTAGCTTTACTCCTCGAGGGTCAGGTGGCGGGGGCAGTGATTTGTTTGTGCCCAGAGGGGCTGGCGCAAAGACATGGAACACATATGCAGGGAGAATTTCTACCCGGGCACCATGTGTGTGGAGGCAGCGCTGATGTCTGAGCCACGCCTGGCGGAGTTGCAGGGCAAGGCGAGTGCACGGACGAGAAGCAGAAAGAGCATCCTTAGTCAAAGCTGCTGTGTATCGAGAGGGTCTGTGCGTGAGATGTCCCTGCCCGGGTGGGTGTCACTTTCAGGGTGTGTTTTTAAAAGCAGGTTTCACGTCAATTTTAACGCAACTGGGAAGGATGTCACCTTTTTTAAAAAAGACAAGTTGCTTGGATTTAACCTCATTAAAAGGCCCAAGAACTTAAGTAAAACGCAGAAGCCGGTTGCATAGAAATGTACCTTGGTGCATAGAAATGTACATAAAAAAACCATACAAGACTGCTTAGTGCACCTTTAAATCATACAACATCCATACCTATGATTACTCCCGAGATCAAATTAAGACCATTCCTCATTTGTTGGTTTGTCTCCAGGACAAAGTACAAGAAAACAAATGCTAATGAAAAGATGAATGGATTTCTCAAGCTATAATTTTAGCCACTCCTTCAACCTTTGAGAAACAAAATAAAAATAAAGGGTGATCGAACAGAGTCTTGGTAAATATTGGGCGGTTTGAAGGACCTTGTCAGTACGAACTGGATTTACGTCTGTGAATCTTTTCTGAATATTCCTGTAACTATCTAGATAGAAATATCCTATCTAATAAAAGGGTAATATGCAAATGAACCATCACTCTGTCACAAAGAAGGCAGTGCCCATAGCCACAAGATGGCGGCACCCAGTCCCTTCAGTCTCGCCGGAGTCCCCCAGTCCTGGGGGCGGGGGCTGCCGCTGAGAGCGGACAGTGTGAGTGACCAGGGCGGGATGCTTGCTTCATTGCCACGCGACATCCAGGCCGCGGAGGGCCTCTGGGGGACAGGGGGCCCGGCCTGCAGCCTCCGTGGCTGAGTGCAGGCTCAGAGAGGAGATGGTGGGCCCACCTCCTGTGGAGGCAGTGTGGCTCCCGGCAGCACGCTGCGGTTCCTGGCCTACTGCGTGCGATATCGCGCCATGGGCTACTAGTCATATATAAAAACGTTCTTTATTTCAGAACAGGTAAAACTCCCAGTGGTAAGAGAAGATTTAGGCATCGCTGAAGGTTTCTTATCGTCCGGCAACATTACTCTGATGGCTGGGTGTTTGAAAGGTCCTCTGAGATCATCATCAGAGAAGTGAGTGGACAGGCGCCAGGAGGGGCCCTGTAGTTCCCTCCTCTCTGCTTTTGGACATCGAATCTTTCTTCCAGTCGCCATGGGAACCTTATCATGTCGCTTGGGGTGGCATGTCTGAGCCTGAATAGTAGCTGCCGTAAGTTTCTGCTACCAGTTCCGAGAAGGTTGGACTCACCTAAGCAAAGACTATATTGGGTTTAACACTCACAACCACACTTCACAAACCCTGAGCTGCTGAGGAAAAGGCGGCAGTGAGAATGCTGGGAATGAGTTTTGTCTCTACATTTTTTGGGGCAATTATATTACAACTTAAAAAATCCAATGCGGTGGGGTTGTCTTTATTCTGTAAATGTTTATTGAATGACTAGAGGCCCGGTGCACGAAATTTGTGCACGGGGGGTGTGTGTCCCTCAGCCCAGCCTGCACCCTCTCCAATCTGGGATCCCTCGAGGTATGTCTGACTGCCCGTTTAGGCCCAATACAGGTAGGATCTGGTCTAAATGGGCAGTTGGACATCCCTCTCACAATCCAGGACTGCTGGCTCCCAACTGCTCACCTGCCTGCCTTCCTGATAGTCCCTAACTGCTTCTGCCTGCCAGCCTGATCACCCCCTAACCACTCCTCTGCCAGCCTGATTGATGCCTAACTGCTCCCCTGCCATCCTGTTTGCCCCTATCTGCCCTCCCCTGCAGGCCCAGTCACCCCCAACTTCCCTCCTCTGGCGGCCTGGTCACCCCTAATTGCCCTCCCCTGCAGGCTTGATCGCCCCCAGCTGCCCTCCCTTGCAGACCTGGTCCCTCCCAACTGCCCTCCCCTGCTGGCAATCTTGTGGTGGCCATCTTGTGTCCACATGGGTGCAGCCATCTTTGACCACATGGGGGCAGCCATCTTGTGTGTTGGAGTGATGGTCAATTTGCATATTACTCATTTATTAGATAGGATGATGAATCAACATTTATTTTATATCTTTTTGCTTAATATTTGACTGAAAGCAATCTTTTAAATTTCTACTATAAAAGACAAGTCTTTCAAATATTAGAAGGCACATGCTCTAAGCATTGTCTACCAGGGTAGCCAGCAGCCACTCGTAGCTGCTTAACATCATATTCATTAAAACGAAATGGAATTACAAACCCAGGTTCTCAGCTGCACTCGCTACATTTCAAGAAATTAAAAGCAACATGTGGCTGGTGACTGCGCTATTGGACAGGGCAGATATGGGGCATCCTCACCCACACAGAAAGTTCCCTTGGGCAGCGCTGCCCCAGAAAGGTTCAGCTCAAACCCAGCACATGACAGTCCTTAGGAATCAATCTCCCAATTCAGCATTTCTGTTTAGAGTGTTTCAACCTATAGAAAATAGGACCCCGTGTGACCGCCATCTTCATCTTCCCAGGAGGTGGAGAGAATATGTTACCATGACACATGCATGTGTGGTGTAACTACATGTGCCATTTCGGCATATAATGTACCTTGATGAATAATTAAACACAACAGAAATTCGTAATTACAAAACCTTGTATTCCTACTCTATCTCAAGTGCTTCAAACATAGCTATCTTCTTGCCCAGCTGGCATGGCTCAGTGGTTGAGCATTGACCTATGAACCAGGAGGTCATGGTTTGATTCCTGGTCAGGGCACATGCCCGGGTTGCAGCTAGATCCCCAGTGTATCTGTGTATGAGGCAGGCATGCTAACCATATGTATATATATCAAAACAGAAGGCCTTAAGTACTTAAAAACAAAACAAACACACACACACACACACACTCACATACACACACACACACACACACACACACTCACACACACACACACACACACAGCTACCTTCTAATTCAGTCTCTAAACACCCTGATAAGGAGCATTGGTATTGCTGTGGCTTGAAGCTCACCAGAGCCCATGCACGAAACTAGGCCCCACAGGGTACATGCGTTTGCGATGAAGCCTGTTTGTCCTCGTCCAAGGCTCTGGCGGCCTCTTGCCATTATGTTTCTGGTGTGGGTTAGCGTGACTACCTCATACACTGAGTAATTATTGTGCTTGGCGTACAGCACCGACATATACAATCTGCTTAGTGTGTATCCTGGTAAAACTGTTGTCTTTTCATGGGGGCCTGGTCCCTGCACATACACACTTAGCCGTGCGCGTTTACACCAGGTCAGCCTGGGAGGCTTGAGCAGTGTGTTATTTGGATCGGGCCAGATCTAATTTTTTGTGGCTAAAAGTTTCCTCCCAAGGGATTACCTTCCTCACTGGCATCCACAGGCCCCTCATTACCGGAGTTTAAGGAGGGAGATTAAAGCCAAACAAAGGCACAGAAAGTCTTAATTCTGTGTTCACGTCTAGAAGCGGCGATAAGCTGGCATCTGCCATTACCTGGATATTTGGGAGATAAATGAGAATCTGGGTAAATAGAAGCCTTCAGACTCTGCAGCTGTCACTAACATATTTCACCCTAATTGCAAAATATTTATTTTAAACACTGGAGTACACATTGGGAAAGCTACCCGCGGCTGGTGAAAAGGAGATTTTCAATTGCTAACTTTTCGAAGTTAATTCAAATATTGTAGGAGATGCTGAAGATGCCATTTTATTCTTTACACTTTTGACTTGGTAGTCTGTACGTAAGTTAAGACAGGGAAGATGAAAGGAATTACCTCTATGGTTTCTCTGTGAGTAAGAACTGCTTTATGCCCTAGTACTCACATATTAATTGGCTCACAGTAAGGCACTTAGGAAATATATATATATAGATAGAGATAGAGATAGAGAGAGAGAGAGAGAGAGAGAGAGAGAGAGAGAGAAAGAGAGAGAGAAAGAAAGAGAGAGAGATTTTACATTAATCAATCATATTTCCTATATTTGGGAGTTAGCACTACAAAAATATTTTCTTTAAATGTTTATTTATCTACAAGCATAATGACACCAAGGAATCAAGATGAAACTAGATATTAAGTTATTAATTCAATGACATGGACCAATTTCTCTAGCATATTAATTCACTTTACCAGCATTTACTGCGTACCAACTATCTGGTAGTAATTGGGATCAAGTTGTGAGCTAAATAAAGTCTCTGCCATCATGAAGATTAGGCTATTGTGAGGGAACACTTTTAATCATTTTTTAAGTAATTTAAGACTGCACACTTTCTCTTTTAAAAATCAGTAAGTTTATCTACTCATTTTGTCCAATTCACTCCCCTACACCAGTACAGGCATGTCCTTAGGCAGTGATGAGAGGGAGGGGAATTGAAGGAAGCAATTTTACAAAACTGGGTGTTGATATGGTGGAACCTGGGCTCTGGGGTCCCAGCCCCAATGGTGGGGTGGCACGTGGTGAGCACGGAGCAGCCATTGAGCAAACAAGTCTGACCAGAGGTGCCCAGGTGTGTCATTAGGGTGAGAGTGAGGAGCAAACTCAAGGCTTAGTCTTCTGACCACACACCACCTCTTACAATTCTCCCAACAGGGCGAGCTGAGCTACCATTTGACCCCTTTACTGCTCTTTGCATTTCATTTTCTTTCTCAGAGAAATCTGGCATCAGAAAATGATATCTAAATAGTAATGTGTCATCGTGCTGATGAGTAGGGTTACAAGACTTGAGACGGATAGATAGAAGCAAGAAAGGCAGCCAGATGACTGATCAAAGGCATTTGCTGACCAGAAGGCGGAAAATAGCAGTTGGGAGTTTTAGCAAATGCACTTAAGAATCTAGAGGAGCTGCTCAGGCATTTATTAGAAGCTATTTCAAACCCTTAGGGTTATGGAAGATTTCGTGAAAAGCGCCTCTTAACTGACCAACTGTCAATTAGCAAAGGAGAAAATGCCTCAAGTACTCCATTATGATGATGATCAAATACACGGCTTTCATTACTATAATAACGATAGCATAATTTATAAAAAAATTCTGGTTTTAGATATGAGGAGAATTTATAACTGCTGATCATCTGTAAAATCTACTGTGGAAAACTACAAGTATAATTGCCCACTGATGCCAATTCTTTTTCTCCCTCCAACTTTTCAGGTGATCTAAAATAATGAGAAATAATAATCATTAAGGTTTGATCATGATAATCTAATTTTCTGGATGGCTTATTAACCTTTCAAGGATGTCTTCCTTCGACTTCTTGATCATTAGATCAGGCAATAATTAGGGCAAGAATGAGGAATGTCAATTACATAATGAAGGGTGACAATATACAGAAAGGTATGAATATTTAGGCTTATTGTTCTCGAGTTTGACTACAGACATGCACACAAAAGCACAACTTTCTGACTTCTTATAAGAAAGAGGTTTAATAAAACATGTATTTCAAAATAGGATTTAAATATTTTTACTAAGCTAAATCTGGCCTCAAGTTCATGAACTCCAAAAATAAACAGCAGCAAAAAGTAGAGAGTCTGCATTAAACAGCTCTGCACAAAATTCTCTCGGCTCAATTTGTACCAGACTAAAGTCCACTGGGAAAAGCAATCATTTCCAAATATGACTGAAGGAAAACCCTCTTACGAAGAGAAAATGAATGATTATTCCAAAGGATTGTTAATTTTAGAGAAACAACGACATTATTGGAAATCCTACCCTTTGTGACAGCATGGATGGACCTGGAGAGCATTATGCTAAGTGAAATAAGCCAGTCAGAGAAAGACAAGCACCCTACGATTTCACTCAGATGTGGAATCTAATGAACAAAATGAACTAACAAACAAAACAGAAACAGACTCATAGAGAACAGACTGACAGCTGTCAGAGAGGAGGGATGTTGTGGGAATGGATGAAAAAGGTGAAGGGATTAAGCAACAACAACAACAACAAAACTCATAGATACAGACAACAGCATGGCCATTACTGGGGGGGCGGGGGGCGCTGTTTAGAAGAGGGTATAGGGGAAAACGGTGATGGAAGAAGACTTGACTTGGGGTCAACATACAGATATACAAATGATATGTTAGAGAATTGTGCACTTGGCACCTATATAATTCTACCAGCCAATGTCACCCCAATGAATTCAATTAAAAAGAGAAAAATGATGGGTGCTGGGATCCTGGGGATGTGTTTAACGCCAGCGGAAGTCTATGAGTCATACAGATGCCTCTGAACAATGACTGACGCTCTCTAACCCTTTGTGCCATCATCTGCACGATGGGGATAACGACAGCCATTTCCAGATGTTCCAAGAGTGGGTGCAACATATGGAAAGACATTTATTAGGACCTTCAATGAATGATAGAAATTATTATTCTTGACCTTCCTGGATGTGCGCTATTTCTTCACTAAATTCATTTACTGGATCTAGATAAAAATATTTAGATTTAACTCCATCTTTTCTGTTCCCTTTCATCTGAATTACTTTCACTTATCAGATCTGTATAGTAATGGAGAGTCAGTGTTTTTACCAGGGGGCGAGACATACACTGCAGAGGTGCCTTTGATGTGAATCAGGACAATTAGCCTTGCTATGGCTCTATATCCAGAGACCTGATTGCTTGTGGTGACTTGTATGGGGACCTCATTAGACCTTTCTCATTTTTTTTCCAGTAGAATCTCACTTCATATTCCATGTAGTGTCAGCTTATAAATAAAAAAAGTAAATCATAAATCTGACAACAAAGCAGACCCTATAACCAAATATATGAATTCTGGTCTGAAAAAGAGGAAAAACATCTATAAATGTTGGTTAAACTCAGCGTAGGCATGGCCCTACCTGCGGTGACACTGTCCTCCTCTTGGCAGGTTTAGCGAGATCCATCCAGTTGCTGACTCAGCACTCCTGGTATTCTGTTCCTACTAATGAGATGTGTGTGGGCACGGAGAGCGAGATCTAGATATAGATCTATACACTGTGTCAGCTACTAGTGTTCCTTAAATCCTTTCTCCCTTCACTGCATAATACGGCAGCTACTGCGGTACCCTCCCCACACCTCATTTTAAGGAAGAACTTGCTATTTAGCTGCCAAACATGTGGTGAGCTGGGAGCCTCCAGCTGGGAGCGGCTTCAAGGTTGACTGCAGTTGCCAAGCCCAGGCCACTTCCTTGTTGTGCAGCCACCGCCAAGGAGTGAGCGCAGTGGGACCCGAGGGCCCAGCGGTTCTGGCCCCACTTAGGAGACTCCCCTCATGGGCAATATTTTCTCTGGGGAGGCAGAGAGGTTTGACCTACTTATTTTCGGCCAGATTTACATCTTGGCTTGAGGTGTGCTCCACCCAGTTCTGCTTCCCATCCTCTTCCTTCCACAGGTTCCAAGCTGAGGGTGCGGTCAGCCCCAGTCTGCTTCCCCTACATTTTCTCTTTCCCTCTCCCAATACACAAAGCGTTTGCCCGCTACATTTGTCTCAGTGTCTTCTTCCCAGAGGACCGATCCGACACACACAGGAACAGGGTTTTAGCGGGCTACGTGGGAATCTACTGAGACTTCATGTGCCAGCCCGTCGTGGGCCCTGGCATGGCCTTGCCGTTAAGTGCTTGGCAGTGGGATAGACCGTGCGTGATGTGGATAACCGTGCCGCGCTTCCTGAAGAGGAAATTGCTCGCCTTCTACTTCCACTGTTTTCTTGTTCCCAAAATCTGCACATTGATGTGGCCTTGACTAAGCTTCTAAGATGCAGGAAATCCCCTTAGAGAAGGGGGTTAGCCAACCACAGCTCACAGGCACAGGCTGGCCTGCGGCCTATTTTGTATGGTCTGTAAGCTAAGAATGGATTTCCTCTTTGTAAAGCACTGTGAAAAGAATGAAAAGAGGCAGAGTAGGTGATGAAAACCATAGATGGCCCATCAAGTCTAAAATATTTACCATCTCGCCATTTACGGAAAAGGCTTGCTGACCCCTGTTTTTAGGGAATTGTAGGTCAACACACCCAAAAGCCTGGGCCTCTGAATGGTCACGTGGAGCGAAGCTGTTCAGGGGCCCCGCATGCCTGGACTGCAAGGTGAGAGCAAAATGAACCCATCTTCTGAGCCACTGTATTATTTTTGCTTCGCTGTTATGGCAACAGACCCTCGGTAATATGCATACAAATAAATAAAAGGTTAAAATGATTTCTCTCTCCTCTCCCAATGTTATATGACTCAGTCATTTCTTCATCTAAGCCTTGAGCAGTTTTTTTAAAAAATAAATTCCTCATTGGTTTACTAGCTTCTAAAGACCTAAAGCATTTGGACTGCCGGGTACTTGCATATCATGTTGCAAAAATACTGCTTAGGAAGATAGGAAGATACATAAACATGAGATACCAATGTAAATAGAAAGTCTACTTGATTAACTTCCCTTAACCCAAGGCATCTCAACAGTATTTTTAGAACTGTCCCCTGCCTTGCACAAAAGCATGATGATGATGATAGTGACAGAGCCGAGGTTGGGGGAGGAAAGATAATTTTACAAATGGTTGAACAATGATTGCATATGCTATGGAGTAATCTTCTATATATATATATATATAAAAGCCTAAGCAACTGTTATGACCAGACGACGGGAATGACCAGTCACTATGATGTGCACTGGCCACCAGGGGGCAGATGCTCAACGCAGGAGCTGCCCCCTGGTGGTCAGTGCGCCCCCACAGCAGGAGCACCACTCAGCTGAAAGACCCGTCCTGGCGGCCCACCAGCCTGGTGGCAGCCACTCCCTCCCTCAGTCGTCCTGCAGGTACAATCTCTGGAGAATGGGCCAGGCACCGATGGACCAGCTGCCGGCACGATCCCGACAGCACTGCCAGCCTCCTGGGAGTCGGCCTCGGGCACCGCGGCCGCTTCCCCTCCCTAGACGCTCCACAAGGAAGCTCCCGACAACCGGCGTGAATATCAACAGGACGGATATGGATCCCAGGCAGGCAAGAGTGTCCCACTGCCAGCCTGGAGAGCTGATCATGTCCTGGCTCCCCCACCCTCCATCCCCCTGGGGACCCCACCCATGCACGAATTCATGCACCGGGCCTCTAGTGTATTATAAACATAGGGTATATTAACTCACATCAATTTGACCAGATTATGACAAAACCATTTAACGTCATATAGGCTGTCTATAGTCAGTCACTAAGAAACGCATGCAGCACACATGTCTCAGACACTTTTGTGAGCCTTGTATTGAGGTAGAGAAAGTAAGTGAATTTGGTATTTCCAGATACACAGCCACAGCACAGATTTTATACACAGCAATTTAAATGGCCATTTTTGCTGCTCTATAATTTCTTTTGACAGCAATAAATATTTCAACTATCCTATATAATAAAAGCCCAGTGAAGGTTACGGCATAACGACCAGAATGACCAACGACCAGACCACCAGCTGGTAGCTCTGATGAGCTCTGACCCAGAACTTGCTGTTGGCGCCCTGACAGCCCCAAATCCCGTTCGCCTGCACCCCAGACCCTGACAGCAGGGAGGAGGGAGCCAGATACCCACACCCCAGACCCTGACAGCAGGGAGGAAGGCACCCCATTCCTCTTGGAATCGGCCTTGATCAGCTTGCTGCTAGTGCCCTGACAGCCCTGAATCCCATTCACCCGCATCCCTGACCCTGACAGGAGGGAGGAGGGAGCCAGATACCCACACCCCGGTCCCTGACAGCAGGGAGGCAGGAGCCCCATTCCTCGTGGAAACGGCCATTGGTCAGCTTGCTGTCCATGCCCTGACATCCCCGAATCCTCTTCACCCACACCCCGAACCCTGACAGCAGGGAGGAGGGAGCCCCATTCCTAGCAGAATCGGCCGTTGTCCCTTATAACCCATACTAGAGGCCCGGTGCACAAAATTTGTGCACTCAGGGGGAGAGGAGGTCTCTCAGCCCAGCCTGCACCCTCTCATAGTCCAGGAGCCCTCAGGGGATGTCCAACTGACGGGTTAGGGCCTAAGCCGTCAGTAGCTAAGGAGGCGGGAGAGACTCCCGCCACTGCCACTGCACTCACCAGCCATGAGCCTGGCTCAGGGCTTCTGGCTGAGCAGCGCTCCCCTGTGGGCACACTGACCACCAGGGGGCAGCTCCTGCGTTGAGCATCTGCCCCCTGGTGGTCAGTGCGCATCATTCTGTCATTCGGTTGATTTGCATATTAGCCTTTTATTATGTAAGATTTGTGCCTTAAATATGATTGTCATATAAATGCTGAAGTTTGCGCATCGATTAAGAGTGTTAAATATTTTTTAAATACGTCTATAAAGGGCACAATAGTGCAAATATTCAAATTTCTGAAAAAAAATATTATCAATCATGATGAAGTACAGGACTTCATTGACTCCAGGTATGTGAGCGCTCCTGAGGCTGTTTGGAGACTTTTTGCAATGGGAATGCATGACCAATCTCATGCAATCACAAGATTCGCTGTTCATTTGCCAAATGATCAGAATTAATTTTTTGAGTTTGTCCTTGTGATTTATTCCAATAATTTTGCTGAAGTTATAGACAGGGCTAAAAGGTATAACTCGACTTTGACGGCTTGGTTTTTATTGAATAGAGAAAGTTCTGATGCACGTAATTATTATTATTGGGAGATTCCACAACATTATGTGTTTAATAATTCTCCATGGAGAAAACGACAAAAGGATGGGAATAAGTATTAGGTGGACTGTTCACTGTGAGCTTTAGAGAACCAGAACGATATTACCCTAACTTTTGCTTCTGCATGTAAAAGGTGCAATTAAGTTTTGCTGATCTGTGAACTGTAGGAGGTGTAATTTATGACACATTTCGTGAAACTGCTAAACATAGAGGACTTTTAATTGACGACACTATCCTTAACATACCCAAACAACTATGGCAACCTTTTGCATATATATGCGTGTTTGGATGTCCTTCTGATGCAGACAAATTATGGGATGAGAATAAATCTCATTTTATTGAAGATTTTTGTTGGAAATTACACCGAAGAGAAGGTGCCTGTGTGAACTATGAAATGCATGCCCTTAATGAAATTCAAGAAGTATTCACATTGCATGGAATGAAATGTTCGCATTTCAAACTTCCAGACTATCCTTTATTAACGAATACAACTACATGTGATGAATCATACGAGTGACAACAGGCAGAGGTTTTGATAAGTTCTCTGAACGATGAACAGTTGGCAGCCTTTCAGACTATAACTTCCGCCATCGAAGATCAAACTGTACACCCCAAATGCTTTTTCTTGGACGGTCCAGGTGGTAGTGGAAAACATATCTTTATAAAGTTTTAATACATTATATTAGAGGTCATGGTGGTACTGTTTTACCTACAGCATTTATAAGAATTGCTGCAAATTTACTTCTTGGTGGAGGAACCTTTCATTCCCAATATAAATTACCAATTCCATTAAATGAAACTTCAATTTCTAGACTTATATAAAGAGTGAAGTTGCTAAATCTATTAAAAAGGCCCAACTTCTCATTACTGATGAATGCACCGTGGCATCCAGTCATGCTATAAACGCCATAGACAGATTACTAAGAGAAATTATGAATTTGAATGTTGCATTTGGTGGGAAAGTTCTTCTTGGAGGGGATTTTCGACAATGTCTCAGTATTGTGCCGCATGCCATGTGATCAGCCATAGTACCAACGAGTTTAAAGTACTGTAGTGTTTGGGGATGTTTCAGAAAGTTGTCTCTTAAAACAAATATGAGATCAGAGGATTCTGCTTATAGTGAATGGTTAGTAAAACTTGGAGATGGCAAACTTGATAGCAGTTTTCATTTAGGAATTGATATTATTGAAATCCCCCATGAAATTATTTGTAATGGATCTATTATTGAAGCTACCTTTGGAAATAGTAAATCTATAGATGATATTAAAAATATATCTAAACATGCAATTCTTTGTCCTAAAAATGAGCATGTTCATAAATTAAATTAAGAAATTTTGGATATCCTCAATGGAGATTTTCACACCTATTTGAGTGATTCCATTGATTCAATGGATGATGCCAAAAAGGAAAAATTTCCCATCGAATTTCTTAGTAGTATTACACCTTCGGGAATGCCATGTCATAAATTAAAATTGAAAGTAGGTGCAATCATCATGCTACTGAGAAATCTTAATAGTAAATGGGGTCTTTTTAATGGTACTAGATTTATTATCAAAAGATTGCGACCTAACATAATCGAAGCTGAAGTATTAACAGGATCTGAAGGAGAGGTTGTCTGATTCTAAGAATTGATTTGTCCCCATCTGACACTGGCCTCCCATTTAAATTAATTCGAAGACAGTTTCCCGTGATGCCAGCATTTGCAATGACAATGAATAAATCACAAGGACAAACTCTAGACAGAGTAGGAATATTCCTGCCTGAACCTGTTTTCAGACATGGTCAGTTATAGGTTGCTTTCTCTCAAGTTTGAAGAGCATGTGACGTTAAAGTTGTAAATACTTCATCACACGGGAAATTAGTCAAGCACTCTGAAAGTGTTTTCACTCTTAATGTGGTATACAGGGAGATATTAGAATAAGTTTAATCAATTTATCAGTCATTGTATCAATGTTGTTTTTATATCATGTTTTTCTTGTTTTTATATCATGTTTATGTTGTTTTTATATCTTATCTTTGTTGTTGTTATATCATGTTGTTATTGTTTATTAATAAATTTATATATTATTTTCATATACATTTTACTATTTTTCTTTCATCTCTGAAATTTCCATTATAGAGAAAGGTTGAATACCGATATTAAATATTTCTTCTAATTAATTCCCTCTCAATGTGCATGAATTTGTGCACCAGGCCACTAGTATAAAATAATCTCTTTGCAGAACTCAAAACATGTGCTCACTGTTATATAAGCCCCAGTTCTCATTTGCTTCTCATTACACATAATGCTTTGCAAAATATTTAATCAAATAGGTGTGATATTGACAAGCAACTCTTAAAATAATGACTACCTTTTATAACTTTTGTGCTACCTAAATAAAGTATTTTTTAAAATTAGCATTCATTGAGATGATATTCAGAACAATGGTATATGAATGCTGTAACAACAGAATTTTTTTTATGAGAGATAGTGAAAAATGAAAAAAAAAAACAAAAAACTTCTTGTGCTACATAGATGCAATACTAGGGCTTTTACAAAACATACCTAAGTAACCTAAAAGAAAAGAGATACTCTTGGTTTTTCTAGCAGCATCTTGGTGCACAGCTTATTGCTTTGTCACAAATCTGAAGAAAATGCAGCATGCTTCATAACGTGGTCTTGAAGCTCTCTCTACATTCTTCTTTGCACAGAACCTTGTCTACTTTGATACTAAGGCTGAAAAGGTAGGGCATGGAGATATGTTTCCCTCTTAAGTAGTTCGAGGTTTTGTTTAATTCGTAAATTTCACTGTAGAGAGGTACCGGGTGGAAGTCATTCCTTCTAGTCATTTAATTCTAATGTAAGAAAGATAAAACAATCATCCTGACGGCCTGCCAATCTATTCAACACATCTACCTGAAAT
This sequence comes from Eptesicus fuscus, assembly GCF_027574615.1. Taxonomy (NCBI): domain Eukaryota; kingdom Metazoa; phylum Chordata; class Mammalia; order Chiroptera; family Vespertilionidae; genus Eptesicus; species Eptesicus fuscus. Next base: position 90,257,136 of record NC_072483.1, on the reverse strand, counting down.
TTAATTTCCACTGAATTAACTGTGATAAATATCAGGTTTTCCTTTCAAAAGCATCAGGGAACCAAAACTATATGGAGAAAATATAACAGAGGATGTACGAAAGCCTTCTCCGTGGTCTGTTAGTGGATAAAAGGCAATGAGGAGCTGCCATAGGGTATTACCTATTTTTACTTGTTTTGGAACTGACTTCGAGGGCACATTATCGTTAATTTCATGATGAACACATTCGTGAATACATCGTCTTGTTCTCTTGCACTCAAACCTGGTCAAGAGTGAAGTTTTTTTAATCGAAGAATTTAAAATTTTTACAGTATTTACTTCTTCCTGCTCTGCCCTTACCCATAGCAGGCACTTCGACTCAAGTCGGGTACCCTTTCCTGGTAAAACTCCATGTGCTGTAGCGTTCTTGGAGCACAGTGCTCCAACAGCCACGACAGTCAGACCGAGCTGGCACGCTCCACATGACCCACGCTGGCTTCCTCCTGTGATGTTCTAAAGCCATGGTCGGCAAACTGCGGCTCGCGAGCCACATGCGGCTCTTTGGCCCCTTGAGTGTGGCTCTTCCGCAAAATACCACGGCCTGGGCGAGGCTATTTTGAAGAAGTGGCGTTAGAAGAAGTTTAAGTTTAAAAAATGTGGCTCTCAAAAGAAATTTCAATCGTTGTCCTGTTGATATTCGGCTCTGTTGACTAATGAGTTTGCCGACCACTGACCTAAAGTAATTGCCCAGATATCAATGCTACTAAAAGCAAAAGAACTTAGTAACGTCACTGAAACGCTGGTGACATGTTACTCTTCAGCATTTTTTAAACTTTATGTCACATTTCTCATAAAGTTGTTGCATTTGTGTTCCTTGTACCACGTGTGAGGATAAACTTCCTTCTGTACGTCTGTTTGCCCATTACCTTTACTCTGCAATACATATTTATTAGAAGCGTTTTGCCTATTTGCTAGGATTCTATGGACAAAGGACCTTCCTTCGTAGTCAGAATTAGATCCTTTTCTCTCCATCTGGTCTTTATATTTTGGTGCTTTTCCCCAAACTGTTACTCCCTGAAAAACAACTTTTACCACATTGAGTAACATGTTTCATTTGTATCTGTAAAGTATATTTTCAATTAAATAAAAATAGAAGACAGTAAAAGATGTCAAAAGGCTACACAGAACACTGTTATTTTATCAGTTGTGTTTCTAGCATTTGGGAACATGTCAACGCTAGCAAGTTTTTTAGTCAGTTTTAGGAGAAAAGTTGTTTCAAATTCAAAGGTAGTAGGATAAACCCGCTACGCAGTGGTTACCACATGGATTTAGACAGCTCCTCGGCTCTCAAAATGCACATCACAGTCCTCCACACCATCACCATCACCACGATCCATCCCCACAAAAAATGTCCAGTGTTCTTATTGTTTCTTGGATGCCCTAATTGTATTTTCACCTTGAAGACCCTGTTCACTCTTTATTCACTTCTCTGAAATTTCCATTTCCATTTCTAAACTTCTAAGATCTATTTTGACTCTGGGTTCAACTCAAGCAATGAGAGAATTAGATGGTTGCCCGCAATGGGAGGACCTAGACAAGGGAAGTAAGTTTCGTTCAGGGCCCTTTCTATGCCAGGCCCTGGTCCCAGGAGTTCCAAAACTGCTCTTAATTCTGCCATCACTAGAACCACTGTGTCACCGAATTGTGCCCATCTGGAGGTAAACCCTGGAGCAGGCAGTACATCCACTGCTTAATTTAGCACTTAAAATAACTCCCTGGAGAAGGTATTATAATGCTTCCTCAGATATGCGGAATCAGACAAGTCTGCTTACAGGTACACAGCTCATAGTGGAAAAGACGAGATCTGCAAACAGGGCCATTGGGATCCCAACGTTAGCCTCTTCTCTGGTCCCTCACTGTCTCCTGGGCTCCGCGCTTGGCGGGAAGGTTCCTTTTTTTGTTGTCTCATTATTTATTCTCATCTACACACCTACATCATTTCCTGTGCGATGACACCTTCCCTTCCTTGCAGCACAGATGTGTGCTTGTACCTTTACAGGTATGCTTGTTTCACAACCAGGTTTCAACCTCCTTGAGAGAGGAGATGACGTTTACTTCCCGAATAGGGGCGATCTGGATGCTTTGCACATAGTGGGAGCTTAAAAAATAATTGTGCTGAGAATAAGCGTTAACCTCGGCATATGTGTGAAAGAAAAGCGAATGCTCTTTATAGTAAAAAGAGGAGAAGAAGGAGGGAAGGAAGAGGAGGAAAAAGAACAACAACAATAACAACAACAGAAAGACAGAAAGACAGAAAGACAGAGAGATCCAGAGAAGGCCCTTTTCTCGATAAGAAAAGGACAGTCACATTTTATAATTTCTCTTTTTATTCTCACCGTTCTACCTCCTGACTGTAATCGTAAACACACTTAGATGCTGAGTTTTAATTTCTTGTGCTATTACGTTGCACTGGGACCTATGCATGTGGTTACTATTATTTAAATTCTCTATTTAAACAGAAAGTGGGAGCTTACCCAGCAAGGGCACTGATGCTTTGTGTTGAAGATGACAGAGAGGAATGTGGGAGTGGGTGTCCTAACAGGTGGATTTTTTTTAATGTAGTTTTACATGACCTTCCCTCTGGAGGGGATTCATTAGGCACTGCCACTGAATTGCAGGCCCTTTTTCGTTTCCCTGCTCAACCTACTGCTAAAAAATGCAATGGTAGCTATTCTTAACCATAATGCTGCTTGGTTTTCCTTTAAATATTTTAAACTGAAAACTGGAATAAAAGCCCTTTTAAGATGAACCAGCTTCCAATACAAGGCGAGATTTAACGGCGTTTCTTGTCTCCTTCTCAGAAATGAAATCTGTATTCAGGCTGTGAGGCTCCCTCTGAAGTGCTTGGAGAATCCGAGAAAATGGCCCGTTTTCATTTTAATGAATCATGCTGGAGAATAAATTTACATGATGTTAATGCGGAGACCTGGAGGATGGCGAGGTATAATGCTCATCATAAAGGATTTGGGAGCCATGGCAGTCTGGGGGCTGCATTCCGGTGAGCCACTCAGGTGTGACGCTGGATAAGTTACTTGAGCTCCTGGTTCCTCAATAAATGGAGATGGAGAGCTTAGGGGGAGAGCACATCGCTGGAAACCAACTCAGCGAGGCCAACACGAGGTGAACAAGCCTTCGGGGCTCCGCTCTGCTTAGGCACCCCAGGATTTTCTGCACACAAAGCAGCACCAGGAAGTCAGGTGTCACTCACGTGGGTTCTTTACATGAAACTGACCAAGCTGAAAGGCTTTGCTGGGAGAAACGGAGGGCCGCAATCCTGTCTCAAAGCCGGAGGAAGAGGTAGACTGAGAGGCCACAGACCTAAACAAGTCCATCCGGCTCCATCTCAACTGGACAATCTCCAGCAGCTGATAGACGTATAGTGAGCATATAAAGAGGAATGTGAAGGGGAAAGCCATAGCTATGGGGATGGAGAGAAGCTGAACTCATAGAGGGAGAAAGAGAAACAAGGAGGGAGTTCAGGAGTCCGTACAGAAAGCCGGATGAAACCACCTGGTGTGCGAGTGTCCACATCCGATCACAGAGCTCTGCGGAGAGGACCCTCACTGCCACCTCGCAGCACTCGCCCACCACGCAGTGGGCACTCCGGGCAGCCCCGCGTTTCGATGGACTTATTCCCACGGACAGGATCCACTTCCCACATTGACTCAGACATGCTTAAAACGGTTGTTGTGATCTCTAGTAGGTTGTTTCATGTGTGTGTGCCAGTTCCCTTAGGACAATGAACCCTAAAGGTGCTAATATATGACAAATGAAAGCTGTTATTTTGGTTAAACCTGCATCCCTGGCCAATTTAAATCATCAGTGATATCAGAAAATAAAAGGAATTATTTAACGAGCAACTGGTTCTAGAATTCATTGACAACCCTCTACAACTAAGACCATTTAAGCTTTTGGGCCATTCAGTGATTTGTTGGGTATTTTTTTTTTTTGCCTTTGTAATTGTTAGGCAATGTCGGTGACCATGAAAGCTGTGTAAAAGTATATTTAAAGTTTTTCTTTCTTTCAAAATCACACATGAATAAATGTAACTCTAATTATCCTATAGTTTATCCTGGTTTCTTTCAGTAGCCTTCTGATTAGGTTTAATCTACAAAGTTTATATAGACTTATTTCAAATCACTGATTATGGAAATTGCTTCAATCTAGTTGCCCATGAAATATTCCTATTGCAATTGTTATCTTTTTAGGAGTACATGCTCTGTAGTATGTATCGCCTTGGTAACATTAGCTGAGAGATGAGGTGGTGTTCATGGGTTATAAGTTTGGGTTATAAAAAATATTCATAGTAATGATAAAACTTTATGGGCTGTCCGCATTATGGTAGGTGCCAAGCTAATAGAGAATTAGACAAATCTCCTACCAAGGATCAGGCAGCCTTAAGTTCACAGTTCTTTTCTCCCTTGTGGAATAGAGCTCCCATTTGCGTTTGGCCTGTATAAAACCTCAAAGACACTTGCCTTGAAATATTTTTACTTCATTAGCACACAGTGCAGCCATTTGTAATCCAGCTGTTACACATGGCAGAAAAATATATTAGAAGTCAATTTTCTCTTTTAATGTGACGTGTATAATAAAAATTAGGCATCATTTGCTAGATGGGACTCTGGACGAAAAGAACTGAAATATGCATCTTCTTGACATTAAACAAAGTTCCACACTATACATAAAGCAAAACTCTCCATGTGGAGGCTCACGGAGAAATATTTATAACCTGCTCTGGGCAGGAACTCCAGGGGAAAAACATCCAACCAATGCATCAGGGAGAAGGCCTTTGCCCGTTTGCTCATTGGGAGAAACTATACTCTAATCCAGCCATTTATTTTCTAACTTTGCAAAACCTTTAATGCCGCGCCAGTGGCTCTAGGACAGCATATGCCATACTTGGAGAGAAAAGAGCCTAGGAGTCCACGGAAGGTAAGTGTCAGGCGGGGAGGCTGTCAGGGGGCGGGAGGACACTGTCCAGATCCCGGAGAGAAATCTTGGGAGTACACACGGACCCCGCAGTGTGGGTTCCACCTGCGCAGCCCTGAGCCCGGCCCGCAGAGCGGAAAGCCGCCCGAGGGTTGTGCTGCAGCCGCAGACTTGACCCGAGGGGCTGGCGTTCAGAGACAGCCATCCAGCCTGTGTGCCTCATCGACCCCAGGCACAGCGCCAAACCGGCGAAATGCACCGGGTCTGTGTTCACTCCAGCATGCGACCAGAGCGGAACGGAAGGAGAAATGGACAGGAAGCTGACCCGCTGTACCGGGCGCCACGCGGGAGGCCACGGGTTCTATCAGAGACCTCTCTGTTTAACAGAGAAAAGCATACTTGTTGCGATCCCACCGTTCAGTATGTGCGGTAATGAAACGTGACATTTCTGAGGAAGTTCTTTCTAGCATTCCCGAGAGACCCACATGCCTGTTCGATGTCTGTTGACATCTTCTGTTAATACCTTTATTAATAAAACCATATTTTTAATCCTTCGTTATCTTTCTATGTTGTATACATTTCAGCTGTATGTTCAAATGCAAAAGGAAAAATAGCTTGCTTACTAAACCCCAAATGAAGTTATTTATAAGGAAGTAAATTCTGGGAGGGAGGCGATACTCTGTGTAATCAGTTCCTGCTCCTCACCTGCAGCCAGACATGAATGCAGAAAGGACAGACTTTTTCCTGCGTGGCTGCTACCCCCGCAGCTCCCCTATTCACTAGGGACCCCGGTCTGAGTGTTGGGGTTTTCTGTCTGCAGCTCAACACCGAGAACACGGGTTCCTGGTAGAGGCTCTGGGGGGCAATACTGGTGTCGGCCTCCAGCGCCTTCCATCACTTCCAGAAACTACGAGCTCAAAGCAAGTCAGGCTTTTCCCAGCACATCCTCAGGGGCTGTGCGCGCAGGTAAGAAGGGACTGACTGTGCAAAGGCAGATTGCAGGGGTAGAGGAGGGGAGGGGAGGCTCACACTTTTACTAACACTGCTGACGGGCCCATAGCCCCGTCTGTCCACCAGCCACAGAAAAATACAGTTCATGGATTTTTTTCTGGGGAGTTCCTGCATTTTTCCAGGCCACCTCTGGCTGCAGAATTTGCAGAGGGAGGGGGGTCTCGTCCCACCCGATTGGCAGAGCAGGGAGTGACAACTGGGTCAGAGCAAGCGGGCTCTTAGGCATTACTGATGGTGTCAGCATCAGCTGCTGTGAATAAAACAACGGATTCGCGGAATAGAGCTCAAAATCGAACCAACGACCCTGCTCCTTTCGGAGACATTCACGTGCCTCTGCTCTCCAGGCCAACCCAAGCACTCCGTTGGTTGCTTACTCATACCTGATGCTGTCCCACCCTTCAGTCTTTTCACTCACGCGATTCCTTTTGTCCCAAACGAGCCTTCTTCCCTCTGCCATCTCTGAATGCCCCAAGCCTCTCCCACGCGTTAAATGCCACCCCCAAAACACCTGGTGTGCGAAGCCTCCCCCTGCCCTGCCCTGCTTCCCTGGAGTCAGTCTTTCTCTCCTGGACTGGGGAGCACTTCGCCCGGGTGTGGGCTGTCCATCACGTTCCCCTTGGCCGTAGGGTCCACTGCGGCTATGTGGTCTCAGTCCTCAGTGAGCGCTCTGAGGGTGGGACCTGGCTCTAACTTCTATGTGTATCCCCGAAGCCATTACCATACTAGATCACACACACACACACACACACACACACACACACACACACACACACAGAAATGGAGACAGAAGAGACACTCGGGGATTGGATTAGCTAATTGCTCCAATTTGTCACTGAATTTACAGTAGCGAGACAGAACTCCGGCTCCCGGGCCTCCAGCACAGCCTTTCCGAACCTCCTTTCCTTGCTTTAAATCCTTCTAGGCTCAGGTAAAGCGCTGCTCCCCACCCTCACTCATCCTTCTTCCTCCTGCTTGACCCAGTTCCTTTAATAGCCAAACTGGGGCGGCAGTCGAGGGACCAACCACGCCAGGCTTTTCTTCTTTCCTCCCCAAGGAGAGGAGGGCGGATGCGGGCCTGCGAGCGGCCAGGACTCCTGCTCCGGAGGCTCCCGGGTCACTAACCCCGAAGAGTGTGTGCCCTGGGAGGAGGAACGGCCCTCTCCTTCCCAGCGAGTCTCCAGAATCACTCCCAGGGTAAACCCTTCGGTGTCCTTTGACAACCCCTGCCCCTCCCCACATGCAGATAACCCCGGGCATTCTCCCCACGGGCAGCATCTGGGAGGGGGCCCCCTGTGCTCCCACAGCCGGCACCCGGGCCGAGCCTGCAGCCTGCACGCACCCGCTCGGTGCCCGGGCTCCTCTCAGGCCGCAGGCACAGCTCAGGTGGGCAAGTCCAGCTGATTCTGCTTCCACGCTCTGTGACTTCAGAGACGCTGCCTTAAGTTTTTGTTTCCTTCTTTGCAAAATGGGGATGAGAATTCTCCTTGACTGCCAGGTTCGCGAGAGAAAAGGCACGTAAGTCAGCAGGCACAAGGCCTCGGCATGGCAACCTTCATGCTTAAGAAAGGGTCTCGCCTGCTCCCTGCGTAACCACATTCTTTTCTTCTATGCATGTTCTCCCCATCCGAGTTCCCCTTCTTCCTTTTTTTTCTTAATGAAATTCATTCATCCACTCATTGACTATCCAACTGTCATAGAATCGCTACTCATCTGCTTCTCTTTTCTGTAAACACCACTTACTAGTAGTTCCTGTAGCACAGAGATGGGAAGTAGGATGTTTTCTTCCGTATTCTTTCATGGTTTCTTACATCAACTTGACTATCAGATCTTTAATGGCAGGGTCATGTTTATGGTCAAAAGTTCTACATGAGCCGAAACCGGTTTGGCTCAGTGGATAGAGCGTCAGCCTGCGGACTGAAAGGTCCCAGGTTTGATTCCGGTCAAGGGCATGTACCTTGGTTGCAGGCACATCCCCAGTAGGGAGTGTGCAGGAGGCAGCTGATCGATGTTTCTCTCTCATCGATGTATCTAACTCTCTCTCTCTCCCTTCCTCTCTGTAAAAAATCAATAAAATATATTTTAAAAAAAGAGTTCTACATGGGCTCAGCCTAGAGCTAGATCGTAAGAAGTCAACAGTACACACTTATTGGTTCGACAATGAAAGGAAATCCCCAAAGAGAAAAAAGGGCGCATTGTTCAGTGGAGCGACTCAGGTCTCCCAGAAGTGTTTATTCCCCCTCTGTCTTGCTAATTTTAAGTGTGACCAAAATGCACCAGCCCATTCGTAAAGCTCCCTGGCATGGTGACACGTCCTTAATCTTCGGTAGTTAAATGTCATCACAGCCAAATGCAGTGATATAATAAAAAACAATCTATTATCATAATACATGGCCAGGGGGACCATCCGTCACGATGGCAGTTCTCTGACACCTTGCCATCCCCAGGCTCCCTCTCCACAATGTGGCACCTCAGCTAATTTACATGTTTTCTCCATAAAGAAGACGCACAGAGCCGGATAACGGCTGTAGAAACCCTGGGAATAGCTTCAAGAATGGTGACATCAAATTCGCGCGTTTCCTCCAAGATGCAGCTCAGACGTGGCACCTGTATGTGAACGCATCACAGTGTTCATCAATTCTGAAAATAACCCCTCCTCACCGTCCAGGGACCACAGGCGGGTGAGCAGCCAGGCTAGTGTAAGGAATTGCAGAGAGACGTCTGATGGCCTGGGAGTCTCATTAGTTACCCTCGAATCTTCTATAGATGCCAATTGCTCTGACAAGAAGCTGCCCATTGACATTTAAAACAGGCAAGACCTGGCCAACTTCAGGGCTCCGGTCCTGTCACTAAGCGTGCCACCAACTCGAGGGCTCCATGGCAGTGTCGTCTGTGGGCGATGGTGACGCAGCGTCTGTCTCACACAGGCCTGCCCTTCGCCTCCTGTCTTGGACGTGGCTGTGGACTCCCCGCCCCGAGCCTCCTGCTCTAAGGGGTGCCACACTGGCTGTAGGACGGAGGGGTGCTCTGAGGCCAGCTCAGCCCCACTTGTACTTGCACTTGCGGCCCTTGTGGTGGGTTCCCGCGTGTGCAGCTGTTTAATGCTTTGACGGATGTTTAGTGGCTCCTCTCAAACACCTGTTCCTGAATGACCGTAACAAATCCCGGCCTACACAGTCACACGGCAGCAGACACGTCAGAGAGATGGCTGGGGCAGTGAAGCAATTACTGAACGGTAACCTCAACACCCTCCTCTCTTGCCCCCCACCTCCCCACCTCCCCACACACACCTCCTCACCCCAGGTTGCCTATTAAATCAGGAGTTGCATGGAAAACAAGGATAGAGTACTAGCTCTGTAAAAACGAGGAAACAATATTTACTTCTTCGCCTGTCTGAAGTCGAGTAAGAATTTATTCATCATTTTAAATTACCATCTTATTTTGATAGCTAAACACAGAGCAAGCAGCTCGGAGAGTGGGCTGTCTCCGGAACATCTGCCGGGCGAGTTTTCGTGCTATAGTTGGCATTCTGGTTTCACTATGTCACTTTATGGACAATAATATTAGTGTTTTTCTAATGCAATTTATCTGAAGGGAAATATTAATTTGAAGATTATCACCACAATACTGAACTTCAGAGTAATTCTCTCACTCACTAAACCCATGAACCGCCAGGGCACTTCATGCCAGTGTCCAAAAACCGGGAAGTAAGAGAGGAGGATGGCATTCCTCAAGCCCAGTGACATCTGTGTCCCGAAAGTGCTCTGTGTGTTACTACCTCTTCAGGATGAGTTACTGACTTATTTATTTATTCAATATATTTTTACTGATTTTAATAAGAGAGGGAGAGAGAGAGAGAAACATCAGTGATGAGAGATAATCATTGATGGGCTGCCTCCTGCACACCCACATTGGGGATCGAGCCTACAACTTGGGCATGTGCCCTGACTGGGAATCGAACCCTGACCTCCTGGTTCATAGGTTGAGGCTCAACCACTGAGCCAACTGGCCAGGCTGACTTATTTTTTATGATAGTCTGAATACTTCTTAAGAGTTCATTTTAAAAACATGCCTTGCTTTCTTCGTCAGAAACTTAGACATCTGAAGTCCAGGTACTTGCCCATGTTCAGAACCTCCAATTTTCTGCTCTTTCTCTCTTAGGAAAGCTCAGTGACAAGAAATAACTGGTAATGGTAACCCCTGCTGCACCTGTGTGATGCTCTTCCCTGTTGGTGATAGAATCAGTGCGAAGTTGAATCATGACGAAGCTCTCTTCAATATTCTCTTTTACCAATTTTCAAATAGGTAGGATTCTATACCTTTATTTTCAAACATATGATTGCTTTCTATTACCAGGCGGTAGTTTACATTTACCAACTCTGTAGTATTTAAAGATAATCGGTAGGTTGTCTGGAATTGTGTGTGTGTGTGTGTGTGTGTGTGTTGGTGGTGGTGTGTGTGTGGTGGTGTGTGTGTGTGTGTGTGTGTGGTGTGTGTGTGTGTGTGTGGAGTGTGTGTGTGGGTGTGTGTGGTGTGTGTGTGTGTGGTGGTGGTGGTGGTGGTGGTGTGTGTGGTGTGTGTGTGTGTGGTGGTGTGTGTGTGTGTGTGGTGGTGGTGGTGGTGGTGTGTGTGTGTGTGTGTGTGTGGTGGTGGTGTGTGTGTGTGTGTGTGGTGTGTGTGTGTGTGTGTGGTGGTGTGTGTGTGTGGTGGTGGTGGTGGTGGTGGTGGGGTGTGTGTGTGTGTGTGTGTGTGGTGGTGGTGTGTGTGTGTGTGTGGTGGTGTGTGTGTGTGTGTGTGTGTGGTGTGTGTGTGTGGTGGTGGTGGTGGTGGTGGTGGTGTGTGTGTGTGGTGGTGGTGGTGGTGTGTGTGTGTTGTTGTTGGTGGTGTGTGTGTGTGTGTGTGTGTGTGTGGGTGGTGGTGGTGGTGGTGGTGGTGGTGGTGGTGGTGGTGGTGTGTGTGTGTGTGTGTTGGTGGTGGTGGTGCTGATGTGTCCATCTCAGTTTTTATCTTGTCTTTAAGGTATTGGTTGGTGAAGAGGATGCTACCCTGATAGAAGGAAGAATTTTTTATACCTGAAAAGAGAAGTCTACCCTTAAATCAGTGCGCGTTTGATTAGAGATCATGTTCTAAAGTTGTCTGGTTTCCTACAGGCTTAGTTGAAGCCCTTTAAATGCATCCTGTGGTTTTAACGTGTGGGTAAGAAAGTATTTGGAAACATCTTTCTTTCCCTCTCTTAACAGTTAGATTCACACATAAGGATGATTGTACATTCTATTTTTGTCCTGATTTGCAAAGGACATGGTAATCAATAATAACTGCAAAATAATGTGGAACAATTAGTTTTTCTTGCATGCTCATAATTTCTGTTGACATCAGCTGGCACTGGTTCATGTATATATTGGAGCTATAAATAGCATTTTTTTTTCTTAAAATAAAAAAAATTGAAAATTTGTATTCAAGTACCTCACTAGCAACAAAATATTTTCTCCTGGAACCCAATGACCTTCCAAACATAATGACTCCCTTAAAAAACAGAAGTAGTCAAAAGTGCTTCGAGTTCTACCAGTGTAACTACTGAGTCCATGCTGCTCTCCACATCCTAAAAGCTCATGGCAAAGTCGCGGAGGAAGGCAGAGTTTTCACATTTACGCCGGGACAATATTTGCTCACAAAAGCTCAATTTAAATATCAGGGCTGAACTTTCCTCAAATGCACAGGGTTCCTCACAACCATGGGTGTCTGCCATGGCCATGATCCTCCTCACCACTCCTTTCTGGCCTTTATTATGTCCTCAGTAGATCTGCTCTTGCTTTCTTACTCTCCCTTCATCTACTTGTTTTTTCCCAGGGGGTTCTGAGTCATCTTTTCTTTCCCTGCAGACAGAAAAGTCCTCTTAAACGTCTCCCTTCACATTCCACAAAGGCAGGAGGTTGGAAGGTAATTTGGGGTGGGGTGGGGAGAGGGCGGGGCACAGCTGAAGACATAGAGGTCCAGGCTTTGTGGCTCCATGTCTGGCCCAACAATACCTTACAACGAACCTCCAGAGCAGTGGGATTTATTGTCTGCAGGGTACTGTTTAGGCTCAGAACTTGCTGCTTATTTTGCCACTGAGCCCAAATCCTTGGTGATCAACAATAACTCTTAATTAACAGCTTAAAGAGGAAGATAATTTAATTTCTTCAAGCACCATATTTATTGGAGACCATGAGAAAGTGTGTAAATACAAATGGAGGAAGTGGAGATTGGTCCCAATGAAGGACAGAGAGGAAAGGAAACATCCCCTCCAGCTCAATGATGCTTTCCTCTGTGCTCCTGTGTGTCATCCCAGGTGTATGACCAGGTCCTGAGTCCTTAAGGAAATTATGGAATAGCAACACCATAGAGGTCAGTGAGGGGAAAATATAGTCATCCTTCTTACCTTGAAAATAAATTCTATACTTTTTTTTAATGCCAAATAAGGTCACACACTGTTCTATTTTTATTTTCAAGGCAATATTAAAATCATAAAGTTATGGGGAAACTCAAAAAACCAGTGTTCCTGTAGCCAAAAAATAAATAAATATATAAGTAAATACTGTGGGAAGCAATTACTTAAAACAAAAACCAAAACAAAGACAAAGGACAATAACAACACAACAGAGATACAGAGAATCATGCCCCTAACTCACTTTAGAGGCAAAGATGGAAAGACTTTTCATGATACTGGGAATAAGCTAATGACAAAGGTAGTTATTATCCAAGTATTTAATATACGGCTTCTAATTCAAGCCTCATGCTTCCTGTACTCTGGGAATAAAAGTCTTCCATAACTTACTTTAAACATAACATCTATATATATAAAAGCCTAAGAAACCATTACGACAGAACGACCGGACGCTATGATGTGCACTGACCGCCAGGGGGCAGACGTTCAATGCAGGAGCTGCCCCCAGCCCACAGGCCCCAATCGACAATGGGGCCTGCCGGCCAACCTTCTGGTCCCTCCCCCCAGCCGGAAGGCCTCGATCGCCTGATCAGGGCCGGGCCCCTGGACTGGGTCGGGGAACCGGGATGGGTGGGAGCAGATGCAGCCCCTTACCCAGGGGGGCTGAGGGCCGGCTCCCTCCTTGGGGCCAATGGCCCACCTTCTGGGTCCCTCCCCCGCCCCTGCCCCCCAGCCCAGCGACAGGCACCAATTGGCCACCTGCCTGTCCACTGTGGTGGTGTTTGGCCCCTCCCTCAGGCCGGCAGGCCCCAGTCACCCAATTGGGGCCAGGCCATGGGCTGGGACAGGGAACTGGGGGTGGGTGGCGGCGGATGTGTTAGGCGAGGGAAGGAGGAGGTGGGGAGGCAGGGAACCTGATCGGCCCTGATTGCCGGCCAGGCCTAGGGACCCCACCCATGCACGCATTTCTGCACCGGGCCTCTAGTAAAGAAATAACCAACTGTCAAAGCACTTAGAAACCACAACAGACAAATGACATGTGTGGAAGATAAATGTGCTGCAGGGTTTTTACAGAATTCATAATTTGAGGTTACGCCCTAGTCGTAGGTCATATGGCTAACTTCAAAGTGGCTCTGACATTTGTCATGGTTTAGTCTCCTGTTCTCACCCCGGAAGCTGCGAAGAGGTTCTCGTGAGAGGAGTATAGAATGGGATCTGGAGACACGGCTCCACGAAACAGGGAAATGGAGTTGGAGGGGCTCCACTGCTCTGAGGGCAGCCTTGACACCACTTAGCGTTCCCTCCTGCTCAGCCGGGAGTTTGTCAGCCACGAACAATGAGACCGGTGGAATGTTAATTGCGTCTTATTCATTCCAAAGGACAGTTGGAACTTTTTACACGAAGAGATTTTCAACTACGACGACGGACTGAAGTTAAAAATTTTATAGACATAAATGTAGATGAAGCATTAATATAAAACAATAGGAATGTGACTGTATTTATTAGACAAGTTAATTTTTTAATGGGTCTAGGAGTCCTATTCTAACAGCTTCTCTTTTATGTCACTTAGAAATTCAATACTCACTCTGCATATAAGGAAATATTCTTTGCATGACTGCTTTCTTTCAAATTAATCCTCTCTATAAACTTAGTTCAGTTTGCAAAGGTACTCATTATTTTGAAAATTATTAAAAGGAAAATATATATTTTAAAATTTAGATTTGTCATTTAAAAGTGTTCTAAAACCACAAATATATTCTTGCATCCATTTTTTAATATTGTTTCTTATTTGCATATGTAAATATTGTATTTAATAAGGAATTATTGGATTTGTGTGTACGCTAAATTTATAGGTACACCCATTTTTGAACAATTTAAGAAAATCATGGTGACTTTACCTTAGGTGTTTAAGAATATCGCCTGCTCATTTCTCCATGTGAGAAGCTCCCTATATGTTTATCACAAGCACACCTGCCATACTGTGCACAGCATACTTTGCAAAGGATTGCAAGTAAAGACATCTCACAATAGAGTTATGTGGCTTTAGTTGTAATTCCAGTTTATTTCTTTCTTAATTCGTGTATCATATCATTTTATCTACTTAGACGAAGCTTATAAAGAGCATATACTCTTTAACATAGTCCCTTTTGAGCTCTGCTATCAGAATATATTGTTAGCTTGGATAGCAATCACCTGTCAATTTAGACAATAATTCACTCAAACATTTCAAACAGATTTTTCGATTAAACAGATATCTTCAATTGACCTACCACACACGCTTCCTTCCGAGAAATAAGCATATGACTAGTCATTTTAACCTAACCAATGGACTAGACATTCATTGCCATGTTAAGTCCAGCCTTTTGCCCTGTGGTGGGCAGAAGGAGGGAGACGATGGCAGGCCATCATGTCTCAACTGTACTTCACTGGGTGCTCTGTGACCTCCATTATTAGCATCTCTGAGGGTTTTTACATTTTTATTTCTACTGGATTACGCAAATCTCTCATTGAAGAAAGTATGTTCACATTCAGAGCTCATGTCAGCCTTAAAATCTTTTCAAATAAGTGAAGAAAGTGTGAGGCTGGGCTTCTAGGTACATTACATGTGCTGTCACATTGAGACTTTACCAAAATGGTAATAACAGTCTCTGTTTAAACAAAAGCTTAGAGGAAAGGGAAGATGAAGAATAGAAAAGTCATAATCATTTGGCCAATGACAATTACATTTGCCTCAATTAACCAAAGATAGGGTGAAATGTGTATAATTCTGTGCTTTTATTTAACTAGTGGCCTGGTGTACGGAATTGGTGCACATTAAAAGGGAATTAATTAGAGGAAATATTTTAATATTGCTATTTGCCCTTTCTCAATAACAGAAGTATCAGAGATGAAAAAAAATTAGTAAAATATATATGAAAAATGTCCCTCCTGTCAGAGTCTGGGGCGTGCCGCGTGCACCTTGAAATCGCGTGAGACCCAGACCCAGCCAGCCCCACCCCCGTCAAGCCCCGCAGGGCGGGGAGCACAGCCTCAGGTCCCCTATCAAGCCCCGCCGGGCAGGGGGCGCAGTTCCAGAGTGGGGGGGGCGTGGCCTAAGGTCCCCCGGCCCTGGCACCAGGGCGCTAGGGCATGAGGGCTCGAGGGTGTGATGACCATTTGCATATTAGCCCTTTATTATATAGGATATAGGATAGCATATGTCATCATTTGATAATGCTTTAGGGTAGGAAGTAGTCTCCAAAATAATAACCTTCACCTTGAATTTAACCACTAGAGCACAATAAAATAAAACCCTAACATATATTCTTTGAAAAACAAAGTGACTTTTTAACCAGGGAGAAGTGTCAAAGGTCACATTCTACCGAGCAAACACTCTCAATCCAAATCTCATCTGAATGGAACCCTGAACTCCCTGTGTGAAATCACTTTGCTTTTTTTCTATTTTATCTGTGTGTAATTTCAAAACTTTTTGGTCAAAATACAATCAATGTTTCCAAATGAATGCATGTGCCTGCCATTCAGAATTGAAATAATTTGGGGTAAAAATTCTCCTTATCCGAGGAGACCGGTGCACAGTGACAGTGGGCAGTCATGTCTTTAGGGAAACACGTTACATTTCCCTGCAGATGACTCCTGGTCAGACAGGTGGACTTCAGGAGCCAGGGAGAACCAGGTTCTACCACGCTTCCCGGTTTTGTGTACCGCAGGGTAGCCGAGCCGGAGGTGGGGCAGTCTGCGGCTCTTCTCTGAATGGGATGGTAGAAGTGAAGTTTGAGAAACAAAGACAAATTAGCTAAATTGACAGTTCAATGCACCGGCAACTCCTGAGGACGTTTTCTTCGGGTGAACAGCCGTCCTACGAAGGGCAGCAGGACAGACTCTCTAGAGCAAGTCTTCTGACAGCTGATCCCCCGTTACTTGTATCAACCCTTAGTTAGGCCACCCTGACTGTTAAGCAGTGAACAAGAATATTGCTAATACTTTCTTGAGTCCTGATGCTGTGGCATGTGTCAGCTATAGTACATGTGTATGCTGCTATGTTCTCTTTTCCCCCTCCAAATAAATACTCATTTTGTACCTAACTTTGTATGCTACCTTTTAAAATGTGACCTCAAAATGTTACAGGCTTGGATCCAACTTCAGTTATTATTTTACAGAGAAACCGAAACAAAACAGCGGAGTCTTGCGAGCTGGGCCGGGGGTTAGAGAGCTGTGTTCCGATGCGGATGCACCTGTGCTGAGTCACGCTGATGCCGCCTCCCGGCAGGACTGCAGGCCGCACCCCACGTCTGAGGACGCTCGCTGTCTGCTGGCTTAGACATCTCTTCAAACGTGAACAGTGCACTCTCCTCACTAAATGTCAGCCAACCTCAAGAAAGGGGAAGAGGAATCCCGGGCCTATGAGAACAAGTATTATGTCCACCCTCGGCCCGGCACAGGCTCCGCAATTCCCCAGTTTTCTGCATTTCAGTTTCCCTGGGACCAACATGGAAATGACAACGACTGCACAGAAAGCAGATAGTGTAGTACCTGCCACGTACTAAGGCTCAATAAATGTAATTTAATTTAACTTGAGGGCAACTGATCTAAAAGATTAGAAGGCACTGGAGTGTTAAATAATAGTAGCATGTCAGGGGATGTGTAGAAAGTACAGGACACACGCGTTGTTGAAATAAGAGGTTATTATCCCATAAAAAGTAAAAACTAAACTAAAATCTCCGCTTTCTTCTCTTCTAGCTTTTAGCTAGCCAGTTGGCAATGGTGAGTCTGGAATGAAGGTCGTGCTTATGAGCTTATCACCGGTAGAGAGGTCATACATGCTTCTGTTAAAAAACAAGTTAAGTAGTGGCCTTCTATCTCACAACACATGACAAAGTTCCCATCATGGCCCCACAGAATATGCCCGGACCCCTCCTCATTTTCCACACCCCCCTCCACCCCCCGCTCCAGCTGCACCCGCCTTCTTGTAGTCCTTGTGATAAGGCCTGGAATGCTTTGCCCCACTGTCTCCGTGGCTCGCTCTCCCTCAGCTCTTTAAGTTTTTCTTTGAATGTCACCTTCCCAAGAAGGCTTTTCTTAAGGATCCCACTGCAACCTCTCGCTTACTGCTAAGATGAAGCTCGTTTTTCTCTGAGCATTCTGTGCTGTGGGCGACGCAGCGGGCTATTGGAGTTTCCCCCTAAGCCCTACGGTCACTTCTGGACCTAAGCAATGGGAATAAAGATGATCTCACTAATCCAAGATTGGAGCTGGTTGCCCACCAACTCAGACACTCAATTTTTTTCTTCTGTTAACCATATTTATTACCCTACAACTCAATTTATCACTGAACATGGCCTTTCTGGATCTTACCTTTTCCTAAAACTCTGTTTTTTTAATGGTTATTCTTGACCTCAAGGGACATCCTTTTTCTCAATACCTGCATCCCCAAACAGGTGCCATTTTTGTCTGAATTTCCTTTCCCTATGCCCATGGACCAGCTCAGATTCGCCAATCAGAAGTACACTCACCAATGACGTCATGGTTAGATTTCCTCCCATATCCTGTGCCACTTATGCTTGGGTTGCAGCCAGCGTGTGGACATTTTGGTTTTGGATTCACCGTCAAACATGTGTCCTAATCATTCCCTAGCATAGTTGGTCTTGGTCTTGCTTCCATTTCAGAACTGCAGCTCAGAAGGAGTCAGATCTACCTTTTGTACCTTGTCTGGTTCTTTTACCAATTAGTTACATATTAACACAACCCTAGCTGTGACTCAGCATCTAATCTTAATGACATAGAAGATTTTAAGGAGGCAGGTAGGTCTGCTCTCAACTCGTCAAGTCAACACCTAGTAGAGTGTTGTAATTATTTTATATGTTGAGTCAGGGGCCAGTTTGGTAGCAGTTAGAGATGGAGTCCATGGTGCCTTTGGTGAAAGTCAAATCAATGGTGGGGTCATTAATGGAAAGAGAAGGAATATGAGAAATTCATGTCTTTACTTTATAAGCAGAGCTGCAGTAGTGATGAGGTGAGAACATGCTTGTTGTGTTTGAGGAAAGAACTGAGGGAACCAAAAAAAAAAAAAAAAAAAGTGGTAGAGATAAAATCGGAGGTGTAGCAGAGGTTAGCTCATTATATTGTTGTGAAGTCCATTATAAGACCTTTGCTTTTCACTCGGAATGAAATGGAAAGCTATTGGGAGTTTTTAGTAGAGTGACACATTCTGACTTTTATTCATAAATGATCATTCTAGCTGCTCTGTTGGAAAGAGACTGTAGGAAAGCAACTGATAAAGAAAGGGAAAACATTAGAGACAAATAATGAGAGAGAGAGAGAGAGAGAGAGAGAGAGAGAGAGAAGAGAGAGAGAGAGATGGTGACATGGTGACTTGGGTAAGGGTAGTAGCAGTAGGTGAGAAGTATACTTGGAGTATTTCATAGGTAGATTTTGACAACATTTACTGATGGATAAGTTGTGAACTTTGACAGAAAAGAAGAAGTTCAGGGTTCTGGGCAAGATTATAAAGATTTTGGTATGAACAACTGAAGAAAGCTATTAGACACAGAAATGGGGAGAATAGTGTGGGTCAAATTTTCAGGAGATTCTCAGAATACTTTTCAGTTAGGTTACTTTTCTTTAAGTGAACACATAACCCACCTATATAATAGATTTTACCTTAATGTCTGAAAATGTAGGTCAAATATTTAACCCCGCAAGCTCATTATATTGTGTACTTTAACTCAGGGGTCCTCAAACTTTTTAAACAGGGGGCCAGTTCACTGTCCCTCAGACGGTTGGAGGGCCGGACTATAGTTTAAAAAAAAACTATGAACAAATTCCTATGCACACTGCACATATCTTATTTTGAAGTAAAAAAACAAAACGGCAAAAACACCCGCATGTGGCCCGCGGGCCGTAGTTTGAGGACGCCTGCTTTAACTGAATCTTCTAACTTATACTGTAATATAAAACCATTAAAATAGTGATTTTAAAAAGCCAAAAAACCAGAAAGTGGTTATTGGCAAACATTTTAATGCAAAAAACCTGACAATTTAAAATCTCTTCAATTCGTATAGCATTCATCGTGGATAATTTAACTGGATGAATTAAAAATAATATAAATTATTCAACTGTAAGTGATTTAAAAGCAAACAGCACATTCATTTCATCATTTTATTTTTCTCAGAGCCTTTCATTAAAATTCAGCCTTCTGCAATTAATTGTCACAATTTTCTGGCCAATACATTCATTTCCTATCACACTCAAAGGAAATTATTTGAATTTTTAAAATCTTACGCTACATGTAGTTTATTGAACATTTCAAGTCTTGACAGTTTAATTCTATATTTGCGCTTTGAAAGGCAGTTCTTTTCGTTTTATCTGTCTTATTTCTTTAAGTTGGTTATAGGTAAAATTATAACCTTGACTGTTATCTATGTTAACTCAAGACAAGAAAATATATATGAATATTGTGAAGATATTTAACCTGGAAACTTTTCATTTATTGCAAAGACTGCTTTTGGATTTTAGCACATGAATTATTACCAGAATCCTTTAAATATTCATAGGAAATCTAATTGATATTGTAATGTCGAGCAACACACTCTTTTCATCTGACATATTCCCAAAGGACACCCTTTTTCTCTTTTACCAAATTGTTTCAATGTTAATGAGAGAGAGAGAGAGGTGGGCTATATAGGTATTTCATGAAGTGTTCCTCAAGTGAACATACAGTGCAATGGTTTTTGTGTGTCTCCTCTTAAGTAGTATCATTCATTCTACAATAAATAAAACCACTTACTGAACATGTCTATCAAATGGTAAGCCTGTATTTTAGGCAGCTGTTTTCCAAATATTGTAGGTAGAAATGATTACAGTTGCTATTTTGTGGAGATGCTCCAGTTGGTAGACACTGGGCCACAGACTTGATGCGTGCCATCTCATCTAGCCCTCACCGCCACCCTTCAAAGAAGGTGCCTCTTGGTGCGGCCCAACATCCCCCAAGGGCAAGGGGCAGGTGACAGTTTAGGCAGTATGACTCCGGGACTGGAAAGCTTAAAGACAACGGCACGCTTCTTTAAGTCAGCTGGCATTTCTGGACTGGCAATATCGAGTCGCCATACTCCACATGCCCTTGTGTGTCAGGAAACAGCTGACTCGCACCATGTCTTCAGACATGTAGAAACTGTCAGACAGAAGAGAGCCTAAGCTATTACCTCCCTAATCCAGCTGCTTTTCCTTGAGTGAGGACCTCCTCTAATGTCTGCCAAGCAGAAAAAAATTGTGGCACATCCCAAGTTTGAGGAATACTGAAGGAAATGCATTCTGAGTCAGGAACAGGGTGGCAAGGAAGTCACTGGTAGGCTCTCTAAAACAGCGGTCGCCAACCTTTCGGACCTCACAGACCACCAGTGGGTCTGCAGACCACCAGTTGGCAACCGCTGCTCTGAAACACTAACCAAGATGAGCACAGAGATTAAATCACATGCTGAAGGTTAAAGTGGTTTAGATATAGTGAAAAAGCAGTATTTGAAATGTCCAAGATTAGGGTTTATAGAGACAGGGGAAAAAAATGCTAAGCATGTGTTGAGAACCATATTTATTGACCTAGAAAGACCATGACAAACTATTATTAGGAAAACACGAACTACAGAAAAATACATGAACTATGCTGCCTTCGGGGGCGGAAACCGTGTCTCGATGTATGTGGGCTTTACCTTTGGAAATGCAGGTAAAAGTGGTTTTATTGGTGTGGATTTGTGTCTCATTATTTCATAAGGTAAACATATGAATTGATAATAAAACCAAACTTACTATTTTAAGAAAGTCACCATTTCACATTTCTTCCTGTCCTAAAACATGAACACTGCTAAGCTTGTATAAGTGCCAATCCTGCAGTAGAAATGCTGAGACTGTTAACATTTCCTGTCCCAAGAAAACTGCCTCAATATGGCGGTAGAGTTACCTAGTCAAGGACTCACAAGCAACAAGGGAAATGAAGAGATCATTTTGTTGCTCAGCTTCTGTTCTCTCCCTCTCTAATTCTCCATGAAGGACAGAAACCGTATGACTTATTCTTTATGAATTAAAACACAATTTCTCTTGAATAATGTCATTATGAATATCTGTTATAAACTAAGTTCACTGATATTTGATGGATTAGTACAAAAGTTAAAACAAAGCTTTCATGCTTCTGGAATTGAGGGGGGAGAAAAGCAAATAGTTAGCCAGTCACCCAATATATGTGATAAATTATCTTAGCCAGCTCAGATAGGTCAACCTTGAAATTGATTTTCCTAGCAGGCGATTAACTACTCATTTCCACCAAAGGTCACTACTAACCTAGCCAGCAAGCTCAAAATGAGTAGTTTTGGTCAGATAAAGCTTGAATACAAAACAACAAAACGGGCTAGATCTAAACAATTCTTTGATCATAAGAACAATTTAAATTGCATGCCATACTCAAATGGGTTGTTCATATAATCTACCTCTATGAAGGACAGGACTTTATTTAAACATGAAAGTAATTTATTTTTGTAATAAAAATGAATGCTAGCATTCCCTAGACTAAAATATTTTTCCAGAACACTGTGCTATGCCTTATAACTTTTATTTTTAAGCACCCTTGAAAGGATATCAATGAGAAGAACTCTTAGACATTGTAGGTGGGGATATAAACAGATATAGCTGCTGTGACATATAGTTAGGCAATTCCATAAAAAATTAACCTGAATTATTATATGACCTAGTGATTCCACTCTTTGGTATATACTGGGAAGTACTGAAAACAGGGACTCAAACAGATACTTGTATACCAATGTTCATTGCAGTATTATTGTCCAAAGTCAAAAGGTATAAACAATCTGAGTATCCATCAACTAATGAATGAATAAACACAATGCAATATACTAGGATACATAGAGATGGAATATCATTCAGCTATACAAAAGCAAACTTCTGATACAAGCTACAATATAATGAACCTTTGAAAACATTATGCCATGTGCACTAAGCCAGACATAAAAAGTTCGATACTGTTATGATTCCAGATATATGGAATATCTAGAATAAGCAAATTCACAGAGACAGAAAGTAGATGAGAATTTACCAATGGGAAGTTATTATTAACTAGAGGCCCGATGCATGGGATTCGTGCACTGGTGGGGGGCGTGGCCTGCAGGGATCGGCCTGCTGTGGGAGCACCACTCATCCTGGTCAGCCTAGTGGCTGTGGACCTGCCCTCTGAGCGGCGCTCCCCCTGTGGGAACGCACTGACCACCAGGGGGCAGCTCCTGCATTGAGTGTCTGCCCCCTGGTGGTCATTGCATGTCATAGCGACTGGTTGACTGGTCGTTCTGCCATTCAGTCCCTGGGCTTTTATTATATAGGACAGCGATGGCGAACCTATGACACGTGTGTCAGCACTGACACGCATAGCCATTTCTGATGACACGCGGCCGCATGCCGAGGATGAAACGTTTGCTGATCCTGAGGATGAAACATTTGCGACTAGAGTCTTGGAGTTAGTTTTTTCCTCAAAGTGACACACTACCCGAGTTATGCTCAGTTTTTTGGTGAAGTTTGACACACCAAGCTCAAAAGGTTGCCCATCACTGATATAGGATGAGCAGTTTCTGTTTAGTGTGATGAAAAAGTTTTGAAAACAGAAGTGGTGATGGTTGCACACTATTGTGAATGTAATAAACACCACTGAATAGTACACTAAAAATGGTTAAAATGGGAATTTTTATATATATATATACTAGAGGCCTGGTGCACGGATTCCTGCACATTGAAAGGAAATTAATTAGAAGAAATATTTTAGAGGCCGGGGAGGGACCACAGGAGATTGGCTGGCCAGGGAGGGACCGTAGGAGGGCTCCAGGGCATGTCTGGCCTGTCTCGCCCAGTCCCCATCCCGATCGGCTGGACCCCAGCAGCAAGCTAACCTACTGGTTGGAGAATCTGCCCCCTGGTGGTCAGTGCACATCATAGCAATTGGTCAAAGGGTCAAACACTTAGCATATTAGGCTTTTATATATAGAGATGTAATACATCAATGAGAGCTATGTGTAATAAATAATTAGTATGAGTCTATGTATTATCTTCTAATTTATGGGACCTAGATTGTGCTTTTAAAAAATCAATAGAGCCATATCAGTTCATTTATATTCAATCTACTACCAGCTAAATGCTGCAGATCCTTTTCTGCTATATTGACACATTGCTGGTTGCCACTTGTTATCAATTTCCTATCCCCTCAAGATATTTTTTTTCTTTAGTACATTGATCCTCATGGCATTTATTTCTAACTACTTCTACATGACCAGGACATGTTAACCTTTTGCACTTGGATGTCGAGTGTGACTCGACACAGTTAGCATCGGTAGCAGCTCGTATGTCGAATTGTATTGAATATATCAATAATTTGAAATATAAAAAAATCCAAATAAATAAGTTTGTATGAAAAGAAACTCCAGTTTTTTATTCTACTGCCACACTTTGTAAAATCTGGGGTATTTAAAAAATTAAATCCCGAGTAGAATAAAGGAATCGAGAAAAAAGCAAGCGAGTGCAAAGGGTTAAATTGCTAACCAACAATAAATGGTTGAGTTTTTAAGATGGCTCTGGACTTAATGAACACTTTCTTAATAATATTACTTCTTTATTGATAAGAAGAAGGGGAGAAGTGGACAGCTTCAAGACAGACTTTGAATGACAGGTACATGCTAACTGATGCTGGACTGCATATGGTGGGTAGGTCTGAGGGAGGGGCAAACACCATGATGACTTCTAAGTCTCTGGCTTGCAGAATTGAACTGAAATAGAAAACTCTGAAAAACCAGGTTGTGATGTGTGCAGTAAGTGTGTATGATGCTATATGGGAGAATAATTAATTTGATTTGGTGCATATCTACTTGTAGGTACTTTTAAAGCACTTCTGTGTTATACCTAAAGGTCATGTTGTGTAAGCAGTTACATTTCCAAGTTTGAACCTCAGAGAATTCTGTACTAGAGACATACATTAAGAAGCCATTAGGATACATCATGATAAACTCATAGGTAGGGGTGATAGGACTTATGGGGAAATTTTAGAATAAGAAACAGAAATGAAGAGAAAGCAGAGAGAGAAGAAAAGAAGAGAATCTGTAATTGCCCATTGAGAATGCTAATACTTAATGTCTAAATGAGAAAGATGAATCTGCAAAAGAGACAAAGAAGCTGCTATCAGAGCCATAAAAAGAAATTGGGCCAGGCACGTTATGGATACTGAAGAAACAGAGTGTTTTCAAAAACTAAGAGATCAATGAAGTCGTCTCCTCTAAGCAGTCCAGTTGAGGACTAAAAGATGTCCATTGGATCCCCTGGCCCAGAAATCAATGGTGACCCTATGGAGAGCAGTCTATGTGGCAAGATGGAGCAGGCAACCAAACGGAAGAGGGCTGAGTGGTGAATAGAAAGGGAAGTAGTAGAATTAGAGAACACAGACTATTCTAAACGGGGAAGAAGGAAGTTAGTATCTAAATGTGGAGGGAGATTGCAGCTGGTACCCTTCATTTTTAGAATAAAAATCCAACTGTACTTTTATCCTTCTTTTCTGTCTAAAAATCCCTTGTTTACCTCTTCCCATATTTTCCAGGATATATAGCACTTACCAAGTATTTACTATATGCTAAGTTGCTACAGAATTTTAAGACTTGTTGCAATTCTTAGATACCCTTTTTTATTAAATTCATTTCTCATTCGTGCTATCACTTCTTTCTAACATAGCTGAGTCTGTTTTTTTAAAGATGCTTTGTCTGTAATTCTGCATATATGTAGCTTTTTGAGATAATAACTGAAAATATATATTCCATGTGTTTTCATTAATGCTAAAGGTTGTGTAAAAGCACTTAAAATGAATATTCCTTTTTTTTTTTTTTATCCCTCACTGAGGGCATGCTTAGAGAAACAATGATGTGAGAGACAGAAATAGATCAGTTACCTTCCTTACATGCTCCGACCAGGGATCAAACCCAAAACCGAGGTATGTGCCCTGATTGGGAGTTAAACCATTAACCTTTCCAGTGTATGGAGTGACGCTCAACCAACTGAGCCACTCTACCCAGGCACTGGTTCCTTTCAAAATGTTTAGGCTTATGCACTATTGAAAAAATATTGACATTATAGCAAAAGTTAGAAAGATTATTTCAGTCTATTATTCTTATTTCTATGAGTGATTATTATAAATAAAAAGATTAATAATTGGACAGTTTGAATAGATGAAGAAATCCTCACCATGGTATTTTTCAGGTAAATTACAATGTCCTATAGAAAGATAAAACTTTTTAATACATTTTTTAATGTCTTCGTTATCATATTGTTAAAATGAAACCAAAGAACTAATCTACATGAATTAACACTAATTTTATAATTATAAAAATAAATGGATACATAGACTATTAAACATATTTTTGTCTTTAGTATTCATTAAGAAATTCCCTTTCTCATAATAAAAATGATATTTAAGCATTTAATGGTATTTAATTACATTAAATCCAAACTGCTTAGATTATTTTGAATATATGTGATGGTAAGTATAATTAGCATTGCAAATAAATATATTTTTCAATAAATTATAAACATAAAATGAACACAATACAAGTTCTAAACCAGCGATTTTAATATGAGCAATTGCTCAAATGTAGTTGACAGGAGTAGCTAACAGTGGCTGAGTACTGAGTATTCACCAGACACTTCATCTTATTGTTAAACCTGCTAATGAGGGAAGCGGAATGACACACTGCCAGCAACTGGAGCCTGGAGAAGGGCCCATCACTGACTAGCCGTCCAGCAGGGATTTGAACTTCGATCTGTCCAACCCACTTCAAAGCTTGGCTCTTAATCTCTGCACTTGAATAACATCCACCACCCAAAGTGACATGGGCTTCTACTTGGAATTACTCTTCTCCCCGAGGACAATACGGAATCAAGCCTGAGAAGTGTGTGTGTGTGTGTGCGTGTGCGTATGCGTGTGCGTGTGCGTGTGTGTGTGTGTGTGTGAGTTAGCACTTAACCTATTCTGAGTGTGGGTATTCGTCACTAAAAAACAAAAACTCCAAACAAATATCAAACTCCTCAATGTGGAGAACATGAATAGAGCTATCCTCATTCAGAAGACTCATATTGCTATGTGAAAATAAACTCATGGAATGCTACCTATTTTTACAGAAGGTAGTTTTAGTTCATCAGTATATTTAAAATTGAATCCTAACATATATTTGGAGTGAATAAAATAAAAAGTAAAAATATAATGATTTACTTGAGCTTAATTTAAAAATATACGTTAAATAAAGTAAATCACAGGACTTGCCTGATAAAATTCATGCTATTCGGTAAGGAAAATTAATGAATCAAACAACTGAATATATAGACAGTTCAATTACTACATTTCACTAATAGAATGTTAAATGTTGATATTAGTCATTGGGTACAACCATAAAGGAAGTAATTTCGCAGCTTTTGTTGTTGATGTTAACAATCTGCACAGATTGACGAAACAGCAACGTGACTTTATTCAAAACGTGACTAATTATATCTCAGAAGGTGTTCCCTGGGAGCTGGTCTGAATCTGTGAGATTGATCTTTTAGAAATCTTTTAATATAAATGAAGGTTGTTGCCAGTCCCATTATGTAAGAAATGAAGGAATCAATTTTCACTTGATCAAGTTTCTTAAAAATGTAAATCTCCGTGTAGCACATTATTAATGATTGCTGATAAAAATTTATATACCTTTTAAGCAAGTGATCAAATGTAAATGTCTATGCCTCATAGTCATTCAGAACAATGATATATTATTTCTACAGATATTGCTATTGAAAGAACATTTTTTACCTTCATCATTTATCTAACAGCACCCTTTTAATAAATGCTACCTCATATATTTCTAATAGATGTTTTGAGGCTAAACAAAAAGTCATTCTTTTTCTTAGTTCTGATATCTTTTAATTTTTAAAGCCACCTATTAAAAAAAAACACAAATTAGACTTTCAAATGTGATTACCATTAGATGGAGGCTATCAGATAATGGCTATAATCTGAGGTGGTAAAATATTATTTCTTTTGAAAATCTTATAAAAGTGCAACACTCTCTCAAAATTATGAAAAGCTACATTTAATGTAATTTTCATAAACTATGTTAGAACTTATTTGAGACCTATAGTCAGTTCAATAGTAAGTAGACAAAATTATTTAATGTCAAATTGGCATATATTCATATAAACTAGTCATAAGGAAATTTAAAATACTAGTAATAGGTTAACTACTAAACAGAAGTAAGGTTCTTGAAATGAAGGGATATGGCAAATTATTTAAAGAAAGCCATTCAGGTATGCTGAATACGTCAGAATACAAACAGAATATCCAAAAAGAATAAACAGTAAGTATATGGAAGCTTCTTGATTTCTACTGACAAAATATTGACTTGGAATAAAGCTAATCTACTTGAGAACAGTTTGTTATTCCTTTGTGACTTACACCTTAAAAACTACGATCATGTTCAGTCTCCACTTTGTAAACTCAAGGATGTTCTCATCAAAATGGAAGGTTGTGCGGCAAGCATTTCAGACGGGAGATCCTTTTATAACCGATGTGTGTGCCGACAGGTGCCTCGGCCCTCTTCATCTGCCGGCCCGGTGACCGCCAGCCTCTGCCCAAGTTCTCTGATGACGGTGTTCCTGGCAGGCAACCACTTCGCAGCGATGACTCCTCCACGCACTCCTCCACCAGAATAGCTCTCCGAGAAGCCAAGTTTCAACCCAGAAAACCCTCTGTCTTGAACAGATACTATATGCAAGTCAGAGTGGAACAAAACACGTTTCTCCTCCAACTCTGAAGAGCCCTCCCCCTGTGCTCAGCGAGGCCTCCACCCGGGGTGAGGCCTGGGCGGGAGAGACCCCTGCTGTGTAAGCCTCACTTGCTCCAGGAACTGGGAGGTACTCAGCACATCTGGATGGGGAGGCTGCTGCAGCTTTTAAAAACTCAGAACAATTTACTGCTTTTCCTTACAAAGAAGATGAATTCCCTGAAGAGCAGGTTTCTTTATGTAGTAGGTTTAAAATGTTTATAAAGTAAATGCAATTGTTCAGATATCCTTTATGTTTATTTCCAGTTTTTTTTTGCTTCCCAATTTTCATAACCCTTTATCCTGAAGATAATTCTCAGAAAATAATTCAAATACATCTTTAAAAACACACACATTTTTATTTTATATACTTTGCGAAGGTTCTTTAGGAAATATGTACACATACTGTGACAATATCACTTCCAATTGGCGAAAATGTCTACACTTTATGCCCAGATTTACTAAACGTGGAGGCCAGCAAACGCTTCCTGTGCGGTGCCACTCTACATATCTTATTTTTAAAAATATATTTTATTGATTTTTTACAGAGAGGAAGAGAGAGGGATAGAGAGTTAGAAACATCAATGAGAGAGAAACATCGATCAGCTGCCTCCTGCACACCCCCTACTGGGGATGTGCCCGCAACCAAGGTACATGCCCTTGACCAGAATCGAACCTGGGACCCTTGAGTCCGCAGGCTGACGCTCTATCCACTGAGCCAAACCGGTTTCGGCTCACTCTACATATCTTAAGATCACGGGCCGAGAGGCAAAATCAAAGACAATCTGTAGGTACTTCTATGACAAGACAGAACCTACATTTCTACAATGTTTTAATGGATGAGATTAAAAAGATAATAAAAATTGAGTAGAGTTTTGTGTAATACAGATCAATGAGTGAAAAACGTAATTCTTCTTTGCAGGGGGATAGCGTCTGGTTAATGGAAAACCCAAGTTAATGTTTTCCATCATCAAAACGCACTGCAGATGCCTTACTACAATATGATTTTATATAGTACTTTTTTTCACATGTCTTCTTCCCAGGGTAGGTAGTGCCAAACACGGATATAAATGCATGAGCTCATGGTTTTAATTGAGCATATGTATCGCTTAAAAAGAGTTTATAGTATTCTACTAGATCATTTTGATATTTGCCTTTTAGCTGGTCTTTAAGTTGTAGATTAATGACTTGCCATTGAAGGTGCCATTGAAGCTCCAAACTGCATGTTAATGCATTTGAAATACGCAATTCCCTGAGCACTTGCACCCAGGCCTGAAGAGTGCGGTGGGTCTGTGGTTTGCGTTCAGAAGATACATCTCCTGCAGATCTGTGCGGGAAAGCAGACCTCATTTCCCGCGCTAACTTTGCGAGTCCAAAGCAGCTTGACCGTACGTGTGATCCAAGAAAATTCAGTTGTTCTTGAAATTACAGTCCTGTAAGTTTCGCCTGTAGACTCTGTTTGCCTTACAGTTTTCAGCTGAATTTATTAAGAAATAGCATCAACTCTGCAGTAGAAGCTAATTTCCAAAGCCAACTTGGCTTAAATCGGAGTGGCTGAGGGTCCCACTGGGCCCTGGCGGTGCAGGCTTTGGATCCCTGTTCTAAGGGATGCCAAAGGCAATTGTTCCATTGTCCCACAGCAACATTTATTGTTTTTTCATTTGCCTTGAACAAGACGCAGAGAACTCTTATAGTGTCCACTCACTCATGGCTGTCTTGAACAACCATTCGTCAAGGCCCTACATGCTATCTGTATTCTACAGGGTATCAGGGAACTAAAGACACAGTCTAGTGAAGGAAAGAGACATGTCAGCAGGTAATTCCAACTTAAGTACTAAAAGTGCACATATAAATGTCCCATAGGAACGAAGAGGATAAAAACAACTAATTGTGATTGATTATCAAGTGCCGTAATCTGAAAGGAAGCACCAGATGCAAAAAGATTTGGCCTTGATCATAAAGCACCAGCAGTGGTTTCTTAGGTAGAGAATTCAGGAAAGAAGATTCTGGACAAAGAGACCACTTTACTGTATTTATAGACGAGAGGTCTGGTGCACGAATTCGTGCACCAGTGGGGTCCCTTGGCCTGGCCTGCGGGATTGGGCCAAATCTGGCTCTCTGACATTCCCCGAGGGGTCCCGGATTGCGAGAGGGCACAGGCCAGACCAAGGGACCCCACTGGTGCAGGATCAAGGCCGTGGAGGAATGGGGGAGGTTGGCCAGCCAGGGAGGGATTGCGGGAAGGCTCCAGGGAGTATCCAGCCCACCTCACTCAGTCCTGATTGGCTGGACCCCAGCAGCAAGATAACCTACTGGTCAGAGCCTCTGCCCCCTGGTGGTCAGTGCATGTCATAGCGAGCAGTTGAGCTGCCTTAGCATATCATTAGCATATTACGCTTTGATTGGTTGAACGGACGGACGGATGACCAGACACTTAGCATATTAGGCTTTTATTATATAGGATCATCCTGTGTCCAGAGAAATGAGAGCCAGTGAAAGCAATGTTGGAAGGAAGGAGGGGAAAGAAGGTGGCGGAAGAAGATGGCGGAAGGAGGTGGCTGGACAGGCTAAACAGGGCCAGACCTAGGCGGCCTTGGCACCAGGGCTCCACCAGCTTTAATGCGCAGACAAATCACCTGGACAGTCTGTTGGACAAAACGCAACTCCCTTCCTGTTCAGCTGGAGGGGCCTCCATCCGGCATGTCTAACCAGCTCCCCGGGGGTGGGGATGCTACTGGCTGGAGGACCTCCCTGGAATAGCAAGACTCTCCCCATCTCTAAGGATGTTAGCTCTCTTCCCTCTCCCTGTAGTGAATTCAATGCTATTGACATGTTGAGCAGAGAAGTGACACATCCAATTGTGGAACATCAAAGGTAAAGCTGAAGGCTCCAGGGAGGGTGGACTATATGTAAGCAAGAGCGAGGAGAGGGAAGAGCTGCTGAGCGGAGCTTGTTCAGAAGAGAAGCGCTACAGGAAGCTTACATAAGTTTACCAAAGCCTGCAGTAAGCAGCGATAATGCTGCTAACGTGGTGAAAAACATGCAACAGGTGAATATGCAAATTATGTGGAAAGGCTGGATAGGGAGAGTGAAGTAGCAATAGCTCTGTTCCCTAAAAAATATGCAAGAGGCAGCCATAATAAAACCTGGCCCTGCTCCATGCACACCCCTGCACTCTCCAGCGAAAAAGCAAAGACAGAATTTGCTTTCCTTAGTGCTAAAAAAAAAAAAAAAATCCTTCGTAACAGGCCTCATTCCAACAGGAAATATACAAGAGCAATATTGTGGTGTATAATAGCTAACCTCCACTCCGCTGAAACTGATGTCAGAGGAATTTAGCGGCTGCCAATGTAGGAGCTTTATTTGAAGGCTCCAGAAATAAAGTCAGATGGTAAGTTATGTGGGTTTTCCTAGGAGGGACAGGCATTTCTCCTTCTGGAGTGGTGTAGGCCTGCCAAAGACTGTGTCATTTTTATGATCCTTTTAATACCGTTCATGATACTGCCATGTATGGTTTCTGCAGTGGTCGACAGGCAATGAAATCAAGTGTATTTATGAAATTAGTGGCTTGCATCTGCTTGGTTCAAAGACTAATTTAAAGTAGAACAATGAGATTAGGGGATTACCTATATGGAATGGATGTGCATATGAACACTACATAGAAATAAAAATATCCTTTATTTTATATGCCTTTTAAAGAATGCTATGTGGCTCAGTGGTTTGAGCATCAACCTATGAACCAGGAGGTCACAGTTGATTCTCTGTAAGGGCACATGCCTAGGTTGCAGGCTTGATCGCCAGTAGGGGGCATGCAGGAAGCAGCCAATCAATGATTCTCTCTCATCACTGATATTTTTTATCTCTCCATCTCACTTCCTCCCTGAAATAAATAAAAATATATTAAAAAAAAATAAAAGAATGCTATCAGGTAGCAATAGATTGATAGAACTTTATGATTGCCTTATTCCATGTGATTTAGTCATTTATAAATACAAAAAAAACCCCACAAATTAAGGCATTTCCATTATTTTAAGATGCATATGGAATAACAAGGCACACGGATTGGGCTCTGAGCTTTATTGCAGCCATGTAACAGACAAATCTATTTATGTACTATTCCAGGTGGATGTTGAAACAATTTCTCCTTCACACCAAGTGAGAGAAAAATGAGTTAAGCCACCATCCAGTTGCATGTGACATTGTATGAAGGGGAACATGACGTGTCAGCCTTTGACAAGTTACTGTGGGTGGTTCCTGATGTGCGTCTGCTGTCTGCGAGGCCCGCTGAAGGGGCGTCGTTAGCGTGTTTACCGCGGCAGTAACTGTGACGTCCGCCAGCATCTGTATTTCCCATTTACTCATCTTGTGCTGAGCTTCTGGTGTGAGGTGCTACTTTATTCCCTCTTATTTGTTTTGATAAAGGTACAGCTTTTTCTAGAGTCAAAAATTGAGGTAATTCCTCCAGGTTTAAGGAAACAGCATTGAAACTGAGTGAGTCACGGGATGTCAACAACGCTCTGAAGTTTGAAAGCACGACGTGCAGCGTGTGCACAGCCTTGCTTCCCCTAGTGCAGTGGTCGGCAAACTCATTAGTCAGCAGAGCCAAATATCAACAGGACAACGACTGAAATTTCTTTTGAGAGCCACATTTTTTCAACTTAAACTATACAGGTAGGTACATTGTCATTAACTTAATTAGGGTCCTCCTAAGCTGGCCTTTGCTAAAAACTCAAGGGGCCAAAGAGCCGCATGTGGCTCGTGAGCCACAGTTTGCCGACCACTGCCCTAGTGGAGTCCGTGACGACAGGCAGAGCTTGTACAGCAAACCACGTGACCAGCATTAGGGGGGCAACTGGGAGCTGTATTATACCTGCTATTAGGAAGTAAGAGTTGGAAATTGACCTTGCTACCTTGGCACTGATTTTCTACTCCACCACGACCAGGGAATCCTTAATGCAAGGTTTCGACGTCTATATCAACTGCTATTCTCCACTAAAACGTAGTCTCTTAAAATCAATATTCATGTTTATAAACTAGTTCTCTGAGTTATTACAACACACGATGATGTTTAGAACAAGCTAATGGTCAAAAGCATGTTAATCGATTTTCCTATTTGGAAAAAAAATGTGTGCGGATAGCGGCCTTTTAATTCAAGATCGAGTTGGTTCATTTGTCGACTGATTTAATTTTGACTCAGAAGGCTTAGGAGAAATAAGAAAACGTGTGACTGTTCAAGTCATTCCTCTCTGTTGTGACATTCTGTTCTTTCATTCCATCACCACCATGAGTTTGCCAACCGGCACTGACAGGCGTGAGAAACCACTGAAAATTGTGACTTCGGTGGGCGCTGCCTGCCAAGAGCGGATCGGCGGCTCCTCTGAGTGCACCGTCCACTCCTCCTGCCAGAACTCTCCCAGCCCAAGGGCTGCTGGGGGATACATCTCCCCGGCAGCACCTGAGTTCCATCACCGGACCTCCAGCACTTGGAGAGCAACATGCACGAATGCAATCACGAAAACGAACGTCTAGTCTGCAGATTGGAGGGGGTGCGGGGGGCAGGACCACAGGGAAAAGTGCTCACACTCTCTTCTGTTTTGGCTTCCTCTGCGCTGATTTATCCATCTCTTTTTCAGCGCCCCCGGCTCAGCAGTTATAACCCATCACCTTGCCTTCACCTGAGAATGCAGTCAAGCTTTTCCCTGTTGAAGACCTTCTAATGGGGCTCCCGGGGTCACCTGACAGGGGGCTGGCTGAAATGATGAGTGCCGCCTCCTTTCTTCCGTGGATCTAGAGGCTCCGCGCCTTGCTGGGTCCAATGAAGACCCTTGAGAATAATGTCTGGATCCCCGACAGAGTCGTGAAACTGTCAGGATCTTCTGGATGGATACGATCAGCGAGTTTTGCAAATGTATTCAGCCAACCTCAGAGAAGCAGACTGAACACTTACACAAATGTTCAGATGACAGAAAACACAAATAAGCAGAAGATGGGCTTCTTGGCTGACACTTGGCAAATGGAATTTAAACATGGAGGGATAGAAGAATCATTCATATTGATCACAAACCTAAGAGGGAACACAGATACATTCTTCCCGCATTTCAAACTCTGTCACAAGTCCTGCGTGCCTCCTCACTTCTCATTATCCCCAAAGCACATTGCCCAAAAGCACATTCCTTTTGAAGACGCGATTAGTCAACCTAGATCTGTTGTGCCTCTTGCAAACAGCGCTGTTTTTACTTCTCACTTGTATGTCAGGAATGAAGTCTTCCTTACTAGCTGCTAATGCCTGTAGCCTCTGCAAAGCTGCCACCACCAAACTGCTCTTAAAAGAATCATTCGTTAACCGGGAAGACATACATGAGAGAGCCGGTGCCACTCACAGTCCCAAACAAAATCCCCTGCATGACACTGGACAGCGCAGACTATTTCTTCTAACGTTTCTCACTTGGGAGGATAAACATTTGGAAACCAGTGTGTATCAAAGGTTTATAAAATGCACCTCCTTGTTTTCAGTCTAACGGAGTATTATTTTAAACTATAGATCAACCAAAGAACTTGGATGCATACATGCACACCTCATGGGCACAGAAAACAGAGGGTTGTGGAGGCCTGGGGTGGGGGTGGGCTAGAAGGAGTCCATGGGAGAAAAAATGGGACATATGTAATACTGTCGGCAATAAAGATTTAAAATAATAAATAAATAAATTAGAAGTCATGTCTTAAAATATATGTAGTAGAGAGGAGATATGCAAATAGGTAAAACAGATAAAATTCTCAAACTAATATGTAAGAAAAATCCTCTGAGTTAAAAGTATATTCACTATAGCGCTAATAAAAAAGCATACCTCATTATTTTTAAAACAAATACTACAGAAATATAAAGGTTCGTGTATTATAATCTACTTTATATTGTACCAAGTTTCTATTAGACATCTTTTTAAAGGATTAATT
Organism: Eptesicus fuscus; assembly: GCF_027574615.1. Lineage (NCBI taxonomy): Eukaryota > Metazoa > Chordata > Mammalia > Chiroptera > Vespertilionidae > Eptesicus > Eptesicus fuscus. The sequence goes on along the minus strand of NC_072483.1, from coordinate 90,221,916 downwards.
TTCAAAGTCACCAAGAATACCCTTAAATTTAAAGTACGCTAACAATTTCATTTAAGGTGAGAGAGAAGTAAAATATTTTAGAGAAAGTAAGTTTAATACAATCTTGTTAAAAAAATACCAGTACATGGACATATCTACTAAAATCCAGATGTAAATTGAAAAATTCAGTCGATTATTCACGTTTAAAAAGAAGTAATACTTTTGTTTTTCCACCAAACAAACAAGAAAGGTGAGGTATTTGTAAACATTTCCTGAAATACTTTTTAATCTGCATTCCTGACATCTACTTGAATATTGCTTTACACATAAAGCAAGAACTGACTATGCTGTGCTAATGAATTAGGTGACGGGAAAGTAGAATCTGACTCACTTACCGGTTCTTTTCTAGGGAAATGTTCCCACGTGCGAATGCATCAGCCCCGTCTCTGTGGCAGGTGGGGCAACAGAGAGAGCCCTACACAGGATCAGGGTCCCACCTCCAGGCAAGGACGTGCAGGAAGGTGCTGTCTGCTCTCTTCCGGAACACAGGGGCGGGTGCGGCTGAGCCACAGGAGGTGCAGGGGAGCCGCCGGCCCCCACGGAAGCCCTGGCTGCCTCTCAGGGCCCTGGACGTGCGGCCCGGCCGGTTCCCTGCCAGACGGAGGAGAAGGCACGCTTGCAAGTAGGTGAGAGGAAGAACTCGCCCTCACTGCACCAACCGGCGCTTTACACTCAGGCCTTGCTGCCTTCTCCTCACAGTCATGTGAGGGAAACTGAGGCTCAGAGGCGCTGGCTAACTTCTCTGGAGGAAAACCCTGCCCTGCGGGGCGAGACTCCCAACCTGGGCTCTTTCTCCCCCTGGAGCGCCCGCTGTCGGAGAGGCCCCTTCCCTCTGCAGGCAGCGCGCGTTCATTTCCTGTTGGAGTTTTATTTCTTCTCACCAACAGCCCGGCCGGCGTGGCTCAGGGGGTGGGCGTGGACCTATGAACCAGGCGGTCACGGCTATGAACCAGGTCACGGCTATGAACCAGGAGGTCACGGCTATGAACCAGGCGGTCACGGCTATGAACCAGGCGGTCACGGCTAGGAACCAGGAGGTCACGGCTATGAACCAGGCGGTCACGGCTATGAACCAGAGGGTCACGGCTATGAACCAGGCGGTCACGGCTATGAACCAGGCGGTCACGGCTATGAACCAGGAGGTCACGGCTATGAACCAGGCGGTCACGGCTATGAACCAGGTCACGGCTATGAACCAGGAGGTCACGGCTATGAACCAGGCGGTCACGGCTATGAACCAGGAGGTCACGGCTATGAACCAGGAGGTCATGGCTATGAACCAGGAGGTCACGGTTATGAACCAGGCGGTCACGGCTATGAACCAGGTCACGGCTATGAACCAGGAGGTCATGGCTATGAACCAGGCGGTCATGGCTATGAACCAGGCGGTCACGGCTATGAACCAGGTCACGGCTATGAACCAGGCGGTCACGGCTATGAACCAGGAGGTCACGGCTATGAACCAGGAGGTCACGGCTATGAACCAGGAGGTCACAGTTTCATTCCCGGTCTGGGCACATGTGATTCTCTCTCGCTGATGTTTCTCTCCCTCCCTCTTCTCCCTTCCTATCTGAAATAAATAAAAAAATATTTTTTAAAAAGCTGGCTATGGAAATATTTAAAATAAATAAATATAGGAGTATTTTTTGGGGGTGTTGAACTTTGCTGTTTTCCTAGATAATGTAGAACCCCGCGTTGAGTGATGCATGTGTCAGCGGAGATCCTGACTGGCCACTAGCATGTGAGTACACGGATGCGATCATTCGGGTCAGGCGACTTCCCTCCGCCCGGGTCCCCGCTCGGTCCTGCCGGAGCCCGGGCACTGCTGGCACCCGGGGGCCTGGGACCCTTTCCGAGCGACCTGCTATCAGCGAGGAGGCATGCTGTCACTCAGCAGGCTGCCATTATGTCATGCTTCCAGAGAGCCACACACGGACTGGGCAGACAGCACATGACGGGCCAGGACACCTCCCCTGCCCCGGCCACAGCTGCCCCTCGCGGATCCCGCTGTCCTGAGGACGTCTGCCCTGCGGTCTGTGCGAGGCTCCTCCGCCTCTCCCCTACCCCTTCCTTCCCAACTCCAAAATGTACAAATGACTCGAGGGGGAACATTCAACAAATCAACGATGCGGCCTTCTGGCTGTTGAAACTGGATTCCACGTCCCTGTGTTCATTTTGGAACAGGCATCGGCCGGCTGGCACGGGACTTTATTTGGGGCAAATGCTGAAACATGTGCTCGCAGGGCGAGACGAGAGCAGAGTGGACTGTGTCTAAAGTCGAAAATGGAGCAACACAATTTTGTCACTTTAATCACTTTTACATTAATTGAAAAGGCCAAGCTTCTCCACATAAGCCCCAGATGTGCCAATTCAAGAAAACCTGGGCATTTTACGTAACACTCTCTTTATATTTGTATGTTGTTCTTCCTCTTAATAGTGAGCCTGACCTTAGCAGAAGTCCTTCAAGTACAAAAAGAGACCCAACGGACACTTCTCAACCTCCTAATCTTCCTTTTAACCAAGATGGCACATGCACATACCCTCTGGCAACCCCCCGACTGGAAGTTCAGAGACACGCAGGCCTGAGCTATTTTGTAGTGTTTCTTAGCACAAAGCTACACAGCTCTACTGTGCGGCATAGTGGTATGATTTATTTTTCCAACCTTGATTTGCCACTGCAACCTTCAATTTCAGATCACTGAAGTTGTCAGTCTTTTCTATAAGTTTAGCTTTTCATTAATTAAATTTAAGTCCAAATAAATTGCATCTGTCACAAGCGATTTGTCATTTCATATAAAGCCTATTTTCAAAAAGCTAAAAATACTATTTTTATTCAATGTCTATATATATATTTCTCATTTTCCTAAACAACTCCATTTTTAAAATATTTAAAAACTGATTTATGAAGTAGCAACTCAGCATTAGCATAATGTAATATTCCTAGTTGTAATTCAGATCACTAACAAATATTCTAATAAACCACTTTAACTTTCAAGTTTGCTTTTAACGTCCCCTACTCTAAACATACCCAGATGGGTGTCCTACAATCAGACATCATCTTCTGACGCGAGGAAGGAGGTGCTAAAAGTGAATGCTTGAACTTGCAGATAGAAAATTAACTCCCGAACAAGTTTGCCCTGGCTGCCTCATCTCAAGAGGAAAGTAGAGAAACGCGAACCTTTCCATTCTTGGGCAGCGCCATGCTAATAGGAAGGAAGTGCTGGGGAGTCAGCATTCGTGGGGCCGCAGGAGTCTGAACATGCCAGGAGCTCATCAGGTACCACACGCGCCTTCCTTCCTGGCATGGAACGAAGCCTGAAGCGCTCAGAGATCGACTCTGATCACACACCTGTTTCCAACATGAGGCAAACCCTGGTTCTGGGCTGCTCGGCAGCTCCCCATGCGAAAGGCGCAGGCGGCGGCGTCACAGGGGCTGCTGCTCGCAGAAGATGCATTTCCATTGTAAGTGCTGCGGCAGCTCCTCTGGGCGCCCAGGAGGCGGTGCCACCCCCCGGTGGGCGCAGACCGGCTTCTGGGTGGTTTGAGGTCTGCTGTGAAGTGCCATAATGTTTCTCTCCCCAGTATTTCCGCGGGGACGCTCCTGGATGCCCCATCGGAGAGCACTAAGCACGGAGTAATGTTGGCACGTGCCGGCCTGGGGCTCCCAGAGGAGGCATTTCAGCTCTGGTGCCAGTTCATATTCCTACGAGCCTGCCCAGGTGACCTACGCAGAATCCTAGGATCCTCAGGCAGGCCTTAGAACTGGCTCCTTGAGAGTTCCCTAATCGTTTATTCTGGGTCGATTTTTTTTTTTTAAATGTCTAACAATTCTCTCAGTAGGTACCTCTAGCCATCTTGAAAATATAACCCAGTGGAGAATTTGAAAGAGAAGAAAATGAAATATCCTGACACTTTCTACCAGCATGTTAAAAAATAGAAGGAAATAAGTAGATTTATCCTCAGATAACTAGCATCCTTCTGGCCAAGGAGTAGGTGGTTCCTGGGTTATCCGAGGGAAAAGGACGCATTTGGAAGAAAACATTTTAATACGTTAGCTCTTGTCACCCTGAAAAATCCTACACGCAAGATTCTGAAGACCTCATGTTTGTTCTTACATTTCAGTTTTAAGATGCATCCTGATTTTTTAAATGTTAACCTCCGCAATTTGAAGTTTAGACCATAATTTTAAAGAGTTTTCACATAATTTAAGAAGTATTTTTCACTTTTTTAAAATAAATAGGAATCTACTAATTAAACTCAGTATTTCATGACCTATTAATTCAGCAGTTATTATAATCCATCTTTAATTGGATTAGCTATAATTACAATTAAATTGCTCTCTGAATCATAAAAGGTTAAGTACGATTAATTTTCCATTTAAAGACTTACGTATGAAGGAACAGATACTTCATCCTAAGGTTAACTGCTAAGCCTTTTCCCCTGTTTTCATGAAACTGGCTTCCTTACCTCTTGCTTTTCTGATTCATAAAACCTCTCAGCTCTCCAGCTACGAAGGCAGTCCAGTTACAGTAACACTGGCAGCTGTGAATACGCCTGCACAGCCAACGGGTTCCCTCGGAGGTTTGGAAACACCACCACTGCTGGCCCAGAAATAACGCCGGTGGTCTTCGTGGTTGTGGTGTGGTTCATGGCCCGGCATGTGAGTGTAAGCACTTAGGAGCTGCGGAGGGAGATGCAGAGTCAAAAGATGGAGAGGAGGAGGCTGTGCAACCCCTCAGCATCCCTGGAAGCATCCCGGCCCTGGTAGCAATGCTCCACAGAGAAAAGCAGAACACCCTGCTGATGAAGAGGTGATGAGGAAGATCGTGGTGATGGCGATGATGAGGATTCTGATGAGATGGAAGCTGAAGAGAAAGCTCCAGTATAGAAATCTGTAGGAGATGCTCCAGCCAAAAATTCACAAAAAATCAAACCGGAATGGGAAAGACTCAAAACCGTCAACCCCAAGATCAAAAGGTCAGAATCCTTCAAAAGACAGGAAAACACCTCGCACACCGAAAGGACCTCGTTCTGTACAAGACATGAAAGCACAAATGCAAGAAATAAAGCTCCCTGGGTAATCCTGGCACTATGGGTAAATTAAGCACAAAGACGGGGGAGGAGGAAAAGGAGAGACGAGGGCCACACTGAGTCTCAACAACCCGACTGCCATCTTCTACTTTAACCTCAATCCCCTTTCCTGACTGCCCCACCCACGACCCGCTCCGGCAGGAAGAAACCTCACCTGGACCTCCTAAAGCACTAGCTTCTCTGACTGCCCGATGACTGCACCTTCTACTGTGCTTTCTACTTGTGCATTGGCCTCACCTCTCTGACCACGTTTCAAACACCTTTGTATCGCCCTGGTTTCTCAATAAATATTTGAATGAATTAAAAAAAAGTCAATAGAAAAGGCAGGAACATTCTCCTCTGCGGTAAGAGGATGTACATTTGCTTATAAACCTGTGATGTGGAAAGGCAGTATCTGAGCCAACCTACGTGCTAAGGGCTGACACTCTGCATGGATGTTTTACAGTTGTTGTTCTCAAACTCCCGTGGCAGGACAGTTACCTGAGGGCTGACTGGCACACAGGCTGCGGAGACCCGCCTCCGGAGTTTCTGATACTGTAGGTCCGGCCGAGGTTTAGAATCCACATGTCTAATAAGCACTTGTATGACACGGATGCTTTTTTACACAAATCACACAAGTGTTCAAAGAGGCGACCTACTGGAAATTCCCACCTGGACATTTACTAGAAAACCCTTTCTCCACGGAGGAGCATCTGAAAACTGTGCTGTCTGCTGAAACAGCACTCCTCGGGTGAAAACAAGACAATGAAGGGAGTTCCTAGTCCTGGTTTGTTTGTTTTTTTTACCAGCAAAGAGGAGCTTAGCCCTGAACCTGAAATCATGGAAACGTTTAGGGCAGTGATGGGCAACCTTTTGAGCTCGGTGTGTCAAACTTCGCCAAAAAACTGAGCATAACTCGGGTAGTGTGTCCCTTTGAGGAAAAAACATTATTTCGCAAATGTTTCATCCTCGGCATGCGGCCACCTCAGCGGCCGCATGTCATCAGAAATGGCTACGCGTGTCAGTGCTGACACGCGTGTCATAGGTTCGCCATCACTGGTTTAGGGAAAGCATCCATGACATTTTAGCAGTTGAGAAAAGGCTACTAAAGCATACCCAAGTTTATAAGAAATTATATAAAAAAAACAATTTAAGAGGCAATAGCTGTCATAGTCCCCCTGGGGGTTTCACGACCAGCAAATTTAAAGAAGGTGTAGAGTAAAAATTGAAAACCTGATAATACAATCACAAATGATACTGATGAGGAAAATATAAGACTCGGTATCCAAGGAAACCAGTGTGGTTGCTTAGGGCTCTCTTCTGATGAGTTCCTAGTTAAGCAAAATGTGCAAAATATGAATAAAAGATAAATACAAAAGTGAAGCAACAATCGTTAAGAACAGGACCAAGAGGCTGAAATAGCTGACATTTCTCATCTATACTAAGGACACTACAGAGTTTTCATTGAAATGTGCATAAAATATGTGCAATATAAACACTGTGAAAATATTTTTTAATTGATGCATGCAATCACTGCTTGGGAGAAATGATATACTGTTAAGTGTGATAAAATGGTGGTTTGCTTCCATTTCTCTTCATTGGGAGAATTAGCTTCACATTAGGAAAGATAGCATCATAAAGAGGTAATTGAAGCACAAAATAAAAGCAAAGATTATGCGAGCATTTGGCCTCTTTAAATGAATGTTCAAGTCCAGAGGCAGACACACTGCATCAGAGAGGTTATCATGCTGGCTCATCACTGGGAAATGATGGTGAATAGAGGACATCCCATAAGACTGGCCACGAGCAAATGACCCAACGTTAAAAAGTGGATAGATGTCAAAGTACAGAGTCCATAAGTTGTCAGACAATTATTAACTTTGCAAAATTTCATAAAGGGTTGTCAGAGTATTAGTCTGGAACCTCTAGTAAGTGGTAAACCCAATAAGTAAATAAACAACACCAAGAGCGCACTCAGACTGAGGCACACCGAGCCAGCCTCTCATTTCAGGCGATTTCTGCCACAATCTACGACACTTCCTGGAACTTCATGATGCTCCTGGAGCTGTGACTGAGAATGTACAACAAGCACTAGAACGTTTAGGTAACAAGCTCCATCCCCAGTGTGGGGCGTGCAGGAGGCAGCCGATCAATGATTCTCTCTCCTCATTGATGTTTCTCTCTCTCTCTCTCTCCTTCTCCCTTCCTCTCTGAAATCAATAAAGATATATTACACTGAGTGGCCAGATTATTATTATCTCTGAATGCATAATAATCTGGCCATTCAGTGTGTGTGTGTGTGTGTGTGTGTGTATGTGTGTATTAGAGACCCGGTGCATGAATTCGTGCATGGGTGGGGTCCGGCCAGCCTGGCCAGGGGGAAGGACATGGGCAGTTGGCCAGCCTGCCTGCTGGTCAAACTCCTGGTCGAGGGGACAATTTGCATATTAGCCTTTTATTACATAGGATATACACTGAGTGGCCAGATTATTATGCGTTCAGAGATCATCATGATCTGGCCACTCAGTGTAGAAGTTAGAGAAGTTTGGAGCTACAACAGAGCCCTCCCTGAGGGGTTTTAATTATGCATCAGTAGAAAGGTTGCTTCTCTCCTTGGCTCTGTTCCATTCAGCTCAACAGTCTTTCTATCAGTGTCTCGGTGAAAATTAAATGGTGTCCTTATCAAATACGTGGTTGGCTCAAAGATGGGACAATCCACTCCTATCACTGACACCGGAAACAAGATATTTAAGTGATCTTGACAGGTGGAATGGATGAGGCCAATCCAACAGAGAGAGATTTAACTGGGAGAATGGCTGCGACAATGCCAGCATAAGGAAGTTCGACTGGGATACATGAAAAAGCTTAGATTTTTGTTGGAATGGCAATTATGGAGTAATATGTTGAGGACAGTTCTTTTCTTTTCAGCAATACACATGGCAATGACTTGGGAGCTTTAACCAATTACAAATGTACTGAGACAACATACGTGAAAGGCCTTGTGGCGGCTGTCAGCTAGCAGTCACTCACTACACAGGGGTGTGCTGCTGAAGCTCACTCTAAGCCTGTGGTCGGCAAACCGCGGCTCGCAAGCCACATGCGGCTCTTTGGCCCCTTGAGTGTGGCTCTTCCACACAATACCACGGCCTGGGGGAGTCTATTTTGAAGAAGTGGCGTCAGAAGAAGTTCAAGTTTAAAAAATGTGGCTCTCAAAAGAAATTTCAATCGTTGTCCTGTCGATATTTGGCTCTGTTGACTAATGAGTTTGCCGACCACTGCTCTAAGCCAAACACGGGATCTGGCTGCTGACGCTGACTGTATGGCAGGAGTGTGGCGCTCACACTGAGGGGATATTCCCACTGCTCCCTGGACTGGTCAGATCAAATCATCCACGGAGCACTTTGCCTAGTCCATTCTGGATCCCTCCCTGAAAGAAGCAAGCTGATGACATGAGCAACATTTAAAAGGAGACCGACCAGAATGGTGTGTGGGGGGGTGAGAGATGGGTAAGGTTTAACAGAAGAGACTAGGGTAAGCACTCTATTCATATTTTAAGGGTTGCCACGTGGGAGAGGGGCATTTTTAATATTTAAATTTCACAGGAAGGGCTTAGAGCAAGATGGAAAAACAAGAAAGAACTTCATAATAATTTCAAATTTCCAACAACAAAAGGAATATGCCATGAAGTGATGAGATTTCACGTTTCTTTCCGAGGCTGGGCAGTGAGGGAGGTGTAAAGGGGATTTCTGAAATCGGGTGGAATCTGGTCTTAATGGCTCTTGTGTTTCTATCCACTAAGTCAGTTCAGTTAAGTGTTTGCTGAATATTTACTAGTGGAAGGCAACCCCCCCTTCTGCGGGCGGGGGCGGGGGTAGACAAAAGTACAAGGGGGAAGGTTTTATCCTAAGCATACCTGTGATCCTGTAATAGAGCTGAGGTATGTACTTCATTAATTTTAAGACCATAACCCCGACAGATGTGATTTCAGAGCCCCACGGTGCTCTGGGAGTAGAGAATTGGAAGTGGTGTAGAAATATGTCAGGGTTTGAGGAAGATTTTTATGAGATATAATTGGTGAGGGAAAGAGGTAATAAAATGATGCCAGGATGATGGAAAAGTGTAGCAAAGATACAAGCCTGGGAGAGAAGCTTAACAGAAAGTTGTTGAGTTTGAATGCTGCATGACGAGAAAGAGGAAGCAATGAAACAGGTTCACAGAGGTCCTTGAAAGCTACGTCCAGTCTTCCAGGGGCGGGAGGAATCCAGAGCACACACCGGATGTGGAATGACCATGATGGGAATTTTGTTTTAGAAATTGGCATGAGCAGGTAAGTTGATAAAACAGGTGCATTTGGAAAGAAAGTGGCCGTAAGAGAGTTATCGGAGGATATTTGTGTATATTGGCTAGCATCTATATTCCAGAACACGAAGTGAGGCCCTTTACATGAAACATCTACATCCTCATCGATGTAACTGAAAAAATTCCATAGAATCAAGTTTATGTTATTACACTGTGATCATCTCAACCAGAGAAAGCTTTACATTTCAGGTGAGAACATTTCCCCATGAGACCTAAGGAAGGAATCCATTAAGATACTTTTTGAAAGGCCCTTTGTGGCAGGTCAAAGGGGGAAAGAAGGTTTCATGTGTGTCGTTATTATATCTAGAGTCAAAATGTTATAACTAGGATCTTCTGTGAGAATGCCGTTTGTAAATGTTAAGCATTGTGTGAGTGTTAGCCATCATGTGGATTGAAAACATGGACGCTCCTAGCAACGGTGAACTTCACCGGGCACATGGAGATGACGCTGGTGAATGTTACTTCTCAGAGGACCAAACGCACGCAATGCCTTTCGGGTTGAAGATCAGATTACATTGTAAAACACTGAAGATACCACCCTGATTTTTCTAATTCTAAAGCCACGAAGGAGTGAGTGAGTGTACCTTAATTTGTATCAGAAAAATAGTGGTTCCTTGCTGTTATTCAGGCAAAAATTCTGTCTGAGGGTGGGCAAATGATGAGAGTAGCAATTAGTAAATTCTCTGACTGGAGCCCATTTAAACTTCTATTGTGAACCGCAACAACAGTTAATTAACTATAAAAAGTAGGCCAGGGTCTAGATTATAGGATGTGTCAGGTCTGCCCCTGGGAGCTAGAGGACTCCTAAAGGACAGACTTCCATCTACAGGCAAGAGGAGGTGCCATGTACTGGAAGCCACCACGGACAAAGCATGGTGGACTACTTCAGATTCCTAAACCCACGACTGAGAAAACACCCCAAGATTCCAACCAACAAATTCCCTAACTGACCAGATTGTAGCCTACTTACTAAGAACATGTCTATATAAAGACCTCTAAGAAAGGCCTGGCCGACGTGGCTCGGTGGTTGAGCATCGACTTATGAATCTGGAGGTCACAGTTCGATTCCCGGTCAAGGGCACATGACTGGGTTGTGGGCTCGACCCCAGTGTGGGGCATGCAGAAGGCAGCCGATCCATGATTCTCTCTCATCATTGATGTTTCTATCTCTCCCTCGCCCTTCCTCTCTGACATCAATAAACATATATTTTTAAAAAATTAATTTGAAAAAGACCTCTAAGAAAGTAAAAAGCTAATTACTCACGGTAGTTCTTTTGTGGCAGACTAGATGATTTCAATGTTTACATCACTTGCCCACATTGAAAAATTAGGAATTTTTGTATAAAAAATCTAGATCTTCAGCTTCCTGTGAAAAAATGAGATCTAGCATGTGTGGATTCGAATTCACACAGGACAACTCTTAGCCAACTTAACCTGCTCATTTAGACAAGGCATGGACTCTTTATTTGACCACAGACCTTACAAACCCCTGTAACCCTTTATTAAAAAAAAACCACACCCATATTGTTCACTGATTTGCCTGATCTGTTTTCTCTAATGTACTCTAGCTCTGCTGTTTCTCTGACTTAAGAGTTAGCAGCAAAGCTGGGCATGTGGAAGCTGCTAAATTCCACCCTGAAGGTGTGGTCTACTGCTCAGCACTGGAGCAATGTTTTACACATCATGTAATGTCTAATGGATGTGGACCATTATATCCACTTTGACTTATTTTGTTCCTGTTAAAAAATGCAGCCATAGCTGGTTTGGCTCAGTCAGCCTGCAGATCCAAGGGCCCCGGGTTCAATTCTGGTCAAGGGCACATGCCTGGGTTGTGGGCTTGATCCCCAGTAGGGGGTGTGCAGGAGGCAGCTAATCAATGATTCTATCTCATCATTGATATTTTTTATCTCTCTCTCCCTCTCCCTTCTCCTCTGAAATCAATAAAAATATATAATTTAAGAAATGCAAAATAAAGTAACCAAAAACAGCCTTTATTTTTATAAATATACTTGTATACTTATTTATGTAAAACCACGTTTGAAAATTAAAGTCATTAGTAACTAAACTTTATTGTATTTGCTGAGGACTTCAATGACAAGATTTGCCTAATTTAAATATATTGCAAATTTGCTATTCATCTTTTTTTAATATCACGGGTGGCTAGACATTCGTATAATAAATATGCTTTAACCCTGCATTAGTTGAACTTCAAGAAAAATTCATTATATTCATTATATTCTGATTTCTTTCTTTCTGTAATTTAAGTATCCTCATGACAACCACAAATTTTTGCTCATTTCTGAGTAGTGGAAGCACCCTCTTGTAGCACTGTCTGCATTTATCAAGTGGTTTCTTTGATGAATAAAAGACCTTCAGTCTCATTTTAGTGATATTTTCAACAGTCCCTTTAATTTAGAATGAAAGATCAGATGTACATTACAGCTGATTATTTCACATGATTTTTTACTTCATAATGTCCTGTTCTTAGGCCTGTCTGTATCCCATTAAAATACTTTTTAGCTATGTGTTTACACAAACACTTGTATTACAAAATAACTACATGTATTATTTGATTATTTGGTAAACTCAGTTGATATCAAAACACTTATAAAATTATAAATCTGATTCATCCAGTAGGGAAAACCTCATTTGGGGGTGAGAGATTTCTTTTCACGTACACTAAGGTGAACATAAAAACTCTCATTCATGCCGAAGCCGGTTTGGCTCAGTGGATGGAGCGTCGGTCTGCGGACTGGAAGGTCCCAGGTTCGATTCCGGTCAAGGGCATGTACATTGGTTGCGGGCACATCCCCCGGTGGGGGGTGTGCAGGAGGCAGCTGGTCGATGTCTCTCTCTCATCGATGTTTCTAACTCTCTATCCCTCTCCCTTCCTCTCTGTGAAAAATCAATAAAATATATATTAAAAAAAAAAACTCTCATTCATAAAGGCATACAGTCTTTCCCCAATTGTCACCATCACCATCTCCTCATTTTCTGATTGCATTATTAAATGTAACTTGGGAAAGTGTCTCCTCCTTTTTCTGTTCTTTTTTAAGAATAAAAATTAATTGTTCCTAATTGTGAAGGGCATGATCCTGAAGAATTGTTAAGTGGATTTATCTGACATTTTAAAATTTTTTCCATCCTTTTATTCCCATTCCATCTTCTGTTTTCTCTGAGTATCCCATTCTCTCTGTCCAGTAATGGAGAGCTTACCTGGCTCTCCTCCAACAGTGCTCCCATACTTCTTTTAACTTGTTATATCCTTTGTTTTATAAACAATCATAACACTGGCTGCATTAACATATTTGTGTTGTGGCTGTGTGTGTGTGTGTGTGTGTGTGTGTGTGTGTGTGTGTATTTCAAGGGAGATCTGATAATACTTTGGATCTTGTTCCAGAGTAAGAAGAAGAAAATGACAAACAGTAAGTCACTCTTTTAAATGTAATGAGGACAAATGAAGAATCGCTTTGCTTTAATTTAGTTTTTCTAGTTCACAGGTTGAGAACCGCTAGCAGGGTCGCCTAAGACCATCGGAAAACACAGATATTTACATTATAATTCATAACAGTAGCAAAATTAGAGTTATGAAGTAGCAACGAAAATAATTTTATGGTTGGGGGTCACCACAACATGAGGAACTGTATTAAAGGGTCGCGGCATTAGGAAGGTTGAGAACCACTGTTCTAGTTACTTATTGGGAGAGAAAATGCTCCCCATGTCAATAAGTAGGTGGTGTGACATAGTTTCACTATTAAATGTGATATTCATCTGTGGGATTCCTTCTCATTTGACTTTATGCAAGTCAGCTCTTCTGATGCAATGATTATAATAATTAAAGGCCAAATAATGACTAATTTACAATTTGGGAGCTTTCTAGCATTTAAAAAAATACACATTTGAGAGGTTTTTAATGAATATTATGAGCAAATATACTTGAAGAAATGCATATAATTTTCTGAAATAGTCTCTTTTTGAAGGGAAAACCAGATAAATATTTTTAATAGAATAAAACTCATTTTCTAAGGATGTAAAAGTGCATGTATAGTGCCAGTCATAGCACATAGAATATTAAATTATTTAACAATATTTAATATTATTAATTATTTCACATAGACATTATTTAACACAAGAAATTTGATTTTGTCTTCTTCTGAAAGTTGGCTATGTAGTTTAATTTTAAAACAAAACTTTTCATTGTAAAACACATAATTATGTACCTATGCTTCTGATTATGTATTCTCTAAAATACTTATTGAATGGAACCTATTGTCATTGTATATAGGAACCTCTAAATATATACACATTTCATTTTACTATAAAATACTATGCTGAAAAGAGAAAGCAAAGAGAATATGGTAATGTACAGTGCCAAATTTAATGTATGTTTTCTTTTCAATATGATATTTGTTTTGAACTTGGTAGAAGCATTTAAAAAAATCTATATTATGCTCAGAATCAGAGTGATTCCAATAATAAAACCTCAGCATTTTTAAAGCAGTAGGTCCATCACATGATAAAAAGGACAAAACACTCATCTTAACCTTTTGGGAAGGTCTCTTCTGAGTAATTGGAAAAAAAACAACAACCATGAGTAAGCTTCTGTATCAGAGAGAAAGGCGTCGTGGCGGAGGTCATAGGTTCTAGACGCCGTTTGCTCAAGTTCAAATCCTGACTTGGCCCCTTCCTAGATGTGCTATTTTGGAGACGTTTCTTATCTTCTGTGTGCCTCAGCTCTCGTCTATATATTTAGGGTTGTCGCAGTGATCAAAAGTTTCCTTTTCCCTCCAGAACTTAGAATAGAGAGCAGGATGTAGGAAGTGTCCTACAAATGTGTTCTTCTTATGCCGATGTGACACTGCTGGAAGCTGGAACCCTTCTTAAGAGAAAAGAAGAAGAAATGGAAAAGCGGCTTCTCCGTTGGGTAAGTCCAATGGTTAACCAAACAGCCCCCTCAACCAAGTGGTGGCAGGTTTACTTCCGTGTTTGCTATTATGTGACATCGGAGAGAATGAGTGCACAAAGGCAAATGCATGACAACAAGACCATAAAGCATCTATGCAGAACTGTAAACATCACACAAGACCAAATAACCGAAATCCTGCCACCATGCAAGGGCCACCCCACACAGCAACTGTTAGAAAGGCTAAGGTCTTCCTGGTTAGGAAAAACCAGATTATTCTCAGAAGAGAGAGAGGCTCCTGGCAAGTCTAAACAGTGTGGGAAAGTAACAGGAACTCCAGGTCGGTCTGGTTTTCAGAGTCCCTGTAACGTTTTTTTTTTTTTGTTAATATATTTTATTGATTTTTTACAGAGAGGAAGAGAGAGGGAGAGAGAGTTAGAAACATCGATGAGAGAGAAACATCGACCAGCTGCCTCCTGCACACCCCCTACTGGGGATGTGCCCGCAACCAAGGTACATGCCCTTGACCGGAATCGAACCCGGGACCCTTCAGTCCTCAGGCTGACGCTCTATCCATTGAGCCAAACCAGTCAGGGCCCTGTAACATATTTTTGATACTGGGCTAGATTACAACACAACGGCGCATGGGTGTGGAGGAAGAAATGGATCCGAGAACTAGAAAAATTAATGGCCTGAGAAGTTTAATTAATTTCCCACATTGACTTCCTTTAAGTGATAATTATGGTAGATTTTTGGAGCCTGATGCCAGCGCTTTCCCCACAGCCCGATTTCCGAGCTCTTCTCCCGAGTCTGCTTAGTCATCTGCTCCGCCACGTGGATGCCACAGTCTGGAACCATTGAGAGAATGTGGATATCCGATTTTCTGAATTTGTAAGTTTTCTAAAGCGCCACGGCGACAGCCTGTAATTTGTGTGTGCGTCTGCATGTGTAAATTATTTTCCAATTGCACATTTTCCAGCAACTCTCTCAAATCTAAAAAAAAACCAAAAAAACCTTCCTTATGCTGTGCTGAGTTTACTGGTAAGAATATTATTATCATCTTGGTACTACCTCTCAAGGGTGCTGTTAGCAGACGCCACTTATGGTTGATGAGAGAGACGCGGAGTTCCATTTGGCAGGAGCAGGGACCTCCGGCATCTCTCTGCCCAACAACGGGGGCGTCCACCCTCTGTCATTCAATACTTTGTAGATGCATCATTTGTGTGTAATTTCGTGTGCTCACATTTTTCTCATTTTGCATTGTGTAAAGAGTAAGGAATCTCAAAACATACAAAGTACAGCTATGTTGCTTATAATTACAGTGTATAAATATTTTCTAATCATGTTCATTGATGGGGGGGACAAATGGGTTATTTAGGGTTGTTGTGCTTTTTTAATGTATTTTTATTGATTTCAGAGAGGAAGGAAGAGGATGAGAGAGAGAGAAACATCAACGATGAGAATCACTGATCAGTTGCCTCCTGAACACCAATAATGGGGATTGAGCCCACAACCTGGGCCTGTGTCCTGACCGGGAATTGAACTATGACCTCCGGGTTTATAGGTCAATGTTCAACCACTGAACCATGCCAACTCAACTAGGGTTTTTTTTTTTTTTAAGTGATCCTTTGTATTGCAGTTTCAACAGGTAACTGCCCATCAAATTTAAAACCACTTCAATACACTTTTACTTAGCGATTCCAAAAAGGAACGTCTCTGTGTGTAATTCTCTTTCTCCATTAGAGAAAAGCACCGCATGGATCTGATTAAAATAAAGAGACCCATTAAAATAAAGGGCCGACCATCCGTTTGGGGCCTGTGATTATGGCTCTGGTGGACATCTTCAGTCCCCAGGTCAGACTCCCGTCGGTGCGTGCATCGGGTTCTCAGATCAAAATGTGGTGGTTCTCTTTTAGCACAAGGAGCCCAGGGTCTCCCCCAAATCAAGCCCTACCCTCTCCCTCTTGAGTCCCCTCGCTCCGCCTCCCTCCTGCTGCTCTGCGCACCGTGAATGCGGTGGTAGCGGGGCGACAGTGGGCATTGCTCAGGGAATGAATGCCAGGCCGCTGTGGGACTCGGCCGTGTGTTGTGCCAAGAATCCCTTGTCGCATTTTCTGCGTATGGATGTCCACCGTCCTAGCTGTCGCAAGCTAAACGGTAAGGCACTTGTGTCTATGCTTTTGCGTGTAACCGTCTGCCTTTGCTAAACAGCTTTTCTTGTTCCTGAAAAGACAGCCAGCCGGCTCCGTCACGTGAAGGGCTCCCCGTGCGCAGAGGCGGGCGGGCAGCAGCGCAGGACCCGCACCTGCACCCCCCCCGCCCCCGGGGCCTCTGTCACCTGTGGGAAGGCCGGCTTTGTTTCGGTTTGGAGGCACCAGTGATGGCTTGCTTCTGACTTCAGACACCTCCCCCGGTGTCAAGCGTAGGAGACGGCCTGTTGTCACCCAGGCTCACTTGGAACATTTTGCATTTTTATTTCAAAACAAGTCTTGTTGGGGGGACAGGCCGGTAATCATGGGCAGAGCCTTTCAGTCAAGAATAATGTTTAAATTCTGAAAAGTGAAAATGTGAGAGGTGACCTTTGAACAAGCGACCGAGTGGGAGAACTAGGGGAGGCCTGTCCTGACTGGCCCCGGAGGGGGCGGCGCTGGGTTGGGGAGCATGCTCTGTGTTCACGTCTCATTCATCAGCAGTGAGGGGGCGCCGGCTACCTGTCCCCCGCAGCCAGGCAGCCCACCGGCCCTCAGGCAGTTACAACAGATGCAGCTTCCTTTTTCTTTCTTGTAAATTTTTCACTGCTGTTAAGATTTTATACCACATCTTGTTTAACGTCCTATGAATGTATGAGTGTGCTATCCAAAGGCCTTTTTCTCAGTTAAAAAAAAAAAAAGTCTTCGGAGAAACTGCTGGAAAAGAAACCCTGGCTAGAGAAACTTGCATAAGCGCACTCAATGGCAAATTAATGATTTGGTGATTACCCCGAAGCACTTCCCCTTGACAGGCTGGTGAGAGCTAAGCAATGTTGGTGTAATTACAATAAAGAAAACATAAGCATTTCGGCTTTAATTTTCCAGACCTCATATGCAGTTTTTATTTTTAACCGGAGGGACCTACCAGGAGGCATCATTAAGACAGTGCGGATACACAGAGAGATCACAACCGCACTCCGCTTCAGGTTGCTGCTTTGTGGGGGGCACCCTTCATCTTTAAAACAGCTGCCAGACGCCTGGCTGGTGTTCCTCAAAGGCTGAGCATCGACCTAGGAACCAGGAGGTCACTGATTCCCGGTCAGGGCACATGTCTGGGTTGTGGGCTCCATCCCTAGTAGGGGGCGTGCAGGAGGCAGCTGATCCATGATTCTCATCACTGACGTTTCTATCTCTCTCTCGCCCTCTCCCTTCATCTCTGAAATCGATAAAAAAATATATATATATATATATATATATATTACTACATTTTCTTTTTTTAAAATATATTTTATTGATTTTTTACAGAGGGGAAGAGAAGGATAGAGAGTTAGAAACATCGATGAGAGAGAAACATCCATCAGCTGCCTCCTGCACATCCCCCACTGGGGATATGCCCGCAACCAACATACATGCCCTTGACCAGAATCGAACCTAAAATGTAAGGGACCCTTCAGTCCACAGGGCGACGCTCTATCCACTGAGCCAAATCAGTTAGGGCTAAAATATATTTAAAAAAAATAAAAATAAATAGCTTCAAGACTCCTCATTCCAGTATTACTGGTACCAGTAGCCACAGAAACAAGCAGGAACACATATACAAACTACAAACTGGTACCTAACAGTTATGGCCAAGACTAAATCACAGAGGCACACACTGGGGGCTGGAAGGAGGCACCGGAGTCCAAAGGCTTATAATGACAAGCACTGCACCTCAATGATCTTCCCTCACGTTTATTTCCAACGAACAATAAAGAGAATGAATATCCAATTGTGCTGCCTCTTGATTCAGTGTCACCTGACCCTTCCACCCTCATGATAGCCACCCCCACCACGTTCCGGGGGTCCCGGGGAGGCATCGCCCCACTTCCTGTCCCGCAGCCATTAGCTCCTGGACGGCGGTGATTTCTCAAGCGGTAAGCAGTTTGCTGTGTTGTCTTACATCCCCAAGGTGCAAACAAGCAGCCACAGTGCTGTATTAATGCCTGTTTTACAAAACGGCTTCCGTTGTGATATACATTTTTAATATAACGAGCTGACTGCATTATGGAGAAAAACTCCAGAACGAATAAAGTCATGAAAATTCATCGGTGATGCCTGCTCCTCAATGAAGGGGAGCCTGTCTGTGGCGCTTGGGAGAACTGCTGGCCCAGGCGCACCTGCAGGCGGCACGGAGTTCCCGCTGGGGCTCTGATTCAAGGCCAGGTCCCGCGGACTGAGCTTCTCTTCCCAGCAGCACCAAGAAGAAAACAGCTGGTTTTCAGGTTCTGTCCCCGCTGCATCTGGGGAAGCAGCATGTCCTCTGCCCAAGGACGACACCCGTTCTGAGGACAGTGCCGGCCCGGAAAGGCTGCCCGGCTCCCACGATAAACGCTGCCCCAGAAGGCCAAGGCGGGGGGTCCGGTATCACCACCTTATCCCTGATCGGCCGTCCAGGAACGGACTGGAGGTGTCTGTCCCTGCAGGTTTCTGTGTCCTTGCCCTGGCCTCCCTCCCACACCTGGCATGTTCCAGAATTCTGACAAGGGAAGGACACCTCTGGATACATCCCGGCCTGTGATCCCCTTGTCCATGTGGAACTGTGTCGCCTCTTTGATCAATGGTTAGAGGGTCGGCCCTCAGTCTGAAGGGCTGCAGGTTTAATTCCGGTCAAGGACATGGACCTCAGTTGCAGGCTGCAGGCTGGATCCCTGGCCCTGGTTGGAGCATGTGCGGGAGGTAACCAATGCATGTGTCTCTCTCACATCCATGTTTCTCTTGGTCTCTCCCCCTCCCTTCCACTCTCTCTAAAAATCAATGGAAAATATCCTGGGTGAGGATTAACAAAAAGCAAACAAATACTTTACTCTTCGTTGTTCTGGAAGAATGCTACACTGAGTGACGGGAGGAAGTCCGTGTGGCCAAAGGACACGTTTTAAATGTGTTTTGTTCAAGGCCAGGCCGAGTGAAAGCAGCGGAGATTAACCTGGTCGGAGAGAGAGCGCAGCCGCACAAAGCGTCTGTCTGCCTCTGGAATAAAAGCCCTGTGCTGGTCCCGACTTTATTTAGGGTCCTTTCCCGGCACAGCTAGTCATGGCTGCCGAGAGCCAGCGTGTAGCAGCCTCCTGCAGCAGATTCCCTCCCGAGAAGACAACGTCCAGAGCGGATGTGAGTTGAAAAATTTAAACAACTGTATTTGTAGACTATCTCCTGTGTCCAGGAGGCCCCTCGGTCCCACAGCCTGGCCCGCTTTGTAGGAGGACAAGAAAGCCACAAAGAGAAGAGAGAAGAAACAGGACAGTGACTTATTTCCATGACCACAACCCACCAATCACTCTGTGACCACAATACGCAGGCCCCTGATCCTGCCTTCAAACCCCGTTCACTGGCTCAGAGGATTTAGGGGGTCATGTGCAGGCCCAGGGGGGCAGCGGATACTGCTCCCTCGGGGTGACATTCGGTGAAAGCGTTTCCAGAAGCACTTGTTAGCCCAATGCGTGTCCTTCAGCTTCCATCAACACTGTTCTCTTCTTTGCAATTTAATTTGCACAAAAAGCAAGCAGTGCTCTCTGCCTCCGAAAATATGTGGGAGTGGGTGTGTGTACACAGGAGCGAGCGCCGAGCTCGGGGCGGACAGGAAGGGGGACTTGAAGCAAAAGCTCAAAGTACGCTTGTTCTGTCTTTTAAGCTGCGTTTGGGCTTCTTCTTTATTAGAGAAAAGGACTCTTCCGGTGGATTTTTAACATTTGAAGAAATGGAGCTTGGAAGGAAGACGATGGGGAGGGAAGGGCAGAGGCACACGGGAGCTAAGGCCGCCTTAGAAAGGGGGTTCAGAGTGAGAGCTTCGTGGGGGAAGTCCCTGCTGCACTTGCATCATGAATGGACTCAAAGTCGGTGCTGATGGTGCTGACGGCAATGGTTACCCTACCACCCCCTCACCATCAGTACGTCGCCAGGGTGAAGGGTGTTGCCATCACACACTCCAATGAGAGAAGATGTCATGGTAAGTATATCACATGCTTCTCATCATATTCTCGTATACAATTTTTGGTGAAGGAGGTGACTAAACACTTGATCCAATGAAAGCAAAATATTATATAGTTTTGTGGCTAATATTCTACTGCAAAAAATTATTATGTTGGTGCCTTCATTAAGTACTACTTTTACCCAACGCTGACTGGTCCTGAAGGTCCCTCACAGAGCAATCTGACTGAACGCTCTGGAGACCAGTGCTTTTTGGCCGTACACTAGGAAGAGCTGATGTGTACAAGGTCCAGCTGTGACTTTTTGAGACATATCTTGTTCATCAACCATCTCTATGGTTGAAAAATCAATTAAAAGGTAATTAGTGAGGAAATAAGCCAACAGCATTACCTTCTGTATTTTTTAAAGTCTCTGTGTGTGTTTTCCCAATGGAAACTCAGTTCCCAAACTGTGTCTTTAAAATACATACACACAAGAACAGTGACCTGTAGGAACTGTTATTATGGACAATAACTCAGAGGCACACACGGACCAACGGAAACAGGGCTGACCTGGTGTCCTCCATGCCCTGGACACCAGGACCAGCCGGGTAAGCACATTTGTCTTCATTAAGCTCTGAGCTGGCATCCTGACAAAGCCCGCCCTGGCTCGGCCCCACACTGTCCGGTGGGAGGCTCTGCACAACGTTTAACAGACTAATCTCAGTGACGGAAACTAAAGCAGCACTGGCAGGGTGATTCTGGTGTATCCCCTAGCGCATAATTATTCCCCGGTGATCCACAGAACAGGTATGCCCGCCCTGACACAAGTATACCCGCCCTGACACAAGTATACCCGCCCTGACACAAGTATGCCCGCCCTGACACAAGTATACCCCGCCTTACACAAGTATACCTGCCCTGACACAAGTATACCCCTCCTTACACAAGTATACCCCGCCTTACACAAGTATACCCGCCCTGACACAAGTATACCCCGTCCTTACACAAGTATACCCGCCCTGACACAAGTATACCCCACCCTGACACAAGTACACCCGCCTTGACACAAGTATACCCCACCCTGACATAAATATCCCATCTTACACAAGTACACCCGCCCTGACACAAGTATCCCCCACCCTGACACAAGTACACCCGCCCTTACACAAGTATACCCCACCCTGACATAAGTATACCTCGCCTTACACAAGTATACTCCGCCTTACACAAGTATACCTGCCCTGACACAAGTATCCCCCACCCTGACACAAGTACACCCGCCTTGACACAAGTATCCCCCACCCTGACACAAGTATACCCCACCCTGACATAAATATCCCGTCTTACACAAGTACACCCGCCCTGACACAAGTATTCCCCACCCTGACACAAGTACACCCGCCCTTACACAAGTATCCCCCACCCTGACATAAATATCCCGTCTTACACAAGTATACCCCGCCTTACACAAGTATACCCGCCCTGACACAAGTATACCCACCCTTACACTACACCGTAAGTTCTTTGCTCCACTCTCGGTTTTTACTGATCGGGTCATCTGTCTCACACTCAAGCCCTTGAAAATGCTCCGTAGTCATTCCCCTCTCCCCTCACAGTACAGCGGTGGCAGCTCTCACCTGCCTTTTGCACTTGGCCCTGTTATAACCTCCCGGCGAGCAAGTGGAGGGAGGAGAAGCTCCCTCAGCCTCTCCCTTATCTTCAGGTGCAAGTCCCGCCCCTGCTCCATGGCCCTGGAGACAAGGCTGAATTCCGCACAAATGTAACTGTCATTCTCTTCAGAGTTCAGGATGGGGGGCCACACCACGTTACTTCCTCTGAGGTTTTCTCCCGAGAGAGGACTTATGACCTGGGCTACGAGCGCAGGCATCAGCCATCTTTGAAAGGTTCTGCAGGGGACCCCCCGTCCAGCCACATGGCAGACCACCGACCACAGGACCACTGCCAGCTGCCACCTGACTGCGGAGGGAGAACTGCAGGGAGAAGCCAAGCATTCTGTTCTCACAGCTGAACTGAACCCTGAGTCTAGGAACGAATGGGCTGATTGGGAGACTGTAGGGGAACTAGAGAAAGGCAAGATTTTAAATGTTGTAGTGGAAATAAAAATGGAGAGGACTGGCGTTTGGAGGTTAATTTCACAGGTGAGTTCTCTAGGCCAGCGGTGCAAGCAGACACTAGAGACTGACCTGCTCTCACATGCACTCTGCTCCGGTCCTTGGAGATGCCAGGAGGACGGGCCCACTCCTGCGGGAGGCCGCAGCGATGAGAGCTTGCAGTCTGACCGTGGGGGCACGGACAGGTGGCAGCACGGTGGGCAGAAGCGGTACCCCCGGCAGGCCTGCTCCTGGCGGCCTGAGCTGGGTCTGGCCAAAGAGAGCTGGGCCACGAGAGGAGGAAAGACGGGGACTATTCCCTGTTGCCACAGGTCATGGCTCAGGAACCTGTGAGCCGTGTCCTTAGGGCCTTCTCCAGTGGCTGGGGAAGGTGTGTGCAGGGAGGAAGGAGGCTGGGGGTCCCATAACAGCAGTTAGGGGGTGCTAACCGGAGAAACGTGGTCCCGCAGGAGAACGATGCATTCCTGCGAGATCTAGAACGGAGGGCACCAGGCGGCGGCCCATCTTTATGTCATGCGTAACCCACTGATCCACCCTGGCCGGCCCAGGACAACACTGGGCGTCCGTGAGGGACCGTGGAGAGCTGCCCTTTGCGCTGGCAAACACTAACGGCAAGGCTTGCTTTAAGATAGGCTACGTGGGGAAGGGTATCTTTGCCTCCATATCGAGTCCATTTTTAAAGGACTGGAGTAGGCACCGGAATCCGAGATTGCCCACCAGCTTGTGTACCATGGCTGCTGTCATTATTTCCAAGGTCGTGCGGAAAGGGTTTTGTGCTGCTGTATGAACTCATGAGCTGTAAATGTCATGAGCGGCCTCGGAGCAGGTCGCTCTTCTCAACTGCAAAGCGTCTTATTTGGGATTGTTATAAAAACTGGCAATGACAGCATCCAGGAAGGTAGCTAGAATGGTGCCTGCACCAAGCAGATGGCCACTAAATATTTATTTTAATACAAGTCAGAATAGATTATAGGTTAGCAAAAAGGAAATGTATTTATTAATCTCAGAATCATTTGATCCATTAATGATGCCTGGTTTATTTAACTAATAATTGTATTTGTCTAATATGAACAAAAGAACTATGCTGCAATATCCTACAGACCACTGCTATTAAATAATCGGGATATGTTGAAAACTATTTTCTAACGATTATTATAAGCAGAGACAACTACACGTGGAAAGTTCATCAAAACCTCAGTGCAGGAGATTAACCAGTATGCACGGTAAGGATGAACTGGTCATCGGTAAGTTGCCTTTAGACCTTACAATTTAGAATCTTAGGCATAAAAATGTTAATTTCATATCTCATTTACACTGTATGTCAATGTTAACTTCAGAAATTACTTTAATAGTCACTAGAGAGCTACATTTAAATATTTGAATTATTACTCTTAGTAATATTATAAGTCTAAGAATTAGCTTATTTGCTCAATAAATATATTAGGCCACTAATATATAAAAGAAATACATTTTACATATGAAGAAAAGATAGAGACTAAACCAAATTATATTGTCATGTAATTCTTAATGTTAACATACATAATTTGAATGCATTTTATACTGCATAATATGCCTAAATAATAGTATTATTATTTTTAATATATTTTTATTGATTTCAGAGAGGAAGGAAGGGAGAGGGAAAGGGAGAGGGAGAGAAAGATAGAAATATCAAACGATGAGGGAGAATCATTGACCAGCTGCCTCCTGCATACCCCACACTAGGGATCAAGCCCACATTCTGGGCATATGTCCTGACCTGGAATCAAACCATGACCTCTTGGCTCATAGGTCAGTGCTCAACTACTGAGCTATGCCAGCCGGGCAATAATGATATTATTTTTGAAAAATTATTTATTTTCATGGGTAATTTTGCACCCAACTCCCCACTACATTTTCCCTGGCACATACTCACTTTGCATCGGCTGATGCATTCGTCATAGCCAGTGCTCCCTGCCCAGCTGCCGATGCATCAGCACCGTGGACTCACTAATGCGGGCCAACGGGCAGGTGCCAGTGTCAGCGCCGCCCTGTCCCCGGCAGACCAACCGCGACTGAGCAGGCTGCCCATCGTGCATTCTGCCAACCACGTGACATTCTCATTAGACGATTTAAAATCAACATTCAGAAGACAGATCATAACTCATGATGGCTAATATCTGTTGGTTTACCATTCTCGTGTCCTGGGGGAGAAATCCACACCTGTGCTATGAAAACTGCATACTCTGGACTCTAGACGGTCTACAGGGTTTGCTTGTGTGTTGAAAGAGGCTGACCTGCCTCAGATGCCGAGGTACATCCCAGTGCTTGAAACACTGTGCGCTCGAGTGGGGCGAGAGTGCTGATGCGACTCGAGCGTGCAGGAGACAGCCGGTGCCCACGGGGGGACCCACCAGACCGCTGGCCCACATCCAGTGGGAAAGTCCACATACAATAGCTTCCTCACTTTAGATACAGTTTTATCAAAACCAACTCATATTCCTTCACGGTGGTGGGGAGGGTGAATGCTTGCATCTTAAATTTGAAGGCAGAAGAAATTCAATGCAACGCTAATCCCATGAACCAGGTTTTGATTAGAGACCTGGCTGCTTTGAAGATGGGAAGGTTTTCTATGTGCTCCCAGGGGCTCGCTAGGGGCCCTTTAATTCGAGGAGTCAACACACCTGACTCGGCCATGTTACATTTCAGTGTTTAGAATCCAGGTTTATGACTCGCGTCAAACAGAAATGTGAGGTGTACATGGGTGTGTGTGTGTGTGTGTGTGTGTCACCAAATAATACATAACAGTGTGTCAACTATCTTTGATGGACAGGGCAGAGCTGTGTGGGGAAGAGATGGGTCTGGTTGCGGGTGTGGCTTGAGGACACAAGCATGTACTGTTAACATGAGCATTTACTGCCCACATTAGCGCAGTAAGCACGCTAAGATCCATCTCTGATTGAGATATGACTGGTATGTCCTCCTCAAATTCCACAGAGTCAGAAGAGTAGAGAGTTTCTACTTAGAAATCACCTCAGTGACTGTGTGTCTTATGAGGACCACAGAGAGAACTTCCTGTCAACTTCAATACATTTTACCATCTACTTAATTTGTCTGGGAGCAATGAGGAAATCAGCATCTCTTTCTACTAATCTCTGTGTATTGCATGTGCCTCCATACTGCTGATGGTATGAAACTGGAAGGCACCTTAAATATCGGCAAGTTTTTGACTCGGAGGTTATCGGGAGGAGTAATTTCATTTCATTAACCAAAGTGACTGTCCTTGACACCCTGGCAAATCAGCAGTGATTTGGGAGGAGTGTCTGTGTAGGAAGGAATGAAGGGGAGAAAGCATGGGTGTTTAGTAAAATCAGATAGCCCTAGTCGGTTTGGCTCAGTGGATAGAGCACCGGCCCATGGACTGAGGGGTCCCGGGTTCGATTCTGGTCAAGGGTCTTGGTTGAAGGCTCCATCCCTGGCCCTGGTTGGGCCCGTTTAGGAGGCAACCAATCGATGTGTCTCTCTCACATCGATGTCTCTCTCTGTCTCTCCCTCCCTCCCTTCCACTCGCTCTAAACATCAATGGAAAAATATCTTCAGGTGAGGATTAACAATAAATAAATAACTGAAAATAAAATAACGATTGTGAAAATCCTACAAACACTTGGCTTACATAACTGACTCTGAAGCATTATTATTCACACTAAGACTGCGTGTGAGATTTTTATCAAACTCCGATTTCTCAAGACAGGCATTCATTTGGGTCCACAGAGGAGGCTGGCTCCCTAGAGTCTACGGTTCTAGGTCATGGCTTCTAGTCGAACAGGGAGAGCGGAGGCCTGTCAGTATTTCTGGAATCCCCGGACTGCTGTTCTCTTTGAAATCAGTTTAAAACTCCCGAGGGAGCTGGCAGAGCTGCCCAGCAGCTGCCCAAGCAGCAGCGCCGACAGCTGGCCCGGGACAGCCGCCGCCTGAACAAAGGGAATGCCAGGGCCCAGGAAGTGTCTACACAACCGGAGGTCTGATTTTTCCACTCGTCAAACAGAAGAAAAAGAAAAGATGAAGTGCAATAGCTGCTCCTATCACAGCTAAGATGTTCAGATAGTGCTGTTTGCAGTGTCAGGAAAAAATTGGAACGGGAGTCAGAGACCCAAGCTGCTAGTTATCGCTCATTACAGTATATGATTTATGGCATATGGCGTAATGTTTTGGAACAATACAAACATTAACATACAGGGGGAGCCCTGGCCAATTTGGCTCAGTGTATAGAGCGTCGGCCTGTGGACGGAATGGTCCCTGGACAAGGGCACTTGCCTCGGTTGCAGGCTCCATGCCCAGTAGGCAGCCAATCAATGCTTCTCTCTCATCATTGATGTTTCTCTCTCTCTCTCCCCCTCTCCCTTCCTCTCTGAAATCAGTACAATGAAAAATAAATACAGGGGAAAAGTCTGGAATAAAGAGAATAACAGACCCTTCAACACTGTTTACACTTGACCTTTTCCTTCATTCAACAACAGTCTGCTGGACCCCTACTCTGAGCCCGGCACTCGGGGCGGCGCTGAGGAGTCAGCTGTCAAAGACTGAGACCAAAGCTCTTGCCCTCTTGAAACTTCCCTCCAATCCCCCGCCTTCACCCATGAATTCTATAGTTTCTTCCATTCCAACACGTGATCTCATCCAAAATGCTAACCACCGGCCACACTCCGTGACTATCCCCACGGGCCAGGCACGGCTCCAGGGGCTCTGCACACCCTGGACCTTCATCCTGCAGCAACCCCCGGCGAGAACAAACACGGGGGCGCGGGCACGGGGCCACTCAAGGCCCGCAGTCAGGGAGTGGCGGCCCCGGGAGCTGAACCCACAGATCCCGGCCCCCAGCCGCGTCCTGGGCCCCGGGCCCCGCCTGCTCCCCGTGGCAGCAAACTTTCTGCAATGTTACTAACAGCTACTCCGGCTCCTTGGCTTCCATCGCTTTAAACATTAAACACATTGGGGCTCTGTCTTTAAAGAACTCTTTTCTGTTTATAAACTGGGTATAGCAACGGTAACGAATCCCACAGATGCCAGACCATGGGAGCACTTAAAGAGGAATACAGAAAGCGCAGTTCGCCAGTCTGATTCTGAATCCGGCAGCTGTAACTCATCACCCTTCCAGTGTCCCCTCGCCTCTGAGCCCGCAGGCAGCCTAGCTATAGAACCAATGCCCTTTATTTGGGAGCCTGTGCAGAATCTTGGGGCCACGAAAAGACCACTGGGGTTATTAGTTCCTTTTAGAGACGAGGGGCTGAGGTTGAGAAAGGTTTCCTAAGATCACATCTGAAAGCTTCATCGTACTTAGAGATTTTGCAAAGTTCCCATTTGCTCTTTAACCCGATTTGAGGATTCAGGGGCCAGGGTGCAGTTTGTACAAAAAGCTGAAGGGAAGGTGGCTATGAAATTCCCAACCCAGCAACTTCCGGAATGGGACACATGAATATTTTGGTTTAGGGAAGTCAATGTCAACATTTCCTACCCGACACTTTGGGGCAGTTTAGTGAAGGGTTTACGTTTTCTTCAGAGCAGAGGATCTTCACACCCAAGGATGGCACGGGTTAAGGCTGACTAAGGAAAGTGGCAGCACAGTATGAACCATTAACCTTGGCAGCAAATGGATCCGTGTTTGAATCTCGATTTTGTCTCCTAGTGGCCTGGAGATCTTGGGCATACTTTTTCTCTGGGCCTCAGTTTTCCCATCTGTAAAATGGGGGTGGGGGGGTGACTATCTATTACTTAGGTCGTTGTATAAATTAAACAGGCTAATGCGTTTTAAGTATTAAAACAATACAAAAGGCAGCGAAAGGGTGAGTTCCAGGGCCTCTGTGGTTTTCTTAATTATTCGGACCGAAAAGAGAAACAATTAGCTTACGAAAAGAAGACATCGCTTTGACACCTCCCGTTGGCTTATTTATAGCCTTTGGACCTCCTGTCCTAAATCTCCCAAATTCCAGTAACAGTGTCCCTGCGCAGCTTCCTAGAACTTTCTTCCCGACGAAGGTGGAAAGGACAGATAACAGCTTTAATAATACGGAGACTTTTCAAGCTTCAGAGAATCCTTCCTCGTCCGGCTTAAAAGAAGGTTCCAGCATCCTGAGCACCTTCCTCTCCGTGCACTTCACATCCTGGTCATGCCAAGCCATCTGTTGTCCCCAAACATGCCAAGCTGTTGCCCACGTCCATGTGTTTACATGCCATTTCCTCCGTCTCCAACAGCCCTTTCCTTCTTGTTCGTTGGCACAGCGCCTGAGCCGTGAGTGGGGGAGCGCCACGCAAATGTGTGTTTCCTGAGTGGCCGAGGCAGATGACCACAGGGCAACCCCATGCTTCTTTCTCCCGGAGTTCACGCCGGTGTAAGGCAATGCACCGGGCAGTTCCATCCCGGCTCTCTGAGACTGAGGCCAGACTTACCAAGTCTCTGGCGGATGGATTTTGGTTCACGGGCCATTACAGCTTCATGCGGGACCAAATTGAAAGGACAGCCCTTATCTGGATGTATGTTTTAAAGGTCACACCTCTAACGTATTGTGTGTCAAGACGTTTGCAAATCTAGATTTATTATGTTTAATGTGCAAACAAGACAGCTGGTAGTGGCCAAGCATGTTAGCCATCGCTAACGTACATCACAAGACACAGAGCCGGAGTTTATTAAGGTATTTTAAAAATAATACTACATGATACTCAGTGGAAGGTAATACACTTGAAATTTACCTTGAAACATTTATATCGGAATATCACAAGTCATAAAAGTCACCTATGGTTACATTGCTGAGGCTGCACATGGATAATTTTCCCTCTCTTTGTGTCTCTCCTTGCTAATTTTCCCTCTCTTTTACTTTCTACTTGCTAA
The DNA here is from genome assembly GCF_027574615.1 of Eptesicus fuscus. Taxonomy (NCBI): domain Eukaryota; kingdom Metazoa; phylum Chordata; class Mammalia; order Chiroptera; family Vespertilionidae; genus Eptesicus; species Eptesicus fuscus. Next base: position 90,192,424 of record NC_072483.1, on the reverse strand, counting down.
TTTTCCCTATCGTCTTGTCTGCGCTACAGCTCCCTGACACTAGAATTTACTACTCCACAATGTCACACCTCCAGGACCAGTGAGATTCAAATCTCAGCCTTTAAAGTGTGAGTCCTCTCCAAGGGCTAGAAAAATAACCAAAACTACCCATACCGTGGTCAGCTGAGACCGGGCATGAGAATAATGGTGCACTACCCATTTGCTCATAGGAAATTTTTAGTTTGTGAAATCAGAAGGAAAGCAAATTGGAAAATGCTAAAAATGGCAATTTATTCAAAATTTAAACTATTCTTTAGAGTTGAACTCACGTCCTGTCTCCTTTCTGAGGGTCTCCCGGCTGACGACCCACCCTTTGCTCAATCATTCCTTTCTGCTGGCTACACATGCGCCGTGGGTCTGACTACTCCACACACTCACTTCAAAAGGGCCGGGCGCTCCTACAGGGGGGCCGGGCGCTCCTACAGGGGGGCCGGGTGCTCCTACAGGGGGGCCGGGCGCTCCTACAGGGCCGGGCGCTCCTACAGGGGGCCGGGCGCTCCTACAGGGCCGGGCGCTCCTACAGGGGGCCGGGCGCTCCTACAGGGCCAGGCGCTCCTACAGGGGGCCGGGCGCTCCTACAGGGGGCCGGGCGCTCCTACAGGGCCAGGCGCTCCTCTACAAGGAGAAGAGACAATCTTAGAGTCTTTCCTGGCCCCACGGTGCCTTCAACACAGCAGATGCATAAGAAAATGTTTAGTGATGCTTATTTGTTAACAAATGCCAAGTGGGGAATTGCAACTTAAATAATGGAGATTGTTTCATGTTATATTTGTCGTTAAGGAAAACCCCAAGACAAGAGTGTATTCAAGAAGGAGCAGAGCGGGAGGTGTAGAGAGGGGAGTAAAGACAGACGGACAGCATCGGGGAGTAATTCTTCTTTGGAAAAATAGACTGTCTCCTATTCCCTTGTCAGTCTGCTGCTCAGCACAGATGAACTACGTAACCAGACGGCTTCATTAAAACACGGTCCCTTTAGCTCGCCATGACTCATCGTTTTGATGAAGCTGTTATTCTGGGAATCAGATGTGCTAGTTTCGCTACTCTCATGACACCCAAAATAATAACATGAAACTTAATTTTTAATGACCTTGCATTCAGTTAATAGCCATTGTATAGCTCAACCTCATAAAACGTAATAATGCAAAGAATTATCACAGCAACCCCTTTGAGAAGCGAGGGGCTGCTCTCAGTGCTTGGTATTGAAAGTTTGTAGGTCTGGCTCAAGGAAATTCTCTAGATCATTAAAAAGTCCTTCTCCATCCGTCTGTCTCTCCTCCTTCCCTGCCCTGGGCTGCCAAACTTCATGCCATGTTAACATGATTATTGTCTGTTTCATTCCTTTCTGTATCCTCAAAACAATACATAAAATGTTGAACTAATGAATGAGTCATTTACCTTATCAGTTCTTTGGAAAGCTCCAAGCCCAGATCAAAGCCTTGAGCTTCAGTTTGTTTAGGATCAGGGCTAATGGTGAAAAGTAACAGAGCCCATGAAACTACTGGGTCACCATTTCCTTTAGCAACAGCTTAGCCAGACTGTATAGAGGCTTAGTATTCCAAGGATATTTTCCACTGCCTGGGAAAGGGGCCTTCTAGAATTTTGAGTGCCTTTGACCTCAGAGGTGGAACAAGTATGTGTGTGTGTGGGGGGGGGGGGAGGTGCAAGGGGGATGATGGGGGGCCTCAAAGTGGGTAGATTTGAAAGAACATCCGATAGACTTCAGAAGGAGCCTCATTTCAAACATACTGCCAAGTCTGAAACGTGAGTCTCTGGTGAATCATATCGATGGGGCACATCCCCATCCGGCTTGGCTCAAATGCTGTTCCCTCTGCTGACTACCGTCCGTGGAATGCCTACGTGATAATATCCAGTGATAGAGATTTAAGATGGAACACTTATAAAAATGGCTGACAAACCCACTGAACTCTTCTAGAAGACCTGGCTTTTGAACAACTCTGGACTCAGAAGCTGCTTGGGAGAAACAAGGAAAATTAGAAATATTCATTCAGGAGTCAACCAGCACAGCAGCAATTCCCCCATAGAACCACAAAACAACAAGGAACTGAAAAGTGGGCCAAAGATCTGGATACTGAAACCCATGGCAGAGACAGAGCCTCGTTTTCATGGAGCCTGAGCTTTCACAATTTAGGAGGAATTTAGAGGAGGGGGACACAAACACACGGTTATGTACAGAGGCTGGAAGGGGCTGTGCAAAGCTAGGGGCCCAGAAGGAGAAGCTACATATGACAACTATATATATATAAAAGACTAATATGCAAAGTGTCCCTTTGGGAGTTTGATCGGGAGAATGGCAGTTTGATCGCTCGCTCTGACGTGTGCTGACCACCAGGGGGTGGTGCGGAACATGGCGGGTGACCAGCAGCAGCAGCAGGGCACTGAGGGAGTGAGGGAAGGAGGCAGGGAGACGGGGAACCTGATTTTGGCCCTGATCTCCGGCCTGGCCTAGGGACCCTACACATGCACGAATTTCGTGCACTGGGCCTCTAGTTGGTTCATAATACGACAGCCTCTGCACATCGCCCCAGACCCATCTACTCATGCAGGACCCACAATGCTTATAGGGCAGCTCTTTCAGGGAAATCCAAGTCAGAAAAAGGAAGACACATGGGAACAGAAGTGTGGAAAGAACCAGAAAAGAGGTCACCGTGGTAGCGATGATGCCTCAGTGATTACGCCCTGAGGTGGGAACAATGAGCAGCAGTAACGCTGACAGCGAGAAAGAAGTCTCATTTTCGGGGACAGAGGAGAAGAGAGCTCATCTTGTGGGAACTAAAGAGCTATTTAACCCTCAGGACCCAGTCTAGGGCCATCACCTGTCAGGCTGAAGGCGTATCAACCACAGGACCGCTCTCTCATTGCTAGGAACTTGCTGGATAATTGTGGGGCCCACCCTGAAGAAGCTGAGGAAATGCCGGAACATTCTACCATCTTCCAGGCTCCCCCATCAATCTCCCCTCCCGTTCCTCTCTGCTCCCTCTCCCACCTGCACTTCCACTGCAGTGTCTCCAAGTGGGTCCCACCCATCACACAGCCCACTCGCTGGGATGGAAGTGTCGGGCAGAAGGGATTTCACAAGTACAGCCCACTCAGAGGCAGGCACTGGGCACTTCCACATTTGCCCTGTGGAAGGGAAGCCGTTAGTCAACTGCCTTCAGTCAGGAAGGATCTGAAAGGCAGACATGCCGAGCAGACCGGTTTTGAGAGAACTGTGTCGGCTTCTTCTATGAAGAAAACAGGCTTTAGAGCCACCCGTCCCCCAATATACGAGGTGCTGAGTCGCCCAGGTCCTGGGTTTGTGGTGGCTCGAGACCAGTCCTGTCCATCTTTCCTCTCTTCACCTCTGGTCTCTCTCAGGGCCCGCGTGCCCCACCCAGCGGAGGCAGTGAGCATTTCTCGTGGACACAATGCCGGGGGGATGAGGGCAGGAGGCCCACCATATTCAAGAGTCAAGAACGACGGAGCGTAGTTCGCAGGGTGCCGACAAGTCCATGGCCAGCATAGCCGCCCGGAGGGAGAAACGGGCGTGGGAGAAGGGGCAGGCCGGAGCCATCGGCTTTGGTCAGAATGAGCTCATCACGATCCTGGTGCCTGTGAGAGGACACCTGACCCCAATTCAGTGAGAAAGACAAATGGCCCCAAAGCAAACTGAGAGAGAGTTATGAGAACCAACACGGCGACGAGGGCAGGCGGTATCCCTTCAGGCCCAGGCCCCCTGCCACGCACAGCCACACCTGCCACGCTGAGATGGACCTCCAGGCCTAAATCAGACCAACAAAACCCTGTAAGCCTCGTGCCGCGTCTGGGACTTCTGGAGGAGAGAAGGTTGATAAGGCACCCCAGGAAAGAAGTCTTTTCCCATGTCTTAGAGCCCCCCCACTTCAGCTCTCCGAAATGCTCACCCCCAGCACCTGGACTCATGAACCGAAGCCACCAAAACACTTTCTGCCGCTGAGATGTACAACTTCAGGAAATTTAAACCTTCCAATGGGAGGAAATCACTTTTACTCCAAGGCATGATCTCCGTGGGCTTTCCAGGTAAAATAGCTTCGCCCTAAGACACAAACCTGCACGTCCCTTTTCCGCAGCCCACAATATAGGCATGCTGTGAGCGCCCCCTGCTGGCCCAGCTCTGCTCCCTCTCCGGGAATCCAGCAAGGGCCTGAGTTGTAGGCTGGCCACTTAGGGTTCCAGGGGAGGGAACACTAAGCAGCTTTTAAAAACCAAAACAGAAGAACAACTCCTCTTACTCCGAAATATTCCCTAAGGTGCTCGCGAAAGGAATAGCAAAGGGCACATCTGACAGCAGCGCTGACGCCCCAGCAGAGCCCGGCCAGGCGGAGCGCACTGCAGGGCTGTCACCCAGGACGCTCCGGCCTCCTCCCTGGCATTGGGACACAGGGACAGGCCTTTTAACGGCAGGGGTCCCACAGGCCGCCTCCAGCGGACCGGGCTTCCTCCCTCACGGCACCAGCGGGAGGCTCAGGCTTCAGAGAAAGGAAATACAGGAGCGTCAGGGAGGTGGGACACGCTCTACAGAGGGCCTTGGGTTTTTCTGCATTTGAAAGCGAGTCCTCCTGTAGGCTGTGAACCGGGAAGCCAAAGAGGGGAGCCGTCCGCTTTCTATTTTAATCCGCTCCGAGGAGAAACCCCTGAGAATCAATGGAGGGTCGGAAAGTCCACTGCGGGCCGTCCACGCTGACAGCGCCGGGGACGGGGAGGCGCTGCTGGCCGGCAAACGCAATGGGGGCGATGGACGCCCACTCCGAGTCAGCGGAAGGGGCTGTTTCGTGATATTTGCTATCTCAGTGCGGCCGCGATTTGATCAGATCGGATTCCGTTATCACAATCTGTTCCAGATCCTACGTGGGATATAAGTACAGAAAGCCACTGAAAGGCCCCATCACAGAGCTGTCCATTTCTGATAGCTTCCGCTGCCACCCCCGTGGCGATGCTGGAGCGGCGTACGTTTCAAATGGCAAATGGAAAAAAAAAATAAAGAAAAGTGGAACTCAGAGCTGGGAAACCAGAAATGATGCCAGATTCTCTTAGTAGAAGTGGTGGTGGTGGTAGTGGTGATGTGGTGTACATGTACATATCAGTATATGTAAGTATACACAGATGGCATACAAAACAAACATTTACTAAAATTATGCCAATTAGTTTCTCTGAATAGAAAGGTTATGTTTAAATTCTTCTATTTTCTTTATATCTTCCATATTTTTAACTTTGAACTATAAGCATGTATCCTATATAATAAAAGCCTAATATGCTAAAAAAAATAAATAAATAAATAAAAAAAAAAAAACAAAGGCATCCATACAGGCAGGCTTTGCTGAAAAGTCCCCGGCTGAAAATCCCCAAAGTACATCCATCTGCTTTTGCCTTGAAGTCGGGGAAACCGCCTTCGATGAAAACAGCAGGCTCCGTGTGCGGGCTTTGCTTTGTTAAAATGATGCTTTTCAGGAAACACTGTCATGTTTTGGAGTAAACTGTATACTCGCTGGTGTCCACTGTGGTGGAGGACTTGAGCAGCGCACAGGGAAGGGACAGGATGGTCCTCATTTTCCCTCCCCCCCCTCCACACCCCCGTTCCCGGGGGCAGGCGGCGATTCTGCTCCCACCGATGTCCACAGGAAACGAGTGGAAAGCACCTGGAGGAGGCACGGAGCCCAGCACGCCCGTCACCTGCGCATCATCCTCGTGGCCGCCATCCTCGCCAGGTCAGGGTCATCTGTACTCATTCCACTCCGATGACCCGTGTGCTGGCTGCTTTGCTTCCTCTCTTGTTTCATCTATAATTCATCCCCCACAAAGCGGCCGGAGCAGTCTCCCAAGAATATAAGCCCGGCTCTCTCCCTCCTCCGCCAGAGCTTCCCCGACACGACGAGGAACATCCAAGCGCCTTGCCCTGTCCGTCCGCGCTCCTTCCTGCCGCTCTCCTGCCCAGCACCATGCCCAGCCGCCGCCTCCTTCCCGGCCTGGACGGCACTCAGGTCCCGCAGGCCTGGCGCCTGCTCCGCTCTCTGCTCCGGACGCCCCGCCTCTGGGTCCTGGGGCACCTTCCTGTCTGGCAGTTCAGGCGTTCCGTGCAAACCTCACCCTCCACAAAACCCCGTCACTCCGTACTGGGTCACCCTGCTTTACTGTAATAAAAATCATCACCCTCTTAACTGTTCCTGTGTCTTGTCTTGGTTTGTCTGTTTCTTCCCTTTAGGATTAAGTTGCATGTGAAAAGGGATTTTCCCCCTGTATCTCAGCATCTAAGACATGGCTGGGACAAAGTATAACAATGTTATGCCATGTTATCAATACGAGAGAGCTAGTATAGCAAAGGCATGAGCACTATAATATCCATAAATGCTAGAGGAATACATAGTCTGGACAGAAAATATGTACGTGTGTGTGTGCGTGTGCACACACAGGGAGTGAATAAGCCGGCTGGTTCCGTCCCACAAAACAGAAGGCGTAGCTGTTTCTCTGGTAAGTGCACAATTCCTACTTAAAAGCAGCACCCCCCTTTGAATCAAATTAGTGCATGCTTAATATATTTAAATGTGAGACTGGCGTTCACTTTAAAGCCCCACCTTTAAATTATATGGCGCACTGCATATGAGAGAAGGAAGAAGGGAACTTTGGAGATCCAGGGGCCTGGGTTTAAGTCCTGATTATGCCGCTGAGGACATGGACCTGGGCAAGTCACTTAACCTTTGCGTCTTTTTTTTTTTTTTTTTTAATATATTTTATTGATTTTTTACAGAGAGGAAGGGAGAGGGATAGTTAGAAACATCGATGAGAGAGAAATACCAATCAGCTGCCTCCTGCACACCTCCCTACTGGGGATGTGCCCGCAACCAAGGTACATGCCCTTGACCGGAATCGAACCTGGGACCCTTCAGTCCGCAGGCCGACACTCTACCCACTGAGCCAAACCGGTTAGGGCAACCTTTGCGTCTTTTATTTTCTTCATTGGAAATGGAGATGAGCCCTAGCCAGTTTAGCTCAGGAGATAGAGCGTCGGCCTGTGGACCAAAGGGTCCCAGGTTCGATTCTGGTCAAGGGCATGTACCTTAGTTGCAGGCTCCTCCCCAGCCCGGGCCCTGGTCAGGGCTTGTGCAGGAGGCAACCAATTGATGTGTTTATCTCACATCGATGTTTCTCTCTGGCTTTCCCTCTCTCTTCCACTCTCCCTAAAAATCAGTGGAAAAATATCCTAGGATGAGGATTAACAAACAAACAAACAAAAAAGACTTAGCTAAGGCCCTAGCTGGTGTGGCTCAGTGGATATAGTGTTGGCCTACAGATTGAAGGGCCCAGGGTTTGATTCCGGTCAAGGGCACATGCCCAGCTTGTGGGCTCAATCCCCAGTGGTGGGCATGCAGAAGGCAGCCAATCAATGATTCTCTCTAATCATTGATGCTTCTATCTCTCTTTCCCTCTCCCTTCCTCTCTGAAATCAATAAAAAATATTTTTTAAAAAAGAACTAGCTAAGGAGCCAGCTCTTGGACAGTGTCCTGAGGAGCTGGGGTATGTACACTTGTGTAAAAAGAAAAGAAAAGAAAAAAAAATAAAGAAAATGGAGATGATATGTCTTTTTTGAAGAGTTATAGCAGTTTTTACTGTAGGGCTCTAAAATGCCTGACATATAGTAGGTACTCGTGATAAATGTCTTAATTAGAGACAGTATAAATTAGTCTTCAGAGGGTTACAGTGGGCTTATCAATGACTGGGGAAGATGAGCTGCATGCACATTAAGTGATTTGTGTAAATCTCCATATGTAAATGAGCAGTGGCATGTCTTTATGGGTGTTTCTGTGATTGCTGGATTTAAAAGAAACATGCCTAAAAGCAAGACACTATTGGAAGCACTCTCCCATCTACCCCCTTTCATTCCAGTAACCTCAGGGAGTATTATGCAGCTACTGCATTTTTCTTTTGCTTGGCCTTGTCCCAGAGGTACAAAAATTAGAAACTCTGTCAAAGGGAGTGCTCCCTCAGCATTATCAGTAAATACCGTGTGCTAGAAATGTCAGAAATAGGACTCTTTAATGCTCAGATATTTAGAGCTAAAAACCGCTCAGAAAAAGTGAGAAAAATATCTCCGGATTTAGAAAAATTTAAGTCTTTGCTGAAACAAATGCGTTCTTCGTGTAACAGAATCTCTTTTATGGATGCATCCAGCCAATCCTTTGGAGTCCACAAAAACGAGCTGTGCCTTCTGTGCGCACCTGCAGGTGTAGGGAGAGGCACCTGCCCCAGTTTGTGAGGCAGTGCCAAGCAGAGGATGTGCTCAACCAAGCAAGCCTTTAACTGCTGGTTTAAAAAAAAAAAGGTTGGGCTCAGCCAGTGTGGCTCAGTGGTTGAGCATCCACCTATGAACCAGTAGGTCATGGTTTGATTCCTGGTCAGGGCACATAGGAGGCAGTGAGGGGTGTATAGGAGGCAGCTGATCAACCATTCTCTTTCATCACTGATGTGTCTAGCTCTCTCTCCCTCTCCCTTCCTCTCTAAAATAAAAAAAAACAAAAAAAGTAGTTAAGATAATAAAAATGGTTGAGTGGAACTAAGAGGCTATGGATCTCAATCTTTCTCTCTTTGCAGACAATGAAAAGGTGTGTATTCCATCCTATCTATCTTTATCTCCTTGTCCAACTCTGCCATATTGTTGTTCCTACAGAGGGAGGCATAGAGGAGAGCTCCATGCATGTCTATGCTACATAATGGCAGCCCCAAAACTCTCCACTAAGCTTTTTATTAATTACATGCATTGGGGTTACTTTGGTTAAGTTGACACAGGCTGCCCTGTATAAACTTTACAACATATAGTGGAGACTTATCCAGCATTATACGATAGCTAATACTAAAGAACTTGGAATATAGTCTTTTCAAGACTTTCCTCGCAATGAATGCATTATCTTCCTGTAGAGGTTCCCTAAAGGTCTGCATTAAGACAGATAAATATTTGTGAAAGAGACTGAGAAAGAAGAATTATTTCAATATATTTCTATATGGGGATTCTTTCACATTTCCATCTTGAGGCTTCAGTCCTCTTAGTCTAAGGTTCAGGAGGAGACCCATGCAGTCCAACTGGTAGACCATCCCTCGTGTCTCCATATGTCCTGCAACCAGCGGCGATAGAAAAAAGACCACTGAACACATCACAGGGGCCAGGAGGCAAAGGGACAGGGCTGGAGCAGAGTTTCCCAAAGTGTGCACCGTGGATTACTTTTGAAAACATTCCTAACATCTTGGTTTAAAATAAGTTTCACGGTCAAGGTGTTCTTTTATTTAAACAGAGTTCAGCGTGCTCCCTTACTGTATGAGTTCTCAGTGTTTAGCGCGTAACCAAGGTGACCAATCCTGACAGATGGAGGAATTTTGGTGCTAAACCTTGGAAAAGGGGCTGGGGCAAAATGGAACAAGTTGTCATCCTCTCTGTAACTCCACAATGAGGTATCACCTCACGCCTGGCAGAATGGCTAACAGCCACAAATCCACAAACAAGGGTCAGCGAGGATGCGGAGAAAAGGGAACCCTCGTGCACTGCTGGTGGGAATGCAGACCGGTGCAGCCACTGTGGAAACCAGTATGGCGCTTCCTCAGAAAATTAAAGATGGAACTGCCTTTGGACCCAGCGATCCCACTTCTGGGAATATATCGTCAGATTCCCAAAGCACCAATCAGGAAGAATGCATGTCCCCCTATGTTCACAGCAGCACCATTGACAATAGGCAAGATCTAGAAACAGCCCAAGTGCCCATCAGCAGATGAGGGGATGAAAAAGCTGTGGGACATCCACACCACGGAACACTACGCAGCAAGAAACAAGAAGAAAACCATACCTTTTGCAACAGGATGGATGGACCTGGAGATTATGATGCGAAGTGAACCAAACAGAAACAGAGGCATGGATACATGGACAGACCAACAGCTGTCGGTGAGGAAAGGGAGTGGACGGGGGGGGCAGGATAAAAGAAGGTGAAGGGGGAAAATGCAGCATTTCTCAGTCTCACTTAACTGGTTGTCCTCTGGTTTCATGGCATTTTGAGGCATTTAAGTTCTACAGAACACATCTTCAAAAGTGCTGGGCTAGAGAGAGTTTGTCAGCTCCCTTACTCAGCACTATGAAACATTCATTCCAACTTTGTCTTGTCTGGCAAGAACCAAACCTATTTTTCCTAACGAAGTAGCCTCCAGCGGCATGAAATGCTGGTTTAGATGGGTGATGGGTGGGAGTTAGGAAGAACGCCCACGTCTGGAACACTTTCTTTTTCCTGGATTTTCTTCTCAAAACATATATGTGTTGGGGGTAGAGAAACAATTGAGGGGAGAAATGCATTAGATGAGTGGACATTGTGTGTGTTCATATGGAAAGAAACGTTAAGGGGTGGGACGTATGAGAAACCACGCAGCCCGCCCACGCCTGGAGCTGTTTAAATCCCACCCCCATCGCTCCTGATGGGACCTCCTTTTCCAGAAAATGCTGAGCCACTGCTGCCTCTTTACTTCTGACATTTTGCATCGAGAAGTCCTTTCCCTCCCACTAGACTGCTCTCCGGTATCATTTCTCCAAAGTCAACCTTTATCCCCCGTGAGTATTACTTTATCTCTGGGCCCTGCACCCCCACGCTGCTCCAGTTTCTTGGGTGGGTGGGGGAACATAGATGAGATGGAAGAACATGGGGAAGGTGGGGACCAGGGTGACCGCTGTGACTCAGGAGTTTGTGGAAGAAACAGAACCACGCTGTGGATTTCTCTCACGAATGACATCTCTTCTGGCATTTCTGATGCCTCAGGAAGTTGAAGGCCATAGTTAGAGGTGACCGGAAAGTAGACGAGTGGCTTCATGCTCACATAGGCATCAATTAATTAGCAAGATAGGAGTTGACATCACCGCACTGCTAATTCTGTCCATCGGTCCGTCCATCCATCCATCCATCCATCCGTTTCAGAAATATGCATCAAACACCTGCCATTTGCCAGGCACAGGCCTGGGACATTCTGCTGGTTGCATCTTTACTGTCGGTCTGATGACAGTGAGGTGGCTTATTCTAAAGTCATCTCCCTAGAACAGTGGTCGGCAAACTCATTAGTCAACAGAGCCAAGTATCAACAGTACAACGATTGAAATTTCTTTTGAGAGCCAAATTTTTTAAACTTAAACTTCTTCTAACACCACTTCTTCAAAATAGACTCGCCCAGGCTGTGGTATTTTGTGGAAGAGCCACACTCAAGGGGCCAAAGAGCCGCATGTGGCTCGCGAGCCGCGGCTTGCCGACCACGGCCCTAGAATCTCCACGGCATCACATCAAGGCTCCATCTTCATCCTCCATATACCACTGCATAGTTCCTATGGCAAAAGCTGGAACTCGCAGAGTTCTACTCTCTTACTTCACTAAATTAAGAAACTTTTCCATATGTAAGGAAGTAATCTCCAGGGTTTTATTTCCCAAGTCATATTCTCTTACGGCTAAAGTACATTTTATGTGGGGTAATCACTGTAATTCCTTGAAAACTCAAAGGCCACGGGCTTTTCTTCACTAGTTCCGGGTCACATTAAATGAAGGCATCAAATGGATTTCCAAATGATTCTATTCTCTGGCCAAAGTCATTTGGTATTTTAATAAGCAATTTGGATGTGGAATAAAGGAGTCACATAGGGTAAAATTACCTCAATTACCTACAAACTAACTAATCAGGATCCTAAAATAACTTCAATTTGGTTTCCCTCTGCACACCACTCTCGGGAGAATGAGGTGGATCACAAGTGAAGATGTGATTTACTGTCTCAGATGCCATGTGCTTCAAAAATAAAGGCCGCCTTTTATTCTACACATGATGGGCAGCCATTGTTGGGTTGTAAGCAGGGAAATGAAATGCTCAGTTAAGTATTTTCCATAAATCATTCTGACTGTGCAAGAACGAAAAAAAAGAGGGCAAGCCTAGAAGCAGAGGGGCCAGGGAGGAGGCTCTTTTACAGCGTCACACGGAGGTGACCAAGGCCTGGTGCAGGGGACTGGGGAGGGGCTGCAGGCCGGGGTCTGAGAGCTCTCACCAGGGAGAATGCGCAGAGTGCGCTGACCTACAGGATCGGACCGGCCTGATGGTTCTGCCTCAACCATTTCACAGCAGAGCCTGGCATGAGGGGGCTCTCTCTTCGTGAGGCCCAGGGACATCCCTGAATCCATGGTGGACGTGGCTGGGGAGGCTGAGCTCAGGGCAGCGAGAGCCTGCGCCCCAGAACATGACCCCTGGCCTCATCCCGCTGTTCAGAATGCAGCGGCACAGCTCTCCTGCTAATCCCCCTTCTCCTCGGAACTGCCAGCCGTGTTTCTCTTTCATTATATTTAAAAATAACACCTACTTGCAGAGATCACCGCGTTCAAGCTGCTATTATGGTTGTCTTTTGAGCAACTGAATAGCATCCTCCACGTTGCAACCTCTCCGACCTTCAAGGATTAGGTGGCAAACTGCACCTCCCAGCCCCGTGGGCTCAGGAAAGATGACCCTGGACAGCTCAGCGTGTCTTCTCACTGAGCTCCCGCCACATCGCTCTCATCAGGAGGTCTCGGCGCCCCAGGCCTGCTGGCCAGCAGCACCAGTCCAGGACAGGGGGCCCTCTGCAGGGACGCTCGCCCCATCCAGTGCTTACAAGATCATGCGAGGTTTCTTTTCTTTTTTTTTTGTTTTGTTAATCCTCCCCCAAGAATATTTTTCCATTGACTTTTAGGGAGAGTGGGAGAGAGAGGGAAAGACGGAAAGAAACATCGATGTGACAGAAATATAGGTATTGGTTGCCTCCTGCACAAGCCCTGACCAGGGCCCGGGCCGGGGAGGAGCCTGCAACCGAGGTACGTGCTCTTGACCGGAATCGACCTGGGACCCTTTGGTCTGCAGACTGGTGCTCTATCCACTGAGCCACACCAGCTAGGGCCATGCAGCATTTCTTAATTCAGCTGGGCCAGGTATGTGTAGACACCTCAGCTTGGGGCAGACGCCAGCACAGAACGGGCTCCCTCTGTAACTGCTTCCTTGGAGTCCTTCTGTGTGTGGCCTTGACCCAGAGAGGGAACAGCACAAGAGCCACCCTGTCAGCTCAAGTTGAGGGCGGAGGGGTGCAAAACGCAGCTGGAAACCGAGAGGGACCGGGAGAGAGAGTCAGCTCTTAAGAAATAGTATTTAATCAGGAACGGGTCCAGCTTCAGCGACCCACCTGCAGAAGAGGTTGTGACGCATCGGGCCCAGCTCATTCAGAGTCCAATCCATCCCTGCTCTTCTTCAGAGGAGGCGCAGCACGGAATACAAAGCCAGAAGATGTTCCAGAGCAAGTTAACTAACTGACGCTAACCGGAATAATTCCTCCGGTCTGACTCACTGAGCCAGGATGCGAACATTATTTAAACATATTGTTTGCTATTTATTCCTAAATTTTTTTTAAAAAAATCTCAACACGATAACAAGTGTATAATTTAGCAGAGAAGATGAAATTGCTCTTTGTTAAGTACACATTGAAAATCATATGCTACAATATGGATTGTGCATTTCGTACAGTAACAAAGCTATATTTTCAAACCCAAATTTGAATCAAATTAAACACAATTTGGCATGCGCTGCAGCACACAGAGAGAGTCCTACGTATTCAATACTGTCTGGGAAGAAGCGAAATTTTCTGCTTACTTAAAAATATCAAAACAGGAGGAGGACATCTTAAATAAAACCCCAATACAAAACTACCTTAAAGGAAAACTTTGAGTTTCACTATAGTCAACTCTAGGATATCTACTCAATACAGAACCACAGACAATGTCCCTCAGAGGGGAGCAGACTGGTAGATGTAAGATGGCAAGGGATATGCTAGAGCAGTGGTCGGCAAACTCATTAGTCCACAGAGCCAAATATCAACAGCACGACGATTGAAATTTCTTTTGAGGGCCACATTTTTTAAACTTAAACTTCTCCTAACGCCACTTCTTCAAAATAGACTTGCCCAGGCCGTGGTATTTTGTGGAAGAGCCACACTCAAGGGGTCAAAGAGCCGCATGTGGCTCGCGAGCCGCAGTTTGCTGACCACTGTAATAGAGAATATACCACAAACTCCCCAGCATCACCGACAAGGAAAGAAACTGTGCCTTTAACTGCAGAAGGCGTCCCTATTTCTTCCTCTCCCTGACACAGTGGGTCCTCAACCCAGCAGCCTGAGTGATCCTGTGACATCAGCAGTCACGTCTCAGCTGGCTCTCCAGCTCCGGGCCGGTGGCTCCAGCTCCCCACAGGAAGCGCCAACCCCCTGCTGGAGGCTCCGAAGGGTCCCCCCCACCTCCCTTCCCCATCTCCCAGCACCCTCGCACTCACATCACCTCTCACCCACATCAGTTCAGTCCCTGATCTTCCTGGAAGGCCCAGCTCTGCAGCTGCTGCCGAGGTTTTGTGGTCCTGGAAGGTCCTTCCCTCGCTTATGGGCAAGGTGTGCCCCTTCACTTCTTCCTGTGTCTGCCCAGGCCCTCCTGCACCCCAACAACCATGGAGCCCCACCCCTCGCCTGCCCTTCCCCCGCCTTCCCGCCCACAGGGCACTCATAATGGGCTGAGGGCCCACATTTGTCCTTGTTTGTTTGTTTACTGTTTGGCACAAGAAACCAGCTCCCCCACGGCAGGCCTTCTGTTTTGTTCCTTCGTTTAAATGTTATAGCTTGCAGAGGATGCCATGAAGCAAGTCCCCATTCCCCCGGGTTGGCTGCTGGGAGTGCTGCCCACAGACGCCTCACAGCCGGGCCCTCTCCAGGTCAAGTCTGCAGCTGCAGCCAGCCACTGGCCCAGAGGGACACCCCCTCCTTGCGGTTGCCAACCTCAACCTCAGTGGGGGTGCAAAGGCCCGGCCCCATCATCCCGAGTCAGCACAACGCACAGGGACCATCCCACCCCGAAAGCTCTAGGGGGCCCCCCTGGGCCTCTCTTCCTCCACTCGGCTCCTCGTTCCCTCTGCCCGGTCCTACCCCCTTCCCTTCCACAGTTCTGCTGCTTAGAACTCTTCGAAGGCACAAACCTCAGCCTGGAGTCTGCACCCTGGGCAGCCCTGGCAGGGTGGCGGGTGAAGTCACTAAAAACCTGTCCAGGGTCACCCTGCTGGTAAGGGGTGGAGCCGGGGTCAAACCCGCCGAGCTCAGCTCCAGGGCCCGTTTTAGCCACTACTCCTTGCTGCTGAGCACATAACCATACGCGCCCCCTGCCCCCAGAATTTAAAGTCTATTAAATACATTAGAAAAAACACGTGTGAAAGAAAAGGAATGAGGTTAGGCCTGGGGATGAAGAGGGAAATAACAGAAGAGAACAGAAGGCAATCCGCATGTGCTATGGACTGAGGAGTGGGATGAACGTAGGTAACAGACAACAACGGGAACCCACAGGGGTTTGAGTTCTACGCTGAATAGAACAGGTGATTTCGGAAACAAAAATGAGAGCTGGAAGGGAGTCAGGAGATGGGATAAGAACATCTCCTATGATTGCTCATGGGGTCTATCATTGATATAAACCACAGGACATAGGGGTCTGGCATAGAGACTGCAGAAAGCCACTGCGAGAGGTAGGTAACCCTGAGACTATCGCCTCCTTCCTTCTTGAAGTTCCAGGACTGGCTTCGTTACCGTATCTACTGTTGCTGGAACTGTGGGCAAGATGTTCTCTCTTTCTGATCATCATCATCCACACACCCAGAAGCTGTTATTGTGATTAAATAAGGGGATGCTACAATAGTGCTTTTAGAAAACAGAGATTGTTTTAAGAATAATTATACATGAGGGTAAGCGTCCTTTCAGACTTATCTAATTCACGTTCTATCAAGCAGAACTGTAATAACATCTTCCCCTCTATTTTAAAAGACTCTCTCTCTGAAAAGCTCAAATCCCCTTAGAAAAACTTCACAACGCTCAGAGCCCTAATGGAAATTCTTCCTTGTAAGTACACTGAATCTCTCATATTGTGAATCCTTCCTATTTCTTCTTCTTCTTCCCCCCTTCCCCATTGAGGCAATATGTCTACCAAATAATTACTTAAGAATAATTATTTGTTTTTAAATAAAACTATTTTTAACATCATTTCTTATTCCTCACCTACTTATGCACGCCTAGTTCCTCTGATATTAACACTGTGATTTCACTTCTTTTCAAGGTTCAGAGCTAGGTGCCTCCTCGAAATACTGAGAACTGAAATAGGGTTCATCAGTCCTTATTATCTCAGCATCAATATTATGGTAGAAATCACTAATTAAAAGATTCAAATTTCTAATTAAACTCTTCCGAGAAATGATATTCTCAGAGTAACCGGGACCAGAGAGCAAAGGTAATATAAATTCTTTTAATTTCGTTTTTAATCTTTTAGAGTTCAAAGTTCTTTACATTAGTTTATTATAATCGTCTTTCCTAGAAGTAGATATTATTCCCTTTTACTGATAAAATAAGCAAGTCTCCGAGGAGACTGAGAGTAAAAATCAGATAGGCATGCTTTGAGCCAATAAAAATCGGAATACAAATCTCCTGATTGGAAACCCA
This sequence comes from Eptesicus fuscus, assembly GCF_027574615.1. Lineage (NCBI taxonomy): Eukaryota > Metazoa > Chordata > Mammalia > Chiroptera > Vespertilionidae > Eptesicus > Eptesicus fuscus. Next base: position 90,175,823 of record NC_072483.1, on the reverse strand, counting down.
AAGCCATTTCTGTCACTGCGCAGGGTACCCTTCTTTGCCTAGGCATGGTTTGAAAAACCCAGATGGAGGGTTCAGACAAAAGTCTGTAGCATCCACTTCATATTCCCAAGCAATCTCCTCTGGAAACTCAGGTAATTACTACTCTTCCACTAGGAGAAAGAATAAGTGAATTTTATTTTTCAGACGGTGGCCCTATGTGAAAACAAAGTACAGCCATGTTAACAGCAAAGGTTCCTTTCTCCTCCCTTTTCATTTTCCATCATTCCCACTTTGTTTCCCTCTTTCTGTGTTCTTTTTTGTATTTTCCAATTTCATTACTCATTACATGTTCTCCATTCATTCTACATCTATTTCGTTACTGTTGCAATATTGTTTTTCTTTGAGGTAAAGAGAAAGCAAAATGGCCCAGCTGGCATGGTTCAGTGGTTGAGCATCGACCCACGAACCAGGAGGTCACGGTTGATTCCCAGTCAAGGCAGAGGCCCGGGTTGCAGGCTCGATCCCCAGTGGGGTGAGGGGAAGGGTGTGCAGGAAGCAGCCAATCAATGAGTCTTTCTCATCATTGATGTTTCTATCTCTCTCTCCCGCTCCCTTCCTCTCTGAAATCAATAATAAAACATATCTCTATATATAAAGAGCCAGGGTCCGTAACATCCAAAACAACCGAAGGCCCAACCCAACGCTCAGGCTGCGCGAGCACAGCAGGCTCTGGTGGGTGGGGTCTTGGGGGCCCAGCAGAGGGCGGCCTGTACTCCCCACATGGCCGGGGCGGCTGTGAGCGCTCCTGATGGCCCACAGGCTCCGCGTGGTCCCGTTCACGGGAGCGCAGGCACCACCTCCATGCCACACCCACCTCCATCAGTCCCACCGGCCCCGAGGCGCCCTCCCCGAGCTGTTTCCGGGAGGATCCTGCCCTCGGAGCGCGCCTGGCTCCTGAGGAGGCGGTCGGCACCGCAGGCAACATTTGGTGGCCATTATTCTGCCTACCACAGTAGGAATCAGAAAGAATAAAGTGAAAAGGAACAACGGCAACAAATGTTTAAATCTGGAAGATGGATGAATGTGGTCCGAGGACATTGCCCCTGAAGGGAACTCCAATCCAGGAGTGAGAAAAGCGAAGGGGCACCAGGGGTTACCCCACAAACCCCCAAAGGCGCCCGTGTTAATGAACTAAGTCCCCCTGGAAGTGGGAGCAAAGCTGGGGCCCAAAACAAGAGGATTGGTCTACAAAGGGCTCTAATCCGCCGATTTCCTTCTCCACTCGGCACAGCTGGGCAGCTGCCCCGCCCCCGCCCCAACAAAGACAGAAGGTTCCTTGTCCTGAGAGGATAAAACAGGTCTCTGAACCCGGGACACAGCAGGACAACTGGGGTGGGGTGGGGTGGGGTGGGGTGGGGGGGCAGCCCTGTGACCCGCCAGCGGCTTATTCGACTGCTCCATCCTGAATGCGGGAAGCCCGCCTCCCATCCCATCACCTGGGGCCCCCTCCCTCGGGCTCCCAGACAGTGACGTCAGGGCTAACCTCTCCAGACAGGACACTCCAGAATTTATCCCCTTCAACCTCTGACTATGTTAACAACAAGCATTTTGTTCCTGTTGTTTCATTTCCTGTTTGTTTTTGTTTTCTTCTCCCTGCATACTGTTTTCTCCAAATGGTTTGGTTTTTTTCCTGTTTGTATTAGTTCTCTTTCAGAGTCCAACTCACCAAGAAAAGAATACCTAAATAGGTTGGCATCAGAGATTTCCCAATGCGACAGCCCAACCCCAACTCTCTGTATTGAGCCCCTGAGTCAACCCGCCCCGCCCCCCCCCCCGCACTCCCGCACTCCTCCCACATAGGGCTATTCAGCAGCTTGCTTTCATAAACCATTTTTTATATTCTTTAAGCAATTATGGGGAAATGCAAAGATCTTAAGTGGTCAGTATAATGGCTCTTGACAATTGTATACACCTGTGCAACCCCTACCTCACTCAAGATATAGCACATTTCCATCTCCCCAGAAAGATCCGTCATGCCTCAGTCAGCACCTCCCCCACCACAGAGGCAACCACTGTGCTGTTCAGTCTCTTAGACATGAGCAGATACCCAGGGGTCATCAATATTTGAGTAAAACCTCTAATATAACAAAAACAAACAGAATTTTGAGGAAACAATATGCAGGGAGGGGAAACTTAAAAACAGAACTATTATTACTATATTCAGACTTAGGAAAATATATGGCACATGTGAAATAAAAATTAGATGCTGTTTTGGGGGGGAAAACACTCTGAGAATGAACAAAACAAAACAGCTCAGTTGGTTAGGCATCGTACCCTGCACCAGGAGGTTGCCAGATTCCCTTTCAGGGCACATGTCCCAGTTGTGGGCTTATTGATGTTTCTGTTTCTCTCTCTCTCTCTCTCTCTCTCTCTCTCTCTCTCTCTCTCTCACTTTCACTTTCTCTCTCTCTAAAAATCAATAAACTATTCCTTAAAATAATAAAATAAAATAAAAAATAGGTCAGCAAACTACAGCCTGCAGGCTAAATCTGGCTCCACCTACTTTTTAAATAAAGTTTTATTGGAACATAGCTACATCCATTTGGTTTTTTTTTTTTAAATCTTTGTTGTTCAGAATATTACGTCTCCTTTTTCCCCTCCATTGCCCCCTCCACCCTGTTCCTGCCCTGCCCCAGGCCTTCACCACCTTATTGTCTGTGTCCATAGGTAATGCATATCTTAATAATAAAAGGCAAATATGCAAATGGTTGTTATGCATGATCAGCAGGAGGCTTCGTCCCCCACCCGGGGGGGCTTGACAGGGGATGTGAGGTGGCATCCCGCGTCCCCAGCCCAGCGAGGTTTGACGGGAGACCTGAGGCTGTGTCCTCCGCCCAGTGGGGCTTGACGGGGTGGGGCCAGACGGGTCTGGGTCTCATGTGATTTAGAGGCACATGTGGGTGGGCGGGGACTTGACTCTGGGTCCCGTGGTGTGCCCAAGACTGACAGCAGGGAGATTTTCATACACATTTTACTAATTTTCTTTTATCTCTGACACTTCAATTATAGAGAAAGGGCAAATAGTGATATTAAAATATTTCCTCTAATTAATTCCCTTTTAATGTGCACAAATTTCATGCACCAGGCCACTAGTCTCTCTCTCTCTCTCTCTCTCTCTATAAAAGCCTAATATGCAAATTGTCCCCATGAGAGTTTGACCGGAGGACCAATGGCTCGCTATGACGTGCAATGATCACCAGGGGGTGGCACGGAACGAAGGAAGGCTCTGGCCGGCAGCCGGCAGCCAGCAGCCGGGGAAGGTAGGCCCCGACTTGCAGCCGGAAGGTCCCAATCGGCCCTGGTCGCTGGCCAGGCCTAAGGACCCTACCCATGCACAAATTACATAAAAGAGAATGCAAAATGGATTCCAGCCGATGGAAAACGGAGATGAGGCTGAGATTCAGATAGATGGTTATAAGCCCGTCTTCAGGCAGAACAGCAGCCCTGGGCTGTGGAACAGAAAAGTAGGGATGCTTTCTGCTTGTCTCCCCATAGTCTCTGCCCTGGAAGAACCTCGAGCCTTGCATACATGATACACTTTCTTTACTGAATCAGGTTTTCAGCGGAAGCTGCTAACGATGGACACCTATCAGACTTTGGCTGTAATGTGAACTCAGTGAAGAAAATACTTGGTGAGGCATTTTGTGTTTGCCAGAACTTGACCATGACAGCTAAGGTGAAGAAGGTACAGAGTCAGGTCAGGAAAGGAATATGGCAACATGGAAACAAATTACCTCGCCTTATATAAGAATATCTTAAGAAATGAACATGTACAGTTCTTTGTTATTTACAGTATATTTAACGTCTTACTTCTGCAGGGAATTGCTTTTCTTTTATAGTTAGAATAATAATTTTCCCATTGTGTGCTAAGAAGAGAATTTACATGTAATCGCTTTTAGTGTAAAGAACTGTGTCATATTCATTTTTACAGCTCCAAAAATCTTGCCACAATACCCAGGATATATTATGCTTGTTAAATTTGGTAAGATTTCTGAATAGCATCAAATCTACATTAGAAATAAAAAGATGATTTTCAAGTTCTCAAACTTCTTAAAGTACTGTTTTTAGCAATCCATATAATCAACAATGGCAACCTAAGTCTACAATTCATTGCAATGTAAACATTTCTTGTTCTATCCAAAATGCATGTGAAGTGAATGTCTTAATTATGGACATCTGAGTAGTACACCGAAAGAAAAATTGTATAGGACACTTTTGTATTAAATAAAAGCATATCATAACTGGTTTTCTACACCAAAATTATCATAACAACAACTATGCGGATAATTAAAATAAAAATCAGGCTTTCGTTTTACAAGTAATGGACATAAATTTAATTTCATCTATTGCTGTACATATCAGGCATTTCTCTATTAAAGAATTGTCTTAAAATTACATAATTTTGTAAGTTGCACAATGCTTCATTTTACCTTATGAAATAAAAATACACTCATTTATCTATGCCATGTATCTTGGATGCATTTTATTTCTATAGACATTATCATAGAACTCCCCACCTGATATTAAAATTTGATTGTGAATTCCTCCAGACCTATAGCAGGACAATACACTTATATTGTTTTTTTTTAAAATGTATCTTTGTAGTTGGAAGTATTACAGATGTCCCGTTTGTTTTTTGATTTTTTTTCCCCATTGACCCCATCCACCCTGCACCCTCCCCTCTCCGGCCTTCACCACTCTATTGTCTGTATCCATGCATTTATATTATTTTAATAGTTAAAATATAGTTTTCATTTTACTGGACTTATATTTTGTTTTTAGGAATCTAATCTATCAAAAGTCAAATCCATCCAGAAATAGCTTTAAAAAAGAGCAATGAAAGATATTCATAGACTTGTCTTTGTGACTAGAAGACTCAGAGAAAAGCAGGGGTTAAAAAATTACCTTGTTACCACCCACACACCCATAGATTTTGAGAGGAGGCTCCTTTAACACTTCTTCCTTACTGAAGTATTTGTTACTTAAGGAAGTCTGTAGGTGGGTAAGATGTTATTATCCCTCCCACACACACCCTTTTTCGTATTTACAACATTCAATCTCCATAGATATAAGTACACTAGAAGCCCGATGCATGAAGATTCGTGCCAGAATGGGCCTTCCTTTCCCTGGCTGCTGGCACCGCCTTCGCTCTGGCCTGAGCCGCCTTTCCGCCTTCCTATGCTGCTCAGAGGCCCAGAGCGGCCAGGGGTGGTGCGGAATGCTCGGCGCCCACATATGCAAATTAACCCGCCAGCTTTGTTGGGTTCATTTGCATACTCACTCATGATTGGCTGGTGGGCGTCATGAAGGTACAGTCAATTAGCATGTTACTCTTTTATTAGGTAGATGAAGCACCAATCCCTTTCTTTCAACTACTTTCTGAAATTTTTGAAATGTGGTCCATACATTACCACACATTACCTTTCTACAGAACGCACACATATAGTTAGTTATAGTTTACTCTGAATTTTCTCCAACTGAACATTTTTGTTTGAAAATTCCATAAACAACAGATCTTAGGTTCAAAACTAATAATAGAGAAATATTCTTTGTATTGATGAGTTTTCTGAAACACTTAGAGAGGATGGGGCCACGGGAGTGGGCAAGGACAGGATCTGTACGCAGCATTTGTTTCTTACTGCACTACAAATGACCCTTACGAATGAGTGCACGTTTGCAGATCATGTTGGAGACAGTGAACGGTTTCCCTAAATAAAGTCAGCCCTTCAAATAGTTTCATCTGAATACTAGATCAACAGTTAGAGATTTTACACCTTCCTATAAAATGTACACTAACAAGTTAAGATACATTTTATGAGCCCTTTATATCCCTTTTATATTGTAGTAAAAAGGTTTCCTCAAATGCAGTCAATGACAGGTGTGCTACAGAGCAGATAAGTTCAACTTAAATTATTTTTAACTAATCAGATCTAATCTTCATTGCTAATGCAATATTCATTCATTTAAAAAATGTAGAACAATCTAAAAAAGTAAAAATTGATATATTTTAAAGTGATTTTGGATTTGGAGGTTTAATGATGTCATTTATGATAGTCACACATATAAGTATTTTGTAAATAAATCTGTTCACTTGAGTATTCAGATCAATGCACTCCACTGGGAATTATATGAAACTTGGTTAAAATAAATTAAAAATATAACCATTAACCATTGAAAGTGCTTGCAAAATGCCCCCATCAGTAATTAAATACACATTATTGAGAATACATCCTATAAAGATCAGTTAGAACAATCACAAGCGAGGATTGTGGGATTAACCAAACCCAATGATTAGATTAACCAATTCAATAACTTCTGGTTAATTCAAAGGAAACGAATTATGGCTCCTCTAACACCCTGGCGATAGGAACTCTGTCAGAATACAAAGGCAGGTCCATCCCGTATAGCAGAGGTATGCTTCATGTACCACCCAATGTATATGTGAACTGGCATGGTGCAGGTTCTCTAACCTACATTTCTAGGTTCAAGTTACTGAGCTTTTTTGGCATCTTGTAATTTAGTAAAAAAATTAAAGAAAATTAAATCCATTAGTATTTCAGAGCAAAGGAACACAAAGAGTAAAAAAAAAAAAATCAGTTAAAATAAACCTTCAGTCTCCTACTTAAAAATCAGTTCATGTGACCAGGAGTAAATATTCATTACCACAATTTTCAGAACAACTATTTTAAAAGCATACAATTCAGAAGTAAAAGGGCTATATGCTTTGTTCTAAAGCAGTTACCTCTTTTCTCTTTAGCAGTTATTGCTTAAGAAGCTGCTCCCCTCCCCCCAAGTTACGATAAAGCACCTACAGTTGAAAGGAAGAGTAAAAAGAACAAAAAGAGAAGGAAATAAGGAAAGCAAAGTGGTTCCAACTAGTGCATAAGTTTAAGTTATAAACATCATATTCATGAGATTAAAATTATTTTCTAAACAAAATCACTGTACTCAGAATGCAGGACGGCATAATGAGTCAAATATTTCCATAGAAAATGCCACCTCGAAGAATGAGGTGGACTTCACTTTCACTGGAGGATGCTAATGGCGATGAATGAAAGCTGGGAACTCAACATAAGCCACGTCTTGTTATTAAAAAGATAAATATTAAAAAATGATGTATGATATGAGAGTCAAACAGAAAAAAGTATATCATGCTGTTTTAACAGATAGAGCAATGAAGGTATTCTGTGTTCTGTCATCTGTTTCGTTTTCAAAGATGCTAAAATAATTACCAAGACTTGTTCTGTGAAAAGTGGAACAGCTGAAGCTCAACACAATATTTGCAAAATTAGGTAGTTCACACATAAGACTAAATAGCTGGGAACTAAACAGAATTTTTCATAGAAACTATTTCCTTACAAAAGCAATACTTTTAAAATTGATTCATTTCATAACATTCTAATAGTGAAACATCTAATCAAGGAACTATCTTCTTTCTTTTTCTGTTTCTTTGAGATATAATTTGTTCTTCGACTAAGCTCCTTCTTTTCAAACTGCTAGGGAAACTTTCTTAGAAATACTATATTCATCAGCCAGAGAAAGAAAGAAAGAAAAAAGAAAATTTCTTAGAAGCAGTGAAAGCCTTATCCACACATCCAATGACTGCCCAACGCCATGTAATATTAAACGTATTTTACGCTGTCCTGGTAGTAAATCTTAAATCCTGTTTCGTTTTAGTCTTCCTGGAAAAACACCTGTGCTCTCATCGCTGCTCTAACTGTGTTCTCTGGCAGTGCTCACTGGAACTATGTAAGCCTTTCGCTACATAAGGCTACTGGATAATTTGTAATGTGCTGCCTGAACTAGGGAAGGCCTGCCGCAGAGAGCAGATTTTCCTGAACTCAAGGACCTCTTTTCTTTACATTATCAAACTCCACATTTAAGGACTAAAATTTACTTGGAATCATATATTTAATCATTTTATACTCCTTAAGCAAAGCCTTGAGAATATTTATGTTTTTATTCATTCTTTTCTTATTGTTCCTGTTGAAATTACACCTAGTTATTTTTTTTCTTCTTCTTGGGCATAAAGCTGGAATTTTTGCCTAATTTCATTTGAAAAGCATTTTGGGAAATTTACAATGAAGGTTTAATCCATACATAATACCTTGTCAGTAAGTACTTGAGATCAAATTTTTAAAGTTTCTGGCTCTCTCTTATCTTATACACTTCTGTAAACATACAATTACAGAATGAAAACATATATGTATCTTATTTTAGTAAAAATAAATATAGATTTAATCGAAGTAAAGATACTATCCTATGTTCATTGGTCTAAATTGTGTTCACATTCTTTTCCTTTCCTTTTAGGAGAGCAACTTCCTTCAGTTTCAAATTATTAATCTGATAATGTCGACCCTGTTTAAAAGGTAGTTATGTATGTGTTAATATTGATACCTGGTAATTAATAGCAATATTATAAAAAAACAATTATTTAAATTATTTTTTCATGAGTTCTTTTTGCCTTGACAAATATGCTTGAAATCTTCTATTAGAAAGTTTTGACATGCATATATATATATATATCAAAGATAACTCAGACATAAATAAGTAAACAATGAGGATTAGATGGAGATAGCATTCTTAAGTATAATTCATAAATATATCAAATAACTTGCATAGTATATACATTTACTTATTAAGGATAATGATATATTTTTGTTTTCTCCTTTCCTAAAATACAACTTGTAAATTCCTTTCAAATATTTATAATAGCAAATATATAAGTAAACAAGCACAAATAATCACATGAAAGTCTTCAAATATGTTAAAAGGCAACTCCTACCTCCATCTCCAGATCCGGATCCTGCATCTGGAATGAAAAAAGAAATATTTTATTTTTGCTTGAAAAACATATTTAAAACTATTTATGACATTTTTTTTTTAGTTCATGTTTCCTTTCTTCACTAAGACAGTAATATAATTGAGAAAATTACTATTATTTAATCTGAAAACGTGTATTCACATCGATTTAATTTCTATAGCACAACTTATAAAATAAATTCTCTATTACTTTCATACTTAAATTTTATTTAAAAAGGATTACCTAGTTTTAAAATAATTCCTAAACTTACTATGTAAAAATCTCTCATTTTAATTTTAATCAGGATAAATCTAGTGGCATTAACAAAAACAAAAAATTTGAAAATGAGATGCTTATGACAATCAGTGAGATTTAGAATTTAAACAGTCTAAGACATGTAGCAAGTAAACTCATAATTAAGCTTTATATTCTTGTAAATTGCATATGCACAAAGAGAAAAACAGTTTAAACATAAATCTCTTTTTATATAAATGTTAATATGTATTCCAAATACCACAATTGTGAATGAGTCTATCAGCCACCAACAGCATTCCTTGTCTTTGAAATCAGTGGAAGAGGGAGATTAACTTTGTGTTTGTGCTTAAAACTGAACACACCCTAGGTGGTGCTTGAAATAAAAAACATTCTCCCTTCTGCATTTTCCTTTCCCCATTCCTTCTCTCCCCTCCCTCCTACATAATTACCACTGGTCGGAGCTGTCTGTTTCTGACAGGCCCCAGAAACACCCGACTTTCTAGTTGGCGTCAACAGCACTGAGATTCCATCTGCTCCCACCTGTTAAGTGTATAGACATTGTCTTCCTTCTACCTCCATTCTTCTTTCCCATCGAAATGCACTGGGTTTTGTACCTTTGATACTAATACTGGGAATGAGACTAGTACTGGTATTCTCTGCCTGATATGCCCTCATCTCACACGGAAATCTTCACCAGAGTTTAAGAACTATATCAAGTGCCACTTCTATAAATTTGTGGTTGATGTTTTATTCCAATGAAAATAAAACTTGCCACCGTGCCACTTATGGAGAGGCACTGCCTAGAAAGAAGCACAGTGGCTGAAAATCCACAGAAGGCTGACACATGTGGAAGAATGGATGCCTCCTCAGCAGCCTTCCTTGGCGTGTTAGGCATTAGTCAGCCATGAAGGAGCGGTAGTTGGAATTGCCAGCCTTGGTGGGAACTCATATTAACGAAATTCACAGGATCTAACTGTATGAAATGTCACGTCTTTAATTAACTGCTAATGTGATTAAGGCTCATGTTTCTGGGCCATCATATCCTTTCTTGAAAGATAAGCTAGTTGGTTAAACAATCTATAATAATAAAAGCATAATATGCGAATTAGACCGAACAGCCAAACGACCTTCCAGACGTCCTTCCGGACAAAGCCTCAGTGGCAATGGCCGAGGCAGAGGAGGTTAGGGGCAATCAGGCAGGCAAGCGGAGGCAGTTAGGAGTGATCAGGCAGGCAGGCAGGCAGGCAAGGAGTTAGGGGCAATTAGGCAGGCAGGCAAGTGGTTAGGGGTGATCAGACAGGCAGGCAGAGGGGTTAGGGGCAATGAAGCAGTCATGGAATCGGGCCTAAACTGGCAGTTGGACATCCCCCAAGGGTCCTGGATTGCGAGAGGGTTCAGGCTGGGCTGAGGGATGCCCCCCAAGCCCCATTCATGAATTTCATGCACTGGGCCTGTACTTTAGAATAAAAACCCTTTGTAGTTAAGTATAGAAAATAAGGATTTTTAAAAATTTCATCTTTATTGATGAAAGTATTATAGATGTCCCCTCTTTTTCTCCCATTGGCCCTCTCCACCGCATCCCCCCACCTCCAGGCCTTCACCACACTATTGTGTCTCATGGGTTATGCATATATGCACACAAGTTCTTTGGGTAATCATATAATCTGACTATTTAATGGCAACAGATCAAAAAAGGCTGATGCATTCATCTCCAGAATAGAACAGTCCTGTCAACTGAACTGATAACCATAAGCCATGGCACCATCACTTTTGGACAGGACAGTGCTGAAATGATCAATGCTGAGCAAGTCTCCTTTGTGTATACCTTCCCAAGTAAAATTTTAACTGATTTTATTTGAACGAATTTGAAAGCTTAATTCAGTATTATTTACAATCATCAGGGGCTAATAACAGGCTATATGATTATAGCACTGATACATTCTACCTGTGCTTTAGTTGAATGTGTATAGTTTCTTATTCTTTTCCCCCTAGACCATAAGCTTCTTTAACTCAAGGCCCATATCTTGTTTAGTTTTCCATCCTTACATGAATATCAGAGGAAATGTGTGAAAGCTTAAGGATTTCAAGCTCCAAACATTAGAATATTACTCATTGGATGACATAAGGAGTGTTATTCAACCTTCCTAAGCTTATTCATCCTCTATTCAATGGCTATAGTCATGTGCATCCCGTTGGGCTATTTTGAGACTTACTACACAATATCATATTTTAAATGCTTACACTGCATCTGGAACACAATAATTAGATTTCTGAGTAAATATTGCCTATTCATCTATAGGTTTCCTTATAAATAAACATTGCTGGGGGAAATCAAGAGAATGGCAGTAGAATTTCGGCTTGCATTTCCCAGGTATGCTTCAAAAAATTCATGCAGTTTAGTTCATAAGCTAATTTGCATTTGATCTGACCCATACTGAGTATTTAGGAAAGAAAGGAACCACAGGTTTTAAAAATAGTCACTTAAGTTCATGGCATCATTATGAACTAGTGATGGAAAGCTTTAATGATTACTGTAAGATGAGTCATTTTGGCAAACAAGAGATAAGTTAGCCACTAAAACCTTATTGGTGAGACAGAAACACCTAAGAAAAAAAAGTCATGTGGTTGGACTTGAATCTGGGCTCCTAGTCAATGCATTTCTTTTTTTTTTTTTCAATGCATTTCTTATAAGGCAAAAAATAAGTGAAATAGACAGTGAGGCTGTGGACCAGACTGCCCAATAGAAAAACCATTTTCTGGATCAAAAATGATGTTTACGTTCAATGAAACATGGGGTGGGCAGAAGTAGGTTTACAGTGGTTCCTATGGAAAAGGACACGCAGGGTAGGCTCATTACATTAGCTTTGTTAATGGTGTTCCGCATACGCATGACTGTAAACCTACTTCTGCCCACCACCCGGCGTGATAAAGATACAGCTACATCTTTTACTGCCTTTTATTCCTAGAGATCACACCTTGCCACCTCTACTCAGTGTCAAACAGCATTAGGAAATAAATGGAAAATCCACCAAGAAGAGAATGAGGATCTCCTTTAGACCGAAAGTCAGAATTCCAATTTATTTAGAGTCAGATCTGGTTAATCAAAGCTACTTTGGTCCCTCCATCACTATTCAGATCAAAACCCTTTCAGATTTACAAGTCCATGGAAGAGGCGTTCAGCAATCCTGGCTTGCTAATTAAATCCTGGAGGAATCTAAGTCTATGAATGAGCTATGGATGAATTATCCATTGTGAGGAAGTTTTCTGCATGGTTAGGTGTTTATGTTCATAGTATAACTAACACAAAAGGGGCCAGAATGGGGAGATCTGAATGAATCAGAAGAATGCTACTGCACACGCCGACAAGAACTCCGAGGCTGGCAGGTGGGAGAGGTTTTGTGACGACACGTTGTTAGCCGTGATCACAGCTTCATGAGTGCTCCTTAGGAGGCCTGTCCACGGGTTCCCACTGGCTGCCGTCAGGACAGCCGTCCTATATGGTCCTGAGTAAGCAGATCCCTCCCTTAGTCCTTGCTGGTATTGGACTACATGGGACTTGGCTTCTGGGAGTCAGCTGTTACTTCCTCTTCCTTTTGTCTGTTCCGTTTGCCCTCAGTCTTATTTTTCACTTCTTCTCCATTAGCTATGGTAGGTGGGTTGATTTTTCATCATTTGTTTGCTCTGTGCCGTCCTTTCTAGCTCCCCCCGCCCTGCTCTGAGAGCAGCATGTCGATCCTCCTCCTCTCCTGCTGGGGAAGGTGGTCCCGTAACTCTCACTTCTTGCTGTCACTTTCACTCACAGGTGGAATGGCAACGATCGGTTTGCTCTGGCAAGTAAGAAGTGAGTGGAGCACCGACCAGTCCAGCTCCTCCCACCCCACCCCCAGTCACCCTCCCAAAAGGACATTCACATCGTGAGGCAAAGAATCCCGTGGGAGAAAAAACTACTTAGAAACTAAAACCCAAACCAGAAAACCTGCATCACTGTCCATGAGGACGGATGCTTCTCTCTTCTGCTAATTCTCAGAAACTTTGGTTGTCACCAGCACAATATCAGAACATTATCAATTACTAACAATCGATCAACGATAGGCTTAAGGTACCCTTTTAAAGAATGTGAGACCTTCCTTTTTCTCATTTACCACCCTGCCGCAGCCAGCATGCACACAACTGTTAACACAATTCCCTAGGATAGAAATACCTGTTATCCACGAGGTATTTTCAATACACTAGACGTCTCCTGGCACTATTCCATGACTGCATCTTCGAAGGAAGTTCATATTTTATAGCTATATTATTTTTCCCTGGCCATGCCTCTATCATCCTCAGAAATGCTGACGTCCCAGAGAGATGCATATCTGCCATTAAGGACATCTACCACAGGACAGCTACCACGCGTGTCATTTCAATGTCTCACAGCCACTGGGCAAACTCGGCTCCATTGTAAGCACTGCGCTAGCGAGTCAGCCTCACTGGGGGGGGGGGGGGGGGGGGGGCCGTTTTCCCTGCCTGCGGTGCTGGTCAGCTCTGAGAGCCACCGGACACACAAGGGAGGCCTGACAAGCTAAAGAGCATCATCTGTGACTTTGTCAGTTATTCTTCCCCTCACTTTCTGTACAGAGTATTGTTCACACTAACTCAGAGCGCTGTGGAGTCCCAGGCTGCCTGTGTCAGGAAGGACAGTGCCATCAGAAGGAATGTCTACCCCCAATACAGCCTTCACAAGAAGCTACTCAACGGCGGGAGGGCGTTCTGTAGAGCTGCTAACGTTAGCATCACCTTGCCTTCCAAACCCAAATCCAGCAGAAGATGCGACTGCTCAAAACATACAAATCTATCTGCATAGATAGGTGTCTGTATATTTGACATGTGGGTGCTCAATCTAGATTTTTCATTATATTAGTCAACTGTCTGCACTTCGTTAAATAACATGTACTAAAACCTACCAGTATCACAGTGCGGGGAGGCCTGGAGAGGGGGCGGGAGTGGGGCGTAGGGGGTCAATGAGGGAGGAAAGGGGGACATCTGTAATACTTTCAACAAAAAGATCAATTTAAAAAAAATAAAATCTACCAACGTCCTTACGGTAGATTTTCTCTTCCGGAAAGGGTTTGAAATGCAAAAAGACACGGGCTGCGGATAATGTATCTTTGTACAAAGGAATACAGGCTTGTCTAGCCAGTGTATCGTCTGAATTGTTCTCTGAAGATAACAACAAAAAGCAAGACACGGTTTGGGGGTGGGGAACGCCCCAGCAGGTGCAGGGAGCCGCAGGGTCAGGGACCTACCGGTGGCGCAGGAGCCTTCGGCCGCCACGAGGATCTCGCTCTGCTGCTTGCAGGCCGCCTGCCGCAGGTAGCACTCGTTCTGGAAGGTCTCCCCGTTGGAGCCGCACACGGGCACGTAGTCGCTGTTGCACTGGGGACAGACACACAGGGGGCGCTGCGGTTAGTACTGGAGTCTGCACAGCCCTGACTTCGGGGACAGAAATCGTCACTGACAGCAGAAAGCGCCTGTCTTCCTCCTCAGCCACCCTCACGGCCTCCAATCGCCTTTGACCTTGCAAGGGGATCCTTCAAAGGCACACAAAGGCAATGCCACGTCAGCCAGCCCGCCGCTTGATGCAGATTGAAAAGGAGCCTTCTAAATTGATCAGGCAATTCCAGCAAAGTGATCAGACAAGCAATACTCAAAAGAGAGCGCAACCAATATTACCAATACTGTGGAGGACGGTTTTTCTGATATATGGCCCATCTGGCTTGGTGGGAAAAATAAAACATGCTCCAGTATTGAAAGCTATTAGGAAACAGGGAATGTGTATATGTGGAGAGCCAAAGTGTGTAACTGAAATGCCAGAGAATTCAGCCACTCTTCAGCGTGATTTTTTTTTTCTGTTGAATTTTAATCTTTATAAATTTCTAAATATTTGACAAGACACTTGGATTGCCACTTAATTTTTTATATCATTAGATATGGGATATCGATGTAGATACAGTGTGGAGAGAAATGAAATACAGGAAAAAAAATTCAGCAACTAATGAACTACATGTAAACTTTATTGACTATTCAAAAATATGACTATTACATATTCCATAAAGAGAAAAGTTCAGTTTAAAGACAGTCTTATTATGAAGAAGTACACATTTTACAACGGAAATCAGGCAACCTGCAGGGGACACTCATCATAATATAATCACAGCCTAAGGCAGTGGAGGTACTTGGCTGTGTCCTGGGCTGCTAACCATGCCAGAGATGATTATCTCCTGATGACCGCTACAGATGCGCTTCATTGTTTAATCACAACAAATATAAGGACGAAGATGATGATTTACAAATAACTCCGCCTATGCCAAAAGCTGAGTAGAGCCAATCAGACATACACATGTATGTGAAAACACTTTGCTGTCTTCTACTTCTTGTTAAAATATTTGGATTTTTAATGTGTCGTAAAGGCATAACACTTTGCAATAAACAAATGATCTAGTGAGATGGCTAGGAAAGGTTTAATATATATGGTAATAAACCTAAAATCCTACCATAAGGTAAATTCAACTCAAGGATTTATGCAACAAAAGAGGAAATTCTCAATCAAGTTACAATCTGATGATAAAAACCTGAGATTTATTTTTTACTCTATTTCCTTACGATATCTGTAATTTCTCCCTCCCAAACAACCAGTTAACTCTTGCTCTTCGCCTTTATGTAACACTAGAGGCCTGGTGCACGAATTCGTGCATGGGTGGGGTCCCTAGGCCTGGCTGGCAATTGAGGCCTATCAGGGGGCCAGTCGGCCGGGGGGAGGGATCCTGGGAGGTTGGCCGGCTGGTTCCCAGGTCAGGGCCTATTTGCGGGGGTGAGGGGCACTGGAAGAGGGAGGGACTGTGGGAGGTTGGCCAGCTAGGGGGAGGGGCCTCAGAAGGATGGTTGTGGGAGCGCACTGACCACCAGGGGGCAGCTCCTGCATTGAGTATCTTCCCCCTGGTGGTCAGTGAGCATCATAGCGACTGGTTGACCAGTCGTTCTGGCTGTTCAGTCCTACCGGTCGCTTAGGCTTTTATATATATAGATTGGCTTAATCATCCTAACACTTTACAATGATTTAAGTCAATGTTCTCTGAAAAGAAAGTCATTTATGAGCTGTATTTTGTATCAACTAATGAAAAACTTAAATATAGTTTTTTACTAACTGTGATATACTTTTCTCCCAATAGTAAATCCAAATTCAATGACGCTAATATTAGAATCACCATAATTGCTAATATGGCGATTTAGACATTAAATCATATTCAGTTAGCAATTGAATATTATTAAAATGATTTAAATATTTAAAATATGGCATATTTTAGAAATCTTTAGTTCAACAATCTCTAATCTAGTCATTCTGGATAACACTCTCTACAATAATTCCTTTTCACAGTTACACTACTGGCTCCCAGAATCAGTCTGTCTACATGATTATATTTTAAAAACTGTTTTGATTGAAAATTTTGCTAATGAGAATCTTTAACTCAATAACTAATTCTGGTCAGGTGGTACATGTGTAAGGCAGCCTTCCATACGCTTTCCAAATACATAAATATAAACATATATATTAGCCTACATCTGCAAAGCGACCAACCACAGAACTGAACGTCTTCATCCTTACTGAAGAAATAAGGCAAAGCACAATGTCAGTGAAAGCCGAATCGTCCAGTGAGCAGCGCTGAGGAAACACCCAAGGAGTGGGGCTGGTGCTCGTGTCAGAGGCATGGCCAGGTGGATGATGGGAGCTTGACAAAGCGGTGTGTTCAGGACCAGGGGCAGGAGAACCTAAAGGGGATTGATGAGGACGCACCGACACTCCAATGGGGCCTGAGCAAGTGGAGGAGAGCCTGTGAAGAAGTGAACAGCTGGTAACATAGTCAGTAGACCTAACCAGGCAGATGACTGGACTAGTTAGCCTCTCATGCTGGGGTCCTAGCATTCTTGTCACTGGTTACCTTGCCAGCTCTACCTCCAGCCCTGGTTACAATGCTTTGGGTGTTGATTATGGGGGTCCACGTTTTCCTCTCTCTGATTCCTTGTTTCCCTATTTATCCTTCTTCTCTACCTCCGCAGATGACTCAGATATAGGAGTGGACTGGGAGTGAGGTGTGGGAGGGGTTTATTATCTCTGTCAAGTGCTAGTACACAAGGCTGATATGCATCTTAAAATATCCAATAAACCGATAGCGTGCTCATATGCCACGGCTGAGGGGAGTGGCACGCCAAATGCGAGCAGTGCTAAAAACAGAGCTCAGGCTCCCTGCACACGCCAGAAGGCAGAGGAGTCTGGAGCGGAAGAGAGCTTAACTGCAGATTATCACAAGATGCTGTGGGCCCTTGAGTGCCAGGCCTTGCACTCATTGATAAGAATCACACACGGAGGGAGCATACTCTAAATCACTAAGACTCAGGAGTGATGGCCAGTCCCAGGCGCTCTCATTTCTCTCACTGCCTTGGTGTAGGACAGTGGTCGGCAAACTGCGGCACGAGCCACATGCGGCTCTTTGGCCCCTTGAGTTTTTAGCAAAGGCCAGCTTAGGAGGACCCTAATTAAGTTAATAACAATGTACCTACCTGTATAGTTTAAGTTTAAAAAATTTGGCTCTCCAAAGAAATTTCAATCGTTGTACTGTTGATATTTGGCTCTGCTGACTAATGAGTTTGCCGACCACTGGCATAGGACTTCATGTAGATCACTCAATGATGACATGTTTAACAGATTTATTCCTCAGTTTCCCCATTTGAAATGGTTCACTGGGGCATTTAGGAGGGTTAACAGAGTTCGTGTTTTTAAAACACTTTGCACTATTTACTTATGAAAAGAAATAGAAACGATTTGTGTTTTCACTGGCAGAGCCATCACCATCCAACATCGACTCTTAAACATGCATGTCTAAAATTAGAAAAATAAATTAAAACAGGAGAAGCCTAGCATAGAAATAAGCTAACTGCTACATTAAAATACGCCAAGTTGTTTGGAATAGTTTTTTCGTGGTAATCATAATACTGCTCAGTTGAAAAGGAAGGGACATATTCAGATGTTAAGTGACTTGCTAAAGGCTACAGAGTTGGCTGGTAAGAGAAGAAATAAGACTCAGGCCCAGATGGTTAGGCCCATAAATGTATGTGTTGTACAAACTTCCTCTCAGGAAAACAGTGATTCTATTTCTCGTAAGATGTTTTAGACTCTTAAGTTTATTTTCCAAATATGTGTTTTTCAGGAGAATGGTTTTGTTCCAAAATGCCCACATTGCTGAAGAAAGCAGCTACACGCCACACTGGCAGACTTCATGACTTGACACCAGAATATATGGAATTCATTTTGCTATAAATGGACAAAAAATGTATGTGAGAAGTTTCTATGTGAATGATTGCTTGTTTGGTTAGTAAGGATTTCATTTAGCGGAGATTTCAGCATCTAGGAACTATGCACAACTTCTATTTTACATACTGTCTGCACCTTCCCTAGAATCTGGCATCTAGAAGGTTCTCCACAGATGTTAAGTGAATTCTGCTCTATGCCCAGTTGTTACAGGCTTGGGAATGATTTCTTAGATATGTTATGCTTCTCCTCCAAAAGAGAAAAAAATAAAAAGCCTGCATTATGGCTCAACCCTTTGATCATTTCATAGCTATCTTTTACTTCTCTCTGAATACTTTTATTTTTTTAATTATTTTATTTTTAAAATTAAAAAAAAATCTTTATTGTTGAAAATATTATATATGTCTCCTTTTTCTTCCCCAATGACCCCTTCTAGCCTGCCCTCAAGCCCCCCCACAGGCCTTCACACCCTATTGTCTGTGACCATGGGTTATGCATCCTATCTAATAAAAGAGTAATATGCAAATTGACCATCACTCCAACACACAAGATGGTTGCCCCCATGTGGTCAAAGATGGTTACCCCCATGTGGACACAAGATGGCCACCACAAGATGGCCAGCAGGGGAGGGCAGTTGGGAGGGACCAGGCCTGCAAGGGAGGGCAGTTGGGGGCAATTAAGCCTGCAGGGGAGGGCAGTTAGGGGTGACCAGGCCGGCAGAGGAGGGACGTTGGGGGCGACCAGGCCTGCAGGGAAGGGCAGTTGGGGGGGACCAGGGCCTACAGGGGAGGGCAGTTAGGGGTGACCAGGCCTGCAGGGGAGGGCAGTTAGGGGCAAACAGGCTGGCAGGGGAGCAGTTAGGCATCAATCAGTCTGGCAGGGAAGTGTCTAGGGGGTGATCAGGCTGGCAGGCAGAAGCAGTTAAGGCAATCAGGAAGGCAGGCAGGTGAGCAGTTGGGAGCCAGCAGTCCTGGATTGTGAGAGGGATGTCCAACTGCCCGTTTAGGCCCTAAATGGGCAGTCGGACATCCCTCGAGGGGTCCCAGATTGGAGAGGGTGTAGGCTGGGCTGAGGGATACACACCCCCGTGCACAAATTTTGTGCACCGGGCCTCTAGTATATGCCTAAAAGGTGTTTGGTGGATCTCTTCCCACCCACCCCTGCCTTCCCTCTGAGATTCCACAGTCTGTTCCATGCTTCTATGTCTCTGGATCTATGTATGCTTTTGTGTATGGAAACATGTTTATGATTTTAAGAGTGGGCAGGCCTGTGACCATGGTGATAGTGACTCTGTGACTTCTGAGACTGAGTCATTAAAGGATCCAGCTTCTACCCGGTTCTTTCTCTCTCTCTGGATGCTTGCCCTGGAAATCCAGCCACTGTGCTCTGAGGAAACCCAAACTAGTCCACACAGAGAGATTCACAGAAAAGGATCAAGGCTCCCAGCTGACAGTCAGACATGAGTACAGAACCAGACCTTTCCGTGCCCGCCCTCGCACAGCCAACGCCCAGGGGAGAAGAGATGAGCTGTCTCCATTAAGCCATGTCCAATTACAGATTCATAAGCAAAATACTGTTCATTGTTTTGTGCCACTAAGTTCTGGAAAACTTGTCATGCAGTCCTAGTAAGTGGAATAATTGCAGATCTAAAGCATGGCTTATTAGATAAAAAAAAGTTTAATGTTTGGGTGAGTAATACCCAAAACACATTAAGGCTTCATCATATTTTTAAATTATAAAGTGATAACTGATCATTATTTGTCCAGTGTTATATATGAATAATTGCATGTCTTCCTTCCATCTTTCCATACCTCCCTCCTTCCTTCCTTCCTTTTCTCCTTTCATCCATCCATCTATTCATCTATTCACTCATCTATCCGTTCCTCCATTGTCTCTGGATTTTCATCCCCACAAGTGATTTACCAGATGGACCAGCACACCACTTGGTATACGGATAGGAATGTAGGGTACACACGGTTGAAACCCATTTTTGGAACTCATATCATCACCTAGGAATTAGTTGTACTACTTTTTAAGAAATATGTTTTCATTGATTTTAAAGAGAGACAGGGAGAGGGAGAGAGAGAGAGAAACATCAACGAGAGGCTGCCTCCTGCATGCCCACTACTGAGGATCGAGCACAAAACTGGGACATGTGCCTTGAAGGGGGATCGAACCAGGGACCCCTTGGTGCATGGGGCAACGTTCAACCAACTGAGCCACACTGGCCAGGGCGGTTGCACTACTTTTGACACTAAGAGTCCTCCACAATAAATGTGTACTTGTGTAGTTATTACTAATATTTTTATTTGCACGTATAACATTCTAGGAAAATATTTGGTTTGGTGTCAAAGGACTCCATTCTTGCTTTAGGATCACCACTCAATGGTAAGTTATTATATATTTATGGGCCTTAACTTCCTCATCTTTAAAAAGGGAAAATAATGATTTCACTCAGTTGTGAGAAATAAAGGAGATATAGAAGTCCCTCCATGACTTCAGTTACCAGCAGTTAATGTCAGTTGGAAAATATTAAATTGAAAATTCTCGAAATCAAAGTCCTTGCTTTTAAATGGGGTGCCTTTCTGCATAGCGTGATAATAGCTCACACCAACCCATGCCATCCCACCGGGTGTGAATCACCCCTTTGACCGGTGGCTCCCTGCCCATTAGCCACTTAGTAGCGATCTTGGTTATCAGCTCAACTGCTGGGGTATCGCAGTGCTTGTGTTCAAACAACCCTTATTTTACTAAATGGCCTCAAGCAAGAGGAGTGATGCTGGCAATTCGGATATGCCATGGAGTGCCTCCTTTAAGTGACAAGGTAAATACAGTACAAGACATGGTGTGTGAGAGAGAAAACACATGAACACAACTTCTACCACAGCCTATGCTTTCACTTTCCTATTTTATTATAGTTACTGCTGGTCATCACTTACTGTGCTACTTTATAAATTAAACTGTCACAGGCGTGTATACACAGGAGAAGGCATAGTATCTAGGGTTCGGTGCTCTCCTTGGATTCCTTCCCACCAGGACTCAGGGGCTATTGGAATCCGTTTGAAGGGCAGAATACATTGATTTCAAATCAGAAAAGAGATGAAGGCCCTCTGTCTGTGCGTCTGCCTCTCTCTCGCTGGTTAGTTCATTTTGTTCATTAGATTCCTCGTACGAGGGAAATGATGTGGCGCTTGTTTTTCTCTGACTGGCTCCTTTCAGAGAGCAGGCTGACAGCTGGGGGAGCGAGTGCGGGGGGAGGCATTGAGCAAAAAATGGAAAAAAAAGAGAAAAAAGAACTCACGGACACGGACAACAGTGTGGTACTTGTAGGGATTGGGGGGCAGAGGAGGGGAGCAGTGGAGGAGGGTGTAGGGGGGATAAATGGCAATGGATGGAGACTTGACTTGGGTGAACACACCTTCAGAGGATGTATTGTAGAATCATGCATCTGAAACCTGTATAATTTTGTTAATCAGTGTCACCCCGATCAATTCGGTAAAAATATAAATATAACTAAATAAAATAAAAATTAAAGACATGACGGCCACTATATGTTCACCTTAGTGCTCCAATAAAAGTCTAAGTTGGAAAACATTATAGATTATATACACATACACCCATTTCTCTTTGAAATTTATCTCTCAGCCAAAAAGGTGACAGTGTGTATGTTATTTGCATGAAAGAATTATGAACTCCTATTGTTCAGAATAGTACATAGGACAATAGATTTTCAGGAAATCTCTCTATCAGATACCAGGGAATTACACAAAAACACTCAAATCCATTGAAAAGTATTGGAAAAGACTGACTCAAGATACTCTTCACCTAAAATAGCCTACCTATTATGCTTTGTACAACCTGTTCATTTTCTTTGATCTTCAACTGAATTCAGCCACTGTAGATTCTTGGTAGGTGCAGAGTCTAAAAATTCCACTAGGAAAATGTTTCTTTTCTCCGGACACACTGACAACTATTGTAAAGCATAAACTAATGGCAATACTGATCTAGCAATAAACTTAAAATGCTACAGGCATTAGGAAAGGAACATTTACATTTCTTGGTTCGTACTCAAACTTGCCGTCATCCCACCCTCCATCTATTACACTCAAGGACTGTTTAAATTAATGACACATTTAGCTGACTGACCAACGCAGGAAAAACACAAATCTCTTTGTTGATAAAAGTTTTACCAAAACCCTTTGTGGAACCTGAAAACTGAACACCATTCCTTTAATAAGAAAATTGTACATTTTCCTTTAGTAGCGTGCGTCCTCCAGAATTTTGTGGACTCCTTTCCCCCCGCCCTCCCCTCCCGCCCCCCCTCTTTTCGGCATCTGCAGAATTATCACTCTCCATTTGAGGAACATTCTTCTTGATTCATTATACACTGTTTATGAGCTCCCTTCTTAGGGATACCCTTGGTTATGAAATAAGACACATTTATAGGAACCACACACTGAAAGTGGAAGAAATCCACCAAATTCTGTGGGTCTTTAATGATTTTTCCAGTTGTATTTTCCCTTCAGTTAACATTTGGGGAAAGTCTGAATTGAGAATTCTCATGTTCTATCTCTCTTACAAGTATGTAGTTCATTGAAAGAACACCATTGCATTGTTCATTGTGGCTGGAGACCAGCAGGGTGGTGTCACATGCATACTAAATATGCATGGATGTGTTTCTAAGACTATAGAATGGTCTAAAGATTAGGGTCTGGTCATAGCAGTGCTCACCCACCAGGAGGTAGTGTGTTTTACAAGTATCAGTTTTATTGTGTGTTTTTTAGAAAGAAGAAAATAATATCCAAGAAGCTTTTAGTTTTCTATAAACCAAAGTATAGTTAATTGTGAATTCTCTTCTCTCTCTCACAGGAAGATTGAATTCAATCTAAAATATTTAAATTTCATCAATAATCTAAATATTACCCAACTATAACAAACATTTAGACCTGAACTTGATGTTTAATGTTCTTGTTTGTTCTATATCCTTTTTAATTGCTTTTACAATCTTAAAGAAGTTTTCCCCAATCCAACCTATATAGTTTTATTTATGCAAATATTTCCTGGTTGAACCTTATGTGAGAATTCATGTGTATTTACGATAATTCAGTAACACTCAAAGGTGAATATAAGACATCAGCATGATATTTGAAAGTCTGTATAATTATGTAAACATTTTGAGAGAAATGAAGGTTTATAATTTACATGGTAGGAAGCATTTGTTAAATGATGACTATAATAATGACATTAATAGTTCTATCATTAATAATTACTGATAATCTAGTTTTGATGATAACAGTGCTGCCATCTCTCTTTATTTGCATCTTTTTTTTTTTTAACATGCAGCAAAGGACATCTTCCTACTGCTTATGAAATCGCTTGTGGCTATCTGTGCTCTTCTGGATTTCTGGGAGATTCATTTATAATTGCATATGGCACCCATGACGCACTGACATATATTAACAAGCTCCATGATTTCCCAAACTAACACAATAGCTTTAAAGTCACATTACGAAGGAGTTCATTTAAAAACTTAACCAGAATGCCAGGATAATAAAACCGAAGACCATTCAAAGAGAGTTCAATATGCTCAAAAGATGAGAGCCCCAATCAAACGGGAACAATATATGACAGTAAGCCAGTCAGAGACAGACAAATACCATATGATTTCACTCCGATGTGGCATGTAACAAACAAACTGAACTACCAAGCAAAATAGAGACAAGCTCATAGAGAGGAGGTAGATAGCTCCTGGGGCAAGGGGTGAGGGTGAGGGATTGAGCAAAAGAAAGAAAAAAGAGAAGAGAGAGAGAGAGAGAGAGAGAGAACTCATGGACATGGTCAACAGTGTGGGAACTGCAGGGGCGGGGAACAGGGCATAGAGGGGACAAGTGGTGATGGAAAAAATAAAAAATAAAACATTTTAAAAAAGGAACCGAAGTACAAGCCCACACCTCCACTGGCTGTTGACTCTTAGCCCTAGAGCTGACGTGTACACTGCATGCCGGAGGAGACACAGACACAGGTTTCCTTTGGCAAAGCAGAGGAACAACTTCATGGCATGTCTAACTGTGTCCCATGCATTTCTCAAAAACAAATAACTAACTAAATAAACGGTGCCCTCCTGACATCCATTGGCTCCCTCACCGGTGCCTGTGCGTGGTGCCAGCTTGTCTTTCAGCTGGCACAGCCATAAACTGCCAAGAGATGGGTTGTTAAGGGAGATCCTTGCTTGGTAGCCTCATTAAGGAATGAGAAGATGCCAATATCAGACTTCTTACCTTGAACTGACAGACGCAAGTCACAGTGTCTCCAATTCTTAAGCACTCGCCATCAAATTTACAGGTGTTGGTGTCACAGAGGAAGAGATCATTTTCTCTGTCGTCATAGCCTCAAATGTAAAGAGAACACGCCAGTCATTACAAAATGTCACAGACTTTAACAAAAATAGTGGCATCTGGAGGCTTTAAAGGAACTACCCTACATTTTAATTTGGACAACCACAGCTGTATTGCAAGGTCATTCTACTGATAACCTAAAAGAATCTAATTAAGTCATCAATATTTGTTTCTTTCTTTCACATTGCCTTTCTCTTTAATATCCTTTTTTTTTTTTTTTTTGGTAGTGCTCTTTTATTTTTTTTTTAGCTAGGTTTGACATTAACAATGCTGAATGGATATTTAATACTGGCTTCCTGGCTTCCTTATTGTTTTCTCGTTAAGTGAACTCTAGTTGATGACCCCACAGCCCACATTTTTAAAGAGAACTGGGGACGGTCTCTGAATGACATTTCACCAGTTCTCCATCTTTAATCATGCTTTTGCTTTACGGTCTGAAACAACCCCTTCTTTGGAGTTTCTCCCGACAGAGAGGAAACAAAGCCCCAATAATAAAGATAAACAGGCCCCGCGTTTGCTGTGCTGGTCTGTCTGGCTCGGATGGAGATGGATCACCTGTACGTTAACAGGGTAGGGGTGAGGGGGCCCGGGTCTTGACAATCTGCCTGGAAAGCCAGTCCCTTCTCTTTAGCTTCTGCAGACCCTGTAAGATATCCGGCTGATAACGGATTTCTTCACCGCCAACCTCAGTCTCTGAGACGATGCTCTAGTTAGGGATGAAGCAAACCGGTCCTGTTGGACTACAAAGCTACCAACACCTCAAACAACTGATCGTGCGGCTTGTCTGATAGTCCCAGGATCCAGTGCCTGGCAAGTGCCCCGGCGCCTGCTCAGTGGAAATCCGTCTTCCCGAGATGACATCCATGCACGCGTGAACCACGCACGAGTAAGTTACCGAAAACATGTTGAGTTTTAGAAAAACGCCCAATGTAGAAACTGTTAACAGAACAAAAGCCATCTGTTGACCCACAGCTAACAGGGCTGC